>NC_139555.1:2096200-3487425 GCF_965112155.1 Podarcis liolepis
CTAAAATCAAACACCAGGCACATTTAACTCAAGTCACTTGTGACTTAAACCCATTAATCTCTTCCTGTCCTCTGGGGCAGAACTTTTTTTTGTTATGGCAGAAGCAGGAACACTAGAGATGTGAAGTCCCCCCGCCCCAAGCACTAGAAATATTACCTCTGCCTTCCTCACTAGCATGATCCACACCATTTCAAACCTTTTGTAATAATCCATGAGGACTAGAAACCTTGCAGTTTTTTTAACAGTGGAAGTTGAGGCAATAATTATAAATGACAGAAAATGCTTAGCAACTGCTGAAAAGAAGACCCCACATCTCTTCATCCACCTTTCCCTGCTAACAGACAAAGATGCGCAACAGGTATAAACTACCAAAATAACATGACTTCATGTATTTTGCCTTAAGAAACAGGGCAGAGAGGAGGAGACGCAGAATTGTTACTCTCAACAGCATCCATGATGGTCGCCGTCTTAAGCAGACTTACTTATGAGGGCAGGAATGAGGAAACTTTGGCCCTTCAGATGCTCCTGGCTGAGGCTGATGGGAGTTGGAGTCCAGGATCATCTGGAGGACCCCATACCTGTACTAGGATGTGAGCCACAACGGGACTTACTTCTGATTAAACAACATGCTCAGAATTGCATTGAAGGGTGAGAATGAAGTCTGTTTTGCCACGGCTGGCTTTCTGCTGAACATCCTTGTGACAGGGCAGCAGAAAGGTGGGATGGTAGTGGGTGGGTTGCCATTGCCATTGACTCTCCCTTCTCTGTTATTAGTAGCACCAGCCACATTCACCAGGCTCCCTGCTGAATGTAATTACTGGTTTGAGCTCCTAAGAGGGTCTATGTGGCATGTGCTTCTCTCTCCCACATGCCAACACCAGGCACACTCAATTCAAGTCATCATCATCTCACACAGAGCTTGCCCTCTCGGAGTCTGGGATTATCAGGACTACTAATTAATTCATTAGCTGATGGGTGGTGTTATGTCCTCTTCATCTCCAGGCTGGGATGCTCAGGGAGGGAAGGGGTGTGTGTGTGTGTGTGTGTGTGTGTGTGTGTGTGTGTATGTAGCAGAGAACAGATTGCAGCCCATCAATCTGCCTGTTGAGGCACTCGCTTTGCTTGTGCCACTTCCCCCTCCACCAGCAGATGGTTCCAACAGGTTCAGAGGGTGCCTTTCCTTTGGCAGGAGACAAAAGCAAGAGAGGCAGCAGCCAATGAGAAAACACTGGCAGTTGGAGGGGTGCATGAATACAAATATTCCTGTTTGTGTGTTTCCCGGATGGTGCATGCAAAGGAGCAAGGATTTGAACTCACAGAATGAGAAGCCCTCATGTCTGCACGAGTGACCCCTGGTGAACCGAGCAGAGAGCGGACAGCCCATTGTTTCCCCTTCAAAGCAGAGCTTGAGAAGCCCACGTGCCAGGGGGCTAATCCTATTGTCAAGAGGCCCCACATCTGTCAGACTTAATGGGGGGAATCTCCTCTCCCTTAGCCCCTCTCTGGCCAGGAAGCTCGCAGTCAAGGCGCTCTCTTTTCCTGTGGGACCATTTCATGTTCTGGAGGGTTTTTCCTCATGGCCACCTTATTCACGCGAGTGGGTGGCTGCCATAGAAGGCTAACTCCTAGAGGCTGGGGTCCCTTGGGCTCCCCCAATAATATATTTAAGGGGGATGCCCCCAAAAAGGTGATGGGCATTGCCATTCAAATGATATGTGTGCACCATGATTGATGGGGGGGGCAGGCAATATTTTATTCAAGTTGGCACCCCCCTGGTGGCTGCAGTGCCTTTCCTGGAGTGGCAGGGATTCAAGTAGCAAGCACGGGATGCGGGGAGTTTGAAAGCTTACCCATGTGCATGAGAGGGAGAGAGACCCTCCCTGCAGATAGAAAACAGGGTATCAGGGAAAAGTCTACGCTCAGCTATATGCCCTGCAATGCTGATTTTCTGTGTAAAGCGTCCTTCCCAAAAATGGGATACATTCAAACAGGCAACACAGCCTGCTTTAATACTCGCCATGCAGCTGCAAGGGGGGGGGGGGTTCCCATCATAGCCAGCATGATTGGTCCTCTCTCGTGTGGAGGAGCTCTATGTGCATATCTAAGCATGTACATAGAGCCCTAAGTATTTATTACTATTTTATATTATTACCTAGCTTGCTTCCAGGGACCTCAAGGTGAAGTTCATGGTTCTCCCGCTCCTTAGTTATTTATTTAATTATCAATCTCCTTCCACACACATGGCTCAAAATTATGGACAAACTGCACCAAAAACCGCTCAAAGGCAACACAGAAAATAACAGCATGGCTGAGTGTGGATTTGAATCCTGGACTCTCAGGTCCCATTTTGACACTCTAACCACTTTATTGGGTCCTCCCTTAACATACCAGCCAGCTTTCCTTTAAAAGCTTTTAACAAATGTGCGAATAAGGCTCTGCCATGCTATATCCCCGGTCCTTGCATGACTTAGCTGCTGTCTCTGCTGCTCTCTCAGGGTCTGGCAGCTAATCTCAGGCGAAAGAGCTTCACCCCAGGCCAGGACCAGGTACTGCAATATGTTTCCATCCAGGTAACTGTGCAGTTTGCAGTCTCTGTCCCTTCCTGGTGGCAGTCATGAGTGATGAAGGTGAGGGAGAACAAAAATATAAAATGTCTTAGAGCTCTGTATGGCTGGGGATTCCGTTTCCTTGTGGAGTACATGTTCCCATATGTACCTACTACCTTTAGAAAGTATTGTACCACACAAAGCAACCAAGCCACAAAACTGTTGTCTATCAAGATGATCCTCTTCCAGCAAACACTCAACCCACCCAGCTCCACAGCTTTCCATTTTCTTTTTCATCTGACAGTAAATGTGGTTAGTAGTCCTCATTGGGCCGAGGTTTTTTTAGAGGGGAGGAGGGAAAGTGCTATTCCCTTAGGGTTGTATTTTTCTGCTTCTGCAGACTACAGGGTTCCCGTGAGCATGCTAATACATCTCCCTTGTTTCTCAGGTTGGTTTGTCGAGCATTCATCCTGATTTCCCTCTGAGGAGGTTAGACAATGAGCATTCATCCTGATTTGCTGGCAGGGAGTTTAGACGAAGTCCCACCAAGCCAAGTGCTACTCCCTGTCACTTTCCTTAATGGAGAAACTTCCATCTTTGGGGGGGAAGACTCCCAAATAACTATAATTCTGTTATTTGAATTTTCAAGCATGTGCTTGAATCCTGACCACAGCAATGGCCTGGAAATGCCTTCAGCAACCCTGCACTGGTTCCATTTCTATCGTCACTTCCCCCCTGAGTTTGCTGTTAGAGGGAGCGATTCTTATTGTCCTGTACCAATTCCATTCTGCAAATGAGAATGATAATCTGGATTTACAAAATGGAATTCCACTACCCAGAATGAAGCCTGATCTACCAAATGATGCTTCTTTGTCTGCAATTGCAGCTTTATTAAGTACCTGTATGTCATTGTGTATTTTACTCTCCCATTCTCCATCTCCCTGCAAATCCTACATGCCTACTGGGCTTTCCTGGGTAATCCCCTTTCTACCTCTGGGTCTTCTGCAAGACACCCCTTCCCCCCGCATCCTCTCACTGCATCAGGCAGCTTTCCTAAAGTTTCCAGATACTGCCTTTGGCAGATACCTTCCATGTGCTCAGATGTTGACACTGGAGCCCAAATTTGTGAGCCTTTTTTTTAATCCGTTCCAGAGCGGACTGTCTTCTTTCCCAGGCTGCCCTGTCATACACGCCCCAAGCGCCGACTTGGTGACTCTGAGCCAGCCAGCCCTGCTGGAGCCGGCAAACGGCTTCTTCTTTCAGCACACATGCTCCCCTGATTGGATCCGCTGCTGCACATTGTATTCCTCCAGCACCTCCTCAGAAGGCCCAGGGACCCATCTGTCAGCTGGCAGCACGTCAACAGGCCTCGTGGCACTTCTCTCCCCCCCCCCCACTACCGCCCTCTGTGCCCCCGCTTCCTCCACCCATTCATTCCCCTCCAGGACCTAGAGATGAGAATCCTCTCACCATTCACCATTCCATGTGAAATTTGGACCTACCAATCAGGACCAGTTTGGGGTCCTCTGCTCTTTTTGGTGGGGAAGACAAAAGCTTCGTTAGTTGCAGTGATTATTCCCCTTATCCAAAAACAACAGAAGTAGCTGTGCAGAGGAGGAGAGGAATAGGACCAATGAAGGGGGCAGCCAGAGATGAGGGGAGTCCCTGGGGAAGAGAGGGGTCCTACTTAACTTTCTGGTTCATGGAAGGGGGTGCAGGCACTTTCACTCCCACGGAGTTCTAATCTTAGCCTGTAAAGAGATGCTGGTTTGGGGACTGCTGTTATTGCTGTGACGTTGCAGGTGGGGGCAGCAAAGGTGGAAATGCAACAACAACAATAACAAAAGATAAAAATAAACCAACTTTCCTAAGTCTGACCTGGCAATAGGAAGTGGGGGATGAATATCAGTATTGAGATTTCATATATTTATTATTTGCTTGTTTTGAACATTTCTAAATCCTCATTTTCACCCAAAGCACAGATTCCAGGGTGGTGTATGCAAAAATCAAGTAGTAAAGCAACAAAATAATAAACCAGCACCATGAAATGTGAAGGGGAAGATAGACGTGGCCTGGACAGCCCTTCAAACAATGGGTTTCCCTCTGCCATTCCTTCAGAGAGAGGACTCCTTTAGGAAGTGGGTCACATGGCCACCCTGTGGAACGATGTCATTAGAATCTGCCTACTGGGATGTGCGTCTTCTGGGACATGCTTCCAGGTGAGTCATGGGACCTGTGTCTCACTCTCACCCCCAAAAAGCACTTGGGGAGGGGGAGATCTCACGTATTTTGGGGTGCCATACAGGGTGAGGGTGCAGCATGAGGGTGTGGGGGGTTGCGGCACCCAAAATGGTTGCTGAGATCTCATGCGAAAAAGCAGGATGTCCCTTTTTTCTGGGGCACTTGGAAGGTATGGAACTGTAGAGTTGGAAGGGACCCTCAGGAACATCTAGTCCAACCCCCTGCAATGCAGGGATCTCATCCATGACAGGTAGCCATCCACCATCTTTTGTCAAACAGCTCTTACTGTCTGAAAGTTATTCCTGATGTTCAGTTGGAATCTCATTTCTTGTAACTTGAATCCATCAGTTCCCATCACCCAAAAGTTCCTGGGAGATAGTTCCAGAATACTAATGCATTTCAACATTAAATAAACAAGAAAACAAATAAAAAACCCCTTTAACATCAATTGGTTAATTTCTGAAATCTTTTCAATCAATATTTTGTACTGTGATGTAAACAGCTGAGAGATACCTTTCTGATTAAGCAGCGTATGAATCTTGCTAAATAAGCAAGTGCCCAATTTGTACCTATTAGTTCCCATGTCCGCAACCTTCTTTAAAACAACCATAACAAAAAGCCTCCTCTGTCTGCAGCCACCCTTGCTTTGTGCTTCCACCCGGTGTTCCCACAAGCCCCCACCCTCTTGCACTGCTGTCCTGACTGTCCACTGCATGAGATGCAGCTGTGAGCTTTGGCACTTCTATCTGTCAGGAAGGAGAGCCCTCTGGCCACTGCCCTTTGTCATACAGAACAGGCTCCAAGCATCCCTGCCTTCCCCCCACAGTGCTAGTGCCATCACTCAACTTGACAGGCGTGGGCCAAGAGTCAGGCCAGCATGATCACTGGCCAGGCCGACAGGATGCAGGGCCTGCCATTGCTGTGCCTCTTGAACAGCTAACACCTGATTCCCCCTTTAATTGTATCTTCCCCACACTTCCCCAGTGTCATGCTAATCGGAGCCCATTTGCTGCAGCTGCCTCTATTCAATTAGGGCCATCACATAATATGCAGTAATTCTATTTCCATGCAGAATCTCAGGCCCTCTTGGGCATAGGGTGCAGGGGCTCGGGGAAAGGGGGGAAAGGCATGCAGTGGAAATGTCCTTTGCCAATATTTACTTCTGCGTTTTGATTCCATTTTTCTTTTTGAGAGAGGGTGGGCTAGGGCAGGAGATTGGATTAGCCTCTATTGTAGGAGCTAAGAAGTAGAGGAGCACAGCAACCAAGCATGCATGAGAGGATGGCCACCATTAGCATTAGGCACTGAACATATAGGGTGACCCAACCAAAGGAGGGTCACCCTATATGCAAAGGAAGAGGATGGCCCTGTGTTCTAACAGTTGTGAAGAAGAGAAAATTTTCACTGCTGAAACTTGTTCTGTAGAGAGGAGAAACTCTGACTACTTTGAAAGAAAGGAAGAGGAGCTGTCAGGTCTGACCCTTGTGTTATTTCCAAGGGCCCGTAATAGGATTACCTGATTGCACATGGGCAAAACTAGGAATAGTGAGAAAAGATGCAAGATTCTGGGTTTGATAAGGGCCACAAAGTTATATATTGCCTAAATGGATCTGCAACAGAAGGGGATCAGTTTAACCATCCACCAAGGCAGTAAAGGCCACCTCCCCTTGTCTCATTCCCACAACTTTGGCCACCTCATACTGGCTCTGAAACCCAATAGCAGTTGCAGCTCAAGCCATTTAGAAGAGTGACTAGTGGGGTGCCACAGGGTTCTGACTTGGGCCCAGTCTTATTCAACATCTTTATCAACGACTTGGATGATGGACTCAAGGGCATCCTGATCAAATTTGCAGATGACACCAAACTGGGAGGGGTGGCTAACACCCCAGAGGACAGGATCACACTTCAAAACGACCTTGACAGATTAGAGAACTGGGCCAAAACAAGCAAGATGAACTTTAACAGGGAAAAATGTAAAGTATTGCACTTGGGCAAAAAAAATGAGAGGCACAAATACAAGATGGGGGACACCTGGCTTGAGAGCAGTACATGTGAAAAGGATCTAGGAGTCTTGGTTGACCACAAACGTGACATGAGCCAACAGTGTGACGCGGCAGCTAAAAAAGCCAATGCAATTCTGGGCTGCATCAATAGGAGTATAGCATCTAGATCAAGGGAAGTAATAGTGCCACTGTATTCTGCTCTGGTCAGACCTCACCTGGAGTACTGTGTCCAGTTCTGGGTACCACAGTTCAAGAAGGACTCTGACAAACTGGAACGTGTCCAGAGGAGGGCAACCAAAATGGTCAAAGGCCTGGAAACGATGCCTTATGAGGAACGGCTAAGGGAGCTGGGCATGTTTAGCCTGGAGAAGAGGAGGTTAAGGGGTGATATGATAGCCATGTTCAAATATATAAAAGGATGTCACATAGAGGAGGGAGAAAGGTTGTTTTCTGCTGCTCCAGAGAAGCGGACACGGAGCAATGGATCCAAACTACAAGAAAGAAGATTCCACCTAAACATTAGGAAGAACTTCCTGTTCGACAGTGGAATTTGCTGCCAAGGAGTGTGGTGGAGTCTCCTACTTTGGAGGTCTTTAAGCAGAGGCTTGACAACCATATGTCAGGAGTGCTCTGATGGTGTTTCCTGCTTGGCAGGGGGTTGGACTCGATGGCCCTTGTGGTCTCTTCCAACTCTATGATTCTATGATTCATTTCTCCTGGTTCTCCATGTATATTTATTCATGGCAGCATAACAAAGCATAAGAAAAGTCCTGCTGGATCTGGCCAAAGGCACATCTACTGCAGCATCCTCTCCTACCAGATGCCTGTGGGAAGCCCACGAGCAGCACCTGAGTTGCCCCAGCCACTTTTGCACCTCTCTCCATGGCTCCACCCACCACTGGTATGTGGCCCCCTGGAAGGCTGACTATAAAGGAATGTGGCCCTTGGTTCCGTAAAGGTTTCTCTACCCCTGCCTTAAAGGGTCACTAGATAGTGTGAGTGATGGACTTTGAATACTTGATACACGGTCTATGCAAATGTTAAGTATTATTATTACTGCTATGGTGCCTTCTCCTGGGATGTGGCATGAAAGCTTCTGCATTTTGTTCAGCGTCAGCTCAAGACATGGTTAGTGACCCTCTGGAATGCCAAAGTTTTTTTCAAGAAAATAAAAAGTTTGGATAAGTATCTGTCTGGAGGGGGACTTTGACAAAGTGATCCATTTGATCCATTTTCTATTCTGTATGAGAACACTGAGCAGCTGAAGGCAGAAGTCGTCAGTCGTGTCCCCCCCCCCCCCGCTCTTCTCCAGAATTAATGCCGCTGTTGCCATTACGCAGCACCAGGATTCAGCAGTTGGTGAGTCTCTGTGGCCCAGCAGGCTGAGCTGCCTGCTTAGCATCTGAATGAGCTTTAGAAAGCTAACATGATTTGATTTAAGGGTTTCAATAGCCCAAACAATGTTCTCTCACGGGCAGGAAGTCCCATGGGCCTTAGGGGGGTTGACTTGTAAGAGGGTCTCCACACCCTCCTCTGTCCCCTCCCTTCCCTGCTTCTAAGACAGGGTCTGAGGGTCACACTCTTCACTAACTAGAAGGCGAAAGCCCACAGTGGTGCAGGTTTGATTTACTGTGGAACCGTGTAGCTGTTAGCAGTACTATTATTAAATAGATGGCAAAAGTCGAGAGTGTTTCAGGTATGACATTGTAGTATTAGTTGCTATTATTGATATTAATATTATTAAATAGATAACAAAAGCTCAGAGTGTTGCAGATATGACATTGCAGAACTTATATATCATGGAATATCTTCTATCAATTTCTAATACATAAAAATGTCCATAAATTACAGGTCTTTGGGTGTGTATTGTTCTGTCACTGCTGTTGTATTCTTCTTGCTTTATCTGCAATGGAGAAGCAGAGAGGAAAATCTAACACTGATTAGGCACATGAGAAACACTACATTAAAGGCAGGCACTGGTATCTTTCTACAGAGGACTAGACTCGGCTGATGGCCAGATGAATCTGTGTTTGGGACTGAGATGGCAAAGACTATCTTAGATAGGAGCTGACTAACTTATGGGAAGAGAACTCAGTTCAAGGCCAATCTTTGCTCTCTTGTCTACTTCCGATGATCCTCTGTCCAGACATAAATCACCCTGGCCTTGGCTTATGCACAGACTCAAGACCTTAGGTAACCCAGACCCCACCTAGCCTTGAGGCCAAGTGCTCTTTCTGTGCAGACAGCTGAAGTCTAACAGTTCCCATCTGCAAATGGTAGTGAAATGCATCCTGAGATCTGCCCCAGGGGGTTCTGCAAGCTGGCATGGGTCTTACAT
Source organism: Podarcis liolepis (assembly GCF_965112155.1). Classification (NCBI taxonomy): domain Eukaryota; kingdom Metazoa; phylum Chordata; class Lepidosauria; order Squamata; family Lacertidae; genus Podarcis; species Podarcis liolepis. Next base: position 2,105,329 of record NC_139555.1, read on the forward strand.
AAAGGTACACTAGATGGAGCACGAAACCGTCATCTATGAGCAGTCAAGGCAAGGACAGAGTGAGGCATCCCCATGGGGTGAGTCTTCATACTAGATGTTTTGAGACCTAGCAGAATTAAGTGCTTAAGTCAAAAATTTAAAAATGGACTGTGTACAAAAAATTACCATAGATCTCATATTTCTGAAACTTCATAAACTAAAAAACAAAAAACCCGAATATGGCCATATGCAAAATGTTGATGTAGCTCATAGCATATTTTGAGATAGTCTGGAAGCACCCTAAACTATCTACCATATTTTTGGGTGGGATTCAATCACATGCCAGCAAATCTGGATTGCACAATTATTCTTGATCTAGAGGTCTTGTGCCACAAACCTGCTTCCTCCAAAGATGGCCTTTTTGCAATAAGAAAAATGGTGGGGAAACAAACTGAAAAGTGTGTGATAACACTTGCTTTAACATAAGGTTATCAGCTCTCTCTGCAAACAAATCAGAATGAATGCTCATTTAACAGATGGTCTGGAAGTGCCCTCACTTTCCTTTAAAATACACTTTAACCACCCCTGCAATCCCAGCCCCACTTACCTGGGAGTAAGTCCCACATAATTCAATAGGACTTACTTCTGAGTAGACACCATAGCAACATGCTGTAAGATGCTGTTCACATAGCCCTTCACTTTGAGCCCCCCCCCCTTTCCACTCTTTGCCGATAAGCAGGTTTAACTGTATTTGAGGCCAGGAACAGGAATTCACAAGCTCATTTAATGCTCATTTTGCAGCTTTAGTCAAAGACATACCTTCTCACAAATCAATGAGGCATACTCCCAGGTAAGTGGGAGTTCAGGACTTCAGCCTTAACCATCTCTTGCATGAAGCAAGCAAAATGTGGATCAGTTAAGTATGGGTATGGGTGTGAGCATGTGTGATATTAAAATAAATAAACAAATAATCAGCAGAATTGACCCGCTCATGAAAGTAGTGATGCATCTGAAATAAAAGCTGTAAAAATGAGTCAACTTCATAAATGTTCATCCTTCCTAATAAGGGAGTCATGCCATAAGTTCAGCCTTTTCTCTCGGCTGCATGCTACTTCTGTTTTACTTCTAAGCAATCTGGCTTTTGCTGCCCTCTGCTGAAAAGAAGATGACACACCTTCTTCTGAATGTTTCTCATTCAGCTCAGGCCAGATCTAGCAGATGACGTGGACTTCCTATCAAAAGTAGCAATTCCACAAATCTTCCTCCTCAGTCCATGCCTTCCACTAATATGTAATACTGCAAAACATCTAGCCATATTTCCTTCAAAGAGCTCAAGATGGTCCCACTTTATGAATGTCTAGTATGCAAAAATTCACTCATCCAATATAAGGAATTAGTACCCAAACTTCACTATACATGCTGCAGATTCAAATAGCCAAACAGAGAGCATTCCTTGCTTGCCTTTTGCTGGTTGGTTGAAGAGCAGAGGGGGGGGGGTGATTGGACACATCAAAGAGCATTTTTTCTGGGTTTCCCTGGTTTTTGTTTAGTTTGGGGGGATCAAAATTTTATGGTTGGCAAACACAATAGAAATTCTCCCCTAAGAATAAATGGAAATGGTTGATTTATTATGCAAGTGCTTGCCTAATGAACAATTTCCAGGGAATGCCAAACCTGTATGCACATGGGACTCTCACTCCCCATTTTATCCTCACAACAACCCTAGGAGGTGGGTTAGGCTGGAAGAGAGAAACAGCCCAAGGTTACCCAGGGAGCTTCAAGGATGAGTGGGACTTGATCCCCAGTATCCTAGATCCTAGTCTGACACTCTAACCACTACACCAAACTGCCTCTGAGGGGGAGATATGGGAATTAACTGAATATGCCTGTTAGAATTGAAATACTGGAAATGCTGCTTTGGGTGCCAGTATCACATCTCCAGTATCATCTAGTGCCATCCTTAGTCTGCCTGTTTGAAGGGCTGCTTTGCCCATTAGACCCACACTGATTGAAAGCACATGCATTGTGCAAGAACACTTGCCAACCAATTGGGATTGCTTGCAGCACTTTGTCTAGTGTGTGCTCAGTGGCAAACTCAGTTGTCTCCATAATATGTGAAGCAGCTCCAAGGTACACTACCTTCTCTCCTGCCTGCTTTGCCGGAATGATGCTGTCAGCTTCTTAGGTGAGGACCTGGCTTTTCACAGGTGATGTTCTGCATGTGGAAGCTCCTGACTCCCAGGGCAGTTTCCTATATCCACATGTCCCTACATTTTGGGAGGTTTTCATTCTTCAACTGCTAGATTAGAAATCATCGTCGTCCTTGCTATTAGGAACTAAAGGTTGCCGGTGGGGGCGGGAATCCAAGAGGTTTGGCTCAAAGACAGCTGGATGGAAGAGGAAGGAATGTTCTGCTCTGGATTACTCCTATGCCTACACATGCAACAACCTCATCTCAACCGCAGGCCCCAGTTGTTGAGCTGTGGGCATAGTTTAGCCACTATTTGGATGCTTGGCAGGAGCCTCTGGCATCTGCCTTGGCATTTCCCATGGGTTTGTGGCATGGCTGCCCTGGATGGCATCAGATACTATTTCTGTCTCTGGCACAGAGTGCAAAGGAGGCAGCCTCCCCTGCCGCCAACCCCTTCCTTGTTCTTAGCTAGATTTCACATTTGTGGGGATAGCTTTTCAGATGTACAGTATGTGTGCATAGAGAGCACTACCAAAATACAAAAACCAAAGTGCATTTTTAACAGCATGTGATTATTTTCATTATGCCTTGTGACAACAACAGCAACATTGTTCACAGGTAAAACTGTCTTTTTAAAAGAGATTTGTTTCTCTGACCTGTATATTGCTGGGTGCCCCCCCCCCCATCATTTACAGGCATTGTGGGTTTTCAGGGGCTTGTGAAAGTGGGGAAGTACAGTAGTGAAGTTGCTGGCAGCAAAAATGAAGCAAAAATGACATGAGTGAGGGTAACTCCTTTGAGATCCTTTAGGGTTCCCATATTTCAAAAAGTGACACAAAAGTTGATGACTTTTTCTTGCAAAATCTCCAGAAATGACATGTATGGCAACCCTAGGCCCTTCCTGTAAAGATTTAAGATGGCATCTGGTTAGCTCTTTCATCGAGGCCTCAATAGTGTCACTAACACTTTTCCTGGGTCTGGTCTGGGTTGGGGAGGAATGCTTCAGGGAAGGGACTGCTATTTCCTAAGCTACTCTAAGAATCTGAGAGCCTGTAACCCACAAAAAAATTATATCTGGGTCTGTTTGTGACATTTTCCTCACCTCGGTCTTTCCTAGGAATTCATGCTCTTTTTGCACCATCCTATCTCCCCTGCTTTCTCTTGTACCCATCACAAAACAGTAAAGTCTGCCCTTGTGAGCAAACCTCTGCAGCTATCAATCTGAAATTTGGCAGCCCTTGCTCCCTCAGAAGGTTAACTGTGCCTGAAAATTGCATCTGATTTTATAAAAAGGGACAAAAAATATACCCAGTTTTAGATTTCTCCTGATAGTGAAAGTAGGAGTGGGAACAGAGCTAATTCAGTCCTGACTATCAAGAAAATCTGAGAGAGACAGAGCTGCTCCAAAACAGCATTGAATTGAATCCAGCAGAGTTCTTCTTATGTTCTTCTAAAATACCATATCTGTTGTTGTTTTTAAATAGGGATAGCTTTACCTGCAATACAATTTTCCTGTTAGAAAAATGGTGGGGAGGGTATGATATAAAAGAGCCCTTTTGGATCAGACCAAAGGTTCATCTAGTTCAGCATGCTGGCCACACAAAAAATACCTCTGAGCATCATTGCAAACTCCATCCAGACTCAGTCAGTGTTAGTCCAGGAAGCTCCTGATCTGAGTGGCAGCTGATTCTGATGAATGAAGATGCTGCCTTGGAGTCCTGCAGCCCACAGTCTTTTTTTTCTCTCCCCCTTCCTTTTTTAATGGGTTTCTGTATCATCTTACTGTTTTGTGATATTTTGGTTGGGCTAATAAAGGTATTGCCCCAATATGGATGAAAGATTTCATAGTAAGTTTAACTTAGTAGATTTGTAGGGTGTCAGTGTGCACATTTTGGGGATGGAAGCAGTGCAGTATTAAGTGGTACAATGTTCAAAGAGGGCAACTTAATGGGAGACGATACAGCAGTGGTCTTTACTCCTTACAGATTTTGCATTAACTCTATGCCATTGTTAAACAGTTTTGCATTTGTATCACACATTTTGACTCAAAAATGAGGATGTGAAAGTTTGAGGTCAAATTTCTGAAACATGGACCCACTCAAAAAGTCTCCAGATTTCACATTTTTATTTTAGCTCTCAACTACATGCTAAAAGCTCATCTGACCTTAGCTAAGGAAAGAGGGGGGTTTGCCCTGCCAGACTTAAAGTTGTACTATGAATCAGCAGCTTTCTGCTGGATGAAAGACTGGCTACTTCTTGAGAACACTGACGTTCTGGATTTGGAAGGGTTTAACAATGTATTTGGGTGGCATGCATATTTGTGGTACGACAAGGTTAAAGCTCACAAAGCTTTCAAGATCCATATTGTCAGGAAAGCAGTGTTTAATGTCTGGACAAGATATAAAGATTTACTAGAAAGTAAGACCCCAAGGTGGTTGTCGCCAATGGAAGCTAAGGCTCAGAAAAGACTCAATATGGAGGCCAATTGGCCAAAATATTCGGAAATAATAGAAAAAGATGGAGATACTTGGAGATTGCAGAGTTTTGAGAAATTAAAGGATAAAGTGCGAGATTGGTTACATTATGCTCAGATTAGAGAGGCCTTTAATTTGGATAAAAAAATAGGTTTCCAGGTGGAAAAATCGAAATTAGAAACAGAACTGTTAGAACCAAAAACCAAGGTACTTTCAAAAATGTATAACTTGCTGTTAAAATGGAACACACAGGATGAAACGGTCAAATCAGCAATGATAAAATGGGCACAAGATATTGGCTATAACATCATGTTTGCGGACTGGGAACGGTTGTGGACCACCAGTGTGAAATTTACGGCATGTAATGCCTTGGAAGAAAATATTGTGAAAATGATATATAGGTGGTACATGACCCCAGTCAAGCTTGCAAAGATATACCATTTGCCAGACAATAAGTGTTGGAAATGTAAAGAAACTGAAGGAACATTTTTTCACCTTTGGTGGACGTGTCCAAAGGTCAAGGCCTTCTGGGAAATGATTTATAATGAACTAAAAAAGGTATTTAAATATACCTTCCTTAAGAAACCAGAGGCTTTCCTTTTGGGCATTGTTGGCCAAATGGTGCTAAAAAAGGATAGAAATTTCTTTATGTATGCGACAACTGCAGCAAGAATACTCATCGCAAAATACTGGAAGACACAAGATTTGCCCACTCTGGAAGAATGGCAGACGCAGCTGATAGACTATATGGAACTGGCAGAAATGACCAGCAGAATCCGAGACCTGGGAGAAGAGACAGTGGAAGAGGACTGGAAAAAATTTAAGGGCTATTTGCAAAAGTATTTTAAATTGTATGAATGTTAAAATGATGCAGGATAGAAAACAATTTGGCATTAGTAAAGTAGTGGAAAGAAGTATGAAAATAATTGAACCATAAGAAAAAGGATGAAATTTAATCAATATCATGTCAAACTTAAATATTTAAATATTAGACAACAAAGTTTAAAACTGGGGACATAATATTTGAAAGGTACAAAAATAAGAATTGAGAGAAGGTGAAGTACTGCTGAATATAACTTTAAAATGGGAACGCAGGAAAGGGAGATGTGAGGAAGTCTAAAAAGAAGGTTATGGAAAGTTGGTTGTTGAAACTTAATCATGGTGTATTTCTTTTGTCTTGTGTGTATTTTTCTTTCTACTTTGGTGATGGTGTTTTATGTGCTTGGTGTTGTATTGTTTAAAACCTTTAATAAATATCTTTTTTTAAAAAAAAAAAGCTCATCTGAGCCGGGGACTCTATGATTTGTATTTTGCACAGTGCAGAAGACACAAAGCACACACTGCTTGAATCATGCATCAAATGTAGTTGTTTAGTCAATGCTTGAGTTTATTTCCTCTGAATGGTGAGATGGTGACGACACACAACCGTATATCACTGGAATCAGGCTTTTCTTATAATGGGACCACGATGTGGCTACAGGTGGTGTGTTACAGGATGGATGCAATTCCTGAAACAGAAAGAGATTTTAAAGTTGGAGCAGTTGGAGCCAAGAGCCAGGTCAAGGCAAGTGAGTGTCCATGCATAGCTGAGATGAGTCCGAATTAACCTTTAAAAGAAAACAAAAAACTCAGGGTCTGTCCCTTGGAGGCAACTTTTTAAGAATCCCAGAAGTTTGCTTCTAAACTAGCGTCAAGTAATGCCTATGAAAGCCCAATTATGGAAGAGGTGCACTAGAAGAGCAATGTGCAGGGAAGGAATGGGTTAAGCACATTATGGGCACCCCACAGGTCTCTGCTCCAAGCCACCTCCTCCTTTCTGCTTTTCCTTAGAAAAAAGCAGTGGTTGTTACCTCCACGCATTCTCACTTTTCTTATCAAAAGAATATTGTGCAAATATTGTGTGAACAAATATTTATCATAAGAATATTATGCAAATATTGTGTGAACAAATCAGGGTGGATGCTCAACAAACAACCAGTCTGGGAGTTCTCTGTGCAGTGGTGTAGTGGTTTGCTGGTGCCTGGGGGCCTGCACATGTGTGCACACAGCAGGGGGACAGAGTGCTGATAGTGAATGAAACCCGCAATGCCAGCCCAGCCCTCACCACTGCTGCAACCGCCCCTCCCCGGAGCCAAGCAGGGCCACACATCACTTCCTGCCCATCTACGCAGGGAGCCTGGCCAGTCAATGCAGCCCTTGGTGGGCGAATCCCCCTGATGCCCACAGGCGAGGTGAGGAGGACACAACAGCCATGTGCCCTTTGATCAAAGGGTCCTTCTCAGGCCACCCTGCCAACCCTGTACCACTATGTGAGCAGCACAGGGCTGGCAGGAAAGCATGAGAAGCCAAATGCACAGCACTGCACCCCCTTTAAAAATGTGCCCAGGGCCATTGTTCTGGCAAACCCCCCCCCCATGCTATGCCACGGTTTCTATGTCCAATTTTGTTTTATTTCCCTCTTCCAAAAACACCATAAATTTCCAATGCTCTCTCTGACTTTAATTCCCTACCATTCAGGGCATGGATAGAATGAAATGTAGCATTGACATCCTCCAGCCATTTTATGTCTATTGGGAAGAAATACAGGAATCACCTTACATTGTTATGCTTATTTGAAATGGGATAGTTCATACTTCCTCGTTTCTGGTGGTGAAAAGGCCACACCACTGATCTGCATTGATTAGCAGAGCTAGCTATGAATGAAAAGGAAATAATGGATTCGCCTGATACTTACTGAATGTAACTAGCCTCTATCTGTGTTAAAATGGAAAGTGGAGCTTTTGTTAGCATTCCATGGTTAACACCCTGTGCCACTGCCTGTTCTTCCTTTAAAACAGTGGTACCACATGCACAAAACTGCTCACTGTAAACCCAGCCCTGTCAAACCTACAGCAGTGCGTTGTAGACCGACTTCATAAACTGAAGGCAAGTAGAGACGGGCTGAGACAAGGCATGCAATGCATGAAATGTCGCCAGTTGCCATTAACCCCAACACTTTCAGGACTCTCCCCTTTGAGTATTTATGCCCTGGCAACTCTATCTACTTTAGATCCCCTGCCCTGCATCGCCTCTCTCCAAGACCCATCTCTTTTCATTTTCTCTTTACTCTCTTCTTAAACTCACCATTTTCTTACTTTCCCCAAAATGACAAAGTCCACTTGTTCTTCATAGCATTCCAAACCTTTTGTTAAGATTTCAAACAAACCTGGAATAAAACTTTTCTGACGGCCATGGGTGGTCTCTGGATTGGGAGGAAAATGAGAGCTCGTGAGCCACACCTTCTCTGGTTTTTCTTTCTTAAGAAGGTAAGAAGAGCCTGCTGGATCCTGTTCTCCTGGTGACCAAGCAGACACTCCTGGGCAGCTTGCAAGCAGGACACACGCCTTCTTGCCCCTTGTGATTCCCAGCAACTGGCATTCTGAGGCAGGCTGCCTCTGATACTGGAGGCATTCCTTCCTTTGTACCTCTGTGTGTGTGTGTGTCAGCTCCTCAGACGACAGATCAAATGTTACTAGCACTAAGCCAAATGTTGCACTACTATTGGCACAATGTTATATGTTCACTTTATATATGAGCATTGCTTCTGTGGGCTGGTCTTCCAATTCTGTAAAAAAAAAAGTTCTAGCCCATTTGTTCATTGCTTTGTGTTATTCGATGTGGAGACATATGAAGCACTGGATTTCTGAAGCAATGTTCTGCTTTGGACCCAAGGCAACATGAATCATGCAGTGACCCATTTTTCAAAGCACCAAAGTGTGATCAGAATGGAATCTTGCCTGTCAGATACATGGCCAACCATCACACCAAGTCACCAAAGCATATTTATAACAGTGGGTACCAAGCAGATGGTAGCTGTAGCCAGTTGATTGGAAAGGAGACTGAGTCCTACCCTCCCCAAGCAGATGATGGGAAATATCAAAGTTCATTATGCAAATCCTCTTTTCACTGCTATTGCTGGTGGACCTCAATGAGCAACGTCACCATGGTGCAATATTCTCATCTTGTGTAACCTGCCATGCACAAAGAGAACATACTTCCCCCATGTAGGATTGGGGTAACTTGTGCGGCACATGCTCATTGCACAGATATTCAGAATTAACTTTACTATACTCAAAGGGAGTTATTCCAGGTTAGATTCATAGCATTGCAGCCTAAGAACAATTCACAAAGCATGAACTAGCAACTTGCTTTGGGGAGATGGTGTGCTATTATAAAATCAAAAAGTCAAAATGGATCCCCATGATAACATATTTCCAGAATACAAATACCATAGCCAGCCATACAGATCCATGAACACAGCACTAATAAAGTAGGAATGGTGGACAACATCCATCATCCTGAGCAGTAGCCATGCTAGCTGGGACTGCTGGGAGTTGGAGTCCACCAACATCTGGAGGGCCACTGGTTCCCCATCGCTGTCATAAAAGTAAATCGCTCCACAGGCTTATGATACACATTAGTTGGAGGAGGAGGGGAAGTTGTACCAGAAGTGGAGGGAGAGTTGTTATCTGGGATAGGGAAAGCAAATCATTCTCCTATCACCATGTTGCTGTGGATAAGTTGTGTGCTATGATTCAGATACTTGCTTAAATTGCTGGACCAAGAAGAACTCACCGTCACTGGTGGTGCTCGTTTCTGCAGAAGTCGCTGTAAATAAGAAGGCATGGCAACATGAAACAGAATTCCTCTAATATCCAGACACAGAGGGCAAAACTTCAACCATTCCTGCAAGAAGTCTTCAGTTCTGAAGAATACTATTCCATTTCCCCCCGACTTCCAATAAAAGAAACACACAATTATTTTACGCCCACAGCTGAGTTTGCAGCTAAGCTTTTAGAATGGCAGGTGTTGTGCAGTATGCTAGAAAGCACCGCCATTTGACTTCCAAAACGTTCAAAAACCAAAGCGTGGTTTTGGATTGGCTGCAGGAAGCTGCTGCAGCCAATCAGAAGCCGCAGAAGCCCTGTTGGATGTTCAGCTTCCAAAAATAGTTCGCAAATCAGAACAGTCACTTCCAGGTTTGCAATGTTTGGGAGCCAAAACATTTGACTCAAAAAGGCATTTGAAAACCAAGCTACAACTGTAATTCCGCAGGCTCTTAAGAACTGTTACTTAGAGCACATTTGTAAGCATATACAGTCATGCCTTGGAAGTTGAACTCCTTCTGAGTCAAATGTTTTGTCTCCCGAATGTCACAAACCCAGAAGTGACTGTTCCAGTTTGCGAACTATTTTTGGAAGCCGCACTTTGGTTTTTGAATGTTTTGGACTTCTGGAACTGCAAAGGAAAAACTGAAGGTTTTTTTTTACACACAAGATATTAGGCAATCCAGGAATCAATGTTCTCTCCACAATTGTATTTAATTAAAGTATAACATCGTTTTGAGAACTATCTATATGATTTACAAATCTGTTCACTTAGGAAGACATTTGTGGCTATGAGTTTTCAGACAATGCCCTCAGAGTATTTAGATGGTTGCTGCAGGAAAATTCTAGCAGAAAAGAGGCTTTCTCTATGTGGCACTCAAGCAACAGAAGACCTATACTGTTATGTACGCTACTGTCCTATGTATTCTGAGCTGAAACCTAAGTACATTTGTGAACTATTGTGTAAGATGCCTGATGTGGACTATCAAGTGAAGGTCACATATTTGCTGTCTGGCTCCGATAAGTTTGAGACAGACAACATGGCGAGATTCGTGGTTGCATCCCAAAAACTAAGAATGTGCATCAAAGACAATATAGCAAACTGTAAAATCTGATCAACGATGTTATATAGAAATTTATTTGTGTAGGTCTGCATTTCAAAGTATAGATGTATAAATTGGTTACCACTGTATTTAACAGTGTATCTATGCATATTCTGCACAATATCCATAGAATACTTATATTCCCTTTTTGGTTAAAATAACCAGGATGGTTGCAACAACAAATAAACTTTGACTTCGACTTTGAGATACTTCCTGAAATTGCTGGACCAAGAATAACTCACTGTCACTGGTGGTGCTCACTTCTGCAGAAGCTGCTGTGGATAAGAGGACATGGCAGTATGAAACAGAATTCCTCCAATACACAGAATAATACACAGTTCAATATTTAATAATAATAATAATAATAATAATAATAATAATAATAATAATAATAATAATTTATTTATACCCCGCCCATCTGGCTGAGTTTCCCCAGCCACTCTGGGCGGCTCCCAATCAGTGTTAAAAACAGTACAGCGTTACATATTAAAAAGGTCCCTGAACAGGGCTGCCTTAAGATGTCTTTTGAATCTTTCCTGCAAAAAGTATTCTTTAATTTCCTCCCAACCTCCATTAAATGGCCAGTGTCAAAGAAAAATGGAATCCAAAACTGATTTTCAAAGATGAGGAGGGAAGATACATAGCAGTAGAAATTACAGCACAAGTGGATAAATACTTGTTATTGGGAATTTATGCACCTAATGATGGCAAGGCAGAATTCTTTAAGAATTTGGAAACAAGGCTTATGGATCATATGGATTACAAATTAATTCCAATGGGAGATTGAAATGGAGTTGCATCTACTTTAATGGATAGGAGACAGAGACAAAAAATACTGAATGCCGGCAGATTACCGAAGATTTTATATATATATATAACTGACAAATTCGATCTGTCAGACATATGGAGAGTCAGAATTCTACCGTATTTTTCGCTCTATAAGACACACCAGACCACAAGACGCACCTAGTTTTTGGAGGAGGAAAACAAGAAAAAAAAAAATCTGAATCTCAGAAGCCAGAACAGCAAGAGGGATCACTGCGCAGTGAAAGCAGCAATCCCTCTTGCTGTTCTGGCTTCTGGGATAGCTGCACATCCTGCATTCACTCCATAAGACGCACACACATTTCCCCTTACTTTTTAGGAGGGAAAAAGTGAATCTTATAGAGCAAAAAATACGGTAACTGAAAAAGACTTCACATTTTTTCAGATGCAAATCAATCATTTTCGAGAACCGACTATTTATGAATATCCAGAGACTTGGTTCCCAGAGTAACAAAAGCAGAAATTTGCCCGAAAACTTGCTCAGATCACAATGCAGTATTTATGAAAGTGAAATTATCTACACAGGGATCTTTCAGATGGAGAATGAATGATGATTTGTTGAGGAATGAGCAAATAATTAACAACGCCCAAAAGACTCTAAAATACTATTTTGAGATTAATATGAACTCTGGAATGCAAGCAGGAGTCATTTGGGACACAAGTAAAGCAGTAATGAGAGGATTCTTCATCCAACAAAATTCAATTAAGAGAAAGATACAGAATGAAAAGAAAGATAAAATTTTGGAACAATTAAAAGATAAAGAGAAGAACCTTAGAAGTAATCCAAAGAATCTGCAGATACAAAAGGAAATTAAAGCTTTACAGACTCAGTATTCACAGATTATAAATCAAGAAATAGAATGGAAATTAAGAATGATGAGACAAAGGAATTTTGAATCTGTGAATAAATGTGGGAAACTCTTAGCTTCGCAGCTAAAAAAGAGGCAAAAACAAAGTGCTATTACAAAAATTGTATCAGAAGGAAAGTCTGTAGAGAACCCTGTGGAGATAAGAAGATGTTTTCAGAAGTACTATAAACAACTGTATAAAAATAGTAAAGAAGATAAGGTTAAACTTGAGCATTTTATCAAAACTAATGGTTTGCAGAAGATTCCCAAAGGTAAAAGGATCCTTCTAAATGGATTAATTACACTACAGGAGGTTGAAAATGCAATAAATTCTATGCAATTTGGCAAAGCCCCGGGACCAGATGGACTGTCAGCAAAATACTATAAGACTATGAAAGACTGGCTTAATCAGCCATTGGTAGACGTTTGCAAGACCTGGAAGGAAGCTTATATAACCCTGATTCCTAAACAAGATCAAGATAGATCCAATGTTAAAAACTATAGACCAATCTCACTACTTAACGTGGATTATAAATTTTTTGATAATTTTCTCACCAATAGGTTGAAAAAGGTTTTGTCATACTATATCCATAAGGACCAGGCAGGATTTCTGCCTGGAAGACATATGAAAGATAATATTAGGACTATAATTGACATTTTAGAAAAGTTGGAAGCAAGAAAAAATTGTAAAGCAATGTTAATGTTTATTGATGTGTAGAAGGCCTTTGACAATGTATCTTGAAGTTTTATGATACAAAATTTAGATAGTATTGGGGTTGGACGGGAGTTTTTAAATGCTATTAATGCGATTTATCATGAACAAAAAGCCAAAATTAAAATAAACAATGTGGTATCAGGGGAAATTACAATTGAGAAGGGTACCAGGCAAGGGTGCCCACTTTCCCCTCTGCTTTTTATTTCGGTCCTGGAGGTTTTGTTAAGTATGATAAGGAAGGTTGAACAAGTTAAAGGTATAACAGTAGGAGCCAAACAATATAAATTAAAAGCCTTTGCTGATGATTTGGTGTTAACACTTCAAGATCCAGACTCCAGTGCAGTAAAAGCACTGGAGTTGATACAGGAGTTTGGACAGGTAGCAGGATTTAAGTTAAATAAGAGCAAAACCAAAGTATTAGAGAAAAATTTGGACAATGAGGAAAGGAAATTATTGCAAGAAAAAATGGGCCTGGTTTTTGTGAAAAAAGTTAAATAGCTGGGTGTAAATTTGTCGGTGAAAATTTTGAATTTATATAAAGATAACTATGAGAAACTATGGAATGAAATTTAGGGAGATCTTGAGAGTTGGTCGAATTTAAAATTGTCATTAATGGGCCGGATATCTGTGGTTAAGATGAATGTATTACCAAAGATGTTGTTTCTGTTTCAAGCCCTCCCAATCATTGATAATGTGAAATGTTTTAAAGAATGGCAGAAAGCTTTATCTACATTTATCTGGCAGGGGGGAAAACACAGAATTAAATTATTAACAGATTCAAAAGAAAGAGGGGGATTTTCCCTGCCAGATTTGAAGATATATTTTGAAGCCACAGCCCTTTGTTGGGTTAAGGAATGGATATAACTAGATAATGCGGATGTTTTAGACTTGGAGGGATTTGACGATGTGTTTGGATGGCATGCTTATCTATGGCATGACAAGATAAAGGCCCATAATGGTTTCAAAAATCATGTAATTAGAAAACCCCTTTATAATGTTTGGATAAAATACAAAGATCTCTTAGAAAGGAAAACACTCAGATGGCTTTCGCCAATGGAGGCAAAGTCCCAGAAAAAGTCAAATATGGAGACTAATTGGTTGATATATTCAGATTTATTATTGGAAGATAAAGAAGGATTTAAATTAAGACCATTTGATCAAATCAAAGATAAAATAAATTGGTTACACTACCACCAGATTAATGAATTGTATAAATTAGATAAGAAAAATAGTTTTGCATCGGAAAAAAACAAATGGGAAGCGGAGTTGTTAGATTCTAAATTTAAAAATTTGTCTAATTTGTTGTTGGAGTGGCATACAAAGGATGAACAAGTTAGATCTGTGATGATAGATTGGGCAAGACATGTTGGACATAACATAATGTTTGAAGACTGGGAAAGGCTGTGGAGGAAATGGGTCAAGTTCACTGCATGTACGGTGTTAAAGGAAAATGTTATGAAAATGATGTATAGATGGTACTTAGCCCCTATAAAGCTAGCAAAGATTTACCACAAGAGTGACAACCTATGTTGGAAATGTAAAGAAAAAGAAGGTACCTTTTACCATATGTGGTGGACGTGTCGCAAAGTGAAAGACTTCTGGGGAAAGATTCATAATGAATTGAAAAAAATGTTGAAATATTCATTTATTAAGAAACCAGAAGCCTTTATATTTGGAATAACAGGTTTGGAATTGCCCAAGAAAGATGTCAGATTATTTTTGTATGCCACAACTGTAGCTAGAATTTTGTTGGACAAAAATTGGAAACTACAAGAAGTACCAACAGTGGAGGAATGGTAGATGAAGATGATGGACTTTTGGGAGCTAGCCGACCTGACCGGAAGAGTCTGCGACCAGGAGGAATACCAAGAGGAATGGAAGAAATTAAAAGATTATTTAGCTAAATATGTTAAGATAATTTAAATAGAACGACTTGTGAGTATCAGGTAGGTCTAGGATTTAAATATGTGATGTTCTAGAATACTATGTTAAAAGTTAAAAAGAAAAGAAAGAAAGATGTAAATTGGTTAAGGAAATTTTATGTGAAATTAGTTTAGGAAAACTGCTACAATGATTTATATGGAAACTCAGCCGGGGGGATTTGAGGAAGTCACCTAACAATGTTAACAAAAGTGGAACTATTACAGTTAGGGTATTTGTTTGTTTGTTTTTATGTTTGTTGATAAGTTTGTTATAAATGTGGAAAACTAATTAAAAAAAATGAAGGGGGGGGGGACCAGGATGGTTGCAACAACAAATAAACTTTGACTTCAACTTTGAGATACTTCCTGAAATTCCTGGACCAAGAATAACTCACTGTCACTGGTGGCGCTCACTTCTGGAGAAGCTGCTGTGGATAAGAGGACATGGCAGTATGAAACCGAATTCCTCCAATACACAGAACAATACACAATTCAATATTTGAATCTTTCCTGCAAAAAGTATTCTTTAATTTCCTCCCAATCTCCATTAAATGGCCAGTGTCATACACTAGAGAGTGCCATCTGTCTGGAAAATTCTACACGTGCAGGATTTTTATTACATATTATGTGGATGGACTAGATCTATCACAGTCACCATGAGCTGCACTTTCCAGTCACTGATCTGTGCTTTAAAGCTCTGTGTTGAAGTGGTTTGGGGTTTTTTATCCCAATGCTTTCCCCAGGAAAACCCACATTTAGCACTGAATTAGAACAAATAATGGAAAACCAGATTGCTGTTTGCTCCAATTCAGTGGTAATGCGCAGGTTTTCCTGGGGAAAGCACTGGGACAAAAAAGAACCCCTCTCAGACACAGAACTCTGGATGAGCCTCATGATAACAGGCCAAGGTGCAACACAGAAAACCACATTAAGTAAGAGGGCACTAACCAAGTTGGACTGGGGCAAATGTCTTTAAGATCAATGCATGAGATCTCTTTTCAGAGAACATGAACTACAAACCTGTCAGGATTTCTCTCTCCATCTCTCTCTCTCTCACACACACACACACACACACAGGCAGGCAGGTGGTTGTATAAATTTATAAATTTGCAAAGCCACAATTTACTAGTCAACCCTGTCTCACCCAAAATGAAAGCCATCAAAGAAGAAGTCTTCAAGCTTAGCATTAATAAAACATAAAGGCAAAATCTCCTTCTGATCCTCTGATGTTCACCACTTGTAGGAGTAGTCTGTGAAGCTATATTAAGCATTTAGGGTGGGGGTGATGTTGTAGGTTGGGAGCACCATCTGCTTGGGATTTTATTTAGCACTGTCTGATTTAAGAGCTTGCAGGGCAGCAGCTGAAGAAGGAGCAAAAGAGTTTTCTTGTGTATGTGTTTCTTGCGGCTGATTAGCTGCTCTCCCTGTGCAAAGGTCAGAGGGGGCAGGGTTTCTGTTGAGTCAGGTGATTAGCTGTGGGAGGAGCTTATCAGAGCTTGCAGGGCAGCGGCGCACGCAGTTTGATCCATCTTTTAGATTTAGGGGAGCTAGTCTCAAACGTTTGTTGGGGGAGACCTAGGTTTTTTTGGTGGGGGGTTATTTGTCCTGTCTTCAAGCTTTTTAATATGGAGGACCACTGTAGCCACCCCCAATGACACGTTCTCAATATGGAGGGTGAGGGAACAGCTGCAGTCGCCTGCGGTTCCTGCGCAATGTTTGCCATCTTGCCAAAGGTTGCAGGCAGCTTTACCTGCAGCAATTGTATGTTGATTGCCCTCTTAGAAGACAAAGTCCAGCAACTGGAGGAACGTGTAGCTACGCTCCAAAGAATTAGAGAGCTGGAGCTCTTCTTGGAAGCAACAGAGAACACCGTCTCCACCAAGGAGGAGACAGGGGACCCCCCTGAGAAGGAGGCTAGTTCACCAACACAGGTGCCAGATATATGGAGAAATGTGACTCAAAGAAGTAGGAGGCCCAGGGTTCGCTCTGATTGTTTAGAAATACACAATCGCTTTGAAGTCTTCTCCCCTAGCATGGAAAACGAAGAACAGACTCCATTTGAGGATCTCTCCCTCATTACAGTCGATCAGGTATATGAAGACGAGCAGCAAAGTCAGTCCTCAGGGAATGTGCAGGCGACCTTGGAACAGACAGCTCACGGAAGAACCCCGACCAAACCTAAGAGGAGGTGTGTAGTGGTGATAGGGGATTCCCTACTGAGGGGAACAGAAGCAGTGATCTGTGGGCCTGACAAGATGTCTCGGGAGGTGTGCTGTCTCCCCGGGGCTAAGATCCAAGATGTAACTGAACGAGTGCAAGGAATCATAAAACCCACTGACAAATACCCCCTCCTCTTGGTTCATGTGGGAACCAATGACACTGCAAGCAATAGCCTCCAGAAGATCAAAAGAGACTACGAGGCTCTGGGTAGGAAATTGAAGCAATTAAATGCACAAATTGTCATCTCATCTGTCCTCCCAGTTGAACGACGTGGCCCAGGGAGAGAGGGGAAAATAGTGGAAGTGAACAGCTGGCTTCACAAATGGTGTAAACAGTAACAGTTTGGATTCTTAGATCACGGACTGCAGTTTCTTGAAGATGGACTTCTGGCAAGTGACGGGCTGCACCTCACAACGGTTGGGAGGAATGTTTTTGCCAAAAATCTCAGAAACCTCATCAGGAGGGCTTTAAACTAACTAATGTGGGGGAGGGAGACAGTGCTCCTGAAGGTAGGAGTCTATCAATTGATGAAGATGATCATCCAAATGTCATAGACCAAATGGAGCAAACAGCACGCAGACCTAATGGTGGGAGGAAAAAATCCTTAAATAAGAGACACGGGGGAATGATTAATGGACTTCAATGTTTGTACACTAATGCGCAAAGTATGGGAAATAAACAAGATGAGCTTGAGCTCTTGGTACAGCATACTAAATATGACATAATAGGCATCACTGAAACCTGGTGGGACAAGTCCCACGATTGGAATGTAATAATGGAGGGATACAATCTATTTCAGAGAAACAGACCAGACAAGAAAGGAGGAGGAGTGGCGTTATATGTCAGGGATGTGTATACCTGTGAAGAGATCCAAGATTTAGAACCTCAAAGCCAAAGTGAGAGCATTTGGGTCAAAATTAAGGGAGAGAAGAATAACAGAGACCTCATTGTGGGAGTTTACTATAGATCCCCAAGCCAAACGGAGGACATAGATGATGCCTTCCTGGAACAGATGGCCAAGCATGCAAAAGGAAGGGAGATAGTAGTAATGGGGGACTTCAATTACCCGGATATTTGTTGGATGTCAAACTCAGCCAAGAGCATAAGGTCAAACAGATTCCTCACTGGCCTTGCAGACAACTTCATTGTCCAGAAAGTGGGAGAAGCAACAAGAGGAACAGCCATTTTAGATCTGGTCCTAACCAATGTTGATGACCTGGTTAATGGGGTAGAAGTGGAAGGATCATTAGGCGCGAGTGATCATGCTCTTCTGAAGTTTACTATACAGCGGAAAGGAGCAGCCAAGCATACTAGGACTCAATTTCTTGACTTTAAGAAAGCCGACTTCATAAAACTTAGGGAAGTGCTGGGTGAGATCCCATGGACAGTAATACTAAAAGGAAAGGGAGTTCATGATGGCTGGGAGTTTGTTAAGAGGGAGATAGTAAAAGCACAACTTCAGGCAATACCAATGAGACGGAAACATGGAAGGTGCCTAAAGAAGCCAGGGTGGCTATCTAAAGAACTTTTAACTGAGTTAAGATTAAAAAAGGATGTGTACAAAAAATGGAAAAGGGGGAAAACCACCAAAGAGGTATTCAAACAAATAGCCAGCATGTGTAGACACAAAGTCAGAAAAGCTAAAGCACAGAATGAACTCAGGCTTGCTAGAGAGGTTAAAAGCAACAAAAAAGGCTTTTATGGGTATGTCCGTAGCAAAAGGAAGAACAAAGAAACAGTGGGGTCACTCAGAGGAGAAGATGGTGAAATGCAAACAGGGGACACAGAAAGGGCTGAACTCCTCAATGCCTTCTTTGCCTCAGTCTTCTCCGATAAAGAAAACAATGCCCGACCTGAAGAATTTGGAGCAAATGATTCTGTAGAGGAAACACAGCCCAGAATAACTAAGGAGATAGTACAAGAATACTTGGCTAGTTTAGATGTATTCAAGTCTCCAGGGCCAGATGAACTGCATCCAAGAGTATTAAAAGAACTGGCAGATGTGATCTCAGAACCACTGGCAGTCATCTTTGAGAATTCCTGGAGAACCGGTGAAGTCCCGGCAGACTGGAGGAGGGCAAATGTTGTCCCTATTGTCAAAAAGGAGGAAAGAGAGGACCCAAATAATTATCGCCCAGTCAGTCTGACATCAATAACAGGGAAGATTCTGGAGCAGATCATTAAGCAAACAGTCTGTGAGCACCTAGAAAGGAATGCTGTAATCACCAATAGTCAGCATGGATTTCTGAAAAATAAGTCATGTCAGACTAACCTGATCTCATTTTTTGACAGAATTACAAGCCTGGTAGATGAAGGGAACGCAGTGGATGTAGCCTACCTTGATTTCAGCAAGGCATTCGACAAGGTGCCCCATGATATCCTTGTAAAGAAGCTGGTAAAATGCGGTCTTGACTATGCTACCACTCAGTGGATTTGTAACTGGCTGACTGACCGAACCCAAAGGGTGCTCATCAATGGTTCCTCTTCATCCTGGAGAAGAGTGACTAGTGGGGTGCCACAGGGTTCTGTCTTGGGCCCGGTCTTATTCAACATCTTTATCAACGACTTGGATGATGGACTCAAGGGCATCCTGATCAAATTTGCAGATGACACCAAACTGCGAGGGGTGGCTAACACCCCAGAGGACAGGATCACACTTCAAAACAACCTTGACAGATTAGAGAACTGGGCAAAAACAAACAAGGTGAACTTTAACAGGGGGAAATGTAAAGTATTGCACTTGGGCAAAAAAAATGAGAGGCACAAATACAAGATGGGTGACACCTGGCTTGAAAAGGATCTAGGAGTCTTGGTTGACCACAAACTTGACATGAGCCAACAGTGTGACGCGGCAGCTAAAAAAGCCAATGCAATTCTGGGCTGCATCAATAGGAGTATAGCATCTAGATCAAGGGACTTCCGGCGAGCGTGAACTCGCAGCGGGTGGGGATTTTGCCGCTGGGAAAATCCCAAGCTACTTAGGGGGAGAAGGGGGGTGCAGAAGGGCGTGGAAGCCCCCCAATTACCTCTTGAAAGGTGTCAAGAGGGCTAGGACCCCAGCAAGACCACAAGCGGCTCGCTTGGCCGTCAGGTAACTTCAAACAAGTGAAGCGAAGAGAACGGCGGAGCGGAGCAGGCAGGTCTAGGGGAAGCCATTACCTACCCCCAAGCAGCGAGTGCTGCGCTCTCAAACCAGACGAAACCTGGGATTAATTTGACTCAGCAGATGGACAGAACTAAAAGAATTCCGGGGGCTTAAGAAAACAGTGGAGTTCGGCGTTATTCGAAATCTACAAGGCGCAAGGTAATCTTCAGAGCGGAGAAAGGCAGTGAAATCTATTAGCGGGTCACATCCGTTTCCCTGAAAAGCTGCAACATTAAAGTAGCCAGCAGGGGGAAGTTACAAAGTATCAAGTGCCGGACGTATTTAAACAGGGAACAGAAAGTACTATTTGATGAACTGTAGATTCCTAAGGAGCTGAGGGGGGGAAAAGCGAAGGAAGAAAGACCCATCTCCCTTCACAGCAGCGGGAAAGCAAGGAACGAGAAAACGGAAGTGTAGGACCTGATGTGATTATAGGAACTAAAAGACGCAATAACTGGAAAATACAATTAAATGAGACTGTATTGAGGGAAACCACCTCTGTTTGGTAGTGTCATTTGGAACTGGGGTGCTGTTGAACCCAACGGATATTTAAGGAGTTATTTAAAACCACTCTTTCAGTTCTGGGAGTTGGCTTTAACAAAGAAGGTGTTGGTTTCGATAAAGACAAAGAAGGACATCTAGTGGACAAAATAGGATAAAACAACTGGTTTTCTCTGTGTTTGTTCTCATTGCTATCTATTCAACGTTTGACTTTATAGACTGGGGGATTTTCCTCTGTGTGCTTTCTCAATCTTAACAAATCTTAGCCAATAGGAATAGAGCCTACTGGGTCAGACAGACTTTAGCTGATAGAACACCACTTTTGTCACCTTCATTTGAGCTGGAAAAACCCTCCTATAATATTGGTGCACAGGACTGTAGAGGCGACGGTAAATCTGAGTATAAACTGGGATTGCCAACATAGGCGCCGACTCCATGGGGCTTGAGGGGGCCCGAGCCCCCTCAAAAATTCGTTTGGGGGGGCTCCGCCCCCCCAATAATCTCCGGCGCCCCTCCAGCAGAGCGCCATCGCCGCCCCTCCCCCAGCCCAAAATGCACAGGGAGGGTCGGGCTGCATGCCTCCTGCCCTCCCTCCCGAGCAAAAGCTCCACCCAATTTCCTTTGGCCAGATACCTCCTCACCTCTTTTACTCTGCTAGACCGGGTGCTCACAAGAGAGCAGTTGTGAGTCCCAGAACACCAGGACCCCTTCCTGGGATCGCTCCATAGCTGTTCCAGCGCCGGAGGAGGCCGTGGGGCCAGCAAGAGTGTTCCCTTACATTCCCCCACCTGCCCCACAGGCAAGCTGGATACATTTGCATCAAATAGATATGAAACCTGTTTCATTGATAGAGAGTAGGGGGTGGGATCCCCTGCTCAGGCCCTGGGGATGAGGGGTTGAAATGAAGGAGGAGAAGGACCGCCCGGAGGACGGCCTTGCAGAGACAACAAAGCAGCCTTGTCGGGTGAGAGAGACCTCAGGCGACCCCTCCGGGCCTTTCACCCCTCGAGCTGTTGATACAGCCGGGACTAAGAGGCCATCCAAACACCCCAAATCCCATTCACCCACGCAGGACGACGAGCCAGAGTGGGCCCCTCCACCTATAAACTCCCCTCCTAGTGATCTGCAGCGAAGAGGCTTGTAAACCCTTCAATGGAGTCCCGAAACCCCTCAATGAAACATCAGGATTTCTCAAAGAACCATCGCTGACCAATGGGCATCGTCCAAGGTGAGAGGCAGCCAATCCGAAGTCAGGAAGCAGCAGCCCCGTGTCTGGAGCGCGCGATCCACCAGGAGAGCGCAAGAAACCGAGAGCAGAAAGCGGGGAAGAAGCGCGCTACAAAATGTAGCAACAGCGGATACAATGTTTCCTCCTGTTTCCTTGTTTCTTGCAAGACAGAAACAGAGGGCGATCCAGGGCTCCCCTCCCTCCCTCCCTCCCTACCTCCCTAGCAGAAGGTCCTTGGAGCTGATTAATAGGCGCAGCACGCTCTCCCCTATTCGCTCACGAGGAGGTGGCGCCACTTTATTTGCATATTCATGAGCTTATTTATTATTCATGAGCTTTCCCGGGCCCCCCCAATATTTTTTATAAGTCCGCGTCCCTGATTGCCAATATTAACCACAAGAAAAAAGCCACAAAGCAAATATCTGGACTAGCCTGAGTGGAGGCAAGAAGAAGAGTGGAAGAACGGATGGAATGCGGATAACTCCTCTTTGGACTTGCTAATACTGCTAATACTATGGGGGGGTATGATATTGAGAGCTGTGTAAAACCAGATGGAAATATTTGGGACTGGACAAAACCCGTTGTTCATATTTAACCTCTTGGATTAGGGAGAGAGGAAGGGGCTTAGTTGACAACACGTAATTGATAAGTATAAAATTGAAGAGTGGGAATTTTTGAGTTTTATAGATACAATGTTGAACACAGCAAAGAGAGCAGAGGGAGGGACACCAATAGAAAGAAAGGGATCCAGACTTCAAAGCAGATATTTTAAGAATGTTTGCAGAAATTAAACAAAGTGAGAAAACTTAGAAGTAAAATTAGAACAAGTAGACAATAAGATAGGGAAAATGGACAATAAAATGGACGAAACAGTTAATGAACTAAAAGGGCAAATAAAGGAAGTATTTAGGAGGACACAAGCTGTAGAAGAAGGTTTGAAAAAAACAAGATTAGAAATGAGAGAGGTGAGACGTGAAGAGGACAAATTAAGAGCAGAGGTGTTAGAATTAAATAAAGTGCAAGAAGATATGAAAGATACAATAGCTATGCATGAATTAAGACAGAGGGAGAATAATTTGAGACTTAGGGCAGTACCAGAAACACAAGGAGAAAACATTAAAGAGAAATTGATAGCAGAGTTAGCACAATGGATGGAACTACCAACAGAAGAGATAGAAAGGATGATACAATCCGCCTTTAGACTAAAAGTGAAAACAACCAGGGCTAAAAAATTTGTGGGTGATTGCCTGATTACATTTAGAGACAAGGAAATGAGAAACATGATCCTGCAAAGAAATAGAGAAAAAAGGTTGTGCATTAATGGGAATTATATAATAATTTTTAAAGACATACCAATCAGAATTCTGAAACGTAGAGAGTCGTACAAGGCACTTGTGCAAACATTAAAGAAAAATAACATTGAGTTTAAATGGGAATTCCCGGAAGGGATCTCATTTACTTACAGGAGTAAGAGGCACAGGTTGATCAGTCCAGAGGAAACTGGGAAATTTTTGAGAAAATATAAAGAGTTGAGGCTAGAAAAAGAAGAGGAAAAAGGGGAAGAGGCAGCAGGGGGCCCAGACTCCGAGGAAGAAACAGAAAGTAGAGGAGGAGAAGAAGAGGAACAAGAGGTTTAAAAATCAGTCAAAATATAAAAGGGAAAATAAGCAAGACTAAATTCATTTATTATGACATTAAAAATTTGTAGTTGGAATATTAATGGGATAAATGATAAGAAAAAACGAAATAAAACTGAACAAATACTAAAAAAAGAAAACTTAGACATCATCTGTTTACAAGAGACACATATAGCAAGAAGACATAAAAGAGTTCTGATAAACAAAAGATTGGGAAATGAGTTTATCTCCTCAGATAAAGATAAAAAAAGAGGAGTGGTCATATATATCAAAAAGCAAATTGAAGCGCAACAAATTTTTAAAGATGAGGAGGGAAGGATAACGGCGGTCCAAATTAAGTGGCAGGGAGAAAACCTAATTATAATCGGGTTATATGCCCCAAATGGTAACAAGTCGGATTTTAAAAAAAATTTAGAAGAAAAACTAGCAGAGTACACAGATCAGGAAATGATGATATTGGGAGATATGAACGGGGTGGTGTCCTTAGAAATGGACAGACTTAGGGAGGGAAGTGGTAAGGATGGGAAGCTACCCAGAACTTTCTTTTCATTGGTTAAAAACTGTAACCTGATAGATAGCTGGAGACTCAGACACCCACTGGTAAAACAGTTTACGTACTATTCTGAGCCTAATCAGTCACTGTCCCGAATTGATCAGATTTGGACCTCAAATGAGTTGACTCCAAGAATTTTAAGGGTGGAGATCCAAGCTAAAACTATATCTGATCATAATCCAATAAAATTGGAGTTGAAAGGCTGGGAGGAGAGAACTTTTAGGTGGAGACTAAAAGACTATCTTCTGGACGATCAAGAAGTGGTTGAAAAAGCCCAGAAAAGGTTGATAGAATATTTTAAGGAAAACATGAATAAGGGTACCAAAACAAAGGTGGTATGGGATGCAAGCAAGGCAGTAATGAGGGGCTTCTTTATCCAGCAAAACACGATTAAAAATAAAGGAAGAGAAAAATGGAAAAAAGAGATCTTAAAGCAGATAATGGATAATGAACAAAAGATAGTCCAAAAACCAAACAGCAAGAGGATAAAGGAGAATATTAAAGCATTGCAGGCGCAGTTTGCAATGTTGATAAATAGAGAAGTGGAATGGAACATCAAAAAATTGAGACTAAGAAGTTTTGAATACTCAAATAAATCAGGGAAGCTGCTAGCATGGCAGATAAAAAAAAGGAAGGAACAGAGTACAATAAATAAAATAATAGTGGATGGTGAAGAAAAAACTAACCCTAAGGAAGTTAGGAAAGCATTTGTGGACTACTATAGTGGATTATATAATAATAGAGAGAGACATAATCTGAGGAAGATTGAAAGATTCTTAAAGGATAAAAAGGTTCAGAAGATACCAGTAGAGAAAAAAGAACAACTGAACGCTCCAGTAGAGATAGAAGAAATAGAAAAAGTAATAAAAGAACTAAAAAGAGGGAAAGCCCCAGGCCCGGATGGGTTTACGGCTAGTTACTACAAAGAAATGAAGGCTGTATTGCTGCTCCCATTGAAGGAAGTGATAAATAACATCTTAAAATAAAGAGAAATACCAGAAATATGGAAAGAGGCATTCATTACATTAATCCCAAAACAAGATGTGGATTTATTGCAAGTTAAAAATTACAAAATTTTTACAGGAATTCTAGCTAGCAGAATGAAAAATATATTGTTAGATTATGTTCATGGAGACCAAACGGGCTTTCTACCGGGGAGGCAGATGAAGGATAATATAAGAAACATAATAAATATCATAGAATATCTGTCGGCCAAGAGTGACAAACAAGCTATACTGATGTTCGTGGATGCAGAGAAAGCATTCGATAACACAAATTGGGATTTCTTGTTAAAAAATCTAGAATACATGGAGGTTGGTGCAGAGTTTTTTAATGGAATAAAAGCAATCTATACGGAGCAGAAAGCGAAATTGATCATAAACAACGTAGTGTCAGAAGAAATAAAGATAGGGAAGGGTACAAGGCAGGGCTGTCCGCTTTCCCCATTGCTGTTCATAACTGTATTGGAAGTGTTACTTAACTTAATAAGACAAAACAAGAAGATAAAAGGAATAACAATTGGACAAAATGAATACAAGGTAAAGGCATTTGCAGACGATTTGCTAATAACAATAGAAGATCCGACGAACTCAATAAAAGAGATATTGGAAGAACTAGAGCAATTCGGCAAAGTGGCTGGTTTTAAGTTAAATAAAAGTAAGACTAAATTAATGACAAAGAATATAGATCTAAGTACAATTGAAGAAATACAACAACAAACAGAGATAGAGGTGGCCAGAAAGGTGAAATATTTAGGAATATGGATAACTCCAAAAAATATAGAACTATTTAAAAATAATTATGAAGTGGTATGGAAAGAGATTAAAAAGGATTTGGTGACGTGGGGGAAGCTAAAACTGTCTTTCTGGGGCAGGATAGCCATAATTAAGATGAATGTACTTCCGAGAATGTTGTTTCTATTCCAGAATATTCCGATAATCAAAGGTACTAAGATATTCAAAGAATGGCAAAGAGAGTTCTCAAAGTACGTATGGCAGGGTAAAAGACCGAGGATACAGTTTAAATTACTGACAGAGGCAAAAGAAAGGGGGGGATTCGCACTTCCAGATCTGAAACTATATTATGAGGCATCGTGCCTATGTTGGATAAAACTGTGGATAAAATTAGATAATAAAGAACTTTTAGATCTGGAAGGCCACGACAATAGATTTGGGTGGCATGCGTATCTATGTTATGAAAAGAAGAAGGTACACAAGGGATTTGAAGGCCACATCTTTAAAGGTCCTTTGATAGAAGTATGGGAGAGGTACAGATTTTTATTGGAACCCAGAGTCCCACACTGGATGTCCCCACTAGAAGCCACGAGTGTTAAAAAGACCAACATGAGGGGTAAATGGGTTACCTATGAACAGCTGCTAATTAAAGATGGGGGGAAGTGGAAGCTAAAACCATATGACCAGGTTAAGGAAAAGGTGTTTGATTGGTTCCATTACTTTCAAATAAACGAAATGGCTAAGAAGGATATTAAAGATAGAGGATATGCAGAAAAAGATTCTAAATTTCAGATTGAGATAATAAATAATGATTACAAAATCCTATCAAAAATGTACAACCAGCTGCTAGAGTGGAATTTAATAGACGAGGAATTGAAGTCGGTAATGATACATTGGGCAAAAGACTTCGGTTATAATATCTATTTTGAAGAGTGGGAGAAATTATGGGAAAAAAATCTTAAATTCACGGCATGTGTAACGTTGAAGGAAAATTTAATGAGGATGTTATACCGTTGGTACATTACCCCTGCGAAACTAGCAAAAATGTATAAGACATGCAGTAAATGTTGGAAATGCAGGGAAAATGAAGGGACCTTCTACCACATGTGGTGGGATTGCAAAAAGGTTAAAGGTTTCTGGGAAAAGGTATATACAGAAATGGAAAAAATTTTAAAATATACTTTTGAAAAAAACCAGAGGCCTTTCTGTTAGGTTTATCAGGAAAAGAGATTAAGAACAAAGACGGCAAATTTTTCCAATATGCAACAACGGCAGCAAGAGTCCTATTAGCCCAAAACTGGAAACAACAGAAAATACCGACAATAGAGGAGTGGAGAGAGAAACTATTAGATTATGCGGAACTAGATAGACTGACGGGAAAAATTAGATATTTGAGAGATCAAAGATTTATGGAGGAATGGGGAAAATTCGTGGAATATCTGGATAATTTAAGTGAGGGACAAATAACGCTAGTAGGGTTCAAAAGAGCTCTGTGATATTTGTAAGAATATTGTCTAAAGAAAAGGGTGGAAAGGATTTTAATAATGTCAATAGATAGTAGGAGATGCGAAAGTATATGTTGATAGATAACAGAGATTTGCGGAGACACTGAAGGAAGTCTTAAAGAATGAATCGGTTGAATACAAGATGTGGTTTATTTGATTTTTATTTGTTTTGCTGTAAACTAATAAAAATTATGCTGGGGAAAAAAATAGATCAAGGGAAGTAATAGTGCCACTGTACTCTGCTCTGGTCAGACCTCACCTGGAGTACTGTGTCCAGTTCTGGGCACCACAATTCAAGAAGGACACTGACAAACTGGAACGTGTCCAGAGGAGGGCAACCAAAATGGTCAAAGGCCTGGAAACGATGCCTTATGAGGAATGGCTAAGGGAGCTGGGCATGTTTAGCCTGGAGAAGAGGAGGTTAAGGGGTGATATGATAGCCATGTTCAAATATATAAAAGGATGTCACATAGAGGAGGGAGAAAGGTTGTTTTCTGCTGCTCCAGACAAGCGGACACGGAGCAATGGATCCAAACTACAAGAAAGAAGATTCCACCTAAACATTAGGAAGAACTTCCTGACAGTAAGAGCTGTTTGACAGTGGAATTTGCTGCCAAGGAGTGTGGTGGAGTCTCCTACTTTGGAGGTCTTTAAGCAGAGGCTTGACAACCATATGTCAGGAGTGCTCTGATGGTGTTTCCTGCTTGGCAGGGGGTTGGACTCGATGGCCCTTGTGGTCTATTCCAACTCTATGATTCTATGATTCTATGAAATACAATGCTAGGTGTGTAAACACACACACACACACACACACACACACCCCTTTATTCAGATGGACAGTGAACGTCATGCTTAAATCAGCCAATACCATGCCAGGTATCTGTAGCCTGAGTGCCTACATGATGGCATCCTGATGCTTCTCATGGACTGTGTAGCAGTGACCCATATTCCACAGGCAGCTGGCCATGTGGGATCCTACTCAAGTTTTCCAAACAGATGTATCCTCATGTATAAATCAGGCTTGGCAAATGCGCCACCCTTTCTTATGTGAATCGGGACTTCTTTTGTTTTCCCTCTCACTTTAGAGTGGCTACTGTGCAGGCAGTCTGATGATTATAAAGTGAGTCTGCTATGACTGCCTACGCAGAAAATAAAGAATAACTCTGCCTGGATGACTCTATGGTGATGATCTAGATATACAAGTGCCCTAGAATCTGGATCCGCCATGGCATTCTGCTGCCCTCTTAACGCAGTTACTACAGTCACATTGTCCCAAGGAATATTCTACTGGGCAAATTATTCAAAAGGCTCAAGTGCACATGCTTAAAATGTTCAACACTTACCAGTGCTGGGAGTCAAATCAGTGCTGGGAGGAGGTGATGTCTCTAGAATGAGGACAGAAGATCTCACAACTATTATCCTGAATAATGCTAAATGCTCACTTGTTGAAACTAGCATTTTCCTCTGTGTCATTCAAACCTTTGCATGCCTAGCTGATGTGAACACAGCTCATTGAAATAAGAAGAATTCTGCTGGATCTTACCAAAGGTCCATCTAGTCCAACATCCTTTTTCTAACTTTGGCCAGCCAGTGCTTCCAAGAAGTCCATAAACAAACAAGAAAGGCCTTAACCCTCTCCTGTAGTTTATGGCCAGTGTGCAGTCCTCAGCTGTAAACTACTTCTGCTCATGGAAGTTCTATTTTCTTATCATTGGTAACTTCATAGATGTCAGCAGATGTATTCTCATTGAATTTGCCTAAACCAAGGATGTGGCCCTTCATATATGTTGCACTATGGCTCCTGTCATTCATCTCTATACTAGCTGAGGCTGATGGGGATTGCGGTCCAAAAACATCTGGAGGAGTACAGGTTCCCCATCACTGTCTGAAACCATTATTGGAGCCACCTTAGCTTGTGCATCATAGCTATCACTTGGGGGGGGGTATGAATTCCATCATTTGTTTATGGAATTCGCCCCAAGGAGGAGGGAAACACACTGGGCCATTGAGAATTACATACCTCCAGACACTAGAGCGCAAACCAGCAGGAGTCCCCATATCATCTTCATGGTCATGAATGACTTGGGAGGTTTTCAGGAATTCAGGGCAGCCTAAAGAAGCCGAGGAATGTTGTGGTCTGATCCACTCTCGCTGGCTTATGAAGGAAGGAAACGCCAATGAAAATGGTTGGCTAGTGGGGAGTGGAATCGTGGAGGAAATCAGGATCCTGGTGATGAAACAATTGGACAGATAAATTGGACAGATAACAATTGGATAAATATGCAAACGGAAGAATTAAGATGGCACACAGCACTTGTGGCACATGAGAATAGACACAATGTTAATTGGTCTTCTAAATAAAGGGAGAGGCAAGGAAATTATTTGCTGTACCAAGGCTTTCTAATCTGTTTACTCAGAAAAGGGATTTTGGTTTTCTTCTTTCTGCCTCTGGCAAATCCTGGCTGAGGCATGGACGGTGGTATCTTCTCCTGATGCACCTCACTTTAGGCTTCTAAAAGGATGTGAAAGCAAATGTATGGCTTCTAGACAACGTGGCACAAATGTGGAGTTTGATGTTATGTGGAGAATTCAGGCTCCTTGAAAATATCGTATTTCACTTAAAGGAAAAATATGTCTAACTCCAATGCCTGCAAATAGATGTTTGAAAATGCAAAAAAAAAAAAAAAGAGGTAAGGGACCCCTGACAGTTAAGTCCAGTGGCAGACGATTCTGGGGTTGCAGTGATTATTTCGCTTTACAGGCCGAGGGAGCCTGCATTTGTCCGCAGACCTTCTGATTGGCAAGCCCAAGAGGCTCAGTGGTTTAGACCACAGTGCCACCCGCATCCCCATTTGAAAATGTACCTATCTTAATTCTCAGAATGTGACTGAGGAGTGGGATTATTATTACTAGTAGGAGGCGCCTGGTGCTGCCCAGGATTTTTTATAATCCAAAAAAAAGTTGTTGTTGTTGTTGTTGTTTAAAAAAGCAGGCAAAAAGCAGGCAAAGTCACACCAAAGTCATATTTGGGTCTTCCATGTTGATTCAAAATGGCAGCCAGAGTCTAAACATCAATGGAGAGCACCATCCCCACCTCAGGAACCCTTGTGCAAAGTTTGGTGGTGGTATCTCGAGAGGGACCTGAAAGTATAAAGAACAAAGAAAGAAATGGAAAGAGAAACCACTTTCCAAAGTATATGGTAGATTATGATTATCATTATGAATTGCATTTATAGCCCTCTTTTTTCTCCCAGGAGCCCAGGGTGGCATACATGGTTCTCCTCCTTCTCCTTTAATCCCCATAACAGCCCCGTGAGGTTGGATCAGGGTGCAAGATTTGCAGGGCCCAGGAGGCATTGAGGCCACAGCTGGCATCTCCCTCTCCATTCATGCCAACATTGCTGAGGTAAGAAGGTATCTCCTGGAACATAAATATATTTAAGTTCCAGGTAAATATCCGGGAACTGTTTTGTTATATCCAGGAACTGTAAATTTTAATCTTTCATTCACTTAGCATATACAAGAGGCAGTTAATATGACTGTTACAGCCTTGCAGTGACAAATTCCTGTAGGGTAACTATGAAAGGCTGCTAGAACAAAAACAACTGAGTCTTGTGGGACTTTAAAGACTTGCAGATTTACCACAAAGAAAGAAAGAAAATCTTCTCTCCAATCTGGAATTGGGCGCAAAGTACCACCCATCAACTGCCCTGGTAATCCTGATGCTCTGCTTGGTAGAATAACTGGAGCCAAGGCATATTCAACAATAGGAATAGGCAATTTGGAGTCCAATAACATATGGAGGGTCACAGGCTTCTAATCCCTGCTCAACCACCCCAATTTAAATGGGACATCCCGAAATTACAAAAGCTACCCCTAGCTTCTGATTAAATCCCAGAATGTCCCATTTTTGGATCCAGGACCCTGGCATGAGCCAGCTGGCTCTTGAGAACACTTGGGAGCAAAAAAACCACCCCAAGCATCTTGATTTGGATCAGCAAATTGGAAGGGTATGTTTGGCTTTCAGGAGCCAGATTTGTGGATAATGGCCAATTTGTCATGTCCTGGCTAATCCCATCTCCACTCCAGTTTATGTAAATGGTGGCATTCGTCCTCAGGGCATCCTGTATTTATTTACACACACTGACTGTTTTCTCCATAATTAACATCATTATGATGCAATATCTCAACTAAACTCGTAATATTTCTCTGCTAGCTCCTTTGATTGGTTTCTGTCGCTTACATAAAGTCAGCAGTGTAGGTACTCTGCTCAGTGTCAATCAGTATTCTGGCTTCATCACAGCATCTTGAGTGTCAAGAAACATTGAGGCTGCTGTCTGTGTTTCTGCAATGAAGACTCTTTGGATTCTTCTCCTGCTGGCAACTTCCACTTGGGCTTTTGTTGCTGTGGGTAAGTAGGGAGAGGCCACCCAGGAAGTGTTTCTTATTTGGGGTGTTTCCTGTCCTGCTGTGAGAAACCTCTACAGGTGTCCAGTATGAAAGAAACAGTTCTGTGTTTAGTGACCACGCCAAATGTTTTTAATTACCTGATTTGAAACACAAATCTGCCCAGCTCATAATGCTCAGGTATTATGCGCTGCGCTGCCGGAGCACAATTTCTGTTCTCGTCCTGAAGCAAAGTTCTTAACCTGAGGTACTATTTCTGGGTTAGCAGAGTCTGTAACCTGAAGCATCTGTAACCTGAGGTACCACTGTACATGCATTAATATTATAACCCAGGAGAGAAAACACACACACAAATTCTTTACAAATGCTTGCTAGAATAGCTCATAGACACTGGGTCAATTTCAAGCTAACTCTTGAGGGATTTTATCATGGGTAGTTGAACACTGGTGATTTTTTTCCAGAGATGGGGGGAAATTGTATTTTGTTTGCATTTTAATGTGAAACTGCCTAATTTATACCAGCAGAAGTTCAATTATCCTTCAACATTCACACTTCTGGGATAACTCAGTTGATGGATCACAAAAGGCTTACTCAGGTTCATGGGTCTGAGCCCCCCATTGAGCAAAATATTCACACATGGCAGGAGGTTGGACTAGAGGAGCCTCATGGTCCCTCCCAACTCTAGAATTCTAAGATTTGCACGTCTCCAGGTTTTGCAATGCCAGTCTCCAACCAAAATTCTGGGAAAGTGAAAATGAAAATGCACAGACTAGTGAAAACAACATAGTCAAATGCATTGCATTAGGGGAAATTCCTTGTAAAAATGTATATATTTGTCCAAACGTGTATTTTAGGAGAAAGATGCACTGAAATGCTGTCTTTCTGTGAACTTTTTATTATTATTTTAAAAAGAACATTTACACCCATCTCGTCTAGATTCCAGCAATGCTGCCCGAGGGTCCCGATCCAGCTCCGGTCCTGGTAAGGAGATTGACACCCCTGGTGGGAAGGGCACTGAGCCTAACTTGGTGACTGATGTTAGTGTGTGTGGAAATCCTAAAAAGTAGGTCCATTGTAAGATAAACTAGAAACAAAACAGCATAATACATGGAGAGGTGAGCAGACACTTTTTGTGCTAAGCAATCCTGCAAATGGCTGGGAAATCTTCTATAGCTCAGACTCTGAGCCAACGACTGAAACGTTAGAGACAGAGACAGCACCTCAAAGGAAGAAAATAGTGAAAGATTTAAAAAATAATATTTCTGAAACAACCCCCATCCCACCACATCTCATCTCAAGCTTTTGGAGTTGAAGGGGCAATTGCTGGGGTGGGGAGGGAGCAGGGCTGTCCAGTGTGGGAATCTAGTCATTTGAAGCAATTCACAGAAGGGACTAATTATTATTTTTCCCATGGCACCCAGGGGCAATTTCTGCACGCGCATTCCTCACAGATCTGACCGGTGTGGTTCGCGGTATCTCTGAAGTGCTTGGTGAACCTTTAACTCAAATGGTTATGTCCATTTTGGGGGGAAAGGTAAGTGTTGGAGGACATTGCAAGTGGGGAGCATTTTTCAAAACAAGCTTGTGTGGTGAGCAAGAGAGGGGGAAAGTCCCAATGTGATGCGGAGAGAAGTGGATGAGGTTTTTTAAAATGCAAACGCAATGCAAGGAAACTGCTCTAGGGCTGCTCAGTCTAGAAGAGCTCATGTGCCAGCAGACAGAGGGTGGAATTCAATGCCATACTGTGACAAATGTTCTGCCAGGACCCTGCAATGTATTTTGCACAGGTTCCCACAATAAAGTATAACTGCTGTGGCCATTTCCACCTTCCATTAAAAAGATGTGGGTGTGTGGCCTTGGGAGGCTGCGGGGAAAGTAGGGACCCCCGAGGGAAGGGAGACAAAGGCAGGGAGAGAGATGCAACAGGATTACTGGGAGGTGAGGAGGATGGTAATAGTGAAGAAGTTAACCCTGCTGAACTTTTCTTGATAGACACCAGAGAACTGAGGAGAGAGGCTCGTGGATCTTTGAGAATTCCTGGAGAACAGGTGAAGTCCCGGCAGATTGGAGGAGGGCAAATGTTGTCCCTATTTTCAAAAAGGGGAAAAGAGAGGACCCAAATAATTACCGCCCAGTCAGTCTGACATCAATACCAGGGAAGATTCTGGAGCAGATCATTAAGCAAACAGTCTGTGAGCACCTAGAAAGGAATGCTGTGATCACCAATAGTCAGCATGGATTTCTGAAAAATAAGTCATGTCAGACTAACCTGATCTGGTTTTTTGACAGAATTACAAGCCTGGTAGATGAAGAGAACGCAGTGGATGTAGCCTACCTTGATTTCAGCAAGGCATTTGACAAGGTGCCCCATGATATTCTTGTAAAGAAGCTGGTAAAATGCGGTCTTGACTATGCTACCACTCAGTGGATTGGTAACTGGCTGACTGACCGAACCCAAAGGGTGCTCATCAATGGTTCCTCTTCATCCTGGAGAAGAGTGACTAGTGGGGTGCCACAGGGTTCTGTCTTGGGCCCGGTCTTATTCAACATCTTTATCAACGACTTGGATGATGGACTCAAGGGCATCCTGATCAAATTTGCAGATGACACCAAACTGGGAGGGGTGGCTAACACCCCAGAGGACAGGATCACACTTCAAAACGACCTTGACAGATTAGAGAACTGGGCAAAAACAAACAAGATGAATTTTAACAGGGAGAAATGTAAAGTATTGCACTTGGGCAAAAAAAATGAGAGGCACAAATACAAGATGGGTGACACCTGGCTTGAGAGCAGTACATGTGAAAAGGATCTAGGAGTCTTGGTTGACCACAAACTTGACATGAGCCAACAGTGTGACGCGGCAGCTAAAAAAGCCAATGCACTTCTGGGCTGCATCAATAGGAGTATAGCATCTAGATCAAGGGAAGTAATAGTGCCACTGTATTCTGCTCTGGTCAGACCTTACCTGGAGTACTGTGTTCAGTTCTGGGCACCACAATTCAAGAAGGACACTGACAAACTGGAACGTGTCCAGAGG
Source organism: Podarcis liolepis (assembly GCF_965112155.1). NCBI lineage: Eukaryota > Metazoa > Chordata > Lepidosauria > Squamata > Lacertidae > Podarcis > Podarcis liolepis. Next base: position 2,140,001 of record NC_139555.1, read on the forward strand.
AGGGCAACCAAAATGGTCAAAGGCCTGGAAACGATGCCTTATGAGGAACGGCTAAGGGAGCTGGGCATATTTAGCCTGGAGAAGAGGAGGTTAAGGGGTGATATGATAGCCATGTTCAAATATATAAAAGGATGTCACATAGAGGAGGGAGAAAGGTTGTTTTCTGCTGCTCCAGACAAGCGGACACGGAGCAATGGATCCAAACTACAAGAAAGAAGATTCCACCTAAACATTAGGAAGAACTTCCTGACAGTAAGAGCTGTTTGACAGTGGAATTTGCTGCCAAGGAGTGTGGTGGAGTCTCCTACTTTGGAGGTCTTTAAGCAGAGGCTTGACAACCATATGTCAGGAGTGCTCTGATGGTGTTTCCTGCTTGGCAGGGGGTTGGACTCGATGGCCCTTGTGGTCTATTCCAACTCTATGATTCTATGATCTCCAGGCTCTGAGCCAAGCAACAGGAGCTGATTAGCCATGGGTAAGCAGCTCCAAGTCATAAGGTACTGGGCACTATCTGGAGGGCCACAAGTTTCCCATTCCTTCCTTGAACTTCTGCCCCAGACGTGAAATGAAACAACAGCTGTCCAGTCCTTCAGTTTCTTCTGTATAGTGAATGTTGCTGTATTAAGAATGTTGACTTTAAGTCATGTTCAATTTCAGATATTTGCAGCAATGGTACAATTGGACTTCTGCATGGTCTAAAGCAGTCCTTTCCAACAGCTTGGTCGTGGGATGTCCCTGGTCCTGGTCGATCCTGGTCGATTGTGGGATCCTGATGCCCCCCCCCCAAAGCAGCTCAACAACTTTGGCTCACCCCCCCAAAAAAAGCTCAAGAACTCTGGTCAATCCAATGGGTAGATCACTGTCATTTTTTTTTAATAGTGGGAGTAGATCGCAGTCTCTTGGAAGCTGGACAGCCCTGGTCTAGAGAATGAAGGAGGCTTTGACATCCTGGTGTTTGCCATCCTGGTAGATTGCCACATATCTATACCAATTGATCAATAAAGTTCTAGTCAAGCAAATCATTGGCATTTGACTCTATGCACCTTATTTGTGGCTTTCTGTATAGCAATGCATGATTATACATTCTCAATAACCTGACACACTAACATGTGTTTTTCAAGACACATTGGCTAGGATTCACATAACCAGACCCACCACTTAGCCTTGTGCAAATGTTTCTGCTTGTGCAATTGGGCTTCCTCCCATCTCCCCCATGCTCCTCATAGGTCTGGAGAACCCCAAGAACAGCACAGGGGGTGAGGAGAGGGAGGGTTGTACTGCCTGACAAGCTGCAATGGTTGTGTTGGAGGAATTTCAACAGGGGCAAATGTAAGGTTCTGCACATAGGCAGGAAGAACCAGTTGCACAAATATAACTTGGGGGACAGCTGGCTGGCCAGCACTACATGTGAAAAGGATCTGGGGGTCTTAACAGACGCAAGCTTAACAGCAGTCTACAAGGTGATGCAGCAGCAAAAAAGCTAATGCTATTCTAGGCTGCATCAACAGAAGTCTAGTGCACTGGGCAGTGGAAAAGACTCCCTCAGGAGGTGGTGGGCTCTCCTTCAGTGGAGGTTTGTAAGCAGCGGTTGGGTCTGCCATGGATGCTTTAGTTGAGATTACTGCACTGCAGGGGGTTGGACTAGATGACCCTTCCAACTCCACAATTCTGTGATTCTAAGAATTGCTGGAGGATTGCAGCACTGAATTCCACCCACAGAATTTGTCATTCATGCTTTACCCTTAAAACCTCCTTATACAATTTATTTTATTTCATTAAATTTACATACTGCTTGATTGTGAAACAACCAACCACCTCAAAGCAGTTTACAAAAAGAATAAACCATAAAATTATTGATAAAAACAGTTAATAACAACTATTCAAAACATTCAGAGGAGAAAATAAAACTAGAGATAAACTAAAAACACACAGCATCATTCTAATAGGGCAGGCTTGTCCACATAAGAGCACATTCCTTGATGTATGCAAAACCAGACCAACCCAGGCCACAGCCAGGAATAATATTTGAGCCTCTTCGGTTAGAAGGCTAATCACCCGATCAATGTCCTACTTGCTAGGCTCTTTCTCAGTTTGTGGTAGGAAGGCAATTTATTAATGCTTGGGCCATTCACATATAAGATAAATAAGATAGATAAATACAATGCAAAATCCAAGTCAAAGTATTGCATAAAGTAACATTACTGCCTAGAATCATACAGAAAACATCTTCAAAATACTATCTAAATCACATGTAGCATGTATGAAATTTACAAACTGAAATTCAATACAGATAAAAAACATTAAATATTAAAATATATTATGCTTAAATAAGCACATCCTCCAAGCATTCGACTGCCATCTCCTTCACAACTCCTGTCCAGGTTTCCATTGCTGCTACGATAAAAAGAGAGACCTTGTGGGTTACCCTATAATCTGTGTCCAACAGAAGGTAGAAAATGTTTTGTGGAATGGTATTGGATGAGTAAGAACAGATCCCAGAAATTTGGTGCTTGGTTCAGAATAAAGTGAAGCAGTTCCTCAACTTCTGGGGCCCCACAAATACACAAGCAGAGCGCCAAGGGAGTATGAGAGTGCTGACAATCATAGCTGTGGGCATTGTTTGGAAACAAAGGGCTGCAAATGCTTGCCTAAGCTTTGGAAATGTGAGCTTTGCAAGGTAAGCAGCCATTTGGTGGTCCAATTTCGAAAGTCTATATTAATTCAGTGTTTCCCGACCTTTTTTGGGCAAAGGCACACTTGTTTCATGAAAAAAATCTCGAGGCACACCACCATTACAGCCCCGTGACGTCAGCGCGCAGCGTCACGCCGGGAGGGACATGAATTGCTAGCAAATTACATAATCACCTCCTTGAGGGCTGGCTCATATTCTCCGAAGGCAGAACCCCATTAATTAACAGCACAGACTCACACCATAGCCAAGACGAGGGGGGAAAACCTCAGTCATGCACAGTCATGCACATGTGGGGGCTAAATGAGGACGAAGACCAGGCAGAGAGCAGGGTTCAAATCACCCCACCTGGCCAGGACAATCCCTGGGTGCTCCCTTGGGCCACTCGCCTGACCCACCTCACAGGGCTGTTGTTGCGAGGATAACACGGTTAGAACCACGCGCGCCCCCGGGAGCTCCTTGGAGGAGAAAGCGGGCGATGAATGCAATGCACGAAATATATGAGAGGCGACCAGGTTTTGCAGGTGAGGGGCCCCCGCCAGCCTCCGCTTCCAACACCCGACGCAACGACGCCGAAGCTCCCCCCCGGCTCCCCTTCGCCCTCCCGGCTCTCTCTGCCGCCCACTGGGGACCCCCCTCACCTGCCAAGTCCGGAGCGCCGGTGGAAGTTGCATGCATGCATGCAGGGCGCCGCGTTACCATTGCATTGCACTGCACTCCATGCAACGCCTGCACGCATGCATTGCCTTGCACGCCCGCCAAGGGGTCTCCCCGCGGTCCGATGCGTCCCCTCCAGCGCAGATGCAGCATTGCAAAAATAAACCCCCCCCGACGCAGCCCTACCTGGGGGGCAGCCTCTGCTTCCGCCGCTCCGCCTCCGCGGGGATCCCCGGGCTCCAACCTGCCGCCCGATCTCCGCGGGGGCGCAGGCAGGCTGCGCGGGGTCTGCGCGGAAGAGCCCCTGCCCGCCCGGCCGCCGCCGCTGCGCTCATTCCATGGCTGGGAGAAGAGCGCTTCAAACAAAACGCCCGGCCTGCCAGGCCACGCTGGGAAACGTAGTTCGCACACCCCGCGTGGGCGCGGAGCCCAAGGGCGAGGGGACTACGGATCCCGGCAGCCCCCGCGCTGGGGACGGAGGGGGAGAGGCCGGGTGCAGGGATGGAGGGACAGGTGGGCGAGCGAGTGAGTGAGTGGCAGCCGCCAAGCCTTGTCCGAGAGCCAGGAAGGGCCTCCCCGGAGGAGGAGGAGGAGGGAGGAGCAGAGCGGGAGGGAGGGAGGTAACCCCAGGGGTCATCTAGTGACGGTGCCCCAATCGAAAATTTGACTTAAAAAAAATATCTTTCGAATTTTTAAATTTTTCCCGCGGCACACCAGGCAACATCTCGCGGCACACTAGTGTGCCGCGGAACAGTGGTTGGGAAACACTGTATTAATTCTTAAAATTAGAATTATTAATGTTCTGTCTGGCAAGGACATTATATGAATTTTCCACCATGGAAAATATATAGAATGTCCTTGCCAGAGAAGACATTAATAATTCTAAATAATTCTAAATTTTCCAAATTCAGAGCAGAAAAATGATTGAATGGAGTAGGATATGAATAAAGCACCTTCCAATATTTTAAGTTCCAACTTTTGCAGTTTGATACCTGCTCCAAACATAACTTGGCGAATACCCTACCAGGAGACACTTTTATGATTCACCAGTATGGATGGGGAAATGGATGGGAGATCAAATGGAGGGCGAATCTACCTCTGCCCTGACCAAAGCTGAAGGAATGCCAGGTGGAAGTCTTAACAATTCCCCAGAAATGTATTTTGGAGGGCCTAGTTTAGCCCATCCTCAAATAGCCATCCTCAGACAGCCACACCGTACAGGATCTGAGCAATAACTTTACTTTGAAATATTTTCAGGGCTAGCACAACCAGATCTAAGAATTGTCCCAATTGTTCTCATAGCCACTGCTCTGATAGCTTCTAAGTGGATGCCAAGATTCTTAAATACTTGGCATTGTTCAATTTGGTGACCATTAATAGACCATTAATAGACCAGTTCCTCAATTAGGAACAATAAACAGTTATCCGTATTAGTGGTTGCCAGTTTATAATACCACAATAGTAGGGTTGGGATTTTTTGGCCAAAGTTCTTAAGCTTTTTTCTTTTTCTTTTTTAGCAAAATTGCAAAAAAATATGCAGTTTTAAGCTATTTTTATGGAAAGTGGGCACTGCCAACATTGGCTGCCATACACCTGGATTTTACAGGACATTTTCCTGATTTCCATCCAGACATTGCTAGAGGCAGTGGTATTCCAGATATGTCCAGGAAATTCCAGACGTATGGCAACCCTATACAACAGGCTTCTGTCGATCAAATCAAAGACTGATGCTAAGTCGACAAAGGCAACAAGTAAGTGTTTGGTAGGTCCAGCAGTTGCTTATTGGGTGAAGAAATGCAAGACAGGCAGTGGTCAATAGTGCTTTCCCTTTTCCTAAAACCAGCCCGTTCAGGAAGGATAATGTGGTTAATAGATTTCCAGCCGTCCAATTTGTTTAGCAAATATTTACTACCGTATTTTTCGCTCTATAACACGCACCCGACCATAACACGCACATAGTTTTTAGAGGAGGAAAATCCGTAGGCATGCCACCCGTAGGCATTTCCTCCATAACACGCACAGACATTTCCCCTTACTTTCTAGGAGGAAAAAAGTGAGTGTTATGGTGCAAAAAATACGGTATATAGTTTGGGATCAGATCAAATGGTACATTGTTTGGTTTTGTAGGTTCAGGTGTCTATGCCAATTCCTTTAAAAATAGAAATTAGTTTGTTTCATGTGTTCACAGTCAAATAATGAAAAATACATTTTAATAATTTAAAATTTTAAAATTACATGACATTTCAGAAATGGTGTGGAACATTTCCCCTGTGGAAATTGCTCTTTTTACTTTCAGTTCCGTAAGTCACATGTTGATGCGACAGCTATCCCCACATGCCTTTTTTTTTTTAGTGTTTAATTAGACAATCTCTTGGATCAATATTTGAGCTAGATGACAAAATAAATTGTTGGAGGAAACACACTGTCTTGAGCAAGCCTCAAAAGCCATTGAGCCAAGACAGGAAGTCCTGGCTAAAAGCCAGCATGCTCCACGACCCCTACACCAATTTGCACGCTTCCCAGTGTGAGCAATACTTTATGGGGAACACTGAGCAATTTCCCACAGGTACTTCGTCATTGTTTTAAGGCCACAAACCATCCGCTACACTCCATGTTTCCTTCTTGCCAGCTTCATTGGTTCTGCTCTAGTTATTTGCCTTTTAATCAAAGTTTGCCTATTATATAAAGTTATTTGCCTTTTAATTTTTTTAAAATGCCAAAATGGAGTAGGGTCTTGGGGCCACAAATATCTCCTGTTATGCTAGATACAGGCAGTGGCGTAGCGTGGGGGGTGCCAGGGGGCCCGGTCGCACCGGGCGCAACATCGGGGGGGGGGGGGCGCGCTCGCTGCCTCCGGAGTCGCCGAAGAGCCTCGGGCGCAGGCTGTAGCGGAGCCGCATGTCTTGCGGAACCGACGAGCTGTGCGCGCGTCCGGGCTGAAGGCGCCCGGCAGGCAGCGGCTCTCAGCGCTCGCCGCGGAGGACGCGCCAGGCAGCCCCTCCTCACAGCCCCGCCTCCGCCGGTGGTGCTGCAGCTGCTGGGCCGTTGCATTTTCCTCGCCTCTCTGCCCCCCTCCTCCTCGGGGCAAGCGGCGTCGTTTGGGCGGCAGCGCCAGCGGCAACTCGCAGGTTAGGGGTTAGGGGGGGCGCAAATTATTTGCCTTGCCCCGGGTTAGGGGGCGAAAATTACTTGCGTTGCCCCGGGTGCTGACAACTCACGCTACGCCGCTGGATACAGGCCATGGGTTAGCCAACCCTGCTTTACAAGAATAAAGGCAAGTCACTACAATTTAGCACCCACAGTGCACTTGTGGCTCTGAAGCAGATAACATGTAGCAGCTCACTGCTAAGTTCACAAGCATTTGATCTGCCAGCTTTCTGGCTTATGGCTCACACTCTTAGCCACTGTGCTACCTCAACTCTGTCAAGATGTCCATACCATTCTCCCCTCTGGTGGGTGAGTCCCTTTCTGCTGACCACTCCCCAAGGGATTCTTCACTGCTTTCCTCTGGAGATGAAACCACTTCTAGAGAATGGTGTCCATAACAGTACAGTTCTTGATGGCCAAGGTGGTCTGGCCCCTCCATGCTTTCTCCACCCATGCAGTGAGAAAGCCATGATTCCAACTTTGACTGAGATGTAGCTTGAAGGCAGAAGTGGGAAGAAATCACAGGAGTCAGCTCCACTATGGTAGACTCTGAAGAGTCACTTCCCATTCTGCCATGATGAAAGGGGACTTCAGGGAGTGCTGTGTGAGTCTCATCCTTCATGCCTTCCACATCAAAGTGGAACTTGTCTCTGCGGGCTTTTTCCATCACTTCCCACACTACCTGTTCCAGACGACTCATAGAAGATGGTACAGCAGAAGGTCCTTGAGGCCCTCCTCGGGCGGAAGTGTACAAGCACATCGTGGAAATGGCTTTTTGCAAACGCTTGAGAGGAGGCAGAGACTCTGGCTGGGAAGGAACATTCCAAGAATCTGGGATGTCTGGGAAAGCCCAGAACAACTGGGCAGGGAAATCTTTTGGATGGGAGTCTTAGACACATAAGAGTAGAGGCAGAAGAAAGCATCAGCCATTACAGCCAGAGTCTGGACTTGCTTGAACCGACCTGTGAAAGGAAGGATAGAAAGTGTCAGAGGAAAACCAGTGTAGATCCAAGAGACCCTAGCTTCCAGCTCTTCCAGCTCTTCCAAGTCACATCTGTATGGCAGGGACTGTACACACCCCTGAAAACTAGGCCTGGTTTCATTTTCCTGGGTTCTAGTTTTTTTTCTGTCTTCCTCTTGCCTAAGCAAAGGCTTTTGTTTGGTCCTGTCTTCTGCTCCTGGTCCCAGTTCTACCTGCTTTCCTATGTTCTATCAAGAACAGAGGTCCTTTCCCATCACCTGCTACCTGAGCTCTTTTCAGATTTCAACCAAAGATGCCAAGGGTTGAACATGGGAGCTTCTCTACATGCTCTGAGCCTCACCCTTTGATATCACAGTCCCAGAACTGCCAGCCATGAAATGCTTGTGGCACTTACTTGCTAACATCAAGCAAGGATCCTCCATCTCTAACCGTTGCACCTGGGCTCTGAGGAAGAGCTGGAAATCAATGCCCTCAGCTTGGGAGGGAACGGAGAAGAACCGAGATGGGATCCAAGATGAAGCCTGTGTCTCCTCTTGTATGAAGCCCAGGTTGCACAAGATGGTCTCAGCATCAGCTTCATAGAGATCCAGCACCTCAGAGATGCTAGACAGAGAAGATAAGAGTGTGAATGCAGGGGTGTCCCAACTGATTACTGAACCATTTTCAGGTCATAGCCCCACAAATACACCACTAGGTATGTCCGCAAGCCCCTTTCCTTCAGAGAATAACGGGCAGCATCTGTGGGATTTCCTCACCCCCAATTTATCTTCCTCACAGCCTTGTGTGGTGAAAGAGGGTGCTTGCAATAATATTCATGGTGGTGTCTGGTAGAGAAAGCAAACACAGAGCCCTCTGTATGTTGTTGGACCATAATTCCCATCAGCCCCAGCCTGCTCAACTAACCGTCAGGGATGGCGGGAGCTGTGGTCCATGACATCCAGAGGGTACCAGGTCAGCTGCCTCCAATGTACAGACCAGAGGCTAGGTATCTCTGCTCCAATCACTGCTGGTTCGTTAGTGGACTTTAAGCCAGTCCAAGTCCTACACAATACGATCCATGCTTACCTGGAGTTGGTCTTGTTAGTGCTGCCTGAGAAGGCACTGGAAGTTATGCTGTGATCCAGATTGAGATGTTGGGAAGGCCAGAATGTATGTTTTTGGGCTTCTGGGTTAGCGCGATTGACTAATGGCGGATTCCCTCTGAGCTCCGGAGGGAATCGGCTTCGTGGAAGACGGGTCCTGCCGCCGCGGCGACGCGGGGACCCTCAGAAACCACAGGCGCAGATGCCTGTGGACTTGGTGACTCGGCGGGCACCATTTGCGCCCTCCCCGACCCGCAAAGAAGTCTTTTTAAAGGCTTCGGAGCGGGGGACGGAGAGTGGTGTGGTGCTGTGAGTAGACCGCTTCTTCTACGAAGTGAAGCCGCGAGCCATGGCCGGAGAGCGCTAACTTTTTCCTTGGAACATTTGGACTGCAAAAGTAACAACCTATGAGTAGTACGGAAATTGGACGCAAAATTTCTTTTTTTAAATTCGGTACGACCGGGGGGGGGGTGTCAAAAGGAAGTCCGCCCCCCCCCCGTCTTGCAGAAAATTTAAAGCAAGAAACGGATAACTAAGGTCGAGAGACCACCTCTCTCTTTGTGAGATAGAAGTGACTAATTTCACGATTTGGCACTACAACTATTTTGTTGGAGGATAAGAACTGCTTTTAAGGAGCTGATACGCAACCCCCCGGGATCCGGGAGCGATCCGCGAGAGAGCCTGCTGAGGAGATATAAAGAGTTTGACAGCTGTCAAACGAGCTGTCAAAGCTAGGAAAATTTGCCTTTTGTTACTTCTGCTGGTTGTTTTTGATACATTTGACTCTAAGTCGTTGAAAATAAAGAAAACATAAAAACAAAGTAACTAGACTGTTGGAGAAAGAATACAAAGTAACCAGAACCCCTCTAGAGGGGGTGCTGGGACATTACAATGGCTGCAGATGGAAAAATACAGGCTGAGCTGAATAGGATGTTTTTTCTTTTGGGAAAATTACAAGATCAGAGTGAAGCTCTGGCCACAGATGTTATGACCTTGAATTTCAAAGTAAATAATCTGGTTGATGGCGCCAAGGACTTGACTCAAAGAAATTTTGCAGCTGAACAAGAAGAGATGTGTGCAGACTCAGAGGAGTGGGAAGGAGGAGCTGAAATGTTGCAGGTGGAAAAGGACAACCAGAAGCCTGTAAAGATGGATTACAAAGAAAACAAGACTTGGATGATGAGAATTTGGTTTGAATATGAAAATGAAGATTGGAGAGATCCCCTCGTGGGGAGATCGGAAGATCTATGGATTACAAAATTGATCAAGGTGAAAGTTGGAGCCTTTGGGACATTTGGGAGATTTGGACTTAAAAGGAATAAGAAACATGATTTGGGCTCCACTTATGAATACGGAGGTCTGGTTGGAAGAAACATAGAACCTCTTGGGACAGAGCTTTTCCAAGACTGGAAGTTTACTATAAAGGACTACCAACAAAACCGGCAGAGAGGGACTGAAAGAGATTTGAGGGCCTCGGACGTGAGGGATCTGGGCTGAGAGCTGATAGATTGAGGGATATTCTTTGGGGATTGAAACCGGGAAGGGGGGGGAGAGAGTTTTGGAATCCAAAGGGTGTACAATTATATGTTGTCTTTTGTTATTTTGCTTTGTAAATAATATAAAAATTGGGAAATTTGTGGAAGGGAATTTGGGTCGACCTTAGAAAAGTTTGTAAAGGATGTGTATTGTGGTTTAATAGAGGTTTAGAAGTTAAATTTGGTTAATTAAGAAGAATTAAGTAAAATATTAATAAGGTAAAAGTTGAAGATAAGAACTTGCTGAGATAAATATTGGAGTGGGGATGCAGGAAGGGGAGGTGTGGGGAAGTCAGAGAAAGTAGTTATGAAATTAGGGATTTGAAATTGTATGTGTTTGTCTTTGTGTTTGTATGTCTGTGTTGGGTATTGTCTGTCTTTGTGTAAATTGTGAAAATCCAATAAAAATTTTATTTAAAAAAAACAACAGAATGTATGTTTTTGGGACCTGCCATGGAAGAAGAGACAGTGAAGAGACACATCTGCATGCATACCCACATCCCTTTTGGTGTGCATGTAGGAAGACCAAAAGGGAGGGCAAGCTGGCAGTCACAACCAGCTGCACACTTGCACAAGACTGATAGTGTGACAACACCCTACAATGTTATTAGACAAATATGCAGCCAGTATCTCATTTCAGAAATAAAACTAGAAATCTCAGCCCCCCCCCGCTGCCCCCCCAAAAAACATTTAAATTCTGGATTTCAGATTTCTCCAAACTTTGGCTCTAGCAACGCTAACCTCCTTAGCTCTTGTTTCTCACCTAGGCTCAGCTCTGTCTCTGTCCAGTAGCACCATTGCTGGAAAGAAGAAAAGAAAGGTCTCTCATGAGCAAAGGATACATTGCATTCCTACGAAGAGAGCTGACGGCCAAGGAGCATATTGGCAGAGTTGCACCATCAAATTAGCATTCTTGCCACCCATCCATGGGCCATCTGGAAAGAAGGCTTGCTCACACCCCCATCAATCCTCATCACTTACCTTCTGCTCCCAGGCTAAGGTCATCTTCAAAGCTGGTTCTGTTGCTGCAGGATCCTACAGGATAACACAAATACATAGTCACCCAGAGCAAGCATCCACAGGTGGAAAAGGGACTGGGTGAGACCAAAAGGCTGAGTGGCTTTCTCTATGCAGTTTTATTATGGACATGCCACAACACAGCTCTACATGGGCAGGGCTGTGTGAAGGCTACAGTTCCACAGAAGAACAGGAAATCCAAAAAGTGTAGAATTCAGCTTCCTAAAATGCTCAGATTTTTCTTTCTTTCTAATCCCTGTGAAAATAGGCTTGTAAACTTGCAAGCAATGCCTGCTGAAATCTCAGAAACCTAATGAGTTTCTGAATAAGATTTCCAGTGAAGGGGGGCGCAGTTTAATGCCGCATCGTCCATGTACAATAGTAAGGGGCAGCGATAGTCTGCAAGCCTGGGTGCATGAATGGTGGTTTGGGCCTCAGCTAGGGGAGTTCTCATATCACTAATATAGAGGTTAAAGAGATAGGGGGCAAGAATGCACCCTTGTCGTACCCCCTTATTTATTGGTATAGAGTTTGTGAGATCGCCCTCGGGTGTTAACCTCTCCCTCGCGGCCGTCCCTTCATGTAATTTGATCATAAGCCACAACAGCCTTTTATCTATGCCCCACTTTGCCAATTTTTCCCATAGCAGCTCTCTAGAGATACTGTCAAAAGCCGCCTTCAGATCTATAAAAGCGGCACATAAAAGACCATGGGGGGGGGGGAGAATACTTCCGCGCCAAATGATATAGAATTAGTGCTTGGTCAATAGAAGCACGATTTGGTCTAAACCCAGCCTGTTCATTGCCTATCAGATTGGAATCTTCGGCCCATTGGGTTAGTCTGGTTAGCAAGAAGCGAGTGTAGATTTTTCCGATGATTGATAATAAACTGATATTACGATAGTTTCCTGGGTCCTCTGGTGGTCCTTTTTTATATATAGGAATTATGATGGACTCCTTCCATGATCTTGGTATCTGGCCCGTGGCATTAATTGCATCAAAAACTTTTGCAAGAATTTTGGCCCACCATGCTGGGTGTTGTTTAATAGCTTCCGCCAGGATCAGATCGGGCCCTAGGGCTTTATCAGTTTTCAGTTTGGCAATTAAATCTACTATTTCCTCCGGGTCCGTATCTGGCCATATGGGCAAGTGACATGAAAGAGTATCAGAATGAATGTTAGAGATAGCTGTCTGGGAGAAATATTTTCTTAAAAATTGTTCCCATGCCGGGGCTGGTATAACCGTCAATGGGTATTTCCTTGATCTTTTGTTGATTAAATTCCAAAAACCACGAGAGCTGCGAAGCTTAGAGGCAACAATCAACACTTGCCAACGTCTTAGGTGCCATTCATGCTTGGCTGACTTCTGTGCCTGTTTGTAAGCAATTTTGGCCTGCAAGTACTCTGGGGGAAGAGTTTCAGCTCCAGAAGATTTATATCTGTTGTAGATACAACAGAGAGAGAGTCTAGCTTGCTTACATTTGGAGTCATACCAAGGTGCACCGAACCTGGATTGATCTCGGTTAACCAGGTGAGTCGGTATCGTAAAGAAGCTAGTTAAATCTACAGAGAGGTGGGAGAACCACTCCAATATCCTATTTGGTTCAGACAACTCCTCCACTGAAACACTAAGGGGTTCGGAGATATTCCTCTGGAAGAATTCTGCATATTTTTGGGCCTGTTTCATAGACCATTTAATGCTTCTTACTTGTGTTGCGGCATTTAAACCTACATGGATTGGGTGTGAGCCGCTAACCGGGTGCCAGTCAAGCGTTAGCTTGGCCGCTAGAGGTAGGTGGTCACTGGATTGAACATTGTCTACTTTGAAATAAAAGCAGTTTGAGAATAGGTCTTCTGAAACTAGAAGGTAGTCTAGGACACTATTTGAATTCACCAAATGAGTGAATTCTCCTGGCATGTCCGGAGGACAATTGCCATTCAAAATGTTCAAATTCATATGAATGGCCAACTGATAAAGAAGGACTCCCGCCTCATTCACTCTGATGTCCTTAGATCTTCTTGATGATCTTCTTGCTCATTTTAAGCAATATGGCGATTGCAAGACCACCTCTGGACCGGCCACCTTTTTGGGAGGGACTAGCTGGAAGTGATATCAGTTCAAAGCCATTTATATCTATTTTATCTTCTTCCCATGTTTCTTGCAAAAGGATTATCTGAAAAGAGTTTATATAGGACAGAAATTCGGGATCTAATCTTTTCCTTTTCCAGCCCGCAATATTCCAACTTAGGACTGCTAGCTGGGGACTTCTGTGTTGTTCTTTTAACAGTCAAAGCGAAGGAGGGGCAGACTCTCTGGAAGAGACAGAAGATGTAACAAAAAAGTCAGTTATTTTACATTGGGAAGATGGTAACTGTGGCGGACCCTCCAAATTAAAATTTTTAACAATTTGGTTCGACTGTTGGAACACCGAGGTTGATCTACTAGAAGTAGATCCCTGAACAGGAAATCTCTTCATTTCGAAATTCTTTGTACAACTTGACAGAGAAATACCCGGAGAGGGAGAAATTAAGTCCGTCGGGGGAAACCCACTAGCAGATTTATCATCAGGCATTAGGATGATTTTATTGATGCATCCCATCGGGTCTTCAATCGTTTCCGGTGACGGGTCCCGAGGTATAACATTCACATTTTCCTTTAAAGAAGGTAGATGAGGGGGCATCACGGGGGCGGTAATTGCGGAAGACTCTCTCGGGGGCATCACTTGTGGACTACTTCTATATCTGGTCGAAACTGGAGAATATTCTAGCTCTGGCATAGATGAGTGAGTTAAAGAGGGATTTGAGTCAAGCAAGGAAATCAGAGTTTCATCCTTAGGTGTGTTAGTCGATGGATGTAGATGAAGGTTAAGTGAGGATGGCAGAGCCTGGTCGTCTCGTGGAGTAGCACTGGGGGCAGAAACAACTTGAAGATTTGAGTCTTGCAGGATGGTTTTTGTTTTCAAAGTGGGGCTGAGCTGAAGAAGATCGACCACTTCTGTCCGATGAGCCCTAGTAGGGTTATTTGAAGCATCGTTAGTATCTTCCCCTCTGTGTTGGACTTGCAAAAGCTGGGATTTAAGCGTGTCAAATCTTTGCATCATCACCGACTGTTCTTTCGGAGGGAGGGCTCTGAACGAATCAATAAGTTCCCTTTCATCAAGGGCAGTCTGTAGGTTTCCGTCCTCATATATGGGTGTTTGAGAGGATATTGAGATTGATCAAGAATGGTACGCTGCAGGATCATCACAGTGGGGCCTGACAGTATTTTAAAGTAAGGCGGAGTCTCTTGTCCTAATGTCCTCACCGCCAGGGCACCTATTTGGAAGGGGTTTGATCTTGCTATCTGCAAAAACCCTCGTTGCTACTATATCGGCCATGGACAAAAGCGTTTTCCGCCTAGCAATAATAGATGGTATCTTTTCAGAGTGGAACATGAGTATCACCTTCAGGAAGTTGGTCTGTCGGAACAGGGGCATCATCGCATATAAGTCAATCTGGTGTTTCTTAATTTTTAAGAGTTTGCTTAAACAGTCTTTAGCCCCATTTAGCGATGACCATCTTCCTATTTCCGACCTGACCGAAAGGCAACTTTTCTTGGGTTGCAGAGTTAATATCTGATTATTCAGTTGGGAATTTAAGATATATTTAATTTTAGTCTCCTTTCTTTTATCTGAATTAGGCAATAAGTTTTTGACCTCACAAACTGAAGATTGTGTTGTTGATTCAAGTTTTTCGACTTTCAGCAGGATGTTAGATAATTGTGAGGATACCTCGTCCAGCCTTTTAAAGATACAGTGTAGGGTCTTAATAACTAAGTGTAACTGCACACAACTGGGGAACTCCCCCGTATCAGATGTTAAACCATCATCCTGTGATGAGAGTTTTTCCATATTCTCCTTTACAGGTTTTACTTTTGAAAAATTTTGAGTCGTCAGAGTTGGAGTGGCTTCTAAATCACTTAGAGGAAGGAAGCGATTTTGGGTTTCCACCCCAAGGCAATGCTCGGCATTGTCACTCCCTCTTCTATTCCGGTGTGGCACCAACCTTGATAGTTTTGGTTTAGGGGATGATAGGGCTCGTCAAAGTCTCTCAAGCGTTTGTTCTGACCCATACTTTCCTCAGGCCAAGGATTATACGATTCCTAAAAACGATTCTTAAAAACATAACATTTAAACACCACACTGCGTCTTCCTCTTAAGTCCTTTCTCCAATTAGGATAATGGCGTTCACTTCTCTTTTAGCAGCCGAGGCCAGCCAGCTGATAAGAGAGAAACGAGGAGCAGTCTGCAGCAATCTGGAGCAGGGCCAAATCTCTCAGAAAGTTGCCATAGCATGTAACTGCAGCAATTATAAAATGCTTCAAAGACTGACTAGGTCAGTTAAGATAAAATATAAAAGATTAAAAGAAGATTATAAGAAATCCGAAGAGCACCGTTAAGTGCGTCTTACCTCGGTGCCATCTTAGCTTCTCAGGAAGCTCCTGATCTGAGTGGCAGCTGATTCTGATGAATGAAGATGCTGCCTTGGAGTCCTGCAGCCCACAGTCTTTTTTTCTCTCTCCCCCTTCCTTTTTTAATGGGTTTCTGTATCATCTTACTGTTTTGTGATATTTTGGTTGGGCTAATAAAGGTATTGCCCCAATATGGATGAAAGATTTCATAGTAAGTTTAACTTAGTAGATTTGTAGGGTGTCAGTGTGCACATTTTGGGGATGGAAGCAGTGCAGTATTAAGTGGTACAATGTTCAAAGAGGGCAACTTAATGGGAGACGATACAGCAGTGGTGTTTACTCCTTACAGATTTTGCATTAACTCTATGCCATTGTTAAACAGTTTTGCATTTGTATTGCACATTTTGACTCAAAAATAAGGATGTGAAAGTTTGAGGTCATATTTCTGAAACATGGACCCACTCAAAAAGTCTCCAGATTTTACATTTTTATTTTAGCTCTCAACTACCTGCTAAACCTTATCTAAAAGCTCATCTGAGCCGGCGACTCTATGATTTGTATTTTGCACAGTGCAGAAGACACAAAGCACACACTGCTTGAATCATGGATCAAATGTAGTTGTTTAGTCAATGCTTGAGTTTATTTCCTCTGAATGGTGAGATGGTGACAACACACAACCTTATATCACTGGAATCAGGCTATTCCCTTGCTTTTCTTATAATGGGACCATGATGTGGCCACAGGTGGTGTGTTACAGGATGGATGCAATTCCTGAAACAGAAAGAGATTTTAAAGTTGGAGCAGTTGGAGCCAAGAGCCAGATCAAGGCAAGTGAGCGTCCATGCAGAGCTGAGATGAGTTCGAATTAACCTTTAAAAGAAAATAAAAAACTCAGGGTCTGTCCCTTGGAGGAAACTTTTTAAGAATCCCAGAAGTTTGGGACTTCTGGGTCAAGCGCCATCGACTAATGGCAGATTCCCTCCGAGCTCCGGAGGGAATCGGCTCCATAGAGGACGGGTCTTGCCGCGGCGGTGACGCGGGGACCCTCAGAAACCACAGGCGCTGAAGCCTGTGGACTTGGTGACTCAGCGGGCACCATTTGCGCCCCCCCCAACCCGCAAAGGAGCCTTTTTAAAGGCTGCGGAGCGGGGGACGGGGAATGGCATGGTGCTGACAGTAGACCGCTTCTTCTACGGAGTGAAGCCGCATGCCTTGGTCGGAGAGCGCTGACTTCTTTCTTTGATCAACAACCCGTGAGTAATACGGAAATCGGAACTAAAAAAAAATTTTTTTTAATCTGGCATGATCGGGGGAGGCGCTAAAAGGAAGTCCGTCTCCCCGTCATGTAGACAAATTAAAGCAAGAATTGGATAACTAAGGTCGAGAGATCACTTTTCATGGGATAAAAATTATTAATTTCACGACTTGGCAGTATAAGTATCTTGCTGGAGGATAAGAGTTGATGTTTAAGAGCTGAAGTGCACCCCCCCCCCCGGGATCCGGGAGTGATCTGCGAGAGAGCCTGTTGAGGAGACATAAAGAGTTTGACAGCTGTCAAACGAGCTGTCAAAGTTGGAAAAATTTGGTTTCTGTTATTTCTGCTGGTTATTTTTGCTACATTTTGATTTTAAATTGTTGAAAACAAAGAAGAAACAGAAACAAATCAACTTGACTGTTGGATTAAAGTTGGAAGGAATATTAAGTAACTAGAATCCCTCTAGAGGAGGTTCGGAGACATTACAATGGCTGCAGGTAGAAAAATACAGGCTGAGCTGGATAGAATGTTTTTTCTCTTGGGAAAGTTACAAGGTCAGAGTGAAGCTTTGGCTACAAATGTTACAACTTTGAATTATAAAGTAAACAAACTTGCTGATGGTGTCAAGGACTTGACCCAAGAAACCTATGCAGCTGAACAAGAAGAGACATGTGCTGTTTCAGAGAAGTGGGAAGGAGGAGCTGAAATCCTGCAGATGAAAAAGGAGAGCCAGAGGCCTGTAAAGATGGATTTTAAGAAAATCAAGACCTGGATGATGAGAATTTGGTCTGAATCAGAGAATGAAGATTGGAGGGATCTCCCTATGGGGAGATCTGAAGACCTATGGATTACAAATTTGATCAAGGTGAAAGTTGGAGCTTTTGGGACATTTGGGACATTTGGACTTAAAAGGAACAAGAAACAAGATTTGGGCTCCACCTTTGAATATGGAGGTCTGGTTGGAGGAAACATAGACCCTATTGGGACAGAGCTTCTCCGAGACTCGATGTCCAATATAAAGGACTACCAACAAAACCTGCAGAGAGGGACTGAGAGAGATTTGAGGGCCTCGGACGTGAGATCTCCGGGCTGATAACTGATAGACTGAGGGATATTTTGGGGGGATCAAAACCGGGAAAGGGGGGGGTGAGAGTTTTGGAATCCAAAGGGTGTATAATTATATGTTTTCTTTTTGTTACTTTGTTTTGTAATTAATATAAAAATTGGGAAATTTGTGGAAGGGAACTTGGGTCGACCTTAGAAAAGGGTGTAAATGATGAGTATTGTTGTTTAAATTGAGGTTTATAAGTTAAAATTGGTTAATTAAGATGAATTAAGTATAATATTAACAAGGTAAAAGTTGGGGACAAGAACTTGCTGAGCTAACTATTGGAATCGGGATACAAGAAGGGGAGGTGAGGGGAAGTCAGGGAAAGATGTTAAGAAAATAAGGATTTGAAATTATACTTATTTGTGTTGTATTGTGTTGTGTTTGTCTGTGTTTTGGTGTTGGTTTTAAAAATTTGTGAAAATTCTATAAAAATGTATATTAAAAAAAAAAGAATCCCAGAAGTTTGCTTCTAAACTAGCGTCAGGTAATGCCTATGAAAGCCCAATTATGGAAGAGGTGCACTAGAAGAGCAATGTGCAGGGAAGGAATGGCTTAAGCACATTATGGGCACCCCACAGGTCTCTGCTCCAAGCCACCTCCTCCTTAGAAAAAGCAGCTATTGAAGTTTGGTTACAGAGATTTACTTCCAAGTAAATTTGCTTAGAATTAGTCTGTAAGTAATGGCTGCGTCCTCTGATTGGCAGACGATGGGTCCTTCCAGAAGGCTGTTTAGTGAGTGTCTGTTCTTGATTTGTTTGTGCAAAATTCTTATGAGATTGTACAACATCACCATCTAGTGGTTGTTACCTCCACGCATTCTCACTTTTCTTATCAGACTTTTTGCAATAAGAAAAATGATAGAGAACTGCATGGCATAACAAGCCCAGGATGCAAATATTGTGTGAACAATTAAGGATGGATGCTTAACAAACAACCAGTCTGGGAGTTCTCTGTGCAGTGGTGTAGTGGTTTGCTGGTGCCTGGGGGCCTGCACATGTGTGCACACAGCAGGGGGACAGAGTGCTGATAGTGAATGAAACCCGCAATGCCAGCCCAGCCCTCACCACTGCTGCAACCGCCCATCCTCGGAGCCAAGCGGGGCCACACATCACTTCCTGCCCATCTACGCAGGGAGCCTGGCCAGTCAATGCAGCCCTTGGTGGGCGAATCCTCCTGATGTCCACAGGCGAGGTGAGGAGGACACAACAGCCATGTGCCCTTTGATCAAAGGGTCCTTCTCAGGCCACCCTGCCAACCCTGTACCACTATGTGAGCAGCACAGGGCTGGCAGGAAAGCATGAGAAGCCAAATGCACAGCACTGCACCCCCTTTAAATATGTGCCCAGGGCCATTGTTCTGGCAACCCCCCCCCCATGCTATGCCACGGTTTCTATGTCCAAATTTGTTTTATTTCCCTCTTCCAAAAACACCATAAATTTCCAATGCTCTCTCTGACTTTAATTCCCTACCATTCAGGGCATGGATAGAATGAAATGTAGCATTGTCATCCTCCAGCCATTTTATGTCTATTGGGAAGAAATACAGGAATCACCTTACATTGTTATGCTTATTTGAAATGGGATAGTTCATACTTCCTCGTTTCTGATGGTGAAAAGGCCACACCACTGATCTGCATTGATTAGCAGAGCTAGCTATGAATGAAAAGGAAATAATGGATTCGCCTGGTACTTACTGAATGTAACTAGCCTCTATCTGTGTTAAAATGGAAAGTGGAGCTTTTGTTAGCATTCCACGGTTAACACCCTGTGCCACTGCCTGTTCTTCCTTTAAAACAGTGGTACCACATGCACAAAACTGCTCACTGTAAACCCAGCCCTGTCAAACCTACAGCAGTGCGTTGTAGACCGACTTCATAAACTGAAGGCAAGTAGAGACGGGCTGAGACAAGGCATGCAATGCATGAAATGTCGCCAGTTGCCATTAACCCCAACACTTTCAGGACTCTCCACCTTTGAGTATTTATGCCCTGGCAACTCTATCTACTTTAGATCCCCTGCCCTGCATCGCCTCTCTCCAAGACCCATCTCTTTTCATTTTCTCTTTACTCTCTTCTTAAACTCACCATTTTCTTACTTTCCCCAAAATGACAAAGTCCACTTGTTCTTCATAGCACCAACTGATTCCAAACCTTTTGCTAAGATGTCAAACAAAGATGGAAGAAAACCTTTCCGACGGCCATGGGTGGTCTCTGGATTGGGAGGAAAACGAGAGTTCGTGAGCCACACCTTCTCTGGTTTTTCTTTCTTAAGAAGGTAAGAAGAGCCTGCTGGATCCTGTTCTCCTAGTGACCAAGCAGACACTCCTGGGCAGCTTGCAAGCAGGACACAAGCCTTCTTGCCCCTTGTGATTCCCAGCAACTGGCATTCTGAGGCAGGCTGCCTCTGATACTGGAGGCATTCCTTCCTTTGTACCTCTGTGTGTGTGTGTGTGTGTCAGCTCCCCAGACGACAGATCAAATGTTACTAGCACTAAGCCAAATGTTGCACTACTACTGCCACAATGTTATATGTTCACTTTATATATGAGCATTGCTTCTGTGGGCTGGTCTTCCAATTCTGTAAAAAAAAAAAGTTCTAGCCCATTTGTTCATTGCTTTGTGTTATTCGCTGTGGAGACATATGAAGCACTGGATTTCTGAAGCAATGTTCTGCTTTGGACCCAAGGCAACATGAATCATGCAGTGGCCCATTTTTCAAAGCACCAAAGTGTGATCAGAACGGAATCTTGCCTGTCAGATACATGGCCAACCATCACACCAAGTCACCAAAGCATATTTATAACAGTGGGTACCAAGCAGATGGTAGCTGTAACCAGTTGATTGGAAAGGAGACTGAGTCCTACGCTCCCCAAGCAGATTATGGGAAATATCAAAGTTCATTATGCAAATCCTCTTTTCACTGCTATTGCTGGTGGACCTCAATGAGCAACGTCACCATGGTGCAATATTCTCATCTTGTGTAACCTGCCATGCACAAAGAGAACATACTTCCCCCATGTAGGATTGGGGTAACTTGTGCGGCACATGCTCATTGCACAGATATTCAGAATTAACTTTACTATACTCAAAGGGAGTTATTCCAGGTTAGATTCATAGCATTGCAGCCTAAGAACAATTCACAAAGCATGAACTAGCAACTTGCTTTGGGGAGATGGTGTGCTATTATAAAATCAAAAAGTCAAAATGGATCCCCATGATAACATATTTCCAGAATACAAATACCATAGCCAGCCATACAGATCCATGAACACAGCACTAATAAAGTAGGAATGGTGGACAACATCCATCATCCTGAGCAGTAGCCATGCTAGCTGGGACTGCTGGGAGTTGGAGTCCACCAACATCTGGAGGGCCACTGGTTCCCCATCGCTGTCATAAAAGTAAATCGCTCCACAGGCTTATGATACACATTAGTTGGAGGAGGAGGGGAAGTTGTACCAGAAGTGGAGGGAGAGTTGTTATCTGGGATAGGGAAAGCAAATCATTCTCCTATCACCATGTTGCTGTGGATAAGTTGTGTGCTATGATTCAGATACTTGCTTAAATTGCTGGACCAAGAAGAACTCACCGTCACTGGTGGTGCTCGCTTCTGCAGAAGTCGCTGTAAATAAGAAGGCATGGCAACATGAAACAGAATTCCTCTAATATCCAGACACAGAGGGCAAAACTTCAACCATTCCTGCAAGAATTCTTCAGTTCTGAAGAATACTATTCCATTTCCCCCCGACTTCCAATAAAAGAAACACACAATTATTTTACGCCGACAGCTGAGTTTGCAGCTAAGCTTTTAGAATGGCAGGTGTTGTGCAGTATGCTAGAAAGCACCGCCATTTGACTTCCAAAACGTTCAAAAACCAAAGTGTGGCTTTTGATTGGCTGCAGGAAGCTGCTGCAGCCAATCAGAAGCCGCAGAAGCCCTGTTGGATGTTCAGCTTCCAAAAATAGTTCGCAAATCAGAACAGTCACTTCCAGGTTTGCAATGTTTGGGAGCCAAAACATTTGACTCAAAAAGGCATTTGAAAACCAAGCTACAACTGTAATTCCTCAGGCTCTTAAGAACTGTTACTTAGAGCACATTTGTAAGCATATACAGTCGTGCCTTGGAAGTTGAACGCCTTGTGAGTCAAATGTTTTGGCTCCCGAATGTCACAAACCCAGAAGTGACTGTTCCAGTTTGCGAACTATTTTTGGAAGCCGCACTTTGGTTTTTGAATGTTTTGGACTTCTGGAACTGTAAAGGAAAAACTGAAGGGTTTTTTTTACACACAAGATATTAGGCAATCCAGGACTCAATGTTCTCTCCACAATTGTATTTAATTAAAGTATAACATCGTTTTGAGAACTATCTATATGATTTACCAATCTGTTCACCACTTTGTGGCTCTGAGTTTTCAGACAATGCCCTCAGAGTATTTAGATGGTTGCTGCAGGAAAATTCTAGCAGAAAAGAGGCTTTCTCTACGTGGCACTCAAGCAACAGAAGACCTATACTGTTATGTACTCTACTGTCCTATGTACTCTGAGCTGAAACCTAAGTACATTTGTGAACTATTGTGTAAGATGCCTGATGTGGACTATCAAGTGAAGGTCACGTATTTGCAGTCTGGCTCTGATAAGTTTGAGACAGACAACATGGCGAGATTCGTTTTTGCATCCCAAAAACTAAGAATGTGCATCAAAGACAATATAGCAAACTGTAAAATCTGATCAACGATGTAATATAGAAATTTATTTGTGTAGGTCTGCATTTCAAAGTATAGGTGTAAAAATTGGTTACCACTGTATTTAACAGTGTATCTATGCATATTCTGCACAATATCCATAGACTACTTATATTCCCTTTTTGGTTAAAATAACTAGGATGGTTGCAACAACAAATAAACTTTGACTTCGACTTTGAGATACTTCCTGAAATTGCTGGACCAAGAATAACTCACTGTCACTGGTGGTGCTCACTTCTGCAGAAGCTGCTGTGGATAAGAGGACATGGCAGTATGAAACAGAATTCCTCCAATACACAGAATAATACACAGTTCAATATTTGAATCTTTCCTGCAAAAAGTATTCTTTAATTTCCTCCCAACCTCCATTAAATGGCCAGTGTCAAAGAAAAATGGAATCCAAAATTGATTTTCAAAGATGAGGAGGGAAGATACATAGCAGTAGAAATTACAGCACAAGGGGGGAAATACTTGTTATTGGGAATTTATGCACCTAATGATGGCAAGGCAGAATTCTTTAAGAATTTGGAAACAAGGCTTATGGATCATTTGGATTACAAATTAATTCCAATGGGAGATTTGAATGGAGTTGCATTTACTTTAATGGATAGGAGACAGAGACAAAAAATACTGAATGCCGGCAGATTACCTAAGATTTTATATATATATATATAACTGACAAATTCGATCTGTCAGACATATGGAGAGTCAGAATTCTACCGTATTTTTCACTCTATAAGACACACCAGACCACAAGACACACCTAGTTTTTGGAGGAGGAAAACAAGAGAAAAAAATATTCTGAATCTCAGAAGCCAGAACAGCTGCGCAGTGAAAGCAGCAATCCCTCTTGCTGTTTTGGCTTCTGGGATAGCTGCACATCCTGCATTCACTCCATAAGACGCACACACATTTCCCCTTACTTTTTAGGAGGGAAAAAGTGAGTCTTATAGAGCAAAAAATACGGTAACTGAAAAAGACTTCACATTTTTTCAGATGCAAATCAATCATTTTCGAGAACCGACTATTTATGAATATCCAGAGACTTGGTTCCCAGAGTAACAAAAGCAGAAATTTGCCCGAAAACTTGCTCAGATCACAATGCAGTATTTATGAAAGTGAAATTATCTACACAGGGATCTTTCAGATGGAGAATGAATGATGATTTGTTGAGGAATAAGCAAATAATTAATAAGGCCCAAAAGACTCTAAAATACTATTTTGAGATTAATATGAACTCTGGAATGCAAACAGGAGTCATTTGGGACGCAAGTAAAACAGTAATGAGAGGATTCTTCATCCAACAAAATTCAATTAAGAGAAAGATACAGAATGAAAAGAAAGATAAAATTTTGGAACAATTAAAAGATAAAGAGAAGAACCTTAGAAGTAATCCAAAGAATCTGCAGATACAAAAGGAAATTAAAGCTTTACAGACTCAGTATTCACAGATTATAAATCAAGAAATAGAATGGAAATTAAGAATGATGAGACAAAGGAATTTTGAATCTGCGAATAAATGTGGGAAACTCTTAGCTCAGCAGCTAAAAAAGAGGCAAAAACAAAGTGCTATTACAAAAATTGTATCAGAAGGAAAGTCTGTAGAGAACCCTGTGGAGATAAGAAGATGTTTTCAGAAGTACTATAAACAACTGTATAAAAATAGTAAAGAAGATAAGGTTAAACTTGAGCATTTTATCAAAACTAATGGTTTGCAGAAGATTCCCAAAGGTAAAAGGATCCTTCTAAATGGATTAATTACACAACAGGAGGTTGAAAATGCAATAAATTCAATGCAATTTGGCAAAGCCCCGGGACCAGATGGACTGTCAGCAAAATACTATAAGACTATGAAAGACTGGCTTAATCAGCCATTGGTAGAAGTTTGCAACAAGATAATAGGAGGGGGCAAAGCACCCGAAACCTGGAAGGAAGCTTATATAACCCTGATTCCAAAACAAGATCAAGATAGATCCAATGTTATAAACTATAGACCAATCTCATTACTTAACGTGGATTATAAATTTTTTGATAATTTTCTCGCCAATAGGTTGAAAAGGTTTTGTCATACTATATCCATAAGGACCAGGCAGGATTTCTGCCTGGAAGACATATGAAAGATAATATTAGGACTATAGTTGACATTTTAGAAAAGTTGGAAGCAAGAAAAAATTGTAAAGCAATGTTAATGTTTATTGATGTGTAGAAGGCCTTTGACAATGTGTCTTGAAGTTTTATGATACAAAATTTAGATAGTATTGGGGTTGGACGGGAGTTTTTAAATGCTATTTATGCGATTTATCATGAACAAAAAGCCAAAATTAAAATAAACAATGTGGTATCAGAGGAAATTACAATTGAGAAGGGTACCAGGCAAGGGTGCCCACTTTCCCCTCTGCTTTTTATTTCGGTCCTGGAGGTTTTGTTAAGTATGATAAGGAAGGTTGAACAAGTTAAAGGTATAACAGTAGGAGCCAAACAATATAAATTAAAAGCCTTTGCTGACGATTTGGTGTTAACACTTCAAGATCCAGACTCCAGTGCAGTAAAAGCACTGGAGTTGATACAGGAGTTTGGACAGGTAGCAGGATTTAAGTTAAATAAGAGCAAAACCAAAGTATTAGAGAAAAATTTGGACAATGAGGAAAGGAAATTATTGCAAGAAAAAATGGGCCTGCTTTTTGTGAAAAAAGTTAAATACCTGGGTGTAAATTTGTCGGTGAAAATTTTGAATTTATATAAAGATAACTATGAGAACCTATGGAATGAAATTTAGAGAGATCTTGAGAGTTGGTCGAATTTAAAATTGTCATTAATGGGACGGATATCTGTGGTTAACATGAATGTATTACCAAAGATGTTGTTTCTGTTTCAAGCCCTCCCAATCATTGATAATGTGAAATGTTTTAAAGAATGGCAGAAAGCTTTATCTACATTTATCTGGCAGGGGGAAAAACACAGAATTAAATTATTAACAGATTCAAAAGAAAGAGGGGGATTTTCCCTGCCAGATTTGAAGATATATTTTGAAGCCACAGCCCTTTGTTGGGTTAAGGAATGGATACAACTAGATAATGCGGATGTTTTAGACTTGGAGGGATTTGACGATGTGTTTGGATGGCATGCTTATCTATGGTATGACAAGATAAAGGCCCATAATGGTTTCAAAAATCATGTAATTAGAAAACCCTTTTATAATGTTTGGATAAAATACAAAGATCTCTTAGAAAGGAAAACACCCAGATGGCTTTCGCCAATGGAGGCAAAGTCCCAGAAAAAGTCAAATATGGAGACTAATTGGTTGATATATTCAGATTTATTATTGGAAGATAAAGAAGGATTTAAATTAAGACCATTTGATCAAATCAAAGATAAAATAAATTGGTTACACTACCACCAGATTAATGAATTGTATAAATTAGATAAGAAAAATAGTTTTGCATCGGAAAAAAACAAATGGGAAGCGAAGCTGTTAGATTCTAAATTTAAAAATTTGTCTAATTTATTGTTGGAGTGGCATACGAAGGATGAACAAGTTAGATCTGTGATGATAGATTGGGCAAGACATGTTGGACATAACATAATGTTTGAAGACTGGGAAAGGCTGTGGAGGAAATGGGTCAAGTTCACTGCATGTACGGTGTTAAAGGAAAATGTTATGAAAATGATGTATAGATGGTACTTAGCCCCTGTAAAACTAGCAAAGATTTACCACAAGAGTGACAACCTATGTTGGAAATGTAAAGAAAAAGAAGGTACCTTTTACCATATGTGGTGGACGTGTCCCAAAGTGAAAGACTTCTGGGGAAAGATTCATAATGAATTGAAAAAAATGTTGAAATATTCATTTATTAAGAAACCAGAAGCCTTTATACTTGGAATAACAGGTTTGGAATTGCCCAAGAAAGATGTCAGATTATTTTTGTATGCCACAACTGCAGCTAGAATTTTGTTGGACAAAAATTGGAAACTACAAGAAGTACCAACAGTGGAGGAATGGTAGATGAAGATGATGGACTTTTGGGAGCTAGCCGACCTGACCAGAAGAGTCTGCGACCAGAAGGAGGAGGAATACCAAGAGGAATGGAAGAAATTAAA
Organism: Podarcis liolepis; assembly: GCF_965112155.1. Taxonomy (NCBI): domain Eukaryota; kingdom Metazoa; phylum Chordata; class Lepidosauria; order Squamata; family Lacertidae; genus Podarcis; species Podarcis liolepis. The sequence goes on from NC_139555.1 coordinate 2,166,762, forward strand.
AGATTATTTAGCTAAATATGTTAAGATAATTTAAATAGAATGACTTGCGGGTATCAGGTAAGCCTAGGATTTAAATATGTGATGTTCTAGAATACTATGTTAAAAGTTAAAAAGAAAAGAAAGAAAGATGTAAATTGGTTAAGGAAATTTTATGTGAAATTAGTTTAGGAAAACTGCTACAATGATTTATATGGAAACTCAGCTGGGGGGATTTGAGGAAGTCACCTAACAATGTTAACAAAAGTGGAACTATTACAGTTAGGGTGTTTGTTTGTTTGTTTGTTTGTTTGTTTGTTTGTTTGTTGATAAGTTTGTTATAAATGTGGAAAACTAATAAAAAAAATTGAAGGGGGGAAAAACCAGGATGGTTGCGACAACAAATAAACTTTGACTTCAACTTTGAGATACTTCCTGAAATTCCTGGACCAAGAATAACTCACTGTCACTGGTGGCGCTCACTTCTGGAGAAGCTGCTGTGGATAAGAGGACATGGCAGTATGAAACCGAATTCCTCCAATACACAGAACAATACACAATTCAATATTTGAATCTTTCCTGCAAAAAGTATTCTTTAATTTCCTCCCAATCTCCATTAAATGGCCAGTGTCATACACTAGAGAGTGCCATCTGTCTGGAAAATTCTACACGTGCAGGATTTTTATTACATATTATGTGGATGGACTAGATCTATCACAGTCACCATGAGCTGCACTTTCCAGTCACTGATCTGTGCTTTAAAGCTCTGTGTTGAAGTGGTTTGGGGTTTTTTATCCCAATGCTTTCCCCAGGAAAACCCACATTTAGCACTGAATTAGAACAAATAATGGAAAACCAGATTGCTGTTTGCTCCAATTCAGTGGTAATGCGCAGGTTTTCCTGGGGAAAGCACTGGGACAAAAAAGAACCCCTCTCAGACACAGAACTCTGGATGAGCCTCATGATAACAGGCCAAGGTGCAACACAGAAAACCACATTAAGTAAGAGGGCACTAACCAAGTTGGACTGGGGCAAATGTCTTTAAGATCAATGCATGAGATCTCTTTTCAGAGAACATGAACTACAAACCTGTCAGGATTTCTCTCTCCATCTCTCTCTCTCTCACACACACACACACACACACAGGCAGGCAGGTGGTTGTATAAATTTATAAATTTGCAAAGCCACAATTTACTAGTCAACCCTGTCTCACCCAAAATGAAAGCCATCAAAGAAGAAGTCTTCAAGCTTAGCATTAATAAAGCATAAAGGCAAAATCTCCTTCTGATCCTCTGATGTTCACCACTTGTAGGAGTAGTCTGTGAAGATATATTAAGCATTTAGGGTGGGGGTGATGTTGTAGGTTGGGAGCACCATCTGCCTGGGATTTTTTTTAGCACTGTCTGATTTAAATCCAATGCTAGGTGTGTAAACACACACTCACACCTTTATTCAGATGGACAGTGAACGTCAGTGAATGCTTAAATCAGCCAACACCTACTTCTGCATGCCAGGTATCTGTAGCCTGAGTGCCTACATGATGGCATCCTGATGCTTCTCATGGACTGTGTCGCAGTGACCCATATTCCACAGGCAGCTGGCCATGTGGGATCCTACTCAAGTTTTCCAAACAGATGTATCCTCATGTATAAATCAGGCTTGGCAGATGCGCCACCCTTTCTTATGTGAATCGGGACTTCTTTTGTTTTCCCTCTCACTTTAGAGTGGCTACTGTGCAGGCAGTCTGATGATTATAAAGTGAGTCTGCTATGACTGCCTACGCAGAAAATAAAGAATAACTCTGCCTGGATGACTCTATGGTGATGATCTAGATATACAAGTGCCCTAGAATCTGGATCCGCCATGGCATTCTGCTGCCCTCTTAATGCAGTTACTACAGTCACATTGTCCCAAGGAATATTCTACTGGGCAAATTATTCAAAAGGCTCAAGTGCACATGCTTAAAATGTTCAACACTTACCAGTGCTGGGAATCAAATCAGTGCTGGGAGGAGGTGATGTCTCTAGAATGAGGACAGAAGATCTCACAACTATTATCCTGAATAATGCTAAATGCTCACTTGTTGAAACTAGCATTTTCCTCTGTGTCATTCAAACCTTTGCATGCCTAGCTGATGTGAACACAGCTCACTGAAATAAGAAGAATTCTGCTGGATCTTACCAAAGGTCCATCTAGTCCAACATCCTTTTTCTAACTTTGGCCAGCCAGCGCTTCCAAGAAGTCCATAAACAAACAAGAAAGGCCTTAACCCTCTCCTGTAGTTTATGGCCAGTGTGCAGTCCTCAGCTGTAAACTACTTAAGCTGATGGAAGTTCTATTTTCTTATCATTGGTAACTTTATAGATGTCAGCAGATGTATCCTCATTGAATTTGCCTAAAGCAAGGATGTGGCCCTTCATATATATTGCGCTATGGCTCCTGTCATTCATCTCTATACTAGCTGAGGCTGATGGGGATTGCTGTCCAAAAACATCTGGAGGAGTACAGGTTCCCCATCACTGTCTGAAACCATTATTGGAGCCACCTTAGCTTGTGCATCATAGCTATCACTTGGGGGGGGTATGAATTCCATCATTTGTTTATGGAATTCGCCCCAAGGAGGAGGGAAACACACTGGGCCATTGAGAATTACATACCTCCAGACACTAGAGCGCAAACCAGCAGGAGTCCCCATATCATCTTCATGGTCATGAATGACTTGGGAGGTTTTCAGGAATTCAGGGCAGCCTAAAGAAGCCGAGGAATGTTGTGGTCTGATCCACTCTCGCTGGCTTATGAAGGAAGGAAACGCCAATGAAAATGGTTGGCTAGTGGGGAGTGGAATCGTGGAGGAAATCAGGATCCTGGTGATGAAACAATTGGACAGATAAATTGGACAGATAACAATTGGATAAATATGCAAACGGAAGAATTAAGATGGCACACAGCACTTGTGGCACATGAGAATAGACACAATGTTAATTGGTCTTCTAAATAAAGGGAGAGGCAAGGAAATTATTTGCTGTACCAAGGCTTTCTAATCTGTTTACTCAGAAAAGGGATTTTGGTTTTCTTCTTTCTGCCTCTGGCAAATCCTGGCTGAGGCATGGACGGTGGTATCTTCTCCTGATGCACCTCACTTTAGGCTTCTCAAAGGGTGTGAAAGCAAATGTATGGCTTCTAGACAACGTGGCACAAATGTGGAGTTTGATGTTATGTGGAGAATTCAGGCTCCTTGAAAATATCATATTTCACTTAAAGGAAAAATATGTCTAACTCCAATGCCTGCAAATAGATGTTTGAAAATGTAAAAAAAAAAAAAAAGAGGTAAGGGACCCCTGACAGTTAAGTCCAGTGGCAGACGATTCTGGGGTTGCAGTGATTATTTCGCTTTACAGGCCGAGGGAGCCTGCATTTGTCCGCAGACCTTCTGATTGGCAAGCCCAAGAGGCTCAGTGGTTTAGACCACAGTGCCACCCGCATCCCCATTTGAAAATGTACCTATCTTAATTCTCAGAATGTGACTGAGGAGTGGGATTATTATTACTAGTAGGAGGTGCCTGGTGCTGCCCAGGATTTTTTATAATCCAAAAAAAGTTCATATAATCATAGAATCATAGAGTTGGAAGAGACCACAAGGGCCATCGAGTCCAACCCCCTGCCAAGCAGGAAACACCATCAGAGCACTCCTGACATATGGTTGTCAAGCCTCTGCTTAAAGACCTCCAAGGGAGGAGACTCCACCACACTCCTTGGCAGCAAATTCCACTGTCAAACAGCTCTTACTGTCAGGAAGTTCTTCCTAATGTTTAGGTGGAATCTTCTTTCTTGTAGTTTGGATCCATTGCTCCGTGTCCGCTTCTCTGGAGCAGCAGAAAACAACCTTTCTCCCTCTATGTGACATCCTTTTATATATTTGAACATGGCTATCATATCACCCCTTAACCTCCTCTTCTCCAGGCTAAACATGCCCAGCTCCCTTAGCCGTTCCTCATAAGGCATCGTTTCCAGGCCTTTGACCATTTTGGTTGCCCTCCTCTGGACACGTTCCAGTTTGTCAGTGTCCTTCTTGAATTGTGGTGCCCAGAACTGGACACAGTACTCCAGGTGAGGTGTGACCAGAGCAGAATACAGTGGCACTATTACTTCCCTTGATCTAGATGCTATACTCTTATTGATGCAGCCAGAATTGCATTGGCTTTTTTAGCTGCCGCATCACACTGTTGGCTTATGTGAAGTTTGTGGTCAACCAAGACTCCTAGATCCTTTTCACATGTACTGCTCTCAAGCCAGGTGTCACCCATCTTGTATTTGTGCCTCTCATATTTTTTTTTTTTTTTTGCCCAAGTGCAATACTTTACATTTCTCCCTGTTAAAATTCATCTTGTTTGTTTTGGCCCAGTTCTCTAATCTGTCAAGGTCATTTTGAAGTGTGATCCTGTCCTCTGGGGTGTTAGCCACCCCTCCCAGTTTGGTGTCATCTGCAAATTTGATCAGGATGCCCTTGAGTCCATCATCCAAGTCGTTGATAAAGATGTTGAATAAGACCGGGCCCAAGACAGAACCCTGTGGCACCCCACTAGTCACTCTTCTCCAGGATGAAGAGGAACCATTGATGAGCACCCTTTGGGTTCGGTCAGTCAGCCATTTACAAATCCACTGAGTGGTAGCATAGTCAAGACCGCATTTTACCAACTTCTTTACAAGAATATCATGGGGCACCTTGTCAAATGCCTTGCTGAAATCAAGGTAGGCTACATCCACTGCGTTCCCTTCATCTACCAGGCTTGTAATTCTGTCAAAAAACCAGATCAGGTTAGTCTGACATGACTTATTTTTCAGAAATCCATGCTGACTATTGGTGATCACAGCATTCCTTTCTAGGTGCTCACAGACTGTTTGCTTAATGATCTGCTCCAGAATCTTCCCTGGTATTGATGTCAGACTGACTGGGCGGTAATTATTTGGGTCCTCTCTTTTCCCCTTTTTGAAAATAGGGACAACATTTGCCCTCCTCCAGTCTGCCTGGACTTCGCCTGTTCTCCAGGAATTCTCAAAGATGACTGCCAGTGGTTCTGAGATCACACCTGCCAATTCTTTTAATACTCTTGGATGCAGTTCATCTGGCCCTGGAGACTTGAATACATCTAAACTAGCCAAGTATTCTTGTACTATCTCCTTAGTTATTCTGGGCTGTGTTTCCTTTGCTGAATCATTTGCTCCAAATTCTTCAGGTCGGGCATTGTTTTCTTTATCGGAGAAGACTGAGGCAAAGAAGGCATTGAGGAGTTCAGCCCTTTCTGTGTCCCCTGTTTGCATTTCACCATCTTCTCCTCTGAGTGACCCCACTGTTTCTTTGTTCTTCCTTTTGCTACAAACATACCCATAAAAGCCTTTTTTGTTGCTTTTAACCTCTCTAGCAAGCCTGAGTTCATTCTGTGCTTTAGCTTTTCTGACTTTGTGTCTACACGTGCTGGCTATTTGTTTGAATTCCTCTTTGGTGGTTTCCCCCCTTTTCCATTTTTTGTACACATCCTTTTTAAATCTTAACTCAGTTAAAAGTTCTTTAGATAGCCACCCTGGCTTCTTTAGGCACCTTCCATGTTTCCGTCTCATTGGTATTGCCTGACGTGCTTTTACTATCTCCCTCTTAACAAACTCCCAGCCATCATGAACTCCCTTTCCTTTTAGTAATACTGTCCATGGGTTCTCACCCAGCACTTCCCTAAGTTTTATGAAGTCGGCTTTCTTAAAGTCAAGAAATTGAGTCCTAGTATGCTTGGCTGCTCCTTTCTGCTGTATAGTAAACTTCAGAAGAGCATGATCACTCGCGCCTAATGATCCTTCCACTTCTACCCCACTAAACAGGTCATCAACATTGGTTAGGACCAGATCTAAAATGGCTGTTCCTCTTGTTGCTTCTCCCACTTTCTGGACAATGAAGTTGTCTGCAAGGCCAGTGAGGAATCTGCTTGACCTTATGCTCTTGGCTGAGTTTGACATCCAACAAATATCCGGGTAATTGAAGTCCCCCATTACTACTATCTCCCTTCCTTTTGCATGCTTGGCCATCTGTTCCAGGAAGGCATCATCTATGTCCTCCGTTTGGCTTGGGGATCTATAGTAAACTCCCACAATGAGGTCTCTGTTATTCTTCTCTCCCTTAATTTTGACCCAAATGCTCTCACTTTGGCTTTGAGGTTCTAAATCTTGAATCTCTTCACAGGTTACACATCCCTGACATATAACGCCACTCCTCCTCCTTTCTTGTCTGGTCTGTTTCTCTGAAATAGATTGTATCCCCCCATTATTACATTCCAACCATGGGATGGGACTTATCCCACCAGGTTTCAGTGATGCCTATTATGTCATATTTAGTTTGCTGTACCAAGAGCTCAAGCTCATCTTGTTTATTTCCCATGCCTTGAGCATTAGTGTACAGACATTGAAGTCCATTAATCATTCCCCCGAGTCTCTTATTTAAGGATTTTTTTCTCCCACCACTAGGTCTGCGTGCTGTTTGCTCCATTTGGTCCATGACATTTGTTGTTGTTGTTGTTGTTGTTTAAAAAAGCAGGCAAAAAAGCAGGCAAAGTCACACCAAAGTCATATTTGGGTCTTCCATGTTGATTCAAAATGGCAGCCATAGTCTAAACATCAATGAAGAGCACCACCCCCACCTCAGGAACCCTTGTGCAAAGTTTGGTGGTGGTATCTCGAGAGGGACCTGAAAGTATAAAGAACAAAGAAAGAAATGGAAAGAGAAACCACTTTCCAAAGTATATGGTAGATTATGATTATCATTATGAATTGCATTTATAGCCCTCTTATTTCTCCCAGGAGCCCAGGGTGGCATACATGGTTCTCCTCCTTCTCCTTTAATCCCCATCACAGGCCTGTGAGGTTGGCTCAGGGTGCAAGATTTGCAGGGCCCAGGAGGCATTGAAGCCACAGCTAGCATCTCCTTCTCCATTCATGCCAACTTTGCTGAGGTAAGAAGGTATCTCCTGGAACATAAATATATTTAAGTTCCAGGTAAATATCCAGGAACTGTTTTGTTATATCCAGGAACTGGATTTAGTCTTAATCTTAATCTTAAATCCAAATAGGAGTGTGGCATTGCTCTCATTCACTTAGCATATACAAGAGGCAGTTAATATGACCGTTACAGCCTTGCAGTGACAAATTCCTGCAGGGTAACTAGGAAAGGCTGCTAGAAAAAAAACAACTGAGTCTTGTGGGACTTTAAGAAAATCTTCTCTCCAATCTGGAATTGGGTGCAAAGTACCACCCATCAACTGCCCTGGCAATCCTGATGCTCTGCTTGGTAGAATAACTGGAGCCAAGGCATATTCAACAATAGGAATAGGGAATCTGTGGCCCTTTAGATGCATTACGGTGGGTCATGCTAACTGGAGCCGATGCAATTTGGAGTCCAATAACATATGGAGGGTCACAGGCTTCTAATCCCTGCTCAACCACCCCAATTTAAATGGGACATCCTGAAATTACAAAAGCTACCCCTAGCTTCTGATTAAATCCCAGAATGTCCCATTTTTGGATCCAGCACCCTGGCATGAGCCAGCTGGCTCTTGAGAAAGCTTGGGAGCAAAAAAACCACCCCAAGCATCTTGATTTGGATCAGCAAATTGGAAGGGTATGTTTGGCTTTCAGGAGCCAGATTTGTGGATAATGGCCAATTTGTCATGTCCTGGCTAATCCCATCTCCACTCCAGTTTATGTAAATGGTGGCATTCGTCCTCAGGGCATCCTGTATTTATTTATACACACTGTCTGTTTTCTCCATAATTAATATCATTATGATGCAATATCTCAACTAAACTCGTAATATTTCTCTGCTAGCTCCTTTGATTGGTTTCTGTCGCTTACATAAAGTCAGCAGTGTAGGTACTCTGCTCAGTGTCAATCAGTATTCTGGCTTCATCACAGCATCTTGAGTGTCAAGAAACATTGAGGCTGCTGTCTGTGTTTCTGCAATGAAGACTCTTTGGATTCTTCTCCTGCTGGCAACTTCCACTTGGGCTTTTGTTGCTGTGGGTAAGTAGGGAGAGGCCACCCAGGAAGTGTTTCTTATTTGGGGTGTTTCCTGTCCTGCTGTGAGAAACCTCTACAGGTGTCCAGTATGAAAGAAACAGTTCTGTGTTTAGTGACCACGCCAAATGTTTTTAATTACCTGATTTGAAACACAAATCTGCCCAGCTCATAATGCTCAGGTATTATGCGCTGCACTGCCGGAGCACAATTTCTGTTCTCGTCCTGAAGCAAAGTTCTTAACCTGAGGTACTATTTCTGGGTTAGCGGAGTCTGTAACCTGAAGCATCTGTAACCTGAGGTACCACTCAAAAGAAAAAAAATTCCTTCCAGTAGCACCTTAAAGACCAACTAAGTTAGTTCTTGGTATGAGTTTTCGTGTGCATGCACACTTCTTCTTTCGTGTGCATGCACACGAAAGCTCATACCAAGAACTAACTTAGTTGGTCTTTAAGGTGCTACTGGAAGGAATTTTTTTATTTTGACTATGGCAGACCAACACGGCTACCTATCTACTACTGAGGTACCACTGTATATGCATTAATATTATAACCCAGGAGAGAAAACACACACACAAATTCTTTACAAATGCTTGCTAAAATAGCTCATAGACACTGGGTCAATTCCAAGCTAACTCTTGAGGGATTTTATCATGGGTAGTTGAACACTGGTGATTTTTTTCCAGAGATGGGGGGAAATTGTATTTTGTTTGCATTTTAATGTGAAACTGCCTAATTTATACCAGCAGAAGTTCAATTATCCTTCAACATTCACACTTCTGGGATAGCTCAGTTGATGGATCACAAAAGGCTTCCTCAGGTTCATGGGTCTGAGCCCCCCATTGAGCAAAATATTCACACATTGCAGGAGGCTGGACTAGAGGAGCCTCATGGTCCCTCCCAACTCTAGAATTCTAAGATTTGCACGTCTCCAGGTTTTGCAATGCCATTCTCCAACCAAAATTCTGGGAAAGTGAAAATGAAAATGCACAGACTAGTGAAAACAACATAGTCAAATGCATTGCATTAGGGGAAATTTCTTGTAAAAATGTATATATTTGTCCAAACGTGTATTTTAGGAGAAAGATGCACTGAAATGCTGTCTTTCTGTGAACTTTTTTATTATTTTAAAAAGAACATTTACACCCATCTCGTCTAGATTCCAGCAATGCTCCTCGAGAGTCCCGATCCAGCTCCGGTCCTGGTAAGGAGACTGACACCCCTGGTGGGAAGGGCACTGAGCCTAACTTGGTGACTGATGTTAATGTGTGTGGAAATCCTAAAAAGTAGGTCCACTGTAAGATAAACTAGAAACAAAACAGCATAATACATGGAGAGGTGAGCAGACACTTTTTGTGCTAGGCAATCCTGCAAATGGCTGGGAAATCTTCTATAGCTCAGACTCTGAGCCAACGACTGAAACGTTAGAGACAGAGACAGCACCTCAAAGGAAGAAAATAGTGAAAGATTTAAAAAATAATATTTCTGAAACAACCCCCCATCCCACCACATCTCATCTCAAGCTTCTGGAGTTGAAGGGGCAATTGCTGGGGTGGGGAGGGAGCAGGGCTGTCCAGTGTGGGAATCTAGTCATTTGAAGCAATTCACAGAAGGGACTAATTATTATTTTTTCCATGGCACCCAGGGGCAATTTCTGCACGTGCAGATCTGACCGGTGTGCTTGGCGGTCTCTCTGAAGTGTTTGGTGAATTTTTACGTCCATTTTTTGGGGGAAAGGTAAGTGTTGGAGGACATTGCAAGTAGAGAGCATTTTTCAAAGCAAGCTTGTGTGGTGAGCAAGAGAGGGGGAAAGTCCCAATGTGATGCGGAGAGAAGTGGATGAGGTTTTTTAAAATGCAAACGCAATGCAAGGAAACTGCTCTAGGGCTGCTCAGTCTAGAAGAGCTCATGTGCCAGCAGACAGAGGGTGGAATTCAATGCCATGCTGTGACAAACGTTCTGCCAGGCCCCTGCAATGTATTTTGCACAGGTTCCCACAATAAAGTATAACTGCTGTGGCCATTTCCACCTTCCATTAAAAAGATGTGGGTGTGTGGCCTTGGGAGGCTGCGGGGAAAGTAGGGACCCCCGAGGGAAGGGAGACAAAGGCCGGGAGAGAGATGCAACAGGATTACTGGGAGGTGAGGAGGATGGTAATAGTGAAGAAGTTAACCCTGCTGAACTTTTCTTGATAGACACCAGAGAACTGAGGAGAGAGGCTCGTGGATCTCCAGGCTCCGAGCCAAGCAACAGGAACTGATTAGCCACGGGTAAGCAGCTCCAAGTCATAAGGTACTGGGCACTATCTGGAGGGCCACACGTTTCCCATTCCTTCCTTGAACTTCTGCCCCAGACATGAAATGAAGCAACAGCTGTCCAGTCCTTCAGTTTCTTCTGTATAGTGAATGTTGCTGTATTAAGAATGTTGACTTTAAGTCATGTTCAATTTCAGATATTTGCAGCAATGGTACAATTGGACTTCTGCATGGTCTAGAGCAGTCCTTTCCAACAGGTCGGTCGTGGGATGTCCCTGGTCCTGGTCGATCCTGGTCGATTGCGGGATCCTGATGCCCCCCCCCCAAAAGCAGCTCAACAACTTTGGCTCATCCCCCCCCCAAAAAAAAGCTCAAGAACAATCATTGGCCAAAACATTGGTCAATCCAATGGGTAGATCACTGTCATTTTTTTTTTTAATAGTGGGAGTAGATCGCAGTCTCTTGGAAGCTGGACAGCCCTGGTCTAGAGAATGAAGGAGGCTTTGACATCCTGGTGTTTGCCATCCTGGTAGATTGCCACATATCTATACCAATTGATCAATAAAGTTCTAGTCAAACAAATCATTGGCATTTGACTCTATGCACCTTATTTGTGGCTTTCTGTATAGCAATGCATGATTATACATTCTCAATAACCTGACACACTAACATGTGTTTTTCAAGACACATTGGCTAGGATTCACATAACCAGACCCACCACTTAGCCTTGTGCAAATGTTTCTGCTTGTGCAATGGGGCTTCCTCCCATCTCCCCCATGCTCCTCATAGGTCTGGAGAACCCCAAGAACAGCACAGGGGGCGAGGGGGGGAGGGTTGTACTGCCTGACAAGCTGCAATGGTTGTGTTGGAGGAATTTCAACAGGGGCAAATGTAAGGTTCTGCACATAGGCAGGAAGAACCAGTTGCACAAATATAACTTGGGGGACAGCTGGCTGGCCAGCACTACATGTGAAAAGGATCTGGGGGTCTTAACAGACGCAAGCTTAACAGCAGTCTACAAGGTGATGCAGCAGCAAAAAGGCTAATGCTATTCTAGGCTGCATCAACAGAAGTCTAGTGCACTGGGCAGTGGAAAAGACTCCCTCAGGAGGTGGTGGGCTCTCCTTCAGTGGAGGTTTGTAAGCAGCAGTTGGGTCTGCCATGGATGCTTTAGTTGAGATTACTGCACTGCAGGGGGTTGGACTAGATGACCCTTCCAACTCCACAATTCTGTGATTCTAAGAATTGCTGGAGGATTGCAGCACTGAATTCCACCCACAGAATTTGTCATTCATGCTTTACCCTTAAAACCTCCTTATACAATTTATTTTATTTCATTAAATTTACATACTGCTTGATTGTGAAACAACCAACCACCTCAAAGCAGTTTACAAAAAGAATAAACCATAAAATTATTGATAAAAACAGTTAATAACAACTATTCAAAACATTCAGAGGAGAAAATAAAACTAGAGATAAACTAAAAACACACAGCATCATTCTAATAGGGCAGGCTTGTCCACATAAGAGCACATTCCTTGATGTATGCAAAACCAGACCAACCCAGGCCACAGCCAGGAATAATATTTGAGCCTCTTCGGTTAGAAGGCTAATCACCCGATCAATGTCCTACTTGCTAGGCTCTTTCTCAGTTTGTGGTAGGAAGGCAATTTATTAATGCTTGGGCCATTCACATATAAGATAACTAAGATAGATAAATACAATGCAAAATCCAAGTCAAGGTATTGCATAAAGTAACATTGCTGCCTAGAATCATACATAAAACATCTTCAAAATACTATGTAAATCGCAGGTAGCATGTATGAAATTTACAAACTGAAATTCAATACAGATAAAAAACATTAAATATTAAAATATATTATGCTTAAATAAGCACATCCTCCAAGCAGTCGACTGCCATCTCCTTCACAACTCCTGTCCAGGTTTCCATTGCTGCTACGATAAAAAGAGAGACCTTGTGGGTTACCCTACAATCTGTGTCCAACAGAAGGTAGAAAATGTTTTGTGGAATGGCATTGGATGAGTAAGAACAGATCCCAGAAATTTGGTGCTTGGTTCAGAATAAAGTGAAGCAGTTCCTCAACTTCTGGGGCCCCACAAATACACAAGCAGAGCGCCAAGGGAGTATGAGAGTGCTGACAATCATAGCTGTGGGCATTGTTTGGAAACAAAGGGCTGCAAATGCTTGCCTAAGCTTTGGAAATGTGAGCTTTGCAAGGTAAGCAGCCATTTGGTGGTCCAATTTGTAAAGTCTATATTAATTCAAAAATTTAGAATTATTAATGTTCTGTCTGGCAAGGACATTATATGTATTTTCCACCATGGAAAATATATAGAATGTCCTTGCCAGAGAAGACATTAATAATTCTAAATAATTCTAAATTTTCCAAATTCAGAGCAGAAAAATGATTGAATGGAGTAGGATATGAATAAAGCACCTTCCAATATTTTAAGTTCCAACTTTTGCAGTTTGATACCTGCTCCAAACATAACTTGGGGAATACGCTACCAGGAGACACTTTTATGATTCACCAGTATGGATGGGGAAATGGATGGGAGATCGAATGGAGGGGGAATCTACCTCTGCCCTGACCAAAGCTGAAGGAATGCCAGGTGGAAGTCTTAACAATTCCCCAGAAATGTATTTTGGAGGGCCTAGTTTAGCCCATCCTCAAATAGCCATCCTCAGAGAGCCACACCGTACAGGATCTGAGCAATAACTTTACTTTGAAATATTTTCAGGGCTAGCACAACCAGATCTAATAATTGCCCCAATTGTTCTCATAGCCACTGCTCTGATAGCTTCTAAGTGGATGCCAAGATTCTTAAATACTTGGCATTGTTCAATTTGGTGACCATTAATAGACCATTAATAGACCAGTTCCTCAATTAGGAACAATAAACAGTTATCCGTATTAGTGGTGGCCAGTTTATAATACCGCAATAGTAGGGTTGGGATTTTTAAAAATAGAAATTAGTTTGTTTCATGTGTTCACAGTCGAATAATGAAAAATACATTTTAATAATTTAAAATTTTAAAATTACATGACATTTCAGAAATGGTGTGGAACATTTCCCCTGTGGAAATTGCTCTTTTTACCTTCAGTTCCATAAGTCACATGTTGATGCAACAGCTATCCCTACATGCCTTTTTTTTTTAGTGTTTAATTAGACAATCTCTTGGATCAATATTTGAGCTAGATGACAAAAGAAATTGTTGGAGGAAACACACTGTCTTGAGCAAGCCTCAAAAGCCATTGAGCCAAGACAGGAAGTCCTGGCTAAAAGCCAGCGTGCTCCACGACCCCTACACCAATTTGCGCGCTTCCCAGTGTGAGCAATACTTTATGGGGAACACTGAGCAATTCCCCACAGGTACTTCGTCATTGTTTTAAGGCCACAAACCATCCGCTACACTCCATGTTTCCTTCTTGCCAGCTTCATTGGTTCTGCTCTAGTTATTTGCCTTTTAATCAAAGTTTGCTTATTATATAAAGTTATTTGCCTTTTAATTTTTTTAAAATGCCAAAATGGAGTAGGGTCTTGGGGTCAGAAATATCTTCTGTTATGCTAGATACAGGCCATGGGTTAGCCAACCCTGCTTTACAAGAATAAAGGCAAGTCACTACAATTTAGCACCCACAGTGCACTTGTGGCTCTGAAGCAGATAACATGTAGCAGCTCACTGCTAAGTTCACAAGCATTTGATCTGCCAGCTTTCTGGTTTACGGCTCACACTCTTAGCCACTGTGCTACCTCAACTCTGTCAAGATGTCCATACCGTTCTCCCCTCTGGTGGGTGAGTCCCTTTCTGCTGACCACTCCCCAAGGGATTCTTCACTGCTTTCCTCTGGAGATGAAACCACTTCTAGAGAATGGTGTCCATAACAGTACAGTTCTTGATGGCCAAGGTGGTCTGGCCCCTCCATGCTTTCTCCACCCATGCAGTGAGAAAGCCACGATTCCAACTTTGACTGAGATGTAGCTTGAAGGCAGAAGTGGGAAGAAATCACAGGAGTCAGCTCCACTATGGTAGACTCTGAAGAGTCACTTCCCATTCTGCCATGATGAAAGGGGACTTCAGGGAGTGCTGTGTGAGTCTCATCCTTCACGCCTTCCACATCAAAGTGGAACTTGTCTCTGCGGGCTTTTTCCATCACTTCCCACACTACCTGTTCCAGACGACTCATAGAAGATGGTACAGCAGAAGGTCCTTGAGGCCCTCCTCGGGCGGAAGTGTACAAGCACATCATAGAAATGGCTTTTTGCAAACGCTTGAGAGGAGGCAGAGACTCTGGCTGGGAAGGAACATTCCAAGAATCTGGGATGTCTGGGAAAGCCCAGAACAACTGGGCAGGGAAATCTTTTGGATGGGAGTCTTAGACACATAAGAGTAGAGGCAGAAGAAAGCATCAGCCATTACAGCCAGAGTCTGGACTTGCTTGAACCGACCTGTGAAAGGAAGGATAGAAAGTGTCAGAGGAAAACCAGTGTAGATCCAAGAGACCCTAGCTTCCAGCTCTTCCAGGTCACATCTGTATGGCAGGGACTGTACACACACCTGAAAACTAGGCCTGGTTTCATTTTCCTGGGTTCTAGTTTTTTTTCTGTCTTCCTCTTGCCTAAGCAAAGGCTTTTGTTTGGTCCTGTCTTCTGCTCCTGGTCCCAGTTCTACCTGCTTTCCTATGTTCTATCAAGAACAGAGGTCCTTTCCCATCACCTGCTACCTGAGCTCTTTTCAGATTTCAACCAAAGATGCCAAGGGTTGAACATGGGAACTTCTCTACATGCTCTGAGCCTCACCCTTTGATATCACAGTCCCAGAACTGCCAGCCATGAAATGCTTGTGGCACTTACTTGCTAACATCAAGCAAGGATCCTCCATCTCTAACCGTTGCACCTGGGCTCTGAGGAAGAGCTGGAAATCAATGCCCTCAGCTTGGGAGGGAACGGAGAAGAACCGAGATGGGATCCAAGATGCAGCCTGTGTCTCCTCTTGTATGAAGCCCAGGTTGCACAAGATGGTGTCAGCATCAGCTTCATAGAGGTCCAGCACCTCAGAGATGCTAGGCAGAGAAGATAAGAGTGTGAATGCAGGGGTGTCCCAACTGATTACTGAACCATTTTCAGGTCATAGCTCCACAAATACACCACTAGGTATGTCCGCAAGCCCCTTTCCTTCAGAGAATAATGGGCAGCATCTGTGGGATTTCCTCACCCCCAATTTATCTTCCTCACAGCCTTGTGTGGTGAAAGAGGGTGCTTGCAATAATATTCATGGTGGTGTCTGGTAGAGAAAGCAAACACAGAGCCCTCTGTATGTTGTTGGACCATAATTCCCATCAGCCCCAGCCTGCTCAACTAACCGTCAGGGATGGCGGGAGCTGTGGTCCATGACATCCAGAGGGCACCAGGTCAGCTGCCTCCAATGTACAGACCAGAGGCTAGGTATCTCTGCTCCAATCACTGCTGGTTCATTAGTGGTGTAGGTAGATCTTTAAGCCAGTCCAAGTCCTACACAATACGATCCATGCTTACCTGGAGCTGGTCTTGTTAGTGCTGCCTGAGAAGGCACTGGAAGTCATGCTGTGATCCAGATTGAGATGTTGGGAAGGCCAGAATGTATGTTTTTGCAACCTGCTGTGGAAGAAGAGACAGTGAAGAGACGCATCTGCATGCATACCCACATCCCTTTTGGTGTGCATGTAGGAAGACCAAAAGGGAGGGCAAGCTGGCAGTCACAACCAGCTGCACACTTGCACAAGACTGATAGTGTGACAACACCCTACAATGTTATTAGACAAATATGCAGCCAGTATCTCATTTCAGAAATAAAACTAGAAATCTCAGCCCCCCCCCCCGCTGCCCCCCCAAAAAACATTTAAATTCTGGATTTCAGATTTCTCCAAACTTTGGCTCTAGCAACGCTAACCTCCTTAGCTCTTGTTTCTCACCTAGGCTCAGCTCTGTCTCTGTCCAGTAGCACCATTGCTGGAAAGAAGAAAAGAAAGGTCTCTCATGAGCAAAGGATACATTGCATTCCTACGAAGAGAGCTGACGGCCAAGGAGCATATTGGCAGAGTTGCACCATCAAATTAGCATTCTTGCCACCCATCCATGGGCCATCTGGAAAGAAGGCTTGCTCACACCCCCATCAATCCTCATCACTTACCTTCTGCTCCCAGGCTAAGGTCATCTTCAAAGCTGGTTCTGTTGCTGCAGGATCCTACAGGATAACACAAATACATAGTCACCCAGAGCAAGCATCCACAGGTGGAAAAGGGACTGGGTGAGACCAAAAGGCTGAGTGGCTTTCTCTATGCAGTTTTATTATGGACATGCCACAACACAGCTCTACATGGGCAGGGCTGTGTGAAGGCTACAGTTCCACAGAAGAACAGGAAATCCAAAAAGTGTAGAATTCAGCTTCCTAAAATGCTCAGATTTTTCTTTCTTTCTAATCCCTGTGAAAATAGGCTTGTAAACTTGCAAGCAATGCCTGCTGAAATCTCAGAAACCTAATGAGTTTCTGAATAAGATTTCCAGTGAAGGGGGGAGCAGTTTAATGCCTTGTATACCCCCTTGCTTTCCCCCTCAAATTAGTATGTATTATTGTTTAATTAACTTATGAATCACTTTTCAAAAGCATTGCAAGGTGAATTACAAGCAAACAATAAAAACAACTAAAGTAATAATAATAATAATAATAATAATAATAATAATAATAATTTTTATTTATATCCCGCCCTCCCCAGCCAAAGCCGGGCTCAGGGCGGCTAACAACAATCAAATAAACAATCAAATAATAACACATTCTAAAAATATTTCATTATAAAAATTAGTTAAAATCAAATTGATGTCAACCGATTAAACAAAATTCTGTGCAGGTTGCCAGAGGAGGGAGTCAGGCTGCACCCTGACCAAAAGCCTGGCGGAACAAGTAGGTTTTGAAACAATACCAGAAACAACAGTGGCTGCCTTTCAATATTTTTTAGAAAAAACATTGATGACTTCCGGTGCTTTCTG
Organism: Podarcis liolepis; assembly: GCF_965112155.1. Lineage (NCBI taxonomy): Eukaryota > Metazoa > Chordata > Lepidosauria > Squamata > Lacertidae > Podarcis > Podarcis liolepis. Next base: position 2,184,091 of record NC_139555.1, read on the forward strand.
CCTTAATGGGTTCAGCTCCCACATTAGCGGAGATCATTTTCAAAGAAAAACAAGGATGATTTTGAGGGTAATTGTCCTTGCAAGTTCCCCCCAGGGCTCGGGGGGACTGAACTTCACCCGCAGACCGTTTTGGCTCTCGCTCCAGCATGGAATCTGGGAGGCAGGAAGATGCTGGGTGCCAAAGCACTTTGCCTATCGGTAACTCCCCGACACAGCCATTAAGATGCAGAGGCTCTTCTATTTAATAGGGTGAAATTGACTCTAATTTACAGACGTGTGCAGGATGGATGGGACAAGATTATAAACTGGCAAGTGAATCAGCTACTGAGTCACAATGTTTAGAACTGGTAAGATTTCCTTTGTAGAAAAATATGGTATGTGAGGGGGGGGGAGCCTTTTATATATACCATGTTTGCTACATAAATAATTCGGCAAACCTCCCCCTAAATGCCAAGAAACTGATAAAAAGCAAGAGGAGAAAAAGAGAGCGGGGTTATATTTATGCATTAATATGAAAATATAACTGTGTGAGAACATTGAAATGATTTAAAGCACTGGACTTCCACTTATCACAATTTGGACTATGGGCCGAAATTACATGGGAACAGAGGAAGAGAAAGAGCAAAAAAGTGTTAGTAGAGATGCTGTGTACAACATGATCAGATGAGGAAAAATGAAGAAACAAATGGAAAAATAAACTTCTCACACAGGGAATTTACGGGATATAGAACTCCTTCTGCAGAAATAAAATTTATTAAATGCGTTAATACGAATGGAAGTCCAGAACTCTGTAGTTGTTGATAACAGACTACGATCAGGACTGAATGTAATTGGATTAATCAAGATTTCGGAAGCAGGAAGAAATAATAACTTTGCACTTTGAAACCCAGCACACAGGAAGTCACACAAATTGTATACCGTAATTGGCTTTATAATTTATATATATTTGGATATGAATTGTAATTTGACATTGGTAAAATGTGGCTGCTATTGGACTTTAGTAATTGAAAATTAATTGAATTATATATTTTTTGAAAAATAGAAAAAACATGGATTGGTTGATTGATTGATTATATTTCTTTTTTTTTTTTTATAAAATTTTTATTGGTTTTACAACATTTTTAAGAAAAACAGACAAACACTAAAAATGACAAACATACACGTATAGTTTCAAACATATTTTCATAAACCTCTTTTCTTGGACTTCCCCATACCCCCCCTCTCTGCATCCCAATGTCCATGGTTCAACTAGCAACTCCCAATTGTTACTTTCCAATCTCTATCATCTTAGTCCTCTTTTATAATCTGACCTTATATCCCTGTACCCCTTTGTTTCTGGAAACCACGGCATTTTAGCATTCATTAAGTTTATAGTAGTCCTTAAGATAGCTTTTGAATTTTCTCCATTCTTCTTCCACCGTCTCTTTTCGTTGGTCACGGATTCTGCCTGTCATCTCGGCCAGTGTCATATAGTCCATCACTTTCATCTGCCATTCTTCCAAAGTGGGTAAATCTTGTGTCTTCCAATACTTTGCGATGAGTATTCTTGCTGCAGTTGTGGCATACATGAAAAAAGCTCTATCTTTCTTTGTCACCAATTGGCCGACAATGCCCAAGAGAAAGGCCTCTGGTTTTTTAGGAAAGGTACATTTAAGTACCTTTTTCATTTCATTATAGATCATTTCCCAGAAGGCCTTAATCTTCGGGCATGTCCACCAAAGGTGATAAAAGGTACCTTCAGTCTCTTTACATTTCCAACATTTGTTATCGGGCAAATGATAGATTTTTGCCAGCTTGACTGGGGTCATGTACCACCTGTATACCATTTTCATAATGTTTTCCTTTAAGGCATTACATGCCGTAAATTTTATACCGGTGTTCCATAACCATTCCCAGTCAGCTGACATAATGTTATGTCCAACATCCTGAGCCCACTTAATCATAGCCGATTTAACTGTTTCATCCTGTGTGTTCCATTTCAACAACAAGTTATACATTCTAGATAAATTCTTAGTATTGGGTTCTAACAGTTCGGTTTCTAATTTTGATTTTTCCACCTGGAAACCGACTTTCCTGTCCTGTTTAAAAAATTCCATTATTTGGCGATATTGGAACCAATTTTCTACTTTATGCTTCAATTTCTCCTGACTTTGTAGTTTGAACTTATCTCCATCCCGTTCTAAAATTTCCCAATACTTCGGCCATCCGACCTCCATATTGAGTTTCTTCACTGCTTTAGCCTCCACTGGTGACACCCATCTAGGGGTTTTGTTTTCCAATAGATCTTTATATCTTATCCAAACATTAAACAATGCTTTTCTGACAATGTGATTTTTAAAGGCACTGTTAACTTTATCATACCAAAGATATGCATGCCAACCAAAAGCGTTATTGAAACCTTCCAGATCCAAGATGTCCGTGTTCTCGAGGAGCATCCATTCTTTGAGCCAGCAAAAAGCTGCTGCCTCATAGTACAATTTTAGGTCCGGCAGGGCAAAACCCCCTCTTTCTTTAACATCTGTCAATATTTTAAATTTAATTCGGGGCTTTTTGCCCTGCCAGACAAATTTCGAGATATCTTTGTGCCACCTCTTAAAACATTCCATCTTATCAATAATCTGCAAGGTCTGAAACAAAAATAACATTCTAGGCAATACATTCATTTTAATTACTGCAATTCGGCCTAACATTGACAGTTTCAAGTTTGACCATATTTCTAAATCTTTTTTAATTTCTGACCAACATTTTTCATAGTTGTCCTTATACAAATTCTGATTCTTAGATGTTAAGTAAACCCCTAGGTATTTGACCTTCTTGACCACAGTCAAACCTGTTTCCTCTTGAAATTTCTCCTTTTCCATATCTGTTAGGTTTTTCCCTAAAACTTTGGTTTTTTGCTTGTTCAACTTAAATCCAGCTACCTGGCCAAACTGTTGTATTATTTCTAAAACCTTTTTCGTACTAGTGTTTGGCTCTTGCAAAGTCAATACTAGGTCATCTGCGAACGCTCTTAACTTATAATGTTTAGCTCCGGCCTGCACACCTTTGACCTGCTGGTCATTTCTTATCATATTCAGCAACACCTCCAGAACTGAAATAAAAAGTAATGGGGAAATCGGGCACCCCTGTCGTGTTCCTTTTTCTATCTTAAGTTCCTCAGTCACAACATTGTTTACAATCAGTTTGGCTTTTTGTTCAGAATATATTGCAGCCATACCATTCTCAAAACCCTGACCTACCCCCATCCCATGAAGATTCTTCCTCATAAAACTCCAAGAAATATTGTCAAAGGCTTTCTCCGCATCCACAAAGATCAATACTGCTTTAGTGTTTATATTCACCTCTAGCTTTTCCAAAATATCTATTACATTCCTTACATTGTCTGCTAGATGTCTTTTAGGGAGAAAGCCTGCTTGGTCTTTATGAATCTTCTCCATCAGGACTCTTTTGAACCTTTTTGCCAAAATGTCTGCAAAAATTTTGTAATCCACATTAAGCAGAGATATTGGGCGGTAGTTCTTAAGTTGGGTCTTTTCAGTCTCTGACTTTGGTATGAGTGAAATATATGCCTCTTTCCACGATTCAGGAGCCTTTTTTCCCTCAAGGATCTCATTACAAACTTCTCTTAGTGGTTGAGTCAACCATTCCTTCAGCGATTTGTAGTATCTGGAAGTCAGTCCATCTGGTCCCGGGGATTTGCCCAGTTGCATATTCTGAATGGCAGCCTCTACCTCTTGTTCTGAGATTCTCTGGTTCAAATCCATCTTACTTTGATGAGAGATGTTTTGTAGTCCATATTTTCCGAGGAATTTGTCTATATCTTCTTCATTTTGCGGGCCTTGGGTGTAGAGTTTTTTAAAATAACTTAAAAAGCAATTTCTGATTTCATTGGGTTTGGATATGTTCTTTCCATCCACCTCTAGGCTTGTAACTGTATTTAGTTTCTGCCTTTTCTTCAGTTGCCATGCCAAAAGTTTGCCACATTTATTTGCTGATTCAAAAGTCTTTTGCTTCATTTGCCTTATCTTCCATTCAATCTCTTGGTTCATCAATTCCATATATTGTGTTTGATATAATTTGATCTCTCTTAAAATGTCCTGAGACTTTGGTTTTGTTCTTAATTTCCTCTCTCCTTCCTTTATCATTTCCAGAATCTTCTCTTTTTTCTCATTTTGTTTTTTCCTCTTTATTGAGTTTTGTTGAATCAAAAATCCTCTCATCACCGCTTTACTTGCGTCCCAGATCACTCTTTTCTCCACGTCGGTCCTCAAATTTATTTCAAAATAGTCTTTTAGGGTCTTTTGGGCCTTCGTGAGAATCTCCTTATCTCGAAAGAGGGTGTCATTCATTCTCCATCTAAATTGACCAGTTGTTGTGAGTTTCATCTCCATCTTCACGGCGTTATGGTCGGAGCAAGTTTTTGGGCAGATTTCCACTTTCTTAATCTTTGGAGCCATTCCACTAGTAACCCAGATTTGATCGATTCTGGTCCAGGTCATCATTGCTTGGGAGAAAAAGGTTCCCTCTCTCTCCAGAGGATTCCTTGTTCTCCAAATATCTATCAAGTCCATGTTTTCAGTCATTTCGAAAAAAGTCTTAGGGAGTCTCCCTTCTTTGGTGACTGTAAGTCTTTGTGCCTTATCCATATTGGTGGAGACCACGCCATTCATGTCTCCCATAATTATCATATTGTAATCCAGATAGTCCATCAAAGTTTCATGAAGTCTCTTAAAGAAGTCGGATTTGCCTTCATTTGGTGCATAAATTCCAACAACTAAGAATTTTTCTCCTTGTACTTGTATCTCCACAGCCAGATATCTCCCTTGTTCATCTTTAAATATCATTTTTGGAGCCCATTTCTCCTTCACATATATTACAACTCCTCTCTTCTTAACTTTGTCTGATGAAATAAATTCTTGTCCTAGCCTTTTGTTTGAAAGTAATCTCCTGTGGGCTCTGGTTATGTGAGTTTCTTGTAAGCATATCAAGTCCAATTGTTCTCTATTCAATATATGAAATACTTGTCTTCTCTTCAAAGGCCCATTGAGCCCATTACAATTCCAACTAAGGAATTGCAGAGCCATCTTGTTATTTTCCTAAGGCTCCTCCAACAGCTCCAAGTTGTTGCTCTTCTTCTGATGGTAGTGGTTTTTGTCCAAACGAGAGATTCAGGATATCCAGTGCTCTCCTCTGTTCTGCAAGTGCGTCCACAGTCCCCTTCTGTAAGTCCTCCTGGTATCTTGCCAAAAATTTGTCTTTATCTTGAATTGTCTTTATTTTCACTTTCTTTGCCTTGTAGTCGAATGACAGTCCTTGTGGGAACTCCCACCTGAAACGAATAGAATTCTTCTTTAGCAAGAGAACCAAGTCCTTGTAGAAGTTTCTTAAATCCAAAATGTATTTTGGGATGTCTTTAAAGATCTGTACAGCTGAATTTCCAATTTGCAAGGCCTTTTCAAAGTGTAATCCTAGTATTTTGTCTCTTTCCTCCTTGGATCTGAGTGTAATCAGACAATCTCTCGGTGTCTTTCTGTCTTGCTTTTTCCCCAGTCTAAAGGCAGTCGTAATTTTGAATTCATCTTCCTCAAGGTCCCAGCAATCCGCAAACTCCCGTGTCAAATATTCCACAAGGCTGTCTCTTTCATTCTCCGGAATCAGTCTTAATTTTAAGTTTCTCTCTTTCCTCTGTAACTCCCACAAGGCCAAAGTTGCATCATGCTCATAGACCTTCTTGGCAAGTGGCTCTAATTTCTCCTGTGTCTCTCCAGCAGTGGCTTTGGCCTCTTCGGCAATTTGGCGCGTGGTGGCGTTTTCCTCTACCAATTTATTTATAGATTCTGTATTCTGGTTTAATCTTGCTGATATTTCTGTTAATTTTTGTGTGTTCTCTGAAGTCTGTTTTGTCAAAGACTCCAGAGTTTGGTTTATCTTGAGCAGGGCCTCTGTCACAGCTTCCATAGAAACGGCTGCTCCTTTGTCTTGACCTGTTGTTCCTGCTGATCCGGCTGTTGCGCCTGAGATTGAGCCTCTTTTCTTTGCCTGTTGCAGCTGCAACTGTTGTTGTTGTTGTTGTTGCTTGATCTTGGCTCTTGTGACTATCTCTTCTTGTGGGCCACTCATGTCAAGGTCAATTCCCACGGGATTTATTCTCCCTTGGAAAATTCCACTGTCTTAAGCCGTGCCGAGCTTTACTTTATCCTCTAGAGGGAGCAAATCAAAATGGCCATAGAGCAAAATTTCCAAATACAAAAACAAAGGAGACAGTCCAAGAAGTAAGAAAAAAGGAAATTAACACAGTCAAAGTCAATGTTGCTAAATGCTTGTAACTTCAAATTGCCACAGTTGCCCAATTTATACTGTTTCTTCTTATAATATACAGTAGTCAGGCACTGTGGAAACTTTGTATCAAAGTATCGCTTCACAGGAAAAAGTCCGTTCAGTGTACTGAAAAGGCAGACCGTTTCGTACTTTCAAATAGATGAGACAGCAGAGGTTTTTTCCCCCAAATAAATCATGCAGTTATTGGTCAGATTCACCTCCCCTCTGCCCTGCTTGCTAGAGGGGAGATCAAAGGTTTAAATGTCCGGTTTAGCTGATCAAAGAGCGGGTTTAAACGGATGCAGGTTTAGAGCTCCGTTGCTTTCGCTTTCATGCAGTCGGGGGGAGGCAGACTTCCTTTGTTTAAATCTCCCCCGTTTTTAGCCCAATTTTTAAAATTCAAAGAGTCCCGGTTATTTTTCAGCTCTTACTCACGGGGAATCAGTCCAAATTTTCTTTTCAGGAGGGAATCGGCGCTCTCCGCTTATGGCGACGCGGCTTCACTTCGCAGGCTGGGTAGCGACTCTCAGCACCGCGCTCACTCCCGATGTCGATCCGTAGCCTTTAAAAAGGCTCTTTCACGGTACCGGGGGGCGCAAAGGTGCCCACCGAGTCTCCTTGTTCTCAGGCTTCAGCGCCTGGGATTTTAGGGGTCCCCCGCTTGCCGTAGCGGGTAAGACCCGAACTTGCGAAGCAGTCCTTCTCCGGAGCTCGGAGCTAGGACCGCCATTAAGCGCTGGCACCGACCGGAAGTCCTCCTGATTTATTAAATGCGTTAATACGAATGGAAGTCCAGAACTCTGTAGTTGTTGATAACAGACTACGATCAGGACTGAATGTAATTGGATTAATCAAGATTTCGGAAGCAGGAAGAAATAATAACTTTGCACTTTGAAACCCAGCACACAGGAAGTCACACAAATTGTATACCGTAATTGGCTTTATAATTTATATATATTTGGATATGAATTGTAATTTGACATTGGTAAAATGTGGCTGCTATTGGACTTTAGTAATTGAAAATTAATTGAATTATATATTTTTTGAAAAATAGAAAAAACATGGATTGGTTGATTGATTGATTATATTTCTATGTTGCTTTTCATTCAAATGAATCCCAAAACAGCTTACAAACAATAAAAAAATAGAACACCACAAATACAGCATAAATTATATAGAATAATTAACAAATCATCAATAAAAACAAGTACAACCTATAAAACACTCTTAAAGCATCAACTAAAAAATGAGCTAAACATCACAATTAAAGCAAAAGTAATATTATATGATTAACAAACCAATACAGCATTTATAATCTATAAAATAATATCAAAAGCATTAACAAAATAGCAACCCAAAAATAAGCTAAGAACTGTTAAGTTCATACACACATTCTCCACACCCCCAGGGCTCATAATCTTTCACTCTGTTCAGCTCAATAACATACACATGATGCCCTTCTAAAGGTTCATGAATGAGGCCTGTGTACATAACCATACATTAAAGTACAATTGAAGCACACACACCCAATAATCAGAGAGCTACAATTCCCAGCACCCTTTAATAAACTACATTTCCTGGGACTCTTTGTTTGGGTGTGCACACGCTCAAAATGTGCTTTAAATGTATGGTGTGTGCGAAGCGGGGACCCACGTCGGAAAACCACAGGCAGAGTGAGCCTGTGGCCGTGGGACTCGGCGGGCACCAGAAGCGCCCCCCGAAACGAAGAAGGAACCCCGTAAGGGGTCCCGGAACGTGGAAGGGATGGCGCGGTGCTGTGAGTCGATCGCTCTTTCTGCGTGAGTGAAGCCGCATAGCTGCTGTCGGTGAGCGCTGACCTTTTTTCCTGGAACATCAGATTCGGAAACTTCAGCCCGTGAGTAAGAGGGATTAAAGCAATTGGATTAAATAAATTTAAAAAATTGGCTAAAGCGGGAGACGCAACCAGGAAGTCCGTCTCCCGGTCCTGCTTAAAGTTTTAAAGCAAAGACTTTGACCTGAAGCCTTTGAAGTGGAGTCAAAAGTTACTAGATCATGCATTATCGGAACTGTTTTTCGGATTTAAGGGATTTAATTTTCTCTCTCTCTCTCTTTTGGTTTTGGACTTGGTTTTTCCTCTTCCTGTGGATTTACAATAATTTATAAAGAAACCCAGGTACTTGGGCTGCCAAACTACTAGAGCTGTCAGATTGCGGACTTTAACTTGGTTACTTTGAACTGATACATCTGAGTACTATTGGATTAGTTATTTGGAAACAATGTTGTCAGGCACTTTTTTAGAAACATTGTTTAACAAGGATCAACTCTGCTGGTTACAAGAGACCTGAAGGTCTTTTTGAAATTTTTGATTGACTGGACACTGTTAAAACCTTTAAGCTTTTGGAATAAGTTTTGGAAAAATTTCCTTTGTTTCCCTCAAGACACGTTTGAACTCCCCCTAGAGGACTTTGGAATTACAACTGTCTGAGACTTGTTTTTCCCCTCTTTCTTCTATTTTATTGTTTACTTTCTGGGTTTGTGGATTTCCATGGGACTTTACACAATTTGACCTTGGCACGTAGACAGGAGTGGAATGAGTGGCACTGGGAAAACAAGATCAGCTAAAGCTAAAGCTATACAATTAACGCAAACAACTTTGATTCCACAGCAGCATAGATCATCTGTCCCTGCTATTTTGGGGGCACAAGAGGAAGAAACTGAGCAAACCTTGCTAGAAGGTATGGCTGCAGGAGGATCTGCCTCAGTATTAGATCAAATCTTGGGAAAATTGGAAAGTATGGATAAAAAGGCAGATGAACATTCGGCCAAAATTGATCAAGCCACAGCTAGCGTTAATAAATTGACTGAACAAGTTGCTCAGCACGCACAAGCAATTGTGAACCTTGTTGAAGCCACCACAGAAGATCGTAAATTAGCTGTGGAAGCTAACCAAAAAGCTGAAGCTGAAGTACAGCCACTACATAAACAGATTGGTGAACAGCAGGCCTACCTGTCTATGATCGAATTACGAAATAGGGAAAATAATCTCAGACTGAGGGCAATTCCAGAACTTGAACAAGGGGACTTAATTGATTACTTGGCAAAAGAATTTTCTAAGTTCTGGGCCTTAGAGGAAGATAAGGACTTTAAAAGTGCAAGCGCCTTCAGACTGGGAAGAGGGGCAAGGAAAGATAAACCTAGAGACTGTTTGATTATCTTGAGATCCAAGGAAGAAAGAGATAAAATATTAAGCCTACATTACGAAAAGTCACTTGTAATCCAAGGCAGGAGGGCAGAAATTTACAAAGACATCCCAAAACAACTTTTGGATCTTAGATCTACATACACAGAGCTTGCTAAACTGCTGAGGAGCAACTCGATTCCTTTTAGGTGGGAATTTCCCCAAGGACTATCTTTTACATTTAAAGGGAAGAAAGTGAAAATAAAAACAGCTGAGGACAAAGAAAAGTTTCTGAACGATCACAGAGAAGACCTTCAGAAAGGGACTTTTGGAATTCCAGGGCCTGGGCCTTTGCCTGCACCTACACCGTTGCCTATACCCACACCTTTGGGGTCTGAAGACCAGAAGAAAGAAACGCCACCACCAAGCGAATAGCAGATTTGACCAGGATGTCTCTGCAACTTCTTAGTTGGAACATTAATGGTGGTAACTCCCCGGAAAAAAGGAGAAGAATATTCCATGTATTAAAGAAAGAACAATTGGACATTATTTGCTTGCAGGAAACGCATGTGACTAGGCTCCACAGAAAAGTGTTAATTAACAAGAGACTAGGCCAAGAATTTATTTCATCGGACAGAGTTAAGAAAAGAGGAGTGGTGATTTATGCAAAGGAGAGCCTATCACCAAAATTTCTATTCAAAGATGAGCAAGGAAGAATTCTGGCAATTGAGATACAAACACAAGGTGAAAAGTTTTTGATATTGGGAATTTATGCACCTAATGAGGGGAAATCAGAATTTTACAAGAAGCTGCATGAGACAATGCTGGACTATCTGGACTATAGCAACATCATTATGATGGGAGATATGAATGGGGTGGTTTCTACTAACATGGATAAGTCGCAAAACCAAAACTTGACAAAAGACGGCAGACTACCTAAAACCTTTTTTGAGCTAACTGACAATATGGACTTGATTGATATTTGGAGGACAAAGAACCCCCTAGGAAGAGAAGGAACATTCTTCTCTGAAGCCCATCTGTCATGGACAAGAATCGACCAAATATGGATAACTAGAGGACTGGAACCTAAGACTAGAAAAGTGGAAATCTGCCCAAAAACCTGCTCCGACCATAACGCTATGAAAATGGAAATGAGGCTAATTCCAACCGGCTCCTTCAGATGGAAGATGAATGACACCTTGTTTAGAGACCAGGAGACTATTAAGAAGGCCCAAAAGACTTTAAGAGACTATTTTGAAATAAACTTGAACACCACAGTGGAAAAAAGAGTAATCTGGGACGCAAGTAAAGCTGTTATGAGGGGGTTTCTGATACAACAGAATACGATAAAGAAAAGAGCACAGAATGAGAAAAAGGATAAGATCTTGGAGAAAATAAGAGAAGGTGAGAAAAAGTTGAGATTGAAACCAAAGTCTCAGGAGATCCTGAGAGAAATTAAATTTCACCAAGCACAATATGCTAAACTGATAAATCAAGAAGTTGAGTGGAAAATTAAATTAATGAAACAAAGGACATTTGAATCAGCAAACAAATGTGGGAAACTGCTAGCATGGCAGTTGAAAAAGAGACAAAAATTGAATACGGTTACAAACCTAGAGATTGAAGGGAGAAATATTCAAAACCCCGAAGAAATTAGAAAATGCTTCCAGAGATACTTTAAACAACTTTACACGCAAGGGCCGCAAAAAGAGACTGAGATAGACCAATTTTTTTAAAAAAATGGACTACCAAAACTATCTCAGGAAAAGAGGACAATTCTGAATTATAAAATAACACAACAAGAAATTGAAGGTGCCATTCAGAATATGCAACTAGGCAAGTCTCCAGGGCCAGATGGACTTACCTCCAAGTATTATAAGATATTGAAAGACTATTTGACACAACCACTATTGGAGGTTTGTAATGAGATTTTGGAGGGGAAGAAGGCACCGGAATCGTGGAAAGAAGCCTTCATCACATTGATACCTAAATTGGAAACTGAAAAGTCTCAACTTAAGAACTACCGTCCCATCTCGCTCCTGAATGTGGATTACAAAATTTCTGCTGACATTTTGGCAAGTAGACTTAAAAAAGTGTTAAATGAAGTAATTCATAAAGACCAGGCAGGTTTTCTCCCAGGTAGACACTTGTTTGATAACACTAGGAATATTATTGACATTTTGGAACTTTTGCAAACGAACATCAATACAAAAGCAGTGTTAATTTTTATAGATGCGGAGAAGGCCTTTGACAACATCTCATGGAAGTTCATGAAGAAAAATCTTGAAGGGATGGGAGTGGGACGGGGGTTTGAAAATGGGATAGAGGCAATCTATTCAGAACAAAAAGCTAAATTGATAGTTAACAATGTGGTGACAGAAGAGTTTAAGATTGAAAAAGGAACACGACAAGGTTGCCCTATTTCCCCTCTGCTATTTATCTCGGTTCTGGAGGTGCTTTTGAATATGATTAGAGGGGACCGGTTGGTTGAAGGGATTCAGGTCGGAGCCAAACAGTACAAACTTAAAGCTTTTGCAGATGATCTGGTTTTAACACTACAGGAGCCAGAATCTAGTACGAAAAGAGTTTTAGAATTGATTCATGAGTTTGGTCGGGTGGCGGGATTTAAATTAAACAAGCAAAAAACCAAGGTTTTGGAAAAAAAATTGACACCTTTGGAAACAGAGAGGTTTCAGAAGGAGACAGATTTAAATGTGGTTAAAAAGGTGAAATACCTAGGGGTTAATTTGACTGCCAAAAATTTGAATTCATTTAAAGACAATTATGAAAAATGTTGGTCAGAAATTAAAAAGGATTTAGAAATCTGGTCAAGATTGAAACTTTCCTTGTTAGGCCGAATTGCTGCTATAAAGATAAATGTGTTGCCAAAAATGTTGTTTTTGTTCCAGACCCTACAGATTGTGGACAGAGTGGAATGTTTCGGAAAGTGGCAGAGAGATATTTCTAAGTTTGTCTGGCAGGGCAAAAAGCCCAGAATAAAATTAAAAATACTAACTGATGCAAAGGAAAGAGGGGGGTTTGCCCTGCCGGACTTAAGGTTATACTATGAAGCTGCAGCTTTCTGCTGGATGAAAGATTGGTTACTTATTGAGAACACTGATGTCCTGGATCTGAAAGGGTTTAATAATGCTTTTGGATGGCATGCTTATTTGTGGTACGACAAGGTAAAGATTCATAAAGCTTTCAAGAACCATATTGTCAGGAAAGCAATATTTAATGTCTGGACAAAATACAAAGACTTATTAGAAAACAAGACCCCAAGGTGGTTGTCACCAATGGAGGCTAAGGCTCGGAAAAGACTCAATATGGAGGCCGAATGGCCGAAATATTGGGAAATAATTGAAAAAGTTGGAGATACTTGGAGGCTGCAGAGTTTGGAGAAATTAAAGGATAAAGTGCGAGATTGGTTACATTATGCTCAGATTAAGGAGGTTTTTAATTTGGACAAAAAGATAGGATTCCAGGTGGAAAAATCGAAATTAGAAACAGAATTGTTAGAACCTAAGACTAAGGTACTGTCAAAAATGTACAACTTGTTGCTAAAATGGAATACTCAAGATGAAACAGTTAAATCAGCCATGATAAAATGGGCGCAGGACATTGGGTACAACATTATGTTTGCTGACTGGGAAAGGTTATGGACCACCGGTGTGAAGTTCACGGCATGTAATGCCCTGAAAGAAAATATTATGAAAATGATATATAGGTGGTACATGACCCCAGTCAAGCTCGCAAAAATATACCATTTGCATGATAATAAATGTTGGAAATGTAAGGAGACTGAAGGAACATTCTTTCACCTTTGGTGGACCTGTCCAAGAGTGAAGGCCTTCTGGGAAATGATCCATAATGAGTTAAAAAAGGTATTTAAGTATACCTTTCCCAAGAAACCAGAGGCCTTCCTTTTAGGCATTGTCGGCCAGAAGGTGTTAAAGAAGGACAGAACCTTTTTTATGTACGCAACAACAGCAGCAAGAATACTTATTGCAAAACATTGGAAGACACAAGATTTGCCCACACTGGAAGAATGGCAGACGCAACTGATAGACCACATGGAGCTGGCCGAGATGACTGGCAGAATCCGAGACCTGGGAGAAGAGGCGGTGGAAGAGGACTGGAAAAAGTTTAAAGACTATTTACAAAAACATTATAAACTGTATGAATGTTAAGAAAGTGCACGAAAGGAAATAACATGGCATCAGCAATTTAGATGAGAGATATATGAGAATAAGTGGAACGACAAAGATGAAATTTGAAGTAATGTTATGTCTAAATCAAGTAGCTAAGCATTTGATAAAAATACTTAAAGTTTGAGGCATAATATATGAGAATTAGAAAATAAGAATTGAAATAAGGTAATAAATTGCTGTTTATAACTTTTTTCTGGAGAACGCAGGAAAGGGAGATGTGAGGAAGTCCAGATAGTCATGAAAAAACAATCTATGAACGGTTATGATCTTTTTTATTCTATGTTTATGTTTTTGTCTATTTATGTTTTCTTTGTTTGCTACTTTTTGGTGATGGTATTTTATATGTCTGGTGATTTTCTTTTGTTAAAAACTTGCAATAAAATATTTATAAAAAAAATAAATAATAAATGTATGGTGTGTATGTGCAGTCCAAACTTTAGCCTACCTTGCTTCATGTTTGAGAAGGCAGACCGAGCAAATAACAGAAACTGCAGCAATCACTTACCAGCACAGGCACCCGGAGCAGAGATGCTCTCTGAGAAGGGGTCCAGTGAAGAGCTGAAAGCCAGAATCAAGAGCTGCATCATTACAGCTATAGGAGTTCCTAAATCATTTGGCCATTGCTCTCCTAGGACCTAGCCGGAACATCACAGACAATTAAGTCCCACTCAGCAAACAGTGGCACCACCAGGGCTGGTGCTGCATTAGGCAGAGCAAGGCAGCTGCCCCAGGCAGCAGATGCCAAGCTGCAGGGGATGGATAGAGCTCTGAGTGCCACCTGGCTACCCTGGGACCCCTACACTAGCCTCCTGTCCTCTAGCGCAGTGGAGGATACCGTCCATTCACTAGTATTGAAGGAAAATCCCAGTCCAATTGGCTTCCGTATGTTTCTTGGGAGAGAGCAACATCTTGTCCTTCACCTCAGGCAGCAAAATGTCTTGAACTGGCCCTGGTCGCCTTAAGTGCTAACCTCCAGGTCACAGATCTGAAGCCCTCCAGCCCAGGAAATCCACAAATGACAATGCCAGTACTGTGTATGGGGTGAAACTCTACACCAGGTGTGAGGAACCTTTGGTCTTCCAGATATTGCTGAACTACAACTCCCATCAGACCCAGTAAACATGGCCAATGGCCAGGGATGGTGGGAGTTGTAGTTCAGCAACATCTGGAGGGCCAAAGGTTCCCCCTACCTGCTCCAGACAGTCACTCTATCCTGAGTTCAAAAGTTCTAAAACCTGGGTGGGACCAAGGAGGAGCAAAGGCCAGAGCCAGGTCAGTTGATGGTGGAGCCAAGGGATACAGCCTAGTATTCTTTTGGGGGGGGGGCAGCTCTAGGACCTCTTTTGCTAGGCCTGATTGTAGAATGCAGAGCAAAAGCAGAATATTCACAAAAACTGGCAACTTAGAAATGAAAATATCTGAACGGGAACAATGGTTAGTACTAGATTTCTTCACTTTGAACTATTGCAATTGCTCCCCACAGTAGAGCAGACATGAATAAGCTTATTTTGTGCAATGGAGGGGTGACCATTGGCTTCAGAGTCAGTACAGCACTGGTCATCAACCCCCTAGCGGGTTGCGGCCTGATCCAAGGTGGGTCACAACAGGAGCACCTAGAACCATGCTCCATATTCATTTTTTCTGGAACCATAAACCTTCTAGGTCCTGAATAGCTGGGAAGAAGCAAGAACACTCTCTTTCATCTGGGATTAACAGGCTAATCATAGGCATGTTTAATCTCCCTGCAGCTGAGATTAATGTTAGGTATGTACAGTTGAGATTCCTGCATTGCAGAGGCTTGGATTAGATGACCCTTGATGTCCCTTGCAACTCTAAAATTCTATGATATATAGGATTGGAGCCAAACTCATCTAACTGCAGCCCCTTATTTATTTGCTATATTTCTATATGTAGAGGTGTGCCAACTGATTTCTGTGGTATTTAAGCAACTATGTGTTCCATGGAGCACGATATTGGTATAGATGGATGTATACACAAATATATATGATGGCCAGTTCAAGATTATACTTCTCACACACAATGAAATTAACTGTAGTCTACGACAGTTTATGTTATGTTTGCTAGTCTTTAAAGTGCCATGAAAAAACCTCTTAGTTGATTTTGCTACAACATACCAACAAGGCTACTGCTCTGGAAATTGTTAGGTAGATGCAGTGATTTCACACATCAGACAATACAGATAGGTAGCCGTGTTGGTCTGCCATAGTCAAAATAAAAAAATTCCTTCCAGTAGCAGTGTATCTGAAGAAGTGTGCATGCACACGAAAGCTCATACCAAGAACTAACTTAGTTGGTCTTTAAGGTGCTACTGGAAGGAATTTTTTAAATCAGGCAATACAATTACTCTCGCTAGTGGGGCATCTATAAACACACATCAGATTAAAAAGGCAGCAAATGACATGTAGACTGTAGAAAATCTTGGAAAGCTTCATTTCAAAAGATGCATTTCCCAATCCTGCCATCTAGAAATGTTTTATATTTAGATTCCATAAATATTCTCTCCCCCACCCATGTCGTTCCTGTGGTTTTTGAGCTTCAGATTGTCAAAATGCAATGGAAACTACAGATTTAAAAGGCAGGAAAGTAAAAAAGGCAGACTTTTCTTTAAAAAATTAATGCTGTGTTTTATTGTATTCCAAAGGAAACTATGTGTGTGGCTATTCCAAGGGAAAGCAAACCTTTGGTATGTCTGGGTTTAAGAAAAAGGAATTTGGTAAAGCTAGTATTGTTGTTACCCTTTGGAAGCCACACTTCCATAATGCAACAGTTCCTTTTTTTTATAATAATCTTTATTAAATTTTCCAAAGGTTACAAACAGCACACCAAAAAGAAAAAACAGAAAAGAAAAAGAAAAAAGAAAAAAGCCAAAAGAAAACACAAAAAACAACAAAAACAATTTCCACCTTTTGACACTCATTTTCAATAACTTCTTTTCATGACTTCCCCACGTCTCCCCTTATTGTATTCCAACTCCAATTGTTTGTTCAAACAAGTTTTTCCCTTAATGTCCTAAGCAAAATTTATTAAATTGACTTAACCCTAATTTATTGAAATAATTCTTTGTGGTAGATTTAAACCTTAATTCATTATTATACCTTCATTTAATTTAGTTAACAATTTTAGAAATATAAACCTTAACCCTATATAAAAAATTTTTTTTAAAAAAAAGTTACCTTTCCTAAGGTTGCCACTAATTCCCATCCACGGATTCCCCATTCTTATAACAATAAAAGACATATAGTTTTTACACTGCAAAAACGAAAATCAGACCCCCTTCAGACTTCTAAACCCCACCCTTCTCTCCCCGGTTTCAGTCCCAGACCAAAAACCATCTAGTCCATCTTTTTAGCCTGGAGATCTTACGTCCGAGGCTCTCGAGTCTCTCTCAGTCCCTTTCAGCCGGTTTCTTCGAAAGTCTCTCATACTAAACACCCAAGATCGAAAAAGTACTTTCCCAATGCTGACCATGATTCTTCCAGCGAGGCCTATTTGCTTAGAGGTGGAGCTCCAACTCTGTTTCTTAAATCTATATGTCCCAAACAGTCCAACTTTCACCTTGGTCAAATTAGAATTCTTCTTGGCAGGTCTCCGGCTCTTTTTTATCTTCTGTGACGTTTCAGCCATCCCTTTTTTCTGCTCCTCCTGTTTGGCAGGTGTCTTTTCCTCCTCAATCTTTGGTTCCTTTTCTTGTCCAGCTGCCTGTATTTTGATCATCGAATCCCTTTCCAATTCAGTAGTTTTGTTTTCTATTAACTTCGGGTTTGAGGGGCTCGTAGACAAAACATGGCCTTCCTTGTTCATCTCTCGCAGCTTTCCCACGAGAAAGATCAGCTCTTTCAAGCCAGCTTGTATTTCCTGTATTCCCTGTTTTAGTTCCATTCTTGTAATGTCCAAGAATCCCCTCTAGAGGGATTCTAGTTAGTGAGTGTTCTTTTCCCTTCCGATCCAAAAGTCAGATTTATTTGTATCAGTCTTTCTTTACTTTCAATATTTTGTAACAATATAACCAGTTAGATTTTAAACTTTCAGTTTTTCCAACTTTGACAGCCAATTTGACAGCTGTCAAAAGTTTTCTGTAGATCCTCAGCAGGCTCTTTTCATGGGTTACTCCCGGGCTTGAGAAAAATGGTGCTTAATCCAAACAAAATAAACTCTCATCCTCCAGCACATTAGCTTAGTCCTTTAAATCTGTGGAATTTATATCCTTTATCCAATCTCAGCAATTCTTCCCGCAACCTTAGTTGACAGGTCCTTGCTTTAAACTGTCTACAATAGGGGGGAGACGGATTTCCTTTTTTTTCACCTCCCCCGCTCGTGCCAAATCCTGAACCGAAATATTTGTAATCCAATTTCCAAAATTACTCACGGGTTGTTGTTCTTGATTTTAAGTCCAAATTTCATAGGAAGAAGTCAGCGCTGTCCGACAAATGGCATGCGGCTTCGCTCGGCAGGGGAAGCGGAGGACTCACAGCACCACGCCGCTCCCCGGCACCCATTCCGTAGCCTTTAAAAAGGCTCCTTCACGGGTCGGGAGGGCGCTTACGGTGCCCGCCGAGTCACCATGTCCACGGGCTCCGTGCCCGTGGTTTTTAAGGGTCCCCGTGTCGCCGGCACGGCAAGACCCAGCCCCCTGTCAAGCCGATTCCCTCCGGAGCTCGGAGGGAATCCGCCATTAGCCGGTCGCGCCAACCCGGAAGTCCCATAATGCAACAGTTCCTGAAATGAAAAAGGAACGTTAGAAATCAAGGCAGAAGCTCTTGCATTATCCCCAGTAAAACTAGTGCAATGAACTGAGCGTGATTAGGAATCTATAGTTCTCCAGATGTTGCTGTACCACAACTCCCACCATCTTCAACCCTTAGGTATGCTGGCTGGGGCTGATGGGAGTTTGAGCCCAAGAACCACATGTTCTTTACCCCTGTTGCAAAATATGTGCATATCTAAAAATGCCCCTGATTCTTGAAATCAAAATATAACTTCTGACAATGTCATGATCCTTTCGGGCAGTGACCTCCTCCATGACCTCTCTCAGGTAGACTCACCTGCATTCCTGCAGCCAGCTCTCAATCTTATTGGATGAGCTCCCTGTTGGAAACAAAGAACAAATGCTAGGGCTCCTCACAGACTGGATAAGTTACTGTGATGATCCACATCTCTGCTGGGGCCAAATGCAGCCATCTAAGGCTTGTTAGCCAGCCTCTCAGCAAACCAGGCGCGGCCAGGATGCCTGATGTCGCCACTACATAGGCAGTAGCAAAAGAAGAGGAGAATGAGGAAGAGGAAGAACACCTGAAAGTGAGTAATGGAGTGAATGTGGTTTAAACATATGAATAACTAAATGAACTCATTATTTGGTAGTCATTATGGCCCTGTGAGCCCTTATTGCTGCTGAACAGCTGCATAGCAGTGAAGGGTGCAATTTGCATAGAAGCAGGAGGAAGAATGCTTAACCCTTCCCTTCCTTCAACTTTAGCTGTACAACCACCTCCTCTAGCAGCTTTCCCTCCAGCTACCTGATTGCTTTTCCTTAAAAAAAGTGTGTGTGTGTGTGTGTGTGTGTGTATACACACACACACACACATCAAATATACAATAAAAAAGAAAAAACATACATACATACAAACATACAAAAGGAAAAAGGAAAAGACCTCCAAAACAAACATTTTCTAATACACTTCTACGTAAGGAGTACAAGCCGCCTCTGACTGCTTTTCCACATAGTTGCCTGCTGTGCTGGACCTCTTTTCTCCATGCTCAAGGAATAAGAGCTCACCATTCTAAAACTAAGTTAGAACAACCCTGTGTTAGCTGTTGGCATAAAAAATGACATGTTTGGGAGGGGGGATTTGCAAAAGAGAAGCAGTAGATAGATAGATAGATAGATAGATAGATAGATAGATAGATAATACTTTATTCGGCTATAAGCCCACAAGGTAAAAACCAATCAATAAATAAAATAGCATTTTACATTCTAAAATATCAACTAAAATATTTCAACGCATACTCTCCTTCACATTACATACACTCTCTAGATGTACCATATTGTGGCCTTGATTATAAAGATGGTGGATAGAGTTTACTAGATTTTAATTGTCATGCAGCATTCCATGAAGTCTTTTATATGAAAGAACTGAATTCAGGAATCTGTCAACCTGTAATGTTCTATAAGAGTCAATGTCCTGGAGTAGATAGGCTAGATGTGATTCAGGTGGTTTAGCAAAAGTTTCCAAAATGATTGAGCTCAGAATCCTTGATCGGGGAACAATATATAAAGGACAATTAAGCAAGATATGATGAAGGGATTCTATTGATTTGTTGTCACATGCGCATAAAACAGAGGTTTTACCATTAGAAAATCTATTGCTAAGCACATTTGAGGGGAACACATTAAATCTGGCTCTAACAAAAGCGAATCTATGCGACGCAACCGATAAGGTAGACAAATATCGAGGTATCTGGGGCATAAATGTAATGCCCTGGTTTATCGGGGAACATGTACCTCCACCTGTAGTAAGATTTTGTTGCAAATCAACCTCCTCCAATCTTTGTTTGATGACCTTTTTTGCTGTAATTAGATCTAAATTTAGTATATCGGAAGGAGAGATTCCATATGTCAACAGTTTGGAATGGATTTTTGTTGCCCATGGGCTGGTAAATTCATCTCTCCAAAGACACTGAATAAGATGGTAATTGGGCAATTTATGCCAGAGGGACAGCCAGTAATTAAAAGCATGTCTCCACATCAGGATCTCTAAGGAGGGGGTCTTAAGTTCTAAGCGAATAGCAGAATTGCTTACACAGGAGGGTAGTTTCAAAAGGCGTCTGAGAAAAAGATTTTGCAATGTCACCAGAGGCATGAGTTTTACAAAAGCGCCCCATAAAGGGACCGCATAGGCCATAGTTGCAACCACTTTTGCACTATAAATTTTTAAGGCAGATGGAACATGCATAGCCCCCTCTGTAAAGAAAAAGCGTAATAGAGCGTAGAGAAGGGCTTTGCCCTTATTTTGTAAGTATGTGTGATGGGATGATGAGCTGCTTGTGCATAAAATCCAAGTCCCTCAGAGTTTGTTCAAGTCCGCAAACCTCTGTCTGTAACGGAGCCCCTTAAACATGGCTCCGTCAGTCGCTGGCAGATTCCGACAGTGGTTGCTTTCGGAATCGCTTCCAACATAAAAGCTCCTTAGCGGAAACACGTCTTCTGGACTCACGGCGTGACAGTTTCCGGCGAGGAGTGGGTGTCCCTATGGGAGGTCCAGAAACCTCCCCACTGTTCTCGCTGGAAGTGTCTCTGAGCCATTCCTCCTGCTCACTTTCCCTAGGAGACCCTCCTCTCCCCCTGCTGGTTCCCTCTTCAGCTGCTGAGCCTCTCCCAACCTCTGTGAGCCCTTCCACCTCCTGTCCTTCCGATGGCAGTTCCCTGACAGTATGTTCCATCCCATATTATGCTGGAAGTAAATTCCTAGATACTGAAATTTGTGGACTTGTTCAATTGGCTTCCCCTCGAGTTCCCACCTATACAATTTACGACTCCTGGAAAAAATTAGGACTTTAGATTTGGAATGGTTAATAGTAAGTAAATTTGTTTGGCAATATAACGAGAAGATCTTAAAGGCCCTCCTCAAACCAATTCTTGAATATGAGAGGATCACCGCATCGTCCGCGTACAATAGTAAGGGGCAGCGATAGTCTGTAAGCCTGGGTGCATGAATGGTGGTTTGGGCCTCAACTAGGGGAGTTCTCATATCACTAATACAGAGGTTAAAGAGATAGGGGGCAAGAATGCACCCTTGTCGTACCCCCTTATTTATTGGTATAGAGTTTGTGAGATCGCCCTCGTGGCCGTCCCTTCATGTAATTTGATCATAAGCCACAACAGCCTTTTATCTATGCCCCACTTTGCCAATTTTTCCCATAGCAGCTCTCTAGAGATACTGTCAAAAGCCGCCTTCAGATCTATAAAAGGGGCACATAAAAGACCATGAGGGGGGGAAGAATACTTCCGCGCCAAATGATATAGAATTAGTGCTTGGTCAATAGAAGCACGATTTGGTCTAAACCCGGCCTGTTCATGGCCTATCAGATTGGAATCTTCGGCCCATTAGGTTAGTCTAGTTAGCAAGAAGCGAGTGTAGATTTTTCCGATGATTGATAATAAACTGATATTACGATAGTTTCCTGGGTCCTCTGGTGGTCCTTTTTTATATATAGGAATTATGATGGACTCCTTCCATGATCTTGGTATCTGGCCCGTGGCATTAATTGCATCAAAAACTTTTGCAAGAATTTTGGCCCACCATGCTGGGTGTTGTTTAATAGCTTCTGCCAGGATCAGATCGGGCCCTGGTGCTTTATCAGTTTTCAGTTTAGCAATTAAATCTACTATTTCCTCCGGGTCCGTATCTGGCCATATGGGCAAGTGACATGAAAGAGTATCAGAATGAATAAAAAAATTCCTTCCAGTAGCACCTTAAAGACCAACTAAGTTAGTTCTTGGTATGAGCTTTCGTGTGCATGCACACTTCTGATTTGGTTCAGACAACTCCTCCACTGAAACACTAAGGGGTTCGGAGATATTCCTCTGGAAGAATTCTGCATATTTTTGGGCCTGTTTCATAAACCATTTAATGCTTCTTACTTGTGTTGCGGCATTTAAACCTACATGGATTGGGTGTGAGCCGCTAACCGGGTGCCAGTCAAGCGTTAGCTTGGCCGCTAGAGGTAGGTGGTCACTGGATTGAACATTGTCTACTTTGAAATAAAAGCAGTTTGAGAATAGGTCTTCTGAAACTAGAAGGTAGTCTAGGACATTATTTGATGTTGTGCCCAAATGAGTGAATTCTCCTGGCATGTCCGGAGGACAATTGCCATTCAAAATGTTCAAATTCATACGAATGGCCAATTGATAAAGAAGGACTCCCGCCTCATTCACTCTGATGTCCTTAGATCTTCTTGATGTAAAAGAGATTAAATCAGATTTTGGATGGGGGGAGGTACCCACCACTTGGCCTTGATTATCCCCTCCCAATTGGCGGCTGTACGTGCATTAAAGTCACCACCCATTATCGATGGAATATTAGGGTACATAACATAGCATGCCAATAAATGATCTTCCAGAGAGTCCCATCTATAATGGAGGTCCGATATAAGACCACCTGGAGGAAGATAAACATTGGTGATTAATAGGGAGAATTTTTCGCTTGAAATCAGACCTGTAAAGGCAAAAGGAGGAAAAGGCTGAACTAGCAAGAGTTTAGCACTCATTTTAAGCGATATGGTGATTGCAAGACCACCTCTGGACCGGCCACCTTTTTGGGAGGGACTAGCTGGAAGTGATATCAGTTCAAAGCCATTTATATCTATTTTATCTTCTTCCCATGTTTCTTGCAAAAGGATTATCTGAAAAGAGTTTATATAGGACAGAAATTCGGGATCTAATCTTTTCCTTTTCCAGCCCGCAATATTCCAACTTAGGACTGCTAGCTGGGGACTTCTGTGTTGTTCTTTTAACAGTCAAAGCGAAGGAGGGGCAGACTCTCTGGAAGAAACAGAAGATGTAACAAAAAAGTCAGTTATTTTACATTGGTAAGATGGTAACTGTGGCGGACCCTCCAAATTAAAATTTTTAACAATTTGGTTTGACTGTTGGAACACCGAGGTTGATCTACTAGAAGTAGATCCCTGAACAGGAAATCTCTTCATTTCGAAATTCTTTGTACAACTTGACAGAGAAATACCCGGAGAGGGAGAAATTAAGTCCGTCGGGGGAAACCCACTAGCAGATTTATCATCAGGCATTAGGATGATTTTATTGATGCGTCCCATCGGGTCTTCAATCGTTTCCGGCGACGGGTCCCGAGGTATAACATTCACATTTTCCTTTAAAGAAGGTAGATGAGGGGGCATCACGGTGGCGGTAATTGCGGAAGACTCTCTCGGGGGCATCACTTGTGGACTACTTCTATATCTGGTCGAAACTGGAGATGATTCTAGCTCTGGCATAGATGAGTGAGTTAAAGAGGGATTTGAGTCAAGCGAGGAAATCAGAGTTTCATCCTTAGGTGTGTTAGTCGATGGATGTAGATGAAGGTTAAGTGAGGATGGCAGAGCCTGGTCGTCTTGTGGAGTAGGACTGGGGGCAGAAACAACTTGAAGATTTGAGTCTTGCAGGGTGGTTTTTGTTTTCAAAGTGGGGCTGAGCTGAAGAAGATCGACCACTTCTGTCCGATGAGCCCCAGTAGGGTTATTTGAAGCATCGTTAGTATCTTCCCCTCTGTGTTGGACTTGCAAAAGCTGAGATTTAAGCGTGTCAAATCTTTGCATCATCACCGACTGTTCTTTCGGAGGGAGGGCTCTGAACGAATCAATAAGTTCCCTTTCATCAAGAGCAGTCTGTAGGTTTCCGTCCTCATATATGGCTGTTTGAGAGGATATTGAGATTGGTCGAGAATGGTACGCTGCAGGATCATCACAGTGGGGCCTGACAGTATTTTAAAGTAAGGCGGAGTCTCTTGTCCTAATGTCCTCACCGCCAGGGCACCTATTTAGAAGGGGTTTGATCTTGCTATCTGCAAAAACCCTCGTTGCTACTATATCGGCCATGGACAAAAGCGTTTTCCGCCTAGCAATAATAGATGGTAACTTTTCAGAGTGGAACATGAGTATCACCTTAAGGAAGTTGGTCTGTCGGAACAGGGGCATCACCACATATAAGTCAATCTGGTGTTTCTTAATTTTTAAGAGTTTGCTTAAACAGTCTTTAGCCCCATTTAGCGATGACCATCTTCCTATTTCCGACCTGACCGAAAGGCAACTTTTCTTGTGTTGCAGATCTGATTATTCAGTTGGGAATTTAAGATATATTTAATTTTAGTCTCCTTTCTTTTATCTGAATTAGGCAATAAGTTTTTGACCTCACAAACTGAAGATTGTGTTGTTGATTCAAGTTTTTCGACTTTCAGCAGGATGTTAGATAATTGTGAGGATACCTCGTCCAGCCTTTTAAAGATACAGTGAAGGGTCTTAATAACTAAGTGTAACTGCACACAACTGGGGAACTCCCCTGTATCAGATGTTAAACCATCATCCTGTGATGAGAGTTTTTCCATATTCTCCTTTACAGGTTTTACTTTTGAAAAATTTTGAGTCGTCAGAGTTAGATCCTTCTAAATCACTTAGAGGAAGGAAGCGATTTTGGGTTTCCACCCCAAGGCAATGCTCGGCATTGTCACTCCCTCTTCTATTCCGGTGTGGCACCAACCTTGATAGTTTTGGTTTAGGGGATGATAGGGGCTCGTCAAAGTCTCTCAAGCGTTTGTTCTGACCCATACTTTCCTCAGGCCAAGGATTATATGATTCTTAAAAACGATTCTTAAAAACATAACATTTAAACACCACACTGCGTCTTCCTCTTAAGTCCTTTCTCCAATTAGGATAATGGCGTTCACTTCTCTTTTAGCAGCCGAGGCCGGCCCGCTGATAAGAGAGAAACGAGGAGCAGTCTGCAGCAATCTGGAGCAGGGCCAAATCTCTCAGAAAGTTGCCATAGCATGTAGCTGCAGCAATTATAAAATGCTTCAAAGACTGACTAGGTCAGTTAAGATAAAATATAAAAGATTAAAAGAAGATTAAAAGAAATCCGAAGAGCACCAGTAAGTGCGTCTTACCTCGGTGCCATCTTAGCTCCTCAGGAAGCTCCTGATCTGAGTGGCAGCTGATTCTGATGAATGAAGATGCTGCCTTGGAGTCCTGCAGCCCACAGTCTTTTTTTTTCTCTCCCCCTTCCTTTTTTAATGGGTTTCTTTATCATCTTACTGTTTTGTGATATTTTGGTTGGGCTAATAAAGGTATTGCCCCAATATGGATGAAAGATTTCATAGTAAGTTTAACTTAGTAGATTTGTAGGGTGTCAGTGTGCACATTTTGGGGATGGAAGCAGTGCAGTATTAAGTGGTACAATGTTCAAAGAGGGCAACTTAATGGGAGACGATACAGCAGTGGTCTTTACTCCTTACAGATTTTGCATTAACTCTATGCCATTGTTAAACAGTTTTGCATTTGTATTGCACATTTTGACTCAAAAATAAGGATGTGAAAGTTTGAGGTCAAATTTCTGAAACATGGACCCACTCAAAAAGTCTCCAGATTTCACATTTTTATTTTAGCTCTCAACTACATGCTAAACCTTATCTAAAAGCTCATCTGAGCCGGCGACTCTATGATTTGTATTTTGCACAGTGCAGAAGACACAAAGCACACACTGCTTGAATCATGGATCAAATGTAGTTGTTTAGTCAATGCTTGAGTTTATTTCCTCTGAATGGTGAGATGGTGACAATACACAACCTTATATCACTGGAATCAGGCTATTCCCTTGCTTTTCTTATAATGGGACCATGATGTGGCCACAGGTGGTGTGTTACAGGATGGATGCAATTCCTGAAACAGAAAGAGATTTTAAAGTTGGAGCAGTTGGAGCCAAGAGCCAGATCAAGGCAAGTGAGCATCCATGCAGAGCTGAGATGAGTTCGATATTAACCTTTAAAAGAAAACAAAAAACTCAGGGTCTGTCCCTTGGAGGCAACTTTTTAAGAATCCCAGAAGTTTGGGACTTCTGGGTCAAGCGCCATCAACTAATGGCGGATTCCCTCCAAGCTCCGGAGGGAATCGGCTCCATAGAGGACGGGTCTTGCCACGGCGGCGATGCGGGGAGCCTCAGAAGCCAGGGGCGCTGAAGCCTGGGGACTTGGTGACTCGGTGGGCACCATTTGCGCCCCCCCTGACCCGCGAAGGAGCCTTTTTAAAGGCTGCGGAGCGGGGGACGGGGAATGGCGTGGTGCTGAGAGTAGACCGCTTCTTCTACGGAGTGAAGCCGCATGCCATGGCCGGAGAGCGCTGACTTCTTTCTTTGATCATTTGGACTCTAAAAGCAACAACCCGTGAGTAATACGGAAATTGGAACTAAAAAAAATTTTTTTTTGAATCTGGCATGATCGGGGGGGGGGGGCGCTAAAAGGAAGTCCGTCTCCCCGTCATGTAGTCAAATTAAAGGAAGAATTGGATAACTAAGGTCGAGAGATCACTTTTCATGGGATAAAAATTATTAATTTCACGACTTGGCAGTATAAGTATCTTGCTGGAGGATAAGAGTTGATGTTTAAGAGCTGAAGTGCACCCCCCCAGGATCCGGGAGTGATCCGCGAGAGAGCCTGTTGAGGAGACATAAAGAGTTTGACAGCTGTCAAACGAGCTGTCAAAGTTGGAAAAATTTGGTTTCTGTTATTTCTGCTGGTTATTTTTGCTACATTTTGATTTTAAATTGTTGAAAACAAAGAAGAAACAGAAACAAATCAACTTGACTGTTGGATTAAAGTTGGAAGGAATATTAAGTAACTAGAATCCCTCTAGAGGGGGTTCTGAGACATTACAATGGCTGCAGGTGGAAAAATACAGGCTGAGCTGGATAGAATGTTTTTTCTCTTGGGAAAGTTACAAGGTCAGAGTGAAGCTTTGGCTACAAATGTTACAACTTTGAATTATAAAGTAAACAAACTTGCTGATGGTGTCAAGGACTTGACCCAAGAAACCTATGCAACTGAACAAGAAGAGACATGTGCTGTTTCAGAGGAGTGGGAAGGAGGAGCTGAAATCCTGCAGATGAAAAAGGAGAGCCAGAGGCCTGTAAATATGGATTTTAAGAAAATCAAGACCTGGATGATGAGAATTTGGTCTGAATCAGAGAATGAAGATTGGAGGGATCTCCCTATGGGGAGATCTGAAGACCTATGGATTACAAATTTGATCAAGGTGAAAGTTGGAGCTTTTGGGACATTTGGGACATTTGGACTTAAAAGGAACAAGAAACAAGATTTGGGCTCCACCTTTGAATATGGAGGTCTGGTTGGAGGAAACATAGACCCTATTGGGACAGAGCTTCTCCGAGACTCGATGTCCAATATAAAGGACTACCAACAAAACCGGCAGAGAGGGACTGAGAGAGATTTGAGGGCCTCGGACGTGAGATCTCCAGGCTGATAACTGATAGACTGAGGGATATTTTGGGGGGATCGAAACCGGGAAAGGGGGGGTGAGAGTTTTGGAATCCAAAGGATGTATAATTATATGTTTTCTTTTTGTTACTTTGTTTTGTAATTAATATAAAAATTGGGAAATTTGTGGAAGGGAACTTGGGTCGACCTTAGAAAAGGGTGTAAATGATGAGTATTGTTGTTTAAATTGAGGTTTATAAGTTAAAATTGGTTAATTAAGATGAATTAAGTATAATATTAACAAGGTAAAAGTTGGGGACAAGAACTTGCTGAGCTAACTATTGGAATCGGGATACAAGAAGGGGAGGTGAGGGGAAGTCAGGGAAAGATGTTAAGAAAATAAGGATTTGAAATTATACTTATTTGTGTTGTATTGTGTTGTGCTTGTCTGTGTTTTGGTGTTGGTTTTAAAAATTTGTGAAAATTCTATAAAAATGTATATTTAAAAAAAAAGGATCCCAGAAGTTTGCTTCCAAACTAGCGTCAGGTAATGCCTATGAAAGCCCAATTATGGAAGAGGTGCACTAGAAGAGCAATGTGCAGGGAAGGAATGGCTTAAGCACATTATGGGCACCCCACAGGTCTCTGCTCCAAGCCACCTCCTCCTTAGAAAAAGCAGCTATTGAGGTTTGGTTACAGAGATTTACTTCCAAGTAAATTTGCTTAGAATTAGTCTGTAAGTAATGGCTGCGTCCTCTGATTGGCAGGTGATGGGTGCTTCCAGAAGGCTGTTTAGTGAGTGTCTGTTCTTGATTTGTTTGTGCAAAATTCTTATGAGATTGTACAACATCACCCTCTAGTGGTTGTTACCTCCACACATTCTCACTTTTCTTATCAGACTTTTTGCAGTAAGAAAAATGATAGAGAACTGCATGGCATAACAAGCCCAGGATGCAAATATTGTGTGAACAATTAAGGATGGATGCTCAACAAACAACCAGTCTGGGAGTTCTCTGTGCAGTAGTGTAGTGGTTTGCTGGTGCCAGGGGGCCTGCACACGTGTGCACACAGCAGGGGACAGAGTGCTGATAGTGAATGGAACCCGCAATGCCAGCCCAGCCCTCACCGCTGCTGCAACCGCCCCTCCTCGGAGCCAAGCGGGGAGCAACTGCCCCTCCCCGGAGCCACACCACTTCCTGCCCATCTACGCAGGGAGCCTGGCCAGTCAATGCAGCCCTTGGTGGGCGAATCCCCCTGATGCCCACAGGCGAGGTGAGGAGGACACAACAGCCATGTGCCCTTTGATCCCAGTCTCTCAAAGCGTCCTTCCCAGGCCACCCTGCCAACCCTGTACCACTATGTGAGCAGCACAGGGCTGGCAGGAAAGCATGAGAAGCCAAATGCACAGCACTGCACCCCCTTTAAAAATGTGCCCAGGGCCATTGTTCTGGCAAACCCCCCCCCCATGCTATGCCACGGTTTCTATGTCCAAATTTGTTTTATTTCCCTCTTCCAAAAACACCATAAATTTCCAATGCTCTCTCTGACTTTAATTCCCTACCATTCAGGGCATGGATAGAATGAAATGTAGCATTGACATCCTCCAGCCATTTTATGTCTATTGGGAAGAAATACAGGAATCACCTTACATTGTTATGCTTATTTGAAATGGGATAGTTCATACTTCCTCGTTTCTGATGGTGAAAAGGCCACACCACTGATCTGCATTGATTAGCAGAGCTAGCTATGAATGAAAAGGAAAGAATGGATTCGCCTGATACTTACTGAATGTAACTAGCCTCTATCTGTGTTAAAACGGAAAGTGGAGCTTTTGTTAGCATTCCATGGTTAACACCCTGTGCCACTGCCTGTTCTTCCTTTAAAACAGTGGTACCACATGCACAAAACTGCTCACTGTAAACACAGCCCTGTCAAACCTACAGCAGTGCATTGTAGACCGACTTCATAAACTGAAGGCAAGTAGAGACGGGCTGAGACAAGGCATGCAATGCATGAAATGTCGCCAGTTGCCATTAACCCCAACACTTTCAGGACTCTCCCCTTTGAGTATTTATGCTCTGGCAACTCTATCTACTTTAGATCCCCTGCCCTGCATCGCCTCTCTCCAAGACCCATCTCTTTTCATTTTCTCTTTACTCTCTTCTTAAACTCACCATTTTCTTACTTTCCCCAAAATGACAAAGTCCACTTGTTCTTCATAGCACCAACTGATTCCAAACCTTTTGCTAAGATGTCAAACAAAGATGGAAGAAAACCTTTCCGACGGCCATGGGTGGTCTCTGGATTGGGAGGAAAACGAGAGTTCGTGAGCCACACCTTCTCTGGTTTTTCTTTCTTAAGAAGGTAAGAAGAGCCTGCTGGATCCTGTTCTCCTAGTGACCAAGCAGACACTCCTGGGCAGCTTGCAAGCAGGACACAAGCCTTCTTGCCCCTTGTGATTCCCAGCAACTGGCATTCTGAGGCAGGCTGCCTCTGATACTGGAGGCATTCCTTCCTTTGTACCTCTGTGTGTGTGTGTGTGTGTCAGCTCCCCAGACGACAGATCAAATGTTACTAGCACTAAGCCAAATGTTGCACTACTATTGGCACAATGTTATATGTTCACTTTATATATGAGCATTGCTTCTGTGGGCTGGTCTTCCAATTCTGTAAAAAAAAAAAGTTCTAGCCCATTTGTTCATTGCTTTGTGTTATTCGCTGTGGAGACATATGAAGCATCCATCATCCATCATCCTGAGCAGTAGCCATGCTAGCTGGGACTGCTGGGAGTTGGAGTCCACCAACATCTGGAGGGCCACTGGTTCCCCATCGCTGTCATAAAAGTAAATCGCTCCACAGGCTTATGATACACATTAGTTGGAGGAGGAGGGGAAGTTGTACCAGAAGTGGAGGGAGAGTTGTTATCTGGGATAGGGAAAGCAAATCATTCTCCTATCACCATGTTGCTGTGGATAAGTTGTGTGCTATGATTCAGATACTTGCTTAAATTGCTGGACCAAGAAGAACTCACCGTCACTGGTGGTGCTCGTTTCTGCAGAAGTCGCTGTAAATAAGAAGGCATGGCAACATGAAACAGAATTCCTCTAATATCCAGACACAGAGGGCAAAATTTCAACCATTCCTGCAAGAAGTCTTCAGTTCTGAAGAATACTATTCCATTTCCCCCCGACTTCCAATAAAAGAAACACACAATTATTTTACACCCACAGCTGAGTTTGCAGCTAAGCTTTTAGAATGGCAGGTGTTATGCAGTATGCTAGAAAGCACCGCCATTTGACTTCCAAAACGTTCAAAAACCAAAGCGTGGTTTTGGATTGGCTGCAGGAAGCTGCTGCAGCCAATCAGAAGCCGCAGAAGCCCTGTTGGATGTTCAGCTTCCAAAAATAGTTCGCAAATCAGAACAGTCACTTCCAGGTTTGCAATGTTTGGGAGCCAAAACATTTGACTCAAAAAGGCATTTGAAAACCAAGCTACAACTGTAATTCCTCAGGCTCTTAAGAACTGTTACTTAGAGCACATTTGTAAGCATATACAGTCATGCCTTGGAAGTTGAACGCCTTGTGAGTCAAATGTTTTGGCTCCCGAATGTCACAAACCCAGAAGTGACTGTTCCAGTTTGCGAACTATTTTTGGAAGCCGCACTTTGGTTTTTGAATGTTTTGGACTTCTGGAACTGTAAAGGAAAAACTGAAGGTTTTTTTACACACAAGATATTAGGCAATCCAGGAATCAATGTTCTCTCCACAATTGTATTTACCGGTAATTAAAGTATAACATCGTTTTGAGAACTATCTATATGATTTACCAATCTGTTCACTTAGGAAGTCATTTGTGGCTCTGAGTTTTCAGACAATGCCCTCAGAGTATTTAGATGGTTGCTGCAGGAAAATTTTAGCAGAAAAGAGGCTTTCTCTACGTGGCACTCAAGCAACAGAAGACCTATACTGTTATGTACTCTACTGTCCTATGTATTCTGAGCTGAAACATAAGTACATTTGTGAACTATTGTGTAAGATGCCTGATGTGGACTATCAAGTGAAGGTCACATATTTGCTGCCTGGCTCTGATAAGTTTGAGACAGACAACATGGCGAGATTCGTGGTTGCATCCCAAAAACTAAGAATGTGCATCAAAGACAATATAGCAAACTGTAAAATCTGATCAACGATGTTATATAGAAATTTATTTGTGTAGGTCTGCATTTCAAAGTATAGGTGTAAAAATTGGTTACCACTGTATTTAACAGTGTATCTATGCATATTCTGCACAATATCCATAGAATACTTATATTCCCTTTTTGGTTAAAATAACCAGGATGGTTGCAACAACAAATAAACTTTGACTTCGACTTTGAGATACTTCCTGAAATTGCTGGACCAAGAATAACTCACTGTCACTGGTGGTGCTCACTTCTGCAGAAGCTGCTGTGGATAAGAGGACATGGCAGTATGAAACAGAATTCCTCCAATACACAGAATAATACACAGTTCAATATTTGAATCTTTCCTGCAAAAAGTATTCTTTAATTTCCTCCCAACCTCCATTAAATGGCCAGTGTCAAATAAAAATTGGCTTGAGAGCAGTACATGTGAAAAGGATCTAGGAGTCTTGGTTGACCACAAACTTGACATGAGCCAACAGTGTGACGCGGCAGCTAAAAAAGCCAATGCAATTCTGGGCTGCATCAATAGGAGCATAGCATCTAGATCAAGGGAAGTAATAGTGCCACTGTATTCTGCTCTGGTCAGACCTCACCTGGAGTACTGTGTCCAGTTCTGGGCACCACAATTCAAGAAGGACACTGACAAACTGGAACGTGTCCAGAGGAGGGCAACCAAAATGGTCAAAGGCCTGGAAACGATGCCTTATGAGGAACGGCTAAGGGAGCTGGGCATGTTTAGCCTGGAGAAGAGGAGGTTAAGGGGTGATATGATAGCCATGTTCAAATATATAAAAAGATGTCGCATAGAGGAGGGAGAAAGGTTGTTTTCTGCTGCTCCAGAGAAGCGGACACGGAGCAATGGATCCAAACTACAAGAAAGAAGATTCCACCTAAACATTAGGAAGAACTTCCTGACAGGAAGAGCTGTTCGACAGTGGAATTTGCTGCCAAGGAGTGTGGTGGAGTCTCCTACTTTGGAGGTCTTTAAGCAGAGGCTTGACAACCATATGTCAGGAGTGCTCTGATGGTGTTTCCTGCTTGGCAGGGGGTTGGACTCGATGGCCCTTGTGGTCTCTTCCAACTCTATGATTCTATGATTCTATGAAAAATGGAATCCAAAATTGATTTTCAAAGATGAGGAGGGAAGATACATAGCAGTAGAAATTACAGCACAAGGGGAAAAATACTTGTTATTGGGAATTTATGCACCTAATGATGGCAAGGCAGAATTCTTTAAGAATTTGGAAACAAGGCTTATGGATCATTTGGATTACAAATTAATTCCAATGGGAGATTTGAATGGAGTTGCATCTACTTTAATGGATAGGAGACAGAGACAAAAAATACTGAATGCCGGCAGATTACCTAAGATTTTTATATATATAACTGACAAATTCGATCTGTCAGACATATGGAGAGTCAGAATTCTACCGTATTTTTCGCTCTATAAGACACACTAGACCACAAGACGCACCTAGTTTTTGGAGGAGGAAAACAAGAAAAAAAAAATATTCTGAATCTCAGAAGCCAGAACAGCAAGAGGGATCGCTGCGCAGTGAAAGCAGCAATCCCTCTTGCTGTTCTGGCTTCTGGGATAGCTGCACATCCTTCATTCGCTCCATAAGACACACACACATTTCCCCTTACTTTTTAGGAGGGAAAAAGTGAGTCTTATAGAGCAAAAAATACGGTAACTGAAAAAGACTTAAAAAATTTTCAGATGCAAATCAATCATTTTCGAGAACCGACTATTTATGGATATCCAGAGACTTGGTTCCCAGAGTAACAAAAGCAGAAATTTGCCCTAAAACTTGCTCAGATCACAATGCAGTATTTATGAAAGTGAAATTATCTACACAGGGATCTTTCAGATGGAGAATGAATGATTTGTTGAGGAATGAGCAAATAATTAATAAGCCCAAAAGACTCTAAAAGACTATTTTGAGATTAATATGAACTCTGGAAAGCAAGCAGGAGTCATTTGGGACGCAAGTAAAGCAGTAATGAGAGGATTCCTCATCCAACAAAATTCAATTAAGAGAAAGATACAGAATGAAAAGAAAGATAAAATTTTGGACCAGTTAAAAGATAAAGAGAAGAACCTTAGAAGTAATCCAAAGAATCTGCAGATACAAAAGGAAATTAAAGCTTTACAGACTCAGTATTCACAGATTATAAATCAAGAAATAGAATGGAAATTAAGAATGATGAGACAAAGGAATTTTGAATCTGCGAATAAATGTGGGAAACTCTTAGCTTGGCAGCTAAAAAAGAGGCAAAAACAAAGTGCTATTACAAAAATTGTATCAGAAGGAAAGTCTGTAGAGAACCCTGTGGAGATAAGATGTTTTCAGAAGTACTATAAACAACTGTATAAAAAAGTAAAGAAGCTAAGTTTAAAATTGAGCATTTTATCAAAACTAATGGTTTGCAGAAGATTCCCAAAGGTAAAAGGATCCTACTAAATGGATTAATTACACGACAGGAGGTTGAAAATGCAATAAATTCAATGCAATTTGGCAAAGCCCCGGGACCAGATGGACTGTCAGCAAAATACTATAAGACTATGAAAGACTGGCTTAATCAGCCATTGGTAGAAGTTTGCAACAAGATAATAGGAGGGGGCAAAGCACCCGAAACCTGGAAGGAAGCTTATATAACCCTGATTCCAAAACAAGATCAAGATAGATCCAATGTTAAAAACTATAGACCAATCTCACTACTTAACGTGGATTATAAAATTTTTGATAATTTTCTCGCCAATAGGTTGAAAAAGGTTTTGTCATACTATATCCATAAGGACCAGGCAGGATTTCTGCCTGGAAGACATATGAAAGATAATATTAGGACTATAGTTGACATTTTAGAAAAGTTGGAAGCAAGAAAAAATTGTAAAGCAATGTTACTGTTTATTGATGTGGAGAAGGCCTTTGACAATGTGTCTTGAAGTTTTATGATACAAAATTCAGATAGTATTGGGGTTGGACAGGAGTTTTTAAATGGTATTAATGTGATTTATCATGAACAAAAAGCCAAAATTAAAATAAACAATGTGGTATCAGAGGAAATTACAATTGAGAAGGGTACCAGGCAAGGGTGCCCACTTTCCCCTCTGCTTTTTATTTCGGTCCTGGAGGTTTTGTTAAGTATGATAAGGAAGGTTGAACAAGTTAAAGGTATAATAGTAGGAGCCAAACAATATAAATTAAAAGCCTTTGCTGACAATTTGGTGTTAACACTTCCAGATCCAGACTCCAGTGCAGTAAAAGCACTGGAGTTGATACAGGAGTTTGGACAGGTAGCAGGATTTAAGTTAAATAAGAGCAAAACCAAAGTATTAGAGAAAAATTTGGACAATGAGGAAAGGAAATTATTGCAAGAAAAAATGGGCCTGGTTTTTGTGAAAAAAGTTAAATACCTGGGTGTAAATTTGTCGGTGAAAATTTTGAATTTATATAAAGATAACTATGAGAAACTATGGAATGAAATTTAGAGAGATCTTGAGAGTTGGTCGAATTTAAAATTGTCATTAATGGGCCGGATATCTGTGGTTAAGATGAATGTATTACCAAAGATGTTGTTTCTGTTTCAAGCCCTCCCAATCATTGATAATGTGAAATGTTTTAAAGAATGGCAGAAAGCTTTATCTACATTTATCTGGCAGGGGAAAAAACACAGAATTAAATTATTAACAGATTCAAAAGAAAGAGGGGGATTTTCCCTGCCAGATTTGAAGATATATTTTGAAGCCACAGCCCTTTGTTGGGTTAAGGAATGGATACAACTAGATAATGCGGATGTTTTAGACTTGGAGGGATTTGACGATGTGTTTGGATGGCATGCTTATCTATGGCATGACAAGATAAAGGCCCATAATGGTTTCAAAAATCATGTAATTAGAAAACCCCTTTATAATGTTTGGATAAAATACAAAGATCTCTTAGAAAGGAAAACACCCAGATAGCTTTCGCCAATGGAGGCAAAGTCCCAGAAAAAGTCAAATACGGAGACTAATTGGTTGATATATTCAGATTTATTATTGGAAGATAAAGAAGGATTTAAATTAAGACCATTTGATCAAATCAAAGATAAAATAAATTGGCTACACTACCACCTGATTAATGAATTGTATAAATTAGATAAGAAAAATAGTTTTGCATCGGGGGAAAAACAAATTGGAAGCGGAGTTGTTAGATTTTAAATTTAAAAATTTGTCTAATTTATTGTGGGAGTGGCATATGAAGGATGAACAAGTTAAATCTGTGATGATAGATTGGGCAAGACATGTTGGACATAACATAATGTTTGAAGACTGGGAAAGGCTGTGGAGGAAATGGGTCAAATTCACTGCATGTACGGTGTTAAAGGAAAATGTTATGAAAATGATGTATAGATGGTACTTAGCCCCTGTAAAACTAGCAAAGATTTACCACAAGAGTGACAACCTATGTTGGAAATGTAAAGAAAAAGAAGGTACCTTTTACCATATGTGGTGGACGTGTCCCAAAGTGAAAGACTTCTGGGGAAAGATTCATAATGAATTGAAAAAAATGTTGAAATATTCATTTATTAAGAAACCAGAAGCCTTTATACTTGGAATAACAGGTTTGGAATTGCCCAAGAAAGATGTCAGATTATTTTTGTATGCCACAACTGCAGCTAGAATTTTATTGGACAAAAATTGGAAACTACAAGAACAGTGGAGGAATGGTAGATGAAGATGATGGACTTTTGGGAGCTAGCCGACCTGACCAGAAGAGTCTGCGACCAGAAGGAGGAGGAATACCAAGAGGAATGGAAGAAATTAAAAGATTATTTAGCTAAATATGTTAAGATAATTTAAATAGAATGACTTGCGAGTATCAGGTAGGCCTAGGATTTAAATATGTGATGCTCTAGAATACTATGTTAAAAGTTAAAAAAAAAAAAGAAAGATGTAAATTGGTTAAGGAAATTTTATGTGAAATTAGTTTAGGAAAACTGCTACCATGATTTATATGGAAACTCAGCCGGGGGATTTGAGGAAGTCACCTAACAATGTTAACAAAAGTGGAACTATTACAGTTAGGGTGTTTGTTTGTTTGTTTGTTTGTTTGTTTGATGGTTTCTTTTTATGTTTGTTGATAAGTTTGTTATAAATGCGGAAAACGAATAAAAAAAATTGAAGGGGAAAAAAACCAGGATGGTTGCGACAACAAATAAACTTTGACTTCAACTTTGAGATACTTCCTGAAATTGCTGGACCAAGAATAACTCACTGTCACTGGTGGTGCTCACTTCTGCAGAAGCTGCTGTGGATAAGAGGACATGGCAGTATGAAACAGAATTCCTCCAATACACAGAATAATACACAGTTCAATATTTGAATCTTTCCTGCAAAAAGTATTCTTTAATTTCCTCCCAATCTCCATTAAATGGCCAGTGTAATACACTAGAGAGTGCCATCTGTCTGGAAAATTCTACACGTGCAGGATTTTTATTACATATTATGTGGATGGACTAGATCTATCACAGTCACCATGAGCTGCACTTTCCAGTCACTGATCTGTGCTTTAAAGCTCTGTGTTGAAGTGGTTTGGGGGTTTTTATCCCAATGCTTTCCCCAGGAAAACCCACATTTAGCACTGAATTAGAACAAATAATGGAAAACCAGATTGCTGTTTGCTCCAATTCAGTGGTAATGCGCAGGTTTTCCTGGGGAAAGCACTGGGACAAAAAAAGAACCCCTGTCAGACACAGAACTCTGGATGAGCCTCATGATAACAGGCCAAGGTGCAACACAGAAAACCACATTAAGTAAGAGGGCACTAACCAAGTTGGACTGGGGCAAATGTCTTTAAGATCAATGGTTGTATAAATTTATAAATTTGCAAAGCCACAATTTACTAGCCAACCCTGTCTCACCCAAAACAAAAGACATCAAAGAAGTCGTCTTCAAGCTTAGCATTAATAAAACATAAAGGCAAAATCTCCTTCTGATCCTCTGATGTTCACCACTTGTAGGAGTAGTCTGTGAAGCTATATTAAGCATTTAGGGTGGGGGTGATGTTGTAGGTTGGGAGCACCATCTGCCTGGGATTTTTTTAGCACTGTCTGATTTAAATACAATGCTAGGTGTGTAAACACACACACACACCTTTATTCATTTTTTAAAAAAATGATATTTATTGAAAAAAGATTTTTTTTAAATTACAAGAAAAAAAGACAAAAAGAGAAAAATAAAAAAATATAAAACCATCATTTTCAAATTCTCCACTTTCATTAACTTCTTTCCATGACCCCCTCCCCCTCCCATCTCTTGTATCTTAATTAATAATTATCACAGCAAATCCTTCCCATAATTCATAATATTCTGTCATTACATTACCTTACTCTATTTTCATCTTATCTTATAAAAAACCTTAAAATGTAAGACTTAAATCTTATTTTTTGCCAACTTCTCATAACCATTACCTTTTTACCTAATTCTTTAAACATTTTTACAAGAGCCAAGTAATTTCATTTCAACATTTTTCCAACGTTCATCAATTTTATAAAAAAAAATTCTAATGATAGAAAAAGGAAATAAAAACAATCCAATCTTCTTCCAGCGTCCCCTCCCCCCGGTCCCGGGATTGTCAGTCCTTTTTATCCCATTAGTCTGGCACATTAACCTGGTGATCTTATATCCAAGGCCTTCAAGTCTCTTCCATGTCCCTTCCGCGGCTCTTCTTCATATTTTCCTTTCACTCGTGGGAACTCCAGCTTGGTAGTGTTTTTTACCCTTTTCAACAAATCAGCCCCTTTCCCATAGTCCAGACTAGACTCCATGTGGTATTTTTTCAAATTCCCTCCAAAATTGGAAGCCCCAACAACTCCAAACCTCTGACGGCCCATTGCCAGACTCGGAAAGTCCAAACATCCCTGCATAGGGGGGTCAGTCCAACCCCCCATTTCCAAATCTATCCAAACTTTGTCTTTCCAAATCTGGTTTTTTCCAAGTTCATTTGTCAAATCCAAAAGCTCATTTTCCTGCTGGGCCAAAAGTCCCTCCATCTCTGGCGCCCAAGATTCTGCAGCATCCTCTTCTCTCATCTGCTCTGTCAGGACACACTCCTGTTTAAGTTCCTGGGTGGGCTCCAAATAGTTTCCCACTACCTGTTCAAATGTTCTGGCCGCATTAGTCATCAAATCCGTCTTCTGACTTAACTGATCCAATAGGGCATTTATTTTACAGAAAGCACCCAACAGTGCTTCTGAAAATATTGTCCTGCAAGGTCACAAGTCCTTTCCCACGGTTGTAATCTGTGGCAGCTGTAAGCTCCCTAGAACTTGTTACAGTTTCACAGTCCCCCTCTAGAGGGAAAACTTCTGGTTGTTCTTTCTTTTAAGGACAATAGCAACACAGTTTCTTTTTAGATATTTTGTCAATATTTGTTCCTTTAAAATGCGAAAGGAAACAGTGGAATCACAATGTTACTCTTCTTTTAATTATCTGTCAAAAACATTTGTCTCTGGTCAATGAGCTTCAAAACGTCAATTCTGACACCCCGCTCCAGGGTCAGGACGGTGGAAAGTTACTTTACTTTAAACTCACTTCTGCAGGTTTAAACAGTCCAAAAAAGATCCCCCTTCTTCTCCTGCTACCGAAGGGGGGTTCAACAATTTTAAATGGTGAAAACTGATCCTTTAAAAGTGATTTTCTAAGCTCTAGTGTACATTATCTTTGCTTTCTTCTGACTACAAGGAAACGGAAGGCTGACTTCCTGTTTAGACCTTCCCGTTTCAGTACCAAATTAAGGTGAATTTTTAAGTCCAATTCCTTTCTAATCGCCAGTTCTTATTTGAAGTCCAATTGTTCAATGTTTAAGTACTCACGGGTGATTATTTTAGATGCCAATTTTTCCCAGGAAAAAGGCAGCGCTCTCCGGCAACGGCTATGCGGCTTCACTCCATGGAAAAAGCAGTTGACTCAAAGCACCGCGCCACTTCCCCCTCTTCGCTTCGGAGCCCATTAGTGGGTTCCTTTGCGGGTTGGGGGGGCGCTAAGGGTGCCCGCCAAGTCCCACGGTCACAGGCTTCATCCGCCTGTGATTTGTAAAAGGGTCCCCGCTTCGCCGCAGCGGAAAGGACCCGTTTCACGCGGAGCTGGTCCCTCCGGTTCAGAGGGAGTCCGCCATTATCGATGGCGCCACCCCGGAAGTCCCCCCCCCCCACACCTTTATTCAGATGGACAGTGAACGTCATGCTTAAATCAGCCAACACCTACTTCTGCATGCCAGGTATCTGTAGCCTGAGTGCCTACATGATGGCATCCTGATGCTTCTCATGGACTGTGTTGCAGTGACCCATATTCCACAGGCAGCTGGCCATGTGGGATCCTACTCAAGTTTTCCAAACAGATGTATCCTCATGTATAAATCAGGCTTGGCAGATGTGCCACCCTTTCTTATGTGAATCGGGACTTCTTTTGTTTTCCCTCTCACTTTAGAGTGGCTACTGTGCAGGCAGTCTGATGATTATAAAGTGAGTCTGCTATGACTGCCTACGCAGAAAATAAAGAATAACTCTGCCTGGATGACTCTATGGTGATGATCTAGATATACAAGTGCCCTAGAATCTGGATCCGCCATGGCATTCTGCTGCCCTCTTAACGCAGTTACTACAGTCACATTGTCCCAAGGAATATTCTACTGGGCAAATTATTCAAAAGGCTCAAGTGCACATGCTTAAAATGTTCAACACTTACCAGTGCTGGGAATCAAATCAGTGCTGGGAGGAGGTGATGTCTCTAGAATGAGGACAGAAGATCTCACAACTATTATCCTGAATAATGCTAAATGCTCACTTGTTGAAACTAGCATTTTCCTCTGTGTCATTCAAACCTTTGCATGCCTAGCTGATGTGAACACAGCTCATTGAAATAAGAAGAATTCTGCTGGATCTTACCAAAGGTCCATCTAGTCCAACATCCTTTTTCTAACTTTGGCCAGCCAGTGCTTCCAAGAAGTCCATAAACAAACAAGAAAGGCCTTAACCCTCTCCTGTAGTTTATGGCCAGTGTGCAGTCCTCAGCTGTAAACTACTGATGCTCATGGAAGTTCTATTTTCTTATCATTGGTAACTTCATAGATGTCAGCAGATGTATCCTCATTGAATTTGCCTAAACCAAGGATGTGGCCCTTCATATATGTTGCACTATTGCTCCTGTCATTCATCTCTATACTAGCTGAGGCTGATGGGGATTGCTGTCCAAAAAGATCTGGAGGAGTACAGGTTCCCCATCACTGTCTGAAACCATTATTGGAGCCACCTTAGCTTGTGCATCATAGCTATCACTTGGGGGGGGGTATGAATTCCATCATTTGTTTATGGAATTCGCCCCAAGGAGGAGGGAAACACACTGGGCCATTGAGAATTACATACCTCCAGACACTAGAGTGCAAACCAGCAGGAGTCCCCATATCATCTTCATGGTCATGAATGACTTGGGAGATTTTCAGGAATTCAGGGCAGCCTAAAGAAGCCGAGGAATGTTGTGGTCTGATCCACTCTCGCTGGCTTATGAAGGAAGGAAACGCCAATGAAAATGGTTGGGGAGTGGGGAGTGGAATCGTGGAGGAAATCAGGATCCTGGTGATGAAACAATTGGACAGATAAATTGGACAGATAACAATTGGATAAATATGCAAACGGAAGAATTAAGATGGCACACAGCACTTGTGGCACATGAGAATAGACACAATGTTAATTGGTCTTCTAAATAAAGGGAGAGGCAAGGAAATTATTTGCTGTACCAAGGCTTTCTAATCTGTTTACTCAGAAAAGGGATTTTGGTTTTCTTCTTTCTGCCTCTGGCAAATCCTGGCTGAGGCATGGATGGTGGTATCTTCTCCTGATGCACCTCACTTTAGGCTTCTCAAAGGGTGTGAAAGCAAATGTATGGCTTCTAGACAACGTGGCACAAATGTGGAGTTTGATGTTATGTGGAGAATTCAGGCTCCTTGAAAATATCGTATTTCACTTAAAGGAAAAATATGTCTAACTCCAATACCTGCAAATAGATGTTTGAAAATGTAAAAAAAAAAGAGGTAAGGGACCCCTGACAGTTAAGTCTAGTTGCAGACGATTCTGGGGTTGCAGTGATTATTTCGCTTTACAGGCCGAGGGAGCCTGCATTTGTCCGCAGACCTTCTGATTGGCAAGCCCAAGAGGCTCAGTGGTTTAGACCACAGTGCCACCCGCATCCCCATTTGAAAATGTACCTATCTTAATTCTCAGAATGTGACTGAGGAGTGGGATTATTATTACTAGTAGGAGGCGCCTGGTGCTGCCCAGGATTTTTTATAATCCAAAAAAAGTTCATAGAATCGTAGAGTTGGAAGAGACCACAAGGGCCATCGAGTCCAACCCCCTGCCAAGCAGGAAACACCATCAGAGCACTCCTGACATATGGTTGTCAAGCCTCTGCTTAAAGACCTCCAAAGTAGGAGACTCCACCACACTCCTTGGCAGCAAATTCCACTGTCAAACAGCTCTTACTGTCAGGAAGTTCTTCCTAATGTTTAGGTGGAATCTTCTTTCTTGTAGTTTGGATCCATTGCTCCGTGTCCGCTTCTCTGGAGCAGCAGAAAACAACCTTTCTCCCTCCTCTATGTGACATCCTTTTATATATTTGAACATGGCTATCATATCACCCCTTAACCTCCTCTTCTCCAGGCTAAACATGCCCAGCTCCCTTAGCCGTTCCTCATATGGCAT
Organism: Podarcis liolepis; assembly: GCF_965112155.1. NCBI lineage: Eukaryota > Metazoa > Chordata > Lepidosauria > Squamata > Lacertidae > Podarcis > Podarcis liolepis. Next base: position 2,226,712 of record NC_139555.1, read on the forward strand.
CGTTTCCAGGCCTTTGACCATTTTGGTTGCCCTCCTCTGGACACGTTCCAGTTTGTAAGTGTCCTTCTTGAATTGTGGTGCCCAGAACTGGACACAGTACTCCAGGTGAGGTCTGACCAGAGCAGAATACAGTGGCACTATTACTTCCCTTGATCTAGATGCTATACTCCTATTGATGCAGCCCAGAATTGCATTGGCTTTTTTAGCTGCCGCGTCACACTGTTGGCTCATGTCAAGTTTGTGGTCAACCAAGACTCCTAGATCCTTTTCACATGTACTGCTCTCAAGCCAGGTGTCACCCATCTTGTATTTGTGCCTCTCATTTTTTTTGCCCAAGTGCAATACTTTACATTTCTCCCTGTTAAAATTCATCTTGTTTGTTTTTGCCCAGTTCTCTAATCTGTCAAGGTCGTTTTGAAGTGTGATCCTGTCCTCTGGGGTGTTAGCCACCCCTCCCAGTTTGGTGTCATCTGCAAATTTGAGTCCATCATCCAAGTCATTGATAAAGATGTTGAATAAGACCGGGCCCAAGACAGAACCCTGTGGCACCCCACTAGTCACTCTTCTCCAGGATGAAGAGGAACCATTGATGAGCACCCTTTGGGTTCGGTCAGTCAGCCAGTTACAAATCCACTGAGTGGTAGCATAGTCAAGACCACATTTTACCAGCTTCTTTACAAGAATATCATGGGGCACCTTGTCAAATGCCTTGCTGAAATCAAGGTAGGCTACATCCACTGCGTTCCCTTCATCTACCAGGCTTGTAATTCTGTCAAAAAACGAGATCAGGTTAGTCTGACATGACTTATTTTTCAGAAATCCATGCTGACTATTGGTGATCACAGCATTCCTTTCTAGGTGCTCACAGACTGTTTGCTTAATGATCTGCTCCAGAATCTTCCCTGGTATTGATGTCAGACTGACTGGGCGATAATTATTTGGGTCCTCTCTTTTCCCCTTTTTGAAAATAGGGACAACGTTTGCCCTCCTCCAGTCTGCCGGGACTTCACCTGTTCTCCAGGAATTCTCAAAGATGACTGCCAGTGGTTCTGAGATCACATCTGCCAGTTCTTTTAATACTCTTGGATGCAGTTCATCTGGCCCTGGAGACTTGAATACATCTAAACTAGCCAAGTATTCTTGTACTATCTCCTTAGTTATTCTGGGCTGTGTTTCCTTTGCTGAATCATTTGCTCCAAATTCTTCAGGTCGGGCATTGTTTTCTTTATCGGAGAAGACTGAGGCAAAGAAGGCATTGAGGAGTTCAGCCCTTTCTGTGTCCCCTGTTTGCATTTCACCATCTTCTCCTCTGAGTGACCCCACTGTTTCTTTGTTCTTCCTTTTGCTACGAACATACCCATAAAAGCCTTTTTTCTTGCTTTTAACCTCTCTAGCCAGCCTGAGTTCATTCTGTGCTTTAGCTTTTCTGACTTTGTGTCTACACGTGCTGGCTATTTGTTTGAATTCCTCTTTGATGGTTTCCCCCCTTTTCCATTTTTTGTACACATCCTTTTTTAATCTTAACTCAGTTAAAAGTTCTTTAGATAGCCACCCTGGCTTCTTTAAACACCTTCCATGTTTCCGTCTCATTGGTATTGACTGACGTTATGCTTTTACTATCTCCCTCTTAACAAACTCCCAGCCATCATGAACTCCCTTTCCTTTTAGTATTACTGTCCATGGGATCTCACCCAGCACTTCCCTAAGTTTTATGAAGTCGGCTTTCTTAAAGTCAAGAAATTGAGTCCTAGTATGCTTGGCTGCTCCTTTCCGCTGTATAGTAAACTTCAGAAGAGCAAACTCCCACAATAAGGTCTCTGTTATTCTTCTGTCCCTTAATTTTGACCCAAATGCTCTCACTTTGGCTTTGAGGTTCTAAATCTTGAATCTCTTCACAGGTATACACATCCCTGACATATAACGCCACTCCTCCTCCTTTCTTGTCTGGTCTGTTTCTCTGAAATAGATTGTATCCCCCCATTATTACATTCCAATCGTGGGACTTATCCCACCAGGTTTCAGTGATGCCTATTATGTCATATTTAGTTTGCTGTACCAAGAGCTCAAGCTCATCTTGTTTATTTCCCATGCTTTGAACATTAGTGTACAGACACTGAAGTCCATTAATCATTCCCCCGTGTCTCTTATTTAAGGATTTTTTCCTCCCACCACTAGGTCTGCGTGCTGTTTGCTCCATTTGGTCCATGACATTTGTTGTTGTTGTTGTTGTTGTTGTTGTTGTTTAAAAAAGCAGGCAAAGTCACACCAAAGTCATATTTGGGTCTTCCATATTGATTCAAAATGGCAGCCAGAGTCTAAACATCAATGAAGAGCACCACCCCCACCTCAGGAACCCTTGTGCAAAGTTTGGTGGTGGTATCTCGAGAGGGACCTGAAAGTATAAAGAAATGGAAAGAGAAACCACTTTCCAAAGTATATGGTAGATTATGATTATCATTATGAATTGCATTTATAGCCCTCTTATTTCTCCCAGGAGCCCAGGGTGGCATACATGGTTCTCCTCCTTCTCCTTTAATCCCCATAACAGCCCCGTGAGGTTGGATCAGGGTGCAAGATTTGCAGGGCCCAGGAGGCATTGAAGCCACAGCTGGCATCTCCTTCTCCATTCATGCCAACATTGCTGAGGTAAGAAGGTATTTACCTGGAACATAAATATATTTAAGTTGCAGGTAAATATCCAGGAACTGTTTTGTTATATCCAGGAACTGTAAATTTTAATCTTAAATCCAAATAGGAGTGTGGCATTGCTCTCATTCACTTAGCATATACAAGAGGCAGTTAATATGACCGTTACAGCCCTGCAGTGACAAATTCCTGCAGGGTAACTATGAAAGGCTGCTAGAACAAAAACAACTGAGTCTTGTGGGACTTTAAAGACTTGCAGATTTACCACAAAGAAAGAAAGAAAATCTTCTCTCCAGTCTGGAATTGGGTGCAAAGTACCACCCATCAACTGCCCTGGTAATCCTGATGCTCTGCTTGGTAGAATAACTGGAGCCAAGGCATATTCAACAATAGGAATAGGGAATCTGTGGCCCTTTAGATGCATTACGGTGGGTCATGCTAACTGGAGCCGATGCAATTCGGAGTCCAATAACATATGGAGGGTCACAGGCTTCTAATCCCTGCTCAACCACCCCAATTTAAATGGGACATCCCGAAATTACAAAAGCTACCCCTAGCTTCTGATTAAATCCCAGAATGTCCCATTTTTGGATCCAGCACCCTGGCATGAGCCAGCTGGCTCTTGAGAAAGCTTGGGAGCAAAAAAAAAACCACCCCAAGCATCTTGATTTGGATCAGCAAATTGGAAGGGTATGTTTGGCTTTCAGGAGCCAGATTTGTGGATAATGGCCAATTTGTCATGTCCTGGCTAATCCCATCTCCACTCCAGTTTATGTAAATGGTGGCATTCGTCCTCAGGGCATCCTGTATTTATTTATACACACTGTCTGTTTTCTCCATAATTAATATCATTATGATGCAATATCTCAACTAAACTCGTAATATTTCTCTGCTAGCTCCTTTGATTGGTTTCTGTCGCTTACATAAAGTCAGCAGTGTAGGTACTCTGCTCAGTGTCAATCAGTATTCTGGCTTCATCACAGCATCTTGAGTGTCAAGAAACATTGAGGCTGCTGTCTGTGTTTCTGCAATGAAGACTCTTTGGATTCTTCTCCTGCTGGCAACTTCCACTTGGGCTTTTGTTGCTGTGGGTAAGTAGGGAGAGGCCACCCAGGAAGTGTTTCTTATTTGGGGTGTTTTCTGTCCTGCTGTGAGAAACCACTACAGGTGTCCAGTATGAAAGAAACAGTTCTGTGTTTAGTGACCACGCCAAATGTTTTTAATTACCTGATTTGAAACACAAATCTGCCCAGCTCATAATGCTCAGGTATTATGCGCTGCGCTGCCGGAGCACAATTTCTGTTCTCATCCTGAGGCAAAGTTCTTAACCTGAGTTACTATTTCTGGATTAGCAGAGTCTGTAACCTGAAGCATCTGTAACCTGAGGTACCACTGTATATGCATTAATATTATAACCCAGGAGAGAAAACACACACACAAATTCTTTACAAATGCTTGCTAAAATAGCTCATAGACACTGGGTCAGTTCCAAGCTAACTCTTGAGGGATTTTATCATGGGTAGTTGAACACTGGTGATTTTTTTCCAGAGATGGGGGGAAATTGTATTTTGTTTGCATTTTAATGTGAAACTGCCTAATTTATACAAGCAGAAGTTCAATTATCCTTCAACATTCACACTTCTGGGATAGCTCAGTTGATGGATCACAAAAGGCTTCCTCAGGTTCATGGGTCTGAGCCCCCCATTGAGCAAAATATTCACACATTGCAGGAGGCTGGACTAGAGGAGCCTCATGGTCCCTCCCAACTCTAGAATTCTAAGATTTGCACGTCTCCAGGTTTTGCAATGCCATTCTCCAACCAAAATTCTGGGAAAGTGAAAATGAAAATGCACAGACTAGTGAAAACAACATAGTCAAATGCATTGCATTAGGGGAAATTTCTTGTAAAAATGTATATATTTGTCCAAACGTGTATTTTAGGAGAAAGATGCACTGAAATGCTGTCTTTCTGTGAACTTTTTATTATTATTTTAAAAAGAACATTTACACCCATCTCGTCTAGATTCCAGCAATGCTGCCCGAGAGTCCCGATCCAGCTCCGCTCCTGGTAAGGAGACTGACACCCCTGGTGGGAAGGGCACTGAGCCTAACTTGGTGACTGATGTTAATGTGTGTGGAAATCCTAAAAAGTAGGTCCACTGTAAGATAAACTAGAAACAAAACAGCATAATACATGGAGAGGTGAGCAGACACTTTTTGTGCTAAGCAATCCTGCAAATGGCTGGGAAATCTTCTATAGCTCAGACTCTGAGCCAACGACTGAAACGTTAGAGACAGAGACAGCACCTCAAAGGAAGAAAATAGTGAAAGATTTAAAAAATAATATTTCTGAAACAACCCCCCATCCCACCACATCTCATCTCAAGCTTTTGGAGTTGAAGGGGCAATTGCTGGGGTGGGGAGGGAGCAGGGCTGTCCAGTGTGGGAATCTAGTCATTTGAAGCAATTCACAGAAGGGACTAATTATTATTTTTTCCATGGCACCCAGGGGCAATTTCTGCACGCGCATTCCTCACAGATCTGGCCAGTGTGTTTGGCAGTACCTCTGAAGTGTTTGGTGAACTTTTCACTCAAATGGTTACGTCCGTTTTGGGGGGAAAGGTAAGTGTTGGAGGACATTGCAAGTGGGGAGCATTTTTCAAAACAAGCTTGTGTGGTGAGCAAGAGAGGGGGAAAGTCCCAATGTGATGCGGAGAGAAGTGGGTGAGGTTTTTTAAAATGCAAACGCAATGCAAGGAAACTGCTCTAGGGCTGCTCAGTCTAGAAGAGCTCATGTGCCAGCAGACAGAGGGTGGAATTCAATGCCATACTGTGACAAATGTTCTGCCAGGACCCTGCAATGTATTTTGCACAGGTTCCCACAATAAAGTATAACTGCTGTGGCCATTTCCACCGTCCATTAAAACAGTGTTTCCCAACCACTGTTCCACGGCACACTAGTGTGCCGCGAGATGTTGCCTGGTGTGCCGCGGGAAAAATTAAAAAATTCGAAAGATTTTTTTTTTAAGTCAAATTTTCGATTGGGGCGCCGTCACTAGATGACCCCTGGGGTTCCCTCCCTCCCTCCCGCTCTGCGCCTCCCTCCTCCTCCTCCTCCTCCTCCGGGGAGGCCCTTCCTGGCTCTCGGCCAAGGCTTGGCGGCTGCCACTCACTCACTCGCTCGCCCACCCGTCCCTCCATCCCTGCACCCGGCCTCTCCCCCTCCATCCCCGGCGCGGGGGCTGCCGGGATCCGTAGTCCCCTCGCCCTTGGGCTCCGCGCCCGCGCGGGGTGCACAAACTACATTTCCCAGCGTGGCCTGGTGGGCCGGGCGTTTTGTTTGAAGCGCTCTTCTCCCGGCCATGGAATGAGCGCAGCGGCGGCCGCCGGGCGGGCAGGGGCTCTTCCGCGCAGACCCCGCGCAGCCTGCCTGTGCCCCCGCGGAGATCGGGTGGCAGGATGGAGCCCGGGGATCCCCGCGGAGGCGGAGCGGCGGAGGCGGAGGCTGCCCCCCAGGTAGGGCTGCGTCGGGGTTTTTTTATTTTTGCAATGCTGCATCCGCGCCGGAGGGGATGCATCGGACCGCGGGGAGACCCCTTGGCGGGCGTGCAAGGCAATGCATGCGTGCAGGCGTTGCATGGAGTGCAGTGCAATGCAATGGCAACGCGGCGCCCTGCATGCATGCATGCAACTTCCACCGGCGCTCCGGACTTGGCAGGTGAGGGGGGTCCCCAGTGGGCGGCAGAGAGAGCCGGGAGGGCGAAGGGGAGCCGGGGGGGAGCAGCGCTGCTCCCCGAGCCGAGCCCGGGGGGAAACTTCGGCGTTGTTGCGCCAGGTGTTGGAAGCGGAGGCTGGCAGGGGCCCCTCACCTGCAAAACCTGGTCGCCTCTCATATATTTCGTGCATTGCATTCATCGCCCGCTTTCTCCTCCAAGGAGCTCCCGGGGGCGTGCGTGGTTCTCCCCGTGTTATCCTCGCAACAACAGCCCTGCGAGGTGGGTCAGGCGAGTGGCCCAAGGGAGCACCCAGGGATTGTCCTGGCCAGGTGGGGTGATTTGAACCCTGCTCTCTGCCCGGTCTTCGTTCTCATTTAGCCCCCACATGTGCATGACTGTGCATGACTGAGGTTTTCCCCCCTCGTCTTGGCTATGGTGTGAGTCTGTGCTGTTAATTAATGGGGTTCTGCCTTCGGAGAAGATGAGCCAGCCCTCAAGGAGGTGATTATGTAATTTGCTAGCAATTCATGTCCCTCCCGGCGTGACGCTGCGTGCTGACGTCACGGGGCTGTAATGGTGGTGTGCCTCGAGATTTTTTTCATGAAACAAGTGTGCCTTTGCCCAAAAAAGGTTGGGAAACACTGCATTAAAAAGATGTGGGTGTGTGGCCTTGGGAGGCTGCGGGGAAAGTAGGGACCCCCGAGGGAAGGGAGACAAAGGCCGGGAGAGAGATGCAACAGGATTACTGGGAGGTGAGGAGGATGGTAATAGTGAAGAAGTTAACCCTGCTGAACTTTTCTTGATAGACACCAGAGAACTGAGGAGAGAGGCTCGTGGATCTCCAGGCTCTGAGCCAAGCAACAGGAACTGATTAGCCACGGGTAAGCAGCTCCAAGTCATAAGGTATTGGGCACTATCTGGAGGGCCACAAGTTTCCCATTCCTTGCTTGAACTTCTGCCCCAGACATGAAATGAAACAACAGCTGTCCAGTCCTTCAGTTTCTTCTGTATGGTGAATGTTGCTGTATTAAGAATGTTCACTTTAAGTCATGTTCAATTTCAGATATTTGCAGCAATGGTACAATTGGACTTCTGCATGGTCTAGAGCAGTCCTTTCCAACAGGTCGGTCGTGGGATGTCCCTGGTCCTGGTCGATCCTGGTCAATTGTGGGATCCTGATGCCCCCCCCAAAGCAGCTCAACAACTTTGGCTCACCCCCCCCCAAAAAAAAGCTCAAGAACTCTGGTCAATCCAATGGGTAGATCACTGTCATTTTTTTTTTAATAGTGGGAGTAGATCGCAGTCTCTTGGAAGCTGGACAGCCCTGGTCTAGAGAATGAAGGAGGCTTTGACATCCTGGGGTTTGCCATCCTGGTAGATTGCCACATATCTATACCAATTGATCAATAAAGTTCTAGTCAAGCAAATCATTGGCATTTAACTCTATGCACCTTATTTGGGCTTTCTGTATAGCAATGCATGATTATACATTCTCAATAACCTGACACACTAACATGTGTTTTTCAAGACACATTGGCTAGGATTCACATAACCAGACCCACCACTTAGCCTTGTGCAAATGTTTCTGCTTGTGCAATGGGGCTTCCTCCCATCTTCCCCATGCTCCTCATAGGTCTGGAGAACCCCAAGGACAGCACAGGGGGGGAGGAGAGGGAGGGTTGTACTGCCTGACAAGCTGCAATGGTTGTGTTGGAGGAATTTCAACAGGGGCAAATGTAAGGTTCTGCACATAGGCAGGAAGAACCAGTTGCACAAATATAACTTGGGGGGCAGCTGGCTGGCCAGCACTACATGTGAAAAGGATCTGGGGGTCTTAACAGAGGCAAGCTTAACAGCAGTCTACAGGGTGATGAAGCAGCAAAAAAGCTAATGCTATTCTAGGCTGCATCAACAGAAGTCTAGTGCACTGGGCAGTGGAAGAAGACTCCCTCAGGAGGTGGTGGGCTCTCCTTCAGTGGAGGTTTGTAAGCAGCAGTTGGGTCTTCCATGGATGCTTTAGTTGAGATTACTGCACTGCAGGGGGTTGGACTAGATGACCCTTCCAACTCCACAATTCTGTGATTCTAAGAATTGCTGGAGGATTGCAGCACTGAATTCCACCCACAGAATTTGTCATTCATGCTTTACCCTTAAAACCTCCTTATACAATTTATTTTATTTCATTAAATTTACATACTGCTTGATTGTGAAACAACCAACCACCTCAAAGCAGTTTACAAAAAGAATAAACCATAAAATTATTGATAAAAACAGTTAATAACAACTATTCAAAACATTCAGAGGAGAAAATAAAACTAGAGATAAACTAAAAACACACAGCATCATTCTAATAGGGCAGGCTTGTCCACATAAGAGCACATTCCTTGATGTATGCAAAACCAGACCAACCCAGGCCACAGCCAGGAATAATATTTGAGCCTCTTCGGTTAGAAGGCTAATCACCCGATCAATGTCCTACTTGCTAGGCTCTTTCTCAGTTTCTGGTAGGAAGGCAATTTATTAATGCTTGGGCCATTCACATATAAGATAAATAAGATAGATAAATACAATGCAAAATCCAAGTCAAAGTATTGCATAAAGTAACATTGCTGCCTAGAATCATACATAAAACATCTTCAAAATACTATCTAAATCACATGTAGCATGTATGAAATTTACAAACTGAAATTCAATACAGATAAAAAACATTAATTATTAAAATATATTATGCTTAAATAAGCACATCCTCCAAGCATTCGACTGCCATCTCCTTAACAACTCCTGTCCAGGTTTCCATTGCTGCTACGATAAAAAGAGAGACCTTGTGGGTTACCCTACAATCTGTGTCCAACAGAAGGTAGAAAATGTTTTGTGGAATGGCATTGGATGAGTAAGAACAGATCCCAGAAATTTGGTGCTTGGTTCAGAATAAAGTGAAGCAGTTCCTCAACTTCTGGGGCCCCACAAATACACAAGCAGAGCGCCAAGGGAGTATGAGAGTGCTGACAATCATAGCTGTGGGTATTGTTTGGAAACAAAGGGCTGCAAATGCTTGCCTAAGCTTTGGAAATGTGAGCTTTGCAAGGTAAGCAGCCATTTGGTGGTCCAATTTCGAAAGTCTATATTAATTCTTAAAATTAGAATTATTAATGTTCTGTCTGGCAAGGACATTATATGTATTTTCCACCATGGAAAATATATAGAATGTCCTTGCCAGAGAAGACATTAATAATTCTAAATAATTCTAAATTTTCCAAATTCAGAGCAGAAAAATGATTGAATGGAGTAGGATATGAATAAAGCACCTTCCAATATTTTAAGTTCCAACTTTTGCAGTTTGATACCTGCTCCAAACATAACTTGGGGAATACCCTACCAGGAGACACTTTTATGATTCACCAGTATGGATGGGGAAATGGATGGGAGATCGAATGGAGGGGGAATCTACCTCTGCCCTGACCAAAGCTGAAGGAATGCCAGGTGGAAGTCTTAACAATTCCCCAGAAATGTATTTTGGAGGGCCTAGTTTAGCCCATCCTCAAATAGCCATCCTCAGACAGCCACACCGTACAGGATCTGAGCAATAACTTTACTTTGAAATATTTTCAGGGCTAGCACAACCAGATCTAAGAATTGTCCCAATTGTTCTCATAGCCACTGCTCTGATAGCTTCTAAGTGGATGCCAAGATTCTTGAATACTTGGCATTGTTCAGTTTGGTGACCATTAATAGACCATTAATAGACCAGTTCCTCAATTAGGAACAATAAACAGTTATCCGTATTAGTGGTGGCCAGTTTATAATACCACAATAGTAGGGTTGGGATTTTTTGGCCAAAGTTCTTAAGCTTTTTTCTTTTTCTTTTTTAGCAAAATTGCAAAAAAATATATGCAGTTTTAAGCTATTTTTATGGAAAGTGGGCACTGCCAACATTGGCTGCCATACCTCTGGATTTTACAGGACATTTTCCTGATTTCCATCCAGACATTGCTAGAGGCAGTGGTATTCCAGATATGTCCAGGAAATTCCAGACGTATGGCAACCCTATACAACAGGCTTCTGTCGATCAAATCAAAGACTGATGCTAAGTCGACAAAGGCAACAAGTAAGTGTTTGGTAGGTCCAGCAGTTGCTTATTGGGCGAAGAAATGCAAGACAGGCAGTGGTCAATAGTGCTTTCCCTTTTCCTAAAACCAGCCCGTTCAGGAAGGATAATGTGGTTAATAGATTTCCAGTCGTCCAATTTGTTTAGCAAATATTTACTATATAGTTTAGGATCAGATCAAATGGTACATTGTTTGGTTTTGTAGGTTCAGGTGTCTATGCCAATTCCTTTAAAAATAGAAATTAGTTTGTTTCATGTGTTCACAGTCGAATAATGAAAAATACATTTTAATAATTTAAAATTTTAAAATTACATGACATTTCAGAAATGGTGTGGAACATTTCCCCTGTGGAAATTGCTCTTTTTACTTTCAGTTCCGTAAGTCACATGTTGATGCGACAGCTATCCCCACATGCCTTTTTTTTTTTAGTGTTTAATTAGACAATCTCTTGGATCAATATTTGAGCTAGATGACAAAATAAATTGTTGGAGGAAACACACTGTCTTGAGCAAGCCTCAAAAGCCATTGAGCCAAGACAGGAAGTCCTGGCTAAAAGCCAGCGTGCTCCACGACCCCTACACCAATTTGCGCACTTCCCAGTGTGAGCAATACTTTATGGGGAACACTGAGCAATTTCCCACAGGTACTTTGTCATTGTTTTAAGGCCACAAACCATCCACTACACTCCATGTTTCCTTCTTGCCAGCTTCATTGGTTCTGCTCTAGTTATTTGCCTTTTAATCAAAGTTTGCCTATTATATAAAGTTATTTGCCTTTTAATTTTTTAAAAATGCCAAAATGGAGTAGGATCTTGGGGCCACAAATATCTTCTGTTATGCTAGATACAGGCAGTGGCGTAGCGTGGGGGGTGCCAGGGGGCCCGGCTGCACCGGGCGCAACATCTGGGGGGGGGCGCGCTCGCTGCCTCCGGAGTCGCCGAAGAGCCTCGGGCGCAGGCTGTAGCGGAGCCGCATGTCTCGCGGAACCGACGAGCTGTGCGCGCGTCCGGGCTGAAGGCGCCCGGCAGGCAGCGGCTCTCAGCGCTCGCCGCGGAGGACTCGCCAGGCAGCCCCTCTTCACAGCCCCGCCTCCGCCGGTGCTGCTGCAGCTGCTGGGCCGTTGCATTTTCCTCGCCTCTCTGCCCCCCTCCTCCTCGGGGCAAGCGGCGTCGTTTGGGCGGCAGCGCCAGCGGCAACTCGCAGGTTAGGGGTTAGGGGGGGCGCAAATTACTTGCCTTGCCCCGGGTTAGGGGGCGCAAATTACTTGCGTTGCCCCGGGTGCTGACAACTCACGCTACGCCGCTGGATACAGGCCATGGGTTAGCCAACCCTGCTTTACAAGAATAAGGGCAAGTCACTACAATTTAGTACCCACAGTGCACTTGTGGCTCTGAAGCAGATAACATGTAGCAGCTCACTGCTAAGTTCACAAGCATTTGATCTGCCAGCTTTCTGGCTTATGGCTCACACTCTTAGCCACTGTGCTACCTCAACTCTGTCAAGATGTCCATACCGTTCTCCCCTCTGGTGGGTGAGTCCCTTTCTGCTGACCACTCCCCAAGGGATTCTTCACTGCTTTCCTCTGGAGATGAAACCACTTCTAGAGAATGGTGTCCATAACAGTACAGTTCTTGATGGCCAAGGTGGTCTGGCCCCTCCATGCTTTCTCCACCCATGCAGTGAGAAAGCCACGATTCCAACTTTGACTGAGATGTAGCTTGAAGGCAGAAGTGGGAAGAAATCACAGGAGTCAGCTCCACTATGGTAGACTCTGAAGAGTCACTTCCCATTCTGCCATGATGAAAGGGGACTTCAGGGAGTGCTGTGTGAGTCTCATCCTTCATGCCTTCCACATCAAAGTGGAACTTGTCTCTGCGGGCTTTTTCCATCACTTCCCACACTACCTGTTCCAGACGACTCATAGAAGATGGTACAGCAGAAGGTCCTTGAGGCCCTCCTCGGGCGGAAGTGTACAAGCACATCGTGGAAATGGCTTTTTGCAAACGCTTGAGAGGAGGCAGAGACTCTGGCTGGGAAGGAACATTCCAAGAATCTGGGATGTCTGGGAAAGCCCAGAACAAGTGGGCAGGGGAAATCTTTTGGATGGGAGTCTTAGACACATAAGAGTAGAGGCAGAAGAAAGCATCAGCCGTTACAGCCAGAGTCTGGACTTGCTTGAACCGACCTGTGAAAGGAAGGATAGAAAGTGTCAGAGGAAAACCAGTGTAGATCCAAGAGACCCTAGCTTCCAGCTCTTCCAGGTCACATCTGTATGGCAGGGACTGTACACACCCCTGAAAACTAGGCCTGGTTTCATTTTCCTGGGTTCTAGTTTTTTTTCTGTCTTCCTCTTGCCTAAGCAAAGGCTTTTGTTTGGTCCTGTCTTCTGCTCCTGGTCCCAGTTCTACCTGCTTTCCTATGTTCTATCAAGAACAGAGGTCCTTTCCCATCACCTGCTACCTGAGCTCTTTTCAGATTTCAACCAAAGATGCCAAGGGTTGAACATGGGAGCTTCTCTACATGCTCTGAGCCTCATCCTTTGATATCACAGTCCCAGAACTGCCAGCCATGAAATACTTGTGGCACTTACTTGCTAACATCAAGCAAGGATCCTCCATCTCTAACCGTTGCACCTGGGCTCTGAGGAAGAGCTGGAAATCAATGCCCTCAGCTTGGGAGGGAACGGAGAAGAACCGAGATGGGATCCAAGATGCAGCCTGTGTCTCCTCTTGTATGAAGCCCAGGTTGCACAAGATGGTCTCAGCATCAGCTTCATAGAGATCCAGCACCTCAGAGATGCTAGGCAGAGAAGATAAGAGTGTGAATGCAGGGGTGTCCCAACTGATTACTGAACCATTTTCAGGTTATAGCTCCACAAATACACCACTAGGTATGTCTGCAAGCCCCTTTCCTTCAGAGAATAATGGGCAGCATCTGTGGGATTTCCTCACCCCCAATTTATCTTCTTCACAGCCTTGTGTGGTGAAAGAGGGTGCTTGCAATAATATTCATGGTGGTGTCTGGTAGAGAAAGCAAACACAGAGCCCTCTGTATGTTGTTGGACCATAATTCCCATCAGCCCCAGCCTGCTCAACTAACCGTCAGGGATGGCGGGAGCTGTAGTCCATGACATCCAGAGGGCACCAGGTCAGCTGCCTCCAATGTACAGACCAGAGGCTAGGTATCTCTGCTCCAATCACTGCTGGTTCGTTAGTGGTGTAGGTAGATCTTTAAGCCAGTCCAAGTCCTACACAATACGATCCATGCTTACCTGGAGTTGGTCTTGTTAGTGCTGCCTGAGAAGGCACTGGAAGTCATGCTGTGATCCAGATTGAGATGTTGGGAAGGCCAGAATGTATGTTTTTGGGACCCGCTGTGGAAGAAGAGACAGTGAAGAGACGCATCTGCATGCATACCCACATCCCTTTTGGTGTGCATGTAGGAAGACCAAAAGGGAGGGCAAGCTGGCAGTCACAGCCAGCTGCACACTTGCACAAGACTGATAGTGTGACAACACCCTACAATGTTATTAGACAAATATGCAGCCAGTATCTCATTTCAGAAATAAAACTAGAAATCTCAGCCCCCCCCCCGCTGCCCCCCCAAAAAACATTTAAATTCTGGATTTCAGATTCCTCCAAACGCTAACCTCCTTAGCTCTTGTTTCTCACCTAGGCTCAGCTCTGTCTCTGTCCAGTAGCACCATTGCTGGAAAGAAGAAAAGAAAGGTCTCTCATGAGCAAAGGATACATTGCATTCCTACGAAGAGAGCTGACGGCCAAGGAGCATATTGGCAGAGTTGCACCATCAAATTAGCATTCTTGCCACCCATCCATGGGCCATCTGGAAAGAAGGCTTGCTCACACCCCCATCAATCCTCATCACTTACCTTCTGCTCCCAGGCTAAGGTCATCTTCAAAGCTGGTTCTGTTGCTGCAGGATCCTACAGGATAACACAAATACATAGTCACCCAGAGCAAGCATCCACAGGTGGAAAAGGGACTGGGTGAGACCAAAAGGCTGAGTGGCTTTCTCTATGCAGTTTTATTATGGACATGCCACAACACAGCTCTACATGGGCAGGGCTGTGTGAAGGCTACAGTTCCACAGAAGAACAGGAAATCCAAAAAGTGTAGAATTCAGCTTCCTAAAATGCTCAGATTTTTCTTTCTTTCTAATCCCTGTGAAAATCGGCTTGCAAGTTTCCAAGCAATGCCTGCTGAAATCTCAGAAACCTAATGAGTTTCTGAATAAGATTTCCAGTGAAGGGGGGAGCAGTTTAATGCCTTGTATACCCCCTTGCTTTCCCCCTCAAATTAGTATGTATTATTGTTTAATTAACTTATGAATCACTTTTCAAAAGCATTGCAAGGCGAATTACAAGCAAACAATAAAAACAACTAAAGTAGGTTTTGAAACAATACCAGAAACAACAGTGGCTGCCTTTCAATATTTTTTAGAAAAAACATTGATGACTTCCGGTGCTTTCTGCCTTAATGGGTTCAGCTCCCACATTAGCGGAGATCATTTGCGGAGAAAAACAAGGATGATTTTGAGGGTAATTGTCCTTGCAAGTTCCCCCCAGGGCTCGGGGGGAGTGAGCTTCACCCACAGATCGTTTGGCTCTCACTCCGGCATGGAATCTTGGAGGCAGGAAGATGCTGGGTGCCAAAGCACTTTGCTTAACGGTAACTCCCTGACACAGCCATTAAGATGCAGAGGCTCTTCTATTTATTAGGGTGAAATTGACTCTAATTTACAGGCGTGTGCAGGATGGATGGGACAAGATTACAAACTGCCAAGTGAATCAGCTACTGAGTCACAATGTTTAGAACTGGAAAGATCTCCTTTGTAGAAAAATATGGTATGTGAGGGGGGAGGGGAGCCCATGTTTGCTACATAAATGATTCGGCAAACTTCCCCCTAAATGCCCAAAAACTGATAAAAAGCAAGAGAAGAAAAAGAGAGTGGGGTTATATTTATGCATTAATATGAAAATAGAACTGTGTGAGAACATTGAAATGATTTAAAGCACTGGACTTCCACTTATCACAATTTGGACTATGGGTCGAAATTACATGGGAACAGAGGAAGAGAAAGAGCAAAAAAGTGTAAGTAGAGATGCTGCGTACGACATGATCAGAACAAGAAAAATGAAGAAATGAATGGAAAAATAAACTTCTCACACAGGGAATTTACAGGATACAGAACTCCTTCTGCAGAAATAAAATTTATTAAATGTGTTAATACAAATGGAAGTCCAGAACTCTGTAGTTGTTGATAACAGACTACGATCAGGACTGAATGTAATTGGATTAATCAAGATTTCGGAAGCAGGAAGAAATAATAACTTTGCACTCCGAAACCCAGCACACAGGAAGTCACACAAATTGTATACCGTAATTGGCTCTATACTTTATATATATTTGGATATGAATTGTAATTTGACATTGGTAAAATGTAGCTGTTATTGGACTTCAATAATTGAAAATTAATAAAAAATATTTTTTTGAAAAATAGAAAAAACATTCATTGGTTGATTGATTGATTGATTGATTGATTATATTTCTGTGTTGCTTTTCATTCAAATGAATCCCCAAACAGCTTACAAACAATAAAAAAAATAGAACATCACAAATACAGCATAAATTATATAGAATAATTAACAAATCATCAATAAAAACAAGTACAACCTATAAAACACTCTTAACAAAGCATCAACTAAAAAATGAGCTAAACATCACAATTAAAGCAAAAGTAATATTATATGATTAACAAACCAATACAGCATTTATAATCTATAAAATAATATCAAAAGCATTAACAAAATAGCAACCCAAAAATAAGCTAAGAACTGTTAAGTTCATACACACATTCTCCACAGCCCCAGGGCTCATAATCTTTCACTCTGTTCAGCTCAATAACATACACATGATGCCCTTCTAAAGGTTCATGAATGAGGCTGTGTACATAACCATACATTAAAGTACATTTGAAGCACACACACCCAATAATTTTACCTATCAGAGAGCTACAATTCCCAGCACCTTTTAATAACTACATTTCCTGGGACTCTTTGTTTGGGTGTGCACACGCTCAAAATGTGCTTTAAATGTATGGTGTGTGTGTGCAGTCCAAACTTTAGCCTACCTTGCTTCATGTTTGAGAAGGCAGACCGAGCAAATAACAGAAACTGCAGCAATCACTTACCAGCATAGGCACCCGGAGCAGAGATGCTCTCTGAGAAGGGGTCCAGTGAAGAGCTGAAAGCCAGAATCAAGAGCTGCATCACTACAGCTATAGGAGTTCCTAAACCCTTTTGCCATTTCTCTCCTAGGACCTAGCCGGAACATCACAGACAATTAAGTCCCACTCAGCAAACAGTGGCACCACCAGGGCTGGTGCTGCATTAGGCAGAGCAAGGCAGCTGCCTCAGGCAGCAGATGCCAAGCTGCAGGGGATGGATAGAGCTCTGAGTGCCACCTGGCTACCCTGGGACCCCTACACTAGCCTCCTGTCCTCTAGTGCAGTGGAGGATACCGTCCATTCACTAGTGTTGAAGGAAAATCCCAGTCCAATTGGCTTCCGTATGTTCCTTGGGAGAGAGCAACATTTTGTCCTTCACCTCAGGCAGCAAAATGTCTTGAACTGGCTAAGTGCTAACCTCCAGGTCACAGATCTGAAGCCCTACAGCCCAGGAAATCCACAAATGACAATGCCAGTACTGTGTATGGAGTGAAACTCTACACCAGGTGTGAGGAACCTTTGGTCTTCCAGATATTGCTGAACTACAACTCCCATCAGGCCCAGTACACATGGCCAATGACCAGGGATGGTGGGAGTTGTAGTTCAGCAACATCTGGAGGGCCAAAGGTTCCCCCTACCTGCTCCAGACAGTCACTCTATCCTGAGTTCAAAAGTTCTAAAACCTGGGTGGGACCAAGGAGGAGCAAAGACCAGAGCCAGGTCAGTTGATGGTGGAGCCAAGGGATACAGCCTAGTATTCTTTTTTTGAGGGGGGGGCAGCTCTAGGACCTCTTTTGCTAGGCCTGATTGTAGAATGCAGAGCAAAAGCAGAATATTCACAAAAACTGGCAACTTAGAAATGAAAATATCTGAACGGGAACAATGGTTAGTACTAGATTTCTTCACTTTGAACTATGCAATTGCTCCCCACAGTGGAGCAGACATGAATAAGCTTATTTTGTGCAATGGAGGGGTGACCATTGGCTTCAGAGTCAGTACAGCACTGGTCATCAACCCCCTAGCGGGTTGCGGCCTGATCCAAGGTGGGTCACAACAGGAGCACCTAGAACCATGCTCCATATTCATTTTTTCTGGAACCATAAACCTTCTAGGTCCTGAATAGCTGTGAAGAAGCAAGAACACTCTCTTTCATCTGGGATTAACAGGCTAATCATAGGCATGTTTAATCTCCCTGCAGCTGAGATTAATGTTAGGTATGTACAGTTGAGATTCCTGCATTGCAGAGGCTTGGATTAGATGACCCTTGATGTCCCTTGCAACTCTAAAATTCTATGATATATAGGATTGGAGCCAAACTCATCTAACTGCAGCCCCTTATTTATTTGCTATATTTCTATCTGTAGAGGTGCACCAACTGATTTCTGTGGTATTTAAGCAACTATGTGTTCCATGGAGCACGATATTGGTATAGATGGATGTATACACAAATATATATGATGGCCAGTTCAAGATTATACTTCTCACACACAATGAAATTAACTGTAGTCTACGACAGTTTATGTTATGTTTCCTACTCTTTAAAGTGCCATGAAAAAAACCTCTTAGTTGATTTTGCTACAACATACCAACAAGGTATGTTGGTAAGAAATTGTTAGGTAGATGCAGTGATTTCACACATCAGACAATACAATTACTCTCGCTAGTGGGGCATCTGTAAACACACATCAGATTAAAAAGTTGATTTCACGAAAGGCAGCAAATGACATGTAGACTGTAGAAAATCTTGGAAAGCTTCATTTCAAAAGATGCATTTCCCAATCCTTGCCATCTAGAAATGTTTTATATTTAGATTCCATAAATATTCTCTCCCCCACCCATGTCGTTCCTGTGGTTTTTGAGCTTCAGATTGTCAAAATGCAATGGAAACCACAGATTTAAAAGGCAGGAAAGTAATATAGGCAGACTTTTCTTTAAAAAATTAAATCTGTGTTTTACTGTATTCCAAAGGAAACTATGTGTGTGGCTATTCCAAGGGAAAGCAAACCTTTGGTATGTCTGGGTTTAAGAAAAAGGAATTTAGTAAAGCTAGTATTGTTGTTACCCTGGGCCCCTTTGGAAGCCACACTTCCATAATGCAACAGTTACTGAAATGAAAAAGGAACGTTAGAAATCAAGGCAGAAGCTCTTGCATTATCCCCAGTAAAACTAGTGCAATGAACTGAGTGTGATTAGGAATCTATAGTTCTCCAGATGTTGCTGTACCACAACTCCCATCATCTTCGACCATTAGCTATCCTGGCTGGGGCTGATGGGAGTTTGAGCCCAAGAACCACGTGTTCTTTATCCCTGTTGCAAAGTATGTGCATATCTAAAAATGCCCCTGATTCTTGAAATCAAAATATAACTTCTGACAATGTCATGATCCTTTCGGGCGGTGACCTCCTCCATGACCTCTCTCAGGTAGACTCACCTGCATTCCTGCAGCCAGCTCTCAATCTTATTGGATGAGCTCCCTGTTGGAAACAAAGAAAAAATGCTAGGGCTCCTCACAGACTGGATAAGTTACTGTGATGATCCACATCTCTGCTGGGGCCAAATGCAGCCATCCAAGGCTTGTTAGCCAGCCTCTCAGCAAACCACACAGGCAGGATGCCTGATGTCGCCACTACATAGGCAGTAGCAAAAGAAGAGGAGAATGAGGAAGAGGAAGAACACCTGAAAGTGAGTAATGGAATGAATGTGGTTTAAACATATGAATAACTAAATGAACTCATTATTTGGTAGTCATTATGGCCCTGTGAGCCCTTATTGCTGCTGAACAGCTGCATAGCAGTGAAGGGTGCAATTTGCATAGAAGCAGGAGGAAGAATGCTTAACCCTTCCCTTCCTTCAACTTTAGCTCTACAACCACCTCCTCTAGCAGCTTTCCCTCCAGCTATCTGATTGATGTGTATACACACACACATCAAATATACAATAAAAAAGAAAAAACATACATACATACATACATACATACATACATGCATGCATGCATGCATACATACATACATAAAAAAGGAAAAGACCCCCAAAACAAACATTTTCAAATACACTTCTACATAAGGAGTACAAGCCGCCTCTGACTGCTTTTCTACATGGTTGCCTGCTGTGCTGGACCTCTTTTCTCCATGCCCAACGAATTCTGTGGGGCGCCAGAAGGCTAAAAGGGAAAAAACCGAGCCGACACTCGGCGGAAGCGGTGCACGCGCCCTCACTCACTTGGCGCAGGCCCGCTCACTTGGTGTGCTGCCTGCTGTGGCCACCACGGCAAGAAGCAGCCAGCTGAGCTGGGAGGCGCCTGCCCTCCAGCTGCTGCCCACCTCCTCCAGTCCTAAAAAAAGGTTGACAACTCTGGGAAAGGGGGGGCACCGGAGGGATCTTTGCACCACAGCGCCAGATATGCTTAAGACGGCCCTCGCTCTGACGCCAGATGTAAGCTTGGGGTGCCATTCTAGACTCTGGAACTAACAGTCTTGCACTGAACCATGGTCACGAACACTTACTTAAAAATGCAAGGAAGTCTGCCCTGTTGCATTTGCAGGCCCTCCTGCTGATTTGGCTGAGGGAGGCCCTCAACTGCTGCCACAAAGTGCCTCCTTGATAACACTACTGAGTAAGTGCAGCAGAGGGGAATGCAGCTCAAGGTGGCTATCACAGAGGAGGAAGCAGGGTGGAAGAGCACAACATCCCTTTCTAAACAGCCACATTCCTGTTTCCACCCATCGTTTATTCTTTGCACACAACCCATGTTCTGACAGACAAGGATGCGCTGCCATCCTGCCCAGTGAGACCACGTAGAAAGCAACACACCCAGAAGCTGCTGCATTCAAAGTGGGTCTCCCCCCGCCCAGAAAATGCACTTTATGTTTGCTTTGCCAGTAACATATGAGTTGCATAATGTAACATGGGTGTTATTTTATTTGTGCTGAGGGGGGGAGTGGAACTTCTGCCCATTTTCCATACTTGTAATAGAAAAAGAGAAAGTGAGAGAAAGTGGGGGAGGAAGAAGTGCAGAGGGGATATTGAAATGGCTCAGGGGAATACATGAGTGCCTGACTACACGGGGCGGGGGGGCTGACAGCTCAGTGGTGGAGCTCATGGCTTGCTTAAAAAATCTCTATAATCTCAGCTAGCAAAAGGCTAGGGTGGGGTAGTGCCCTCCAGATGTTGCTAGGCAGTTTAGCCCTGGCCAGCATGACCAATGGTGAGAACTGGAGTTCAGCAACATCTGGAGCAACTTTTGTCTCCATGGACCACTTGAAAATGCTAATGCTGGGCCACTTAATGAGTTTTCTGCCTGCTGTAGCGATTGTAATGTAACATACTAGATGCTCTGCAATTTTTAATTGTCTTTTATTGCTTCTTTTGTTTCCCTGCATATGCTATATATTTTACTGTAATGCAATTTGCATTCCATAGAATTCAAATGGCAAGGTAGTACTAGAGAGCTCAAGAAATAAAGGAAGCAATAGAGATGCAATTTAAAATCTGTATGAGTACTGAATGTCCCATGCTGTGGACCACCTGAATGAAGTTGTGGACCACTGGTAGTCCCCAGACCACAGTTTCAAATGCCCTGATTTAGAGGATGCCACAGTGGCTACCTACCCCTGAGTTAGAGAATCATCTCTAGGAGAGGTTCTTGTTGTCGGAACAAACAGGGCTGGGTTTAATGGGCTTGATGCAGGAAGAAGAAAGGCACCACGGGAAGAAAGCTCTCACCACATCACTCTGCTGAGTGTTTGCATGTGTGAGTATTGGCTCACAGCCAAAGTGATAGAAATGCCTATCAACAAATTGACTCAGTTTGTAAGTATTACTTTCTTCTTTCCCACCCATGCCCAAATGCTATTTCAGAGAGGCCGCCCACCTTTCTTTCTAAATCACCACATTAGTGTTTGTGCATTTATCTGTTCATTCATATCGTTATATGCATATGAAAAGTTTTGAAAATGGGGGGTTGAAAACAAGAAGTTTGGGGGTGACAAGCATGGGCAGACAAGCCCATCAGCACCACACACATACGGGTTCTGCATCAAACATTTTGACCTTCTATCCAAGCTCAGTTCTGGAAAGAAAATACTTATTTGGGCAGAGCACAGTGAGGTTGCTTCCAGAGCATTTCCATTTTTCTAAATATTATATTAGATGATGATGATAGATAGATGAGAGATAAATAGATGAGAGAGAGAGAGAGAGAGAGAGAGAGAGAGAGAGAGATGATAGATAGATAGATAGATAGATAGATAGATAGATAGATAGATAGATAGATAGATGATAGATAGAGATAGATAGATAGATAGATAGATAGATAGATAGATAGATAGATAGATAGATGATAGATAGAGAGATAGATGATAGATAGATAGATAGATAGATAGATAGATAGATAGATAGATGATAGAGATCGAGATAGATGATAGATGATAGATAGATAGATAGATAGATAGATAGATAGATAGATAGATAGATATAGATAGATAGATAGATATAGATAGATGATAGATAGATATAGATAGATAGATAGATAGATAGATAGATAGATAGATAGATAGATGATAGATAGATAGATAGATAGATAGATAGATAGATAGATAGATGATAGATAGATAGATGATAGATAGATAGATAGATAGATAGATAGATAGATAGATGATAGATAGATAGATAGATAGATAGATAGATAGATAGATAGATGATAGATAGATATAGATAGATAGATAGATGATAGATAGATAGATAGATAGATAGATAGATAGATAGATGATAGAGATAGAGATAGATGATAGATAGATAGATGATAGATAGATAGATGATAGATAGATAGATAGATAGATAGATAGATGATAGCGATAGAGATAGATGATAGATAGATAGATAGATAGATAGATAGATGATAGATAGATGGATGATACTGGCCCAAGGAGTTGGCCCTATTGGATCAGACCAAAAATCCATCTAATTCAGCACCCTCTTCTCAGAATAGCCACCCAGAGGCCTAAGGGAAGCCCACAAACAAAAGGATGCATCAAAGCAAGCTGTACTAAAGGAATGAAAAATTGGGTCATTGATTTCAATGGGACCCAAGTTCAGCTCACTTAGCCTATGTCAGCTTCTCCCTACCACCCCCATAAAAGATTGTATACACTGTCTGAAAGCACCTCACGCTGAAATATTATTACATAATGAGAGTAGGAGTGAATGTGTGTAAGCAGTTTTCCCACCTTGCAAGAAACCATCCTCCAAGAATGAGGGTTCAAGAGCTTTTTGGGGTGTGCAGGATGCCTCCTCGTCAGCATGGGACCCCTCTTCTTCTACAGCCACACTTGGCTTGGCCCATGCCCTCCGGCGCTCCCAGGAAGAGTGGCTCAGCCAGGAGGTGAAGTTGTTGTCCATGACTGGCAAGACCCTAGGGAAGAACAAAATGTCAGGGTGCTGAGGTCATAGGATGCTCAGCTTTGTAGCAGTTATCAATCTTCTCCACTTGGGGCAGTTTTGAGTTACTTGACTGCCTTTTCATATCCTGGGCAAGGAGTTTCTCTTCACCACCACCATCCCAGAAAGTACACTTCACAGTCAAAGAGATAGCTATGGTTCCTGGTGGAACATTCCTTCATTAGGCAAGTTGCTGAGTTGCCCAGAACAGGCAAACAACTGGAGTTTTGGTTAAAAGTTGGAGATGGACAGATCTGACCATTTTGTTTTCTCTCCATTTTCTCATCTTAAGTTTGCTTTGCACCATTTATGCAGCTAACAGATTGAGGTTCAATCCTGACAAGACAGAAGTACTGTTCTTGGGGGACTGGGGGTGTGCAGTTGTGGGGGACTCCCTGGTCCTGAAGAGGGAAACCGTGCCCCTGAAGGACCAGGTGTGTAGCCTGGGGATCATTTTGGATTCACAGCTGTCCATGGAGACATAGGTCAGTGCTATGTCCAGGGCAGCTGTCTACCAGCTCCATTTGGTACAGTGGCTCAGACCCTACCTGCCTGCAGACTCTCTCACCAGAGTGGTGCAGGCCCTAGTTATCTCCCACTTGGACTACTGCACTGCACTCTACGAACAATGGGCACCCAAACAGCAGCATCAGGATAGCTCTTTCAGGATGATGGTTATGTTTCTGGAATGATCTTGAGCAGAGAATCCCAATCCACCCCCAAGGGGGAGATCAATCCTGCATGAGGCCTCCCTATTCCAAAGGGCTACAGCAATGATGGAGAACTTGCAGCCCTCCAGCTGCTGTTGGTCTCCGGTTCTCTTCAGAGCCAGCTAGGGTTGGGCAAATATGTCACTTTCAGCTCCTCTGAGTTTTTCATCTTTCTAGCTCTGTTCTCTGCATTTCTTCATCAGCTGCATTTTTGTGTGGGTTTCAGTTTGCATGTTGTTTCTGGAAAGGCAAGTTTCCCAAGTTTGTCTTTCCATGCAAACTGAATCTCATTTATCCCTGTCCCTAGCCCCCAACACCATCGGGAGAGTCACAGGTTCCCCACCTAAGAGGAGTGGTAGCTCAAGTCTTCCTCTTTGGGGTGATTTAGTTTTTCAAGGCATGCCCCAGTAGGACGTGTTGAATTTTTCAACTTTCAAATTCCTAAAATGAGGGATGCAAAGAAGTTGTAGCATGACTTGGGCATTTAAAATATATTTTGGTTAAATTAATATAATTTTGCTTTTCTTGGTAAGTAAAATGTGTGTAAAATTGCACTGAAATCATTAAAAATGATTCCAGAGTACTTGCAGTTATATTAGCTCTATAAGGCTCTTTGAAGGGACGCGGGTGGTGCTGTGGGTTAAACCACAGAGCCTAGGACTTGCCGATCAGAAGGTTGGCAGTTCGAATCCCTATGACGGGGTGAGCTCCCATTGCTCAGTCCCTGCTCCTGCCCACCTAGCAGTTCAAAAGCACGTCAAAGTGCAAGTAGATAAATAGGTACCGCTCCAGTGGGAAGGTAAATGTCATTTCCGTGCGCTGCTCTGATTCACCAGAAGCTGCTTAGTCATGCTGGCCACATGACCCAGAAGCTGTACGCCGGCTCCCTCAGCCAATAAAGCGAGATGAGTGCCGCAACCCCAGAGTCGGTCATGACTGGACCTAATGGTCAGGGGTCCCTTTACCTTTACCTAAGGCTCTTTGAACACTCCCCAAATGACATCCCACACCAGGCCTGTTTCACGCTCCCTTCTAGTACTTTTGTCTGGCTAAAACACACCATTGAACTGTAATACAGAGGTACCTCGGGTTACATACGCTTCAGGTTACATACGCTTCAGGTTACATACGCTTCAGGTTACAGACTTCACTAACCCAGAAATAGTACCTCAGGTTAAGAACTTTGCTTCAGGATGAGAACAGAAATCATGCAGCAGCAGCATGGCGGCAGTGGGAGGCCCCGTTAGCTAAAGTGGTGCTTCAAGTTAAGAACAGTTTCAGGTTAAGAACGGACCTCTGGAACGAATTAAGTACTTGACCCGAGGTACCACTGTAATGCCTTTGTCTTGTCTGGGTGGAAGGAGGAGAGAAATGGATGTGTAAAAACCTCTGATCTCAAGGTCATGGGGTCCATGGCAAAAAAATGTACATTGCAGGGGACTGGATTAAATGACCCTTGTGGTCCCTTCCAACTCTGTGATTCTATTATTATTATTATTTAGCATTACATGACATTTTCAGAAGGTAAAATTAAAATTCTTTGGTTGTCCTAAAGCAGTTTATGTGCTTCTTTGTCAAATGTAAATTTATGAAGCTAACCATTATCCAGTCATAAAAATAATAGCAGATTTGAATTCCTCATCCTCAAAAAAATATTTTAAGACCTCTTGCTGAATAAATTAGCAAAACTTAAGTTTTACCCCCTAAAATGACATGCCTATCCCTTCTTGTATGTCACAGTTTGGGCTTTATTTGCTTTGGCTGAGGAGCTGTGACTCGATTCTGCCCTGACTTCCAGATGGGACTTCTGGGAAGTAAGTGTTCTTCTGAGCATTTGAAGTTGGGTTTGTTTTTTGTTTCCGTGCCAAGACCACTTGCACTGGATGTCATGTGAGCCATCTCCAGGAGAGTGAGGAGCAGAGCTGTTATCACAAGCTGCACTCGCGGCCACAAGAGGCTGGTTTCCTCCTTGCGGTTTGAGCTTCTATCAGCAGACCATCAAAAGAGCCTGCAATGGTTAGAGTGGGTGGTGGGACAAGCCAAGTTTCATTTACCGAACTAGATGTGACGTTTGTCATGTAGGCTGCCTTCTGTCATGTTGTTTCTTAACAAATGAGCTGATGTGGAGGTGGGAGTAGACTAGATCAGGACGCCCCTGCATGGGAGAAAGGGACTTTAACCCCATGTCTCAGCTGTGGTCCCCATCAGAATTCCACACTCCCTGCCCCACCAGGGCTGCTTTTTGCAATTCAAGGGAAGCTTCCATTAGTGCCAATGGGCAGAGTCATCCTCTTGCAAATGGAAACATAGGAAGAGTTGCCATATGCTAAGTCAGCCCACTGGAAACTCTAGCTCAGTAATGTCTTCACTGTCATAGGTTCTCCAGGATTTGAGGCAGCTCTACTTGGATACACTGGGGATTTTTAAATAAAGTGAATGATAGAAAGACACTGTTAAATATCTGGTCCTCTCCCATCTGGGAAACCAAATCTGAGAGGTACTGCCTCCCGGGAACTTCTAACCAATCTGAGAGGGTGCAGACCTGGGTTTCTTTAGCATCATTCATCTCATTAAGGACGTGAAAGGCACAGCAGTGAGCACATCCTACATTGAAAAGTGCTTGTAGTTCACAGGAGAGAAAGAGATGGCAAGCAGGGGAAGACATTTTGAAATCTGAAGACATTCCCTGGTGCAGCTAGAAGAGAAGGGCTAGAGCTCCTCCGAGAGAGTCTGTATTGGAAGGGAAAGGGCTGTGGCTCAGCAGCAGAGCATCTGCTTTTGCATGCAGAAGGTCCTTGGATCAATCCCCAGCATCTCCAGGTAGGGCAGGGAAAGACCTATCTAAAATCCTGGCGAGCCCCTGCCAGTCAGGGCAGACGACACACAACTAATTGGACCACTGCCCTGACTCAGTAGAAGGCAGCTTCTTACGTTCTTTCCTGCCTCTCTAGTCCTTCCAGGGCTCTGGCACATGGCAATTTATTGTGAACTCAGCGCTGCTCATGCATGCCACTTCTGTGCAGCATAAAAACAGAGAGGTTTTTAATATTTGAGGTTTTCTATGTTTTAATATTTTGTGGGAAGCTGCTCAGAATGACTGTGGCAACCCAGTCAGATGGCTGGGGCATATTATTATTATTATCATTATTATTATTATTATTATTCACCCAACACCATATTTTCCCATTTATTCCTGGTTTGCCATTTCCATGGAAAAGCCAATAAGTTCTTTTAAAACCCTGCTGAAATGATAAATCTAGGTTATTTCTTTTTTAATCATTATGAGTTTGTTCTGAACTGCATTAATTGTTTATTGAAATATTTGTTTTTGCTTTACTGATATGGTAGTGTGTGTGTGTGTGTGTGTGTGTGTGTGTGTACATATGTAACCTTATATTGGATAGAAACATTGTTTGCTCCTTTTTAAAGCTTTGTTATTATTTTGAGCCACTTTCAGCTCCATATTATTGCTGAAAAGTGGTATACAAATATTAAATCAAAATCACATCACATTTTGGGGTGTTTATGAGATGGCATTGTGATGAAAACCGTGAATCAACTGAATCAACAATAAACTGCCACATAAAAACATCCCCCCTCAAGAGCATTCTCTTTCTCCATTTGCAGCCCACTCCCATCCCTCCCTATTGCTCTCCTCCATCACCTCCTTCTCAATATCCTCCTCATTCCCATTCCATATCACCTCCACTCCTTCCCTCACCTCTGTTCAGAGGATGCTGTCAGAATTAAGCCTGACTGTTCAGAAGCAGGTCACAGCCTGTGAGTGACAGGGCCGCAACTTAATTCGTCGGCTGCTGCTACTTACCCGGCCCTGGGGAGAGCATGCTGGGTTCTAAGGTGAGCCCCTGGTGAATCTGGCATCGCGCTCTGCATCTCAGCTGCCCAGGGTAGGACTATTGGAGGCCCTTGCCCATTCCTGCCCCTCTCCCCACCTCACCCAATCTGCGTCAGCAGAGACTGGAGGAAGCTGATCTGTTTTCAAGAGGAAACTTTCAAGCTCATCTCTTTTGTTTTGTTTTTTCTCATGAAAACCTCAAACGGTGGCTCACATCCGGCTCTCACCCACCCCGTGAGGGAAAAGCTTAATGGGCTGCTGAGTGAAAGCGGTAAAAGAGGCAGCAACGTACTGGCCTCTTAGGCTTGGCCTGGAATTATTTATTCATTCTCTCTCTCTCTCTCTCTCTCTCTCTCTCTCTCTCCTTACTACTTGCCCTTTTCTGTGCAGTCTTGAACGCTATGCTTGCTTGCTTGTTTAAAATAGTTCACCATGCTTCATTGTGGTGTCAACAGTGGAACAAACAGTGGTGGACTCTCCTTCCTTTGAAGTTTTAAAGCAGAGGCTGGATGACCACCTGCCCTGTATGATCTAGTTAAGATTTCTGCATGGTAGGGGCTGGACTAGATGACCCTCAGGGTCCCTTTCAATTCTATGATTATATGATTCCATTATCAAAATAATGTGACATGAAAGCAGTTTGCACACAGTATATAAATGCAATATATATTGAACAAACTCAACTATGCACATCAGACTAAAAAAACGCCACCCATAAAACTGAAGAACATATACAAATGGAAAGAACAAGCTTTGTCTTGGGAAGGGCCGTATAGCTCAGTGGCAGAGCATCTGCCTTGCATGCAGAAAGTGTAGACAATACTGGGCATAAGGGTATCTGTGTCCCTGTGTCTTTGGAATGTGGCAATCAGAACTGTGCATGCATATAATTAAAAGGAGAAGCTGGGTGTGATGGTGCCAGAGTTTCATGTAACTCACAGCTACCTTTCACCATCTGCCTTGAAAATATTGGGAATGCCTGTAAACGACAGGTTGATTCCTCAATTTCCTTCCTGGAAATTGCCCTTTGCTTGGCCTTGGGCTGGTCACTCCTCCTTAGTCTCAGTTCTCCATCTACAAAATGGGAAAAACACAGATTTTGTAGGATCGTTGATATGGGAATGAAATTGAGATGTAATTAGAGAATGAAAAGTACTATAAAGCCAATCCTGACCATAGTAATACCTCAGTGGTGCCCAAAGCACTGCAATGCACACACCTTGACAGGTTCCCTGCAAGCCAGGCCCATATTCCTGTGGCCACGACATCACATTTACAGGTGAGTTTAAGTATCTCAAAAGACAGTTTTCTGTGAAAATTTTGCAGGTGCGCAGAACAGTGGTCCAGACAACAGCATAATCTCCTTCTCTGCCTGGCAGACGCCTTCTTAGAATCTCTGTCTTAGAAAGAGCTTTTTGCTTGTTGAGTGAGGTGTTTTCCATGAATTGTGAACCTTGACATCTCCCCCTCCTGACAGGAATATGGCAAAGGGTTCCAGGCAAGACATACATTCCTTCTTCTCCCCAGAATACAATCTTTTCCTGAGGATGAAAACAAGAGAGTCGTGAGGTGTTGCAAGATGTTCAAAGCCTTGAGCTGTAACTGTGGAAGGTTGCCAGCTGACCCAAAGAGAACTGCCAGCAACTTGACTAGCAGCTTGACCTGCAGAAATAAAACAGATGGAGCTTTTCAGGGCATGAAGATAATAACAATCACTTGCAGCTGCAAGCACATCTGAGAGCCAGTGTGGTGTATATATTTGGTGTTAACCGCCCTGAGCCCAGTCTTGGCCAGGAAGGGCGGGGTATAAATTATTATTATTATTATTATTATTATTATTATTATTATTATTATTATTATTATTATTATTTAGTAGATATTTTATTGTTGTAGGACTATTTATAAACCACCAACTCATAAAAAATAAATTTGGGTAGGTAGGTCTGACACAGCCAAAATAAATAAAAAAATTAAAAAATTGTCCAGTAGCACCTTAGAGACCAACTAAGTTTGTTCTGGGTATAAGCTTTTGTGTGCATGCATCTGAAGAAGTGTGCATGCTCATAAAAAATAGTGAGACTGCATAAAACAAAATAATTAAACCAGCATAACGCTATCATTAAACTATAACATTGTAATAATACAGAACAAATGATTGACAGTAAAGCAGATTAATCCTTAAAAAAATGCTTGGCAAAACAAACACATTTTCAGTAGGCAACATCAGATTGCAGGTGCCTTTCTAATTTCCCTAGGAACAGTGCTTGTGGTAGAGCACCAGACTCTTAATATCCGGGTCGTGGGTTGGAGCCCCACATTGGCAAAAGAGATCTGCATTGCAGGATGTTGGAGTAGATGATCCCCCCCCCCGACTCTTCTAACTCTACAAGTCTATGATTCCAGGAAATTACTGGTGCTTCTGCATGAAGAACATTGGTGAATAAAAGTACCTGTATGAACAGTTTTAGTCACTAGGTGGCAATGGATGTACTGCTATTGGAGAGAAGTCAGGCGTTAGTTTCCTATTACTGTCAGAGAGAAAAAAAATCCTTACCTGACATCCTGACTGGTGTGACCTCTAAGCTACCCATGACGTGACAGAAGAGGAATGTGGGAAGGTCCCTAGCGCACTGACAGAGCAGAGTCCTTGGTTCAATCCCTGTTTGATGTCATCTTGTGTTTTAATTTGTTGGAAGTTAGGGTGGGGAACCAGGCTGAGAATGAGGTTGGGGGTGGAATACAACAAGCCTTTCAGTCAAAGACGTCAGAGGGACACCAACTTGTGATAGCCAGAGTATGAAACTCTTCATCCATTACAATGGCTAAAGGCAGTTATCCACTAGCTAAATTGACTGCTAGGAGGTGGCATTGTAAATACATGGTAAAAGGTAAAGGTACAGGGACCCCTAACCGTTAAGTCCAGTCGCAGACGACTCTGGGGTTGCGGCACTCATCTCGCTTTACATGCCGAGGGAGCTGGCATTTGTCCGCAGACAGCTTCCGGGTCATGTGGAAACGCCGTTTACCTTCCCGCTGGAGCAGTACCTATTTATCTACTTGGCATGCTTTCAAACTGCTAGGTGGGCAAGAGCTGGGACCGAATAACGGGAGCTCACCCCGTCACGGGGATTCAAACTGCCAACCTTCTGATCGGCAAGCCCATGAAATAAATAAATTACCAGCTTGCTGGCTCAGCAGCTGTGGAGATTCCCAGGCTGGGCATTTCCAAAACGATGTTCTATAATGAATAGCCAGAGCTAAATCCAATTTGAAAGAGAGTGGCAGAAGCCCTAAGCTGTGTGTTCCACTTTTGAAATGGCATCTTAAATGCATTTTCATCAATAATTGACAATCCCTGGGTGGGAGCTGTACAGGACCTGGTTACACTGTGCGGCAAATGGAGAGAAGTAGTATGAATGCCAGGCCAGGCTCTTTGCACATGCTTTTGTTGTTGTTGTTCAGCAATGGGCTGGAAAGGTCTTGTTTTAACCAAGGATGCTTTTCAGAATCATGAGAGCAGGCACTGCACTAGGGCTCAGGTAGGAGTATGGTGCTGAACTTTACAAGACAATCCCATTGGCCACTCACTTGGATGGGTAATTTTGCTGCAAATCTGTGCCTTGCTGGAGTGTGTGTGTGCAGCATGGAAGGCATGTGCAGCAGGCAAGGCATAAGTGAAGCAGGGAAAAGCCCTTTGACTGCAGGGATTTGTACCAGGAACTATCTAGACATAAGTCAGTTTGTTCACAGATCTGCTGCACAGGGTCTAGTAGCCCCAGAGATGGAGGAGGAGAAATGAGAGCTGAAAGGGACAGATCATCCTATCATCATCCAACTCTCTCCCCTTTGCTGTCCCAGACTCAGTAACATCCCATATTCCAGGCCTGAAGCTGTCAGGATGCTTTCTTCTGACCCAGTTAGTTCGCCAGCCAAAACTAAAAAAAGAAAGAAAAACACCCAACCTTCCAAGATGTGTAAATTAGTGATGAAGCTGGTGATTTAAAGCTGCAATGAGCTTCTTCTGCTTGGTGGGGAAGTCTCTCTGCAGCAATGTCTCTCAGCCATTGAGGTGTAGCCTGAAAGCAGATGATGGTAATAAAGCGAAGCGGAGCTGCAGCTGGACACCCTGCCTGGATGGGAGATGGGCAAGAGCTCCCCAAGGAAAATGATGTAAATGCAATCAGTAAATGTGGTGTGGTGTCAGAGTCATTCTCCCCACCCCACATGCATACAAGATGCTGTATACACTATAAACAATTTAATTCATGTATAAGCAGTGTACACCCTTCAAAGAAAATCCTCTCCACAAGGAATACTGGGAACTGTAGTTTGTGAAGGGTGCTGAGAACTGTTAGTATGCCCCTCAGCCCCAGCACCCACAGCAAACTACATTTCCCAGGATTCCTTGGGGGAGGAGCAAGTAGGGCTTTAACTGCATGGTGTATATGCAACAGAGCTGGCCCACTCATAAGGCTGGGTCAGGCGGATGCCTCAGACAGCGCCCTCCAAGGGGCATCACCACCACCACCACCCCAGCACTGCCGCCAGTCTCCCCGGCCTCTAGGGTCACAGAGCAACCAGCAGCAAAGCTCTGTGGAATGCCTCCCTCCTGCCAAGTTGGCGCAACAACATATCTAAAAACATAAAACATCAAGTGTTAAAAACGTCCAGATGCAGGGCTGCCTTCAGGTGTCTTCTAAAAGTTGTGTAATTCTTTAACTCCTTGACATCTGATGGAAGGGCGTTCCACCACTACCAAGAAGGCCCTCTGCCTGGTTCCCTGTAGCTTCGCTTCTCGCAGTCTGGGAACCAGCAGAAGACCTTCAGAGGAGGACCTCAGTGTCCAGGCTAAATGATGGGGGTGGAGATGCTCCTTCAGGTATACTGGGCCAAGGCCGTTTAGGGCTTTAAAGGTCAGCACCAACACTGGTAGATTAGACCAGTAGTCTTCACCCCTTTCAGACACAAGGATCCATTTTCAACACTTTCAGGCATAGGACCCACTTTTAATAGCTACACTGGGAATATATTTTATTGCAAGTTATTTATTGCTGTGAGCACATTAACCCCAAACACTCTCTGAAACCAATGACTAACCCAGTCAAGGAGATTAACATTTCCCGTAGGGTGACAAAGCCTCAAAAGCCATACTGTCGTAAGTATAGGTCTATTGTCTTGACATTACAGTATATGTGACCAACAAAAATATCAGGTGTATGTCTGGTACCACTCTCCTGCTCCATCAAATCAAGGAGCACCCATGTCCTCAAACATCACACAACACTATGTCTCCACCACCACCACCTCTGCACTTTATCACATCGGTTGCCACTAGAAGGGAGTGGCACCAAGTAAAACACAAGGGTTTGTCAGGACCACAAACCAGGCAACTGGTTTGTTTCAAAGGTGCCTGCACCAGCTCTATAAATGTCTTGGTGGGAGAGACCCAGCCCCTGTGCTTTGTAAAGAGGTGCACAGGGCTAGAACAGCTCACCAGATGAATGGCCTCCTGATCTCTACCAGCTGCCTGAGGCATAAAGGGGAAGAAGTAAAGACATATACAAAAAGAGGATCACTGTGGACTCTTGGATTGTTTGATGTGCTGCCATTATGCGGCTTGACAAATTGTGTGTTTTATTATTCTGGAGCACCAAAATTTTAATGCAGAAAATATATAGGATTGGTGCAACTGCCAATGTTACTAGTATTAATAATCATAGCAATTAGAATAATACCAATGAATGTTGCAGTCTATGAGTGATAAAGCTGCCTGTGTGAACTGGCTCCAGGTATCATTGCCGGCAATTGAGTTGCTGGCAGTATTCTCCACTAGAGGGCCTTCTGGCTCCTTCTAATTCTTTGACTCAAACCCCCAAACTTCCGCCAACCTATCTGGAGCTGCTGACCAAGACACATTTCATCATGTTTTTGGAGGGATACCTAAGAAGTTTTTGTGTGAAAACTAAAGCATGAATGAAGCAAAAGCATGTCTCATTCACAAGACTGGAAACATAGGGATCTCAAAGGTGCACTTATCAGGAAACTGAGACTAATAGCAGCCTGTCAAGTGTGCCCTATTTGGTGTCCAGTCCAGGTTTGCTGTCTTATAATATATGGAACAAGTCATAGCTTACGATGAAGGATGAGTATCAAGAGATTGCATCAATGGCTCTTTAAAGTAAGAGATTTTGCCATACACTTACAATACTGCCAGTTCTGTTTGTGCTGTTTATTCCCGCAATCAGCTGTCTTTGCCTTTTGTACTTGTAATTCAACCTGACCTTTTCCACAGGACTCTCAGTTGTTATATGAGACATATCAGCATCCATTTACTGAAGCCAGCGTGCACCTGAACACTGGATGATGTTGCCAAAAGGCAAAACAAACCTTTCAAGAATTTTCTCTTGCTCCCATCTCACATGTAAGAGGCTGAGAGGCTGAACCCCATGCATTCATGTTCTGAAAGGTTTCTCATTGTGGGCCTTCCTGGCTGCTGCAGTCACAGGAAGGGAAACTCAGAGCAGCTTCACAGAGTGAACTTTGGCCATAATACACCACAACTTGGACCAAATAATTGGTTCAGGGATGTAGGGGCAGAGAAGGTAGCACCTTGGGGGTCTGAATACCCCCCAAGTTTGGCTGAAGCTCAGTTGAAGGGGAAAGGTACAATAGAGCAGAACTCCCATCAGCTCTAGCCAGCATGGGAAATAGGGGTGATGGGAGTTGTAGTCCAACACCTACTGGACAGTGCCATGTTGGGTACCCTTTAGCAAGATAATTTGCTGTTGTCCTGGCTATTGATGCTGGTATCTCAAACCACATCAGAGGGCAGCAGGCTGAATAAGCCAGCACACCAGCTACCCAAGATCCCTTGCTTAGTGCATTGGTGCACCCTTGCTAAATGGCACTGAGCAACATAGAAGTGTAAAGGTCCAAGCTAGATCGTTTCACCTTTAAGTGCCTGCCTCCTTTTAGTTCTTGAATGATGCCTACCCTGGAGCTGTCCCTGGTCCTGGAAGGGAAAGCAGGAGGAGCAGTCATAGTAAAAAGAGGAAAGGTTTGCTATTGCTGCTCTTGTGTAGACCAAACATAATTCTTGCATTGGGCGTGAAAGCTCATCAATTCAATTTCCAGTCATGCTCTTGGAGACATGTAAGCAGACTTTTTGAAGAAGCGGGCACAGCCAAAGCACACACTTTGCATGAGAAAGAACCAGATTTAAACCCCAGCATTTCCTATTAGATGATTCTCAAGTACCAGGATTGAAAAGGACCTCTACCTAAAAGAGCTTGGAGATCTGATGACAATCCAAGCAGACAATGCTGGACTAGATGGATCAATAGTTTGATTTAGTGAAAGGCAGCTGTGTATATGGCCTTTGTGTAGGCGGTGCCAGCTGCTCTGTGACTGGCATCACTCCTACTTCTGGCCAGACAGGGAAGCAAATGAGTAAAGAATTGAAGACTGGGTCGAGTAGATGGTGGGGGATTGGATTCATATCAAACCTTGTGAAATTCTCCATACAGATAATAATAATAATAATAATAATAATAATAATAATAATAATAATAATAATAATAATAATAATTTATTATTTGTACCCCGCCCATCTGGCTGGGTTTCCCCAGCCACTCTGGGTGGCTTCCAACAAAGATGAAAAATACACTAAAATGTCACATATTAAAAACTTCCCTGAACAGGGCTGCCTTCAGATGTCTTCTGAATGTCAGGTAGTTGTTTATCGATATGTCATGCATGTTCAAAATAAAATTTTAGGGTGGCATTCAACTACTGTATCCTGTCAGCACAAGGATTTCTGTTTGTGCAATTGCATTTCCCCCTTTCTTTCCCCTGCACATGTTCCATGCCCTCAAATTTGCACCAGAGGGTGTGGGGGCAACTCCTGGAACAGTTTTAGGGGGTGCAGAAGCAGCAGAAAGGGAGAAGGTTCCATTGCACAAGGATGTTCCTTGCACTGATGCAACAGGACCTTAGTGTTGCATTGAGTTCTACCCTTAAAAACTCATCCTGTCCATAACAGAAGCAACTCTCTGTTGCTCTGAGCCAGTTTCAGAAAAAAAGAAGCAGCAAGGGGGGTGTTTAGGCTTCTGCAAAGATTTAAGGGTGGAGATGCAACTTCCCTCAGATTTGGGCAGCAAATAACAAAGAGGGTCTCTATTGTGTTCTTATGCTAAGGGCCACATGCAGTTCACATCTGCATATACTTCATGGACCCAAGCAGAAGTCTCAGGCAAAAAGAGTCTGAGTATGGGCAGACAATCATCAGCTCTGGAAGCAGCTGGCAATCTAAAATTGGACTGTATGTATCTGAGCATCCCTGCTGAGATGCCTTTAGTTGTTGCCAGCTGTGCCAATGGTCAGTGCTGCCTTACAGCTGAGAGAATAAATCTGAACTGAACTGAATGGAAGACATGGGAAAGAGCTAATGGTTTGGAAGGAGATAGATGGTGCATTTCCAAGCAACACCAGCATGGAAAGAAGGAAAGAAGGGCAGAGAGAGGGATCTGCTGGGAGAGCAAAAAAGCAACAACCTCAGAGCTGATTTAGCCCTCCAATGTAAAAAGAAAGAGAAAAAGTGCACTTTGCTAAGTCATATATTGGTGTCAAACTGATCCCTAACAATGTAAATGAATGAGATCCAATAGACAAGTATTATTGTTTCAATTTGAAATATTAAAATGTACTAGGGATTAAGGTTTGTTGCGTATAGTAGGGCATACCCACCAAGATTTATCCGATGAAAATAGAGACATCCCTTTCCATCATGATAATTTTACTATTTATACCCCACACATCTTACTGGGTTGCCCCAGCCTCTCTGGGCAGCTTCCAACATACAACAACAACAACAACAACAATAAACATTAAAAAATATTTCCTATACAGGATTGCCTTCAGACAGCTTGGGGGTCGGATAACTCCATACCCTCCAACATTTCTCCAATGAAAAAGGGACATCCTAAGGAAAAGTGGGACATTCCGGGATCAAATCAGAAACCAGGATGGCTTCTCTAAATCAGGGACATCCCTGGAAAATAGGGACACTGGGAGGGTCTGGTAGGGATGCCTTTAGTCAGTGATTCCCCTCCCCCACAAAAAATTACATATCTATCCTACTTTTTCTCCAAGGAACTAAAGGAGCCATAAATGCTTCTCCCCCTCCCCATTTTATCCTCACAGCAACCCTGTGTGGTAGGCCAGTCTCAGAGACATCAGCTATCCCAAGGTCACACACTGACCTTCCTAGGACTGCCGCCCTCAGGATAAAATGGATTTCCGACCTCTGCTCTAGACATTACAAGCATACTTTGATGCCAGGGGGGAAAGGCTCATAGTTAAGTCTGCCTGGGTGAATGCCGGTCTTTGAGTTTCTACAAAAGACCTAAGGGGTACTGATGACTGCAACATTTATCTTGATTTGTTTCCGGGGGGGTTGGATCATCCACTGACTGTGCTGATGTGATATTCCATTATCAAAAGTGACTTGGGAAGAGAGAGCAAGGCTCCCTGAGAATGAATGGGCCTCCACACTGTGACTCAGCAGTCCTGTTTACATTTATTTAAGGTGATGGTGGAGGAGGTTTGACTATTGTGGGGGACAAAGGATATTTTCCAGATAAAGTTAAGGCCTGCCCCCCCCCCCGCCTGGGTAGTCAGAAAAGCAGAGACGAAGCTAACAAAGAGATACATGCAGTTGTGTTTCTGTGAATGTGTTTGGAAAAGATTCCCCTTATTCTGTTATTGACTAAAGATCTCTTGTTGTGTTTTAAACATAAGCCAGACAGAAGGAAACACAGTGGCTTACATGACTATTTTCCATTTCAGCCTTCCACATGATTCAGCTTACTTTCTCAGCTCCCAACTCCCAACCCCCAATCTTCCTGGCTTTTCATTAAAAAAGAAAGAAATACAGAGCATTCATCACACCAGCACTGAGTTTCCTAGCTCAAGAAACTGAGGAGCACCATGCCACAGTACTCAAATCATAGAAGGAAGCTAGAGGGAGCCCACCAACTTATCTGTTTTGCAATGGCTAGGCTCCTGCCAGTGTGCTTGCACCACACTGACCTCACCACCAGCTCCCACTCTCCACCCTGTTATGCAGCAGCTGGAGCTCAAGTGAGCAGTGGCCACCCATTCCTGCCAGTGGCACTTCATGGCCAGGCTCAGAAACACAAACAGCAACCACCTCCCAAACATTTTGAATAAAGTTTTCCTCCTCGCCCCTAAAGAGAAAGCTGAAAGGCACCCCTGGCATTCTCACAGGTGGAAATTATTTTGAGAAACTGTGGCTGGGGATGCAGATTTCAGCCTAGCATAGTCTGAATTAGCAGTGAGAGCTTCTGGGAAGCCACAACGTGGTGCTAGGGCCATTAGTGCACCCAACTGGAGCAGACAGTCTGGCTGCATAAGGGCAGGTAGGTTTGAGGGCTACTGCCATGGAGGCTTCCCACATGCTCGGGCAATTTTTGGTGAGGATGTTTGCAGACCAGCAGCACCACAACTGCACTCATGCCAGATGCAAAGGAACACAGGGGTGCTGTTCCTTTGATGGCAGTAGAACAGGCTTCATCAAACTCAGCCCTCCATATGTTTTGAGACTACAATTCCCATCCCTGACCACTGATCCTACTAGCTAGGGATCATGGGAGTTGTAGCCCAAAAACATCTGGAGGGCCAGGTTTGAGGAAGCCTGCTGTAGAAGGTATATCAGCAGATTCAGATTTTATTGTTTTATTTGTTTTACAGGCATATATAGCACAAAATAAACAGCAGCATCCAGGTGGGGATAACAAATGCACAAAACAACATGAAAGTAGCACCTGAGCAGCCATGCGCAAGGGCTGGAGGTTTGACCTGTGCCTTAGAAAAGGTCTGTGTAAACAGAAAAGGCTTCAGTGAGCATCTGAAACAAAGTAAAAATGGTCCTTGCTGAATAGAAAGAGGCAAGGAGTTCCACCAGCTAGGCACAGAAACACCAAATGTCCTCTGTTTCACAGAAGCAAGGCAAACATCAGATGTCACTCTTAATTGGGCCTCTCAGGCTTGAACATAAAGATCATGAAAGGGAGTTCATGATGGCTGGGAGTTAGTTAAGGGGGAGATAGTAAAAGCACAAGGTCAGGCAATACCAATGAGATGGAAACATGGAAGGTGCCTAAAGAAGCCAGGGTGGCTATCTAAAGAACTTTTAACTGAGTTAAG
This sequence comes from Podarcis liolepis, assembly GCF_965112155.1. Classification (NCBI taxonomy): domain Eukaryota; kingdom Metazoa; phylum Chordata; class Lepidosauria; order Squamata; family Lacertidae; genus Podarcis; species Podarcis liolepis. Next base: position 2,265,652 of record NC_139555.1, read on the forward strand.
ATTTAAAAAGGATGTGTACAAAAAATGGAAAAGGGGGGAAACCACCAAAGAGGAATTCAAACAAATAGCCAGCACGTGTAGACACAAAGTCAGAAAAGCTAAAGCACAGAATGAACTCAGGCTTGCTAGAGAGGTTAAAAGCAACAAAAAAGGCTTTTATGGGTATGTTCATAGCAAAAGGAAGAACAAAGAAACAGTGGGGTCACTCAGAGGAGAAGATGGTGAAATGGAAACAGGGGACACAGAAAGGGCTGAACTCCTCAATGCCTTCTTTGCCTCAGTCTTCTCCGATAAAGAAAACAATGCCCGACCTGAAGAATTTGGAGCAAATGATTCAGCAAAGGGAACACAGCCCAGAATAACTAAGGAGATAGTACAAGAATATTTGGCTAGTTTAGATGTATTCAAGTCTCCAGGGCCAGATAAACTGCATCCAAGAGTATTAAAATAACTGGCATATGTGATCTCAGAACCACTGGCAGTCATCTTTGAGAATTCCTGGAGAACAGGCGCAGTCCCGGCAGACTGGAGGAGGGCAAACGTTGTCCCTATTTTCAAAAAGGGGAAAGGAGAGGACCCAAATAATTACCGCCCAGTCAGTCTGACATCAATACCAGGGAAGATTCTGGAGCAGATCATTAAGCAAACAGTCTGTGAGCACCTAGAAAGGAATGCTGTGATCACCAATAGTCAGCATGGATTTCTGAAAAGTAAGTCATGTCAGACTAACCTGATCTCGTTTTTTGACAGAATTACAAGCCTGGTAGATGAAGGGAACGCAGTGGATGTAGCCTACCTTGATTTCAGCAAGGCATTTGACAAGGTGCCCCATGATATTCTTGTAAAGAAGCTGGTAAAATGTGGTCTTGACTATGCTACCACTCAGTGGATTTGTAACTGGCTGACTGACCGAACCCAAAGGGTGCTCATCAATGGTTCCTCTTCATCCTGGAGAAGAGTGACTAGTGGGGTGCCACAGGGTTCTGTCTTGGGCCCGGTCTTATTCAACATCTTTATCAACGACTTGGATGATGGACTCAAGGGCATCCTGATCAAATTTGCAGATGACACCAAACTGGGAGGGGTGGCTAACACCCCAGAGGACAGGATCACACTTCAAAACGACCTTGACAGATTAGAGAACTGGGCAAAAACAAACAAGATGAATTTTAACAGGGAGAAATGTAAAGTATTGCACTTGGGCAAAAAAAATGAGAGGCACAAATACAAGATTTGTATTGTATACAAATACACCTGGCTTGAGAGCAGTACATGTGAAAAGGATCTAGGAGTCTTGGTTGACCACAAACTTGACATGAGCCAACAGTGTGACGCGGCAGCTAAAAAAGCCAATGCAATTCTGGGCTGCATCAATAGGAGTATAGCATCTAGATCAAGGGAAGTAATAGTGCCACTGTATTCTGCTCTGGTCAGACCTCACCTGGAGTACTGTGTCCAGTTCTGGGCACCACAATTCAAGAAGGACACTTACAAACTGGAACGTGTCCAGAGGAGGGCAACCAAAATGGTCAAAGGCCTGGAAACGATGCCATATGAGGAACGGCTAAGGGAGCTGGGCATGTTTAGCCTGGAGAAGAGGAGGTTAAGGGGTGATATGATAGCCATGTTCAAATATATAAAAGGATGTCACATAGAGGAGGGAGAAAGGTTGTTTTCTGCTGCTCCAGAGAAGCGGACACGGAGCAATGGATCCAAACTACAAGAAAGAAGATTCCACCTAAACATTAGGAAGAACTTCCTGACAGTAAGAGCTGTTTGACAGTGGAATTTGCTGCCAAGGAGTGTGGTGGAGTCTCCTACTTTGGAGGTCTTTAAGCAGAGGCTTGACAACCATATGTCAGGAGTGCTCTGATGGTGTTTCCTGCTTGGCAGGGGGTTGAACTTGATGGCCCTTGTGGTCTCTTCCAACTCTATGATTCTATGATTCTATGATCAGGCAGGTATATATGGGGAAAGACAGTCTCTCAAATAAGCTGGTCCCAAGCTGCTCAGGGCCTTGTATTTCTGAATTTGGCTCAGCAGCATATAAGCAGCTGGTGCACATTCTTAAGCAGAGCTGTTGATGGGAAGCCTCTGCCAGGATGAGAGGCACCAGCCAAAACCCCCGCCTTGTACACAAAAGTGTCCTGTTCTACTCTGCATCTGGTGTCCCTACTTTCTCATGAACTGTTCCACCCATGCAAAAGGCAGGTTGCATTTGGCTCAAGCACATAGCAGTGAGCTGAGTGGGCTAAGAGCCCTAAGAATCCCTAAGACCTTTCATTGAAGGGGGGGGTAAAATTATAATTAATAAAGCATTGTTCCCAATTCTTATTTTCCACAAATAATTCTGAATGCAATTTTTAATCTATAAACATTTGCTGCAATTCCACAGGAGTACAGGAATTCCACAGAGAACGTGGCACTGGCCGTAGATCTGTAAATCTCAGCTTTCTTTTTTTCAAAAGAACATGTTTTTTCTCCCTTGTGGTTGAAAAAAAATGTGCTTGAAAGTGCATCAGCAAATCCTGCTGAACTCTTTGAAACTGGAGTATTAACTGGGAAATATTTCCAATGATTTAAGATGAGGCTTTAAGGTGTCCAACGCATGTGCCTTCCCATGACTAGCAAAACCCAAATAAAATCCACAATGTAGTGAAAATGGGCAGAACAAATTGTGCCAATGAATGGCGAAATGCATATGTGTTTAATTAACTGACATCATTTATACATTTGAGCTTTCATTGGCACCAAATTTGGTGCAGTATTTCAAAACCGATTGATGGTACAAAGTACACATAACTGCCAATAAATAGCTCAGATTTGTACTTCCTTCAAAGTCTCTCTACCCTCTTCGGCCTGATGACACCCTGAAGTGCTTCTGCCAATCAAAATAAAAACTTAGTCAGCAAGGAGTTTCACAGGAGGGTCACTTGGAGGAGAGGGTGGAAGGCAATGGGCCAAAGGTCCCATCCTTAGACCCTGAAGCAGAGTTCCAAAATTCCTATTGCGAAAGCTAGTACTCTCCCCAAAATAGCGCACCTCTTGTCAAAAGATTGGCAAGTAGGGGATCAGTTGGTACAGTTCAGGAGAGACAGCAAGTGTTGACTTTGGCCTACACTTGCTGATCTTTTGAACAGGTGCATTCTAAGTGGCCACCTTTGGTCTCATTTTAGGACTTCAGCATTCTCAGGAGTCCCACCTCCATTCTGCATCTCTTTTTGCCTGCAGGTATCAGGACATTTGCCAGTGGCGTGCTGTGTGGTGTAGTGCAGGGCAGGGGGCTGATGACTGCTGGATTCCCAGAAAGGAAGCAGGCAAGGTCAGAGGAGGCCAGCACTGCACAGAGGATGCTCCCACCTCTGCCCTTTGGACCGGTGACTGCAGACGTCAGGGCTTGTATTTGCAATCCTCCCAGCTCTCTGCAAACATTGACTCTCACAGGTTTCCATCCTTCTGCACATGAACCCAGCTGTGTCCAAGGCCAACCTAGCAGTGGAGGACTCATGGAGGCCCCACAGGGCTGGGCGTCGAACATTCCAGGTTCACGTGCCCTGAAAGAAAGAGCTTGCCAGCTCCCTGTGAGTTGATTGTTGACTGTGGAGTGCATGCAGCTTTGTGCTCTGCTCGGTGTGTTTATTGACACCTGCTATGAAAAGAGCACCACTGTGGCCTGGGACAGAGCCAGAGCCATCTGACAGATCACCAGATGCAAGAAACAGATGCAGGGGATGAGGAGGAGGACCTGATTTGCCCTGAAGGCCAGACAATGGCAGGAGCACACACACACCCCAAGCCCATGAAATAATATGGAAAGAGACGGATCTATTTGGTAGCTGACATTAAATGTTTATGAGGGTTGCAGATTTTCAAATCTTGCCCCCTCCCCAATAACATACATAAAATGGTTGGTCTGTGGAGCCTTTTACTCTAGGGCAGAGGTAACTAACCTGTTGTTGGGCTGTATCTCCCATTGTCCCTGACCACGGGGCATGCCAGCTGAGTGATGGGAGTTGCAGTCCACAACATCTGTAGGAGCCCACATTGGCTACCATGGCAGGGATTAGGAACCTGTAGCCTTCCAGATGTTGATGGACTCCCTGGCCTTTGTCCATGCTGGCTGGGGCAGATGAGAGTTGGAGTTCAAAAATATCTGGAGGGACACAGGTTCTCCATCCCTGGTCTAGGGAGTGCAAAGGAAGGACACAGAAGGTCCCCTCTGCCTAATTACTGTGTGGAAGCTCCATAAACAAAATGCCCGGAGGAGCCCTTGGTTTACCTCTCTGACTCTAATGGGATTTTACTGTTCTACTTGATTGCTTATTGTTGGTATTTTAGTGATGTCAAACTGCTGTGCGAGACAGAAAAGTGGTGACTAAGTTTTTGAAATAAACAACCCTGTTTCTAGCAGTGTGGAGCCATATATGCTTTTGGGAAACCCATAATCAGGGCAATACAACCCCAGTCCTCCCTTATTGTTTGTGGGGGAGAGCAGACACACAGGCCACCATCTTTGAACTGAACATCCCTCAACACTACCCATGCTGGAAGAAAACACTTGAGGAAGGTGGATACTCCAAGCCTGGGGAGAAGCTGAGCACATATCACAAGCCATTCAATGTGTGGTTTGCAGTTGTATCAAGAAATAGAAGGAGATCCTAACAAGGACCACTACAGTAGTAGATAGGTAGCCGTGTTGGTCTGCCATAGTCAAAGTAAAAAAAAATTTTTCTTCCAGTAGCACCTTAAAGACCAACTAAGTTAGTTCTTGGTATGAGCTTTCGTGTGCATGCACACTTCTTCAGATACCTGAAGAATATCTTCTTCAGATATCTGAAGAAGTGTGCATGCACACGAAAGCTCATACCAAGAACTAACTTAGTTGGTCTTTAAGGTGCTACTGGAAGAAAAAATTTTTTTTACAAGGACCACTACAGTCATGGCTGCCTATTACCGTAGTTTCTAGGCCTAGTTCAAATTGCTGGTGTTGACCTATAATGCCTTCCATGGCTCAGGGGGACCTCAATACCTTAAGGACCACCCCTCCCTATACAAATCGACCCAAACCTTGAGGCCCTTCTCTATGTCCCCACTCCCCGAGAAGTTTGAAGGGTGGCAGCACAAGAACAGACCTTTTCTATGGTGGCTCCCTGACTGTGGAATGCTCTCCTCAGAGAGGCTCCCCTGGTGCCATTATGACATGTCTTTAGGCACCAGGAGAAAACATTCCTCTCTAGCAAGGCCTGTGGCCATTAAATAATCAATGGCCTTCTAAAGCGGGGGGGGGGGGGGCTGTTATTATGATTTTTAAATTATCATACTGTCTATTATTATGCCCTTTGTTATGTTTTTATTATTGATGCTCCATAAAATGCATTCTTAATGTTATGCACTGCTCTGGGATCTTTTGATAAAGGGCAGTATATAAACCGAATAATAACAATAAACATTTCCCCATGCCAAGATCTTGACAAAAATTGCTCCCAAAGATCCCCCCCCCCAAAAAAAAAGCCATAGGTCCACATTCTTTCTTTTTTTTACAATTAATTTTTATTCAATTTCCAATATACATTCCATCCATATTTAACATTCACTTCTAACATGTGCATCTTTTAGACTTCCCTCAGCCTATCTGACAATTTTCCATGTAATCACAATTACTCACATTTCCTAAATTTATATTGCGCTTTAACAATCTTAATCTTATCATATCTTTCAAGCAACATTTCTATCCATCATTTTCACAGAGCTTCTTGAAAGCCAACAAGCGTTATTTGTTCTTCACATACATTTTTGGTATACTCTGTGAATTTATTCCAGTCCTCGGTGAATCTCTGATTGCGTTGGTTCCGAATTTTCCCCGTTAATTTGTCCATTTCTGCATATTCCATCAGTTTCATCCTCTATTCTTCCCTCGTCTGCATTTCTTCCTGTTTCCATTTCTGGGCCATCAAAATTCTAGCTGCTGTTACTGCATACCTAAATAATTTCACATCATTCTTTTTAATTTCATTCCCTAATAATCCTAATAAAAATGCTTCTGGTTTCTTAACAAAAGTATATTTCAACATTTTCTTTTTTTTTTTTTTTTAATAAATTTTTATTCATTTTCCATAAATAAAGAATAAAACAAAACAAAAACATAAATAAACACAAAAATGACTTCCCCATACCACCCCTTTTCTACATTCTTGTTTCAAGATTTTCCAGCAACCCTTTTGTATTACACTTATTTCTATTTCGTGAATTTAACTTCCAAAATATATTTAAAACAACTGTAGTTCTTTATCTCTTATAACCCTGATCCTCTAATTTTCCAAATTACAACAATTTTTAAGGTAAACTTTAAACTTGTTCCAGTCTTCATCCACCGCCTCTTTCCCTCGGTCTCGTATTCTGCCAGTCATCTCTGCCAGTCCCATATAGTCAATCACCTTCGTCTGCCATTCTTCCAACGTGGGTAGATCTTGTGTCTTCCAATACTTTGCTAGAAGAATTCTTGCTGCTGTTGTGGCATACATAAAGAATGTCCTATCCTTCTTTGGCACCATTTGGCCCACCATACCCAGGAGAAAGGCCTCTGGCTTTTTATTAAAGGTTCTCTTCAGAACTTTTTTAATTTCATTATAGATCATTTCCCAGAAAGCCTTAATCCTCGGGCAGGTCCACCAAAGGTGGTAGAAGGTTCCCTCCGTTTCGTTACACTTCCAACATTTGTTATTGGGCAAATGATAAATCTTTGCTAACTTAGCCGGAGTCATGTACCACCTGTAGATCATTTTCATAATGTTTTCTCTTAAGGCATTACATGCCGTAAATTTAACACCAGTGGTCCATAACTGCTCCCAGTCAGCAAACTCAATGTCATGCCCTATATCGTGTGCCCATTTAATCATACTAGATTTCATCATTTCATCTTGGGTATTCCATTTCAACAGCAAATTGTACATTCTTGACAAATTTTTAGTATTGGGTTCTAACAGTTCTGTTTCTAGTTTCGACTTCTCCAATTGGAAGCCTTTCTTTCTGTCCTGTTTGAATAGCTCATTTATCTGACGATAATGTAACCAATCTCTCACTTTAAACTTCAATTTCTCGAAACTCTGCAATTTTACTTTTTCGCCATCTTGTTCTATCATTTCAAAATATTTAGGCCAATTAAAATCCATATTCAATTTTTTCACCTCTTTTGCCTCCATTGGTGACAGCCACCTGGGGGTTCTACTTTCAAGCAAGTCTTTATACCTCATCCAGACATTGTACAAAGCTTTCCTTACCATATGGTTCTTAAAGCCTTTATGCGCTTTTACCTTGTCATACCATATATATGCATGCCAACCATGTCTATTATCAAACCCTTCAAGATCCAAAATGTCTGTATTCTCGAGGAGCAGCCAATCTTTCAGCCAGCAAAATGCTGCTGATTCATAGTAAAGTCTTAAGTCCGGCAGGGCAAACCCTCCTCTATCTTTTGCATCTGTTAATGTCTTAAATTTTATTCTTGGCTTTTTGCCCTGCCAAACAAATTTCGATATATCTTTCTGCCACCTCTTGAAACAGTCCATCTTGTCTATTATTTGCAGTGTCTGAAACAGGAATAACATTCTAGGCAATACATTCATTTTGATAACAGCAATTCTGCCTAACAAGGAAAGTTTCAGCCTTGACCATATGTCTAGATCTTTCTTAACTTCTGTCCAGCATTTATCGTAATTGTCTTTAAATAAGTTCATATTTTTAGCTGTCAAGTTCACCCCCAAGTACTTCACTTTTTTTACTATCTCCAAACCTGTTTCCTTCTGAAATGTCTCTTTTTCCTCATTTGTTAAGTTTTTCTCCAGCACTTTAGTTTTTTGTTTATTCAATTTAAATCCTGCAACTTGACCAAATATCTCAATCAGTTCTAAAACTCTTTTTGTACTGGTGCTTGGCTGCTGTAAGGTCAAAACTAGGTCATCTGCAAATGCCCTCAGTTTATACTCTTTCACTCCGAGCTGGATTCCTTTAACCAACTGGTCCTTTCTAATCATATTTAACAAGACCTCCAGGACCAGTATAAAAAGTAGAGGGGAGATAGGGCATCCCTGTCGTGTTCCTTTCTCTATAGCTATCTCTTCGGTTACCACATTGTTCACAATTAGCTTTGCCTTCTGCTCAGAGTATATTGCCCCTATACCATTTTCAAAACCTTGGCCTACCCCCATCCCATGGAGATTCTTTTTCATAAAACTCCAGCAAATATTATCGAAGGCTTTCTCCGCGTCCACAAAAATTAAAACTGCCTTTCTGTTGATGTTTATTTCCAGCAATTCCACAATGTCTATTATGTTTCTCACGTTGTCAGACATGTGTCTTCCCGGGAGAAAGCCAGCTTGGTCCTTATGAATCTCACCTATCAGTACTTTCTTCAATCTTTTTGCTAAAATATCTGCAAATATTTTGTAATCCACATTTAGTAATGATATCGGGCGGTAGTTCTTAACCTGGTTCTTTTCAGTCTCAGTTTTTGGTATAAGCGAAATAAAAGCCTCTTTCCACGTTTCAGGTGCCTTTTTCCCCTCCAGTATTTCATTGCAAACTTCTTTCAATGGTTGCACTAAACATTCTTTCAAAGCTTTATAGTATCTGGCCGTCAGACCATCTGGTCCTGGAGACTTTCCCAATTGCGCTTTTTGAATGGCCTCCTCTATTTCTTGTTCTGTTATTTTCTCATTCAAGGTCAATTTGCTTTGTTCTGAAATTTTAGGTAGTCCATGATTTTTAAGAAATTCATCTATTTCTTGTTCATTCACTGGCCCTTGTGTATATAGCTTCCTAAAAAAGCTTTGGAAACAATTACTTATCTCATTTGGCTTATGGATATTCTTTCCCTCTACCTCCAAACAAGTAACTGTATTCAATTTTTGCCTCTTTTTCAATTGCCATGCAAGAAGCTTCCCACATTTGTCTGCTGACTCGAAAGTCCTTTGTCTCATTTGTTTAATTTTCCATTCTATCTCTTGGTTTGTCAATTCCATATATTGCGTCTGGTGGTACTTTATTTCTCTCAAAATTTCTTGAGACTTTGGATTAGATCTCAATTTCTTTTCTCCTTCCTTCATTTTCTCTAAAAATTTTTCTTTCCTTTCATTTTGCTTTTTCCTCTTAATTGAATTCTGTTGTATCAGGAAGCCTCGCATTACGGCTTTACTCGCGTCCCAAATTGTTCTTTTTTCCACTTCTGTTCTGAGGTTTATCTCAAAGTAATCTTTCAATGTTTTTAGGGCCTTTTTGCAAAATTGTTCGTCTCTAAATAGGGAGTCATTCATTCTCCATCTAAAGGATCCAGTTGTTGTCATTTTCATTTCCATCTTTACTGCATTGTGGTCGGAGCAGGTTTTTGGGCAGATTTCTACTTTCTTTATCTTCGTAGCCATCACGCTAGATACCCAGATTTGGTCGATTCTTGTCCATGTCATTTTAGATTCTGAAAAAAAGGTTCCCTCTCTCTCCAGAGGGTTCTTTGTCCTCCAGATGTCAATCAAGTCCATGTTTTCCGTCATTTCAAAGAAAGTTTTTGGTAATCTTCCTTCTTTAGAAATTATCTGTCTTTGTGCCTTGTCCATGTTTGTGGAGACCACTCCGTTCATGTCCCCCATCAATATTATTTTGCAGTCGAGGTAGTCCAGTAGATTTTCATGCAACTTCTTAAAGAATTCGGCCTTCCCATCATTAGGTGCATATATTCCAATTATCAAATACTTTTCTCCCTGAATCTGTACTTCAATTGCCACATATCTTCCTTCTTCATCCTTAAATTTCATTTTTGGGTCCAATTTTTCTTTTGCATAAATCACTACTCCTCTCTTTTTTACTTTATCGGAAGATATAAATTCTTGTCCTAATCTTTTGTTCACCAACAATTTCCTGTGTGCTCTGGTTATATGAGTTTCTTGTAGACATATCAGGTCCAATTGTTCCCTTTTCAAAATATGAAAAACTTGTCGTTTTTTCCTGGGATGGTTCAAACCATTGCAGTTCCAACTAAGAAGTTGCAGCGACATTTTGTTTATTAGATATTTGACCCTCCGACTGCTCCAAGCTTTTCTTCCTCTTCAGTTGGCGGTTGTGGTAATCCAAATGATAGATTTGCAATGTCTGTTAGCCCTCCTCCTTCTGGTGTTGATTCTTGTCCTCCTCTTGCTAGGCCCACCGTACCTTTCTGTAGGTCCTCTAGATTCCTTTCCAAGAAGTTTTCTTTTTCCTGTACTGATCTTATTCTTCTTTTCTTCCCTTTGTAGTTGAAGGACAACCCCTGTGGAAATTCCCACCTGAAAGGAATAAAGTTCTTCCTCAACAAATTGGCTAAGTCTCTATAAAAAGTCCTCACTTCCAGGATATATTTAGGAATGTCCTTAAAGATTTGGACTTGAGTGTTTCCAATTACCAAAGCTTTTTGATAGTGAAGGTCCAATATCTTGTCTCTTTCCTCTTTGGTTCTAAAAGTAATCAGGCAATCCCTTGGCTTCACACTTTGCTTCCTACCAAGTCTGAAAGCAGTTGTTATCTCTAGTTCATCCTCCTCGAGATCTCCTTGCCAATTTTCTAAGATTGCCTCTGTGAGAAATTCCTTCAGGTTGTCCTTTTCATTCTCTGGAACCTGTCTTAATTTCAAATTCCGTTCTTTCCGTTGTAGCTCCAGTAAGGAGAGGGCCGCTTCATGCTCATTCACCTTTTTCTCTATCGGTGCAAATTTTCCCTGTGTCTCCTCGGCAATGGATCTTGCACTCTCTGCGATTTTCTTAGTTTCTGTAGATTCCTGAATCAACCTATTTATAGATTCTGTATTAGTTGCCACTGACGTGGTATTCAAGTCCAGTCTTGCTGTGAGTTCTGTCAATTTCTTTGAATTTTCTGTAGATTGCTTTGTTAAGGCCTCCAGGGATTGATTTATTTTAAGCAGTGCCTGTGTCATAGATTCCATTGATGCTGTTGTCACACTTTCCGGCGCAGGCACTGTACTGCCAGAGATTGAGCCTCTTTTCTTTTGTGTCACTTTAGCTTTAGATCTGGTTCTTATCTCCTCTGCCGTGCCACTCATATCCCAAGGCCGTTCTCACAGGAAAAGCTTCTAATGGAAAATTCCACTGTCAGCCAGTTACTTCACAGTTTTTCCCTCTTGGTCCTCCAGAGGGAGCAATTAATAGTGTCCAGATTAAAGGAGACAAAGAAACAGAAAGCCGGATGTAAAGAATCAAAAGTCCGCCATTAAAGTTCTTTAAAACTTTTTCTCCAGGTAGAATCAAAATATCAAGATATCTGTAACAAAGTCCCGTTAAGTCTTGAAATTCGTTCACCATTTAAGGTATAATCTATTTCCACTTCATACCTATTTTAAAGGACAATTTTCCGGTGTTAATTCCTGGCAGATCGTCACCAAGGGATCAGGGCAGTGGAAAGCTTTGTTTCCTTTAAGTTTAAAGTATCTTCACCAAGTTGTCTTTTCCCCCCCCCTTCTCCTCCGATCAGGGGGAAGGAGATACTTTTGACAGCTCAGGGTTGACAGTTCGCAACTAAGTTTCTTGTAACTGCAGCGAGATCTTTCGTTGCTTTAAATTTCTGCAGTCCGGGGGGGGCAGACTTCCTTATTTTATTCCCTCCCGTTTTCAGCCAAATTTTCAAGTTTAAAGGGTCCCGATTCTTTTTCTGCTCTTACTCACGGGAATCCAGTCCAGATTTTCCTTTCAGGAAGAAATCGGCGCTCTCCGCTTATGGCGACGCGGCTTCACTCCGCAGGCTGGGTAACGACTCTCAGCACCGCGCTCACTCCCGATGCCGCTCCGGAGCCTTTAAAAAGGCTCTTTCACAGTACCGGGGGGCGCAAAGGTGCCCACCGAATCTCCTTGCTCTCAGGCTTCCGCGCCTGAGATTTTAGGGGTCCCCCGCTCGCCGTAGCGGGTAAGACCCGAACTTGCGGAGCAGTCCTTCTCCGGAGCTCGGAGAGAGGACCGCCATTAAGCGCTGGCACCGACCGGAAGTCAAGACTGACCCAACATTTTCTTCATCTCATTATAAATCATTTCCCAGAAGCCTTTCACTTTCTTACATTCCCACCACATGTGATAAAATGTTCCTTCTTTTTCCTGACATTTCCAACATTTATTACTAACTTTATACATCTTACCAAGTTTCACTGGTGTTACATACCATCTAAGGTCCACATTCTTTCTGAGCAACCTTCTGAGGGGCATGTGCAAGTCCTGGGCAAAGCAATTTTTCCTTTGTACAGTATTTTGGTTTCTATATCTACAAACACACCCCTTTCCCCCATCCAGGCAAGCAAAAGGCATGATCAGGATTCAAGGACACATTCCCGTCAATCAAAAACACTTGGGGGTGAAGCAGGGTGAATGAGGGAGGGCAGGAAGGCATGGATTTGACCCCCTGGCTTGAGGGTCCCCAGCTCTGCCTTAAGGGAAGCTGCTTTCAGTGCAATTATCCATTTCCTGCCCAGTGCAAAATTAATATCTTTAGGGAGGTGCTTTTCATCAGGGCAGAGGAAAAGAGTTAACCCTCCTATCCAGCCCCACTGTGATCCAAATCCAGACTGAGAGGAGACTGACCTGATGCAAAAGTGGACAGGGGTCTCCTCCTCCTGCAATAGTTATCAGGAAGTGGGGATTTCAACAGGTATAGCTTGTCGTGCAAACCACTCCTGTTGAAATCTACACAACTGTTAAAGGTCCTCTTTTGCATCTGGTCAGCCTAGTTGAGACTGACAGTGAGCAGCTCATTCTAAACCTTTCAAGTGAGAAATTCTTTCTGCAGGGGAGGCAGGAGGGGTGGCATGAAAAAAAGTTGTGTTCCACTGAGAAGCTTGTGTGTGTGTGTGCCCCCCCCCCTTTTGGATGAGCTTGATGTCTGGCAAGGGAAACTTGGGCGGGGAGGTAGGTTTGTGACAGCCTGCAGAATCCCAGCCAGAGGCTTTCCCCTTCACAGTCCATGCCAGGGAAGTGAGGCAAGTGGAGGGAATGAGGCAAACTAGCCTTCCCCTTCTCTTGTCACTGATTTGCCAAATCTGGATCTGCAGTGATGAGCCTCAGAGAGAGGCTGTTTTGTAATGCAAGATCTGTGTGATGTCTCCTCTCCTCTCCTGGCCATCTCTGCAGCGTTTGCAAAGGGAGGAGAAGTGGGCGGCAGTGTGTGGGCTGTCTGCTCTGGAAAGTGTGACAGCAAGTAGGTGCTGCTGGGAGGAGGCGAGAGTGTTGCCTTTGCACCAGCCCAAAGTGGTCTCACTAACAACTTCTCCACCGAAGTGTCAGAAGAAGAAGCTGTATATTTTTAGGCTTAGGGACCAGAAATGCCAGACTCACTGGGGGTGAGGGGCCATAGGTCAGTGCTAGAGCATCTGGCTTGCATGCAGAAAGTCCTCACTTCAATCCCTGGCATCTCCTAATAGGGCTGGGGAAGCACTGCTGTCTGAAGACCTGGGGGGCTGCTGCCCATCCATGTAGACAGGTGGATCAGTGGTCTGGCTGCTTCCTATGGGTATTATTGTGCTCTCATCCCCCAAGTTGTGAGATGTTCAAGGTGGGCCTTACATGTCTAGTGCTATAAGTCATGATGGCTATATTTCCTCCTCCAGGATCAGGCAGAATATGCTGATTTATATGCATTGTGGAGGATAAGGCTATCTGTGGCTACTGGCCACAATGGCTATTTTCTGCCTCTACTGTTGGAGGGAGAACATCTCTAAATACCCCTTGCTTGGAATCAAAAGGGAGGAGAGTGATGCTGCACTCATGTCCTGCTTGTGGTCTTCCCATAGGCCACTCTGAGAATACAGATGCTGGACTAGATGGGCTATTGGCCTGACCCAGCAGGGCTTGCCTGATGTTCTTTATCTATTTACAAATCCACAAGAACTATGCAGGTGCAATTGGGGAGGCCTCCTTAGCAAGCCATCAGTCTAAAGCTGGTTTAATCCTTCAATGATATAATTTCATCAGGTATTTCAGCAGCATGAAGAATAGCAATACACAGAAATAAGAGGGAGGGGGAAGCATATTGCAATAATCAAACCTGAGATTTACCCATAAAAAATGAGATTTACCAGAGCATGTGTTAACAGAGAAATCTGACGGCTCCCTTGGACAAAAAAACAAGGCCATCACATCACTGGAGTACGGTGGCCAAGTCGTATCTGTGCAAAAGTGGCCACATATGGTGAGCCAGACGGAGTTGGATAAAAGCAGTTCTACCCACTGAGGCCCCCTGAGTCTCCAGTTACAGTGTTGAATTCAGGAGCACCCACAAGCTGCAGACCTGTTATTTCCAAGGGAATGCAGCCTCATCTCCCCTTCTCTCAGATGTTAGGAAACATAGTGACTTTGTCTTTTCAAGGGTTCAGCCTCAGTTTATTGGCTCACATCCAACCCATCACCACCTCCTAGGACCTGTCTAACACTACAACCAACTCTCCCAATTCAGAAGTGTGCACCCTGAGGCCGAGTGTTGGCCCTTTAAGGACTCCAATTCTGAAAAGGTGGAGTCTAGGAGAGACAGAGACTCAAAAGGGTCTCAGCTCACTTCCAAGTTTCCAGCCCTTGTTAGAGCAAGTTGCTTGCTTAGAGCACTCCATGGTGCTATTGCACCCAACCTAGTCCATGGAACATTCTGCGGAACCAGGACAAGATAGGCCTGAGATTCCTCCTACTAGAGCTAAGTGCAAAACTGAGGGTCCGGGGGCAGAGCAGAGTACAAAACAGTAGCTTAGAGAGCAGAGTCAGCAACCAACTGCACCTCTTGTGTACTTATATGTAGTATATTCAAGTACAACCCTGGCTGGATCTAGACACATCAGAAAAGCAATTCAGTTAAATGCATTGTAAACTTCATACAGGGAAATCCCATTAGCGAAAGATGGGACTCCACAGCACCATCTGGTGTCATAGTATTATGACACTTATAAAAGTGCTTTATCTTTACGAATGTAGCTGAATCGCCTATGGTACCTCGGTTTAAGAACAGTCCTGTTTACAAACGATTTGGTTTACAAACTCCACAAAACCGGAAGTAGTGTCCTGGTTTGTGAACTTTAACTCAGTCTAAGAACGGAATCTGAATGGTGGAAGGGCACTGGTGGCGGGAGGCCTCATTAGGGAAAATGTGCCTCAGTTTAAGAACGGTTTCGGTTTAAGAACGGACTTCCGGAACAGATTAAGTTCGTAAACCGAGGTACCACTGTATACTAATTACTATAAATCAGAGGTTAGTTACTGCTGTAGTTTATGCTAAATTAACAATTGTTTAAGCTCATTAAGTATGAACCAGAGATTCCCTGAGTGGGGGCATAGTTATGTAAACACTATCCAACTATCAAGACTTTTGCACATCTGTCTACCGGGGTGTGGGGGATATCCTTGAATTATACAATAATTTTCTTCACTCATACCAAAAATTCTGGGAATTCTGGGCTTGGGAACTAATTCCAAATCATGGGTGTAGCCAGGGGATGGGGGGGGGGCAGATGCCCCCCCCCAAATCAAGTAAAACAATAGAAATATTTAACTAACTTAACTAACTGACCAATCCTGTCGGTTCTCCCAATGAAAGTCCTGCTCTCCCTAACAAAAATCCCGGCTATGCCCATGTTCCCGATAGTCCTCCTTTACTCCCATTCTTAGACCACCCATGGTTTCTTGACCCGTCTAAATACAGTCAATATAAGGGATGGGAGGAAAAGGGTTTAGCTCTATTCAGGATTTGTTCCACAGAAGGAAACCTCTCACTTTCTAACAGTTAGAAGACCTAATGACACATGTGATAAGTCCAGATCTTTGCAGTTACTTACCTTAACAGAGTTGAAGTATTGCTTAGAGTTTGTTGTTATTAATATATTGTGTTGGCTCTTCCTGATGTTGGGATGATTTGATTATTTTATATCAATTGTTTGTTTTAATGTTTTCTCTGATTTTTTTTATTATTATTTTTAGGGAAATGGAGGGATGGATTGTTCATCCTCATCAAAGCCATGGCTTGGAGGATCATCTCAGCTGAGAAACTGCAGCCTTAACTGAGCTTTCAAGCTCTGCCTCCCAGCTCTGTAGTATTTAACATTCTATTGAGCCAGAATTTAGGGAAGCTTCCAGCCTTAGCATGTCAGGTAGAGATATATTTATGAATATTATTGTTGCTGAGTTTTGAAAATACCGAGGGCCATTTTTAATCATTCTACATGCCTTCTTGTCATGCAAGCACCTTGCAACACTGCAAACATTAATGAATTCCAGCTGGCTAGTATCTAGCTGATCTCTGTCTTTTTCAGGCATCTCACAATGTATTTATTGCTGCCTAATCAGGATGGGTGCTGAGCTCCTACTTTCCTTGCATACACCTTAGCTTGCACTATGGACAAATAGATGAGGAAGATTCCCATTGCATTTTTGAGGAAATGAAGGTCTAATCAGCAGCACTGAACAAACATTGTAAAAAGAGAGAAGAATCTTGAGCACAGCATGGTTCTTTTCCCACAAATGTACCCTAGCTAGGCAAGACATTATGGCGGCTGTTCACTGATATGCAGAAAGTTAAGGGGGGCACTGAAGGACACAGTGGAGGTAGACACCATCCCTGACCATTGGTAATGCTGCCTGGGCTAACCACCATGTTGGCTGACCCAGGGGTAAAGCCTAAACCTGCCCCCCGTGACACCAGGGTTTGGGGCAAGTTGTAGGCACACTCCCTCTCAACCATGAACAGGGCTGCTGCATGTTTTCTTTCCTCCATATAACTTAATGGGAGTCATGGAGAACCAGACCTGATCTTCTTGCATAGTCTGTCCTTTCATCTGTATTCTGGGTTTTATTCCTTAGTTCTGCTAGTACAAGGATGAGGTACCTGCGGTCCTCCAAGCATTGCTGGACTACACTGCTCATCATCCCTTACCACTGGTCATGCTGGCTGAGGTCAATGGGAGATGGAGTCCAACAGCACCTGAAGAACCGCAGATTTCCCACCCCTGTGCTAGAGCAGGACGGAATCTTGGAAGCTGATGCTTATGTACAGGGGTGCCAAACAGAATAAAATATTGGAGGTAAGCTCCATCCCACATAATCAATCATATGATGTGGTGCACACACACCATTTGAATGGCAATGCCGATTAACTTTGGGGGAGTCCAGGCCTTTCAAATAATTTATTGGGTGGCTGAAGGGACCTCGACCCCTAGGAGTTGGCTCCTATGTTTATGTATAAATGCACACAATCTATATATTCTTTGGCTAATTTTTTTTCTTTTTTCAATTAACATATAAAACACATACATATACATTTACACAATACATGTAGTGTGTTGTGTGTTCTTTGGCTAATTTCATGGCTGATTGACTTAGCAGTTTCCCCTCTCCCAACAGAACTAAACACTCTAGGTGTAATATTTTTAAAAAATTCTGTACAGCTTCTTATGCCTGCATGGATCTCAGAAAGACAGAAGCTGCTGAGTCAGACCATTGGTCTTTCTGAGTTGAATTTGTCTTCCTGGGCCAGCACCAGCTCTCCAGCATTTCAGGCAGAAGTCTCCCCCAGCCATACCCATCACATTTCCCCGCTTGCTGTGTCTTGTTCACAGAATCATAGAAGCACAGAATTGTAGAGTTGCAAGTGACCCCAAGGGTCCTGTACTCCACCCCCTGCAATGATGTGGTTGCTTTTATTAATTGCTGTTGGTTTTTATTGATTTGATGCTGTATCGTATGGTTTTGTGCTAGTAAATATTGTGCTGACAGTTTTAATGGTTAAATGATTGTATTTGTATTGGTTTGCTTTTCATTTGTGAACCCCCTAGAGGACACAGCTAATCAGGTGCTATGTAAGTGGCATGCATACCTGGCAATGTGGAGACTGATCCTGGTACCTTTTGCATGCAAAGCATGTGCTCTGCCATGAAGCTACAGCCCTTCCCTGGGGCCCCATTGTGGGATAGGGTGCTGGTGAGCACTGAGAGATCCAGCATAATAAGATCTGGAGTCTTTCCTTTCCTTTCCTCCTTGAGCATTCATTGTTCCTATACATTGCTCCCAAGAACTGAGCAACTGAAAAGGGAAATGGAAAAAGCACAGTGCTGGATGTGAAGGCTCATTCATTGGACATGGATGTGGAATCAAAGGAAGGACACTCTCAAAACCCATCAGCTGTACAAAAGTAAGTTAAGAGCAAGGAAAACCTGGTGCTTCACCCAAGAGAATTTCACTGAATTTTTCTCTCCCCTCAGATAATGTAATTTCTGTTCTCATCCACTGATAGACAGTTGGGATGCAAGAAGAAATTGTCGGTGCAGCACTACTTTTAACTGTGAAAAGGACAGAGAGAGAGCTGGCTATGGATCTCCCAGGGCACATCTTGTTTGGCCCTGTGCCTGAGTGTGGGTGCTGGCAAAGAACAATCCCAGCATCTCTATTGCTATAGTCTACTGAAGGGAGATCCACTCGGGTGCACCTCCCACCAACCTCATTCTGTCCTTAGCCAGCCCCCACCTACCTACCCTCTTACTCACAGCCGGTCAGCTTCCTCTGCCACCGCCTCAGTGCTTGCCCTTGGAGAACTCAGCAGACAGAGACAAAACTAGAAGGAGATGGCTCTCTGCCTGTCATTGGCTCTGGCACCACCTGCTGTTGGCTTCCCTGCCTTCTTCCCTACCACTTCCAGCGGCACAAGCCACCACAACTATAACCAAAATATATAGGGAGAAAGGTCTTAAAAGTATGCACACATTGGTAATAGATACTGCAGAGTCTTGCACCGTGGGTATTGGGGGAGGGGAAAGCAATTGAAGAAGCGCCGTCAAGCTGGAGGGAGAGGCTGGAAGGACAAATTGAGAAAGCCAGTATAAATAGCAGCTGGCTTCAGACCAATTTCACATGTGCTGCTTAAGTGTTTTTGAGCCTCCCTCTCCTTGTTGGAGTGCAGGTGTGGAAGATAGAAATGAAATTGAAAAGGTTATTATATAAGGTTTTTAAATTGATTGTTGGTGCTAAGGAAGGTGGATTGACAAGCTGCTTCCTGCATTTTTTTGCCTGTGTGTCGCTCATGATCTGACATGCTCTTTCTCTGCTAGGGACTGTAATTTTAAGGATGTGCTAGTTTTTTACCCACTCTTTTCATTGTAGGTTTTTTCCCCCTTAAACTATTTTAATTGTATTCTATCCAGGCTTGGGAATGGTGTGCTAAAAGTACTCTTATTAAATAAATAACAAATAACTCAAGTGCATTTTTAGGTCTACACCCACCATTTCCCACCATAGGCATGTAGGCTGAATCTCCATACTCTGCGCCACAGCCTTCCCAAAGCTTGTGCACTTGAAATATGGGACGTCCCTTTTCATCAGCTCCAGCCAGAATGTCCAGTGGTGAAGGTTGATGGGAATTGTAGTCCATCAACATCTGGAGGGCACCATCTTGGGCAAGGTCTCCCAATGAGAGGAGCAGCCCTCACGACTTATTCCTGATGTATCAGATCAGGGGCAGTGGGCTAGAACCAAGACTTTGGACCCCAGGGGTTGTTCGTGACCTATTGGATTTGCAGACAGAGAGCCTGTGATGGTCATCCTTGAATGGCAAGATGCAAAAGAGCACAGGGAGTCCCTGAATCTTTAATAGTTGTGTAGTAGGGAAAATTTCAGCAAGTATTTCTTGTCAGGGGTTGGGGAGATAGCATCTCTGGTGAGGGACACGTCCTGTTCCTCCAGGGGTAGTTTGCCCACCTTTGGTCCCCACCCTGCACTCCACGCTCACCTGTGGCTCCTAGAAGCTGTCAGGATGTGACAGCAGCCACACCCCAGGAACAGCTCCAACTGGTCGGCTAAACCAGGTAAGTGGGTCAATGGGTCTCAGATCCTTGGTGGGTTAGGGACTTGCCCTGAATGTGAAGACGGGCTCTGGCAGATTGAGCAGACAAGACCAAGAGTAAGTCCAGTGGTCAAGAAGGCAATTTCTGCACATGCTGTAGAGGGAATTGAGGGGTGGATAGGGCTTGTCCACCTGGGAAGGTGGCCCATCTAGGAGAAGGAAAACTCTGATCCTAAACCTCCACTGCCTTTCTTCAGGAAAAGAAAAAGCTAAAGAGTTAACCCTACACACCTGCGGGGTGGAGTCCCTAAGGCCCCTCCATGGCAACTCCTGCAGTCAAGCTGTTGCCAAATGTTTGCTCTGCTTTCCTTTGGACCCCATCAGTGTGGCCAAGAGGGGAGTCTTGTCGTCTAAGCAGCCCATGACCTCCAAACACACTGCCCAGGATTGCATCCTGGGGAGGTCACTTCTGTGCTGCTAACACAGCATTTTTACTTCACCCCTGGAGGGGCACTTCATTGTCTCTTGAGACAGACGGGTGCCAACAAAAAGAAGAATATATTGTCATGTAACAGTCAATGGGGGTCGGGGAAAGAGGAGGAAAAGAAACTTTTTGCCAGAGAGACTCTGGCACAACACCAGACCATATGTCTGCAGCCTCAGGAAGACGCTACATAACAAAACAGTGAAAGGGGAGGCATGCGAGGGAGGCAGCATTAGTAATGGCTGTGGGCTGGGACTCAGGGGACACTTGTGTGCATCATAGCTGATTCAGATGCAGACAGGCTGGCCTGCATGAGCCCTCCTGAGCAATCACGTTATCTCTCGCGGGGGCGGGGGGTGGAGGCGGGCATCGCACTACCGGGTCAGAGTGCATTTGCACTGGGTTTCTTTAGCACTTTAAAACGTCACACTTCAACACATTTAAAAGAGGCTTTCAGTTAAGAGTCCTTTCAAATAGCTGTGGGGTGGGAGGAGTAGAAGAGGTGGATATTGCCAGAAGTATCCAAATAAAGCCCCTGGGCTGTGCACTGTTCCACTGTCTCACATTACCTTTGCATCTCTGTGGCATTAACGTTTCAGACAGCGAGACTGCAATCTAGTCATGCTATCTGTGGCTGATGGGACTTCCAGTGCAGCAGGGGTACCAACTTGAATGAAATATTGGGGGGCAGGTATGCCCTGCCCCACATAATCAATCACATGTTATGATGCATGCATACCATTTGAATGGCAATGCCCATCAACTGGGGGAGGGGGTCAGGTCTCCTCAAAGATTTTATGGGGGGGGGGGTGAAGGAACCTCAGTCTCCAGAGGTTAGCTCCTACGCAGTCCACCGACATCCAGAGGGCCTTGTTTCTTCATTCCTGCTATACAGCTGGAAAGCAAATCCCACTCAGTTCAATAAATTGCAACTTTGGATTTGTTTTCTGTTTTTAGTTATTTGGAGACCACGCACTCCTTTTTCTGAGCTTGAACAAACACGCAGCCAAGTTTGTAAAAGGGAGGGTGGAATAAAAGTGGTAAATTGGCATTATCCCATAGTTCTTGTCAGCTTCGGGCAAGTGGAGCTTGTACTCCTAAGCATCCATACTTGGAAGTAAGACCTACTTAACACAATGGGATTTACTCTCAATTAAAGTGGTTAGGATTACTGTATCTTTGAACGTGGCCAGAATTGCTCCCTCCCCTCCTTTTCCTGCTGCTAATGGGAGGTAATGGATAACTTTTGGAAATGATTTCATGGAGAAAACACTGTCACATGAATTTCTAAGGGAAAACCCAGGAGCAGGAGCCCATAGAATTTAGCTTCCTGCTGATCATTAGCCTTTCCTGGAAAAGCCACATGAATTTTCAATCCCTAGACCAATAAAGCGTTTCATGGCAAGGAGGCTCCTGTGCGGCTCTGCATGGTGAGGGCAGGTGTCTTCCATTCCCTAATCTCTCACACACATCTGTAAGCAACTGTCAACGACAGCTGTCATCAGATAAGGTTCACAGCACAACCCTATACAGGAGTAAGCCCCACTGAATGCAATAGGAGTTACTTCTGCGTAGACTTGGTTAGGATTGCTTGTGGCTACTACACTGTTGCCTGGAAACATGCCCATTGCTTGCTGGCTGCCTTGCCCACGTAAGGGCAGCCCCGTGGGATTAGCTCAAAGGCCCGTCAAGTCCAGACTCATTTTCTCACAGGTG
This sequence comes from Podarcis liolepis, assembly GCF_965112155.1. NCBI lineage: Eukaryota > Metazoa > Chordata > Lepidosauria > Squamata > Lacertidae > Podarcis > Podarcis liolepis. The sequence continues at coordinate 2,287,676 of NC_139555.1, forward strand.
GCCAACCAGGTGCCTATAGGGGAACCCCACAAGCAGGGCTGAAGGGCTGTGACGCAGCAGCTAAAAAAGCCAATGCAATTCTGGGCTGCATCAATAGGAGTATAGCATCTAGATCAAGGGAAGTAATAGTGCCACTGTATTCTGCTCTGGTCAGACCACACCTGGAGTACTGTGTCCAGTTCTGGGCACCACAATTCAAGAAGGACACTGACAAACTGGAACGTGTCCAGAGGAGGGCAACCAAAATGGTCAAAGGCCTGGAAACGATGCCTTATGAGGAATGGCTAAGGGAGCTGGGCATGTTTAGCCTGGAGAAGAGGAGGTTAAGGGGTGATATGATAGCCATGTTCAAATATATAAAAGGATGTCACATAGAGGAGGGAGAAAGGTTGTTTTCTGCTGCTCCAGAGAAGCGGACACGGAGCAATGGATCCAAACTACAAGAAAGAAGATTCCACCTAAACATTAGGAAGAACTTCCTGACAGTAAGAGCTGTTCGACAGTGGAATTTGCTGCCAAGGAGTGTGGTGGAGTCTCCTGCTTTGGAGGTCTTTAAGCAGAGGCTTGACAACCATATGTCAGGAGTGCTCTGATGGTGTTTCCTGCTTGGCAGGGGGTTGGACTCGATGGCCCTTGGGGTCTCTTCCAACTCTATGATTCTATGATTCTATGACCCCCTTCCTACAAGTGAGACTCAGCCACTGATATTCAGAGGCATCCTACCTCTGGATGGTGCAACTGCAACATAGTAGCCATGTGAAATTATTTTATACCATGTAACTTTGTGTTTGATTGAATGGCTGTGCAAATTTCTCTTTTGCTCTCTGTAAAATTAAATTTCTGCAGTAAGGCAAGGGAGCATGTGTCCGTCTAATGTTTCTGGACTGCAACTCCAGGTAAAGGCCCACCAGTCTGTGGGATACTAGTTTCCATGGGATGTTAGTCTGCTACTGCAATGAGAAGCTATGAGTGGCTCCATGGGAGTTTTATGTCTCAAATGTTGAGTGACGCCCCATGTTTTCCCCTGCTATAAATTCCACTGAAATTGGTTGCATTTTAATGTTACTGAAATTGTTTTATGTTCTAACTGTATTGGATTGTAACCCACTTTGGGGCTGGCTAAAAATCTGATAAATAAATAAATTCACTCTTTATAGTCTTTTAGTGCCTGTAGCTCTTTCATAATCTCTTTGAATTGTGCACACCCTCATGGAGGCTTCATGGGGCGCTTCAGGCTATATTCATGTTGTCTATTTCTGCAGCTCCTGGCAGTTACAGTATTCCTAAATCATAGGAGCCAACTCCTAGGGGTCTCCCCCCCCCCTTGAAAAGGGTGTGTGGGGCAGAGCTTACCTGCCCCCCCCATATTTTATTCAAGTTGGTACCCCTGCTCCCAATCATGTCCCAGGTCCACTTTCAAAACAACCACCGGACAGTGGGCGGAGCCAAGGCCAAGCTCCAGCCGGGCGAGTTTTTGCCAGGTCAAGGGGATGATCCTCGATTTGGGGGTGGGACGGAGAAGCAGGCAGGTGGCGGGGGGGGGGGGCTTGCCCCAAAGAGATCCTAGTCAGGGATGCAGCTAGGTCGCTCGGGCCTGATTAGAGGGTGGAGCCAGGCAGATCAGTGCAAGGGGGACGCGGGGGCGGGAAATCTCGTCTCGAAATCCTCCTTGATTCGGCAAGATACCTGCTCGATCCCGTCGCGAAGGCAGGGGCTGCTTCGAGGCGCGTCTGCGTCTCCGGGCGAGCATCTCTCCGGGTATTCCCGGGCGCGTCTGGGGCAGCTTTCGCGTGCGTGTGCGGCTCTCCCCGCGCTGCCTGTGCGTGTCGGGGGCGGCCCCTCGGCCCGAGCAGCCAATCGCGGCGCGAGGAGCGCGCCCTGGGTGGGCACGAGAGCGGCGGGGCGCGCGCAGGCGGGACGGAGCGAGAGAGGAGGTGGCGCGGCTGGCAGAGGGGACCGCGGGACCGGAGGAGAAGCCGGCGGCATGGAGCCCAACAGTCCCCGCAAGATCCAGTTCACGGTCCCGCTGCTGGAGCCGCATCTCGACCCGGAGGCGGCGGAGCAGGTGGGTGGCCAGGACCTTGCCAGGCGGGCAGCTGGCTTAGCTGTGTAAAGGGGGTTTCTTTTCTCTCCCTCCCTCGCTGAGATCTGGAGTAACAGCTTCGCCCCGGGACCTCTTTGTCTGGGTTATGTGGGATTCCCATTCTTAAGCGCCCTTTTGAAGTCACCCTGTGGCTCCCGATCGCCGCTCCTCCCCATCCAGTAGGATGTACTGAAGTGGCTTTTGGAGCGTCTCTGAGCATATGCAGAATGCTTTCCTCTCTCCATCGGGGCTCCCCTCTGTTTTGAGCCCGTGTCCTCTGTCGGGTTTTCAGCCCTGGCAGCTCTCGTGTGGGAAACTGCGATGTCCCGGTGGTGTTTTCCTTGGCACCGCATGTGCTAAGGAACGGGGACGCAGTCGGGCAGGTTTCTCCTGTATGTGCCCCCACCCCAAACCCTTCTCTCAAGAGGAGCCTCTCCTGGAGGTCATGAATTGGGTTTACTGTGAGGGCTGAGCGTCCTCTTCCTCCTCCGAGTAACCCAACTCCACAGATGTAAAGGTGGCATATCTTGCGGCATCGCAATGGGACGTGTTCTGGGATCTGGGTGGTGAGCTCTGTGGGACTTCTCCAAGCTCTGGAGTGGGGTGGGTCGTGGTTGAGCACTGGGGAAGGGGCGGGATTGTAGCTTGTGGGTGTGGTGTTTCTCATTTTCGTCACTGGGCTTTCAGTCATATGTAGGTCACTTTAAGGAATTGGGGCTGTGGCAGGGAAATCTGGGGTGTTGCAAGGTGCTGCCCCCAATGTGGAGTGCTTGGTTCTGGGGGGTGGTTTGGGGTGAAAGCGGAAGCACTTGGGTTGTCCTGTTCTCAGGTTTGCACTGACATGCCAGGGGGTTATAGGGAGTTGTGTAGCACATGCTTACTGGGTGCTAACTTACATCTGTAACAATACCATCTTTCTAGGTTTATTATGTCCGCCAAATAACTCCCTTCGCTTTTAATATTTCTTCTGATTTCTCTTAGATATCAGGGATGCTTTGTCAATGGGCACTCTTGAACTGTGATCACATCTGCTGTGTAGCTGGAGGCTAGTTAGTTATAGGTTGGCTCTCCTGTGGCGGTGAGGTTGCAGGCTGAAAGGATTGTCCGTGGGTGGCTGCTGTGCCATTTTATTGGGAGGGTGATGAAAAGCAGGGCTCGCTGTTTGAATTAAATTACGAGAGATTGCAGTGGAGGTTTGGGCACTCTTGCACTGGGAGGTATTGTGTAATGGGAAATAAATGGGGAGATTTTAAAACAGTGCAAAGGATGGCAGGGCACCTCTGACTATAATAAGAGTTGATGGTTAAAGTGGAATAAGAGTGATCTAAATGTATGGTGTGGATGTGACCACTACTATTAAAAGTGCTCGGGAACCTGGTGCTCTCTTGTGCCTGGCCTAGGGTTTTCACACACACACATATATTAACTGACCCTCTGCTAATGCACTTTTTTGAGCCGCTTGCTATGAAGACATATCAAGTGTTGATGTTCCTCTCCATGCTGTTAAAATCACCAGCTGCTGATGTCTGCAAGTGAAGTGGCTGTTAAAAAGCCAGAGGCAGGCCACAGTGGCCTTTTCCCAATCAGTTGGCAACCTTCTCCACCATTGGAAGATCCTCTAGATCAGGGATCTGAATTCTGTGGTTCTCTAAGAGGTTGTTGGACTACAACTCCCATAATCCCTGACTGTTGGCCACATTTCATGGGCCTAATGGGAGTTGTAGCACATCAACATTTGGAGGGCCACAGGTTCCAATTCCTCCCTGTTCTAGGTGGAGCAGAATCTGATTTCCCCACCCACACCTAGTCTCCTGCCTTTAAGGGGAAATGGCCTGAGAGGGGATGAGGTCAAGTTAGTCAAATACAATATGCTTCATACATACCGGGTTGAGGAACCCTGGCCCTGGGGGGAAATGCCACCCTCCAGGCCTCTGACTTTCTATAAAGCCCTTGGAGCACGCCCCAAAGGACATCCCCTAACAGGCCTGTTTCATGCTCTCTTCTAGTACTTTTGTCTGGCTAAAGCACATCATTGAAATGTGGTGATGTCCTTGGCTGGATAGAAGGAGAAAAGAAGTGGATGTGTATAAACCTCTGACTTTTGCATGGATGTAATCTATCTTCTTGTTAAAAGTCAAATCCATTGCTCTGCCTTCATTTTGCCTCTGGCCACACCCACCATTGCCATGGGTTGCCCCTAAAGGAAGTCATCCCTTGGGTTGAACAAAATTTCCCTGCTGCTGTTAATTCTCTTGTATGGAACCTGCTTCCCAGTACTGGAAGTCTATATGTACAATTTACTATGTTTTATGTAGCTTTTCAGAGATATACTCTCTCACAAAATGGCTTGTATCAATTAAAAAAAGAGGGTGGTGGCACTGCCCTCAGGCTTCCAAAGACACACAAGAGAAGGGAAGAGGAGGGGGGAAGAAGCTGAAGAAGAGCAGTCAGCGTGGCTAGTGGTTGGGGGATTGTGGAAGCAGTAGTCTAGCAGCATCTGGAGAACTTCAGGTTTCCTACCACTCTCCTAGGCTCAGCCTCTGGTATCTCAGTACATGGATGATGGAAGCCAGGATGGGGAAGAGATTGTGGAGTTCCACTATCCAACAGAGTAGACACTACTGAGCAGCTTGAAGGTCCTGGCTTGGTCAAAGGCAGCTTCATGTGACCTTGCTGCTGTACACTCAGTGCTTCCCATCCTGGGCTCCCTTTCCTCCCCACCTTCCTTGCCTTGTGGAAAGCCTGATTGTTGGTGCTTTGATGGCTTCTGCTCTGCCCCATTTGGCATGACAGCTAGCCCCAGTCCCTGACCTGCCAGGTCACCGTGACTGTTCACCTCCCATAACCTGCAGTTACCTAATCGTAGATTACACTGGAAATGTGAGGAGACATTCTTCTCTGACAAGGACTTTGCTGCCAGCCTGCTTTTTAAGCTTTTGATGATGTTCTGGGAGCATTTGCTGGAAATGTATGGTCTGGTTCACGTTATCTATGTACATCACTTGCTTTCCCATCTCTTGGTGACTCACAAGCGGGTCTGTGAATGGACTCTCATTGGAAAGGCTTGAGGTGGCTCATCTGCCTCATCTGCATGCAGTTCTGCAGTCATCAAGTGATAGCAGGTGTGAATGTCTGAATCAGCCCACAGAGATTTAATGGACCAGAGAGTCACAGGGACAGTTCCAGCTGGTTTAGTTGAATTCACAGGTGCTTTATTATAAATGCTACCAAAAACATGGACATTCTCCCTCACCGCCAGTAAAGCTTGCCTTCTCTCCAATGGGCAACAGACAGCTTTCATCTAAACCAATTTCCTTCAGGGTAGATTTAATTTAAATCAAATAGATTTAAATCACAATTTAAATCACTAGTCAGTAAGACTTGATTTAAATCTTTTTTTTTTTTACGGAAAGACTCATTCTTGCTGGTATAATCTAAATATTTACAACAAGATGAAGGTTTAATTTTTGGAATAATAAATTTTCAGAGTAGTTTTTACAGTTATATAAAAAATTACTGATTTGGTTATACTATTAGAAATACATTGACAGATAATTATGGACAAAATAAAAAAAATTTTTCCTTCCAGTAGCACCTTAAAGACCAACTAAGTTAGTTCTTGGTATGAGCTTTCGTGTGCATGCACACTTCTTCAGATACACATGCATGCACACGAAAGCTCATACCAAGAACTAACTTAGTTGGTCTTTAAGGTGCTACTGGAAGGAAAAAAATTTTTTATTTTGACTATGGCAGACCAACACGGCTACCTATCTACTACCAGATAATTATGGAATTATTGTGAGGTTTAATAAGTTAACTGTTTATATTTGAACTACTTTTCCACTGTACTCTATTGGAAGGAGAAAAATAATCATTTCCTTAATAACAATTTAAACAATTTATTTAAATAAAATAATAACATTATAGCATATGTATCCATGTTTGTTAACTGATGTGGTTAAACGATTTTTTTTAACCCCTTTGAAATGTACTCGGAGTCAAGAGTGGATTTCATGCTCTTTATTCAGCTCATAGTGGTGAGGAGGAATGGAATTTCCCCCAGAATGTCTGCTTTAAATACATTATTTACACAATGGGTCCCACGTGATTGGCTAATTCCGGGATTCACCTGTCGGCCAATTAGGTTACAGATTCACTTCCACCTGGAGCTGGATTGGGTGGCTCCTGTGCTGCATTCTGAATCTTATTGTTCTAGGACCAATCAGACTGCTGCATTCTGAATCCTATTGTTCTAGGACCAATCAGACTGCTGCATTTTGGATCCTATTCAACTCAGTACATAACACCCTTAGACTGAGTTTTAGCACACATGAAAAACTTAAAACAAATCCTTATTTCCTGATGACTCACTCCTGATGACTATAATGTAACTTAAATAGAAAACTATCTTTAGAAAGAATTTTTCTCCAAAAGCATTTTATTTTAAAAATCCAATTTAAATTTTTAAAAATCCAACTTTTTAATATATATTTTTAAAAAACCATTGATTTTTATCCACCTGATTTCCTTTCAGTTCAAGTAGAAAGGATTATGAAATTATTTAAAAACAAAACAATTTATAGATGCAGGGAAATCAGAAAATAGGATGAAGTAGGTGTGGTGAAATTTTCCAACTGCTTTTGGACCCCCAAAGTGGGTAGCAGAGAGATCTGCCCAAATGCTGGCTGTAATGATGGTGCATGAGGAAGAGGCAGACCTCTCCAAGGTGCAGGTGGGTCACCTGCAGCCTCCCATTCTCCTTGTAGGTGACCTCTAGTGCTTCTTGATGCTTCGCCATCATTCCATTCCCTAAAGAGTTCCTTCCTGCCTTTTAGTTTCCTCCTTATCCCCCCCCCCCCCCCGGGGTTTTGAAGTGCCTCTCCCCATAATTGCTTTCTGTGTAGTTTCAGAACAACTGGAAGGGACAGTCTTTTGTTTTATATACATGTAAGTGTGTATGCTTATAGGTATCACTGCAAGTCAGCTGGGGGAGCAGAGATTATTGCTTGCTTTTTGTCCTTATTTTTATTATGCATTTTGGTTCTTATATTGTAATTTTATGTTGTGAACTGCCCTGAAATCTACAGATGAAGGGCAATATACAAATTTAATAACTAACTAATAAAAACACACTCATTTCTTGGTTGTAAGGCTTGGGGAGGTAGCCGTAGTGAAAAACTGAAGCAGAGTGGCCCCTTATTCCAGAGTAGTTAGAGGAGGGTCTCTGATCCAGAGTAGTTAATCCAGATCCATTGACTGTGGCTCTGCCAGTGTTAGCACACTGCATTCAGGAAATTACCCCTGAGAGTATGTGGCCTTTGATAGAAGAAAGAGATGGCTCTCTCCTGCTCAAAGGAAACTGCAGGTGAAGAGAGGGGCTGTGTGGGCCGTAGTTCTTCACAGTACTTGCGTTTCAAGGGAAGGAAGCATGGACACTTTACCTTTCCTGGTATGACCCCTTAACTGTTTTTTAGGGGGAGACGTGATTGTGCTAAAATCAGACGGAGTCTGTAGGCCAGATTTGTAGATTTAATTAAGCTCCTACTTTCTTCCTTAATTCAAGCACTGGTTATCCAGATCCCACAAATGACGGTCAACCCTCACTTTGCGTCTGCTGCTTGTCCCTTGATTTATTGATCTGGCGTCTGCATACCACAAGTGTTTGCTGTCTTTTTCCTGGAATTGAGCTGTTTTTCATCATTGCTTTTTCATCTTTCTTTTCTTTTTAATGGAGAACCATGTATTGTCTTGATTTCAGGCACCAGAGTAGAAGGTGTCTGGGCAGGAATCAACTGACTAGTCCCACCAACAGAAGACCATGCTTTAAGCGTCATAAATTTATCACCAAGCAAGTCTAACAGCCACAGCCAGGGAGGTTGCAGCTTTATGACAGTATTGGAGCCATAAGCATGCAGAACCTCTGATGAGACAGTGCTCAAATTTGGCAAAATCTGTCACTTTAAGACCTTGAGGGGGAAATGTTCCCCAGCAGTTCCCCAGCAGGAAGCACCATAGAGTATTTGGGTTGTATTCAAAGTAGACCCACTGAAATTAATAGACATGACTAGTATAGGTCCATTAGTTTAAATGGGTCTACTCTGAGTAGGGCAAGTGCTGGTGACAACCCTGTGTCTGTCTAGCTCACTATATCTAATCTGCCAGTGACTGTCCAGCGTCTCAGGCAGTGAAAGCCTTTCCCATCACATGCAACATGATAAATTTAGCTGGAGATTCCAGGGATTCAAACTGGGATTTTATGTATGCAAGACATGTGCTCTACCACTGATCTGAAGTCCCTCCTGTTCTACCTCATTCTGCCTGTTTAAGAACTTATATTCAATCTATACTTGGGTAGAAGATGAATCCTGGCACTATAGGTCTGATCCTCAATTTTTTAAGGGAACCAAAGTCACTCTACATCTGACCCATTTTCCCCACTCCTGATGTTATTGGACTCCAGTTCCTACTGACCCCAGCCAGCATGGCCAACAGTCAAGGATGATGGGATTTGTAGTCCCAACAGTATCTAGAGCCCCATAGGCTCCCCATAATTGCTGAAGTCCATTCCTCAAATACTGGGGTTTTCAAATCATCCTCATTCTATCCCCTCACTGTTCATCAAAATCTGAGTCACAGAACACACCACAAGTTCTTACACCCTCTTTTCTATTCATGAGACCCACCCATTCACACTGGCAGCCAAACATGTGAGCTGGTAGCTCACACAGCTATACCAACTGTGATGATATTGTGATTTGCATAAGCAGCTGCAGTTCAGACCTATTAACTGCTGTCATGCGGTACGTTGGTTTGATCAAGCAGATGAACACCTCCTGCCCCACATGCGCACGCAGAAATGTATAATGCTGGCTTCAAATGGCCTAAATATAATGCGTGAATTGACTCATAGTTGGCACCTGTTTATTTTTTTAAAATCTCATTATTCAGTTCCCTTTGGATACTGAGGGAGGCTTACAATTATAGAATAAAACAATACAAAACATCAATACAAATCCAGAAGCAGAGGGAAGAGATCAGCAGCAATTAAACCCTAAAAGCAGAAGATGATTCATAGGTTTAGGTAAATAAAAAATGTTCATTGCCTGGCATCCAAAATAGCACAGCTACCATGTGCCCTGCTTTACAGAGGATGGTGCTCTCTTTTAAGGAGTGTCCACTCCAAATCTGGTGTGATGGTAAAGGACTCTCCAGGTGTTGTTTAACTATAGCTCCCATCATCCACAACCACAGGGCATGAAAGGAGTTGGAGTCCAATAACAACTTGAAAGGTCACAGGTTCCTCATCCTTGCTGTCAAGTAGCCTGTGACTCTCCACATGGTGTCCACATATGGTCATTGATGATAGGATGGTCAATGCACATAGAATCCAACAACATCTGGAAGGCCGCAGGTCCCCCAACCCTGCTTTATGGGGAGTGCAGTGCCATCTAAGACAGACTAAACACCTCTTTTCAGACTTCCTCCACCTTGTCTGGATTCAGCTTCAGATTGTCAAGCCTTATCCAGTTAATTACTGATCCCAGGTGCTTTTTGACACATGTTCTGCCTCACCTGAATTGGATGAAGTGACAAAAGAGATCTGAGTGTTTGCTCACTAATACCTCATTCCTAAGCTCCCACCTGACCTCCTCACTCAGATATTATGTTGATGGTGAACAGCATGGGAAACAAAAGAAAACTCTGCCAAACATCATTGCACAAGGTCTGTGGGGCAGAACATAGTCTCTTAGCACCATGTTCCGGACACCCAGGCAGGAACAAAACCAATGGCGCAGGGTGTGCTTGATCCCTAGACAGCAGGCCAAGGTGGATGCCTTGGTGGATGCTTCTGAGATATCCTGGAGAACTGGCAGGGCCAGACTCTCCATGTCCTTCCCCCAAAATAGGCCAGCTATTCGGGTGCACAAGGCCCTTTCCAGGACAAAAATAAGATTGAAATGGAGCTCTAGTGTTGTCTAGAGTTGCATGACCACTCAAACCTCTTGCTCAAAAAGGGAAATTAGCAATTGGCTGATAGTTATGATGCTTCTTCAGCTGAATAGATGGGAGGGCAGTTGAATAGGTTTTCTGTGGGGAAATGGCCTTCCCTGTTAAACAAGTTTTATTCAGTCCATAATTTTTGCTAATTTTATCTAAAACATGCACACACCCCTTAACATAGAATACATTGTTTATGCCCTCTAGGAAACCACATGCGCTTTGGGCAAGTACACTAGTGGAGAAAGGGAGCGATCGAGCTTCCAAGACGCAGACAGCCAACTGTTGCGAAATTGCTGGCAACCCTTTCCTTGGGTCCGGAATAGCAGGAGAGATCATATTTCAGGGCTGTGCAATATCCTGAGAGTGAAAAAGGGCACAGGGATGCAGTGGAAAGAGTTGTAAACATATTGACCAATCTGGGGAAGGGGTGAGGAGAGTTAGAAATGCACGGCCTGTGTGTCCCTGTCAAAGAGAATGTGCTTACTTACAGTGAGGCACGTAGGTGCCCAGAACTAACAATGGAGGTGGCAGCATTAGTCAATGTAGCAAGGCACAAATTGAAGAAAAGCTAACACGACAAGACAAACATGATGAGAACACTGACATAGGATGGCGGAAGCTGCTTATCTTCATCTTTCTTTGGCTGCATATGAAGCTAGTCAGAAGAAAAGATACACCTTATCTGTTTCTGGGATCTTCAGTATGTGCTGAACCTCAGACCTAGGGCTGCAGCAAGGAGCGGGGAGCTCCTACCCTCCCTGGGACTTTTGAGTCTGTTCCCTGAATGTTCAGCCATCACTGCTTTTCTTTTATGCCAAGCAACTTTCTAGTTTTTATGAAACTTTTTTTTTTTTTTTTTTTTTTTGGCAAGTGAAGACAGCATTATACCCAATTGGTTAGTAAGAAGTAAATCTGCCTCTGCACCTCCCCCTTGCTCTGGAAACTGAATGCAAAAAAGCTGGAATGAATGACAGCCACTTGGTTTTTAAATAAATCTTGTTACCTTTGTTCTTAATTTTTTTTAAGCTGTTTATTCAACCACAGATAAGTATAGAAAAAAATTATAAAGTAGGATGTTCAGTATGGCTTGAACAGTTTGCATTGTTCCCCCAGCCTTTCAACCACCTCGTCTACCTGACAAGCTCAATTCCTGCTTCCCTAAATTGTCCTCTTTTCTGCAGTTTGTTTACAAGATGCCAGCTAAGACACACTGTTGAAAATGGCATAAGGACCACTGAATGCTGCCTTACAGCATTACAAATTTTAGCAGCGCCCTGCACAAGGCCAAAATTCAGCACACCCACCCGCCTCTGCCTTCCGTTCTGCTCAATTCACTATGTCATCATAGCGACACCCTGTGGCATCCCTTTCGCTCAGCACCCAATGCGGCGGATCCAGTCACGCTGCCCTAAATCTGCCTCTGCTTACACTGAGTCAGACCCTCAATGTCTGTAGCTCCATGTGGTCTATGCCATAGGTGACTGACATGTCACCTTCTGGATGCTGCTCCCATGATTTTGAATTGGAGCCACTGCAAAATAATTGGGGGAAAGGCATCCATCAAGCATTCTTTAATGTTTGTGCAGCACCTTCCAGGAGGAGAAGCTGGCCTCGTTTGAAATGGCTGGTATCAAACCTGGGAAAGACTCCAGCAAGACTAAGACCAAGTCTGTGTCCCATTCACAAGGGGCTGGCTTACAGTTTCTGGTGGGCCGTATTCAGCGGCATCTGAAATCAAGGACTACCAGTCATGGACGTGTGGGAGCTATAGCTGCTGTGTTTAGTGCTGCTATCTTGGGGTACCGCACAGATGAAGAACCGGATTCCCTAATCAAAGCAACCATTACTGGTGCAGGTGCAATTCCACATATCCACAAATCTCTCAATGGAAAGATAGGATGGGAGCTAGAGTAGTACAACCGCTGGAGGACCATGGGTTTCCAACCCTTGCGCCGGAGCAGGCATGGCCAAACGTGGCCCTCCAGCTGTTTTGGGACTATTAATTCCCATCATCCCTGACCACTGGTCCTGTTAGCTAGGGATGATGGGAGTTGTAGTCCCAAAACAGCTGGAGCGCCAAGTTTGGCCATGCCTGCGCTAGAGAGATGGAGCCCAGAAACTGGTGCTTATATATAAATGCACACAGGTCATATGTTCTGTTGCTAATTTCCTGACTGGTTGGCTTATCTGTTTTCTCTCCCCACAGTACTAAATCTTGTAGGTGTAACATCCAAAAAGCATTTCTCCATGCAACTTCTTATGGCATCATCAGAGGCATAGCAAGGTCAGGTGGTACCCAGTGCGATAAAATTTTTGCCATCCCCCCACATCAACGGCTTGGGAGTCACAGGTGGGCGGCATGCTGAATGTCACCGCTGGGCACGCCGCCTACCTGTGACTCCCAAGCCTCCCACAAGCTGTCAAAATGAAGGCAACGTGGCGCAGCTCTCCCCTTCCCCCGATAGCTCGGGGTAGACTTAGAAGTTGTGGGCTGGCGGTGCACGGAATGTCACCCCCTTCAGCAATGACACCCACAGTGGTCCGCTCTCCACCACCCCTTCCTACGCCTCTGGGCATCATGAATCCTTAGAAACACAGAAGCTGCCTTATACTGAGTCAAACTAGTTGGTCTACCAAGCTTAGTATTGTCTATGTTGGCTGACGGTGACTCTCTGGGGTTTCGGACAGAGTTCTATTCAGAGTTCTATTCCTGTGCAGGCCAGGAATTGAAATGGAGGCCTTCTGCATGTCAAGCATGTGCTCTGCCACTGAACTGCAGATCTGCTCCTTGGTGGAGCAACTTGGGTGCAACTGATTTGAAGTCCTGCTGCTGCTTTCAGGTACCAGCTGTACCTTGGTTATGTGTTGGAGTGTTTCCTCATTTTTACATTCACTTCTGAAGGCCTCTTCAATATTAGCCACACACAGTCCGATACACACATTCACTCACGCGAAGGCCTACAACTGCCCCTTTTGGCTGCTGGAAGAAATCAGAACAATGGTTAGAAACACTGCCCACTTGTCAGTTCTGGAGTTTTGCTGCCCTGAAGCCTTAATTCTGTGATTGTCTGGACCCCTAGCCAAGAAAGTTTCTTGGGTCTGATTCTCCCACCCAAAAGCAGCAGCCTATGATGTTTCCTATTTGTATAAAATTGCAGAATGGTGGCATGAGCTTTTCCAGTAAGGCAGCTGTCTATGTTTCAAAGCCAAAGTAAGACACCTGCCATATGTAGATCATCAGCACAAAATTAAGCTGATGGAATTAGCTACCACCAGCTGCAATGATGGCTACCAACTTGGGATGGTGTGTGTGGTGCAGTGGTTGGAGTGTGGGGCTAGGACCTGGGAGACCAGAGTTCGAATCCCCACTTGGCCATGAAACTCACTGGTTGACCTTGGGCCAGTCACCATCCTAAGCTACCTCACAGGGTTGTTGTAAGGATGAAATTGGGAAAAGAACCATGTACACCACCTTGAGCTCCATGGAAGAAAAGTGGTATATAAATTTTAACATAAATATCAAAACAATGTGAAAATGAATTGATATAGAATTTACAGACTTGAACAGAGCAAGTGAATGAATGGACTAGATGGCTAGACTAGATGACAATTTGGGTCCCTTTAAACTCTGTGTTCTATGAATACCAATCATATGCACTTGACTGCTTTTGTAATCACAAACTGCAGCAATTTCCGCTCCCTTTTTCCATTTTTCATCAGAATTCTCTTACATCCCTACTGGAGAATTGTATGTTCCCTGTACCTACTCCAGCCTCAAAAACAACTAACCCAGCTGCTGTCCTATTCAGATAGCAAACGAAATGCTCTTTGTGCCACATGCCCGCTTGTCTTTTTAAATGGCAGAGCTGTTGAGAGGCAGGATGGGGGAGCAGGGAGGGAGGAAGAGAAAGCAGTGAAGTTGAGGACAGGGCGCAATCCCACTGGGCCCAGCTTCGGTTCCCAACGTGGTTATGACCGTATGTGTGCAGAGTGTTCTCAATAACACTGTGGGGAGCAACATCGCATCTGTTTTAATGCGTGTGCGTACACACACACGCACTCACCCTCCTTCTCCAATTAGTCTCAGCGCCGGCCGGGTGTGGTGGGGTTGCCCTCACCAGCAGGAGCCGGGGGAGAGAGTCCCAGCCACCTGGCAGGCTCCTCTGCCTTGCCTGGTGCCTTGTTGTTTGCTCTGCATCTTGCTGTGTGAGGAAGGGCATCTGAATGTCTCCCGAGGAATGTGCTGCAAAACAGCTGAGCTCATCCTTCTCCTGCTGCACTCAGGAGACTTCTGCCGGTGGCTTCTTTTTGGTTGTTGTTTTGTTACATGATGCTACAAGCAGTTTGCTTTGCGGGGGGGGGGGGGTTATTATTTATTTTTCTTCTGAAAGAGTAAAGGACAATGGAGAAGGACCAGTCCCAGAACCCGTTTTCAGATCAAACTATTCCTCTGGCAAAGGACAAAGGGCTGGAAGAGGAAGGGTGTGCCTGAACATGTGCAGAATCCTTTGCCATAAGGAGAAGCCACCCTCCAGTCTGAGACTGAGTGATCTCAAAGTCTGACTTTCGGGGCTGCTGGAGGCAGTGCGCTTTTCTGAATAGCCATTGCTGGAAATGCCAAGAGGGGCAGAGGGGCTTTTGTGCTCTGCTTGCTGCCTCCAGAGAGGCATTTGGTTGGAGGGCAGGACGTTGGTCTAAATGGGCCACTAAATGGGCCTGATTCAGCAGGACTTCTTACACTTAATAAGAACTGGCCACCTTCAGAAGTTTGGACCTGGCACCTTTCATGCCCTCCCCAGGGAATAAATTATATCCTGGCACCGGGGCCACAATTTCCTCCCCTCCCCCATTTGCCTTCCATTATGGAGGCTTGCACCTTGTCCTCACAGGTCTGGCAATGCACATGTCTTTAAAAAGGTTTTTAAAAGAATTCTAGGCACCAGGAATGGAGAAATTCCCACTTGCCTCAGAAATAGAATAATTTGGGAAAGCCTGTTTTTGGCCAAGCTAGGTATTAATTTAATTGTACAGTGTGCCACACATCAATTTCTCCCCCACCCCTTCAATCTTTATTTAACTGTGGGCACAGGGATGTGGGGCGCAGGTGGCGCTGTGGTCTAAACCACTGAGCCTAGGGTTTGCTGATCGGAAGTTGGCAGTTTGAATCTCCGCAATGGGGTGAGCTCCCGTTGCTCGGTCCCTGCTCCTGCCAACCTAGCAGTTTGAAAGCACGTCAAAGTGCAAGTAGATAAATAGGTACCACTCTGGCGGGAAGGTAAATGGCATTTCCGTGCGCTGCTCTGGTTCGCCAGAAGCGGCTTAGTCATGCTGGCCGCATGACCCAGAAGCTGTACGCTGGCTCCCTCGGCCAGTAAAGCGAGATGAGTGCCGCAACCCCAGAGTCGTCCGCGACTGGACCTAACAGCCAGGGGTCCCTTTACCTTTTACTGGGATGACTTACTCTTCTTTTACACATCAGGACTGCTGCACATGGGGAGAAGAGGTTTAACCCTTCCATCTCCAGCTGCAATCACAGTAAAATGTTTCCCTCTTCACATGAATCTTCATGGCGGACCCACAAGAGTTATTTTCTAAGCCATAGCTGCGTGTGTTCGATTTTTTTTTTGGTAAAAAATGTTGATTGGATTTCTAGAAGTAGACATCTAAATATATCCATAACACCCCCTGCACCTCCCAGTCTCACCAGCTTTCTGAAAAGTATTACTGTCTTTAAGATATGCCTTCCTCTTTTAATTTTCCTACAGGATTCTCCCATGTGACTCCATCAGAGTTGTATGGAAGCATCCATCCACTGTGTATGCGATCGCAATTATGATCCCACATGGAGAGAAAAGGATGGAACATCCTTTCTGCCATGATGGAGTCCTGATCTATGCTGCCTATCCCAGGCCTGTAATTAAACAAAGAACAAAAAACCCCATAGCTGCAGTGGCTTCTTACACAATTAAAGTAATGTGCTAGTTTGGGCAAAAAGTCTGTTTTCTTCCCAAACGTCTGGCAGCTGAGGCAACACTCCTCCCCCACCCCAAATTTTAAAAATGGTAGGCACATTTCATTTACACCAGGAAAGTGTTGCTATTGTTATTATTATTTTTAAGTCTGTAGCAATTGTTTCCCTGCTGTCAGAGGAGCCTGCCCTGTCCTTTGTTTCTGTTCTGCATGTGATTCTTGACTGTGAGGAGGCTAGTCTAGAACAGCTGCCTTGCGCAGAGATGCAGAGGTAGCCTGCCCTGTGTGGATGGGGAGGGGTGAATGATGCTGTGCGTCTATTATCAAGAGTAATGAAAGGATGCAGCCACTGCCATTGGAAAGAGGCACAATAGAATTTCCTTTCCCAGCGGAAGCTGATTGGATGGAGACATTGCCAGAGGCCTGCATCATGCAGAGAAGCAGCAGGCAGCCTCTGTTATTTGGTGGGCAGGCAGGAGAAACACTGAGCTCACAGGAGCCTTTTGTTACTTCATATCAGAGCATACTTGGGAGTTCTTCCACAGCTTTTTGTCTGGGAATTAAGTGATTGATTTCCCCTGCCTGCTTTTTGTTTGTGTGAATTGGTATGCTGCCCTATGCCTTGTGATTTCAGTAGTTCAGTAGTTCAGATTTCCTTGCACACTTTCTAACCCTTCCGGTCCCATCCGCTCAGTGGTAGTAGATGGTTTGCTTTTGCAATGCATGCGGAAAGGTCCAGGTTCGATCTTTGGCATCTCCAACTTAAAAGAGTTTGGGGCAAAAGGGCTGAGAGAAGGCCTCTCTGTGGAGACCTTGGAGAGCTGCTGCCAGCCAGAGTAAACTTCACTGGGCTCAATGTTAAAGTGGCCTTCCTTGACCCTGTGGTCCTCCAGACACAGTTCAACACCTCCTCCCACCATCTCTGATGATAGGGCTGATGGGAGCTGCAATAGTCCATCAACAGGAGGGTACCACATTGGAGGAGACTAGCACTACCCTAGGGCAGCAGCTTTTGACAGCTATGACATCCTTTTAATCAACGAAACTGATAACCTCCCTTGCCACTATATTTTTCTCCCCTACTCAGATCTACTGACATAAATATGCAGCCACATGCATATAAACACTCTCCTCATCTCCTACTGGGCAGAGGCCATAGTGGGGTTCCAGAATATGTGCTCTATCTGCAGGATGCCCCAGGTTCAGTCCCTGGCATCTCAAAGCAGAAGGGACCTCCTAGCACAAGAGTGAGCAACCTGTGGCTGGATTTCACATGGGGGGCCAGGAGGGGGGAAATAGAGGATGGAGTGGCAAAAAGAGAATGCGGGGAGGGGAGGAGCATCCTGCCTGCCACTCACTGTGGCTCCACCCACTCCCAGCAGGCAACTCTTGATAGAAAAGTGCTGTAGCTCTTCTGTTAGGCAGGGGTTCTCATGAGAAGCTGGAGCCGCTGCTTTTTGTACCATTAGTCTGACTGACCCGGGAGCTCCTGTATGCAAAGGGTGTGCCCTGCTGATAGTGTGGGACCATAGAATTGTAGAATTGTACAGTTGGAAGGGACTCAAAGAGTTATCTAGTCCAACCTCCTGCGATGCAGGAATCCTGCCCACAACCATCCCTGGGTTAGCACCAACCTTCTGGTTAACAGCTAGGCACACTGACCCATTGTGCCATTGGGGGCCAGGAGGGTTGCAGGGCAGCCTCCAATGGTGGCAGGTGTCCATTGGGACTAGTAGGGTGGAAGGCAGGAAGACCAATGGGAGGCAGAGCCACAGCCAATGACAGCCAGCTAATTCTAATTTCCCTCCCCCTCCCTCCTAGTTTTCTGTAAGGGCAACACTGAGGCTAAGCAGGGAGAATATTGACAGCCAAGGCCATCCCCTGCACTGGTTGTAAATAAGAAGGCAGGCAGGTGGGGGCAGGGGACTGAGGGCATGCTTACATTATTGCTTGCTCCACATCTAAAGCACACACACACCCTTCATTTCTGAAGCTACATTCACACAACATTAGCCACAATCCATGTCAGTCCTGTAGTTTGTCTGCAAATACTGCTATTTGTCATGATTCTGCCCTATAATTTCATTCTTGCTAGAAAACTGGGAGGTGTGTAATGCGAAGATAACTGTACAGTCCCAATGCATGGGCAGATGAGTGCACATGAGCAGTCAACATCTTCATGAATGGGAGAGTGTGGGTTGGGGGTGGCAGGGACAGGGAAATCAAAAAGACCTTGCATGCCAGGTGAAGACATCTCTGATGTGAACAGCACATCTTGAAATGCAGGCTGTGTGTGAATGACCTCACTGCAATTCATGCCACTCACGTGAACCTACCCTGAATTTGGTACCCTACTTGCCATAGTAGTAGTAGTAGTAGTAGTAATAATAATAATAATAATAATAATAATATAATTTATTATTTGTACCCCGCCCATCTGGCTGGGTTTCCCCAGCCACTCTGGGCGGCTTCCAACAAAGATGAAAGATACACTTAAAAGGCTAGCCTCCACTTGCAGCCTTCTAAATGTCTTTTATTTCCCTTCATAAGCCACCTTGCCCAGGCCCCATCCTTTCCTTGCTCTCAAACTATCTCCAGCAGCCAACAGCTGTATAGGTTGCTCCTTTCTAAGTGCCTGCATGACACCTCCTAACAGTTACAGGCTGGGAACAGCAGAGTTATTTCAGAGAAGTGGGAAATGGTGCCACAGAGGAATGGTTGCCTGTGGCGCATGTGTGGCACATAGGCTTATTTCTTCTATCCCATTCTCACTTCTGGTCAAACAGCTTTGTTCTTGAGGAGGTGCAAAAACCCCTATTTATCTGAGATGACACAGAGGTGCAAGTACACTGCAGGAGCAACAATGCTTCCACCACAGATCACTTTCAGCCCTCTTCTGAAATCAGTGCTGTCCATCGCTGCCTGCAAGCAGTTTGGTTTGGACGTGAGTGTCAGGAGGAAAACCTTCACTGGTGAGTGCTGCTTGGCTGTGTCGCCTCCCTCTCTTTCCTGCTCTAATTTATGTGCGGCTGCAGCCAGACTAAATGGGCCTGAGGTCCAGCTGTTTCTATTGTTGCTGCCTCTCCTGCCAAGCTCTGCAGCTTTCGAGGTGGCAGTTGGCCAGGCGGGTGGGGGGTGTGGATTCTCCCCTAGGACGGGGACCACCAGGCTGTTACGTTTGCAGGATCCCAGTTGATTCTTATGCAAAGGAGATGGAACTGTCCATGAAGTGCACAGGGTGCTTTTTCAAGAGGTGGGAGGGAGGCTTCAAGGGGTGTGGCTTATGGCTGCTGACTTCATTGAGATGATGGTTTGGACTTGAAGGGCTGTTTTGTATGCCCTGAAATCAATATTTCTACTTCTATTTTATTTTTACATTTAGATCCTCCCGTTCTTGCAAAGAATTCATGGCAGTGTAATTGCCCACCCCCATTTTTAGCCTCACAACAACCTTGTGAGGAAGGCTGGGCTGAAAAGTGGTGGGTGGCCCAAGACCACCCAGGGAGCTTTCATGGCTCAGTAAAGATTTGAACTTGGTCTTCCCTGCCCAGTCTCAGCATTCTGTTCATCACTGTGTTTGTGTGTCTGTGTCTGTGTGTGTGGGTGTGGGTGTGTTAATTGCTATGCAACAGATCACTGCCTGTGTGCTCCTTTGTAATATATAAAGCAGGTATGGACCATTTCCAATTTTTTTCTCCCTCTCTTTTAAATGCTGCACAAAGATAGTGAAGGGAAATCAGTTTTGTTCCAGCTCAGGTAGTGGTTAGGGTCTGCTCCTGCTAATTTTTAATACTAGTGGGACCCCAACAAAACATTGCAGTGTGGGGTGCTTCTGTTCATTTCTTCATTTCCCCTCCCCCCTGCTTTTTTGAGTTTGTCTCCCTCCCCTCCAACACCCACTGAGCATGCTCAGTCCACCTGGGGCTGTTTTGGGCAGAGGTAGCCAAGGTGATGCTCTCCAGGTGTTGGGCTCCAGCTCCCATCCAGCCGGCATCGTCAGGGATCATGGGCAGGCACCGTAGTCCCAAGACATCTGAGAGCACCATGTTGGTGCTGTAAGCTGCCCAGAATGACTGGGGAAACCCAGCCAGATGGGCAAGGTATAAATAATAAAATACTATTATTGTTGATTATGGGACTACCTCTGGTTTTGGAGATCCTCTCCACATAGGTTTCTCCACCCCAAAGTCTTCTGTACTTATAGAAAGAAACCTCAAAGTTCCGTCAAAGTGTGACAATTTTCAAAGTTTTCTAGGGAAAGCAATAAAACCCCCATTTGGACTTGGATTCCAGACCCATTGGTCACTGCTGGCCATGTGGAGAAGTGGCAAATAGTTTGTCTAAAAGCAGGCCTGGACATTGGAGGTTGGAGGACCACAGCTGACTTCAGAGGCCAGAATCACTGGGCACCTGCCAAGGCTTACGTCCTTGCAGAGGGGTATTACCCCCCCCCCCATTTGAGACTCCTGCTTCTCAGCCTCTTAGCTGTCCACTGCCAGGGTTCACCTGCCACCTCCAGCTATGCAAGAGTGATGAGATGCAGCAGTGCCCCCTCCCTGCCTGGGCAGTTATTCAGAACAGCAATAGGGTAACTGTGGCTCTCTAGGTGGTGCTAGGCTCCCACTCACATCTGCCCCAACCAGCATAGCCAATGGTCAAGGATGATGACAGCATCTGGAGGGCCCCAGGTTCCTCATCCCTAATATAGATTGGAGTAGGGAAAAGGTAAGGGACGTGGGTGGTGCTGTGGTCTAAACCACTGAGCCTCTTGGGCTTGCCAATCAGAAGGTCGGTGGTTCAAATCCCCGCAATGGGGTGAGCTCCTGTTGCTCGTTCCCTGCTCCTGCCAACCTAGCAGTTCAAAAGCACGTCAAAGTGCAAGTAGATAAATAGGTACCGCTCTGGCAGGGAGGTAAATGGCGTTTCCGTGCGCTGCTCTTGTTTCACCAGAAGCAGTTTAGTCATGCTGGCCACAATACCTGGAAAAACTGTTTGTGGACAAATGCTGGCTCCCTTGGCCTGTAAAGCGAAATGAGCACCACAACCCCAGAGTCGTCTGTGACCGGACTTAACTGTCAGGGGTCCTTTACCTTTTCAGGGAAAAGGTAGTGGTGCCTTGGAGAGGAGGAAGGAAAGGTGGAAGGAACACCCCCACCCCACCCCCACCCAGTGAGGGCACCATGACCTCAGAACTTGAGAAGAGAGCTCTTCTGGACCAGGCCAGTGGCTCATCTAGTCCAGCCAGATGCCTGTGGGATGCACACAGGCAGGATCTGAGCAGAAGAGGACTCTCTCCCGCTCTGGTTAAGGTCTCCCCAAATCGGAACCTAGCAGAGTGGAGGGTGGTTTTCTTTTCTTTTCTTTTTAAAGCCAGTTCTCAGACCTGAGAGCCATGTGGATGAACTCTAGGCAGCTCTCGAGCTCTCGGGGCAGCGAGTGGGTGAGGGGTGTGTAAGCGGAGAACTGTTCCAGCCCTTCTCCTCTGCACCTCACCTGGGGAGAAAGCAGCAGCATCTTGCCTGCCTGGCGTGTGGGGAGGAGGCAGCCGACAATTTAATTTGTTTGTTTTTGTATATGGATTATTATTATTATTACCATGCTAAAGAGCAGTGATTAGACTGAATTTGTTTAAATAATTAACTCAGCCTCTTTTGCAGTGATTGCCTCCAGTTTTGGGTTGCAGCTTTTATTTCTCCAGGGGGGGGGGGGGCTGGTTCTGCAGCTGCCTTCCAGCACTGATGCAACAGTGCAAGTTCTGATGTCGCACTGAGTGAAGCAGTCATTGGGCCCAATCCAGCCTGACTGTGCAGCAGAGCCATAGCTATGGCGGGGGGGGGGGGAGCTAGCCAGGTTTTTTGCCCTGGGTGAAGCCTCCAGAGGGGCACTCTTGAGGCTCCCAGCCTCTGTGTGTGTCTACACAAATGCATGTGCGGGAGTTGCCAAACTGAGTCTCTGATCTGGGTGAAATGAAGCCTGGTTTTGCCCCTGCTGTGCAGCATTGGAGAGGGTCAGGGCTGGGAGTCTGCCTGCCTTAAATGGGCCTGTGCATGCAGGCATGGGCACATGCGCATGCGTGCACACACATAGGGAAGTGAACTCTGGCAGGCTACTCTTGGCGTTCCCCGTTGTGATGATTGGCCTCAGTGGTAATTGACAATCAATGTCGGAAATTGGTCTAAAAATAGCAACGGGAGCAGCAGCCGTTCCAGTTCCACTTTCCAAATGGGGCTCTTTGCTGTGCCAAAATGGAGATGCAGTCAGGGAGTAGGGCTTGGGGGGGGGGGAGGCAAGTTAACCAGCACAGCCTTGAGGGCACACACACACACACACACACACACACACACACACCCCATTAGGCAGGGCTCTTAGAACCCAGCTCTGGAAGGAGAGAGTAGCACAGCCAGGGGAAGCATGTTTTATTCCACAGTTTCACAAGCAGTCTGTCCAAGAATGGATATTTGGCTTTGTTAGCCAGCCATCCTGTTGGCAGACCAGGTTATGCATCCCCTCCCACACCCGAAAAGGACTTAAATCTGCAACAGACTTGCATAGGGTAATTTAGATGTATAGATGCAGATTCATAAATAATTGCTCTTATTTAGAGCAGAGAAGATGTAGGGGGATCTTTACGTGCCTGCTCCCCCCTTTTGTGGTTTATCCTTAAAGGGGACAGCCTGGAACAGCTTCAAACAGAGGGCTGTCCTCTAAAAGCCCTTCAAAAAAGAGGACTGCCTCTATAAGGTAGGACACACAGCCACGCTGTTCACGGAACCAGGCTGCTTCTGCAAATGGGATTGAGGGGGAGTGATTTTCCATGACCTCTAATCAGGTAGTGTAGCCAACAGTGGCAACTGACAGTCTCTCTCTCTCTCTCTCTCTCTCTCGTTGATGTAGGGAACCCACCAGAGCTATAAACACCTTCCTGGCAGGCTAAGTATATCACTCCACCCCACCCACAGACAAGGGGGGGGGGGCTAAATAGGAAGCTATCAATGCCTCCCATCCTGCATAAGTAAAGGTACATGCAACATTCACCCTTTCCTGCTCCGATTTGCCCCCATTCAGAATCCAGCAAACTAAGAACTTTTGGATATTGTTTTTCAAACTACCAGAACTTAAGCTGCTCTTTCTTGACCTTAGGTCCACAGATGTTGTTGAACTATAACTCCCCTCATCCCTGACCAGCTAGGTGTGGTGGGAGTTGTAGTTCAACCAAAATCTGGGGACCCAAAGTTTGAAAAAGCTGCCATAAGGTTTTAAATAGCTGGGAGGCAGCAGCTGAAAGCATGTGCTCAGTGGCTGGTAAAAATATGGAAGCTGGCAGTGTGCATGCGCACTGGAGAACTAAGAGGAAGAAGGCAGTGAGCCTTTAGAGCAGGGGTCCTCAGACTACGGCCTGCCCGGCCATTTTAGAACCCACCACAAAGTCCAAGGGTGAAACGCCACACCGGGTTTCCCTCAGCCTCAAGCTCATTCCCCAACCCTCTCATTCTGTCTCCCCCTCTGTTCCTTGTTCGTCTCTTCCCGGCCACGCACTGCCTCGCCGCCTCTCGGCACGCAAGAATTTCACACAACGCACATGTCCCACTTGAAGTCAGTGGCAAACACCTCTATGGGTTTTCACGGGGTCCTGCGAGGGTGGGTTTTGTAGTTCGTTTATTTTTTGTTGTTCTCTCCTCCGGAGTTCCCACCCAGGAAGCAGAAACAGTGGCGTCACCCAGGCCTTGTCTTGTTTCCCAAGAGAGCTCCAATATTGGGATTTTTAAAAAGAGGCTTCCCCGTAATGAAGGGCGGCTTCTTGGTTAGGGAACTGCAGTAGTACAAACAGGTCCAAGTTGCAATCCACAACTCCCCAGCCTCTTCAGCTGCTCCTTCTCTTTTGAATAGGGTTACTCCTGAGAAATGGTGTTTCCGTGTGCTGCTCTGGTTCGCCAGAAGCGGCTTAGTCATGCTGGCCACATGACCTGGAAGCTGTATGTCGGCTCCCTCGGCCAATAAAGCGAGATGAGCGCCGCAACCCCAGAGTCAGCCACGACTGGACCTAATGGTCAGAGGTCCCTTTACCTTTACTCCTGAGAAAACGGCTCCTGTCTCTGGAATGGAAGAGGGCATGCTCAGGGCTTTAGAATTGAGTCCTTAGCTGTGTGCCTTTGGGAGTAAATTCAACCCAGAAGGAATGGGCTGCACAGTTCCCAGTCTCTGCGTTAACTTCACACTTCTTCCCTAAGCTCATTTAGGGAGAAGTTCTTTGAGTTAAATTCTTAGTAAATTTTAAAAGGGTGGAGTGGGGCAGAACCAGGGTGACAGTCTGGCATCTAAACCTAAAGTCTATTTCTTATTGTGGATTTTTAATAATGTTGCAGTATATATATGTTTGAGCGCTGACCATTCATAGTTTTTTTCAAACTATAGTCCGGCCCCCAAAAGTGTGTGAGGGACAGTGAACCAGCCCCCTGTTTAAAAATTTTGAGGACCCCTGCTTTAAAGGAAATAAATAACTATCTGACTTTTAGAAGACATCTAAAGGCAGCCCTATTTAAGGAAGCTTTTAATGTCTGGTGTTTTATTTTATTTTTAATATTTTGTTGGGAGCCACCCAGAGTGGCTGGGAAAACCCAACCAGATGGGCGGGGTATAAATAAATTATTATTTTTAATAAAAATATTAGGCTCTTTGCTTCTCCCTTTGTGTTGATATGAACATATTTCATGCAAGCATCAGATCTGTGACTGTGCGCGTGTGTGTGTGTGTGCGCACACACACACACACACGGGGAAGGGCCATAGCTCAGTGGTAGGGGATCTGCTTTGCATGCAGAAGGTCCCAGGTTCAATCTCTGGGATCTCTAGGGAGAGCTGGGTGAGACCCTTGTCTAAAACCCTGCGGAGCTTCTTCCAGTCAGTGTAGACGATACTGAGCAAGATAGAACAAGGGTCTGGCTTGGTATAAAGCTGCTTCCTGTATTCCATACACAATATATTTATTCAATATCTCTGGATAACTTACACAGGTCACTTTTTCATTCTGCAGACGTTTGCCTCCTCCTCTTCCTCCTCCTCCTCCTTCTTTGCACAGAGTTTACCTGTTCCTGGGCATGATCTAGGAATGGAATGTCTGTTCAACACAGAAGGCTCTATATTGAATTGCCTATAGACTCTGCAGACCTAGGAGAAGGGTGATGAGATTGTGGAAGAGCACATTCCGTATCCCCCGCCAGCTCCCACTCCAAGACTGGATCCCTGGCATTTCGAGTTAAAGGATGTCCAATTTCGGAACCTGGGAAGAGAGTCTGCTAATCAGGGTTGACAGTACTGGGTGAGATGGGACAGGCCAACCAGTCTGACTCAGCACTCATGTCCATATACATGAAAATCTCTGGATGGCTTTTATGGGGACAGTGCATGTATTTCTCTCACTTGTGCCCATCCCTAAAAACCCTTTGATTATATGGCCTTTAAAAAGGCAGTTCTACAATTAGCCAGTGTCCCAAAGACAAAGAGCAACTTTCCCCCACCCTTTTTTAATAACACTAGAATTCAGGGACATCAGATGAATGTTGAATGTTGGAAGATTCAGGACAAGACAGAAGGAAGCACTTTTTCACATGGGGCAGAGTTAAACTATGGAACTCACTCCCACAGGAGCCAATGATGGCCCACCAACCTGGATGATGGGCAAGGCAACAAATGATAATTTTACCTTTGTCCAGTAGGCTAGTTTCCATGCACACTCGCATCCCCCTCTCTACCATCCATCCAAGAGTCCTTCAAGGACACATTCCAACCAGGGCAAAAACACTCAGGGTGTGATGCATGGTCAGTGGGGGGTATGGCCTGGGGAGGGTTCCTGGAGGGACCATATTTGGCCCTTTGGCTTGAGGTTTCCCACTCCTGCTTAAAAGAGTCTCTAGTACTCTGACAATGGGGGGGGGGCAGGAGAGAGCCTAGAAGAGGTGCACTGGAGTCACTCAAGAGAAGCTGCTCACTAGGAGCTCTCCTTGGTGCTGCAAAGATGATGCTGTCATGTCCTGTGGGTTCCACCTTGGGACCAGAAATGGACAGTTGCAGCAGAAACAGCAAATGTGTCCTTGTGACATCTTTAAAGACTGTAAGGTTTCAAAATGGCAGGGGCTTTTGTGGTATAGGAAGGCCCTGAGAGTCTCTGGCTATGCTTTCTTCTCCCTCCCTCTGAGATATGTGGAAAATGTTTTTGCGCATATGTTCCCAATTACCTCTGTCTCTGACCTATCCATGCTGATGAGCGTGGGAGTCAAAGGCCACTTCTTAAGTCTCTGCATCAGATCCCTGACCCTGTAAGGTTAATTGATTCAGAAATGGGGAGGGACGCCTGCATTTTAAAGGGGGCCTGTTTGATTGGTGAGGGGGAGGAGCGGGGGAGAGAATGAATTATTTTCCCACAGAATTCAGTTTGACAGATAGGAAAGTCCCCAAAGCCTTGTGGGATGTAAGAAACATGTCATCAACTTTTACCCTGACACAATGAAACAAAACAGGGTTTTTTTTGTATCCAGCACCAGGTGCTCCTCTGAGCAGGATTCCTCCAGAGGGAGCATAAGTTACATTATCTTAAGAGGTGTTCAGATGAGTGATAAGAGGTGTTCAGATGAGCAGTTTTGAAAACTTCAATGCATTTTGAAAGGTTTGTTAAAGGTGCTGGAAATTGTAGCTTTGTGAGGGATAAACTACAGTTCCCAAGATGCTTCAGGGAATATAATATGCTTTAAATATGTTGTGTATATGGAGCATGTGTTTGGCTCCTCAAGCTCTCCACCTCTACTTTATCTTTATCTAGGTGCAAGGCCCTTCTTCGTCTAAACCTCTTAGTGCACTAGCAGACCCAAACCTCTGGTTTCTGGCTTATTTTCAGCTCCTGTAACAATTCTTACGGCCCTTTGTTGCAAAGGTCTATTTCTTTCAAAAAACCTGGCCCTTGGAAGGATAATATGAACTATACACCTAATTGAGTGTTATCCACAAATATCTTGTGTGTGTTGGATAACAATGTCAAGCGCGCCACTAGTCTGGCACCCTATGCATTGAGTGCAATCATTCAAAAAGAGACACTTAGCGTGTAACTGCCTGAATGTGCACAGGTGTTCCATGTGTCAAGGATCCCTTGCACTGAATTAGGAAACTCATTCAAGTGTCTTTAATTTTCTGCAGCTTGTGCTGTCTCCAGAAGGAATCTGGGTTACCTTGGTCCTGAATTTCAATGTGTTTGGGACTGGCTATAATAATAACATAGTTCTGTTAAAGCAACAGAGCAGCAGCTATCAGTCCTACTTCTTTATGCTTGGGTAGCAGAGGTTGGCTCCGTCTGCCAAAAATAGGCTTCTGAAAATTGGAGCTTGGAAAGACTAGGCGCATCCTTAGATTCTGAGCACTTTACGAAAAAGCGAAGTGTTTGTCTGGGAGAGGGAGGGCAATGTGGAGGGAGGGGTTCCTCTCTCTCTCGCTCAGGGAGATGCTCAGAGCAGGACTTGCAGATGTCCAGGGCCACCCTAAGCAGGATGAGCAAAAAGCCAGCCAGTGCAGCAAGGCTGGATTATCAACATTTTGAAGTGAACGATGCCATCTATAGACCCCTCCCCTTCCTGCTCTTGTAATATTACAAAGTCCTGAGCACCACCACAAGAAGGAATAGCATAATAAACTCCACTATCAGGGGCGGTATGCCCCAGGGGCCAGAAGAGCCGTGGCCCAAGTGCACAATTTCGAGGGGGCATGAACTAGGCGCCCCTCCCCCAGGGATCCCTGTCCTGTCCTGACTGCCACTGAGGGTCTCTGGGCCCTGGAAGCTGGGCAGCCTGGCCTGCCACTGTGCCCCCAGCTCCCTCGCTGAATGGCCACCCAGCCAATGTCAGGGGGCATTTGCCCACCAAGGGCGCTTGGCTCCAGTGGCGAGGGCTGGGCTGGCACAGTGGGCTCTGCATGCCGCCCTCACTTGGTGTGTGTGCAGCTGGCACAGCGGGCTCTCTTCACCCTCTGTACACTTCCATGCACATGTACCCTGGACACTGGCAAATGCTGCAACCACAGAATACCAGTCGCTTGGAATCACAAGTGAGGAAAGTGGACATGCGAACTGCTGGCCTCCATTTGGGAAGCGGTGAATTTGAGGTAGTCTGTGGCCTTTGGCCTGCGAAGTCTGTCTGGCAGACTGGCTGGAATGCCCGCCTTTGGTCATGGTAGGCTTCAGTCTGGAATATCTGCTAACCCAGGAGGTTTACTGGGTAGCCCTGGTGGAAAGTCATTGCTTCTCTGCCTAATAGTCTACCTTACAGAGTTGTTGGGTGGATAAATGACACTCCCTGCATCCTCCTCTGAGAGGGAGCAAGATACATGGAGGAAAGAGCAAGATACGCCTGTCACACATGGGGGTTTAGTCTCTTTTTATGTGGCACTCCATGTAGGTGTGAACGCTCTGTAAGTGTGAACTTTGAGGCTTTTCCAGGCCTTGTTACCCACAGGGCATCAATTCCCGTTTGAAGCAAGACAGAATGAAAGCAAGAGAGAATGCTCCTTGCGCAAGCAGGCAGGCAGACAAGTAGGACACTGTTTCTTCCCCATGGCCAAAATAAATGGGGCAAACTGTGGCTGGCATTCCCTTTAACTTATTCCTTTTCTAAGGGAAACAAAGGTGTTTCATCAATATGGATTTTAAAAAAGGTTGCTTGAGCAAGGAACGCTGGTGGTGTGTGTCAACCCCCCTCGGCAGCAGACTCCCCCTC
The DNA here is from genome assembly GCF_965112155.1 of Podarcis liolepis. Taxonomy (NCBI): domain Eukaryota; kingdom Metazoa; phylum Chordata; class Lepidosauria; order Squamata; family Lacertidae; genus Podarcis; species Podarcis liolepis. The sequence goes on from NC_139555.1 coordinate 2,316,484, forward strand.
CCCTGACTTCTGCTTCAGGCCAGGATGAAATCTAATCTCTCATCCCTTCGCTTGACCTTGCATTACTGAGGGAGCCGTAAAACGATCTCAGCTGATGGGCCAAAGCTCCCCTGGCTAGGGGTGGGGGTGGGAGTGTCAGGGCCCCTCCTTGTGGAGAGAGAGGGTGGTTGGAGGGTTATTCATAGCCTCCTTCCTGGCAACCATTTGGAACAGGGCAAGTTGTCTGGGCCTAATTTCTGCTCTGGACAAGACTGTGGCAGGAAATCCCAAGGGCAAGGCTTGGCTCTTTTTCATGCGTAGAGGCTACTACTTGTGGAGGGGATTCTTCAGGGCTCTGTGAACCTATCTTAGCACCAAGTCAGTTTGTTGGCCTGTCTGCCCTGGCACAGTTCAACCTGACTGGGCAGCCATTTCCCCAAGTTGCCAGGGGAGGGGTCTTCCCCCCCAAGCTTACAGACTTTTGATGCTTTTAAGTAGAGGTGCCAGGGATAGAACATGGATTTTTTTGCATGCCATGCAGGGGCAACCCAAGACTTTGGGATGCCTGAAAAACAAAATAAGCTGCCTTATACTTAATCAGACTATTGCTCCTTCTAGCTGAGAATTGCCCACACTGACTGGCAGCAGCTCTCTGGAGTTTCAGGCAGAGAGTCTTTCCCAGACCTACCTGGAGATGTCAGAGTTTGGACCTGGGACCTTATGCATGCAAAGCACATTCTCTGCCACTGAGCTGTGGCCCATCCCAAAGGCAGAGGGCAAGTTGGTCTCTCTCTCCCCCCCCCCCGTACCCACCCATTTATTCCATGGCTGATGCTCTGTTGTAGGTGCTGTGTAAGAAGACACATTCACATACTCTGAGATAGCAGAGTACCAAAAAACCACTTGGTTTCGTACATCTTATATAGCTCTACAATACAGTGGTACCCCGGGTTACATACGCTTCAGGTTACAGACTCCGCTAACCCAGAAATAGTACCTCAGGTTAAGAACTTTGCTTCAGGATGAGAACAGAAATCATGCGGCAGTGGTGCGGCGGCAGCGGGAGGCCCCATTAGCTAAAGTGGTACCTCAGGTTAAGAACAGTTTCAGGTTAAGAACGGACCTCCAGAATGAATTAAGTTCTTAACCCGAGGTACCACTGTATTAGCACTACTGCCAGCTAGTAACAATGGGCCCAATTCACCTACGTTGTTGCACTAGCGGAAGCCAATGCAATGAGTCCCATTGATACAAGGGGTTTCCCCCTCACCCCACCTCACAAAAATCTGATTGGGAGGATCAGGAGAACCCCCAGAACAGGATGTATGCATAAATGCTTGTGCGGATGGAACAATCACCTTAGTATTACTTTGAATTCCACCCATTAATAGTAACTACACTTACCTTGCAACTACCAGATTGCATATAATTACATAAACTGACTAGATTTTACTGCAATGCCAGCAATCATAGAATCATAGAATACTGGAGTTGGGAGGGACCCTGGGGGTCATCTAGTCCAACCCCCTGCAATGCTGGGATTTTTGCCCAGCATGGGACGTGAACCCATGACCGTGACATTCAGAGCTTCCTGCTGAGGGGAATGGTGTACTCCAGTGTACCTCAGGGGGGCAGGTGAGTTTAGGACTGTGTGACAGGCCTGTGAGGCACGCAGATCTGATCTCCAGCAGTGGAGAATAGCTCAGGAGGAATTGGGTGGGGGTGGGAGGCTGTCACTGCTTCCAAGCTTCTGCCCCCTGAAATGATTGCCTCACTCTGCCTTGGCGGTAGGGTAATGCCATTTACCCTCTCGCTGGAGCCACACCCCACCCCCTTCATTGTGGAAATGATTCCTGACTCATGAATAGTGTGGAAGTGCTATTGGCACATTTTGCTATCTGAATTAGCTCTGAGTTTGGGACACCAACATGTGCATGAAATTTGCGTATGGTAATTTATATGTATAGATCCAAATTTAGAAACGATTACTATGAATTTAAGGGAAATACCTCTTCCCACAGTGGGGAAGGTACCAGTGACTGGTGTTGCTGCTCAGTGTGCTGTCTGGGTGCTGCAACGCTGTCAAAGAGCTCCTGCTGCTCTCCTTTCTTATGCTTCCTTATGCTTAAATCAGACTTAGGGCAGGCTGTCCTCCAAGAGCCCTTTAAAGAGAGAGAGAACTGTTCTCTGCAAAGCTGGATATGTGGCCATTCTGCTTGCAATGGAAAGAGACTTGGAGGAACTCCTTGTGCCACTGGACATCAAGCCAGTATGTGAAAGGAGAGTAGGGTACACAACGTGTATTGAAAACGCAGGCCCATGGCCCTGTGCCTGCAATTAGTCCTTCCTGTTTGGGGATGGGGGGATAACTGGCCTTGGCTGAGGAGCAGCTCAGCCTGGGAAGAAGTGACAGGCCTGTCCGGTTGCTGAAAGGTGCGGCATATGTGGCACAGACCATGCCTGCCACCGTCGGCTGTTTCCGAGAACAGTAGGCAGAGGATCAGGAACTTCCTGTACTGTGTAGGACAAGGAGACTCTGTCTCCAGCTTCTGTGTCTCGCCGTACCTGGAGTTTTGAAGTAGGTGCTTCCAAAAAGTCAAATCTTTTATTCAATGCAATCTTCATCTTGTGTCTGTATTATATGTATGTGGGATAGCTCAGTTGGTAGAGCATAAGACTCATAATCTCAGGGTTGCGGGTTTGAGTCCCGCTTTGGGTGAAAAATTCCTGCAATCCTGGCACAGTCCCTACAGTTCTATCATTCTGTGATTTTCTTACCATCTTCCCACAGAGTTTGGCTTGTCCCACTGGATTTAGTCTAATGGCGTGGTTCTTTTCTGGTGAGTTCCATGGGCCTCTCAGGACATGGTGTTTTGATGCAAGTGTTTTATGCATCATGCCGGATTTGGTAATATGGTGCCCTGAGCAAGGACAAAATTTGGCACATGCACCTCTTTCTTATTTCACAATAAATCCTTTTGGTACAGTTACCTTTTTAATGGATCTTCTCAATATTATTATGCATCCTCTTGGCTCAGCGCCCTCTGCAGGGGAACCACCCACACTGCCCTAAATCCGACACTGATTTGTAGTGGACCATCTGAACTTTTCCTGCTTTGTAAGTTGTTCTGCGATGCTTTCCTGATTGCTGTCTAGCAGTTACTTTTGCCCCATAGCACAACAAAAGTGGGACCAAAATAACAAGAGCAGGCATTTGCCATATGACAAGTTACAGGATTTAGACAGGACATATGCAGATTGGAAACAAAGCAGTGTGCCTCCCCCAAAACGTTTTCAGGCACCAAACAGTATTGAAAGTGGGATGTTGTATAACTGCCCCAATACCAACATGAATGCACAATAAAAAGGACATGTGGAGGGTCAGTAGACACCCAGGAGTAGGGCTGGGTGAGACCTGGTTTTCAACATTGTGATATATCACCAGCTAAACATAATGATATACTGATATATCACCATGTCTGAAATAAGGATGGAGATATGTAGAGGCATTAGCTGGCCTCACAGATTTTCCTACATTGTGGTTTTTGCATAACACTCACACATACACATCATGATTCCCCAGGTCAAAAATGATGAAACCAATATCATGATATGAACTTCAAACTGGTTGGGACAGTTGCTTCCCAAAGTCCAGCAATGCTGGTACATCCAGTCTCCAGGATGAGGACCCCCAAGAATGCTCCACTGCTTGGGGTGGGATATAAAGCTGTCAGTCAAGTCCAACATTCCGAGAGGACTAACTCCCTCTGTGTGGCAGGCAGTTCTGTCAGTTGGTCGGTTGCTGCAAGGAGTGTTAACTGGCCGCTGCTCGGATGCAGTCTTCTCCTGACTCACGACTATCTAGTATATAGTTTATAACCTAAGCCTGCCTTCAGGAACAACTCTCTAAACCTGAATGAATCTGATAGTAAAGTAGTTTATGTTAATATGATTCTGATTCATGTGTGTTTTCTTTAAGAGGGGCAGAAGGGATTATCAACCAGGAAGGTATAATTATTGATAGGACTCAAACGAGTTAGCAACCTGCAGGGGATCGTTTAAACTCTGCTAAATTATATAAACGTTCCCACACATGGGAGGAATTGGAGAAGCACAGGGCACTCACAAAGCCCCCTTGCCTGCTTCTCAGTGCCTGTCTGTTCCCTATTTGGTTCCTGCTTTCCCGTCGCCTTTGATCGCTCATCAAGGCGTCAAGCGAGGTGTAACATGGCTGGCTGTTGACAGGAGTTAGCCTTGCATGAAGCCTTGATGCCTATTTTGTTGCTGCAAAGCTTCTTTCCGCCCCGCCTCCTCTGACATCCTTCCTGTCCTCCTTGTTCCAAAATGTATTTTCTTGTCAGAAAATGGTCCAGCTGGCCCAGGTTCAAGGGAGTGCTGCCCTGAGGGAACTTTGGGTTCCAGCACTTGCCGTGCTGCTTTGAGGAGTTATTCTCATGTTGGCTCTGATTCAGGGGAAGTTCGGCCCCATCTGCACTGAGCACTTGACGCAGTACCATTTCAAACAGCCATGGCTTCCCCCAAAGCATTCTGGGAAGTGTAGTTTCTTTAAGGGTGCCAAGAGTTGTTAGGAGACCTCTATTCCCTCCATAGAGCTACGAAGTTCCCGGGGAAGAGCGATTAACGGTTAAACCACTCTGAAGATTGTAGCTCTGTGAAGGGAACAGGAGTCTCCTATCCACTCTTGGCACCCTTAAGAAACTACAGGTCCCAGAATGCCAGTGGGCATGGCCCTGTTCCCTCCCACCCTCCACATGACTTATCATCCCATGACGGGAATGGATGGAAAGAGTTATTGACTGAAGGGAATTTCTGTATGTGCAATAAGAATTAAAAACTTGGCACGCCAGCACTGAGCTATGAGTCAGCCACCCCTGGGCAATTGTTCTAGGTGAGGCATTGATGCTGAGAGAGCAACCTGCATGGACTGGTGGGATCTGCAAGGGATGCAGGAGAATGTGGGTGCCATGTCCTCACTTTAGGGGACCTGGAAGTTGCTGTCTGCTTGCTCGTGCAGTGACTATAGTCTTTCTGGTTCCTGTGTGCATGAGAGAGAGAGAGAGAGAGAGAGAGAGAGAGAGAGGTCACTGGGCAGAAACTGCAGTTCATTTGAAGAGAGCCAGGAGATGGAGAGGAGCATGAGATCACAGGAGGTGGTTCATGGCTCCTGGGTAGGGGACCTAGTTACTGCTGGGGCTTAGGGTTTAGGGATCCAATCAGCAACAAAAAGGGAAAGCTCAGTGGTCATAATATCTAAATAATGTCTCATGATTCCCTGCTCTCTGTATATTCTCTGCTGGAAAACAAATAACAACTATCTTCCCTTTTGGGTGGGGAGCAGGTAAGAGTTGAATTCTCTATTTGGAATTCCAAATGTGGGTTTCCATAGCAACTAGTTTTAGTAAGGAGGTGAGGCAGGGGAGAGAGGCACCTGGGACCTCCCAATGTTGCAGTTGTCAGAATGCTCCATGGTAAGTCCCTCCTGGAAACATCATTAGCATCTCATTGGTGCCTCCTGGAACTCACATGACCAAACTCAGTGCACACATGTACCCCCGGCTCCTGAACTGGCAAGATCTCCTGCACTGGGGAGGGCGAAAGTCCCAAATAATCCTAGCAGTGGAGGGATGCTTGTGTGGAATATGGAACACAGTAGCATTTGACATGCCCCACAAGGGACATGAATCCGCCAGATGGGGCAGGACTTTACCCTTAGTGATACCCAGTCGGGGAAAATAGGCTCATCATCACCAGATAACACTGCTTCTAGGCTGCACCTACTGTGTCAGATTACTGTACAAGCGGTGGTGTGGAAATAATAAGATTGGAAGCTTTCCCCTCCACCGCATATAATCTCCTTAATTGCTGATACATAGGCAATTATCTTGGCATGGAGAAGGCTAGGCAATAGCTAGGGACGTCATGTGCCCTATTCTGCGGTGGATGGTTCTCTGTTTTTATTTGAGTGCTCATTCAGACTTCCTTTTGTGCCACACTTTCCAGGCACAGGTTCATGTTTTAAAGCTCCATGTCTGAGCAGAATTTTTTCTGCCCTGGCACTTTCCCTGGGGAAGCCCGTTATTTACTGCTGAATTGGAGAAAACGACAATCCACAGGAAACGCAATTGTCTCTATTGTTGCCTGTTTTTAAATCCCATGTTAATTGGTCTGAACTTGCAGTATATTGGGTTCTTGCAGGACAACTTCAGTTTTGAGTAGATACCTTCATGTTTGCGTATATACAGTGGTACCTCGGGTTACATACGCTTCAGGTTACAGACTCCGCTAACCCAGAAATAGTACCTCAGGTCAAGAACTTTGCTTCAGGATGAGAACAGAAATTGTGCGGCGGCAGCAGAAGGCCCCATTAGCTAAAGTGGTGCTTCAGGTTAAGAACGGACCTCCGGAACAAATTAAGTACATAACCAGAGGTACCACTGTATATAGCCCAGAGGTTTTCAACCTTTTTGAGTCCATGGCTCCCTTGACAATCTACATTCTCTCTGTGGCACCCCTGTGGGGCTCAGGAGCCCAGTTATGTCACCCTTTGCCTGCAAAGCTGGCAGATTCTCACCCTTTCTCAAACACCCTTTTTTGTGGAGTGTTCCCTCAGCCTCCTCTCCTCTCTCCTTCGGAGTCTTCTGGGCAGCTGCCCCTGGTCTCGCCCCAAAGAGAAGTGCCTCCCAGAGGCACCATCAGCCTGCGGAGCTTATAGCCAGGGCTGCTGCAAAAAACAGCTGTGCAAGCTTTTGAGAGGCAAAGATGTAAGAGGGCATCAGGGAAGAGGGACAGAGGCCAGCATTGCCCGCGACGCCCGTGACTATCATTCAAGGCACCCCAGGCACAGCAGACTGGTTGAAAACCACTGATGCAGCCTATTTATGGCTTTGTTTCTGTTTGTAGCAATTGGTCTGCTGCTTGGCTGGAGGTCCTGGCTAGCACCTTAGCTTGGTTTTGTAGGTAACAACCCACTGCTATCTGTTCATATGCTCTTTGCTGGATTCTGCAACTCAGAGGTTACTCAATTATTCATAAATATTGGTTTTTCTCCATTATGTTTACACTTTTGGGCCGATCCCAACCATATCATTAGTAATGTGTACACAGTGTTGAATGATGTCACACGCCGGGTGCCTGTGACCTTGCATTGTGAAATTACCATTTTACAGTTTCACAACAAAATAATCCCAGGGTTCTGGTGCACACGACTGTTTCATGTGGGGTTCAAGGGAGCGCTGCCCTGAGGGACCTGAAAGTGAACCTTGGGTTCCAGCACTTGCCGTGCTGCTTTGATGAGTTATTCTCATGTTGGCTCTGATTCAGGGGAAGTTAGGCCCCATCTGCACTGAGCACTTGACGCAGTACCATTTCAAACAGCCATGGCTCCCCCAAAGCATTCTGGGAAGTGTAGTTTCTTTAAGGGTGCCAAGAGTTGTTAGGAGACCCCTATTCCCTTCATAGAGCTACGAAGTTCCCGGGGAAGAGCAATTAATGGTTAAACCACTCTGAAGATTGTAGCTCTGTGAAGGGAACAGGAGTCTCCTATCCACTCTTGGCACCCTTAAGAAACTACAGGTCCCAGAATGCCAGTGGGCATGGCCCTGTTCCCTCCCACCCTCCACATGACTTATCATCCCATGACGGGAATGGATGGAAAGAGTTATTGACTGAAGGGAATTTCTGTATGTGCAATAAGAATTAAAACCTTGGCACACCAGCACTGAGCTGTGGGTCAGCCACCCCTGGGCAATTGTTCTAGGTGAGGCATTGATGCTGAGAGAGCCTCAAAGGAGTGTGCAATATTCTTTCCCCCCCCCACACACACACATTTTATCCTCATAAGAATCCTGCGAGGTAGGTTTGGCTGAGAGGCAGTGGCTGGCCCAAGATCACCCAGTGAGCTTTCATGGCCGAGTGGCAACTCAAACCCTGGTCTCCCAGGTCCTAATCCAACAATCTAACAATAGCACCACACTAGCTCTTCTGTGTAGAAGCAGGGGTGGGGCTATAATGCATGCCAGGCTGTGACATTGTGGCCCCGTTGCTGCCCGTGTTGAGCATGGAGGTCTGAAGAGAGAAGGGTTTGGGCAGGCAGCTGCTCCCACATCTGGGCTCCATGAAACCAGGAAGGGTGCCTTTTTTAAGACCTTGGTGCTTGGCATGCAAAACTCTTGGGAGACTCATGGGGTGGAGCTAGAGACCTGGCCCCACTTCTGCTTCTCTATGAGCCCCCCCCCCCCCGGAGCCAGCGCATTAGCTGGGCTACTGGCTCTCTTCAGGCACCCACTGCCTGAGTTAAGGAGGCACGTAATGAGGGGAGTGGGGATCAGATTCCCCCCAGTGCTATTCTTGTTGCCCTCCCCAGCATGGAACTCTGCACACATTTCAGAACCCTGGAAAATCAGGATCCTCTAAACCACATGAGGAGGAGCAGACCCCTTGCTTCATATAGTTACCCTTGAACTACTGGAGGGTGACCCAGAACAACAACAACAGGGGTGGAGGTAGTGAATTCATCCCTGCAGCCCCCCACTTTCAGATTACTTACCCTTCAGGCATTTGCTACCTGGTTTAAGTGGGACCTCCAAAGGCCTGATCTGCTTTGAACCAAAGGGACTGGGCTGACAAAAACCATATTTGACCAAAACCAATCAAATGTGCCTGGATAGCTCAGCTGGGCAGAGCATGATGCTGGTAATGCCAAGATTGCAGTTGTGTGGGACAGCTGCATATTCCTGCCTTGCAGGGGGTTGGGACTAGATGATCCTCAGGGTCCCTTCCAACTCTACAGTTCTATAAAATAACCTTCCACTGACCAGTGCAGGTGGGGGAGGTAAGGCTCAAGGTTTGCTCTCATCTGTAACGCCCTCTCCCATCAATGCAACGCAGCTTCACACTCAAACTTAAAAAAATAAAAATTAAAAATCTCTTTTTTAAAGGTAAAATACTGACACCTAACAAGATACATGGGCTTATTGCTTGCCATAAGTCTAGACATTCTGGGGAGGCCTGCATTTATTTACAATCTCGGGACTGGATTGTCTGTGTGCCTTACCCCGCTTTCCCGGCTTCTGTGAATGCAGGAGCCTTATTAATAGCTCTAACATAGCACACTTCATCTCCAAAGCACTTTAGAGAGTGAGAGAGAAATAGAGAGTATAATTAATTAATCATTTAATGCTTAGCAGCACTTAAACTGCACGCAGCTCTCCACAAGCGCACAGGCACACAAAGCGCAGCATAGACGTTAAGCCCTTTGGCGTACTTAACTCTCTCCCCGGTGCCAGCTAAGGAGAGGGCTGGGAAGACTCAGCTCCCTGGGCGCCTGGGTTATGCCTGTGTGCTGCATCCTGCTACAAAGAATTGGCTAGATCTGTGTGGTCCTTTTATGTGTGTGCTTTTAAAAAAGAAAACAAATATATTCAGGCATAAAGGTTGCAGCTTGCCTGGTGGGGGCACACAGACCTCTCTTGGACCCCACTTTCCCTTCTGACATTCACTCCAGAGTGCATCTGCCCCCACCCCACAAATCATGCATGATCCCAGAAAATTTCCCGCCCATGTTCTTTTCACATATGTTCTGCTTTGCCCCATTTATGTTTCCGTTATGTGTCGCTTTCATAGACCTAAAGGCCACCTTTGACAGTATCCCAAGAAACTGTCTATGGGAGAAATTAGAGAGATGGGGCATAGATAGAAGGCTGTTATGGCTTATAACTCAATTACACCACGGGTCGTCAGCTAGAGTGAGACTCACACCGGCGGGAAACCTATCCAACGAGGTCCCAGTAAATAGAGGTGTGCGCCAAGGCTGCATTTTGGCCCCACTCCTCTTCAACTTGTTTATTAGCGATATGAGGCTCTTTCTGAATGAGTCTCAAGCCAACATTCATGCCCCCCGCCTAGCTGATTTTCGCTGCCCTCTGCTTCTATATGCCGACGATGCAGCGATCCTTTCCTACTCTAGAGTCGGTTTATGCAGAGCTCTAAAGATTTTTGGGGCCTACTGCAAACTTAACCATCTGACTATTAATCATGGGAAATCTAAAGTCCTGGTCTTTACCAGGTATCGGAAAATTTACAGCTGGAAGTTAGATGGAGTCCAACTAGAACAGGTTTTCAAATTTAAATACTTGGGAGTCTTTTTTCACTACAACCTAAGCTGGAAGCCACAGATTCAGTATCTACTAAACAAAGGGAAAACAATACTCTATACTCTACTCCAATTTTTTGTGGCCGACAGAGCCTCCCACATCAATTCTGCTTTGAAGGTATACCACGCGAAAGTGGTTTCCACCCTCTGTTATGCTGCCCCACTCTGGGCCCCAGGGTCCAATTTAACATCGCTTGGGACATTGCAGAATCAGTTTCTCCGTCGCCTCCTGAAACTCCCCATGTGTGTGAGCAACGCAGCCATACGTCTGGAGTTAAAGATTACATCATTGGAGACCGTCATCTGGAAGCGAGTCTTTGGCTACTGGCTGTCCAGCTGGCATAGGCTTCCCGACCATTACCTTTTTCAGTGCCTCTGGCGAGATGACTTTGTCAATCCGTGGGTAGGAAAAATCCATGCCAAACTTCTGAGCATCGGAATTTCCCCAGCGGACTCCTTAAAGATGAACTTACGCTCAGCCAAAAGCCTTATTGAGCAAAGATTAGCAGACATTGAAAATCAACACAACCTCGCCGGGGGTGGGGGTGTCTGCTCCCCCAGGTATCACGGAATAACCCCACCACTCGGCCTTCCATCATACATGTCATCTCTTTCATCTGTACCACACCGACTTGCATTTATTCGTGCAAGGTTCAATGTCCTTCCATCGAACCTGCTGAGCCACAGATTTTCCAAGGGTTTGGTGTCTCCGCTATGTGTGTGTGATGGGAAAACTGTCGAATCTCTTCCACATATAATGTTCAACTGCCCCCTACACAGCATAGCCAGGACTAAATTCCTAGGTCCTGCTTTACTGCGCTTGGTTAGCAGGCCTGTTGAGTCACACGCCGCACTACTTTTGCAGGATACAGATCCTTCGGTAACTCTGCAGGTGGCGAGATTCCTGAATGCGGTTATCTCTCACACAAAAACAACCAAAAAACAACAACAACACCAAAACTAATCGGACAGTTACGATGAGAGTGCATGTCGGTCCTCGTCTTCAGTTTTCCTTTTTCTGTGATCCGTCCCTTGGAGCTCTTCGTGCCCCAAGCTGTTATTTGGCTCTGCTCATTGACCCCCCCCCTTGCATCGTGGTGTCCACCCTCTGGGGTCGAATATATCGGCCCTTATGCCCCTGAGCTTTTATGTTTGTACATATTTTATGGGCTAATAGCCGTAAATAAATAAATAAATAAATAAATAAATAAAATATAGATCTAGGAGTCTTGGTTGACCATAAACTTGACATGAGCCAACAGTGTGACGCGGCAGCTAAAAAAGCCAATGCAATTCTGGGCTGCATCAATAGGAGTATAGCATCTAGATCAAGGGAAGTAATAGTGCCACTGTATTCTGCTCTGGTCAGACCTCACCTGGAGTACTGTGTCCAGTTCTGGGCACCACAGTTCAAGAGGGACACTGACAAACTGGAACGTGTCCAGAGGAGGGCAACCAAAATGGTCAAAGGCCTGGAAACGATGCCATATGAGGAACGGCTAAGGGAGCTGGGCATGTTTAGCCTGGAGAAGAGGAGGTTAAGGGGTGATATGATAGCCATGTTCAAATATATAAAAGGATGTCATATAGAGGAGGGAGAAAGGTTGTTTTCTGCTGCTCCAGAGAAGCGGACACGGAGCAATGGATCCAAACTACAAGAAAGAAGATTTCACCTAAACATTAGGAAGAACTTCCTGACAGTAAGAGCTGTTCGACAGTGGAATTTGCTGCCAAGGAGTGTGGTGGAGTCTCCTCCTTTGGAGGTCTTTAAGCAGAGGCTTGACAACCATATGTCAGGAGTGCTCTGATGGTGTTTCCTGCTTGGCAGGGGGTCGGACTCGATGGCCCTTGTGGTCTATTCCAACTCTATGATTCTATGATTCTACCCCCGATGGCAGCCTCATTTCCTGTCATGGTGTTTTCTGAGTCTCAGATGGAATTCTGGATTTGTTGTAGTTTCTGAGTCACCTTCAAAGGTAGCCCTAAGTAGAGCACATTGCAGTAGTCCAAGCGGGAGATAACCAGAGCATGCACCACTCTTGTGAGACAGTCTGCAGGTAGGTAGGTTCTCAGCCTGCCCTGCATACCAAATGGAACTGGTAGACAGCTGCCCTGGACACAGAATTAACCTGTGCCTCCATGGACAGCTGTGAGTCCAGAATGACTCCCAGGCTGCGTACCTGGTCCTTCAGGGGCACAGCTATCCCATTCAGGACCAGGGAGTCCTCCACACCCGCCTGTCTCCTGTTCCCCCAAAACAGTACTTCTGTCTTGTCGGGATTCAACCTTAATCTGTTAGCAGCCATCCATTCTCCAACCATTTCCAGACACTCACACAGGACAATCACTGCCTTCACTGGTTCTGATTTAAAAAGAGAGGTCATCCACATACTGATGAACACCCAGCCCAAACCCCCTGATGATCTCTCCCAGCGGCTTCATAAAGATGTTAAATAGCATGGGGGAGAGGACAGAACCCTGAGGCACCCCACAAGTGAGAGCCCAGGGGTCTGAACACTCATCCCCCAACACCACTCTCTGAACACAGCCCAGGAGGAAGGAGAGGAACCACTGCTTAGCATTGCCCCCAGCTCCTCTAGACAATCCTGAAGGAGGTCATGGTCAATGGCAAGGGTCAGCGAACTTTTAAGCTGGGGGCCGGTTCACTGTCCCTCAGACCTTGTGGGGGGCCAGACTATATTTTGAAGGGGGGGGAAATGAATGAATTCCTATGCCCCACAAATAACCCCGAGATGCATTTTAAATAAAAGCACGCATTCTACTCATGTAAAAATATGCTGATTCCTGGACCGTCTGTGGGCCAGATTTAGAAGGCAATTGGGCTGGATCCGGCCCCCAGGCCTTAGTTTGCCTACCCATGGTCAATGGTGTCAAAGGCCACTGAGAGATGCAGCAGAACCAGGAAACAGCTTTCCCCTCTATCCCTAGCCCACTGGAGATCATGGACCAGTGCAACCAAGGCTTTTTCAGTCCCATGATAAGGCCTGAATCCTGATTGGAAGGGATCCTAGTGGTCTGCATCCTCCAGGAGTTGTTCAGCCACTGGAATTTAGTTCAGCTGCTCCCCTGGGATGTTAGCTGATATTGCCCACACACCTTTGAGCATATTTTCATAACCAGGAGGGATAGAATCTTGATTTAAAAGAAGAAGGAGTGATGCCATGGGTCACATCTGGCTCTCAGCCTGGCAGTTTCCTACTCCTGCTCTTGCCCCAGAGTGTTTGCCCTGAATTCTAAATCTCTGGACCCAGATGGGGCATCCTTCCTAAATCTCTGGAGCTATAATAACAGTAATAATAATTTTATTATTTATACCCCGCCCACCTGGCTGCCATCTTTCCTAATCATGAGGAACAGCATTTGCTGTATAAATTACCTTACACTTCCTACGGTATCTCAGTTAGGCCTTAAATAGGCACTGGTGTGGGTTGTTGCTCTTGTTTTTGGTGATATGTAAATTTTATTTCAACTTACCAGTAATTGGCTTATCAATAAATAAGTTGACAGCCCTAAGGGAGGGAAATAGAGCCTTCTGATTATGCAGTCTCTCATCTGTCCTCTTAGTCGTCTGCGTGTGGACATGGAAAGTGACAAATTGGAGGAGGGTGTCATTCTCACTCAAGCATGCTCAGAGAACATGTGCGCACTTCAGAGAACACTAGTGAGTGTGTGTCTTGTGTGTCTGTGTGTCAATGTGTGTGTCAATGTGTGGAGTGCTGGCAGAGAAGAAGAGAAGAATGATGATCTGTCTTCAGGAGTCCTTGATTGTTAGTGCATATTTTGCCTGTAATTCATCCTTCTTCTTTTGCAGAAAATAGTGACTGTTTTCCTTGAAAAAACTGACCCAGATCTTAAGTAGCAGAAGTGAAGCAAATCTAAAGCAAGGTGCCTCTGCCTCTTTTGGTGGTGTGTGTGTTACATTCTTCCTCTTCCACCCCCCACATCCTCATGGTCAGAACGGCCCCTGATCTTCTGCAGAGGCTTTATGAGGGGCTGGAGGGGTCAGGAAAATCCCCTTGCTCAAGCTTCCTTCTTCTCTTGCTGTTTGTGATGCAAGCTAGCATTAATGATGGTGATACTGAGCTGTCATACAGTTATGGAGAAAGGCTTTAAAGTGCACCACACACACTACATGGCTGCAATCCTATAACTTAGGTTCAGCTTGTACAATTATAGTTGATTCAGAGGCCTTGTGCAAGGAACCTACTTTTCCCAAAGATTGGGCTTTCTACACTAAGGAAAGTGATGGGAAAATATCCTGGAAAAGGTAGGATAGCTGCCATTAAGATGGATTTGGCAGCATCAAATGGCTGAGACTGAATTTAGAGAGTCTGTGTACCACCAAAATGCACATGTCTGCAGCATGGACTGTAATTTGCACCTCCCAGTGACCTCAGAAGCTCATGCAATGAGAAAGCTGCAGTTATTCGGTCAGTGACCAGTGTGTTGGCTGCCATTTTCCCCAGCAGTTGCCTTTCGTGCACCACATGGGTGCCTTCTGCAGACAGCAGGGAACACATTAAACTTTCTGCAATGTTACTATAGGTGTGGAGGGGAAGGAAAGGTGGATCTGATCTTTCAGCTGCCACCAGCTTGATCTTTGTTTGACTCTGGGCTGTGCTCCGCTTTCGAAGACCAGGTGAAGAAGTCACTTTTGCGTATGGCGTTATGCAGCTCAGTCTTTGAGTGGCAGTTGGAAGATACCCCACATGTTTCTCAGTCTGTATCTATGCTGACTTCCTCTATCCTACAAATTGGCTTAATGGCTGATTTGTCTCTCCAGAGAACCTGGGAGGTGGGGATCTGTCTATGAAACAAGTGCCAGCTAGAGGCCTCCTAACCAGTTGTAGCTCTAAGGCAGGAAATGCCAACCCAGTGCCCTCTATAACATGTGCTACAATTCCCATAAGCCCCCACTAGTATGATCAGTGGTCAGGGATAAGTGAAGTTGTTGTCTGTGGTATCTGGGTGGCACCATCTTGACTTCCTCTGCTCTAGGGTTTGGGTGGGTTCAAGGTGTCCTCAGAAGATTGATTTTAAAATGTGGGAGGCACTGCTTCTCACTTTGACATCAGACACACCTCCCATTGGAATATGGAAAGTCACTTAATTTACCGGTTGGAAGAAAGGGAACTGTCTTATGCTCCTTCTGCCCACCCTCCCCCTACACTTGCAGTAAGGTTGTCACTGGCAATATCATGAAAGAGCACAAACCAGGGATGCAGAACCTGTTGCCCTCATGATGTTGTTGGCCTCACAAATTCTGCCAGCCCCTACCAGCATGGCCAATTGTCAGGGTTGAAGGGAGATGTATTTCAGCAACATCTGGAGGGCCATAGATGTCCAGAAGGATATGCTGTGCTCCAGGAGCTGTCTGTTTACGAATGCTACCCTTGTCTCCTACTGAGGTCCATCCTAAACAGGTCTTCTTTGGGATGTCTCTTTGCAAAGAGAGCTGTCAGTCTGGGCACTGAACCTGGGGCACACCATAAAAAGGCTTCTACTGCACCAGTTTTGAGGTGCAGAGAGGAGGGACGGCAGGCTGCTGAGCAGGTCCACTGTCAGTCTGCTCGTACGCACATGTTGCATTAGTTCAAGGCGGTTTGCAGATAGATGGTGAATACACTGCACCCAAACAAGAAACCAAGATCTCTGAGTGTAAAAACAACCCAGAACCAGCAGCAGATAAATCAGGCCAGATGGTTACAATATTAGACTAAAAAACATTTTAATCTCACACTGTGGCAACATTAAAAACACAGGCGCTGATTTAAAATGCCTTAGTGTAAATAAACATTTTCATCTGCTGCTCAAAGGGAATTTATCAGAGCAATTCACAGCTATTTAGATCTAAGTAGATACCCTTTGAAAAGAGAATTACGTTTCCTCAGGGGTTGTATTTCCTTATATTGGCAAGGGTATTTGGCCCTCACTGGTAATGGTGGTGCTGCTGCCTCGATTATTTGACACCAGCTTTCAACTGGTAGTTGGCAGACAGAGCCAGCCTGGTGGTCCCCTGGTCTCAAGCCCCCCTCCAACCATGGGCTTAGCTCACGGGGTCATCTTTGACTTAACACCATCTCTCAGCCCACAGGGTTGTCTCAGGGATATACGGAGGAGAACTGTGAAAGCCATCATTGGGTACCTTGGTGAAAAGGCATAGTATGAACAGAACAAAATAAAGAAAAGTCACATCCTGTGGCTTTGTAGTTGCTGTACATTTATTGCCTGTCTCTCTACCCATTTTGCTATATTTAAGTGTTTGGACAAAAGTGGTTCTGAGTGCCTAACGCCCCCACCCCTCTCCCACTCTTTTTTCTTATAGATCCGAAGACGTCGCCCAACTCCAGCTACCTTGGTCTTGAGCAGTGACCAGTCATCTCCTGGTGAGAGCCAAAACATACTCATCCATATTTTGGGGTGTCTCACTAGTTTGTGGGAGCAGCTTCAGAAATAAACAAGGAGACCTTTGTCACAGGGGCTGTTGCACTGTTGAGCCATTTTATTGGCCCAGAAGATGCCCTTATGGATCCCTAACATATACCTTGCTCTATCATGGGCAATGAGAACTGTTTTCTTGGCCAATTGTTCCCCTGAAGGGCATGTTATATGTAGGGCTGCCTCTGAAGATGGTTTGGAAACTTCAGCTGGTGCAGAATTCAGCGGCTATGTTGCTCCATGGGGCTAGATGGTTTAAGCATATTATACCAATCTTGGCCCAACTGCACTAGCTGCCAATTAGTTTCTGGGTCTGATTCAAAGTGTTGGTTTTGACCTATAAAGCCTTAACCAGGTGATGACTGCAATAGCTGAAGACTGCCTCTCCCCATATAAACCAGCCCAGACCCTGCAGTCATCACCTGAGGCCTCCTCCAAGGCAGGTCCGGAGGGTGGCAGCACAAGAATGGGCCTTCTCTGCAGTGGCTCCCCGTCTGTGGAATTCTTTCCCCAGGGAGCCTTACCTGGTGCCTTCGTTATACACCTTTAGGCGCCAGGTGAAAACATACCTCTTCAACCAGGCCTTTGGCTGACTGACACCCTTTTAAATGTGTTGTAGGGGGATTATTATTATTGGTTCTTATTTTTTATTATGTATTGGGGGGTATTGTATTTTTATGTTACGAGTCACCCTGAGCTCTACAAATGGAAGGTGGTATGCAGATTTCATAAATAAATAAAATGTTGCAAGGTGTTTGTTGTTGGCCTGTGTCTCCCTGCTGGTTTTTTGAGAGGTCTTCTTCTTTTTTGGCAATCACTCATAGCTGAGTAAGATGGACCTAGTGCAGGAAGGTGGACAACCTACAGCCCTAGGGCTGCATGGGGCCTTCAGCTGAAATCTGTTACCTCACCCTGCCCTCAATAGTTTAGGACCAGGCTCTTTGAAGGACCTCCTGTACCCATATGCAGCTACCTGGACTTTAAAATTGGTCTCAGAGGTCTTGCTCACGTTTCCTTTCATCAAGATCTATTAAACTGGCAGTGACTAGAGACAGGGTCTTCTCAGTGTTGGCTCTGCACCTGTGGAGCTCCCTCCCGAGGGATACATGCAGCTTCTTTCTACCACAGTGCTATGAAACACCCTCCCTGGGGCAGTGTCTTGCCCCTCTTGATTTCTTTCAATTGAGTTTTTTACCTGTTTTTCTTGTGGAAGGGTTACATGTTTTGTGGAGGTATTGCCTGCTTTTTGTGCATTTTTGGTTTTTATTTTGCAATGTGTGTTCAGTATTTTTTGACTGGTTCTTTGTGGGGGGAGAGATGTGGGTTCTGAGCATCACCAACTTTTCTTTCTGTGAAATGGGCATTTTGTGATGCTCTCAACAGTTTTTTCTTAGATTTCCACGTGCCCCCCTCTCCAGGTCCAGAATGTTTGCCCTCCCCCATCATTCTTGCACATTGGAGCCCCAAGATGCTTTTGATAAATTTAGGAGAGACCCTCCAGAAAGTGACTTTTATGGCTGAGTGGGGATTTGAACCCTGGTCTCCAAGGTCCTAGTCCAGTCCTCTCACCACTACGCCACAGTGGGTCTCTGGATATCCCTTGTGGGTTGCTGTCCCAAAGACAAGAGTGGGAAAATCCAGCTGAACTGGACAAACAGGAAAGCATCTTCTTTCTTAGCAGGGAGCAGCATCTCTGGGAAAAGACCTCACTTGTCTGTGCAGGCCTCTCCTTCCTTTCCCTTTCCTGTCAGTCTCCCACAGCTGCAGCCGGCCTGCACAAGACTTGACAGTCTCAGTCTCTGGTTGCATTCTCTGGCTTTTCTTGCCTGCTGGATAATTGACCGCCTGTCTGACCTGTGTTTCTCGCTGCTTCCTTGTCTGTCTGAATATTTAGGAAGTTGTCATGGCAGATTGTTGATTTGCAAATAACGCTGAGAGCAAGCAATAGTCAGCAAGCCACGACATCTTTTTGTTGGTGGGGGAAGGGAGGGTGACTGGAGAAGCCTCTGGTGCCAAAGGGGGCATTATTTTCTTAGATTAGGAGCTAGGAGGAATCTGGAGTTCAAAGCTGGACAACACTGGGATTTTAATGGGACTCATCTTAATGCTGGCTCAGTTGGTTGGAGCGTGATGCTGATAATGCCAAGGTAGCAGCTTTAATCCCTGGACGGGACAGCTGCATATTCAGGTTGTACCAGATGATCCTCAGGGTCCCTTCCAACTTCTACGAATCTGTAAGGACAGCCTGTGTAGATGACACCTCAATGGAGCTCAGTGGCAGAGCCCCTCTTTTACGTGCAGGAAGTCTGTGGTTCTACTCCTGGCATCTCCAGGCAGGGCTGGGAAAGGGAGCCTGTCTGAAGCCCTGGAGAACCGCTGCCAGTCACCAGGCCTGATGTCTGGTTTGGTGTAAGGCAGCTGCCTCTGGTCCACTAGGATTATATTGGGGTCAGAATGGATCACAATGACAGGACTGATCCAGGGAAATTTTGTACTTATTTGAATGCAACACCTGCCCCCTGCCGCCCCAGTGTGGGGGCCTATCGTCACCTTCATGGGGTAAGCATGGATTACTAAGGCGTGTTGAATTTTTAGACTTTCAAATTCCAAGAATGAGGGGTGCTAAAAAGTTGGGGAATTCAAAATATATTTTGCTTAAATTAATTATTCTTGCTTGATAAGTAAAAAGTGTGTGAAATTGCATAGAAATCATTAACAATGATTGCCAAGTACTTGCAGTTATATTATTAATTAATTAATTAATTAGCATTATCTGACATTTTCAGAAGGTAAAATTAAATTTCTTTGGTTGTCTGAAAGCAGTTTATGTGTTTCTTCATCAAACATAGGCTTATGAAGTTAACTGTTGTCCAATCATAAAAATAATAGCAAATTTTAATTACTCACATCCAAAAACATATTTTTAAGACCACTCACTGAATAAATTTATCAATCTCCCATTCCCACCATCCTTCTGAGTAATACCCCTCCCCACCTATATAGAAGGATCTGGCAACTTCTGTTTCAGTGTATCTGAAGATGTGTGGATGCACACGAAAGCTCATACCAAGAACTAACTTAGTTGGTCTTTAAGGTGCTACTGGAAGGAATTTTTTTATTTTAAATTTATAAAAATTCAGTTTTACCTCTAAAACAACACACCCAAATAGATGACTACGTTTGACTCTGCAACTGGAGACCCCTCCATGGATGGAACTGCCAAGATGCTCATGTTCACCCTTAGAAGACCTCTTGGACCAATCCATTCTGTAAAGGAAAGTGTTGCTATCCCATTAAGGACACTGGCTCCCTCTAGCAAGCTGACAAATGTCAGCGACATTCTGCTGAGCATGGCAGACTTGGTAAAAGCAACCTCTCTTAGATGATCAAATATGATCGAGTCCCTCCAGGACTCCTAAGGACATAGCATATTCCTAAAATCCTCAAGATTTTGGTGCCCCAGAGCGGGAAATGGGCAGCACTGTTCCAGGAACAGCCTTGCTATACTTTTTACTGGAGGGAAATATGCTTTGGCCTAGAGGGAGCTCTGTTTGAGCAGTCTATGAAAGATATCCATCACAGAATAAGGATGCATGGCAACATGGTTATTTCCAAGATGTCCAAAGCAAAAAACATTGCACTGTATTGCTTAGGTGCTGGTGCAGCCACTGATGCCAGCTGGCTGAGCTGACATCATGGCATGGCAAGTCCATAAACATAGCAATTGCTCAGGGAGAAAGAATGTCTGTAGTTCAGGTTCTATGAGGGAGCTTGGCTGAGCTTAAAACCCCTCGCATACAGAAGGAGCGGATACCTGTGGACCTCCAGATGTTGCTGGGCTCCCATCAGCCCTAGATCAATGTTCAAAGGTCTATGAGAGTCACAATCCAGCAACATCTGGAAACCACAGGTTCCCCACTCCTGCTCTAGGGACAGGAGCACTTGTCTGAGAAAGAGGAACCTGAGGATAGTGGATCTTCTGGACAAAGGCAATGAAGAATTGAGGTGAGAAGGGGCCGACGAGAGAGGGAGCTCTGAGGAAGTGCTTCAGGTTAAGATGGGCTGCAAGGAATTGGAAAAGGGCACAGAAGGAATGCCAAGGGAGGTGGCCAAGGGTTAGGGTGGCTGACATAATAAGGAGGTATCCAAGGAAATAACTTCAGTACGGTGCCTTGGGACAAGAGCAGCTCAGCATTCTTGGCAGGCAGGAAAGGGAGGAAGCCAAGAAGGGCCCAGTCTCTGTTTTGTCTTTTTAGATACCCCCCCCCAAAGGTCCTGCAAGGCAATTCTTGGCAAAATTGATAATATGGCATAACTGATCTATAAAACCCTCAACCATGAAAGTTCATGAGGCACAATACCTCTAAATCTAAGTGGCTTTGGGGCTTCAAGGCTTCAGAACAGGGGTCCTCAAACTAAGGCCCGCAGGCCAGATTCGGCCCACCAGGCTCGTCAATCCGGCCTGCCAGCCAAAACGCCACGCTGTGCGAGGACTGACAGAGCGGGCTCAGATTTGCTCCTCTCTGTGATGAGGGGAGACGCATCTCCTCGCCTGCTGGATTTCTGCCTGTGGGCAGCCGTGACTAGACACAATTCTTATGTTCTTAGTGCTTATGATATTATTTTGGCTTTCTGGAGGACTAGATGAATTGCTGTGTGTGTGTGTTTATTTGGATTTATATCCTGCCTTTCCTCCCCAAGGAGCTCAGGGTAGATTTATATACAGTATATACCGTATTTTTCAGTGTATAAGACGCTCCCATGTATTTTGAGGGACTCCGATTTAATTAAATTGGGGAAAAGATCTATCCGTGTATCAGACATCCCCAAATTTTGGACATTATTTTTTCAGGAAAACAACCTAGCCTTATACATGAAAAATACAGTATATGGAATAGTCTGTGATGTTTTGGATCTTTTTAGCTGTGGTATGTTTGGACCGTAATCGGGTTGGGTTTTTTTTCTTCTTTTTCTTCTTGTCTTTTTAACATTTTTTCAAGTTGTGTTTAAACATTTCTTGTTACATTGCCCAGAGAGCCATGTTACAGGGCAATTAATGAATAAGTGAATGTAAGTGCATGTATTGTATTGAGCAGACGTATAGCAGCCAGAGGTCCAACCTTCCATCCTCCCCAAGAGGGAGGAAGCTTGGGATTCACAGGAACTCTGCTTATACAATATTGTATTAAACAGCTGCACAACATGGATAAAATGCAACTGGTGGTGATTTCTACCACCCCTGATTAAACAAAGTCTAGCTATCAGATTTCTGTCTCACATACTGGTGTTAAAATGCACATTGTTCTACCCGGACACTGAGGTCCAGCGCCGAGGGCCTTCTGGTGGTTCCCTCATTGTGAGAAGCAAAGCTACAGGGAACCAGGCAGAGGGCCTTCTCGGTAGTGGCGCCCGCCCTGTGGAATGCCCTCCCATCAGATGTCAAAGAGATAAACAACTACCTGACATTCAGAAGACATCTTAAGGCAGCCCTGTTCAGGGAAGTTTTTAATGTTTGATGTATTACAGTATTTTAATATTTTTTTGGAAGCCGTCCAGAGTGGCTGGGGAGGCCCAGCCAGATGGGCGGGGTATAAATAATAAAATTATTATTATTATTGTTATTATTATTATTATTATTATTATTATTATTATTAGGAGCTGTACTAGGGCTTATTCTCTCTCTCTCTCTCTCTCTCTCTCTCCCTCCCCCCCCCCCCATTCCTGCCTCCCCACTCTACTTGTTGGATTGTTTCTGCAGTATTATTTGAGATACGGAATGCTGGTGGTGCTGTGGTCTAAACCACTGAGCCTCCCTGCAATGTTGCTCTATCCCAGTTGCTGCCAACCTAGCAGTGGAAAGCACACCAATGCAAGTAGATAAATAGGTACCACTGCAGCAGGAAGATAAACAGTGTTTCCATGCGCTCTGGTTTTCATCATGGTGTTCCGTTGCGCCAGAAGCAGCTTAGTCATGCTGGCCACATGACCCAGAAAGCTGTCTGTGGACAAACACCGGCTCCCTTGACCTGAAAGCGAGATGAGTGCCGCAACTCCATAGTCGCCTTTGACTGGACTTAACCATCCAGGGGTCCTTTACCTTTTACCTTTAATTGTTTGAGATACATTATTGCTTTTCCTAGTTGGGTTGAGCTCCTGTATATTTAACAGTGCATGACAGGCAGAAGCCTGCTAAATGTATTCTTCATTCATACCTGGGGGGGGGGGATCTCTTTGTTTTCTGCCTGCCATGCAGCTAAATGCACAGGAACACTCCTAGGAAAAACAGTTCACATCTATGATTGTTACAGGCATTTTGCAGCTACATGACAGGTAGAAATTCAACAAAATTCATCATATTTTTTTCAAAATATAGTCTGGCCCCCAACAGTGTCTGAGGGACAGTGAACTGGCCCCCTGTTCAAAAAGTTTGAGGACCCCTGCATCAGAATGACTTCTGTGGTCTTCCTATTAGAGGACCAGGGAGATGGATTTTGTGTGTTCCAACTGAGACCCTCATGGGAGCACCTGCATGCTTTAGGGCTAAGTAGAGCTGCCTATTGCAAATGTTTGTTGAATACCACCATGTGTATAGAAACTAGCCCACTGTGCAAAGATAAAAGCACACTGGGTGCCCTCTGGCTGGAAAAGGTTCCCCACTCCTGTCTTAGGAAATGGGGCAGCTGATAATACAATATTCATTTGCATCACAAATCAGGAAAGTAATCAACACAGCCTGGGCAGGCATGACCTTAGCTGCCTTCCCACTCTGCTGGAGTGGGTGGGGGTAGGATGTTATGAACATTTGCATGCTATTTCATCAAGAAGGGTTACACACACGTGTCTGTGTGTGTGTGTGTTGATTGCATCAAGAAGGGTGACACACACGTGTCTCTGTGTGTGTGTATGATTTGGCAACAAAAAGCAGTTAAATTCCTCTAGCTGCATAGAATCATAGAATCATAAATTAAAGCTCTTTTATCTCAAGGCTAAGCAGCTCCCTGGAGCTGATAAGTGAACCCACTTTATTCTGCTGGTAATTGCTCAGTCTCCTTCACTCACTGCTTTGCATCTATGATACTCTTTTAGAAACACAATGGAGGGAAGAAGGGCTTTGAATATATCACTCAGTAAGGAAGGTTCTGTGCTCCATCTCTTAGCATGAAAGGGGTCGGCCTCAGCAGTTGTGAGTCATGCTTCATCAGCCAGGAGAAAATATCCTCCTCGGAGAGATGGAAAGTGGCAAGAATGAATTCAAAGGTGAGGGTGGGTGGACTACCTCTGCTATGCTGGCCCCCCACCCCACCAGTCCTGGATAACTCCCCACCCTAACTTTTTTCATTTCAGCACCACAATACATTTTGCTGCTGCCATTGTTAAACAACTGGCATTCAGAAAGCCATGCCTGTCTACTTCAGATCACAAAGATATCAGCCAGTAGATCCAGAACAACCTTCTGGCCACCCCTGATTTAGATGGCTATGCCTTCAGTCATACATTCAGGCTAACTGGCCTTTTCCCAGCCCTTCCAGCACCCTGGAACAAGGTGATTTGTGCCACTGATGTGCCTATCTTTCTATACAGCGGGGGGGGGGGGGGGACGAGGGACATCCATGGATCTCCAGACATTACTGGACTATGACACCCATCATCTCTGACCATTGGCCATGCTGACTGGGGCTGATGGGAGTGGGAGGGCTACACTCTCCCACCCCTGTAATATAAGCTGTAATATAAGGTGTATTGGACTTGTTCACCATAATGAGCCAATTTCTCCTACTACCTGGAGCCAGCCCTGCTTTGTGGGAAGTTCTACCTGGAGCCAGCCAGCCAAGTTCATTTTCAAAGTTAAGAGAAAGGTGATTTGCTTATGCTTGCTTAAACAAGCTGCACATCAGATGTCTCAGTGGTCTTATGTTCGCAGGAATGCAAGGAAAAGCTAGTTTAGGCAATCTTCCTGTAGAGAAGGAATAGGGAACTTGTGGCCCTCCAACTCCCATCCGTCCCAGCCAACATGGACATGGGCGATGGGATTTGTAGTCCCGACACATCTGGAGGGCACCAGGTCCTTCATCCCTGCTGTAGAGCTTGTCTGGCAGTGCCTTCTCCTAAAAACACCCTTGATTGCAAGATTATCATATGACTGTGAGTGCCAATCATCCTGGGCTAGACTGAATTTTCCTCCCTGCCAGGAATGCTCATTTGAGAACAAAAAAATGCTGGGGTTGAATGAGGCCCCAAAAAAGGCTTTCTCTGCCTTTTTATGGGAGTTGCAAATGCAAACTAGATTAAACTTGCTCTGTGTTATCATCTAGCACATCTAAAGTGCGAGTCTTCTTCCTACCACGCAAAGCAGATTGGCTGAGAGAGAGAGAGAAAATGCTGCAGTCTTGCAAGCACACAACACATGCGCCTGTATCATGCTCTGATTACGGTTTCCACACAGTGTTTCTTCAACTCCCTCTCCTGACATAAACCAGCATCCCCCCCTTCTGCCAGGAGGCACCTGTGTTTGATCTTCAAATGGAGCAGAGATAATCTGAAAGCCAAGAAATTACACGCTCCTCTTTGCGAAATCCAAAACCATCCCTTCCTCTGAGGCCCAACAGCCACAGCAGCAGAAAAGAAGAAAATGTGTTTGTTAAATGGGGGGGGGGGAGAGAGAGAGAGTATGCCACTGTATGGAGTCGCTGCTACAGTGCACATAAATATTGAATGCTGTGCTGAGCCCCCTCTGGTAGCATAATATGAAGTCAGATCTCAGATGGAGGATATGTATAAACAGGTTCTGTTTCTGAAGGAGCAATTCTGAAGGCTAAACTCAGGATCTCTGGTTTCCAGGGTTGGGTCTTTTTGCCTGAAGATGGAATGTAGCTTTTGTAAGGCAGTAGAGATGCTTTGGAAGTTCCTGGCCAGTATAAATGCATGCTTATCCTTCACCAGGAAGCAGCAAGTTATTAGGTGGATTACTCAGTAGATTTCCCCTTTAAATGCCACATCTGTCTTCAGCCTGAGTGAACAGGTGGGGGTGGGGTGGAGGAAAGACATGGACTGTCCAGATAGCCAAGACTGGTCCCTTTCCCCTTCCTGCCCCACACCACCAGCCCATACTCTTCTGATGCCAATGGAAGCTGGCCTTCTGCATGGCCAGGGGCAGGGAGAGCATCCCTCCTTGCAGCAGAGGCGGATTTAGGGCCCCACACCTAGGGGGCGCTGCAGGGCATTGCAACCAAGACATAGTGAATTGAGTAGAATGGAAGGTGAGAGGTGGGGCGGGGGGAGGCTCTGAATTTTGCAGAAGGTGCCACTGAAATGTGAAAGACCCAAGTCCTTCCCTGTTGTCAGCACTGGATTAAGATACAGTGAGGCCCCAGGCCATGTGGAGTTTAAGAAGTCCGTAGTGGTGCTAAAATCAATGCTATTTTTGGTATATATTTTTGGTCCTATCAGAACAATTGTGTCTATTTTAGAGTCTCTTTCCCCAGTTTCCTTTAATTTTTTAAAAAGCCAATTATGTAAGACTTGAAATTCAGTAAAAATGTCAACTTAGTGTAAGTTTTACTCAGCATAGACCCACTGAAATTAATGAACATATGACTTAAGTTAGGGTTATTCATTTCAAAAGGTCTACTATGAGTAAAATTTAGCTGAATGCAAACCCTCATATTTAGAGGTCATTCATAGTCTGAGGCCCTAGCCTGTTGTTTGCTTAGGTTGCCCATAAATCTGCCACTGCCTTCACTCCCTGGGAGTGGGCTGTTTTTCACTGCAGCTGCAGTACAGGAGAAAGGGTTAACCCTCCCTCATGCACCATGATTTTGAGCCTAATCTCCACCCCCACCCTGCCTCAGAAAAGTGGGGGAAGGTACAATTAATGCACTCACAATTCTTTTATTCTTTTAAGTGTCCATTCAGACCCTTTTCTCCATCAAATTCTCTATATTGCTTCTGGGCAGGTTTGCTTAACACTGCAGTTGTGCAGCGTCTTCAGACGTTGTAGGGGTTCTTGTGGCTCAAAACCAAAGAGACAGTTTTTATGAAACACATTTTTCTCCATGATTATTCCTAAGCCTGTATATCTCACAAAAGGTGTATTTGTAGCTGACTTTATAAAAGAAAAAGTGGCACAGTTCAGATCATTGCTGAATGGGCCGTGCCCTCTGGCAGACTCTGTTTGGGTTAAGTCCCATTCCCTTACAATCTGTTTAATCCTGCTTGGTGTCTAGTAGCATGTTGGAGCTGTGAGTTTCTGGGATCCTGCCGGAATGGTTTCTGGTCTGCTGGAGTTACAGAAGGGGAGCCTGGTAGTCCAGCAGTGTTCTAGTTCCCATGACAACACCCTCTTACGTTTCCTGGGTGACAGAGCCGCTCCAAATTAGGTACCCTGTGTGGTGTGTGAAATATTAGAGGCTGTGTCAAATGTTTGCCTGTTTAGCTTTCTATTTAGCAAAAGTCATGCTTTTGAAGGGGAAGATGCATCCTGAACACACCTATAATGTTGAAGTCATGGAGGGTAAATGAAGCAGCCCTCAGGAAGTATTGCCCTTATTCCTAACACATTGTTGTGCACCAACACTATCTCCAAGCAGTGCAAGATTCCAGGGGTTACAGCCGTTTACCCAGGGTTCGTGTTTCCTTTTGGGAATGAGGCATGGCAGAGACTGTGGTGTCTTTGTGATATAAGGCTTCTTTAAGCATATATACAACCTGAGCCTACAATGGAGGGGTTCCCAGCATCAACACCCCAAAGGGGTATTGTTTCTTTGATAGCTGCAACCATGGATTCAAGCAGAAATCAGCCATGTCTCTCTGACCCTCTGCTTGCTCCTTTTTCCTCTCCCTCACATCACACAAAACTAAACTCTGAACTCTGGGTTTTGTTCTTATCACTAGCTCATTGCTGGAGGAGGGACCCCACCCATTTGTCACCCACAGTGGCTTAGAGTGGGGGGGGCTGAGGGGTGTGTGGCCTGGACACATTTTGGGGAGGGGGTGCAACTAGGTACTCCCATGATAGGCTCCCCCATTGGAGCCTGGCTCTGGTGGGCGAGGGAGCTGCCGAGCCAGTTTCCTTGCTCCCGGCTGCAGTCAAGCCTGGGGGTGGGGTGCAGGAGAGTCAGCCACAGTGCTGCTTACGTGTGTGCCTGGCTGCAGCTCCACTCCTGGGTCAGGTCTGATGTTCGGATTAGTGATGTTCAGATCTAGTATTCAGATGTCTTTTTCCACCTACCTCCTGTGCTGGGTAAAACTGATTAGCGGATGAATTGGCAGGAAATACCTCTTTGGGCCCAATGAGGGAAATATTTTCTGTATTGATTTTATATTGTTTTTTATTTTTTGGTTAAAAGTCAAAAGCAATGCTCAGTCAGTCCTAATTGCTTGTTTGCACATTCATCAGTCATTCTTTTCCATTTCTCTGACTAGGCATTCTCAGACCCATTGGGCTCCTGAAGAGAGTTGCAAAGCTCCGCAAAGGCCTGTGGTCCTGGGCCTCAATCAGCAGCTTGAGCCACAGATAACCCTAATCCCAAAAAGTACTACAACAAGGAGAACCATAGAAACACAATAAATTGAAATGAATTTAATGAGAAGCAATTTAATCCATAAAATGAAACATTCCAAAAGTTTAATGAGCCACATTATAGCAACATTATGGAAGAACTCCACTCAATACCCTCTGAGAATCCCTGGGAGTTTTCTCATTCATGCTATCCTTCCCCCAAATAATCCTGGGAATTGTAGTTTGCCCCTCACAGAGCTGTAGTTCCCAGCACCACTACACTATAGTTCCCAGGATTCTTGAGGATAAGCAGTGTCCTTTTGTGCATGATTTTCTGGGGGGCAGCTAAGGGCGTTACTTGCACCTATTTTGAAACAAGTGAACCAGGTTTATCTCCTGACTGATTTGGTGACTCTCCCTCGCTTGCCAAAATTATGCCCCCTTCATCGTGGCATGATTCTGTCTGCTTCTTTATTAACGTATTGCTCTTTTTCCCCTCCCTTGTGTCTCCTCGCCACACATACAAATCTTTCTCTCCCAGAAATTGATGAAGACCGGCTCCCCAACCCTCTTTTGAAGGTATGTATAACTTCTCCAAGGGGTGAGGAACTGAAGTCCAGTTTCATTTATCCAGCAAAATTGGGTGCTAAAGTATGTCCTGGATAGAGCCATTTCAAGCTGCAGATACAGTTTTAAGGCACCCCCAGTGAAAATTCTCCATGCACATAGACAAATGAAATGCCAGTGAAAAGGTTCTCCCTGGTGTGCTAGCTTTCTATGTGAAGAGGATGGGGGGGGGGGGTTTGTTGGCAAGCATTGACACAGGCAACCTTCTCTCCCCCCCCCCTGCACCTAGTCCAGGAAAAGGCTTCATTGCTTGATCGTATAGTAAAGTGGTATTTATTTAACATTAATTTGGGGAGTGAGAAAGAAAGAATATTATCTTTCTAAGCCAATCCAAGTGCTTGGAAGGGTGCCTTCTGATCCTCACCAAAAGTCTTGCCATCACCACCAGCTCCACCACCTAATGCACATCCTTTCATTTCAGTTGGTAATCCTATAAGTCTTCAGAAGAGCTACTGATCTCATGGCAGGAGGACAGAGGGAGCATTTGCCACTGCTGCTCCTCTTCTTTGACTTAAGCAGTGGCTTGAAGGAGGGTGTCGTGATGGTGCTGGTGGCAAGATCTGGTGCGGATGGGTAGGGGGGAGCTAACACTTCTTATCTCGTTTGGATTTTAATCTAGCCAGGGGAAAATTCCTGGCCTTGAAATATTTCCTAATGTGACAAGTTTTAGGAGCTGCTAAAATTCTTCTCCAAATGCAGAGAGGTTCACCAGCACCTTCCACCTCCTACTGTCAGCTGATGGGCATGTGGGGCCTCACCTTGTACCATCAAAGGAGTAATCCAGAATGCACCTTAAGTTCCCAAATGTTCCTTTGAAGCCCCACCCATAACCACCTCACACCTGATGCCATAAATGATGTCAGGTGTAAGATGGGCTTCCACAGAACAGTCTCACAAGTCAAATGGGGAGGCCTGGCAATTTGGCCCATGTGCCCACAGGCTGCTCACCCCTGCTTTAAGAGCCCCATAGTGAGTAGAAAGTCAACAGCTGCTGGTTTTCCTGAGATGAGACTGCAGTGAATGGGAGCACTTGCCACATCATGCCTCCATGGGAGTGGACAAATCAGGCACAATTTTTGGTTTGAATCTTGAAGGGAGGGGCTGCAGGTGGGGAGGGACTTCTTCTGGCAGGTTGTTGCTATGTAGACTAAAGGCACCTGCCCACCAGGCAGTGGCACTTTCTCTCCAGATGGACCAGGCCCCTCGGAGAAGAGAGGCTGCATTTTGAGAGGCCTTGTTCCCACTGAGCATCTTCTCTTTCATTCCTGAACTGGCAGGATCCAGATTCAGGACATAGCTAAAGTTTTGCTCCAGAGTTTCCACCTAGGGGCTCATCAGGTATTTTCACCTCTCCCCCCACCCCCACCTTTCATTACAGCCAGGAATGTCGATGTCTCCAAGGCAGAGGAAGAAGGTTTCTCGCACCACCCCCACCATGAAAGGTAACAGTGGCTGCAGTTTAGGGACTAGTTGACTCCAAGTGAAGGACCCTTAATGGTTCCTGCCACTGAGCATGCATGAACATGTTGCTTCACTCTGGGAAGGAATGGAGGTTTTTCTTAACTTCGTACGGATATTGGCAGTGCTTTGAAAGCAACAAGCTCTCTCGCTGCTTTCTCCCGCTCTGAAAGGCTTGGCACAATGTCTTTCTCTGCACTCTAGAGAAGATCAAGAGTGCTGTCAGTGAGGTTCTGTGCAGGATAGGCTAAACCCCTGCGTCTTCCCCACTTGGAGATGGGGGAGAGCGTTGGGGCTTACAGCCACAGCTCCTTCAAATGGCAGCATGTTTCACCCCCGTAGTATTTCCCCCTTCTCTTTGTGAGGTAATGGCAGGGTCAGAAGCCAGCACAAGTTTTTGTCTGGCTGTCTATTGACTTGCTTGCTAAAAGCACTGAAGGCCCACAGATGGAATGGCTGTTTTTTCAAAGGTGTGCATGCACATGCGCACACACAGACACACTGCTATGTCCCTTGCTTGGCAGTATCCCAGGAATGCCATCCTGTAATTAATGACATGGTCGTTTAAGAGAGATTAGGATTTATTTTTAAACAAGCATCCTCCAATTACAGGGCTGGAAGGTACCTTCAAAGGTCATCCAATCCATTCTGTTCCCCCCAACTGGTCTTAAGCCCATTTGCACGTAAACAGCCCTAGGCAGATGCTTCTCCCAACCTATTTTTACAAATGCTCATTCATGGCATTGCTCCAGAATGTCCAACTCTTAAAGACGTGATCTACACCCATGGAAGACCCACACCTCCCCCCCAGTGGGTCTGTACCAATTTAAGATGGATCCCTGCATGTAGAACAGTTGCCAACCTGATATCCGCTTGTAGTGAGGGTTTTAGTTATTTTTCACTCATGCAAACCTGCGCACTCCCATTTGCAGTTGAACATTCTGAAGTGCCCACAAAGATGTCCTGTGTGATTCTTCTGTCCTTGTGGATGGGTTCTAAGTTGTCTTTGTGTTTTCCCATCCACAATTTTCTTCTTTCTTTCTGACTAAATGTGTCTGGTCCCCCCTCCTCCTCCTGCAATCTTTCCTCATAAATTTTACATTGATCCACTTTATCTTTTGCATTGCTCTACATTCCCTCCAATTTGCCCACCCTGCTATTTTTTAAGCCTTGCAGAGCACAATTCTCAGGCTGTGACAGAGTCACAGGATCCATTTTGGAGCACAGAGAGATCAGGGTTGAAAGAGGAACAGGTTCCATAACTAGAGGTCATTATGACTCGTGGGTGATGGAGAAATTCTGTTTTCCAGGAAACAGGTTCAAGTTCTGACAACCAGGATTCAAGGTCAAATATTCATATACTAGTTGGAAAGAAGAAAGGTCATTAGGCATTGGGTCAAAAAGGGTGATAATGGCACTGACAGTGTGCTCCTATGCATATCTGCACAGAAGTGAGTCCTCCTGAGTTTAGTGGAACTTACTCCCAGGTAA
This sequence comes from Podarcis liolepis, assembly GCF_965112155.1. Classification (NCBI taxonomy): domain Eukaryota; kingdom Metazoa; phylum Chordata; class Lepidosauria; order Squamata; family Lacertidae; genus Podarcis; species Podarcis liolepis. Next base: position 2,348,166 of record NC_139555.1, read on the forward strand.
AGTATATAAAGGAGCCCAGGGGTAGGAAGCGTGGAGTACAGGAAGTGGTTTAGAACACTGTTCTTCAACCTTGGGGGATTGTAACTAACAAAGTCTTTCTGTTGGCACATCTCCACAATGGGACTTTGCCTCCCCCACATCTAAATCCATTATGTGGTTTACCCCAGCCCTCTGGAACAAATTGCACAGGGGGCAGGAGAGGAGAGGAGAGGGAGAGAAAGTCCTGGTACACAGGCAGAAATCATTGCACCAAAGGGACCATTTCATTGGCCACAACCCTGTTGTCATTGGCCACAACACCTTCCTTCAGTTCCCAAGTCATCAAAAGCCACTGCCTACTGGTAGCTGAATGTTTCTCAATGAACAGCTCTCCTTTTTTACAACTGGGCTTAAAAAAATTAAATGTGTGCACAGGAAATTGTCCCAGACTCTTTAAATTTCATATTTTTCATGAGGTTTTCTTCCTCCCCTCCTCCCCCTTTCAGAGCTCCAGCTGATGGTTGAGCACCATCTCTGCAAGCAGCAGGCGGATGAGGAGGATGTCAGCACTGGGAGCCAGGAGCCACACAGTCCAAGCTGCTGCCCTCATGCCAACTCAGAACCTGGCCACAGTCCTGGGAGTTGCCCTTTGGCCCAAGCGCATGCTCAGCTGGGCATTCAGCAGGGGGAGCCCATTGGCCTGGAGGAACGTGAGTATGTTTCAGTCAACTAGAGGCATTAACCCACTTTTCCTAGCTAGCATGGGTGAAGGGAGTTGTCGTCCAAAACATCTGGAGGGCATCAGGTTTATGAAAGTTAGCCTACATTTTATGCTTTATTTTAGGGTTATCATATTTAGAAGAGCAAAAAAGAGGACACATTTGCCAACTTCTACTTTTAACAATGGATAACTATGACGACCTCATTTTATGTACCCATGAAAAAGAGAACATGTCCTGGAAAAAGAGGACATATGGCAACCCTACATTTTATCCCATAGAACTCAGTGGGGGCATAGAGGTCTTTTCTGATTTGTGCAGCCCTTTATCTGCATAGCACCACTCTGGAATCTGTTGTTGTTGTTGTTGTTAATTGTCCATGTAATATGATTGGTCCATGACAGCCTATGTGAAAGCAAGCTGTGCATTAACCCGGTGCTGCTGCAGATCAGGCTAATAGCCTGTGCGTGTGGCAGGGCACTCTTCTCCCCCACACTGCAGCAGGCAGCCTGAATGCAAAGTCATGCCAAAAAATCCTTTGTCTAATAAGGAGATCAAACAGTGGCCTCTAGCGGCTGTAGTTCAAAATGATAGCTGAGCTTTGCTTGAGTCCTCTGTGGGGGGGGGGGGGAGGCCTTCCTGGAGGGAAGCGTTTTGATCCACTCCCTGTCTTGATAAATGATTTATCAGGGATGTTCTCTCTAACAAGCTCTGCCCAAGCCCCTTGTCAAATATTCATAGTGTGAGCGTGTCCTGCAAAGTGCTGCGGCTGGATGATGGGCTCAAAACAGCTGTGGTCTCCCCTTTGACATTTCACAGAAGAGGGAAGATGGCGGCTCCTGTTTTCCATTATAAACAGGACTTCAGAGTGCAGCAGGGAACAGACAAAAAGAGCAAACTGCTTCCCTAGAGACTTGTGTCATGTCCCACCAAGGGTTGTGAGTGGGGTTCTCCCCCAACACTAAGCTCAAGTAATGTATGTTTTATTATTTCCCTTGGTTGAGAACTCACAGCTTTTGAGGAGTATGCTATGGGAAGCTGTCATTCAAAGTATAACAATTGGAACTTCAGCCAGGGCCAGCCTAACCGTAGAGTCAGGCTAGGGGTCTTCCTCAGCTTTCTCTTGGAGACGATTGCCTGCACCTCTGGAGGAATGGCACCCTTGGCAGAGGCTTAGCTGCTGGGCTGAAATTGCCCTTGTCATTTCCTGGGGATTCAACCAAGAGCCACCTTGATCTCTCCCAGCTACCCTGGCGCACAGGCACAATTGTAAGCTGGAGGAAGTAAAAAAAGTGGCAGGCATTTGACCATGTTTCTCCTAATGAACTTGGCTATGGGGGCAAAATAAAAAATAATAAAAAGGCAAAACAGGTCCAAGGTGTTTGGGCTATTTTATGAGAAAATGTGTGTCTGTTATATGGGAGACTCAACAAGAACAGTTCTTCTTTTGCTTGCCCCAAGTGAGAACATAGGAGCTCGGCTGGATCAAGCGAATGGCCCACCTGGTCCAGGTTTCTGTTCTGAGAGGGCCAAGCAGATGCCACTGACAGCCTGCTCCTCCCTCCGTGAATTTATCCAGCCCTTTTTAAAGCCATCCCAGTGGGTGGTCATTCCTGTATCTTGTGGGAACGATTTGCACAGTAGCTATGCACTGTGGGAAGAAGTGTTTAATTTTGCCTGACCTAAATCTTCCAACATCCAGCTTCTTTGGATGTCCCCAAGTTCTAGCATTATGAAAAATGGAGAAAAACATCTGCCTCTGAACTTTCTCCTTGCTGTGTACAATTTTATATACATCTATTGTGTCCCTCCTGAACTCACCTTTTTTTCTAATTCCAGAGGGTGCATTATAGAGAAACAGTGTTGTGTTAGAAAGTTGGGGTGGGGGTGTGGGGGGGTGTGAGAGAGAGAGGGGGGAGAGCTGCTGTTGACTGAATGAATTGTACAATCACAATAGTAAAGGACTGGTAAAAGAGGTAGCATCTTACACTTTTCAGCGCTTCCATAGACAGAGGTTTCTAATCTATGTAACTGATAGATGTCCAGGAATCTGAGGGTGAGATTCAGTCCAGATTAAGGAATGTCCAGCACAATAGCATGTGATTTAAATTACAAGGATTTAAAATGAAACTGAGAAGATGTAAATCCAGTCAACTCTTGGAAATGTTAGGTGGCTTGTTTTGTAATAGGACACAGTGGTGGAGAGTTCAACATTTTGACTTGCCTAAGGCAGCATCAACAAGAATCTTTTGAGCTAGCCGTATTTTTAATACAAATTGGCCCAGTATCACGAAGCAGCAAAAGACAATACACCCCAAACAAAACCCGTTACAGGGACCAGCATTATCACATTCATTCTCCTTGCAAGAACCTAAATATTCTTGGATGTCTTGAATTTTCGTTAAAGGAATGGTAGTTCTAGTTCCTTTTTGATGTTTTGTAAGAGTGTGATTCAAGAGAGGTTTAGAGTTGGACTCAGTGGCATGAAACTGCCATCCTTAAGAGATGGAATAAGCCGCAGTGCCCAGTCAGTTAGCCTGGCTCTCTTAATAACTCCACCCTATGGCACTTCATACATAGAGCTGCATAAGTAAATTATGGGATAGAGGTGCATGCATCATGCAGGTGATTCTATGTACCTACACATGGGGTTTCCTGTGCACACTTCCCCCACCCTTCTTTTGTCAAATCACAGTGCCTCTTGCATTGTCAGGAGGCGACAGTTTGTGCGATGGCACAGAGAACTGATTTTGGAAATGAAGACCTCACTACACGATTCTCTCTGGATATTGACCTTTGTCAGTGATAGTCCATGCACCCCACCCCCATAACAGGGTTGGGGAATCTATGGCCTTCCAGATGTTGTTGAATTAAAACTCCCATCAACCCCAGCCAGCACTGCTAAAGGTCAGGAGGGTGGAAGTCCTATTCCAGCAACATCTAGAGAGCCACAGGTTCCCCACAGCCACCCTACAGACACATTCGTCACTCTTGAGAAACCCGCCTTTACCCATTCTCCAAAGCAGCATACACAGCCTGCCTTCCTTCCTTTAGGCTTTGCATGGGGTTTCTTATCACCCTCAGCTCCTGCTTCGAACCTTCTTGCCTCACTTCTTCACTCAACCCGATTTCTAGGCCTATTATCCCTTTGTTCCCCCACCTTTTCAGATGACTGCACCCATCTCTACTCAGCGCCTGTGGCTGATCCTTCCTCTTCCAAAGCCAGAATGTTTATGAACATTCCATGTTGGCCATTTGTCCACAAAACTTCTCTGTGCATATAGGCGGCTATATGCACATAGCCACCCACTCCCATCAACATTTTCTCAACACATGAACATTGAAACTGCTTTCCTGCTTGGCAGGGGGTGTTTCCTGCTTGGCAGGGGGTTGGACTCGATGGCCCTTGTGGTCTCTTCCAACTCTATGATTCTATGATTCTATGAAACTGAGGTGGTGGGCATTTTCCTGTTTTCATGTGCACACGTGATTTGCACACAGAGGAGGCTCTTCTGAGCAGCCCTGTTGCAGCTATTCAGTCAATGGTTATGGAAGGCACACAAGTTGCGAAGGTAAAAATGTACACTGTTATAGAATATTGATCAAATGGTTACTTTTTAAAAATGTACATGATAACTTTCTCTGTTACCCTCTATTAAAGAAATCACCATCATACTCCCTGTTCTTTTCCCATAGACAAAACGCCCCAACTGAAGATTTTCTTAAGGAATATACTTGATGCAGTCTAGGCTTAATTAGCAGCATTAAGATACTTTTCTCTTCTTTTACTTTTTTGATCCCTTTGCTGGGGAAACCCAACCAGATGGGCAGGGTATAAATAATAAATGATTATATAATCAATTATTATTCCTATTACTATTGCGCACCCTCACAATCCTTTGCAGGTGTGGGGCTTCCAGTGCATGCGTGGAGCATCCAAAGAGTTGTCTGATCACTTTAACAGAGGTAACGGCTTCTCAAGTGCCAAGAGGTGTGCATAAAGTTTTCTCTGGCAGGGTTATAGATGGGAGAAAGCACACATGCTGGAGTTCAGAATGCCCATGTGGCCATATGGATTTGGGGAGAGGGGGCTGGCTATGACTGGAATTTATTGTCATGGCACACTGAGTTTAACATTCCCTGTGAGCTTCCCATTATTCGTTATTTATACCTTCCCAAATCTTCCCTGAGCAGTTCCAACCAATTGAGAATCTATTCATGCATGTATGTAGTGAGAAGTAAGTATAACTGTGTCTGCTTATTAACAGTGAATCTCATCTGGTATGCCTTCACTCAGTGACCCAGTTTAGAGAGATTTCTCTGGAGCTGTTTTGACAGACGTTCTTTAGTTTTGTTGTTGTTATTGTTCTCTATACGCCAGTATCATCTGCCAATGTTGCTGTTCTCCCTATTCCGCTCCGCGGCTTGATTGTTTTGTGAATCAATTAAAAAATCCCTCCATTTCCTCATGGACTTTTTGACAATTGTTTTGTGCAGAAGGAAGCACCACGGGAGCTTGCTGCGCAGAGAGACCCAGTAATGTGAAGCCAGACCTGTCCTCAGAGAAGCAAGGAGTTCATATACCACCGGAGAGCTCTGTGGAGAAGCAGAAGCTGGCCAAGGAGTATGTATAGCTGTGCCTCTAAATTTGGGGAGGGGGCAGGAAAAGGGAGATAAAGGAGCCAACTCTGCTCTGAATAGAATGGACACCCAGGGGTGTATTATACCAATTCTGAAATTGCCTTCATTAAGAATCATAGAATCATAGAGTTGGAAGAGATCACAAGGGCCATCGAGTCCAACCCCCTGCCAAGCAGGAAACACCATCAGAGCACTCCTGACATATGGTTGTCAAGCCTCTGCTTAAAGACCTCCAAAGTAGGAGACTCCACCACACTCCTTGGCAGCAAATTCCACTGTCAAACAGCTCTTACTGTCAGGAAGTTCTTCCTAATGTTTAGGTGGAATCTTCTTTCTTGTAGATTGGATCCATTGCTCCGTGTCCACTTCTCTGGAGCAGCAGAAAACAACCTTTCTCCCTCCTCTATGTGACATCCTTTTATATATTTGAACATGGCTATCATATCACCCCTTAACCTCCTCTTCTCCAGGCTATTAGTGATATATAGTCTTACTTTATGAGCTAGGGAAAGTATTGCAGGAAAAAGCCTTTGACTTTGCTGAATGTTTACCTCTTTGGGGTTTGGAAAGTGAAAGTAATTTGCGATTCACCTTTCTCTTGCTCCTTCATAGCTATTGTTTCCCCAGTCTGTTGCTGCTTCAGCTTGCTTTCCCTAGGCTTAGGGCTTTCCTCCCCCACTTCCTTCTTGTAATCCAGGTCAGTGATGGCTTAGCAAAATGAAGTTGATTTAGAGTGAAGCTGATTTAGAGTGAGGCAGTGCTTCCTGGAGCAGCACTGCCTTTCCTTGGAATGGGTGAACACTTTTTGCCACATTAAAAAAAAAAGATCACCTGTAAAATACTGTACCAAAATCCAGGAAGAGGTGGATGGTTCATAGCTGCTGGATTTTGTGTGTGTGTGTCTGCAAACAGTTGTTTCACATTTTCAATCGTTTCTTTCAATCAGTTATTTCTAGTGTCCCCACCCCCACCCCAGGACAACAAGTTAAAATGTGATAGCAAATACCACCCATTCACTTGGAATTTCAGCATTTTCTGAAATGCAATGCAAATGTTTGCCCAGATGAATAGGGACACTGTATATCCCAGAAGCGCATCAAGATCTCTCTGCACATAGTAAAGAAGAATAAACCCACAGTTCTGCCTTGGTGCATAGTAACCCTAATATGACCTGCTGTATGCACATCAAAGAAGAAATTCCATATGTTGGCACACATGCATGGCACTGAGCAGAACATTGATGCAATGTGGATACTTTATTCTGCAAGGGGTATGTACATCTTAACATAGGGATGGATGAGTATCAATACCAAAATAATGGGTTGTGGCCAATGTTAGTCCTACTTGGAGTAGACCCATTAAAATGAATGGATAAGACTACCAGGTCTATGAAGGTAAATATGTCTACTCAACCTGGTGGAGGTCAACCCCAACCCCCCTTTTTCCTGTTTTCTAAACTTAAAAACGTGTCAAACACGAGCCTTTTATACATAGGAATGGCACTCAGGGCAATATTTGAAAATGCTCATTCAGATATTGCCGCGTAAACCACCTTTGTGATTCTTCAGTTCATGCATTTCAGCACAGAGCAACTGAACAGGAAAATGGGTTTGAGAGCTATGCTTAAATAAAGGCAGCGTGTCCAGGTGAACCTGAGGGGGGACAGAGGATGCTCTGGGGTACAAAATAATCATGATAAAATATTTATCTTTTGCTGTGCATGTGCAAGCAAGCTGTATTGCAGATCAAAAGGCCACAGGTGCCAGGCCATCTGCATGACCTCTGGCACAATGCAGACACATGCAGCTGCAAGTCCCGCAGTGATAAAAATCATTGGATGGTGTGAGAGTAGGGAGAGAGCGAGAGCATGTTAGCTCTGCGGGTATCAAATTCCCTTTGTGGATGCCTGGATTATGAAGTCTCACTGTGACTTCAATTAGTTCTCCTTTCAGCTTAGATTAGTTCATTTCAGATCAAATTGGTCAAGGGAAAGGTTTGGTTGCTTCACTCAAGCCCAGGCTTAATGAAAACTGAAAGGGACGTTCTTTGTACTTTAGTATACTGAGAATGAAGATACAATGTGGGCCCCAGGGGAGATGCAGACACATGCAGCAGACTTGGCACAAGTCTTCACTCTCTGACTCCCGCACACCTGAGTGCCTACCTGTACCCAGTAATGTGTTGTCTTAACACAAAGCACAAGCCAAACAGAAGCAGAGATTTCAAGGTTCTTTGATGCATTCAGGCACCACTAAAAGAGATGACAACCCTCTTATTATCGTTGGACAGTTTGACTATTTTGTTAACTTTACCAAGGGCTGTGATTAGCTTGGTCTCTATATTTAGTCAAGGGGCAATTTTAGAGATCCTACTGGATCATACCAAAGATCTGTTGCTGGGCCAACAACCCTCCCCACTGTGTTCTTTTCCCCTCACGGTTGGATGTTCAGAGGAATATTGCCTCTGGTCAGCTGGGGCTGAGAGGAGTTCTGATCCAAAAATGTGGAGGGTACCAGGTTGGCAAAGTCTGTTTTAAGAGGGTCTGCTGAGCTTACATAGTTCATAGATGTTAGTAGGTGTATCCTCCAGTGAGTTCACAGAATCACAATCAATAATTGTAGAGCTGGAAGAGATCCATGAGGATCATCTAGTTCAGTCCCTGAAATTACAAGTCTCATGTTCTACCGACTGAGCTATAAGGGGTCTAATTCCTTCTTAAAGCTATCTAACCCCATGGCTTTAAATTCCGTTGCATCTTGCATGCAAGAAAGAACATTCCTTGCCAATCAATTCCCTTAGGTGACCCTAAGTCCTAGTATTATGAGCCATGAAGAAAAATGCATCTCTGAACTCTCCATGCCATGCATAATTCCATATACTCTGTCCTCACCCACCCACCCAAAATAGTCCCACACTCTTTAGCCTTTTCTTACAGCAGAGGAGAAGAACATTTGACCCTCCAGCTGTTGTTGGTCTACAATCCCCGTCTGGCCCAGTCAGCACAGCCAATGGCCAGAGATGATGGGAGTTGTAGTCCAGTAACATCTGAACGGCCACAGGTGAGCTATCCCTGCCTTTTGTAAGGAAAACAATCCAAACCCTTGGTTTTTGTGATTGCCTGTTTCTATATCTTTTCCAGCTCCTAGATCTCCCTATTTCAGATGAAGTGATCAGAAGTAATGATTGAAATAGGTATCGGACAAGATAGCAACCACCTTTGCCGCATTTGTCACAGAATAATTAAACTCTTGTGCATATCCCAGCTCCACTTTAAAACCAACCTTGGTCTTCAGCAGCCATTTTGAAGAGCCTGTTCTACAAACTTTGTTTGTTTGTTCCATAGGTGATGCACTGCTTCAGGAATGGAGGTTACGTCTGAACACAGGCGGAGCTCATGCCTGCATACGGGAATATCACACAGCAGTTTTCTTTAAAGAATTTTTTTTTAAAAAAAAAGATTTCAATGGCTGTTCAGATGTTTGTAATGTCCCCCCCCCTTTCTTTTTTTAAAATGAAATGTCCAATGGCCTAGGGGAGGATATCTATTCAGTTTTGGGCTTGGGCTCATGTTTTAGGTGTTGAAGTAGAAAAAGGTGAATCAGCACTAGAGAGTATGTTTGTTAGTTAGCAGAGCTGGAGAAATCTCCATATTGTACATTTATCACTGGCCCAGTTCTCCAGAACAGCAGATGAGTTTGTAAAGTCTTATGCCTGGAGCTGAACCACTTTAAGAGCTGGGGGTGGGGAGTGAGGCACATGCTTGTGCACTCCCAGCACACACAATAGATTTCTTTATGCCAAGAACTGCAGAGAATTCTATCTTAGCTCTTTCTCTGATGTGCCATTTTTTATATACAATATTTTGTTGTAGTAGTAGTCGTTGTTGGGTAGAAGAGCATTCAGTCATGTAAGCTTCCACCTGCAGTCTCACTTATGTAGTACAGCTCAAAAATAGGTTTACCATTATTTCATCTGCTGTGGGAGAGATCTAGGCCACCAGCTAGATGATTTTATTCCCTTAGACCTCATTTTTCTATACTCTACAATGATGTTTTCCTAGCCGTCCAATACTGATTTCTACAATTTTTTATTGCTTTCTACTGTAGCCATAGATAGGTGCAGGCTGGGAAAATCTGCAGCTCCTCCTATCATGCTTTGGAAGGAAACTAGGATGGGAACAGTAAGTAGAGCAGGAATGGGGGAACTTGGAGCCCTCCAAAAGTGGTTGGGACTCCATGTCCCATTAGCCTCAGGCAGTCAGGGATGATGGGAACTATAGTCCAGAATATCTGGACGGCCACCTAAAAGGTTCCTGCCTATCATTGTGGGCGGAATCTGAACAAATGACAACCTCCTCTTTATTCCTTCTCCAGCTGAGCTGTCCTTTCTTTGGGAGTGACAAGATACAACAGTGCCTTCTGGGAGAGAGCAGCAGGTTTTCCTCCCTTGAAACAACCTACAGGCCTCAGTCGTGTGTGCATAACCTCCAGTATTTGTCACACATTAAACAAAAAAAAGGTCTGCTTATTTCCTGGGACGTTAGAGTAACACAGTCGTGAGTGCTTGAAATAGCTATTTTTTTCTCTTTATGCTAGACATACTACCAGTATTTTGAATTTTGCTCTTATGTAATAGAAAATGCAGTCAAGGCTTCCCTGTCATAAAGAAACCAGCTGGATGCAGCCTAGACGAAGGAGTGGAGGACAGATCCGTGGCTCTTACACTGGTGTTTTAAGCCAAAGCCTCAATATGACATGGGCCTTTATCCTGCCAGCCTTCCCTAAGTCAGTGCCCTTCGGATTTTGTTGCAGTCCAATTCCCATCCGCCTCAGCCAGAATAGGCAATGGGGCAGAGATGGTGGATTGTAGTTCTAGCAACATTTGGAGGGCACCAGGTTGGGGAAAGGTGCTGCATGCCTTTATTAACACACTCATTGCTCCACCCGCAAAAGGGGAGGCTGCAGGCTAGATACACAGGTCCGAGATACCAGAGATCCCACTTGAGTTTCTCATCAGTTGTACATTGTGTATCCCTGAATCATTGGCAGAGTTTTACATATCCGGACCAGCATTCTGGGCTCTCTTCCCCCATCACACATGTGAATTCTATTTCTTTATTAAACGGGTCATCTTTGCTTGGTTTTTGAGTTCCAAAATCACTCGTTTGCCCTAAGTGGTTTGTGTGGTGCTATGACAACATGGCAGGGCTCCGTCTTTCAGCCTCAGCAGTGCTGTCAAGAATGTGTCATTTTCCTTGGTTTGCAAAAATGCCTCTCGGCCAGCATTACGTACCATCTTTGTCTGACACCAAAGGCAAGAGTCAGAGCCTGTCTTCCTTATTAGAAGACACAACCATGAAGCTGGTGGATTTATGAAAGCAACACCAGGAGGGCCACAGGTTCCCCTCTCTTTTCGTGGTGTGCTTGAGAGGAAGAGATTCTGCCTGACAGTGTCTGGGGACAAACCCATCAAAATAAGAAAATAAGAAGGAAGAGGACAACTGCCACCCGGGAGTCCCAGTGCAGTCCTGGCTGACACTTTGGTGACTAAATGAAATGCAGATGCTATCCTACTTGCCAGTTCTGATTTAACTTTGTGTGCAGCATAAAGATGCAGAGCTAAAGGTATGCCTGAATTTGCACCCATGGAGAGCTGAGTCACACAATGATTCACAATATGAAGGCAAACTATGGCTTAGTGTGCAGGTTGCTAGAGAGAAGTTCACAGCAACTGTGCTCCTCTCCTGCTACTCCTGCTGCTGTGGACTAAGCCATGGTTTAGCTAGGAGTGTTTTCTGAACCCAAACTCACGGTTTGCCTCACTCCAGACCAGTGGCGGAGCAAGCCAATTGGGTCCTGGGCAGGCATGTGTGCCCTGTGCCCGGGGGCAGGGCCAGCCACCATGGAGCAGGATGAGCCGGGGCAGGGTGCTCTGTGGGGCCTCCGAGGATTCTGCCTGTCTCCTCCCTCTCAGCTGTCCTACAGCTGGGGAGAGGCAGCAGGCGGACCATTGAGGCAGTGCAGAGCCTGTGCATGGCCAAACCACTGCATCTCTCCCAGGAGTGACGCATGGCTTGGGCGCATTGCAGGCCCCGCAGTGAGTGCCGCCCAGCGTTTTGTCACCCCCTTCAGTGGTGATACCCGGGGCAACCCACCCCCACTGCACCCCCTTCCTCTGCCTCTGCTCCAGACACACCGTGAGTCCAAGTTTGGATGCAATGCTAAACCAAGCCATGCTGCTCATGACCTGAACTGGAGGGCAACTATTGAAATTTCCAGAAACACTAATGTGTGCATACATTTGTGCTAAACTGTGGTTTGGTTTAGCACTACGTGTGAACTAGCTCAGAGACTCACGGCCAACCATAGCTTTCCATTTACACCGGAATGCAACTCATTTTCTTACCTGTGTGCCAGGTAATTGCACACACAGATTTGCTTAAAACATGGTAGGGATAGTCCATGAGAGAAATTGCTAATGGGCTGACCTCACTGACCCTGCGGATCAATAAAAGTGGCAGCCACATCCCCACTCCAAATGGAAAGCAGCGAAGGTGGGTTGAGAGTCTGTATTGGCCAAGGAGCTGAGCAGGAAGGATCCAGAAGGAGGTTGAACCTCCTTTCAGGACTGGGAATTTCCACCAACTGACTCAGTTTGCATGCAATGGCTCTGGGGCCCCATTAATAAGCTTATCAAGTCTCTGGGTCATTCCCCATAACCACCATCACACCTCCTGTTGACTCTCGCTGCATACATATAACACAGTGACCCCGACAATTGTCACCGGCTACCGGGGGGCGCTTGTTTCAGCAGCTGTTTCCCATCACTGCCACCCCCCACATAACCGTTTCATTCTACAGGGGCTGTTTTGCAAGGACCTCCCCACCACCAATCATCATCCCCTCTTTATCAAGCCTTGACAAGCGCTGCCTTTTGCCAGCTGGGATGCTTGAGGAATTTGATCTTTTCACATTCTGATACAGGCTCACTTGATCTACAGCTCCTGGACAAAAATTCAGATTGGAATGCAATTGTGGTGCTGCATTTCTTGGCTCAGAAAAAGCATCAAGATCGGCTTTAAAACCTGCCTTTTGAGATTAAATGCATTTGGAAATGCGTATTTTGAGAAACTACTTTAGGGAATGGCACTTAGTGGTAGAGCAATCCCCTGGGAGAGAGAGAGCCCTGCCTCAAGCCCTGGAGAGAAACAGTCATTCCGTATAGACAAGGCAGCTTCCAAGGCTCCTAAAACTGCTTACTGAAATGCAAATCTGGGGGCATTTTTAAATAAAGAAACCAGATTTATGGGGAAATGGGGTTCAATGGACAATCGGTGATCACATGAGAAAAGGAAGTCAGAAAGAAGCTGTGGCATCCATCCCTGCTTGCAAGGTGCTTATTGTGGTATTTCTGATGGACAGAAACCAGGAGAACCAGCCATTTGTGTCTCTTCCCCTTCCCTTTTATTTGCTGTTTTTGATCATCACTTTCCTTTTATTCTTTTATTAAGTTTCTTTTACATGCGCATAATTTGGAATTCTGCATTGTATGGAGCTGTTATAATATAAGAATCTGAGTTCAAGAAACAAAACCAAAAAGAAAGAAGAGTTACTGCATGGTAGAAAAATTATGTCCGAGGTACAGACACATACAGAGTTCCACGGACCAAATGTGTTGACAAAGAGAATATTTACAAAGTTCTGGGGCTGGGAGTTGGAGGACAAAGAGGCTGGAGATGGGAGCTGCAAGGTTCTTCCAGTTTGGACACTCTGGAAGAAACTGCAGAGTTGGGGTGAAGGTAGCTCCAGCCCTTGACATTCCTTATTCAGCCTCATTAAGTCTCAGGGGAAGCATTCAAAGCATAGCTGAAGAAGCTCCAAAGAGCAAATTCTCAACCAGGTCCCCATTCCAAGTGCTTACAGCTAGGGAGGAAGTGAGTCCCAAATCACACAAGTCATATGATGAAAGATTTCAGGCTAGGACAGACATTGGTTGCGAAGGAATGGAGGGGGCATCCTGTCCTGCCACAAAAATGGGAGATTTTTCACTTCTTGCACACCTTCAGCAGCTTCAAAATGGCTTCTTGGCCAGAGACCCCCAACTCACCTGACTACAGTCTCTGGAGATTGTATCCAGGGCTCTATTCAGAACAGAGCCACTGAAATTGATGAACCTAAGTTAGTCTACTCTGAGGGGGGCTGGCACTGAATGCAACCCTCTCTCTCTCTCCTTCTGCCTGAAAGCTTGTCCATGTCAATATGCCTAGCCACATTGCCCCAGAATGCACTGGGGTATTCTTAAAATAAATCAGAACGGTCCACCTTTTCCTTTGTTCTTGGAGCCCCTTCAGCGGGCATTCTACAGCCCTCATGAGACTGAACCATATGCTTTACTATATGAATGTAAAGATTGGCCTAAGGCAGAATTTCTCAAAGTCACTTGCTGCCATAATTTAATGTCAAGTCGCATGGTCATATTGAGAACATGGATTGTCAAGATCCATGCATAGTTTGGCAAGTGCTGAAGCTTCACCATGCACTCAATTTGTCTCTCAACCCATTTTCACCATGTCATTCAACTTCTTGCTGGCAACCTCTATTTCCAATACTATACTTCCTTATGCTATAGATCAGAGTGTGAGGAACCTCTGGCCTGCCAGTCTTGCTGAACATCAGCTCCCATTTCCCTGGCCCTTGGCTCTGCTTGCCAAGGTTGATGGGAGGTGTGGTTCAGCAACATCTGGAGGGCCACAGGTCCCCTATATCTGCTGTACATGAACATATGCACAGTAACAGAAGGATAAAGGTAAAGGGACCCCTGACCATTAGGTCCAGTCACGGATGACTCTGGGGTTGCGGCGCTCATCTCACTTTACTGGCCGAGGGAGCCGGTGTACAGCTTCCAGGTCATGTGGCCAGCATGACTTAGCTGCTTCTGGCGAACCAGAGCAGCACACGGAAACGCCGTTTACCTTCCCACTGGAGTGGTACCTATTTATCTACTTGCACTCTGACGTGCTTTCAGACTGCTAGGTTGGCAGGAAGGGTACATAAGGGTACTATTGTGTTATATCAGCTTCTAGGGGCAGCATTTGGGTTGACATTCCATGAAGGAAGACTTCTCCAGGCTGGGAACTGGCCAGTTCAACCCTTTAACTCAGCAGATGACCCCAAACCTCATGAGAACTCACAAGAGATGCTCCATGTACATGTTCTGCGATGCGTCTCAGCCTCAAGCTACACTCCAATGAGGATCCAAAGCCCTGATTCTCTTATGGCTCACCTCTTGAAAGAGAGAGGGAGGATGAATGCTGAGGTTCAAGCTTACCTAGAAAGCTTACCTGGAAGACATACCTTCAAGATTTCAGATATGTGGGAGTGTCTGTAGCCAGAACTCAGCAAAGCCCTAGCATTAAAAATGGATTCTGGCTCATGTTAAACCCTGGTCCTGATCTGCAAAACCCTTTGCCCTCCTCTCTTCACATTCATACGAGATGAACCTGCCTCAGATCTCCATCGCACACAGCGATATGATTGCATCAATCAAAAAGGGAAACAGGGTCCTTAACTAAAGACCATCCAAGCCCACGAACTGGCTTTTGAGATCCCATGAATGCACAGATCAATGTATCAGTCCATAGAAGATGCACCACTAGGACATCCTGTGAGCTATCTATGCCCAGAACCCAGTAGCTGCAGAATAACCAGCAGGCATAAGGTCCATCCAACTTCCATACTGCATATCCCCTATAGGCAGACAGAATGGATTCAGTCTATGGATAGGATGAGGAACTGCAATTCAACTCTTCCTCTTACCCCCCCCAACCCATATGACCAAATGGCTGCCAGAAAAATGGGTGCCTGCAACTCCAACAGATGCCTAAATGTCATCTCACAAGTGGAAACGCAGTTGCCGGCAGTAGGCCATGGATAAAGGTGGCATCCTTTGGGTTGGGTTGCACTATTTCACTGTGCAATATAACTATTGCTCCAGAGATGTGAGATTCAATACACAGCAGATCTGAGCCAATCTAATGCTTTAACGAGTTGAGAGAGGCTGGCTGATCTGGCTTCATAAAAATGGGAGGCTGAGTATAGGGCATACACATTCTGATACAAGGGACGAGGCTTGTGAGAGACGTCAGCAAACTGCCCCAGGAGGAGAACTGCAGGTGGAACCTCATATGTGGGGAGGGGGGGACTCTTGGGATGCCATTAATTTAGTCCACCCCTGAGGCCAGCTAGGAGCCATACTGATCATGCAGGGGTGCAATTCTCTCTCCATTGCCTTGACACTCTCCTCCAAAGTGCAATTTCAGCCAATACAGTAAAAAAATGTGGCAGCGGTCTCGGCAGTCACTTCGCTGGATTGGCAGTGAGAAGCCTTACCCGGCCCGTTTGGCACAGCAGGGAGGGGGAGGGTGGCTGTGAGTGTAAGCCCTCGGTGTTGCCGAGGCCATTTACTCATTCATTGGTGCTTGGGGGATGGGATAGACAAAAACCCCATGACTGCAATCATGGAGCAGGAATTCTAACAGTTACATGGGGGGTATGTGTCTCTCTCATTCTCTGCAACTCAGGGATGGGGCAGGTAGTGGGTGCTGTGTGATGTCGACATTGTTGACTCATTAACAGTTGCATTTATCATTATTAATATTATTACTAGTAGTATTGATGGTCACATTCATGTCACACCCTTCTCGAGCCTGGGGAGGCTCCCTCCCTGTGCGAATGGTGCTTTGTCGATGGTATTGAAGACTTTGGAGTAAATTGCGTCGGAGACCTGCCAGGAAAAACAGAAACAGCCTCAAGAGTCAGGAGCGTGTCCATGGTCTGGATAGGAAGGAAGCCATTCATACCTTCCACCAGAGTTAAATCATGAAAACAATTCTGATTGGGAAATAACAAAATTAACAATAACCTTTGAAAATAAGAGCAAGAAAGCAAGAGCAATGCTTGGAGTTTGACTAGAGCAGGGCAGATCCTCATATTTTGTTGGACTACAACTCCCATCATTCCAGATCATTGGTTAAAGGTGGCTGGAGATGATGGGAGTTGTAGTCCCATAGTATCTGGGGGGTCCAAAGTTGAAGAACCCTGCATTAGAGTGGGGCTGAGGAAACTGCCCCCCCCCCAGATGTTGCAGGATTACATTTTGCATCATCTAGGACTATTGGCCATGCTGGCCAGGGCTGATGGGAGTTGGAGTCCAACAAATGTATGAAGGGCCACACGTTCTCCAGCCTTGCTCTCAGGTAATAAGCCTGCATCTGGACTATGCCACTAAACTGCAAAAATCTGGGGCACAATTATTGCTTATTAAAAACTAGCTAGGTGGGGTGTTATTTCACACACCTGAATGTTTTGCCACTAAAAACAAACAAACACCCTCTGCACAGAAAACTGCTATGTCAAGAAGAAGGCAGCAGCTTCCTTGATGCAGGGCTGTTTCTTCTTCCCTGCCCCTCTGGCTTGGATTATTGAAATTCTGGGACAGTGGCAAACGCGCATTTTGGGGACTGTCATGGGGCCCCTGGGTAACTACTGTTCTCTTCTTCACTGGGGTTGTTCCATGGCAGATCACCACACCTTTACAACACCTGTGCTACTGACTCTCAAACTTTGGGATGGTTGAAATGCATACAACAAAAAATTAACCAATTTAAGCTGTGCAACTCCAGTTGGTTCTGCTAGACCCCCCCCAAAAAAAAAATTAGGCAATGTGGACTAATCACTTTTGGGGTCCCTCTGGGATTAGGGTCCCTGATGCTTAAGGTTCATTAACTCCACCCCTGTTCTGGGACAAGCAAGTCACCAATGCAGGGGTGTTGCTAGGAGGTAGCCCAGGGGCCCCAGACCCCAGTTCTTTTGTGCTGGGCCCTAGACTCCCCTCCCCACTTTTTAATCTTAGCCTTTTTATTATTTAAAAAATACAAACTTGGCTTACAGGCCTCCTGAGTGTGATGCAAAACACCGGTGAGATTCCAACCCCCTCAATCTTAAATTGTTTAGAGACCTACATTTGCATCTGTGCATATAAACCAGGAAATACAAATATGATGGGGATTTGCGTCACAAGCTTGGTCTCCCAGCTCTCTTAGGATTCCTAGCAGCACCCCTGATCAGCAGGCAAGCCAGCACCCACCTTGCTCCCTCACGGACTGTGCTATTCCACGTTGCCGTTCTGATTGTGCTGGTTTCCAGGCGTGCGCGCCTCCTCCTCGCAGGGTGAGAGCTCGTCAATGGATGTCTGGTTTGTAATTCCTAAGGAGGGGGAAAGGCATCAGCATCAGGGGGGTTGTGGGTACAGGTGCCAAGATCAAGAGACCCAGCGGAAGGTCAGGAGGAGTGAGGGGACAGGTAAGGTGAGACGAGGGGGGCTTAGGAAGATGTAGGCCCTGAAAAAGGAGAGGGAACAGGAAACCTGTGAACCCCCTACAGACTTTGAACTCCAAATCCCTCCGGCCCCAGCCGGCATTGCCAGTACTCAGGGATGAGTACCTACTGTATATCCAGAGAGCCAAAGGTTCCCTGTCAATGGTCCAAAAGAAGGGAGGGAAATACCATAAAGAACTTGGGTCGCATCCGCTCCGTGCATTTAAAGCACTATTCTACCACTTTAACAGTCTTGGCTTTCCCCAAAGAATCCTGGGAAATGTAGCGTGTTAAGAATGTTGAGAGTTGTTACACAGACCCCAGAGACAGAGCTATAATTCTCAGTATTCTTTGGAGGAAGCCATGACTATTAAAGTGGTAGAAAAGTGCTTTAAATGTACCGTGCAGAGAGATGAGTCCAGTACCAATTGATGTGTGAATACCAGAACAAGCATACATTGCTCAAGAACTGGATAAACTGAGATTAGGAAATGCTAGTGTTAGGTTTGTTTACTTTTTTAAAACAAAATAATCTATCGGTCATGTTGATGGATTTACATATTAACTTTTCTATTTATTCTTGCTTATAAGCTGCTCTTATTGTCCTTACCATAGAAGAGCGGGACATGAATACAACACGGCAATAGCATTAGGAGGGGCATGGCAAGAGCAGGGCCTTTTATGTGGTGGCTCCCTCTTTTTATTTTATTTAAATTTTATTTATTAATACTTATTCAAAGATATACAGAAAAACATACCCAGTAGAAAATATCTTTTTATAATATACTGAGATAAAACAACTACTTGATCTAAAAAAAGAGCAAAGTCAAAAGGGAGAAAATACAAGAAAAGGAGAAATCTAAAGTAGGGTAAAGCAGCTAGAGAGGCATTAGGGAAGATGCAAATGGAAATTAAGAGAAAGAATGATTACATCAATGGCAATCAGATTGTGTTCAAGGGCTGGTTCTTAACGGGCTTTTTGTTACAAGGTCAGGAAGTGGATGTTTGGAGTGAATTTACATATTACACACGCACATGCATGTCATGGAGCCCACAATTTTTTATTTTTTATTAACAGTTTGGTGAAGGGGCAGTATTGACCACAGCTCCCTTACAAACTTGACCAGGAAAATTGACCCAACACAACTAAATCTGTCCCCTACTCAGAAAGAAAGACATCCCTCTGCCCCACCGTCAGCCCATACCACTGGCAGCTCGCTCCTTCCACTTCTGCTTGTTCTCTTGGATGTACTTTGTCCAGGTGGAACGGAAGCTGTTGATGTCAGCATTGATTTCTCCCAGTTCAGCATGCTCATCGACAGAGGGCTGGCGCCAGTGGGAACTGCAAGAAGTGAGAGACACCATCAGAGGAACCTTGCAAATCCCCAGAGCCAAGGGCCATAAAGGGCTGTTCCTGCCCTGCAGTGCCTGGCCAGAGACAGTCATGCTGGCTGGACTGCTGCCTGGTGTCCCTCTAGGGACAAACTCGGGGCCCCTAGAAGCACTTGCTTGGGTTTGGCCATGTTTCCACTTTATACTCCCTCACTTAGCCTTGATCACTGCGTTTCTCTGCGTAGCAAATCAACTTCTCTTAGTCTCATAGAATCATAGAATCATAGAGTTGGAATAGACCACAAGGGCCATCGAGTCCAACCCCCTGCCAAGCAGGAAACACCATCAGAGCACTCCTGACATATGGTTGTCAAGCCTCTGCTTAAAGACCTCCAAAGAAGGAGACTCCACCACACTCCTTGGCAGCAAATTCCACTGTCGAACATCTCTTACTCCCTGCCCCCAACTCCTATTTTGTATTGTACATTTTAAGTCAGGGATGGGGAAACCTGGGGTGCTTCAGATGTTGCTGGACCAGACCACCCATCACCTCTGGCTACTTGCCAGGCTGGCTGGGATGGATGGGAGCTGGAGGACCACACGTTCCCCACCCCTGTTCCGTTTTCAAACTGGAATGGAGGAGGTACAGTATTCTTTTTTAAAAAATAAAATAAAAAATAGTAATACCCACAAATAAAAATCAAATCAAATTAAAGACTCTCCTGTGAACTTGCCCAGCTTTGGGAGTGGCAACCAAGACAGGAACAGGAGCGGGGATGGGGGGGAAGGGGGGAAGGATCCATGTTTCTCCCTTGGGCACCCCCAAGCCAGGTGCACAAAGAACAGCCTGCAGGGTGAGCCAGGCCAAGGCCATTTCCAGCTACAAAGGGGCCCGTTTATGTGAAGCCCGACATTGCCGCTGGCTGTGCTGCTTGGCGCTTGCCTCACGGGAGTTTGGGGACGCACCAGCTCTGTCAGAGCTGCACCTTGAAAGGTTCCAATTGATCTCACAGGCTGACACAGGCTCCCTTGGGTCCTCGCTGCCTTCCCCTGACAAGCAGGCGAGAGGCAGGCAAGAGGGGAAGCACTCCACAGCCCCCCAAAACTCACAGGGAGGGATGGGAAATGAAAAAAGGCCCTATTATTCTTCAAAAGAAAGAAGGTTGGCTGACTCTCCCACAGCAAACATGCTTCAGAGAGCCAGTGTGGTGTAGTGGTTAAGAGTGGTAGACTCGTAATCTGGTGAACCGGGTTCGCGTCTCCGCTCCTCCACCTGCAGCTGCTGGGTGACCTTGGGCCAGTCACACTTCTCTGAAGTCTCTCAGCCCCACTCACCTCACAGAGTGTTTGTTGTGGGGAAAAGGGGAAAGGAGAATGTTAGCCGCTTTGAGACTCCTTCCGGTAGTGATAAAGTGGGATATCTTTTTCTTCGAGAGGTGAACTTCCCCTCCAGGGCCGGCCCTCCCATAAGGCAATGAGGCAGCCGCCTCAGGTGGCAGTTGCTGAGGGGTTAGGCATGCTGTGTGTGCCACATGCCCTCTCCGGCTATGGCCCCCAGGTGCTGGGGAGGTCACTGTCCTATTGACAGTGTTGAAGTAAGACTCAGCTGCTATTCCTTATACGTGGAAGGGGGCAGGGGGGCACCATCTTGGCCTTCACCTCGGACTTGGACCAGCCCTGTTTCCCCCAAATTCCCAGCACTGGGACATGCAGGCTCAATGTGGGAAACTGGTCCCTGGCAAGATGCACTGTCCCTCCTCCCCATCCACATCCACAATGGCTGGGCCAACCAGCATCCTGGGAGGGTCTAGAGCTCAGGTACCAAGTTCAATGGCTGGCAGCTCCAGTTAAAGGAGAATTAGTCTGTCAAAGACAGGAAGTGCCCACAGCACTTGGCCACAGCAGCCAAGAGGGAAAATTGTGGGCTTGATGTAGCCTAGCATAAAGCATCTTGTTCTCTTCCTATTGTATTATTTCCCTCCACAGGAGTGAATGAAAACCATGCATTTACTGGAAAAATAAAAGGGTACATCCAGGAGCACTATTGGTGGAGCAGGGTATTAAACTCCATGCCCTCCTTTCCTCAATGAGAAACAGGCCTGCTCATATCTGCATCGCCCCTAAACTCTGTGCAGACTCCCCCCACATGGGTACCCTCCAGACCAGGGCTGCTTGAACTGCAGTGCTGATCATCCCTGAACACTGGCTGTGTTGGCAGGGGCCGATGGGAGTTGTAGTCCAACAGTGTTATTGGGCACCACATTGACTGCTCCTGCTCCTGATGTTATTAGACCACAGCTCTCATCGTCCCTGACCATTGCCCATAGTAGCTGAGCCTGACGGGACTTAATTCTAAAATATCTGAAGGGCATCAGCTTGCAGAAGGCTGAACTAACAGCATAACAGAATACAGTGGTACCTTGGGTTACATACACTTCAGGTTACATACGCTTCAGGTTACAGATTCCGCTAACCCAGAAATAGTGCTTCAGGTTAAGAACTTTGCTTCAGGATGAGAACAGAAATTGTGCTCCCGCGGCGCAGCAGCAGCAGGAGGCCCCATTAGCTAAAGTGGTGCTTCAGGTTAAGAACAGTTTCAGGTTAAGAACTGACCTCCAGAACGAATTAAGTACTTAACCCAAGGTACCACTGTACAGTGGAACCTCGGTTCTCGAATGTCTCTGTTGACGAACAATTCGGAACCTGAACGTCAAAAATCTGGAAGTAATTGCTTCCATTTTCAAATGCACCTTGGAAGTCAAATGGCTTCCGAGGCGCGTTTCTCCACTTTGTCAATGGATTTTGCTGACCGCCCTTTGATCTTCAGTTTTCTAACATTTTGGAAGTTGAACAATCTTCCGGAGTGGATTACGTTTGAAAACCGAGGTTCCACTGTATCAGGAAACCGACTTGTCATTATGATTGAAGGACTGCAGGTATGCTGCCCGGGGTACTATCCCAAGTAGGGGTGATGTAGTCCATGGTATGGAGAGTACCATTAGGTAACATGAATGGGCTTCACTCAAGTACACCAATGGAGTAAGGACCAACCCAGCTCTCTTGTCCCTGGTGAGCTCAGCCATTGAGAATCAAGCCACCTACCATTGCCCTATCATCACCCTGGGTTATTTTTTATTGGTCACATTAGCATGTGACTGAATGTTGGGAACTTGTGGCACAGCGCATGACACTGAAGATGCCGGTCTCTCTCCCTTTGGAACTGGTTCTGGCTGCTTCTCCATGCCCGTGCTCCTCTCCACCCCAGCCCTCCCTGTGTACAAACCTGCTCTGCTGGCTGGAGGATTTGTTCTTGGAGCCCTCCTCCACCAGGGGGATGACCATCTTCTCAGCCACGTCCGTCAGAACTTGGAAAGTGGGCTCCACGATGAAATCAATGAAGCCTGTGGAAAGGAAGAGGCCTTAACAACAGGGCTGTGGACTCCTCCGCTCCCCCAGGCACCGTGGTGCACCACAGAGAGGGATGATATCTAGTGGGCAAGAATGACAGCAGGATGAAATAAGGTGGCAGATGGAGCAGGACAGGTGGTGAGCCCCACTAGGGAAGGAGATGCTGGTCATGAGGGCCTCACCAAAGAATACAGCCTGGTATTGTGCAACTCACCAATCTGGGACTGAGCCACCAGCGTGGATGTACGGTCGCACAAAGGGGAGAAAGGCAAACCAAGCTCAGCCTCTTTGTCACCCTAGAGAAAGCAAAAGCAGCATCAGAACCAACCCCAAGAGCAAGACATCTGAGCCAAGCAGACTGATCCTGGGGTAGCAAGAATGGCTACTATTGTGCTGTGAAGCACAGACTATCACTCTTCAGGGGAAATGCTGCAATTGCTGTGAAATCCTGAGAATCTTTGGTTTGGTTTGGTGTGTTTAAAACCAAACACACATGTTCCCATGGCTACAGACTGGCAGCATAGGGAGAAGAAATGAAAACAAACAGGCCACCTGATAAGATACATTGCCTGGTGATCTTGCAACAGTCAGGGGGGTTATGGTTCTTCCTTCAACACAGCTCTTAGTCTCTGCTCAGGAATCTTAGCCCTTCTACCTCTGCATATTTCAGCAACTTTCTCTAAGGGATGCCTCCTACAAAATATTTCACATTTCCAATTCAAAACTAGATCCCAGTTTCAGAACTGCACTCAGTACTGAAAGGAACACACAAGCATATTTTCATGGATTTGCCTTTCAGCATACTCACAGTGGAAAGAAGGTGGGGGAGATTCCTTTCTTGCTTGCAAATAATTTGAAGGCAAGAATGTAAAATTACATGCATGCACCCCTTACTACGCTATGTCTTGTGTGTCTGTTTTGTAGTGGAATCACCTGTACGCAAGCATAATAATCCCAGAGGAAAGAGGCCTCTGGGTCACAGAGGTCACAGGATATACCTGTCGGAAGAATTCTTCCATGAGGGCCTTGGTCCATCGGGAGTGCACCGTCCACTGTTTGGTGGGGTGGCTGATGTCGGCTGCATGCAGCAACAAGGAGAGTGCCTTTGACTTGTCAATTCTGGAAAAGTATTATTATGGAAATAATGAGGACAGAGTAGGATCTTACCTCTGGCATACCCCACCTTCACCCTACAGGGTAAGGCAGCCACAAACCCACTTGCCAACTCACCACAGACAAGTGATCTTAGCCCTCTGGCCAAGCAGGTCACATATCACCATACAAATCCCTATTGTGAAAATCTCATTTCCACTGCAGTTTTCAAGCAGGCAAGAAAAAGGGAGAGTCCCTTCCAAGCCACTGGGGAACTTGGGGGAAAGTTCTGCTGTTTCTCATTTTTCTCCTGCCCTTTTCTCAAGCCCTCTGTGCATGTCAGAAATGGCAACCAAACATAATGGCTGACTGGTAAGCCAAGTCTATATTTATGGGCCTCTGTGCTTCAGTACAACCAGAACTCCTGAAAATAAGTCATGACATTATAGATAAGTTGCTGGCTCAATTAGTAGAGAATGAGACTCTTAATCTTAGTCATGGGTTCGAGCCCCATATTGGGCAAAATATTCCTGCATTACTGGAGGTTGGAACCTCAATTCTACGAGTCCATGACTCAAAACATAATGGGCTAAATAAATTGCTTCTCCTCCACCTCTCTCACACTGGTTCTGTGCTGCTGCCCAAAGGGAGAGGGACTTATTTTAGCCTAGCTCTAGTTATGCTGGGGAACCTGTCCTCTGCAAGGCTGGAAAAAATTAGGACTCAGGTCCCACTGTCCCTATCACCCCTCCCTTGGGCACCTCCATCCATGCCATATGGTCAGTGCCCCTGCCTCCCCCACAGTCCCCTTCTTCTGCCACTTACCGCTCAAGCTGCTGCAGGGAGGTTTTCATGGACTTTACTTGCTGGAAGTGACAGGACATGTCCGTAGCCAGAACCATTTCAATCACAAGTGACCGGAGTTCCCTGCACCACACAAAACAGAAGGAAAGAGATATTCACACAGACTTTTCCTGTGTGTTTCATAAAATCATAGAGTTGGAAGGGGCCTTGTAGGCTGTATAGTTCATTATTCTTGTCTCCCCAGATCTTGGACTACAACTCCTCTCATCCACAGACAGCTAAATCAGCTGTGGATATGGGAGTTGTAGTCGTAAAAACATATTGGGACTCAAGGTTGAAGAATGCAAGAACACTGGTCTAGTCCAATGCCCTGCACAATGCAGGAAATCCAGAGCACGAGCATCTCCAACAGAAGGCTGTCCAAATCCTCTGCTTCAAGCCCACCACTCTCTGGGTAATTGGTTCCATTACTGAACTGCTCTTACCATCAAGAGGTTTCTCATGGTGCACGAGGAAAAATCTACCCTCCTGTAACTTGAACCCATTGGATCTAGCTCTGCCCTTGGGGCAGAAGGGCACATGTATTTCCTGTGTGACAGCTCTACCACCTGTACCACTATCTCCTCTTCTTCTTTAGTTTAACTATGGAACTTGCCCTCACAGGAGACCACGATGGCCACCAACCTGGATGGCTTTAAAAGAGGATTAGACACATTCCTGAGGTACAAGACTATCAACGGGGCTATATTCTACCTCCACTGCCAGAGACAGTATATCTCTGAATACCAGTTGCTGTGAAAGGTGTGCCGAGTGCTGTTGTGCTCATGCTCAGCCTGCAGGCTTCCCACGGGCACCTGGGCGGCCACAGTGAGAACAGGATGCTGGACTGGATGGGCTCCTGGTCTGATCCAGCATGCTCATCACAGGTCCTTACACCGAGTGGAGCCCTGACATTTGGTGAGAAAAGAAAGGATCTATCCATTTGGTCATCTTGAATGGCCAGATTTGAGCAGATGATCTTTGATTCTGTTCCAAGATGTGTGTCAGGTAATAACACTGCTGCCTGGAGAAGAGGAGGTTAAGGGGTGATATGATAGCCATGTTCAAATATATAAAAGGATGTCACATAGAGGAGGGAGAAAGGTTGTTTTCTGCTGCTCCAGACAAGCGTACACGGAGCAATGGATCCAAACTACAAGAAAGAAGATTCCACCTAAACATTAGGAAGAACTTCCTGACAGTAAGAGCTGTTCGACAGTGGAATTTGCTGCCAAGGAGTGTGGTGGAGTCTCCTTCCTTGGAGGTCTTTAAGCAGAGGCTTGACAACCATATGTCAGGAGTGCTCTGATGGTGTTTCCTGCTTGGCAGGGGGTTGGACTTGATGGCCCTTGTGGTCTCTTCCAACTCTATGATTCTATGATTCTATGATTCTATTATGTGCTTTCTAAATGACCTCTAATATTGGTAGTTATATCTTTTGCCCTGCATCCCAGGAGTCATGAGAAGCTCAAATGGCATTGAGTCACATAAATGCCTGTCTTCTGGCGGATATGTTCCCAAATATAATACATCTTCTCATTTACTCTTGCCTCCTGGAAGCCTTTGCAATGTTAAGCTTCCCAGCCTCCCAGCAAGGCCTTAGTAACTATAACACATTTATCAGAGTCTGTCAAACTCTATCCAATTTCATTCTTTTTCTGAAGATGAACGGATTCAATAGGTAATCATCATCGCAATTGTTTAGTCCTGTGCAGCTGCGTTTGAAGGAGAATTCTGTAAAACTCAAAAGCTTACTCCCACCATTTCTTAGGACTGAACAAAAGATATAATCACACTTCTTCCATGTATAGGCACATCCAGACCATCGTTACAAAGCATCTGGCTACCCAGCATGCATAAGGGTGTCCTGTAAGTTCCAGGAGGAAGCCAATCATGATGGGTCCCCATCAGAAGTGTATGGAAGGGGGGCAGCTGTGTAGCTGGGTCTTTCCTATACCCCTCTTTTTTCTCCAAGTGGTGTGATCCATGCAAGTATAAAGCAACTGCACAATCTGCAAATAGGGAATTCTCACAGAAAGTGAAAGGGGTGAGGACTGGCCTGCAGGAAAACCAAGTGATGTATCATGAAACGTGAGCTGCCTATAGACCCTGTCAAGTTGACCTACAGAAATAACCCATGGGTTGCTTTTGAGTCTGGTCAGGGAGCAGGTCTGGATATGGGTAATGAAAAGGGTTTGGAAACTGTCTTGGGCCAGGAAAGGGTTCCAAACCCAGGGTGCTGCCTAGCAAGGTGATGCTCTGGTCTGCTATGGTCCACGGGGTCACCAAGAGTTGGACACGACTAAATGACTAAACAACAACAAGGAAGGTGATGTGGGTTGAAATCAAGGAGACAAGGAGGCAAGCATGAAAAGACATTTGGAAGAAGGGATCTGGAGAAGCTCAGGCCCTTCTCACCTGCACCAGCTGACTCCAGCTAAAAGTCTCATCATAAATTCCAAGCCTCTGAGTCTATGTGTGCATGAAATGAACAAATGAGGTTCTCTGCACTTTGACTCCAGAGTAGCTGGTTTTTCCTACATTGCAAGTGCTTTCTTTTTATGTGGTGAGTTGGCAGTCTGGGTATATTTCCAGGTGAAGGCAGGGGAGAGCCACAGCCTTCATCAACCCATACAACAAATCCATTTATATACTATTTATAGCATACGGATTTCCTGGAAATGCCATTGTTTTCAATCCAGTGGTAAAGTCCAGAAACAAATTCACCACTTCACTTGCTGCTTCTGTGAATTAAGCCTAATATTCTGACCCTTGCTTCATGTATTGATCACAAGCCATGAGTTCCTGTTTTCCTGGTCCTTACAGTATTGCTGTCATCACCCTCAACCACCGGGGTGAGGAACCTATGCCCCTCCAGATGCTGCCAAGCTACAACTCCCATCATCCCTGTCCACTGGCAATCAATGCTGGCTGCAGCCAATCAGAGTTTGACTCCAACATCTAAAGGGTCACAAGTTCTCTGTCCATGATCAATAGGTAAAAGAGACATGGAGACCAAAAGTGGGTCCAGTGAATGAACTGGGAGCATCTGGTGAGGGGGGAGCACAGGTGTGGGGAACCTTGGCCCTCCTGGTGTTGTTCAACCACAACTCCCATCAGCCTCAGCAAACATGGCCAATGGCCAGAGATGACAGAGATGTAGTTCAGCAACATTTGGAAGGCCAAAGGCTGTGGTGTATTCAAAGCCTACTGGATGTGTGGACCTGAAATGAGACCATCAGGAGCTCAACAGAAACACGTATGAGCTTAAATAAAACAAAGTATTTAAAACTGGAATCCTAAACCCACCCAACTTAGTAGGACATTTTCTGAGTAAGTAAACATTGCACAATGAGAGGGCACTGTGTCCACAATCCTATTCACTTTAGCTGACAGCAGTGGTTGCAAACCATTGGCTTGACTCTCCCACAATGTCTGCCCCCTCCAGGAGAGTCCCCCCCCATTCCCCCCATTCAAAGACAACATCTTCCTCAGCAAGAGTGAGTCCTATCCAGCAGGCAGGAGGAGGACGAGGTCTCACACGAATTCGTCCTTGGTCAGGTTGACGAGGATGTTCATCTCATCCTCCTGCATCATGCGGAAGACAGCACTGATGTGGTGGTTCTCAAGCACCGAGCGGTCATTGTACAAAATGGCCGTGTCTGACCTGAGGAAGGGAAGAAGAGCAGTACAGTTCAGAGGCAGCTTTAGCAATGCCAATTCCGGTCTTGTTTCACAGGGATTGGGGTAGACATTCGAACTCTTCTGATTTTCACCCATGCACCCACGTGCATATCAGGTGCCATAGTCCAACACTCTAAGCATTGAACAGGGGGTATAGTTTGACCTGCACAGACTTGGCTGAAGTGGTGGTTGGAGCCCATTGAAGCTGGTAAGGTGGACGCCCAACGGTAAGTGAAGCCAGAACCAATGACAGGCAGAGCCACCATATTCAAGTTTGCCCCCATCTCGTTTGAACCCTACTGAGTTCAATAATGGCAACTGGCTGCCAATTAGCTTCTGGGCCCAGTCCAATTGCTGGTTTCAATCTACAAAGCCCTAAATGCCTCAGGACCAAAATATCTCAAGGACTGCCTCTCCCCATATGACCATACACCGAGGCCCTTCTTCATGTGCCTCCTCCAAGACAGGTCCAGAGGGGGGCAACACAAGAATGGGCCTTTTCTGCAGTGACCCTCCATTTGTGGAATGCTCTCCCCAGGGAGGCTCACCTGGTGCCTTTGCTACATATCTTCAGGTGCCAGTCAAAAACATTCCTCTTCTCTCAGGCCTTTGGCTAATTAAACCATCATGGCCTTTTAAACTGCAGAGGGGGATTGTTTTAGTTTGTTACCATGCTAGGTCAGGGACTGGAACATGCTCTACCACTCTACCATCAAAAGACTCTCTTTCACTTTTTTATAATAGCTGCCCATTGTACCAATAAGCGCTCTCTCTCTCTCTCTCTCTCTCTCTCTCTCTCTCTCTCACACACACACACACACACACACACGAAACAGATCCATATTGCTCACTTGGTTTGGATGTGGAAGCTGTTAGTGGTCCCTGTGTGCTCATAGTCATGGATTGCTGCCGCAAAGACAATGGCCAGGACCTCAATCTCTGTCAGGCAGTGCTGCAAAGGGGGACAGAAACAGGAGATGCCATCGGAACCTGTGAGGAGCCCTCCCTTGCCCAGCAGCAGAGACAAAGGAGGAAAAATACTATTTGCACCAGAGTATTCACCAGGATGGATCCCCTCTAGCCTCGTATCTCTATGCCTGGTTGGATATTCTCCTGTGTGGGTGAACAAGTCCATAGTCATGGATCACCTTCAGAATAGCACAGTGCTTTGGTGGCTTCCTAATGGCCAGGGTCGGGGACCCCTTTCCATCCCAATGGCCGTGTTTCCTTATGGGCAGCCTTCCTGTAGCCTTATGTCAGTGATGGGCAGAGCCAGAGGCAAAAGTAGGAGCAGCAACAAACATAACTTTCACTGTTGTACAGTAGTTAATTTCTGCACACACCCCTTTGGGCATCCTTCAGGTTGCATATAGTTTCCTCAGGTTTCCTAGGTCTCCGGTTTCCCACCCCTGCTAAATTACTGATTTGCTGTATTACAAACTTCTGTGGACCAGAGCCCATTTCATCAGATGCATGAAGCCATCTGATGGGGAGCCTGTGACCTCCATAGAGAAATAGGAAATTGCTTCACATCCAGGCATCCCATTGGTCCCTCTAGCTCAGTACTCTCTATCCTGACTGGCAGCGGCTCTCTAGGATTTCCGATGGGGAATCTCTTCCAACCTTACCTGGAGATGCTGGGGACGGAACCTGGGACTGCCACCTGCTGTACCACCCAGCTATGGCCAGGCACTGCTGCACTACAACCCCGCTCATACTTGGACAACCACGGACCACGCTGACTGGGGCTGATGGGACTTGGAGTCCAATCGGATCTGGGGTGTCACAGGTTCTTCATCCACCTGATGACGTGGGCTCTGATCCATGAGATCACAATACATTTGTTTGTTATTATGATGCCACTAGACTCTATTGTTGTTTCATTGCCAAGAAACCAACCAGCTACCCCTCTGGAATCTATTGCAGTGCTGATGCAATAAGAGGCAGAAGCAGTCTGAACACCCAGCACAAGGTAGAGAAATCTGGAAGAAGAGTAGGAACTATGGCTTCTTTTCAGCTGACAGAGGTGCTTTCAGCACCTGAAGATAAAGCAGAAAAATCGCCATTGCAATAACTGCAAGTTTTACGGGTTGGATTTCTGCCTGTTGCATGGCTATTAAAGGTATAGAGTCTCTATTAGAAATAAAACACAGCAACAAACAAGGAAAGAGATGGTGTGAGGAGAGAAGGGTCTGGCTTAGTGAAGCATTGCCTTCAGAAAGAAACCTCTTTTCCAGCTCCTGCCATTATGTTAAACCAAAAGAGGCCACTAGGAGGCGCTATGTTATTGATGTCAATGCTCATTGCTATTTTCCTAGAAAAAGGGGTGCAGGAATGTCTCCCTTGTTCTCTTATCATGGCACCCACCTGAGAGGTGCTGGAACTGAGTTCTGGTGAGTTCCCACTGAAATAAAAGCCCTGTCAATGCTTCATATATAGATTTTCTAGAGATGGACTGTAAAAGAGGACTTAGGGCCATTAATAATGTGGTGTACCCTTCATTTCTGCGACTGCATTACTGGGGTGGACTTGGCCAAGATGAGAAACACACTTTCTAAGAGCATTAATAACCCATGATTCCCAGTTTGCCTACACCTAGAAGAGCTTTCCAAGATGGCACCATAGACACTTCTCAGTTAGAGAACCAGCAGGCAGAATATCCACACGGTGCCCTCACCACCATGCCCGTGCGAAGCAGGAAGCAGTGCACAGTCTGGGTGACGTCAGCAGCGTGTATCTGGTTGTGATACGGGTTCTTGTATTTCCCGTAACCAGCCTCCAGCGCATCAAGGAAGGTCATGAGGTACACTGTGGGGATCTAGAGATAATGGAAAAGGTTAACAATGTAGCTCCAGGAAAGCTTTGGGGATAGGAGTAGTCAGTGCTTTTTTTCTAGAAAAATTGTTTAGGAGTACTCTCATTTTCCTACTCATATTGAAATACTACCCCTCAATGAGGCCAAACATAGATTCACAAAATGTTTAGGGATACGCATACCCCCTGGGGGGGGAGCACTGGAAGTAGTCAAGGATATAGGATGCTGTCTCATGCCTAGGTAGTCCATCTAACTCCGTATGGTAAAAGGTAAAGGACCCCTGGATGGTTAAGTCCAGTCAAAGGCGACTAAGGGGTTACGATGCTCATCTCGCTTTCTGGCCAAGGGAGCTGGCGTTTGTCCACAGACGGCTTTCCGGGTCATGTGGCCAGCAGGACTAAACCGCTTCTGGTGCGACAAGACGCCATGACGAGTGCCAGAGCGCATGGAAACACTGTTTACCTTCCCACTAATAGTGGTAGCTATTTATCTACTTGCACTAGTGTGCTTTCGAACTGCTAGGTTGGCAGAAGCTGGGACAGAGCAACAGGAGCTCACCGACTGGCAAGCCAAAGAGGCTCAGTGGTTTAGACGACAGCACCATCCACTCCCACTGACTGCCTAGCTCCCACAGGGTCTCTGGCACGGCTCTTTCCCAGTACCTAGATGTGCCAGGAATTGAACCTGGGATCTTTTGTATGCCGTGTGGGACCCATCCTTACAAAAAAAGCCACAGGCTGACATCTATGCTCTGATGCAGAACCCTCCAGTCTTCACTTAAGATTCCAGCGCGCGCGCGCGCACACACACACACTGGCAAAGAGACAGTTTAAAAGTGGAAGATCGCAGGGCGGTCATATTCCTTGTCCAGAATGCATGTGAGTCCTCCACCTGCACTATCCCATCACTAACCTCTTGAAAAACAGAATGTGTCTGAAATAAGCAATGACCCTTATGCCCTACGGCAGCATGAACTTCAAGGGCATCTGCTCTGTCCTAAGGGGCTGGGGCGTTCCAGAACGAGGAATGACCTGTTCTTAAAAAGGTGCCCCCTTAACAAAAAGACCACTTCCTTCAAATACAGAACATCCCAGGCTTGGAAGAAGCTTTCTTTTTTGGGCTCTGGAGCTCAGGGTAGCTGCTTGTTTGGTGCCCTGGAGTCTTTATTTTGTAGGAGGGGTATGGAATAGCCCTTTAATAAATCATCATAATAACAACACTGTGATTATACACATGCCATTTCTTACCTTGAAGCGGCTGTTGAGGTTGTGGCGGGTGAGCAGTTCAAAGACAATCGTGCGCAAGGCGTGGTCCTCGCTCACCTTATTCAGCGCAAAGACGTCAAAAAACCAAAGGTCAAGAGTCTACACAAGAAAAGCCAAAAAAGAAACGTAAAAAAGGAGGACTATGTCCTGAGCACAGTGCACTTAACTGGTACAGGATGGAGAAAGAATGAGCATCAGAAGAAAGGATGATCCATCTCTCAACTTTGGAGCATGTTGAACAAAAAGTATTGCCACAAAGAGTTCCTTTAAGACTGTGCAAAGAGCATTTTGCTTTTGCAGTGATGAGCTGTAGCTGGTCCCCTACACATCCAACAAAATTATAGGCCATTAATTCCTGATAAAAAACCACCGCTTTCAGCTCCAGTGTCTCTCTTTTAAAAAGTTATGGCAAAACAAAGGAGGAAAGCTAGGGAAGTTTCCTTGACTCATGCAACTTGATCACAGAAAATGGGTCAGGGTATAAACAACCAGTGCCTTTTTTGGGACAGTATCCATTGGAACAGAGTACCATCAGGACTCCTTCTTTTTGCTGTTCATGGCAGCCATTTTGTGCTGGGACCCACAGCATGAACACCAGCCTTCTACTTTTTTGCCCCCCAGAAAGCACAGTGAATAACTCCCAGCTTGAGAGGTTGGGGCAGGTGCAGAAGCATCACGTCAAGGAAGGAAGCAAACGAAGTTAAGGCTGCAATCCTACACACACCTACCTGGGAGTGAGCCCTCTTAAACTCAGTGGGCTTACTTCTGAGTAGACATGGGCAGGATTGGGCAGTAAGTCCAGCATCCCCCTAATAGAGCTGCATTACCTTCAGGCAGTTGATGACAGAGGGAGAATAGTTCGGCCCCACCGCCGTGTAAGTCCGACGGAACATCCTGCAGAGCAGATAACAGCAGGTCAGGCTCTCCATGGAACATCTGGACTGCATCCCCATAGAGACACCTCCCAAACCCCACTGAGTATCCAGATGTCTGAGTGCTGGATAAAATGCTGCATCCAAGACCCTCTCCTTACATACCAGGCCAGCAGACCTCAAGCCTTCCAAACCCAGGAAATTCAAATGGGACTTGACTTTCAATCTTTGCACCTTATAGATCAGGTTGGGGAGCCCTTTTTTCAGCCAGGGGGTCAGGGCTAAAAGTGGGCGGGTTAATGGCTGTACGTGTTGCCTTTCTCTGTCCTCTTTGCAGGGAAAGAAGAGGCATTCTCACAGCTCAAGGACAGGCTCCAGCCAGGCAAAACAATTGAAGGGGGTGTGAAGCAGGGCTGGTGAAGAGTGTGGTCAAAGGAGAACTGGCGTTGCCTGTGGAGAGTTCCAATAGTCGCACAGAGAAGACTGGAGGGATGCATTTGGTCCACAAGGCCTCATGTTCCCCACCCCGGTAATATGTTATCTTTGCCCTTACTATATCTATCTGGCTCTGCTGCCTTCCACCGCCTCCTCCTGCTTGCTCAACCCAGGTGGAATCTACACACCTATAAAAAACACTGTGAAAATGCCTTTTTAAAAAACGTTTTGAAAACTATACTGAATTTGTCATAACTCACCATTGCCATCTAGTGTCACATTTGTATATTGCATGATACAACACACTTAAAACATTTTATTTACAGCTGTATAGCTGAGTCCCTGGTACTTCTTACTCCTTCCCTTTCCAAATGATAGCCAGGGCACCCTGATATAGTCACCAACAAGGCGCAGTTGTGGGGCAGGACCCACTCATTGGGCCAATGTACTAGGCCAATGCATGAAGCAGATGGAGGACCGCCCCCATCTGGAGCAGCCCTGTTCCAACACACACACACACACACACACACACGGCGCTCCGTCCAGACCTCTCAACAAAGATGCCAGCTTGGACAGCATGCACAATGCTGCGGAACTTGGGCTTCTCCTCGGATCGACGTCCCTTGGCGCGGGTCTGCTGCGTGAAGGTGGAGGCCAGCCAGTCCCGCACCTCAGAGGGAACTGCATCAGACTTGATCTCCTGGAGTTCATCTTCCGTGTCCAAGATCTGCCTGGAACAGGAAAAATGAGCGGTGAGGAGCAGTGAGCGTTTTAGTGAGAAAGGCACTGCAAAGAGAAGCAGAACTGCAGTTAAAACTGAGAGGGAGAATGAGGAAGAAGGAGAAAGGGAAGAGGAAGAGAAATAATCTGGAAATTGGCTAAATTCTGGCATATAAAATTCTGACTTTTGGAAAAGCTGTGATTACAAGATTCAGTTTCAGGGATGCTTCGCTGGCCAGTTCAACAGGCTGCACTTATTTCCTCCTAAGTTCTCTAAGCTGAACAGCTTCCAACAGGCTGTAAAGATCTGCTATTCCTTATGCAGAAACAAACTGAGGTAGGGAAGAGGATAAGATCAAATTCTCCTGAGCCTCCAGAGACACCCTGCAAATTAGAGATGCTTCATGCAGCCCAGGAGATTAGCTTGGGGGAGATGGTGAGTCCTGTGGCATAGGTGAAGTTTGGGCACAGGGAAAGGGTTTATAAATGAGTGGGGCCCAAGGATAGTGTGCTCTTTACAGTGGCAATCCCAGAGTCAGTACTAGAGGGGAGTCTGTACTGGGGTCTACAGGGAACTGCCTCTCCTCATGAGATCTCATCTGACTCAGGGTCAGGTCCCAACACTACTGAACTGTTTCCAACAGCATGCAAAACACCCACCTGAGCTTCTGAAACAGTCTCCCTAGACTTGCAGGCTCTGCACTTTAACCAGTGGTTAGCTCAGTGCTTATTTCTGGGTCCTCTCTGGAAAAGGGGTCAGGCAAGACACACGAGCCCCACAGCCTCACCTGGTCTCATCAATGTAGACAGCTTCCAGCAATGAAGCAGTATATTCCAAGTTCTTCTTCAGCTCCACCAGATTCACTTCTCCCGTCTCCAACTGTTTCACCATGTACCGCAGCCTGGAGGGGGAAATGGAAACACAGGGAAGGGGGAAATGAGTAAGGGGGAAGCAGAACCTTGCAGGGCTCTCTGGGTCATCCATCAAAGGGCAGCCCACCCATCATTACCTTGTGAGGGACTGCTAGGGAGAAATGGAGCCAATGGAATTCACACCAGTGAAATCACTCAGTTGCTGTGATAATGTGGTAGCTGAATTGGGCAGATATGTGTCCAAACCCCATTCCACAAAAAAGAAACTGAAAAATGAATTGTGGATCAAAAACAGCCCAATGAGGACTGAGCATGCTCAGTAGGCATGGAATGCCGAATGGCTATTAAGCGGGTGGGGAGAAGAACTCTAGCAGGAGAAGGGATGGAATGGAGTGACTGGAACCCTGAACAGAATAACGCCACACTGGACCACTCTGTTGCAGTGCCTCACTCATATACGCAAAAGCCAGTTTCCTGGCTTCTCTCTGTTGGTTGTGCTTCACCCTGATGCAAGATGGATCTCCTATGTTGAGAGCCTGACAATGCAGCTGAAAATGGCATGTTGAGCAATGCACCTTGGGCCATCTGCATCACTAGTTAATAACAAGCCATCAAGCTCAGCTGGGTGTGTGGTCCATAATGTTTCATTTCCGGTTAATCAGCCCTATTGTTCCGCTTGAAGGACATTAATGTAAAAACATTGAACACTTCAGGAGAACCAAATGAGTAGAGATCATTACAGCATGATTATCCTTTTAATGAAATGGTAAAAACCACACACACACACACCCCATGTTGTTTCCTGTGGAGCAAAGCTACCTGTTAAGAAAAACACAGGCCTGCCACCAAAACTAGAAGTTCCATGCTGAATCATAGAATTGTAGAGTTGGAAGGATCCCCAAGGATCATCTAATGCAGGGATGTCCAACTGGCTGGCCGTGATCAACAGGTCGATCCCCTTATGCTAGCGATCAGTCGCGAGCTCATTTTCCTCTGTAGGGGAAAAAGAGCACCCAGCCCTGTCCCCTTGCTCTGCCCTTCATTCGCGCACGACCACAAAGACAGAAGAGGAAGTAACCACTGCTGTGTTTAGTACCCGGTTAGCGTATATTTAGTACCTGGTTAGCTCAACAACTTCTGGGTCCCCCCTCCCTAATAAAAGCACAACAACTTTGGGTTCCCCGCCGCCCCAAATGGGTAGATCACTGCTAGTTTTTTCCCCCACAGCCTCTTGGGAGCCGGATGTCCCTGACAAGCAGGAATCTCAGCTCAAGCATCCATGACAGGTGGCCATACAACCTCTGCTTAAAAACCTCCAACGAAGGAGAGCCTACAACTTCCTGAGGGAGATGGTTCCACTGTCAAACTTCTCTTACTGCCAGAAAGTTCTTCCTGGTGTTTATTCGGAATCTCCCTTCTTGTAACTTGAAGCCATTGGTTCACATCCTATGCTCTGGAGCAGGAGAAAACAAGTTTACTCCATCTTCCATGTGACAACCCTTGAGATATTTTAAGATGGCTATCTTATCTTCTCCCAATCTCCTCTTTTCCAGGATAAACATACCCACCTCCTGCAACCACTCCTCATAAGTCTTGGTTTCCATACACTTGATTATCTTGGTTTCCCTCCTCTGCACACGTTCCAGATTGTCAATATCCTTCTTAAATTGTGGCACCCTGGACACAGTTGTGGGTGGCCAGGTGTGGACTGACCAAGGCAGAATAGGATGGTACTATTACTTCCCTTGATCTGGACACTAGACTTCTGCTGATGCAACCTAGAATTGAATTCTCTCCTTCCATAAGACACAGTTCTGTGGTCCCCCAACACCTAGAAGACTCCCACATTGGCTGCCTCTGCCATCCTGCACTTCTCTACCCATGGAAGCCAAGGATGTGATGTGGGAAAAATTGAAGCAACTTGTAGCGTGATGAGTTAGAACAAGAAAGGGATCTCAACAAGGCCTGCCATTTTTGATGCCAGTCCTAGGTTTCTCCAAACATGCCTTTCTGCCCCCAAAGAATAACTCTTTGCCACAACTGCCGAATGAGAAATTGTTTCCCTTTTTCTGTGTTTCTTTTATTGCTATGTTTTCAGAGGTGATATAAGGCAACTGGCTAACCTCTTCTTTGTTTGACTGATTGCTGGAGGTTAATGTTCCAACAATGGGAGATAATGAGAGGAGATAGGTCTTCTGATAGCTAAGAATCTCTCTGGAGTGTTTGGGGAGTCACCTATCAGGAGCTTGGAGCATGGAAGTACCGTAAGGGGGGCAGGAAAACAAACATGCACAAAGAAGAGAGTGGAGTGTTTCCGACTGAAATTGTGGGAGCAAATGGGGGTGGCTTTAAAAATAGGTACTCTAGGTCTCCATTTTTTTAAAAAAAAATCTGTGCTTTAACTTTAGGAACACAGTGGGTTTCAGTTTAGTTCTATTGATGTAGGGATTCTATTCCCTTTTCTTTTATGGTTTTATGTTTTATTTTGTATTTAAATTGTTTTTAAACCTATTTCTTACAAGCCACCCAGAAAACTATGCTATAGGGCAGCATATAGCAGTCATAAATGAATATGGGGTTATATCAAATGTTAGTCCTGCTCAGCGTTGCCCCCCTGCCAGGGCCGGCCCACCCATGAGGCAACGTGAGGTGACTGCCTCAAGTGGCAGGATCCACAGGGGCAGCAGAACCCGACGTAGCTCTTTCTTCCCCCCTTGTTCTTAGTATAGATCTTCCCTGGTGGGGAGGTAGGCGCCATTTGGTAGTCAACCTCAGATGCCAAAATGTATTGGGCTGGCCCTGTCCACTGGAATTGATGGAAATGACTAAACATAGACCTGTTAATTTCAATGGGTCTACTCTGAGTGGAACTTAGTTGGCAACAACCCCTGGAGACCAGGATTCACAAGTTACTCTCTAGGGGTCTGCAGCTTGATGTAGGAATGCCTCTTTGCCTCCACTTAACATGTTCTGCTTGTACATCACCATCATCAGTGCATCAATAAAAAAATAAAGCCAATATTGGAAAGACGTGGTGAAGGGACCATGGGGAGGAGCTGCAGCAGGGGCTCCCCCCACCACATGGCCTTGGACTTCACAGGTGACCTCGTACAGCTGCTTTTCTGTTTTGTTTGTAGATACGTCTCTTTTAACAGCTGTTATTGAGCCTCTCTTTGAAAATAGTACCATCCTATGCACATCTACTCAGGAGGAAGCCCTACTGAAGTCGCTGGGGATTTTCACCCACGTAAGAATGCATAACACTGGAGACTATCTGTGTTGATTCCATATTGACTTCACTTCTAACTATTCAGGCACCAATTCGGTTGTGAAGATCTGGGCTCATTTACTGTCATTCTTGAATCCCTTCTTACCTTACTGAGAGAAATTTGATAGAGAGGCTTCGAACGGCTAGTGCCAACAGATACAATCGCGGGAATTATCATCATTCATTACTGACATATTTGCCACCTTTTATGAAGAAGTGTCTCAAAGTGACTTTTAATGTAAGAACAGGAATAACAAGAAACAATGAAACCAAATTTAAAAAGAATAAAGCCAGAACTTAAAATGCTCATCCTTATATACAGATGTATCCACCACACTAAAGGTGCTGTGGTCTAAACCACTGAGCCTCTTGGGTTTCCAATCAGAAGGTCGGCAGTTCGAATCCCCACGATGGGGGGAGCTCCTGTTGCTCGGTCCCAGCTCCTGCCAACTTAGCAGTTCAAAAGCACACTAGTGCAAGTAGATAAACAGGTACCGCTGTGGCAGGAAAGTAAACGGTGTTTCTGTGCATTCTGGCACTCGTCACAGTCCTCTGTGCACCAGTAGCGGTTAGTCCTGCTGGCCACATGACCCGGAAAGCTGTCTGTGAACAAACGCCGGCTCCTTCGGCCTGAAAGCAAGATGAGCGCCGCAACCCCATAGTCACCTTTGACTGGACTTAACCATCCAGGGGTCCTTTACCTTTACCTTTTACCTTTCAAAAGGAATGAACATTTTAAAAGGAGGCCACAGACCTAATTAATCATACTCCAAATTAAGAGTCAAAGGCCTGGGTAAATAAAAAAAAGGCATTTGCCTGGTGCTTAAAACAGGCAATGATGGCACCAGGCATACCTCCTGGGGAGAGCTTTCTACAAGCAGGGACCATCACTGAAAAGGATGCTCCACATTCTACACCTCCCTTGGAGGAGGACATACAGAACAGGGCCTCAGATGATGAATGTATGGTCTGGGCTAGTTCATGCAGAGAAAACCAGTCCTTGAGGTACTGGGGTCCTGAACCACATAAGACTTTATAGCTCAAAGTCAGCACTTTGAATTGAGCCCAGAAACAAACTGGTAGCCAGGGCAGAAATACCAAATATATATAGAATTGAAAGGGACCACAAGGACACTTTTGTCTAATGTGCAGCTCAAACCCATGACCCTGAGATTAAGAGTCTCATACTCTATTGGGTGGTTATATGCTCAGACCAAAAGGGACGTGGTGGTGCTGTGGTCTAAACCACAAAGCCTTGGGATTGCCGGTCGGAAGGTCAGTGGTTTGAATCCCTGTGACAGGGTGAGCTCCCGTTGCTCGGTCCCAACTCCTGCCAACCTAGCAGTCTGAAAGCACGTCAAAGTGCAAGTAGATAAATAGGTACCGCTCCCCGCTCCATCTTGCTCTGCTCAGCAATCCATCTGCTGAGCCCTGTGTCAGCTGGGTGAAGGCTGAAGGTTCTGTGAAAAGCAACCTTACAGCTACCAATGCCAAGTTGTCATGTTTATCCACCACCCCACATTTTGCATCACTTGGCTCAACAAAGCCCAAGAAGGGACAGGAGCTATGGCCAAGTAAACCAAGTTCCCTCCAGCTTCACACCCAGAAGCAAGAGAAGGAGTCCACTGGGCCTGAGCCCAACACCCTGGTTCTCTAGTTCCTGTGCATGGCTCACACAGTCCAGCTGAACATTATGATGCTATGCTTTGCTTTAAAAGTGGGGTGGGGTGACCCAGCCACCTGCCTACCAGAAGGCATCGGAAATGCCAGAGGTTTCTTTGCAGTCCTGAAGATCAACGCAAACCTTCCTCCTATTGATATGCACAAGTGCAGTGGCTTGAAAGGGCAGAAGGAGGCAACCTCCGCAGCTGATGGCACAAAAGCAGCTGCTTTGTGATCTCACAGATAAATCCACCACTTCCTGTTGCTGACATGTGCAAGTGTGGTGGCTCAAAAGGACCACAAAAGTTGCCACAAGGGAGCTGAGTCAGCTCACACACCACTTCCTCCACAAATTGAGTCTATGAGAGCCAAAATTTTAAGCAACGTGGACTAAAGTCACTTCTGGGGCCCCTCCGGGATGAGGGTCCCTGAAGCTGAAGCTTCATTAGTTTCATGTAGATCCACCCCTGTGGGAAATTAAGCATTCCTTGATGCAAGCATGTCTTAAACATTTTATGTTGTGTTACTTCATTTATCTGTTAAGTCAGAGTGCTTTTTGAGCTGATTACAAGTACAACTATGACATCAACTATAAAATCCATACATCATTACAATACACAAAAACAATTCCATCACAGCACTAGAGCATCAGAGCATCAAGACACCCTTAATTAAAATATACAAGGAAAGAAGCCGCAAATTAGCATCCCTGCACTAAGCCATGGCTTGGTTTTGCTGTTTTTCTGCAGGACAGATTGGGTAAGTATTATCAACTATACATGGTCACTTTGCAAATTGCCAACATTCTCACCAATATCTTTGGAATTTGTATAAGCATCTTGCTTTACAATTTCCTCTTGGAAAAAAAGAAGAACAAGAAATAGCATGGCTATTAAAACAGTTTAAAAACAAAACAGTACGGTCAGAGGTTCTAAGTTATGTCACTGAGAGAAGGTAAAAGGCAATGTATAAGAATGGGGAACTGTACTGACCACTAAAAAAATCATTATACTTTATTAAATCTCAAGAATATGCAGTCATTACAACAAATAATTACCGTATTTTTCGCTCTATAACACGCACCCGACCATAACACGCACGTAGTTTTTAGAGGAGGAAAATCCGTAGGCATGCCACCCGTAGGCATTCCCTCCATAACACGCACAGACATTTCCCCTTACTTTCTAGGAGGAAAAAAGTGAGTGTTATGGTGCAAAAAATATGGTAAATGCATACACACTGTGATATATATATATATATATATATATATATATATATATATATATATACCTACCACATAGAGAAGTTATTCTAGTCATTGTCATTTATGTTATATTTATTCTTCATAAATTCAATTAGAGGATTCCACTTGTTTTTAAAAATTTCTCTTGTGAATCTTGTCTCAGTCTAATGAATTCTGTAAATTTATACATCATTTCTACCTTCCAATTGTTTTTGCTAACCATTCTTTCACTGTTGGTGGTGACCTACTTTTTTATTTTATTTTCAGTAACTGGAATAGGTGGACTCAAAACAAGAATAATCAATTGGGTCAAGTTAGTGAACAATTAAAGGTATAGGAAAGCATAATGGATCAGTTTGATTTGCAGGTTAAGGTTATACATGCATCATTTGCTAGTCTTCATATGCTTTGGGCTTTATGTGTGTATTTTATCATTTTAATATAAAACAGCCTTGTTTTATCAGCTTAGTTTTCACTGAGTTGGTGAATTAGGATCTGTGCTGAATTGTGTTGAATCAAAGGTGAGTGCTCACATGGCCGAGAAACAGGTTTACCACCTAAGATGGCCATCTATCTATCTATCTATCTATCTATCTATCTATTAATTACGTAAAAGTTATACACAATAAACATAACAGTATAACACATTTTTTTAAAAAAGGTTCTTTCGAATCTTGAGACCTCCTTCCTTCCCTCCATGGGTTCCAATTCTAAATTTTATTCCTGCATATTTTCTTTAATCTATCTGTTATATAAAAATAGTATCCCAAATCCATGTTACATTACAAGTGTGAATGCATTCCTGCCAATGATTTCAGCTGTTTACAGTGATCTCTCAAATATGTTAGAAAGTTATTCCAGTCTTTTTAAAATACTTGGTCTTCCTGATTCTAAGATGGTAATCCTAACCCCATTTCACTGAGAGCAAGTCCTGCTGAATTCAACAGGACTTGCTTCTGAGCAGGCATGGTTAGGATTGCAGCCTAGGTAGAATCATAGAATTAGTTGGAAGTTGGAAGAGACCCCAGGGGTCATCTGGTCCAACCCCCTGCAATGCAGGTAAGAAACAGATCTTGGTCTGTGTGGTACTATGTTTGTTTGTTACTGTTGTTTATTAAAGAATCTAAGGAGCTCAAGGTGGTTACGTGGTTCTCCTCCCCACTTCCTCCTCCCAACAACCCTGTGAGGTGGGTTAGGCTGAGAAATGGTGACCAGTTCAAGGTCATACCCATTGAGCTTCATGGCTGAGTGGGGATTTGAACCTTGATCTCCCAGGTCACAGTTCAACACTAACCATTGCACCATACTGGCTCTCTTGAGCCACTCTTCTCCTTCAATGCCATGACTGCAAACCACAGGTTAGCATAGCATGGCAAAGAAAAAGGCAGTCTAATTTCTGCCTCTCCAGTATTGAGCTAGACTTGCCATTTTTATCCAAGCTGCCTTTTGCCTTCTGCAGTGGATGTATGCTCTTCCCCCTCTTAAAGCATCACACAACACCTGCACACCTGTTTAAATCATCTCCCACACAGATGCAGAATTGCTTCAGGCTCCTTCAAGCTGAAGTCTTTCTTTGCGTGTCTTGTACGCCAACTCTCTCCCACTTCCTCTGCAGCAAAGTCCTGGCTTGCATTTCACAAACAGGGGACCAGCTGGCCTTTTATTGCTTTCTTGAAAGGGCAGGTTGGTGCCCCGGCTGGCCAAGGGAATAGCAATTGCGCATAAAGAGCCACTTAGCCAATTCCCAGGCTGGCACTCCAAAGCAGAGAGATCTGTGCTGCAGGCTAGGCTGGGACAACAAGTAAGAGTCAAAAGAGAAGGAGAAGACAAAGCCATCTGCTTTCTTCTTGCTTCTCAGTGGTCTCGTCATTCCTTGTGGAGGCTAAGGAGTCAGCGCTCTCCTCCTTAACAAAATGCATCCCAGAGGGGGGATTATTTTGCTTTGCACAGGCCTTGCCTCCTTAAAATAAAAATGCCATTGCTGGCTGTTCTCCCACAGGAAAGGATTTACATGACCCACAGATGCCTAGGGAAGGGTTTCCAATGGCAAAGATGCTCAGATATGCTCAGTGGCGCTGCTCAGCACCACCAGTGCAATGCACTGTGCATGGGAGGTGGGGAGTAGGATTCAGGTGCTCCTGGGCAAGTGGAGGGGAGTTTGCCTAGGTCCTCTCAACTATCTGTGCCTCCCCAGCAGTCTCCTCAAGCACAAACAAAGGGGAATGGTTTCAGTGGGTTTTCACTCCAGCCGGCTGAGTTCCTACACTAGGAATCTGTTTGCTCTTATGGGCTTTGCTGCGGTGTTCTATTACCATGGCAACGGCCTGAGAGACTCAAGTTACTGAGCAGAGATGGACACATGTAGGGAGGAGGTATCTCTGTGTGTGATGCAGTCTTCCGAAAATGCCCAAGGCTCCTAAAAGCCACCAGGCCAGGAGATTACCCAATACCTAGCAGGTGATCTTTCTGCACAGTCAATCCTGGAAGTGCTTGTTCTCAACATCAAGCCTCCCCACAGCCCCGTGCCGCTACAGAAGGGGTGAGGGAAGGGTGTCTGAGCAAGGGCGCTTCCAGACTGTCACTGCTTTGGGGTTGGATTCAGCTGTCTTGTGGCAAATACAGCTTGCATAGTTATAGTTGGTCGGGGGGGGGGGTCTTGCACAAGAAGCCCACTTCCCCTAAAGATCAGACTTTATACATTAAGGGGAATGCACTGAGAAGTGTGGGATTGCACTTCTTTGGCACAGCAGCAGCATTTACCTTCCCAACGAAGAAATCAGAATGACTGTTCAATAAGCAACTGCCACCACCTGACAACAGCTGCAAGGATGAATTCCCAATGGATAGGTCTTCTGCACAGGCTTCACTACCATTACAATCCACTTTTGGTCCAGTGCAGTTAACAGCCTTGGCTCTTTGTGGCAAGGAAAGCCAGT
Organism: Podarcis liolepis; assembly: GCF_965112155.1. NCBI lineage: Eukaryota > Metazoa > Chordata > Lepidosauria > Squamata > Lacertidae > Podarcis > Podarcis liolepis. The sequence goes on from NC_139555.1 coordinate 2,392,327, forward strand.
GTAGCACAGTAGTCAAAATGTCAGACTGGGACTGGGATCCTCACTCAGCTGTGATTCTCACCAGGTGACCCTGAGTAACCTCGCAGCCTATCCTACCTCACAGGGTTGTTGTCAGGATCAAGTAGGCAGAGGGGGTACAGTGGGAGGAAGGGGAGGGCTTTTATATTAAAAAAAAGAATCTAAAAATCCATATTTTAATAGGAAATGAGATAGTATGAATGTCAGCACTTAATGTTTGTAAGGTGGCTATATTTCACCTCCACCGCTGGAGGCAGTATGCCTCGGGGGACCAGTTGCTGGGAATGGCAAGTGCTGTAGAGCTCAGGTTCCTTCTTACTTGCCAGCTTCTCACAGGCATCTGGGTGGTCATTGTAACAACAGAGTAGATGGGACTCCTTTGGCCTGATCTAGCAGGGCTCTTTTTACATTCTTAGAATGCACATTCTTATTGGTCACATTGCCTGGAATACGACTTCCAAGTCTCACACACATGTCTGGAAGAGACTGAGGCTGAAGATGTTAACCCTGTCTGGTTTAGGAATCACTCAGTTACCTGGGATTCTGCCGGATTTGGAAGAGCTGGTTGGGATTTCTGAATTGTGTTGAGAAAATGCTGTATGTGGAAAAGGTCCCGGGGTTCAGTCCTCAGCATCACTAAAGTAGGGCTGGGAAAGACTCCTGCCTGAAGCACTGGAGAGGCCCTGCTGATCAGGGAAAGGCAATTCTGAACTGGATAGACTAACAATCCAAGTCATTATAAAACAGTTCCATATGCTCCTTTGTCTAGGTGCTTCGAAGACGTTCATGCATACATCAGTGTCACGCTGCAGCATTTCAAAGACTTTCTTTACACTTTGCAGATCCAGAGGGCTCTGAGCCAGGGCAGCGTTGAAGTGGGGGGGGGGGAGATGCATTTTCCTGGCCAGCTACAAGGCTGAGAAATGACTGAGGAGCCCCCTAATGCCATTGCAGGGCCTTGAGCGTGTTAACCAGCACCTGGCAATCAGATTAGGGACTGCAAATTCAATTACAGAGCCCAGGCTCATGCATTTGAGCAATTACTGCTGCCTCCGGTCGAGTCACACGAATCCTGGAAGCAAGTCATGCGGAAGAACGCGAAGGGCTGGGAAACTAGTGATACCACTGCGCATGTAGCATCACCCACTGGGAGTGAAGCAGTGCAAGAATTATAATGACGAGGGAGCATGGCCAATGGTCAGCGATGATGAGGGTTGAGGTCAAACACCACCTGGACAGCAGAACATTGGCTGCTCCAGCCTAATGAGTAGCCTTGGGCCAAGCGCCTCTTTCAGCCCAGTCTCCCTCACAGGGTTGTTGTAAAGATAAGTCAGGTGGAAGGGAGAACAACGTATGCTGGCCTGAGTTCTCTAGCTAAAAGAGAAGGATGGAGATGGTGATAATATAGGCATACATAAGTGCCTCTGGGCTGAAGCCATCCCCAAATAGTATGGGATCTCAAAGAGATCTGTTTTGACAAGTCTCCAGCCATGTGGGGAATAATACAGCAGCAAATGTTTTGCTCTGTGAGAACAAAGGGCAGCCCTGAGCTCTGTATAATGAACAGGGTTTTAATTAAGCAAGCTGATAAAACATTAGAAAATAAAGACTGCACCGGAGAAAGGGGGAGATGGCCCATGAATTTCCTGGAGAGTCTTTCCTAACAAAAGCAGGCAGAAGAGGAAGGCTGCCACGCAGGATTAACAGCAACCATCCAACAACGGCTAATTGCCAATTTTATATAACAAACCAGGGGTAGGGGTGGGGGTTCCTGGAGTTACCACTTTCTGCTATATGTAGGGGGAGGGCTGCATAGGGGAGCTGGCATCTGGCAACAACAGGAGGGCCAAAAGTTTCCCATCCCTCTTGTAAGCCATGGTGCTAGCTGCTGTACATGTTTTAAGGGGCCTCCAGACGTTCAGTATTTTGTGGAAGGGGTTGAAGTATATATCCAAGCTTCAGGTTTGTGTATTTAAAGTGGATTAAATAAGGCTATCAGGGCTCATCCAGACCTCCTTCCGTGCCATGTTTCTAAGACCAAGTCTACACTTTAAAGCTCTGTGTCCGAGTGCTTCCTCCACCACCCGCCCCAACCAGCGCTTACCTCAAGAAAACCCTCCCTTTACTGCTGAACCAGAGCCAATGGCAATTCACAGAAAACCCCAATTCAGCATTACTGAAAAGAGTAGGTTTTCTTTGGGAAAGTGGTGGGGCAAAAGGCAAAAAGCAAAACAATGCTTGGACGCAGACAGGGGAAAGCATGCATCTGTGCCTATAAAGTGTGGGGCAAAAGGTAAGTGTGGATGAGCCCCCCGCGGCTACTGGCCTCAATGGCTCTGCTCTGCCCCCAAAGTCAGAAGCAGCAATGCTTCCAAATCCCAGCTGCTGGAAACTACAGGAGGGGAGAAGGCTGCTCTTGCACTCATGTCATAGAATAGAATAGAATAGAATAGAATAGAATAGAATAGAATAGAATAGAATAGAATAGAATCATAGAGTTGGAAGAGACCACAAGGGCCATCGAGTCCAACCCCCTGCCAAGCAGGAAACACCATCAGAGCACTCCTGACATATGGTTGTCAAGCCTCTGCTTAAAGACCTCCAAAGGAGGAGACTCCACCACACTCCTTGGCAGCAAATTCCACTGTCAAACAGCTCTTACTGTCAGGAAGTTCTTCCTAATGTTTAGGTGGAATCTTCTTTCTTGTAGTTTGCATCCATTGCTCCGTGTCCGCTTCTCTGGAGCAGCAGAAAACAACCTTTCTCCCTCCTCTATGTGACATCCTTTTATATATTTGAACATGGCTATCATATCACCCCTTAACCTCCTCTTCTCCAGGCTAAACATGCCCAGCTCCCTTAGCCGTTCCTCATAAGGCATCGTTTCCAGACCTTTGACCATTTTGGTTGCCCTCCTCTGGACACGTTCCAGTTTGTCAGTGTCCTTCTTGAACTGTGGTGCCCAGAACTCTAACACAGCAGCCGGTGCTTCACAGTAAGAACAATAAGTAATAATACTCATTATAATGTGTGGTCCAGCACCAGTTCTATATCCAAGGCACAGCAAAGCTCATGACAACTTGGATGGCATCACACATTCTATCAGCCTGCATTTTATGTGAATAATCATCACCTTGGCTGGGCCAGTGGGGGGGATCGGACGACGTCGCCCAGAGCAGACTTTCCTGTTCCACTGCCTCATGATTGATTCATTGGCCAGAGCACCTCCCTCGCCGGCTGTCAAGCCAGCCTCCCATCCTGAGCAATTTACACAGCAAGGCTGTAATCTGGGCCCACTATCTTTTCAATTAGCCAGGAAAGGTGGAAGGCAAGCTGCGATGCCACTGAAGGATGGGGTGGGGGGGGAGAAGAAACAGAATGGGTGTTTAAAGTGCTTCGGAGCCAACAGCAAGGGCAAAGTCAAGGAGACATTAGTCTGAGATGTGCTGCACTTAGAAGATGCTCTCCCAAAGCACAGCCACCCGGGCATGTGGGCAGATATGCATAGGATTGCACTGTCAGCAAACTCTCAGGAGGCAGAGAGTGAGGTAGGCTGCAATCCTACACCTGCTTACTCAGGAGTAAATCCCATCAAACTCTGGAAGTTGAAATCGAGAGAGAGCATAACTTGCCCTTGGCCCCCTTGGCCCCCTCATAAGCTCATGGCAGAGCTGAGATGCAAATCAGGGACTCCAACTTTTGTAGCTTACTCGAAGGCACTGCTCCATATCTCTCACTGAGATTGCTGGCATTAATTAGCTTTCTTGTGGTCAGGGCCAGACTCCTTCCATGTGTCCATGTAGAATCAGTTATGCAAAAGTGTTATGCAAAAGTACGCAAATGTGATGGGCTTGCACAAACAAAACACATCTTACAGAATCCAGCTCCCTCTTCCATGGTGAGTGTTTTGGAGCCACAGAAGAAGTCAGTCATTCACCTTATTTTGTTTATTGGGAATAAACAGAAGAAAATCCTTTCCTGGGCTTGAGTCCGACCCTTTGCTGCAAGCTTCTGAGAATTAATTAATTATATATAAATTTTGTATATGAAGTATCAGTCCTTCATTCTGCTTAGAAACACAATCTTATACAAACAGGATTCTAGTGACCTTAAAGTGGTACTTAAAGCCATCACCTTAATGGCCCTATAATCATACTAAATTATCATATAAAGCAATTATGCTTTATAGGTATCATTTAAAAAAGAAAAGGCATATCCTCGCCCCCCAAAGCTTACCATCTAAAATTTCAAGTGAGGGAGGGTAGTCGACGGAGTCAAGTATAATGGGCAAAGAGCAGTGTAAACACAGTTACATGTACTAAGGGTTGATTTCTATAACAGGTGAGGATTAATAGCTTTGAAGGATAAAAAGGATTTTCAGGAGGGATTTCAAGGGCAAGAGAATAGGCATTCTGAAGGAGAGCTGCGGGCATCAAAGGGAGCTTAATTAGAGCTGGGGGGTTAGTCTGACTCTTCGCTATTGCTCCTCTCTTGAGGGTGTGAGGGTGTGTGAGTAAGAGGCAGCAACAGAGAATGCACAGAGTGCATTTCCAGAACCAATGACTCCGCGCACACCAGGACTAGAGAGGAGGGGCACACAGGGGATCTTCAGAAGGTGCAGCTGGCAAGACAGCCTCCACTTTCTGAAATCTACTCTTCTGTGCAGGAGGTACAGAAGCACCCCCACCCTCTTTTTGAATCTGGCCACCCTAAAGGTATTGGAAGCCCCAGCATAACACTGTTGTCTTGCAGCTTGTCTACACCTCCCAAAAGAGAATAGAGTTAATTGCACAAATTAAAGTGCTATTTCTCTTGACTGCACAATTCTTTCACATAGCAAAAGATCAGCAACTTCCACAAGGTGCAAGAAACATTTAGTCAGCCCAATTTCTAATATGCTTCCTCCCCAAGGGCTTTGGGTTGGTAACAACACCTGGAACACCCACTGTCCAAAACCAATTAAAAGGAATAAAGGAAATACACAATGCATCCCAATGCATGTTTACGCAGAGGTAAGTTCAGGGCCAGCCCACGAGGCTAACCACAAAATGGCACCCTTCTCCAGGAAAGAAGGAGTGAGTGAAGGTCTACACTGGGAACAGAGGGCAGAGAATCAATCAACCTTACATGAACATTGAAGTGGGAATCAAAGGCCCTCGTGGGAGGAAAATCATACCAGGTGAGTGCAGAGCCCAGAGGACCACAGTGGACAGCCTCTGTCATTTCCTCCCTAGTGGTGAGAGGAGACCAGCAGCACATCCTATTTGCCAAGAAGTCACTATAGAGGTGGTATTGGGTTGGCTGCCAAGGAAATGGCAGATCTGGGCTCTAAGGAGAGCGCTGCAGCTGTCACTGCCATCATGGCAGCATTCATTGGAGGCCGGATCTGCTGCCCCTATGGATCCTGCCACTCGAGGCTGTCGCCTCACCTTGCCTCATCGGTGGGGCCAGCCCTAGGTAAACCCCACAAAGGGGCTCAATGGGGCTGGCTCACAGTTCAAGTGTATAGGATTGCAGCCTCTATGATTCTTAAGTGTCATACTTTGATGTCATAAAGGACATAAGCACTGAGTTGGGAGAGACCTAAAGGCTAGCATAAGTTGCTCCAAGCAATTAGGAAAGGACTGTAGCTCAGTGGCAGAGTGCCAGCTCCGCATGCTGAAGATCCCAGGTTCAATCCCCAGAATCTCCAGGTGGGGCTGTCAAAAACCCTGAAATAGTCACTGCCAATCCATGCTTGTTTGGAATCTCTGTATTTCAAGGCAGTTGTGGAACAAGTAAAGGTGGGTTATTGAAATATACTTGGAGTCGCACAGTAATTTCATGCTCTTTATTGCAGCTCGTAGAACAGAAGTTAAGGTTCCCCCCAAACCTCAGGCTTTTTATGCATTATTTACACAATGGGTCCCGTCTGATTGGCTGATTCTGCTTCCCTCCTGCAGGCCAATCAGTTGTTGCATTCTAGGATCCTGCCTGCCTATTGGTCTAGGATCCAAGCTTAGTCCATAACAGTTATCATCCTTTTTATCTTCTGGAAATCATTTTAGGGTCACGTGGCAAGCAAAATACTGTGCCAGATCTATGAATGATCCAATATGGCAATTCTCCTCATGTTCTTATCACTGTATTCCAGAGTACAAGAAACATAGTTCTACTGTTTGTCTATGAGAATTTATAGCAAAGCATGGCTTTCTATCAGCTGAGCCAAGGCTGTTTTTATGGCTGTCTCCATATTGTTTATATATTGCTCAGTGAATTTATTACTTGGTTTATTACAATGGCTTTAAATATTGCTGTGCACTGCTTTGAGCATTTTTTATTTTTTTGAAAGGCAGCAAACATAAAAAATAAAGGCTATTCCCAAGCCCCTTCCACACAGTGGGAGCTTTGCTGGATCAGGCCAGTAGCCCATCTAGTCCAGCATCCTGTTCTCTCAGACCAACCAGACACCCATGGGAAGACCACAAGCAAGAACCCTCTCCCCTCCTGCAAGTTCCAGCAACTGCCTCTGACAGGAGAGGCAGAACAAAGCCATCCTGACTAGCAGCCACTCATAGCCTTACACTCCATGAGTTTGTCTAATCTTCTTTCAAAGCCAGCTGGCCATCACTGCCTCTTGCGTGAACAAATTCAATCGTTTAACTATGTGCTATTTGAAGAAGGGTTTCCTTTTATCTGCCCTGAATCTTCCAACGTTCAGCTTCACCGGATGTCCAACAGTTCTAGTGCTAAGTTACTAAAGACAAGGAGGCCCATCTGCCCAGATCAGATGACATTTACTGTCCAGATACTGATTAGTAGAGGGTGGGGAGACAAGCAATTAAGAAAAACTCAGCCACATATCAGAAGCAGCAAAGAGCACACACATTTGTTATTTTGATAAATGACATACCCCTAGGGAGGAAAGTGCTTGCTGCATAGAAGAAGAAGAAGAAGAAGAAGAAGAAGAAGAAGAAGAAGAAGAAGAAGAAGAAGAAGAAGAAGAAGAATTTGGACTTCATTTCCCTCCTTTCACTCCCCTTAAGGAGTCTCAAAGCAGCTAACAATCTCCTTTCCCTTCCTCCCCCACAACAAACACTTTGTGAGGTGAGTGGGGCTGAGAGACTTCAGAGAAGTGTGACTGGCCCAAGGTCACCCAGCAGCTGCAGGTGGAGGAGCGGAGACACGAACCCGGTTCACCAGATTATGAGTCCACCACTTTTCAAATTAACGTGGGCAGCTGCAGCATGTGAAGCAGCAAGTAGCGGCCTAGAGAAGACTCCGCGTTCATGTGCATGCATCAAAACACACACACACTGGATGACTAAAGATGAGCGCATGCCTGCCCCACATGGAGACTCAACTTCCAGAGACTGTACATTCTAGTAAGCAGATGAACAACCCTAGTGAAACATCAAGTGATCATCACTAATCATTAGCAAGCAAACAATAAGGTGGTCAACTCGGCCATTGCTATTATATGCATACATAGCCATATCTTACTATATAATATTTTTACAAAAAAAGAATTGTCATGCTGCTGTTTGCGTGGCCACCACTAGGTGGCCACACAAACTGCAGCATGACAACATTGGATACAGCAACTGAGTGGAGCAGGAAGGGCAGCAGTAGAAGCAAGCAGGCGAGCAGAGCGAGCAGGTTTGAAATGTTCCCCATAGTCGTTGTGGCTGCCACACACCAGCCCACTGGCTTATTTGCTCACATGTGTGCATAACAAGGCGAGGTAAGCCTGGGGTGCAAGCAAGCAGGCGGCCTGGCTGAGTGAGAGAGGGTGGTCCAATGGCATGAGCAAGTGGGCAGCTGGGAGGGCAGCACAGGCAAGCCTTCATGCGCTCCCCACCACTGTCAGCTCACCACAGGTGGAAGTCTATCTCCCCTTAGTGTGCTGCCGGCAGAAGGGAGTCTGCATTTCAAAATGTGCACTTCATTTGGGCAGCACCAGAGGGAGAAGGAAAGAAAGTCTGTCTCCTCTTCATTCCTCTCTCCTCTGTGAACTGTTGGGGGAGGGGTAGCTTTGGGGATTGGAGGGGAGGGGGCTAAAGGAGATTGAGCGGCTAAGGGTTGAAGGGTCTGAGAGGGAGGAAAGGGAAGTGTGGTGAGCACAGCAAACAGGCTGGCAGCGTATCTGATGCATAAGCCTGGCCTTCTAAGGCTGCTGTGAGGATATTCTTCAAGAGCCCTATAAAGCAAGTTGCAATAATTGTTTTATTATTACTTGATGTTGATGATGATGATGATTTCTTGCCCACCCTTCACCATAAGGTGCAAGGGTACGTTACAGCTATTTGAAAATGCAATGTCTAAAACAAATTAAAACAGATTACAGTTACAAGGATAGAATGTTTCCTAACATATATATCTCAGGTGTTGATGACCAGCATTAAGAGGTGCATCCTCTAAAACAGGCATAGGCAAACTCGGCCCTCCAGATGTTTTGGGACTACAATTCCTATCATCCCTGACCACTGGTCCTGTTAGCTAGGGATCATGGGAGTTGTAGTCCCAAAACATCTAAAGGGCCCAGTTTGCCTATGCCTGCTCTAAAATCTGAAGGTGCCAAACGCACTGGCAGGGGTGGGGAATTCTCCACTTCCTATATTATCACCCTGGGTCCCTAAATGCAGCAGAGGACAGAGTAGAAAAAAATGTGAGGCTCTAAGAAACATCCTGCTTCTCCCCCAAACCATAAAAACTGGATCAGTGTGTGTGTGTATGTGTGTGTGTGTGTGTGTGTGTGTGTGATTGCACACTTCCCTCCTGCTGCTGAGGAATATCAGTAGCAGATGGCAGCACACAGGCACAAGCCATGAAGGCTGGAGAAATTGTGCAAGCTGCAGTTGAAAGCAAAGCCACATTCTCCTCAGTGTACCTCCCCTTTGGACCCAGATTTGTCCCCCACCTCTCCAAGGAGCCTCTCATTTCTAGGGACCCCAGTTATGGAGAAGAGAGGCAAAGGTGACCCTCAAACCCACTGCAAGGTCTCAAGTTGGAAACATCGCCGTGCAACTTACTTTCCCTCCCAGTAGCGTTACTAGGTAACTGCAGAAAGTTGACTTGCAGCATTTTAGCGCAACAAGCATGTGAGCGATGGCAGAGAGTCTCCTTTGTGTTTGTAATGAGCTGTTCGTTCCGCCCCACACCCACCAGGGTCCCTACACTTGTCACACTCTGGTGGCAGGCACCTTGTGTGGGCACCAGTCCTGATCGTGATCAGCCACATTGTGCAAGTAAAACGCTAAACAGCATGTTAGCTGGGGGGACGGGACTTCACAAGCTGCTGCCTCGCAACCGTCTTGCAAGCTGCTTTAATTCAGCTCAGCATTGATATGCCATTCAGCTTTCCTTAGGAAGGGAAGGAAGTTTCAAGACAAGAATTCGCACCCATATCTTTCCACACCAGGAGTTCTGCTTGAAGAAACTCCCTGCAAGAGCACCAAGGCCTGGAAGATGCAGCCACAAGGGCAGGACTTTGGGGAAGAAGTGTGTAGCAACGCTCAGCAGACTGAGCCGGGCTGGGTGGGTGAAAGGGCAGCGGGGCAGCGCAGGGTTGGGTCACCACTAGGGATGGGGGAGGAGCTCAGTTCGCATTCAAAGGCACACTCGCCTAAGCTGCAGTTTCCGAAACAATGTGCGAAGCGGAACACAGCTATCCTTCAACTTTCGCATGTAGAAGCAAGCGCTTCCGCAAATTTTTGCACTTCTTAGCAGAATGTGTATAAAAATACACACACTAGGGTAAAATAGACATCAAAGGCATAGCACATGAAGGTACATTAGGGGAAATTGCAAAAATGTCTATAATGGGGGAAATGGCATAAAATCATAGACTCATAGGGTTGAAAAGGACCCCAGGGGTCATCCAGTCCAACCCCCTGCAATGCAGGAATCTCAGCTAGATCATCCATCACAGATGGCCATCCAGCCTCTGTTTAAAAACCTCCAAGGAAGGCGAGTCCACCACCTCCCAAGGGAGTCCCTTCCACTGCTGAACAGCTCTTACTGTCAGAAAGCTTTTAGTCAGAATCTCCTTTCTTGTAACTTGAAGCCAGTGGTTCAGGTCCTCCCCTCCAGAGCAGGAGAAAACAAGCACCATCCCTCCTCCATGTGACAGCCCTTGAGATATTGGAAGAACGCTATCATATCTCCTCCCAGTTTCCTCTTTTCCAGGTTTAACATACCCAATTCCCTCAATCATTCCTCATAAGGCTTGGTTTCCAGATCATCTTGGTCACCCTCCTCTGTACATGTTCCAGCTTGTCAATATTCTTAAACTGTGGTGCCCAGAACTGGACACAGTAGTCCAGGTGTGGTCTGACCAAAGCAGTATAGAGCAAGACTAACAAGTCACTTGATTGGGACACTAGACTTCTGCTGATGCAGACCATATACAATATGTAAAAACATGTATATATAAGGAGAAATTCACACTATAATGCTGATGATTTTATGTTGGATTTTGTTAAAACAAACTGCAAACTTTTGCAGCAATGTGGAGAGTGAAAGCAACATTTGAAAAATGCAAAACTCTGAGAAACCAAAACTGACAGTTTTTCACATCCCTGCTCCCCACATTCTGAAGTATAAGGGCACACACCCATCAAAGGACACATACGCACCCCACTAAGTCCAGTGGCTACAATGACCTTACGACACCATGGCATAGTTACTGTCCTGATTTATTTGGTACAAGCAAAAGCTTTTTTTCAAATGCGGCCAGAGCTGATCTGGCCCAGTCAAGAAAAAAACTCTCCAAACTTGATCACACTTAAGGAAAACAGAAGGTTGCCTTGCTGTCCCTGATTTAAGAGGCACATTGTTCAAAGTTTTTTTTAAAAAAATTAAATCTACTTTAAAGAGTTAAATACTCAGGAAAGAAAAAGATTCAAGGGGAGGGGCCTGTTCCCCTCTTGGTCACCCATTCAGGCGAAGTGAAGGCGATGCAGTTCTGGAAAGAAGGGCCTCATTCTAAATTAGATGCATCTGCCCTCAGTGACATTGTCACTGATGGGAATAGTGATGTCAATATTTCCAGGAAGAAGAAGAAATAGTTGGGGGGGGGGGTTGATTAATGCTGCTGAAGCAGAACTCAATTAGGGCACAAAGAAGCAATAAACAAAGCAAACAGGGGGCCCCAAAACACCACTTTTGCACTGAAAGAGTGCCCCCACAGATATCTGGTATTCCAGGGTAACCTTATTCCATTGATTCCCCACTCCATCTATCCCAAAGGAGAACCTGTGGTCCTCCAGATGTTGTTGGACTCCATCTCACACCAGACCCAGCCAGAATGGCCAGCTGGGTGCCAAGCTGGGCCAAGAGAAGGGGTCAGCATTGTTAGGCATCCGCCAAGGCCTACGCCCTAGCAGGGAACCTTTGCTTACTGCCTGCCCTGCCCCAAGTCCCCTGGCTGTGATCTTCCTACGATTCTATTGTTCTTCCTCCCCATCTTTGCCTAATTACTGCACTTTGGAAGCAGGGACAAGAGCAAGGCAGAGAAGGAACAGCAGCCTCCGCAGTGGTGCAGAGGGAGAGCACAGAGGGTGCTCAGCCATGCATCTCACTGAGGCAACTTGGAGGAAATGTGGAGTATCAACCTTAACAGAATATAAAATAGAAATGCTCCCAATTTGCTTCCCTTGTATTCTGTTCCAGTATCCCAGAGTAGTGCAGTGGCTGGAATCTTAGAATCCTAGTTGGAAGGGACCAGGAGGGCATTCTAGCCCACCCCTTGCAAGAACCTTTTGCCCAACGTGGGGCTGGAACCCACCACCCTGTGATGAGCTACCATCTGTATTTGACTAAGCTGTGGGAGAACAGGGATTGAATCCCCAATAATAGTAATAATAAATAATGTTATTATTTATACGCTGCCCATCTGACAGGGTTTCCCCAGACACTCTGGGCAGCTCCCAACAAAATATTAAAAAGACAATAAAACTTCAAACATTAAAAACTTCCTTGCACAGGACTGCCTTTGCAGATGACACCAAACTGGGAGGGGTGACTAACACCCCAGAGGACAGGATCACACTTCAAAACGACCTTGACAGATTAGAGAACTGGGCAAAAGCAAACAAGATGAATTTTAACAGGGAGAAATGTAAAGTATTGCACTTGGGCAAAAAAAATGAGAGGCACAAATACAAGATGGGTGACACCTGGCTTGAGAGCAGTACATGTGAAAAGGATCTAGGAGTCTTGGTTGACCACAAACTTGACATGAGCCAACAGTGTGACGCGGCAGCTAAAAAAGCCAATGCAATTCTGGGCTGCATCAATAGGAGCATAGCATCTAGATCAAGGGAAGTAATAGTGCCACTGTATTCTGCTCTGGTCAGACCTCACCTGGAGTACTGAGTCCAGTTCTGGGCACCACAATTCAAGAAGGACACTGACAAACTGGAACGTGTCCAGAGGAGGGCAACCAAAATGGTCAAAGGCCTGGAAACGATGCCTTATGAGGAATGGCTAAGGGAGCTGGGCATGTTTAGCCTGGAGAAGAGAAGGTTAAGGGGTGATATGATAGCCATGTTCAAATATATAAAAGGATGTCACATAGAGGAGGGAGAAAGGTTGTTTTCTGCTGCTCCAGAGAAGCGGACACGGAGCAATGGATCCAAACTACATCTAAACATTAGGAAGAACTTCCTGACAGTAAGAGCTGTTTGACAGTGGAATTTGCTGCCAAGGAGTGTGGTGGCGTCTCCTTCTTTGGAGGTCTTTAAGCAGAGGCTTGACAACCATATGTCAGGAGTGCTCTGATGGTGTTTCCTGCTTGGCAGGGGGTTGGACTCGATGGCCCTTCTGGTCTCTTCCAACTCTATGATTCTATGATTCTATGATTCAGATCTCTTCTAAAAGTCAGATACAGTGGTACCTCGGGTTAAGAACTTAATTCATTCTGGAGGTCAGTTCTTAACCTGAAACTGTTCTTAACCTGAAGCACCACTTTAGCTAATGGGTGGGGCCTCCTGCTGCCGCTACACCGCTGCTGCACGATTTCTGTTCTCATCCTGAAGCAAAGTTCTTAACCCAAGGTAATATTTCTGGGTTAGCTGAGTCTGTAACCTGAAGCGTCTGTAACCCAAGGTACCACTGCAGTTGTTTATTTATTTGACATCTGATGGGTGGGCATTCCACAAGGAGAGTGCCACTGCCAAGAAGGCCCTCTTCTTGTAACCTCACTTCTTGCAGTGAGGGAACTGCCAGAAGGCCCTCGGAGCTGGATCTCAGTGTCCAGGCTGGACAATGGGGGTGGAGACGCTCCTTCAGGTATACTGGACCGAGGCCGTTTAGGGCTTTAAAGGTCAGCACCAACACTTTGAATTGTGCTCAGAAACATACTGCGAGCCAGTGTACTTAGGACTGGTGTTATATGGTCCTGGTGACCAATCTAGCTGCCACATTCTGGATTATGTGCAGTTTCTGAGCTGCCTTCAAAGGTAGCCCCAGGTAGAGCACATTGCAGTAGTCCAAGCAGGAGAAAACCAGAGCATGCACCACTGGTAAGGCAGTGTACAGGCAGGTAGGGTCTCAGCCATCACACCAGATGTGATGCACACTGGGTGACTTTGGACCAGTCACTGTGGATTAGTCTAATGTAACCTAACTCACAGGGTTGTTCTTAGGATAAATAGAGCTGGGGGGGGGGGAGCACTGAGTTCCTTGGAGGAAAGGTGGAATATAAAACAGTGGTGCAACAATAAAATTGCTAGCACATTTGCAAAGATGAGCAGGGTCTGGTCTGGTTGGGGGCCTGGGGACTGGGATTCATGCATTCCAGAGAGTTGGACTAACTCTCATGATTCTATGAAATGTAGAAAGTTGTTAATTAAGTAAGTGGCTAGGCAGTGGCGACAGTGCCATGGAGGTGGACTCATTCAGGAAGAGCCCCCCACTGAATACATCTCCCCCAAGAGCCCCTAAAATCTGGCGCAGACAATGGGTCTGCTTGGCTTACAAACAATGAAACTGCTGGTCTTTAAGGTATCACAGTCTTCTTTATTTTTCCCTCAAGTACTATAGAATTTATTAACCATCACTAAGGCACTTTTCAAAAGAAGAGGAAGGAGGAGGAGGAACATAAACCGTATAACATAACTTTGAGCACACCATTAGTGGGTTTTCCATCTTGAAAAGGCAGCCTGGCTGAAAGCTAGAAGCAGCCCAACAAACCCCCAGGGACAGGAGCACGTTCTAGTTCAGCTTCACAACAACTCAGAACTTCTATAGCACAAGCCTGTACCTGTCTGCGCAGAAGTAAACCCCACTGAGTTCAGTGGACAAACTCCTAGGTAATCCTAACCCCACTTACCTGGGTGCAAACTCCAATGAATTAATTAGAACTTGCTTCTGAGTAGACAGAGGGTACTGGTATTCAGCTAAGTCTTTACTCTGATCAAACCCACTGAAATTAATGGACATGGCTAAGTCAGCTCCATTCATTGCAATGGATCTGCTCAACTTAAAAACCGAGTTGAATGCCACCACACTTAGGACTGCACAGCAAGTCTGTGCAGGACTGCAGCCTCAGCCCAGGAAAATGACCACTCCCTGTTCTTACCTGAGGATGGGGCTGTGCATATGGGCCCGCTGGACTTGAAGAACCTCTGCCATGAGCAGAGAGGCACTGAGGACCTTCACTGTCCACAAGAACCTTCAGGCTCCACCCCGTCAGTCCAGGAGGGCTTCAGCACCACCAGCCAGGGCCTAGTCCACTGTTTATTTTCTAAAAACATCCCAATATTTCTTCTTTGTTCACCTCAACAAAGGGGTTCCCCCCCCCTTGCTTAAATGCTGGGTTGCTGCACAGGATGCAACCTGCAGTAGGGTTGTCAGGCCTTCTGTCCGCAAGAGCTTGTGAGTTGCGGTTGGGAGGGGGCACAAGGTAGAAAAGGTTCACAACCGCTAACAAAGGCAAAAAAGGAAACGCACAAAAGCCATTTAAGGCAACCAGAGAGAGGGGGGAATATGCGCTTCGATAGATGCAGGCTGGCTTGGCAGACTATCGGACACCACCACTGACTATTTTTGCCTGTGAAAAGCCATTTATCATTTATATCACAGGAACATCTATTGGCAGCCAGCGGAGGCCAAGGGGGTTGGGTAGGCTGCTCCCCAGGGGTGATGGGGGTGAGCAGGGAATGCGTGGAAACGGCCTGTTTGTTTTGGAAGTGGGGGGAGGAGGTTCAAATAAGTAAATGAAGCCTTGCCTAAAATGACTAGCAGCCCAAGAAGCAACTTCCGCTCTTTTAGCAACCTCCGCTCTGAAATGCAGCAGGTTTGCAGGTTGCAAAACTAGTCAGAATTTCATCTTTGCATTCAGTTGCTGGAACACAAAATATGAAACAGGTGTGTTCAGTGATTTCATTGTTACTTTTTTTAAAAGGGAACAGAACAGTCTGCACATGGTCAGAAGCACTTTGCACTAAGCTCATTTTTTTGTGGTTGCGGGGCGGACAATACCCTATTTCTCCCAAAGGACCAGAGACAGTGAAATAATTTTTGAAAACAAGAATGTGGAAAACAAGAGCTCACAGAATTTGCTTTTCCACATGTTCACATATCAACTTACCTCGCACATTCAGCATCCAACTCCTTCTGAAAACACTTTGCCATTCTAGCTGTTTGCTTACCTATTTCTCCCCTCCCACCCTCCAAGTTGCTCAGAGTGACAAACACGTTTCTCCTCCCACATTTTACTCTCACAAGAAGCCTGTGAGGTAGGTTAGACTGAGGGACACTGACTGGCCCACATTCATCCCCTAAGCTTTGTGGCAGAGCAGGGATTTGAACCCCAGCCTTCCAACACCCGATCCATTCTGCCACCCTGTCTGGGTAACCCTCTCTTACCCAGCTGTGACCCCTCATACACACTGCCAAAAATGCCCTCCAGGGTGCAATGAGGCGTCTATTGGCTACAACAGAAGGTTTCTTTCAAGCCTGATTTCAGTGAAAGGAGGGGACATGACCCTGCGGACACCAGAAAACACCTCTAGGGGCACATGTGTGGTGGCACATTGGCCTCCAGTGTTGAGCAGCAATAGGCCTTGCAAGGCTGCAGCCCAAATCAGAGGTACTGGTTGTACTGAGAAATCCCTGAGTGTCAATTCTAGAAACTTCCTTTTCTTTCCATCCACTCTCAAGGGAACTTCCCTTGCAGCATTCCACCGGAGGGGGGGGGATGACAACAAGCAGAGCCCCAGAGGCAGGTCCAGCCCCACCAGTGAGGTGGAGTGAAGCAAGGTCAAGAGAGCGGATTCCCGCAACATCTCACAACAGTTTTCAAAACTCTTGCAAGAGTTCCACGAGATCTCATGAGATCTTTCTGGAAGTCGCTGCTGTTGTGCAACCCTAGTAGACAAGGCTTCAGTGGGGGGAGAAGGCAGCTTCCCATTTCGCCTCAGGAGACGCGAATCTAAAGTGCATTTTAAATCTCACTATCCCTCACCCACCCAGGCACTGGCCCAGACACTTGAGGCAACTTCTTAGCTGGTGCACCACAATTCAAATGGCACAAATAGCTCCTCTTCACCACTCCCTGCCCCCCAGCACCTGGTGGTTGAAGTGATTGCCTCCTCCGTCTGATGATAGACTCATAGAATTGTAGAATTGGAAGGGTCATCTAGTCCAACCCTCTGCAATGCAGGGATCTCAGCTAAAGCATCCATGACAGGTGGCCATACAACCTCTGCTTTAAAACCTTCAAGGAAGGAGAGTCCACCACCTCCTGAGGGAGATAATTCCACTGTTGAACAGCTCTTACGGTAGAAAGTTCTTCCTGATGTTTTGTAGGAGTCTCCTTTCTTGTAACTTGAAGCCATTGCTTCTAGAGCAGGAGAAAACAAGTTTACGTCTCTTCCATGTGACAGACCTTGAGGTATTTTAAGATGGCTCTCATATCTCCTCTCCTCTTTTCCAGCTAGCCATACCCAGCCTTCATGAGTCTTGGTTTCCAGGCCCTTGATCATCTTGGTTGCCCTCCTCTGCACATGTTCCAGCTTGCCTGTTACCCAATCACCACTACCATGTGCTACAAGGTTGGGCTGTGGGTGGGTGTTTAAGGGGAAAGTTGCACATGAATTCTGAAAAGCAGAGGGAGATATCCTTCCCCATCCCCAGCTGCATTTTAAAGAGGAAATACCTAAGTATTTTTCACTTCCTCTTTCTCATGATGAGTCAAAATGGTCCCTGAGGTGGATGGGTCCCTCTTCGAGCTGTCACCGCATTTCCCCTAGGGCAGATGACTTCTGGGTCAAACCACAGTTTGGAACATGAGTTCATTAGCAGCAATGAATGGGTGCTAATTGCAAATGCAACCGTATTAAGTTTGGCAGTTTCAAGTTTATGGGGTTATATTCAGTGTAGTGGAAAGCTGGATGTTCTGCCAGGGCAAGAATTTCTCCTTGTGTGACAGAATGTCTCCTCCTACTGTGCCCTCCCTAAATCTGTTCTGGGGTTTCTCCCAACATTCTGGAATGGATTTGGGAACAGGGCAGGGCAGAGAGGGGGGAATCCTCTTGTGCTTCTGCAGAATGTTAGCTGAATACTTCCCTTAGCTTTGTTTACCAAATACAATTAAAATAAATGATAGCCAAATTAAATCAATTTCTATGCATTCAGGAAATTTTCTGGTGCAAACTGGAGGGGGGGAATCAATGCAAATGTGTGCACAGAAACATTTTCCGATTTGAAGTTTTGCGTAAAACCCATACCACTGCAGTCTAGTTTGAGAGATTTCACCAGAAACATACTCCTTTCACCCCACGTTGCCTCTCTGGGCTCTTCTGAGGTTACATGAGTGAAGGAGTCCTTTGATATCACCAGAATCATCTATCCTCTCTGCCTCCACCTGCTCAAAGCACCCCTCTCCTCCACCCAGTCTCCTCATAGCAGCCCTCTTCCTGCATTCAAGAGATGGGTCAACCTGGGCAGGGGCTCATGCATGCTGGTCCCTCCTCCAAGAATGCCCTCCCAACCTTTTGCACTATGAGCATGAAGGTCTACAGGGAGATTTTAACTGGATTCAGCTGAATGCAGTAAAAATCCCTGTTTCAATTTGGAACTGATACGTGTTCAGTTCTCAGTCATGGGGAGGATTCTTGCCACATTCAAGTTAATGTGGCTAGAATGTCCCTTCAGATCTTCATGCTCAACTTGTGAAAGGTCAAGGGGAGGGGCAAAATCACACCAGGATAGGGGTAGTGATGTCATGCATAGCCCCACAATGACTCTCAGGGTCCCAACTCTAAAATTCTATGATTCTATTTAGTTGAGATTCCTGCATTGCAGGGGGTTGAAGCAGATGACCTTCAGGGTCCTTCCAACTCTAAAATGCCCTCTGCCCATTTTAACACCTGAGAGGGTCTGTAGGGAAGGCGTTAAAACAGGAGTTACATGAGTTACAATGAAACCTCAGCTCATAATCTGACTTCTGCATTTTGGATTAGTTGAGGCTTCTGAGTCATCTTCAAGGGCAGCCCCACACAGAGCGCATTGCAATAATCCAGCCTGGAGGTTCTGCCTTGTTGAGGAGTGTAGGTTTGGCAGTGTCCATACAAGAGAAGTTTGTTACCACTTTAGGGCTTTCAGCACTCATGCAGCGTCCTGAACTGGGGCCAGAAACAAACGGGCATCCAGTGAGGAAGAGGGATGGGGAAGGAGGAAAAGCCCTGCTGGATCAGGCCAAGGGACCATCTAGCCCAGCACCTGCTCTCTGCCTGTGATCAGCCAGATCCTCTAGGAAGCCCACAAGCAGCATGTGATGATGTCGCCCCTCACCTCATTTGCCCCCTGCATCTGATATTTAGATACAGTCAACTTTCAGTTTATGCAAATTTAACTTGTGTGAATTCAGTTTTATGCTCTTGGAGGAAAATAAATTAAAGAGGGGGGCAAGCATCTGGCAGGGAAACTTTTGTAATCCCACCTGCCATTGCACATAGCTTGGGAAAGCATTTGGAGATGCAGAGAATGTAAATTTTGACTATACGTGATTTTGGCTTTATGCACTATCCCAGGAATTAACCTCCACATAAATTGAGAGTCAACTGTATATGCTGCATCCAGTACTGGTGATAATAAACTGCCATCATGTCTAGTAGTCCCTGACAAACATCTTCACTGAATTTGTCTAATCCACTGTAAACCCATCTAAGCTACTGGCTGTCACCACAGTAAGTGGCATTGAATTCCGTAAGTGAAACACGTACTGTGTGAAAAAGCTCTGGTGGTGCCTGTTGAGACTCTGGCCAATATGGGAGTGGAGCAATACATGGGGGAAATGTGAACTTACTTAAAGTTACATAACTGAATAGGCTTTGCTATTGTACTGGGTTAGTTGTTACATGTGATCTCAGAAATTGTTGCATAAGTATTCTTCCATCAATGTTTGACTTCATTGGTTGAGAAGCACTAGTTTTTGAGCCGCAGTTAATCAGCCTCCCTGGCTACAATGGTCGTTAAATTACTAGAAAGAGAAGTGCCAAGTCTCACATGTGTTTGGCAGTTGCAACATCAGATATGAAACGATCCTTATTGGTGTAGAAATATGCCATATTGAGTGAGGGAACTGCACTCTGCACATGCTCAAAAAATTATTCTTTTAATCAACTGTTGCTCTGCATCGTGGTCCAGGTTTAAGTTCCACCACTGCAATCCGGCTGAAATCAATCTCTGTCACTCTGCATTTGCGTTGGATGTTTTAAGCTTGTCTTTAAAATGTGCTGTGTCTATGCTATGAATACTGAGACTGCAGCAGAAGACTGTTTAAATTCCATACCTTAAGGAGCATCTTAACATAGGCTGCATTTTGATGCAAGCAGCTCTTTCTGCCCCGCCGCCCCCTACCATGAGAGCCATTCCACTTCCGCAAAACCTTTAATGAAAAATACCTGCTTCCCCCCTTTAGACCACATTCTCCGACACTCAGTTTTAAAAGAGAGAACAGG
Organism: Podarcis liolepis; assembly: GCF_965112155.1. NCBI lineage: Eukaryota > Metazoa > Chordata > Lepidosauria > Squamata > Lacertidae > Podarcis > Podarcis liolepis. The sequence continues at coordinate 2,412,294 of NC_139555.1, forward strand.
GTTCCAGGCTTTTGAAGAAACCAATTTGTATACTTATCTATCACACCAGGATTGTGTCTGAGCTAAGGCATAACCCCCAAAGTAAACCTCAGTGCTTATTGTTAGCCTTTGGTTAACTCCACATCTATTCCTCAACCCATCATCTCCAAATGTAGATTCTCAAGCAGAGAGATCCACGTGCAGCCTGATCTATTTCAAGTACAACCACAAGCTTCTCTTGTGGAAACAAGGAGAGAAGAAGAACCATGCTGGATCAGGCCAAAGGCCCATCTTGTCCAGCACCCTGTTCCCATAGCGGCCAACCAGGTGCCTGGAGACACTTACAAGCAGGAGCACAGTGCAACAGCACTCCCACCCACATGGCATTCCCAGCAGCTGCTATTCCGAGGCACACAGCCTCTGGCAGCGGAGGAAGAATATAGCCAGTATGGTTAGCAGCCGTTGATACCCTGATTCAACATGAATTTGTTGGCCACGAGGGTGCGATTTCCAGCAGAGAAGTGCTGGGTGGAGGGGGGTAAGGGAGGGCACTTGACCCCTTCCCAGCCTGCTCGTTTCTCCATCACTACTCTGCACCCCACAATCAGCTGCTTTTCTTTCTACCCAGGTTCTAGGCTCTCATTGCATCACAAACACAGCTCTAGAATCTGGGCAAGGTGAACAGCCAACAGAAGAGTTGCAGGGGAGGCCAGGAGGCAGATGAAAGGTTCAGTGCCCTTTAGGGTGGGTAAGTATGCATTAAAAAAGGAGGTGCATCATCCAAGGAGAGCACAGGCAGCATGAAATTGCACTGGCTAAGGCAGAGGTTCCCAAAGTTGCCGTATTTGGCCTACCACCCCCTTTTCAGAAAAAACAACTCAGCGCCTCTCTGGAAATCTGTCTTCTTTAAGCAAACAAATGGAAAGATGCCATGATAAATTTGTGTTCTTTTATGTATCTATGTTAGGGACGTGGGCGGTGCTGTGGGTTAAACCACAGAGTCTAGGACTTGCCGATCAGAAGGTCAGCGGTTCGAATCCCCACAACAGGGTGAGCTCCCATCGCTCGGTCCCTGCTCCTGCCAACCTAGCAGTTCGAAAGCACGTCAAAGTGCGAGTAGATAAATAGGTACCGCTCTGGCAGGAAGGTAAACAGTTTTCTGTGCACTGCTCTGGTTCACCAGAAGTGGCTTAGTCATGCTGGCCACATGACCCAGAAGCTGTACACCAGCTCCCTTGGCCAATAAAGCAAGATGAGCGCTGCAACCCCAGAGTCAGTCACGACTGGACCTAATGGTCAGGGGTCCCTTTACCTTTATGTATCTATGTTGCTACATTTTGTGTTTATTTGGAAAATAAAGTAATCACTAAAACACCATGTTATATTGGTAAGCATCGTAACACAACAGATGAAATATGTATGAACACTTTTCCAAAACTAGATGAGGAGATGGACTAGGCCCCGGGAATAAAAACCCATGAAGCAGAGAGGAGTGAAAACTGCCACCTCAGTCTGATCCGCCCCGGGGGCAGTGCCAGTGCCGCAGCCCGCCTGCCACTGGCCAGATAGGCAAGCAAGCTGTGATCCACTTCCCAGGCCTGGGTGAAGCCAAAAAGGGATCACCCAACCCCAGGAAAACCTCTCACCTCCAGCACGACCGCCAGATACAGGCGAGGCATTGTCACCATCCCACAACGGTGCCCAACCTAACAGTAAGTGTCATTACACAGCAGGTGAAATATGTACAAACTGTTTTTTTCAAAATTTTATTCTCTTCTCTTCTCTTTTCTTTATGCTTCCACCACCCTCTTATTTTTATTCAATGCCCCCCAACTGCACCTGAGGCTACTACCACCCCCTGGCTCATTCCAGTGCCCCCCAGGTGATGGTATCACTCACTTTGGGAAACACTGGGCTAATGCATGTTTACGGCTGCAAATTTGCAAAGAATCACTGCAATTTAAATTGAAATACAGTATATCTCACAATGGAAGTCTGCAAGCAGGGTACCTGTTCAGCCTGGCTGTGGATGCTGTTAGCTCTTGAAGGCCAACTTTGTTAAGGTTCTTTCTTTAAAACCAGACCTGGACCAGACAGTCCTTCACCCTTCAAGCATAGGACAGCACTTCCTCTTAATAACTATTGGCTCTTGCTCCTTCGTCAACCCAGACTCTTGCTCATGTTGCTATGCAAAGTGCTGTGTAACACTTGAGTTTTAAAAAGAGCAAGAGGGGCATCTAGAGTTGCCCTTCCCCAGCCGTCAGAATATTGCCACCATGACTCTCTCAGGAAGTTGGGTTTCTAGGTGTTCTGCTGCCAAAACATTTCATTGCCATGACCAGCAAAACAAGGGCACATTTTGTACATGAACTGTACTGCTGAAATTTAAACACATCAGTTTCTTTTTTATATATATAGAAATTTTTATTGGTTTTTCACCTTTTATAAAGACAAATACACACAAAAAAAAACAAAAGACAAAAACATGTATAGTTTCAGAAAATCCTACTTTCTTAACCTTGTTCCCAGACTTCCCCCCACCCCCCTTCATGCATCCCACTTCCCAAAATTGTGTCAGCAAATTGGTATTTCTCTTCTTAATCATCTTAAAGTTTATAAATACAAGTAAAATAAATTTTTCTAAGTTGGACTCAGATTCTCCTCCATTGATTTCCCAATTTGTCTTAAATAAAAGTCATATTAACCAAACCGAAAGGTCTTGAGTGTTTTTAGAATTCTATTCTTCCCTCCCTCCCATCCCCGGTTTTCGTCCCTTCCCGATACATGTCCAAAATATCAGTTCTTAGCCTGGGTTCCTCACGTCCGAGGCTTTCAAATCTCTTTCAGTCCCTCTCCACCGGTCTTGTTGGTAATCCTTTATGTCGGCCATCGAATCTCGAAAAAATTCTGTCACCATCCAACCATTTTCTCTTCCCACAAGAGCATTTGGAAGCAGCTGCTGGAAAATTTCCACAAAGTCTGCATCTTCAGAGTCAAAATCAAAGTGGAGGCCCCCATCATATTTCTTTATTTTAAGTTCCTGTATTCCATAAGCTCCCGGGGCCTCCTCCTTCATCTTTTGCATCTTTCGCAGATTTGTGGTAGATGTAATCCAAAGGTCTCCTTGTTTATATTCCACAGATGCCAACTTCTGGTTGGTGCTTTCCAACTTTACTTTCTCTTTTTCTTGTTTAGTCTCTTCCACTTCTTTAGATATCATTTCCAATTCAGCTGTGGATTCTTTCTCATCCAGGTCCTCAATACATTCAGCAGAGCTGCTTGTTCCAGAAGTCAAGGTCATAAGTTGTTTATTCATAGCCAGACTCTGCTCTTGTAAGATTCCCACCAAATGAAACATTCTTTCGATTTCCACCAGTAACTTTCCATCCACAGCCATTGTAATTTCACAGACTTCCCCCTAGAGGGAATCTGGTTACTTGGTAATCTCTCCAACAATCCTCCAACTTATTGTTATTACTTTGTTTCCAACAATTTTAACTCAATTGTAACTCATTTTAGACCAGAAGGATCTTAAATAGCAATTTTTCCACTTAAACTGTCCGTTTGACAGCTTTGACAGCTGTCAAACTCCGCACCTCTTCCACAAGCTCAAGGGCAGGACGCTCCCGGGCCCGGGAGGGGGGGGGTTGTTTATGACAGAAAAAGAGCTTTCAACACTCCACTCTCCAGCTCAAAGTTTCTTTTTACCAAATCTTGGAAGTTAATGTCTTTTTCAACTCACCCCACAAAGGGTAGGCACTCCAGCTTAGTTCTTATTTCGTTGCTTTAGATCATCTGCAAGAAGGGGGGGTGCGAACTTCCTTTTAGTACACCCCCCGGTCGTCTCGAATTCACGGGATAATATTCATAAAATCCAATTTCGTTTTACTCACGGGTTATTCTTTTCAGTCCGAATTTCAAGGAAGGGAATCAGTGCTCTCCAGTCATGGCTCGCGGCTGCGCTCAACCAAGGTAGCGATCGACTCTCAGCACCACGCCGCCCTCCGTATCCTCTCCGCAGCCTTTAAAAAGGCTCTTCGTGAATCGGGGGGCGCTTAAGGTGCCCGCCGAGTCTTCAGTCCGCAGGCTTCAGCGCCTGCGGTTTTTGAGGGTCCCCGCGTCGCCGGCACGGCAAGACCCGTCCTCAGTTGAGCCGATTCCCTCCGCAGCTCGGAGGGAATCCGCCATTTCCAGATCGCGCCAACCCGGAAGCCTCTCTAAACACATCAGTTTCCTAATGCCTCCGGGGGGGGGCACACACTAAAGGGTGACTTAATTGTGGTTTGTCAGTCACTCAATCCCCACTGCAGCTGGTATGGAAAGCAAGTGGGTGAGCTGGGAGTAGGGACGTTGGATCTGGAGAGGAGGAGAGGGAGGGGGCAGGAAGGCCCAGCATGGAATCATCTCAGAGAGACAAGAGCCGTTCTCTGCATACGCTGCCAGGCTAGTAACATTTCAGTCAATCAATCAAAAGGTTTTGAGCTGATGCAGTGCTGCAGCCCTTCTATGAATGAAAATGGGGTGGGTGGGGTTGAGGAAACCACAATTATTTTGCCTCCATTGGTATCCAGTGTATCTTTTTCCCCTCTGGGAATGTGAATGGGGGATGCACACGTGAAGAAGAGGAAGAGGGAGGACCATCCTTCGCGGTGGAAACTGTCTGAGAGTATCTATACCACAGGCTTAGAGATTTTCAACGCAGCAGTGCCATTCTGGAAGTACCCTCCCTGCATTCAATCCAAGAAGTAAAAACTGTTTGACCAGCTGTGTCCACAGGGCAAATGATGCCTCTATTGCACCACTCTCCGCTCCATTAAAAACAGAAGCGAAAGGATTGCCTGCTTCCAGCCTTTCATTACACCAGCTCAGGAAAATCTTTCAACTCATCTTTTCACCCTCATTCACAGCTCTCTGTAAATCTTCAACAGGGAATAAAAGCAAGTCCTGGGAGTCTTACTCACAAGGAAGAGAGGAGCTCACGGACTAGAGGGGATCTCCCCCACCTGGTGTCCAGTACAAGGCGCAGAAAGCAAGTACTACATCCTTGAAGAAGAAGCAGGTAGGGCAACCATTTGCATCCATTGCCAAAGGGAGGGGAGGCATCTCACCCCCCCCCCAAAAAAAGGACTAACATGTTTCGCACAGGCATCTGAGAGGATTGACTTGACATATGATGCAACCACCTGTATGATGGCTTGGAGTGATAAATATATTCTTCTTAATTGAGTTACACTGTTGCTTTAAAGAGAGAGAGTGTCTCTCCCCCCCCCCCCCGCCCACCTGAGATATTTTCTCCTCGCCTGGCTCACTTTGGAAAACCTACTTAATAGCAGCACAGAAAGGGAAAATGTGGGGGGCGGAGAACAAGAGGTTTTGCTCCCCTCTCTCATGCACAAAAAATTAAAAGGCTAGAGCGGTCCATGTGCCTTACTTTGCAGAGGACAGTCCTCTGCTGGCAGGGCTGTCATGGGAACATGGGACCACAAAGGCTACCCCAGGGAAGCTCACAAGCAGGCCAGGGAGGCAAGAGCCCTCCTCCAGGGTTGTTCCGAATTAATGGTGTTCAGAGGCATGATGCCCCTGCTGCTGGAGTTAAATATAGCCATCATGAATAGCAGTCTCTTAGGGGGTTGTCCTTTGGCAGAGATTTGTAGGAGTCCTCTGTTTGTCCAAGTCCAGTTTGACTCATAATAAGAGAGAGCCTGATATGGGGTAGGAGGTTAAAGTTGCCAGTCAGCAGGGAACATCTGGACAGCAGACTGAGCAGGCACAGAGGTGAGCTGTATTGCATTAATAATTATTTAAAAATTTGCATCCTATACATTTAAACTAGCTCATGTGAATCAGTGGCCTCCTTTTCCTTTTTCGTGATGCATGTGGGCACCTGAACCCAAACCCTGCTTTATATGTGGACGGTGTTTAACATATACCATGGCCATGTCTACTTCAGCACTGAAAACTCACTAAATAGGAAGCTAGCCTGGGAGTTTCACAGAGCTCTTCCTCAGGCAGGATGTTAAGCAAAAATGCTGCTGGTTTAAGGCAGGGCACTTACCTAGGTGATACTTTACTCAGAGTTGCAGGCCAACAGGCAAGCAACCAGTGCTTGATTTGTTTTCCTCCAGGAGAAGAGAGAGCAAGGGCTAGTGAAGTCAATAGCTTCTTGTTGCTGTTCCTTTCCAGGGACGCAGGCCAGCCAAATGAGATCAAGCCTTTTTCTCCCGCTGGGGACAGATTCCAGCTGCCAGAAATAGGCTCAAGGTTCCCCCCCAATCCTCCCTTAGGACATTTCATTGCTCAGACTTGACCACCAGCTGCTGATGACTCTGCATCATAGCAGCTGTGCAGAGGAGACTGAGGAGCAACCACTTCCTACTCAGGGAGTTCTCACGGACTCTGCTGACCTCAACATCGAAGGAAAGGAGCCAGATTGTTGGACAAGGGTGTGGAAAAGGAAATGGGAGGAGGGAGACTCTCACTGATGGCTGCTTCATAGCAGCAGCAGGAAAAGCATCTCCTCTCATAAATGTGCCAGGGTTGCCACAATCACTAACGGTTGATTCACATGACCATTTCATGAACTTGCTCCTCCAGTTCCCTTTCAATCTGGCAGAATCGGTACTTTGGTGGTTAAACACAAAGCTTTCCCTCGATGCAACAGGCCAAACCAGAGGCAGCACAAGCAAGTTGATCCAACATGCGCATGCCGGATTGCCTATAAAGCTTTAGCTGAGATTCCTGCATTGCAGGAATTGTACGCTGTGGTGTATGGGGTGTTAGGGAACACATTGTGCTCCTTCTGGGGCAGTTTCTCCACCTTTTGTCCACACCCTGCACTCAGCTCTCACCTGCGACTCCTAGAAACTGACAACATGCAACAGCAGTCACATTCTGGGAAACAGCTTTGACAGACTGGCTAAACCAGGTGAGGGGAGCCAATGGGTCTCAAACCCTTGGTGAGTTAGAGACTTCCCCTGCATGCAAAGACAGGCTCTGACAGATTGAGCAGACAAGACCAACAGAGGGTCTAACAGTCAAGAAGGTAGCTTCTGCATGTGCTGTAGAGGGAAGGGGGGCAGATGGAGCTCATCCACCTAGGAAGGTAGCCCATCTAGGAGAAAGAAACTCTGATCCTAAGCCTCCATTGTCTTGTATGATATATTTGGGAGAAGAAAAGGCTAAGGAGTAAACCCTACACAAATCCAGAGTGGAGTCCCTATGATGGTTGGGTGGTACCTTGTATGTCTCCTTCCAGCAACTCCTGCAGCCCAGCTGGTGACAAACGTCTTGTTCTGCTTTCCTTTGGACCACACCAGCAAGGCTGAGAGGGAGGTCTTGTCTTCTGGGAAGCCCAGGTCCTCCATATATGCCGCCCAGGCTTGCGCCCCGAGGAGGTCACTCCAGTGCTACTAACACCCCCCCGCCAAGGTGCACTCCATTGTCTCTCAAGACAGACGGATGCCTACAACAGCCAACCCTGGGCTAGTTCTGCAAACACTCAGACACTTCTAGCTATCTTCCCGCCGTGCAAGCAAGTGGTGTTATCAGAGTTCAAGGACAAGTAAGATATACTTAAGGAGGATGCAAAGTAGAGCAGGAAGTGGGTGTGGCTGAGGAGGTGATGTAACCTGTGGAGAGTCCTGCTAGAGAGGGACACAGTTGGATCCAGGTCTTAGGTTCCTCACTCTTCCTATTAAGTGTAGGAGGTAGGGAGTCACTTTCAATAGTAAATGGAGGTTGCAGGAGAGAAGGGGGGTGCACATAAAAATAGGTTTCTTTTTTTCAAATGCACATTATATGAGGAAATGTACTGGAAAGAATTGGAAAATGTGTATTTTACAAAAACCAAAACTATGCAAAATGTGTACTATTTAAAAGGGAACTTTTACAGTATTCTTTCAAAAAAGAATCTAGATAAAACAGGATGGAACGGACCTCTGATTGAGCACCAGAAAATCTGAAATGGGATGTGTTTCAGCTGCTTAGTCCACCCTTAAAGAGGGAGCATTCTTCAGATTGCTGTACCATGTGGTGTTTTTGAAGATACAGAGCCTAGCTCTTAAACTTGTCCCTAGTGGGTCACAGGAGAGGTGGACAAGGAGATCAAACCTTCCTGCTTTGGGGGCAGTTGCCACAACAATTTCATTGGGAAGGAAGTCATTCAGAAGTGCTTTTTGTCTTTTCATTCCAGACCCTCTGGCAGGCAGATCCTGTTGCTCATCAACAGGGTCATTACATAGGGAGATTTCAAACCTAATGAAGAGATTATTAGAAAATAAAGAGCATTTTTTCCAGAAGCAGCTTCCTGCCAGCTTCTCCGGTCTGCAGCTCCCTGCCACCGCTCCCTCCCTATTAGCACTAATCAGAACTGTCAGTCGCATGCAATAAACTTGCAATGCTATTTAGTTAACTGCATCTCAAACCCAACTGGGAGCTAATAGCATCACGCAGCAGAGCCCCTGAGCAGCGCCAGAGCCAGATGTGTGATTCACTTGGGCACATTCACTTTCCGTGGGTGTTGGTTATTTTTTTCAGGGTGCCAGGACATTTAATTGCAAAACTCAGTACAGACATGATTTTTATACTGCCATCCAAATTCTAATTCTTTGCTTAGGAAAGCTGCATTCCACATCATATACGTATATTTAAAGCACATGCATTTGCATGTGCTCGATTGCTTTGCAAAAAATTTTTTACTTCTGCCAAAAACCCAGCTGGCCCCTGGAAAACCCTCTCCAGCATCTTTACCCATTCTGTTTGTGGAGATTTTGACCAGACATCAGCCACACACTTCCAAACCATTGCCTTAGCTTAAGGACTATTAAGGGGAACTCACTGGCCTACCTCAACCCTGCAGAAAGCAGAATTGACCCCCCCCCCCCGCATCGGCTGAGGCACAGGGAGTTCAGTTGCATGACCCCTGTATCCAGCAGTGATCTGGACACAGGGTCGGATGCCACAGGAGCACCAAGTGGGGAGATGGGTCTGGGCTCACAGCCAGCTGCAGAGAATAGGGAGAGCGTTGTGGCTGAGCTGGTTGGGCAGGGAGTCCCAGAGGAACTTCCCATTCCACCAGGGCCTATAGGGCCAGGACTTCGTACCTCACGGACACCTTTCCCTGAGCCTGAAAAACCAGGAACCATCCACTGTACACAGCAATCTAGAAGCACTGGGAGTGCACCAGGAGGGGGCTATGGAACAGAGGAGTGGGGCCTGTCTTCAGGCCAGAGGGCTGGCCATTAATGTTTTTTCAAGAGAGTGGGGCCTGGAGGAGGCAGTCTGGAGACAGGCATGAAAGGGCAAAGTCTTCTCCCAACCTTTGTTGGAACAAGTTGTTTACTGGGAGCCGTCCATGGTCCTCCAGCCTTGCCACTTTCCCTGAGAGTTCCAGCACCGGAACATGACAAGATATCAATCCTGCTCAGTCACTACCCCCACAACCCTGTGGACCAACTTTGATAGCTAGGCATAACCACCCACCTGTTGATCACCTGACATCATTATGTCATCAAATAAGTGACATGTGGGTGCCCCTACCTATCTATCAAAACTGCCCTGTGGTGTGGGAGGAGATAAAAGATCTGGCCCACCAGGCCAAAAAGGTTCTGCACCCCAATAGAACAGCTTAACAAGGAGAAGCATGCCAAGACCCAATCAGATGCCACTAGCCCCTATAAAGCAGCAATAGTCGCCGCCCCCCCCCCCCCCCGCCCCAAGCAGCAGCACACCCAGAGAGGCTGCTTCTTGCAAACTAGCTGCAAAAACTCATGTCTCCCCTCCAGCCTTTCGCTGGCCTCTTTCCAAACTGCTTCTGGCCTAAACCCAGACAGGTAGACTGTGACCCACATTCCTAACTCTAGGAATAGCAACTGAGCATCAGTGTCCATTAAAGCAAGCAAGCAAGCCTTAGCTAGCAAGCTACAGAGAAATCTGCTTGCTGTAGGTATCAAAACAGTGTTTTTATTTTGTTTTATTTTTGAAAAATCTTTATAGTTCCAGGAAAATGGGCATTTTGTCTTAAGATGTCCTTGGTAGAGCCACCAGTAGCTCTGTGTGAGGCTAAGTGGGTTGGGCACTCTGGTGGGAGTTTAAATGGCATTGAGGGCAGCAGCAGGGCAGGTGGATCAATCTGATCCAAGGGGCACAATCTGTCAGTAAATTCTCTTTCTCGGGCTCCAGTGAATAAACAGGAGCATGCATGAGGATGGTAAATGTCTGTTTCAATTGCTTTGGGTAGCAAAACAGCCCAGCAGATCAGGGAAGGGGAGCCTGTAGCCTTCCAGATGTTGTTGGACTCCAACTCCCATCAAGCTCCAGCCACAATGATCAACTGTCAAAGATGGTGAAAGTAGTCCAACAACATCTGGAGGTCCACAGCTTCCCCGACCCTGTAGAAGATGATTCCCTCTGTTAACTAGGAGAATGGTGTCATTTTGGATTTTATCCCTCATGCACCAAAATGGATTAAAGCTTGCCCCGAGTGGGGCTTTTCAACCACCAGATCCATTTTTAAAAGACTTGTTTTTTACCAACCCAGACCACCACACAATGTAAAATGGATATACCAATTTCATCTGACCAACACTGCGGGGGGTTGGTATCGTGATCCCTGAGTCCAGCAATGACCAGGATGCTAGATGCTTCCAAATGGGAGTGCTTAATTTGCAAACTTTTCATTGAAATATAAAAAATGAGATACTGGCAACAGCTTTTTTCATAAAAATAAAGTGTAAATCTGGATTAAACTGGGCTGGGTTGGGGAAATACAGGCTGGCTTTTTGATGCCAACACACATGCAAGAAGAGAACTCATCTCACAAGAAATGCCCCCCTGGGGGCACCCACTGAGTCAGAAGCTGCAGTGCTACCAGCTATGGAAGCAGACCACGTTTCTGGCTTGAAAACCGATGCTTGTAATCCGTGGGTTACTCCAAGGGTGTCAGGCAGAAGCCTCATGAAACAGATTCCGCAGCACCAGAGCTCATAGAACCAGAGCCAGAATCCACATGGGAATCTTTTCCCAGATGCAAAGGACCAAGTGCCTCCCACATTACTGTCAAATCTGAGTACAGACCATTTAAGAGACTCTAGTCCCCCACAAGGGGATGGAGCCTAAGAGAGGTGGGCTGGGAGCAGAGGCTCAAAAGAAGCCAGCTCACATCCAACCTCTGTCTAAGCAGGGATCTCTCCTTGCTCAGTGGGATCTTCTGCAAGACCAGGGCAGGGCAAGGGGTGGCAGTGTCGCTTCACACTGCTTAGACATGTCAGGAAGGGAGGGGGCAGCATTAAAGGCACAACCAGGTTCTCAATAAGAGCACTTGGAAAGGGGTTGATGTGTTTACAACAGTGCCCTCTGCACCCACATCCTGCCAGCTAGGACAGGATCTGTACACTGTGCAGAGAGAGAAAGTGTGACCTTGAAAAGCAGCCACCCGAGATTTCTGCCATCGACCTCTTTGTTGATCTCTCTCTCCAACATGCCATCAAAAGCTCCCTACGATGGGTAATTGCAATAGATTTTGCAACAGCAGTTTGGGCTGCTGAGAAAGCTGATGAAACTGGACATGTAATTATCTGATGTTCTGTGCCCGGCACACTCATTGTAAAGCCACTTAATACAGATTTCCTTTCTTGGTAAAAATAAAAACCCAACAGCAGCAAGGGGAGTGAGTAGGTGTCCTAAAGAGAAAAACCATTCAGATGCACGGCCTTCCCTATCCCTAGGCTCAAGTCAGGCTAAAATTCATTAGCCATTGCACAGTCGCAATCACACTGCAGACTGTGCAGTACCGTGTTTCAGGAGCCCGGAGGCAAGATGCCCCCAATGGCCCACTGCTGTCATCAGTGCCAAGCCTTGAATCATAGGAAGCCAACTGAGTCAGAAAATAGGAGCATAAGAAGCTACTTTATACAGAGTCAAGCCATTGGTCCATCTAGCTCAATATTGTCTACACTGACTGGCAGCAACTCTCCAAGGTTTCAGACATTCGTAGTCCTACCTGGAGTTGCCAGAGATTGAACCTAGGACACCCTGCATGGAAAGCAGATCCCTAATGATGATGGATCTTCAAACTAATCCTGTAGGGTTCTCCCTTATGCTCTTATCTGGTTTCCTAGCTCTGCCAATCCCAACCCTCCCTCATCCTCCTAACTCATCTGGATCCGGATCCTGCCCAGATTTATGTGCGCCCTGGGGTGAGGGGTGAGTAGGAGCCCCCTCAATCCAACAGCTGGGGTTTGGGTTGCATCCCAACAGCAGAGGTTTCAAGTGGAAGCTTGAACTCTGAGCTACGTGGCGTTTTCTCCTCGCGTCTCCCAAGCTCGGCACCATCTGTCCCGCTTCCAGTCTGTGCCACACCAAGCCTACCACCGAGACCAGCATCCTCTGCAAAGAGCAATTTGCAATGAAACCCAATCACTCGGAAAATAAATAAATAAGAACGAGAGAGACGGCTGATTGAGTCACTTAAACAGCTCAACTGAGCAACAAACATCAAATCAGGGGATGGAGGCAGGAGGTGTATAGGCACTTAGAATCAATAATAACCATTTATTCCACTTCTGGCATGGGTAAAAGTTCCTCTCTTTGCTGGAGCGGCTGATTAACAAAGGGAGAGGGTGATGAAGAGAGGATGATGGCCTCTTGGTCCAAACCCAACTTGGGAAGCAAAAGGTGGCAGGGAGAGGCCGGGGGCAGGGAGGAAACTTGGTTCAGCTCATTCTACCTAATTCATGCTTTCCAAAACAATCCACAAGGCCCAGCCATGTCTCCCAAGATGCATACACTAGGGGAAAGTGTGCACGGAAATGCATATATTGGTGAAAACAGCATACAAAAATGCATAGCATATGGGGAAATGGCTTTGCAAAATTGTGTACATTAGGCAAAATTACATACGCAAATGTGAATATTAGGAGAAAGTCACACTACAATGCTGATGAATTTTTAGCAATATGTGAACTGACACGGCAATGTGGGAATGTAAAGTGGAAAAAGCAAAAACTGAAATTGACAGATTCTTCCACATCCTAGGTCCACACCTAGGATGTGGAAGACTCTGTCAATTTCAGTTCCTTTGCACTCAAAAGCTGCCAGTTTGCCTCAAGAACAACAACAAAAACAATAACTGGCTAGATATAATAAAAAAATTCCTTCCAGTAGCACCTTAAAGACCAACTAAGTTAGTTCTTGGTATGAGCTTTCGTGTGCATGCACACTTCTTCAGATACACTGAGTGTGTATCTGAAGAAGTGTGCATGCACACGAAATCTCATACCAAGAACTAACTTAGTTGGTCTTTAAGGTGCTGAGTGTATCTGAAGAAGTGTGCATGCACACGAAAGCTCATACCAAGAACTAACTTAGTTGGTCTTTAAGGTGCTACTGGAAGGAATTTTTTTATTTTGACTATGGCAGACCAACACGGCTACCTATCTACTACTGGCTAGATATATAATGCTGTTCTAATGCTAGAGCTAAGCGAATCAGGGGCTGATCTGTGCTTGAATGAGAGGACACCCGGGAACTTTGTGTACAGCATCCTGAGCTCCTGGGAGAAAAAACAGCAGGCCATTAACTGACTGATATAAATTAAGGTTACACTAAATACGGTACTCTAATTTTATGCAAAGCAAGTATGGTTTAAAGTGATGAAAGCACATCTCCTTCCATCTGGGCCTCCCCACGTGCTGTGATTATCCCAGAGAGGCTCTGTGTCCCACACCCCCCAGAGGTGAGGGTCTTCGTGGCGCCATCATCACCACCACTGCCTACCAGCTCCAAGTCAGGAAAAGGTCTCTGTGCCTCCTGCAGGAAAGTGATAGTGCTGATTCTTGAATCGGCATCTGCCTGAAATGCTGCTTAAGAGTTTGATCTTCCCAAAATGAGTCTGTTGCTGCTAAATTTTCTGCAATGCTGCTTATGTTTGTTTGCTTAATTGGTTGTGCAGTGTTTTGTCATGATTGGCTTTAAAGATTATTGCTTGCTACCCCAGCTGGAGGTCTCATTCCTGAGGCAATAGGCAGGAAATTGTTTTTGAAATAACAACAGCAATGAATACAAATATAGAGTTCATAAGAATGTAAGGAGGGCTGTGGGATCTGACCAAAGGTCCATTTGGTCCACCACCCTGTTCTCGCAATGGCCAGAAAGGTGCCTATGTGAAGGCCACAATCAGGAGACAGATGCAACGGCAGGACTCTCCCCTGGAACCACCCTGGGAAAATTCATTGGGTCCATGAGATCATAGAATCAGAGTTGGAAGGGTCCCAGTGGGTCATCTAATCCAACCCCTCTGCCGTGCGGCAATCACAGCTAAAGATCCCTCTTCCTCCCTTCCCTCTACAGACACGGCTTTTGGGGAAGGGAGAAACAACACCGTCAATAAATTGTTAGCTGCGTGTGTGACGTGCGGCAATCACAGCTAAAGATCCCTCTTCCTCCCTTCCCTCTACTCTTCACATCTTGGCTTCAGCACCTCAATCCTGGGCTGTTATGCACAGAAACTGTGGACATGATGGGGAACACTGGTTTAATGTTGACTTAACAACCAGGATTTCAAACCATGGCTTCACCCTTGTTCAAGATCCTAATTAATAAGGTCTGGTTTAAACTAAACCGGGATCACAGCGCCAATGCCAGTGCACAAGTGGGGGGAGAAGGTGAGCTTGGAGTGTGCAGGCCAGTTGCTCCTTGTCGTGAGAGCAACAATGCTAAACCCTTCCCATTCCCCTCCCAACTGCTGCTGCCCCTGTGCCAAGTGGCTCTGCACTTGTTTGATCAATTGCTGCTTCTGAACATCCGCCAGCTGAATTCAGCCGCTCTTTAATCGACGCCCGTCATCACCAGAATATTGTTGCCAGGTGACCGAGCCCAGCAGCCAGCTGACACCGGTGCTACAGCCAAAGAAGAGCGCAAGTGGAAGCTCATTTGTGCTGCTGCAGGGATCAGGCCGAGGCTTCTCTTGGACCTTGGGTGCTCAAAGGGCTACGTCACACACGCAGCTAACAATTTATTGACGGTGTTGTTTCTCCCTTCCCCAAAAGCCTTGTCTGTTTGGAAATGAGGGCAATAGAGATAGGAAACAGGGGAGGCAGAAAAGCAAGGAGACGAGGAAATCAAAGGGTTCCAAAAGCTTGTGTATGTGTGTGCACGTTTGTGTGTGTTAAAAACAAAACAAAAAAACCATGCTTATTTTCTCTGTTAATTGGATCACTTTCCCTGATGTCTGTGATATTATAAAGTGATTAGGGCTGCAATCAACCATGAGCTTGCAAGGAGGATGAGTGCTGCATGTCTAATGTCCACACGTTAGCCACAAAGGGAACCACAGCAGAACATGGGCTGGCACACTGCAGGCAGCTTGGAGAAGACAAGAGGACTATTTGGAGGCAATAGTTTCCTGATGCCTTCTCCTGGCTATGCTCCTCTCCCACCCTTCACACCAAGGATTACATCTTGGATTTTCTGCCAGAAACCCATGCACTCTGCTGCTGAGCAACATGACCTCTCTTTTTGCCCCTGAGCCACCAAACTAGCCTGATTTGAGACCCGTGCAATATCCCAAGTTTGGGCTCCCTCTCTTTGGCCACAAAAACTTTCCTCCCAAAAGCACCTGTAGCGCGTGACTCAGTCCAGATCCCCCTTCCCCAACCGGGTACCCTCCAGATGCCAGTGGACTACTGATCCCATCACTGGGTTTGATTGCAGGTGTAGTCCAACAACATCTGGAGGGCACCAAGCTGGCAAAGGCTGCTCTAGATGATGAGCAGGTTAAATGAATCTGGTTCTCTACCTGCTTAGCACCTAGAACATGGAAAGACAAAGCTGATGCCTGTTTCTGGGTTTTGCAAACACATGTACTGCACTGCATTCTACTCTTCCTCCCAAGAGTTCAGGGTGGTATACAACATTACAAATCATGGGAAGAGCACGTCCTCCCCATCACTTCCACTGAAAACCTTAATCATTCGTTCCTATGGCTTCCACAACCACCACAGGCACCCATTTTCAAACTTAATTTTGCAGCCATGAGAACTAGCAAGCAAGCAAGCAGATTGTTTTAACACATGGCAAAAAGATATTTCTAAATATATTTGGCAAGGGGGGAAACCGAAAATAAAATATAAAATATTGATAGATGCAAAAGAAAGAGGAGATTTTCCCCTGCCGGATATGAGACTATACTATGAGGCATCCTGTCTTTGTTGGTTGAAGGAATGGATATTAGAGAATTCACATGTTCTAGACTTAGAAGGTCATGACACTATTTTTGGTTGGCATGCTTATTTATGGTATGAAAAGATAAACGTGCATAAAGGATTTACAAATCATATAATTAGGAAAAAATTGTATAGAGTATGGGATAAATAGAAGGATTTATTAGAGGTAAAAACAACACTTTGGCTCTCACCATTGGAAGTTATAATAGTTAGGGGAAAGAATATGATAGAAGGGTGGACAACTTATACAGATTTATTAAAACAAGAGGGAGGAGAGTATAAATTTTAAAAAAATAAGGAATTATCAGGAAAATTAACAGCACGGATACAATATCATCATTTGAATGAAGCATTTAAGAAAGATAGGATACAAGGGTTTGGGGAACAAATACCACAACTGGAGAGAGACCTGCTAGAATGTAATATAAAAGTGGTGTCTAAAATATATAAAATATTATTGGAATGGGAGGCAAAGGATGAGCAAGTAAAATCCTCAGTGATACATTGGGCAACAGATATTGATCATAATATAGACATGGAAGCATGGGAATGATTGTGGAATATGGATATAAAATTTACAACATGTTATGGTCTAAGAGAAAAATATATGAAAATGATATATCAATGGTATCTAACACTGAGTAAATTGGCAAAAATGTATAAATCCAAATCAAATACGGTAAGTGTTGGAAATGTAAAGAAAAAGAAGGTTCTTTTTATCATATGTGGTGGTCTTGTAGTAACATTAAAGCTTTCTGGGAACTGATATATAATGAAATGAAAAGGATGTTTAAAATAACGTTTGTAATAAAAACAAAAACCCAGAAGCTTTCCTTTGGGGAATTATAAGGACAGAACTACCTAAACTGTATAGAAACTTATTAATGGATGCTACTACAGTGGGAAGAATGTTACTTGTCCCAAAATGGAAAGAAATAGAAGTCCCAGCAAAGGAAGAATGGATACAAAAACTTATGGAATATTGAGAAATGGCGAAACTTACCAGAAGAATAAGAAATCAAGATAACAAACTTTTTATAAAAGAATGGAAATGGTTTATTGCCTATTTACACAAAATTGGAAACAGGTAAGGACAGGATTATTGTGATAACCTGCAGTTTCCATCTTCATTCATTTGGAATCACAATACACACAGACACACACACACAGAGAGAGAGAGAGAGAGAGAGAGAGAGAGAGAGAGAGAGAGAGAGAGAGAGCGCTATGTGCATTGATTGATTAAACATTCATTTTAAAAAAATGGGTGCTGCCAATTTGGATAAGTGTGTGCTGCACAATTAACAACCCCAAATGTGCACATTGCAGTGGTGGGAGGAAGAAGGTGTGAAACTAGATGTTTGTGCTGCTGGGTTGGGAGAGAGAGAAGATGCCCTCATCTGAACCAGACCTTTTCAGAATTCACAGGTTGTTAATTCAGCCAGGAATTCCATTTGGCCTTGCCTCCATTAACCAGCCCGGATCTTGCTGGGTCCTTTATCTTCCACCTCTGCCAGACTTGACAGCAACACTAGCTGGCAAAGCAGCTGCCAGGACATGAGCCAAGGCAGGGAAGTGCTCAGAGCTGCGAGCCTCCCAGCACCCAAGGGAGCCCTTCCACCGGGCACGCTCCCTTTTAATTACTTGGCTGAGCCGAGCGATTAAAGTTCTGTTTCCGCTGCTGTGGCTGAAGCAGCCAGAGGCTGCCTGTTAAGTTGATGCACAATAAGGAGCTCAACAGCAAAGCCATGTCATCTCCTCCTTGGCGAAAGGCAGGGCTCCTGCCTACTAAGGAGTGAGGGCTACAGCGCAGCTCCACATGCGTGGAAGAGAAGGGTCGCCTCTGCTCCTTGCTGGGAAAGAGGGCTTGGGACAAAATCCTTTGGCACATCCTACTCACTTCCCAAGGGGAGGTCCCAGGTGCCTACAGCATGCTGAGAAAGAACCAGGCAGGACCCATTTGTGGAAGATGAGTTTCTGGTGCAATTTACTTTTATTTTCCATTCCACCCAAGGGACACAGAGCTCAGGATTTACTGTCTACTGCAAGAATAAGGAAACTGTGGGCCCTCCACAGGTTGCTAGACTACAATTCATGTCAGACCCAACCAGTATGGCAAATGGTCAGGAACGATGGGAGGTGGAGTCTCACATATGCAGAGCCTCAGGTTTCCCATCCCTGATGAACGTCCTGCTTGAAAGGCATCTGAGCCGTGCTGCTTCTTTTCTATATAGTCTGCCTCTTACACACACACACACACACACACACACACACACACACACACACACTTTTCAAAGCCCCAACTTTTCCTAGTTGCTGATTGATTACTGATTGATTACTTGGCCTCCATTTAATCTTGAATGGTCAGTGGTCAAAACAGTATTAAAAAGGAAAGAAACGAGTTGTAGATTTAAATCAAGCTTCCAATCTCCTCCCTACTCCATCCCTCTGATTGAAAGTTGCATGATTTAATTTTTTTACTTATTTATAAAAACTATTTCCATACCGCCTTTCACTTCAGAGTACCAAGTCAGTTTGCAGCCAAACAACAAAAGACAATAAATAATAACATGTGGCTGTAAAATATTAGTATCAGTTACAGTAATGAGAGTGCTAAAAACTGGCATTAAGAATCCAGCAACACCCAAGTGAATAGACATGCTTTTAAAGCTGCACCCACCAGTGATAATGTGAATGGGAGGACACACACAGAGATGCAACACAGGATCTCACCCAGCCTTCACCATCCTGGTGCCTTCCAACACATATCACAAAAAGCCAGATCCAGTAGTTACAGTACTTTCGGGGTAGACTCAGGTTGTTCCAGGATCTTGCAGTTACTGGCTCATAAACCAGTATGCACTTTTTAAATGTTCATCCCATTTATTTGCAATACAGCTTTGTGAGGTAGGGTCAGACAGAGGAAAGCAGATCAGGTGCACACAGGTATGTAAGAGTCAGGAAGCATTGACTCATTCAGCTAAACATTCTCTACACTGGCTGGCAGTAGCTCTTCAGAGTTTCAGCTCAGGGCTGGAACCTGGGATGCTCTGAATGCAAACCATGGGCTCTCTTGCTTGCTGAAAGCCACCATGCAGAGGGCCTCACTGTTCACGCAGCAACTGTGACTGTGTTGGACACTTGTACCTGGGCTTTTTTTCAGATGGGTGCCATTGCCATTCTAAGAGAATAAGGGAGGTGTTCATGGCGAGTTCCACCACCTCTTTTTCTAGAAAAATAGGACTGGCTGGTACATCAGTGTCACAACAGTGTTTATTTGCTGCAGTAAACAAGAAAGTGTAAAAGCAAGAGTAAAATCTTTAAACATGCCCTAGATATGTGCCAAGAAGCTAAGAGCAATTCCAGCTCCTTGGCACAGGACTGTGACTACACAGAGACATGCATCTCCCTTTCATACTTTTTTATGGCCATAGCTATGGCAAAAGAAAAGACTGTAGCCAACAAAACTCAGGCAAGTCAATTAACATATAATTCCCAATGTGTTTTGCTGATCTCATCAGGAAAATTGGTTCAATAGTTAGACTAACAGAAGGAGAGTCAGAATGGTGTAGTGCTTAGAGTGTTGGACTGGCAGCTGGGAGGCCAAAGGTCAAATCCTCACTCAGCCATGAAACTCACCGCGTGACCTTGGGCCAGTCACTCTCTCTCAACCTAATCTACCTCACAGGGTTGTTGTTAGGATGAAACGGGAATGGGAAACCAATGTACACCACCTTGTGTTCATTGGAGGATAACTGGGATATAAATATAATAATAATTATAGACAGACAGAAACCTTGGCCTTTTCCACTAAAAGTATTAAAAGAAAGCCAGAATTTGAGTCTGCATGTCTTGGCTCCCACAAAACTGAGAAGGAAAGCTGAGGATGAGGATGATTAATTAATTTTGTATAACCACTGGTCGCAGGGTGGTTCACAATATAAAAACACAATATAAAAACACAAAATACATAATAAAAACAACCCAATAATCCCCCCTCGTTTTGATAAAGACCAGTCTTCCCCAACCTGGTGCCCTCCAGATGTGGTTGGACTACAACACCCCACATTCCTGACCATGCTAGCTGGAACTGATCAGAGTTGTCCTTCAACAACTGGAGGACACCAAGTTGGCGAAGGCTGAAATAACTCAAACCTCTTCACTCAAGGATAAGGTCGCAAAAGAAACCAAATGCAAAATCATGCTCCCACCCAGCACTCACACAGATATATGGAACTTTTCCTCTCACAATCCCCTTAACCTTGAAACAGGAAAGAGAAACCCAGAACAGGTTCTTTTTGTGGTGGGAAGGTGAGGAGAGAGGGGAATTTCCTGTTGTACAGGTGGACCTCGTTCTCCATGGGAACACCCAACTTGTCGCAAGGCTGAGTCCCACCCTCAGGCTAGAACTACAAGCAGCAGCAGCAGCCCTGAGTCCACTCGCTTCTCTCACTCTCTGCTGTGATGTTCCATGGTTGTCCCTTGAGGGGTGCAGAAAGATGCAATATGATTATGACATCCTTTGTCTTCCACTGGTGGCAGAAAGGAGGAGAAGTAAGTGGCAATGCATGGTATCTGTTTCTGCCAAAAGCCTCATGTCAGCCATTAACACCTAGTTCTGGTCTCAGCCCTATAGTTGAAATTATTTTTTATTAATATTACTCATCATCATCCCCAGTAGTAGCAGATGAAGAAGAAGTGTTTATCATCCATGATGCTTCCCCTTGGTCAGCTTGTCTATAAAGCTCATCCAGGTCAGAGCTCAAGATCTGAAAGCATACGGCAGCCATCAGCAACCTGGCTCCGTCCAAATGTTGTTAGACTCCCATCAATCCCAGACAACACAGTCAATGGTCAGGGATGATGGGATCTGGGGTCCGGCAACACCTGGGGGGCTGCAGGTTGGGGACATCTGGCACATGAGTCAACTGAAAGAGAAGAGTGGAAGTTAGTGAAATGAAGGGTGGCATTCTTGTTCCACTGAACAAAAAATGGAATCCTTGAAACAGAGACTGTGGAGGAGGGAATGGACAGCAGAATCAATGCGCAGAGAACAGTTCACAGTGATCCTTTTGGAAACCCTGTAGGCTGAATTCAACTTACTGGAGCCTAAGGTTCCATATCACTGGGTTACTGCCATCCAGACAGCTCAGTGGAACAAGTGACAGAGGATCTCCCCAGGAGGATTCCCATCACCCATGGAGAAGGGAGAAGAATCTCCACCTGCCCCACATAAGTACTGCCCATGCTGCTTTCTGGAATGTCCAATCAATTTGCTAATGTGAAAATGCAACATGCAACATGTGGCCTGTCCTTTGCTGCAGCCATTGCTATTCTTCCAGCATTCTTCCAGGTAGCAGTTTGGCAAGTCTGAGCACAGAATGGATGTCTTTAATAGGGTCCAGCTTATTTCCCCAGCACTTTTCCCAGGCACCCAGCAGGTGCATGCTCAGCATGTATTAAATTAGAGGCAAGAAGAGCTGCTTTCATGAGAGGAAATTAGGCTTGAGAGAGAGGCAGGGGGAGGAGGGGAGAACTCAGCAGTTCAGCTGCCAGAGGGGGGTGGGCAGGTCGGCAGGGGGGCAAAGAAAGCCAATCAGATGTGCAAAAGACCTACTAGGGAACGCTGCTGAATAAAAAAGAGCTGCAAGTGGATGGACCACTTTCCCCCAGGCAGTGAAAGAGAGAATGCTCAGCCGACAGGCATCAGCTCTGCAACATCTTCAGTTAGACCTTCAGGGGTAGGGAACCTCAAGCCCAGGGACCAGATGCAGCCCCATGGCCTCTCTGTCTAGCTCTCAGGACGCTCCCCAGCCCCACACACTGGCTCTGCTTTGCCCCATCCCGGAATGTGTCCTTGATCTCTGGTTGGAGGACACAGAGGCATGTTCAAGTGTGTGCAGAAACTAGCCTACTAGGGATGCTATCACACCAGCTGAAGCAGCATTTGATAGATGGGGAGAAGATTATCATTCAGAACCCCTCAGACTAGCAAAGAAAGGACCATGAAAAAGCAGAATTTGAGGTCCATGAAGTTTACATTATTGATGTTCTCGTCAGCAATGGAGAAGGAAAGGCAAAGGCTGCTGGGTAGAGAACTACAATTTACAAAAGGGACCCTTCCAAGCATTGTGGTTTGAAAATGAAAACTTCCCGTGCCTTTTTCAGTGAGGTGGAAAGAGGCTTTGATACTATGCCATTCACTCTCAGGGCATTTGAGGATGAAAAGGCAAGGATGGGGATAGCAGAATATGCTAAACATGAGCTGCTACAGCCTTTTCATGTCCTCTATGAGAAAGAAGCAAAGTTTGTTGCCCAGTTTAAGTTCATGGTGCTTTTAATGCCCAATGGCCCCATGAGGATAACTAGCAGACCCTTTGAGCCTGAACTCTACAATTCAGAATTTGAAGTGCAAGATGCAGAACTGAAGGCACTCCTACAGAGCTCAGCAAGCCACAAGGCCCCCCCAAAAAGAAGAAAAAGAAGGCCCCTAAGAATGCCAAGAACACCACACAGGGGAAACAGCAGAAGAGAATGAGACTGGTGACTGAACCACTCTGATCGCCTCTGCGTAGCACCTGATTCTTTCTCTCACATGCCCCAACTCAAAACAAGAGAAACAAATATCCCTTTATGCCTGATTGTCTCATAGGACCAAATGACAAATAGCCTGACCTTCCCACAGAGTGTAACCAGTTGTGACTCACTTTGCCACTGAGGGAGGAATCTCTTGGTCTCTTCAGATTCCTTTTAAAAGTATGAAATAATATAATCAGGAGTGGAAAAAAACAAAAACCAGGCTTCCCCACTCAGGTTTAAACACCCAGGTTTAAGCCCTTATAACTGCAGAGATGAAACAGCAAATATTTAGGCACCAATGGTGAAAAATCACTCTGCACAGGCTCAAATCCACTCTGTTCTGCAGTGTTGCATCACGTATTTATGGGCAAAGCCCTGTTTAAAGAAAATGAGCTCTGCATCTGTGATATGGTGGCCCCTGGCTCAAAGACAGCCCTGCAGTTCTGACCAAGTGAGCAGCAAGGTCAGGTGAAGTGGAAAAGAAAGGGGCCACCAAACCAACAAGTTTCAAAACCTGTCTTAGGGGTTTCTATTTAAGAATTTCATTTGGAGAATCAACATGTCTCATGGCAGTACTGGGCTGTAGGCTTAAGGAGTCCAAAATAAGACACCACAGACTCCCCTAGAAAGGACCAGGCACTTCCGATCCCAGCTGGATCCAATCCAAATTCTCCAATTTACTTTTGAGCAGTAACTCATCATGATAGATTGCTACTAATGGCCACTCAATGCATTTAACCCCATGGCCCCAATTACCACCCCCAGCAGATGTGACCTTTTACTGTAAAAAAATGTGCTCAGCACAGCCTGAAATGGCTTGTTACTCATTGCCAAGCCAGGACCATTCATCTTTGCTTTTTTAATTCTCTGCACCATCCTTTATTGGGCAAAATATTTCTTTTGAGGCTTTAATGCATTCGGTAGAAATTAGCCCTTTTAAAAAGATTTATTAGGCAATTAGCAAGCTTGGAAAGATAATCATTTAATGTCAAAAGCAGGATTGACTTCCTCTTTTTAAAAGAGGAATCTGGGCAAGGGATACTGAGCTTCTTTTACTGTGGCGGGGGGGGGGAGGAGACACCCTCTCCACTTTGTCCTCGGGCAAACAGCACTGGCTTGCAAAATGCACTTTGCATCTTTAAAAGAAAAACCATAGTAATTACCGTATTTTTTGCACCATAACACTCACTTTTTCCCTCCTAGAAAGTAAGGGGAAATGTCTGTGCGTGTTATGGAGCGAATGCCTGCGGGTGGCGGGGGGGATCTGCTGCAGTCGTGAGCAGAGGATCCATGGTTCCCCTTCCTTCCCTCCTCCGTGGTTACAAAGCATGGATCCACATGGATCCTCAGAATTTTTGCATTGGGCTACTCCAAACTCACTGTCAGATCACATGTCTGTGGCCACAGCATGAACCACAAAAATCATATATCCACTATTTCGTTTAAAATATTTTTTTTCTTGTTTTCCTCCTCTAAAAACTACGTGCGTGTTATGGTCTGGTGCGTGTTATAGAGCGAAAAATACGGTACCTCGCGGATGGTTCCACCTTCATTTTTCCTGCACAAGTATGAGTGTTTACCAAGATTACTGAAGTAAGAGCCCAGCTCCATCACAATTTTCTGCTTCCACCTCCTGGGATTATTATGTGATTGCTTTTTATCCTGCCTTTCTTCCAAGACCCTCAAAGCAGTATACACTTATCCTCACAACAAGCCAGCAAAGTAGGCTAAATCAAAGAGATGGTGATCATCCCAGAGTCACGGATTATGAGCAAATGGGATTCAAAATTCCCAGATCCAAGCAGGAAATCCTAGCACAAGGGTCACCAACCTTTTGGGGCCCACGGGCACATCTGCATCCTGGGAGAAGATGTTGTGACTCACCACAACCAAGCACACCCTACAAGCTGGTCTGCTGGCTACAATAGTGTGTTTCTTTCAAGCCTAGTTTGGGGAGGGGGAGAAGTAGGGAGACAGGGACCCTGTGGGTGTCCAGAAAGTCCTCTGTAGGCACATGTGTGCCCATGGACACATTGCCAACCCCTTTTTGAAGACTACCACATTGGCTCTTGAATGTGTACATGTCAAGCTGCACAAGACACGAGAGGACTTAAAAGGAAAGTCATTCGATCATTAACCAATACAATGCAACTGAAACATTCAGTCTCACAGAAAACAGTTCACGTGGGCAAGGGTGTCATCTTCTAAGGGCTGCACACAGTGTGCCAATGGCCTATACACTTGAAATGGAACAGCATCACTGCTTCAATTCCTAATTCAAAAAAGGGGGTTGCTGCACAGAGCACTGGTTAGTTGTGCATTATTTAGGGATTTCTGGGTATGTGGACAAATAATACCACTTTGGAACCAAGAGGATAATGGGGCGCTTTTTCTTCAATAGGTTACAAAACAAGCAGGCGTGCTGTGATGCTGTATAATTATGTTTCACTGCAAGAGTGGTTGCTACAGGCTTGGTGTAGGTGGCTTTACCTAGTTGGAGATAAAGAAGAGTGGCTGGGGGGCAGGGATCAAGGTATGTCCCCTGAGTCAAGTGGCAGAGAATACACTTTGCCTGCAGAAGATCCAAGGCTCAGTCCTTGGCATCTTATCTAGAAAAGATAAGGCAGAGCTGCTGCTAGACCATAACAAGCTAGATCAGGGGTAGGGAAGTTGCGGCCCTCCAGCTCTCACCACCCCTGCCAGCTTGACCTGTGTTGAAGCATGATGGAAGTTGTGGTCCAACAACACCTGGAAGGCCACAGATTCTCTTCCCTGAGCATCACAGGCCAGCCGTAGGACACAGCATAAGGCAGTTGCATATAGAAAACACTCCTTAAGCAAGCATATAAATGGGCAAAGGAGATAGAATCCTTTTGTAAAGCACTTTAAACTTTTCTACAATCAAGTGGTATATAATTTTTATGAAACAAAATAAATAAATAGGGAGAGACCAGGTGGGTTATCAGGAGACAGTGGAAGCTGGGGCTTTGGATAAAGTTATCTCTCACAGAAGCAAGGGAATATAAAGAGGAAGTGTGGCATGGGAAGAAAGATTAATATTAGATAGTTTGCAAAGTGACCCCCCCCCAAGTTATCTACTAAACAAACAGCGAAACCATGGTGGAAGCAGTGAGTTTCCACTCAATCCACTTGAGATTTTGTTTTCAAATTCTAATCTGCTTTGCACATTCGAAATAACAGATAAACACAAAGATCTAAAACAGGTAAAATAAATGGAGAAACAATAATTTGGTTGCTTGAAGACAGCAAAGAAGGAAGCTGGAACTGTCGTAGGCTTTCTATCTGCTGCAGAACAAGACAGTGAAGGGAACAGATCAGCTCCCTCCAGGACTTGGACAGCTCCCAGTGCTCCACTACATGAAAAGCCCGGAAAATCAGCCAGAAAGCAGAGTCTGATGGTTGCTCTGCGCTGGAAGCCAGATGCAGGGAAATCAGAATGTGGGAGGACAAGGCAGCAGCATTGTGTGTTTGCATCTGCCAAGGGTGTTTGTACAGGGGGATCACAACCCCAGTTCTGATAAAGATACTGAATGGTCAGCCCCTCATTAGTTAGCTGCTGTGTGAACATAAAAGAGCCATTAGAGTATGTTGTTGAATTAGTGTTTTCACCGTATTGGAGTCATTTAGATCTCCAACTCCTTCCTTGTCCAATATGTAATTTCCCCCAATTCACATTAACTGACGTCAATAACTGTGTTACTACCGAAATTAAACAAAAAATACTATGAAGGGTGATTAAAAGCACAGGAGAAACCAGCTACTTTATTAAAGGCAACATGAAGGAATTTCCCCTATTTTTTTAACCATTTCGAGTTCAGCTATGCACTCCCGAATGGCATGTGGGGTTAGAACTCCCAATAAATCTCCGCTGCAGGCAGAAGAGCCCAGGTTCAAACCCCAGCTGGGAAAGAACCCTGCCCAAAATCCGGCAAAGCTGCTGCGAGACCGTGCAGACAGTACTGAGCTAGATGGACCAACTCAGTGCTCAGTAGACAGCAGCCTCTTTTGTTTCTAACAGGGAATTTGCAGTAGCTTATTTTTCACTTGGCCCCTTGTAAAAGCCTCAATGGGCTAATCCAGCGTCATGTCTCATTACAGCTTTTGCCTGGCCGAGGGAAGCAGGGAGAGAGCCTGAGAACCTGCTTTCCCTGCCAATCTAGGCTCTCATTCCTTGAGGACCACAGGGCACATGCACTCCCGCACGGCATGTGCACACAGAGTGATGGAACACTACTTTCTCAGTCTTACTGAAGCCTGCTGCTTATCATTAAGCCACCTGTTCTCTCCTAGCTCTAGCTTCTACCCTATTCTGCATTCACACAGAGCCCCAGAGCCTCCAGGTGTACAAATCCAAGGCACTGGGCCTGCACAGAAGCCGAGGAACCAGCAAGGATCTGAGGCAGAACTATAGGCTTCAGACCTACTTGGAGGAAAACATGGAGCCTTGTTAAGACTAGAGGACTTCACTGCACATAGGCAGGAATGTGTTTATTCTGTGTTTTCATGCTCACAGCACACAAGCACAGAAATTCATCCTTGGCATTGAATTCAGTATTCAGATGACATTAGCTAGTTCACTCTCTCTTGTTCTCGCTCTCCCATTAAGTTTGGAAGAACCAGGTGGGAAATGTCTGCGGAAATCCCAAAGGCTGCTTTTCACATTACAAAGAAAAGCAAATAAGTTGTGCTTCTGCTTTTTGTGCTTCTGGGATAGATAGTATGCAAAGGCACGCACACTTGCGCATATTTTACATGCCACATGGGGGGGGGAGAGAGAAATTGTGCCAATTTTGCCTCTTACAAGTCACAGAATACAGCTTTTCTAGCTGTTTGTGTTTCCTGAGTGCCACATTCTCCTTTCTTAAGTGTCATGTATAAACACAGCCCAAATTGTAATTGGCAAGGGGGCAAGAGATGCATTTAGGAGGAGACCAAGTCTGGACACCCAGGACATCTCCCAAACCATTAGGAAGCAGCAGTGGGGAAGCCGTGATTTACAGCACATGATTTAAAGCTTAAACCCCCACTCCTCACTTTCTAATTTATTTTCATTAACATATTTGTAATTCACCTTATGACTAAAATTCTCCAAGGTAGCAAAAACATGAAAAATAATTTTAAAAAGAATACTCCTTTTTTGAGGGGTGGGACTTCTAAAAACTAAATTAGCAGCAACATCGTTCAAAGCAATAGAATCAAGAAAGAGAAACTCAACACGGCAATCTTTTCCTCTGATCGGTTTCCCCAACATTGTGAGTGAAAAGCAATCTGCAGAAGTATTGGCAGTGGAAAGGCAGCAAATAGGTAAAGGGCCCAGGATCCCTCTCCTGTCAGGCTGTTTCTCAGCTAAAAACTGCACTCAGCCGTTGCTGCTGATTCTCCACTGCTCACTGCTGACCCAGGCTACACACCTCCTGCAGCAGTTAATCTGAACTTCCCCAAGCTGGCTCTATCCGGGCCAGATCCTCCAGCGACTACTTGAGGCACCGTCCCCGTACTTGGACATGTTCCTCCACCTGCAGCACATATAAAAGGGACAGCCTGCATATAAAATGGGCCCCAAAATATTTCCCTGAGCGTCTGCACACAGCTTTGCTCACAGAGTATTTGTGATGGTGCCAGCAGGCGGTTTTCTGCCTTCCACAAACCAGCTGGCCCCAATCCCCTTCGGGTCATGCTGCCATGGTTTCTATTCTTCCAGAGTGGTGGAAGAGAGAACAGAACACCCATAAAACAGAACGAAAGAAGCAGCCTAGTGAGAGAAGCGCCAACTTCCCACATCGCCGCTGTTATCTCTAGGATGGGTCAGCACTGAGAGCTCCCTGAAGGGACTCTTGTGTCTCTCTGAGATGCCAGCATTCCTACGCATTGTGAGCTGATCAAAATTACACAAATGTTACTCAGTATGGAGTTTCTGGCTCATGGCTGCTCTCCAACAGTGTGGACTGAGAAGCGGGAGGAGAATGAGAATTTTCCAGTTCATTCTGATAAAAGTCATAATGATGAAAGCGAGTACAGTGGTACCTCGGGTTAAGTACTTAATTCATTCCGGAGGTCCGTTCTTAACCTGAAACTGTTCTTAACCTGAAGCACCACTTTAGCTAATGGGGCCTCCCGCTGCCGCCGTGCGATTTCTGTTCTCATCCTGAAGCAAAGTTCTTAACCCAAGGTACCATTTCTGGGTTAGCGGAGTCTGTAACCTGAAGCGTCTGTAACCCAAGGTACCACTGTAACTGGAAACATGGCAGAAGGGTACAAGATTATGCACTGTGTGAAAAAGTGGCTTGGGAAACATTTTTCTCCCTCTCTCAAGATACAGTACGTGAACCTGGGGACATCCAATATCCTATGGCAAGACACACAGCGCATAGTTAAACTCTGAAGCACAACCCCACAAGATGTAGTGGTGGCCACCCACTTGGATGGCTTCAAAAGAGAATCAGACAAATTCATGGCAGATCAAGTTATCCATGGGTACCAGCCACAATGGCTATGCTGTAACTCCACTGCGGGAGGCAGTATGGCTCCAAATACCAGTTGCTGGGAAATCACAAGAGGAGAGAATGCCATTGCACTTAGATGCTTCTTGCAGGCTCCCCATGGGCATCTGGGAGGACAGGATACAGGACAAGGGGGGGGGGACATTGGCCTGATCCAGCCGGGCTCTTCTGATGTTCTTCCGTACCAAGCATTAACTGTTAATTAACATTAACTGTTAGTGATCATAATGCTACAGATTTCTGCAATCTGTGTCCATAGCTCTGCCTGATGTTTTCATTCACTCCATTTCTAACCTACATTTCTTAACTAAAAATGCCAATGTAGCTGTAGGACCAATGAAACACTATCATAGTTCAAGAGAGAGAGAGAGAGAACGCTTTCCAATGGCAAAACAAAGCAATCATATCAAAAACACATAGTGCTGCATGAAGGTTATATGACATTTATTCTAGGCTTATAAATAGCTACGCACTTGATCACTTGTTCTGAGTAAAAAGCCTTCTCCAGGTGATGAAAAAAGACACTTTTGTAAACAGGAAAAGGAGCTGGGTTTTCCTTCCTTTGGGGCCATCAGTGTTCCATAACACTGAACTTATCTGCAAGACTGATGTTTTAATTCACTCCGTTTCTAACATATATTTCTTAACTAAAAATGCCAATGTAGCTGTAGGACTAATGAAACACTATCATAGTTCGAGAGAGAGAGAGAGAGAGAGAGAGAGAGAGAGAGAGAACACTTTCCAATGGCAAAACAAAGCAATCATATCAAAAACAGAATATAAATTCACACTAACAAACCCCACTCAAGGTGCCACCATCAAGTAGCACCTGCATCTCCACCTTGACTTCACAAGGAGCCCGGCCTCAATTTGCAGATCTGTGAGAGCAGGAAGAGATATGGGGTGGAGGGGGCAGCATTTGAAGGATAGCAGATTTATTGTGGCATAAGTGTTCATGGAATAAAGTCTACTTATTTATTTATTTCCTTATTTCTTTATTATACTTGTACCCCACCTTTCTCCCAAACTGGGATTCAAAGCAGCTTGCAACATTCAAAAATTTCAATTGCAAAATACAGTGGTACCTCGGGTTACAGACGCTTCAGGTTACAGACTCCACTATCCAAGAAATAGTACCTTAGGTTAAGAACTTTGCTTCAGGATGAGAATAGAAATCGTGCTCCGGTGGCACGGCAACAGCTGAAAGCCCCATTAGCTAAAGTGGTGCTTCAGGTTAAGAACAGTTTTAGGTTAAGAATGGACCTCCAGAACGAATTAAGTACTTAACCCGAGGTACCACTGTATATAGAAGATGCCATGTTGTATCCAGTGCTGTGCAAATGGGGCTCCTCCTTCCCCTTCCTCTCCTCCCTCCCAGATTTTGAATGTCTGTCGGGGCCTGGAGAAGGGGAAGTTCCATTGCACAAGTCCATTGTGCACCTGGATTGACAGTACTGGATACAAATCCATTGTCCAGAGGTATTACTCAGTTTGTGTGTGTGACCCCCTTTAAGCCACTGGCCTGTTTTCAGAGCATTGAGTTAATGTTTCTTTCTTTGCCCACCACCTGGGTGAAGTGGTTAATGTCCAGGAAGAAATGTGGCAGGAATGCTTAAGAGTTCAGACTTCCATCCTGCTCTTAATCCTGGTCCTATGCTTAGGCAGGCTGCAGTATTCATTGGTGTGTAAAATGCACTTTGCACATGTTTGCAGGGAGTCTTTGGCATGTGGGGCTAGCCACAGGGAGCACATTGCTCCCATGTTCTGTGCCGGAAAATTTCAGGGGGGGTGGCTGTATTAGTTTTTGCACTGAATGCACACCCACAAAAATTATTGCGGCACCTAAAAGATGAACAGATTTATTGTAGCAGAAGCTCTTATGGACTGGAGCCCACGACATCATATGCATTAAATGTTATCCACAGTTGATAGATGATAGATGATATATAGATAGCAAAACACAGAAAAAATAACTGTAAATTGCTTGTGGGTATATCTGTCTACATATATATTCATTCTCAGTCAAACTCACATGTATGTATTGAGTTCCATGATAGAAGAAAGGTGGGATATGAATATAATAAAATAAATAATATGCATTACACAGATATGTAGATATACAGAAAACCTGCCAACTGAGGCTAACACATCTGATGACAGGTCTTTGGAAATTAATGTGCAGACAATACTGATCACTGGGCTGCTGTCAGGGCAAATCATATTTTAACTGGTGCTTGTAAATACGTTGTATTGTATTTTTATTATTGCTTTTAATGTTTTTTATTTTTCTGAGGGAAGGTCAAGGTGACATGGCGGCTGGCAGCAGGACTGCAACAACCAAAGTCTCTCGCCTTCCCTTATTACAGATTATTTAAATCAGGGATAGACAACCTTTTTTTATTTGCCCGGTGAGGAGCTGGGCACCCAGCAGTGGGCAGAGTTGGAGCCAAGGCTGAGGCAAGGACACCCTCTTTCTTCTCTCTTGCTCTTTCTGCTGCTCTCTTTCCCACT
Source organism: Podarcis liolepis (assembly GCF_965112155.1). Classification (NCBI taxonomy): domain Eukaryota; kingdom Metazoa; phylum Chordata; class Lepidosauria; order Squamata; family Lacertidae; genus Podarcis; species Podarcis liolepis. Next base: position 2,444,101 of record NC_139555.1, read on the forward strand.
TTTCCCCACAAGGAACCCAGCTGTGACATAAATAATGAAGTCTGTCAAGACAGATTCACCCCCCTCCCCTGCCGCAGCTTTTAATTGCAAAATTGACGAGTCTCTGTACAACCAGCTCTCATCCCTGGGGAAGAACACAACAGAAGCCGAAATAAACTTAATTTTTAAAATGTTACCTTCCCCTCTCTCTCTTCTTCTTGTTACTCTGGATAGGCAGGGTACATATTTAAAGTTAATTGGATAATTAAATATTATCTCAAATTATCAGCATCAACATTTACAAATGCCAGAGTGGCGTCTTCTTTTTTTAAAAATGCAAAAGAAACAATGTTGTTGCAAAATGTATTCCAGTTGTCATTCCCTCTGCTCCTTCTCTTCCAACTTTGCCTTCTGCTTTGAAAAGATGGTGAGGGAAACGAAATGGTTCTCTCTCTTTCTGCCCCCCCCATTCCAAAATGAGCTAAATGAGTTTAGAAGCCTCACTTATAATATTCTGTCTCTTCCCTCAAAATATCCTCAGCTGGCAGGTATGTGGGAGGCACTGCACTCATTCTCCGAGTCCCATTAGATCTGTTTTCCCTTTTATAATCAGCTGGATAACATTAGCTTAAAAGCTGGCTGGGATCCAGCACAGCGGAGATAGAGGAGTTAAGAGCAAAGAAAGGTTGGAGCCACAGGTAGCAACTCACATCATTTCATGTCGCTCTGTGGGAGCCTTCAGCAGGCAGGGTCAAACCTTCTGAAATTGCCTAAAGCAGAAAAGAAGATCCCACTTAGCTGAAAGGGGGGAGCTGCAGCTCTCAACAAGGGTGTAGTGCTGTTGGCTGGCGCCTAGGGTGGGTGCATGCACATGCTCATCAGGCGGGGGCGCAGAGGGTGAACAGCATCCTCCCCACTCACCCAACCCTCACAGCCAAGGGGCGAGTGTGCTCTTCACCTTCCACACTCAACTAGCCCTTGCTGCCAGAGCCAGGCAGTGCACAAGGGGGATCTCTGCAGGCGCCACCTGGTTTGTGAGCCTGGAGCCACAGGGCCCCCCTAACTCCCCACACTATGGCCCTGGCTGTCCAGACTACAACACCCATCATCCCTGACCACTGGCCATGCTGACTGGAACTGATGGGGGTTGGGGTTCAACACATCTTGAAGGGCAACAGGCTCCCGACTTCTGCGCTAGCTGTTCTTGAGGCAGGTGGAATAATGCTCCCTCCATCAAGTAGCAGGAAGCAGCTGGGGGCAGTGCAGAGAGAAAGCAGGGATGGGTGCACCTTAAGCACACACACACCCTTTGTGCACTGCTTCTGCTTGGTGAACTGCTTCCTCCATGACCACCTAGTTCCCCTGCCACTTTGGGTCCCATGCCCTGTGCCTGCAGGCAAACGTGGGGGTTGGCCCCGAGACACAGTGGGAAGTAGGTGCTGGCCAAGGCGCTGCAGTGTGAAAATTCTCCAAATGTAAAGCAGGTGGATGCACAAATCAACATGCCCATCTCTGCCACTATCAAGTAAGTGGCAGCAGGACATAATAGAGGCGTATAAGATTATGCATGGTGTGCAGAAGATTATATTTTCTCCCTCTCTCATAATACTTGGGGCTGGTCAATGAAGCTGAATATTCAACGATTCAGGACAGACAAAAGAAAAGCACTTCCTCACATGGAGCAGTTATCCGGAATTCACTCCTACAAGATGGAGCGATGGCCACCAATATGGATGGTTTTAAAAGGGGGTTAGATAAATCCATGGAGGATAAAGCCATCAACAGCTACTGGCCATAACGGCTGGACATTACTTCCTGCGACAGAGGCAGCATGCATCTGAGTACGACTTAGGGAAGTTTTTCAAGTTTGATCTTTTATTGTATTTTTAATATTTTGTTGGAAGCCACCCAGAGTGGCTGGGGAAACCCAACCAGATGGGCAGGGTATAATTATTATTATTGCTGAGAATCACAAGCGGGGAGAGGGTGTTGCACTCAAGCCCTGCTTTGGGGCTTCCCATAGGCCAATGGGAGAACAGATCACGAGATGAGCCTTTGCCCTGGTCCAGGAAGGGTTTCCTTATGTTCTTATCCTACTACTGCCACCGTTGGAGCCTCATTTGGCTCAGGGAACAGAAACACTAATAAATCTCTCATCTATCACTGAGCACACGGCCCCTACATAAATATTGATTTAATAGTGAAATGGCCATAAAGAACCACTAAGTAGTGAGCGAAAATACACACAGAGTGATCAATACAGAAGGATAAATATCAGGGTGTATATACATATCAGGGAGCCCTGGAAAGGAAATCATCACTATAGGTTCTGTGTACACATTGTGACAAAAGCACTTTCCCTGACTGCACCCATTTTACTTTGTCCCATCAAACACATGAGAGTAGAGGAGCCCCGCTGGATCTGACCCAAGGCCCATCCTGCTCCCACCATGGCCAACCAGATGCCTAGAAGAAGCCTACAAGCAGGACATGACTACAGCAACACCCTTCCTGCTTGTGATCCCCATCAGAAGGAGAGCACCTCCAACAAGGCAGGCACAACACAGTTGCCATGACTGGCAACTACCAAGAAACACCGAACACCAGTCCTTATCTGAACAAGGCAGGCTATGTTCCTTTTCAAGTTTATGATGTGCTGCTTTTTCAAATTCTGCCCAGAAAATGAGAACAGCAGACAAATAATCAAGACTACATCACCATCAAGGCACAACTAAAACATAACCATAAATGCAATAAACTCATTTCGTAAATACCACATTTATATCCACATTAGCAAGCTAACGGAAATGTTAACATTTCCCTGGGTGGATAGGAAACATTATAGTTATCTTCAATAGCTGGAACAGCCTTCAGTGTTGCAGCCAGCCAGAGGCCCCACCCTCCCAGGACAGGTGGAAAGGAGCCAGGCACAGGGCAGGTCTTACCCAGTTCACAGCAAAAGGGTCAGAAGCAAGGAAATGGCTTTTAAAAAGCTATGGCTGGAAGCTTAATTTGGTGTTTTGTGTGCCAGGCAGATTCTCAACATCTCTGGTCAAGGGCACATAGGCTGAATCAGACAGAGTGGGGCTTGGGGTGAGTGGGAAGTTACTTGTGAGCCTGTTGCCATGGGGCAAGTCCTGCCAGCATCCACAAAGTGCAATACTCTGGCAGCTCTGAAGCCCATGTGAGGCACAGGTTTGTTCTACATGCTCCATGACACACAGTGCTCAAGGCTTGCTGCATCTCTGGGTTGGACTTAACACAGGGTATGCAAAACTCTTTATTGTGATTGAAAAGAAAGCAGTGCATGTGTCATATGGGCTGCTCTCTTTGCAAAGAGCTTTGTGGATGCAACTTGCTTTAGGGAAACTCATGTTGTAGAGACGAGAGCATGCATTAGTTTGGATGTGTGCACACTGAATTGGCCTTGGCATGATGTTCCCTTTGCAAACCGCTCCCCATCCAGGCACGACTCACAACCATTCATCCTCCTCTTTTAGCAACAGAACAGCAACCAAAGCTTTCATTTCATTTTCTAGGGTTGCCTCCATGTCACTTTTCTACACACCACTTTTCTACATGTACATTCCAGGCCACCGTGCAGGGGGCTCCAACCTTTTTGAGCCCAGGAGCATACTTGGAAATCTGCTGTGGGCACCACAAAAGACTCACTTCACATGGGAAAAACTGGTGATGCTCAGGATCCAGACAAAACACCTACACCCACCCCACACCAAATAAACAAATGACACAAAGAAAAAAGCAGAAAAACTTCCCACCACCAGACAATCCTTAAAATATTTCCCCCTTAAAAAAGCCCACTGTTTTTTATAAATAAAAATAAAATTAGAAGGGTCCAGAAGCCTTGGTGGGCATTAAGGATGATATGGTCCCAAGGATGCCATGTTGGGCAGCCCAGCTGCAATGTGCCACTGAGCAGAGAACGAGCATCAAGCGAGCAGCCCATGCAATCCTGCGCCAAAGCGGCATTCCCGTCATTAAGTAACCTCGGCAGAACAGCTGTTCCAAGATACCAAGATGTTTAGTTGCACCCAGTTAATAAAACAGATCCATCATTTATAAGCCAGACAGTTAATCGGCTTAATTAAAAAGAAAATCCCTAATGGGCAAGCTGAAAGCCTGGCTCTACAGCCAGAAAGAACACTGGCCTTTTGAGGATATATCTTGACAGTCTGTGCTGGGGAGAAGGGGCTGTGTAGACTGAAGGGGATTCAGTGTTTTATCTTGGGTAGCATTGCCCAGTGCCAATTGTAATGCCTGGCAGAAGTTGTTATCTCTCCTTCGCACACTGTGGCAAGGCGCGCTTTTGTGGTGCATAATTGTTCTTTCGCATGGGATTTCTTCAGCTTAAATAAACCCTTGGAAGGCTGTTTTCCGCCGCTTCCCTCTCAAGCTCTTCTTGAAGCAGCCTCCTCCATCCTATCCCCACCCCCAGCAGCTTGCCATCTAGCCAGGGAGAACATGGTGAAGGAGGCAAAGGTGTGGGTGGCATGGGGAGATAAGCAGGGTCCCTGAACCATTCCAGTCACGGGCCAAGAAAGAAATGAACAAGTGCAAATGTTGGCTGAGGACCAAGAAGTGGGTGGGGAGACTGCCACTAGGTGCTGGAGAATCACAGAACAGCAGCATAACATTCACCATTCACATACATACATACATACATACATACATGTTCTCTCTCTCTCTCTCTCTCTCACACACACACACACACCCCTCTTTCCCAGTGAGAGAACTGGAAGTAGCCTCTGGATGAAGCCAAGCCACAGCTGAATAGATAATTTCAATTTCTCTTCTCACTGCCCTGCTGCACCTGACCACCCCCAGCACAGCCCATTATGGAAATCTCAGGCTCAACAGACAATTTCAGCCTGCTCTTCCTTTGCTCCACAGTTCCAACCCAGTCAACTTTGAAATGCAAGATTGACACCCATCTATTGCCACCAAAGCCACACCCCCAAGAAAAGTTTCACTATCAATTCATCATGTGACGGGGATGTTGCCTTCAAGAGGCTAGATTCAAACTCTTCCCAAACAGCTGCCCCAATCTCTCTGAAAGTGCACTTTCTCCTCTTGTAGCCCAATGCAGCTCTAGCAGAGATGGGGCAGGGGAAAGAAGAGGTGAAGTCAAGCAATTAAAAAAAAATGCCATTAAAGGTTCTGTGTTTTTCCTAGGGAGGAGCCATAGTTCAGCGGCAGAGCACCTGCTTTGCATGCAAACAGGTTCAATCCTGGGCATCACCAACAAGTATTCAACCACAAGTCCATGCTTTCTGTTACAATAAGACTTAAGACTCAGATAAGAGATGACCCTCAGTTGTTCTAAACAGCTGAGGTGCTCCATGGCCTAAGATTAGATAGCAATGAGCTAAACTCGGAGTTTAAAGAGGTAGTTGTCTAGGATTTCGTGGCCAGCTGGCTCTGTTCCAACCACACACATTTTTCAAGCTGCACCTCCAGGACATCCATCTATGAACAAAAACAGCAAGCCTAGAAAGCAGCAGCCAGAGATGGCTTTGAGCTCCATCATCCTGTTTAGATTTCTAGACAGCAGACCAGCAGAAAAACAGTAGAGTGATAAACGCAGTGTACCAAAATCCCTAAGAATTGACTGAGATTTGCACAAATTCAGAAGCCTGGGTAATTATTTTTTGAAATTCCCTTTGCAGCTAAAGGATTGCAGCACTGGTGTCAAGTGGACTTCTTTGTGGCATAAGTTCCAAAGCTGGGGTGCCCCTGCCAATAGAGCCATCTCCTTTGTAGGGGAATGACATCTCTCTATGAGAAACATAGAAAAAGGCCTCGGTGGAAGATTCAGGCAGGTTGCTATGATGGGAGACAAAGCTGCCTTGCCTGCAGAAAGTCTCAGGCTCAAGCCTTGGCATCCCCAGCTAGGAATCACTCCTGCCTAAAGCCCTGGACGACCACTACCAGTCAGCCTAGGCAGCACTGTGCTAGACTCAGTATAGCAGATTCAGGTATTTTAGTCCCAAGCATTTCAGGGCTTTAAAAGGCAGGTACAAGCAGCTTAAAGTGAAGAGGCAGCTAATGCAGTTCATCTGGAAGCTGCTTAATGTGTGTCCATCAGGCAGCACCTGTCAGAATTCTGAAAGCTGCATTCTGTACTAATGGAAGCTTCCAAACCATAGTCAAAGGCAGCCGTCAGGTATAATGCAGTAACACAGCCAGAGTGCTTTTCCTTTGGACCACAACAGTGAGGCCGTCTTGTCATCAGGGCAGCCCAGGACTTCCATACACACTGCCCTAGCCCCCTGGGAAGGTCAATTCAGCGTTGCTAACACAGCACTTTTACTTCACCCCCAGAGGTGCACTCCATTGTAACTCAAAACAGACAGATGCCAACAACAAAGCTCAACAACAAAAGCTAAAACTCGTGAAAGGCACTTGGTGCCACCAAGGCCACCTGGTCCTCTAGTGACAACCCTGGATTTACGTGTCTCTCCAAGCTGCTAAGCTGCTCCCTCGAGGGGACGGCATGCCCTGCACAAGTTGTTACCAGTTCTGCAGACCTGAACCATCCATGGCATACCTGTCTTGTCAGAATTCCATTTCACTTCATTGGCCCTCATCCAGCAGCACCTTACTTGACCTCAGATGACATGCAGAAAACAGAAGTGTCGTCAGCAAACCCCTGCAGCACCTCACTCCTGAATCCCAAACAACCTCACCCAGAGGCTTAATACAAGTCAGGGGACACATTCTTTCATGAAAAACCTGGGCGGGGGGCATGTTCCAATAGTGAGAATGACCAGAGGCAAAAGTGAGTGGAGCAATGGATGCAATCCTTGCCTTTCAAGCCATACAGAAGTAAGAACTTTCTACATACACCCACCTCTCCATCTTGCCCCAGGCAAGCAAGAGGTATCGTCACACTTCAATGGCATATTCAAGCCAGGCAAAAGTATCTGAGGAGGGCAGGGAACAGGATGAGTGAAGGGTATATGGCATAGGAAAGGGGTGTGGATTGGGAAGATTCTTAAGGGTCAGACAGAAATAAATGGCCTTTAAGAATTTTGTCCCCATGCCCATTAGGTTTAATTTTTGTTAGTCACTTATCTCACAGAGTGACCCAAAGCAACGTACATTAGAAAAAAATAGATATAGATGCTAAAAAGCAGGGGGGATAAGATAGACAGTAATCTGAATGCCAAACAACAAACAATGAAGGGGGTGGGAACACATTCGCCCCTCTCATTGTGAGTAGTCTTCAAAATTAGCCAGGCACGGGGAACATTTTGCACCTGCTTTCGACCACTTGGAAACAAGTCAAGATGCCAGGGAGCAAAGGTGGCGCCTGACATCACCACCTGGAGATCCCTGGGTCTGGACTGTTTTCACACACTAAGACCTCATCCTGTAGAATTCTATCAGTTATATTTTATCTGCACAATCAGAATGAATTGCTTTTCCTCTGCAGCAGAAGCGGGAGCAGTCACTATTAGGAAAAAGAGATCGGACTAGGCTGATATATATGTGGATCAAGTAACTTTTCTTCTTTAAGTTCTCAAAGCTCTTAACCTAGCTCAAGGTTATTCTCTGAACTAGCCAGATGCTTAACTGATAATCAGTCACAGTCAGTCCATCATTTGGAAAATAAGACTTTAGAGCTGTCTTGCCCAAAAATGGCAACTAGACATTTCATTTTAGTGACTGCAACCTTGATTTAAGGAGTCATTTGGTGCCTAGCTCATATATCTGAGTTTCAAAACTGGTTGTGAGCTTCCAGGGACAGAACTGGAAGCCTTTAGTCTGAATAAGCAAGGAGATTCTTATCAGTACACACCACTGCTGGGACCACAATGAAGCAGTTCCTGGGTGTGCAATGAAGATGGTCATCAATGGGCATCTCCAGTCACACATTCTGGTTGGCCACCAACAAGTTTGTCCCTTCCACTTCAGCTGGCTCTAGAATTGCACCAGCATGGATAAGAATGGAGAGAACTCTCCTCCTGGCCCAACCACAATACGGGAAGGGGACCACCTGGCACCTGCGCACTACTGCTTTGAAAGTCATTCCATTTCCAAGGGGAGGGTTGACTATCTGGGGAAAGGGAACAGTGTTCAGAAGACACACACATACCCTTGTGGTTTCTGATGGCCTTGATGGGCAGGGGGAGGATCAGCTGGCTGGCACAAGGGCATTCAGTGACGGCTGATCCTCTGAGGCTCTGTTTCTGGGAAATGCTGCAAGCACTCACACAGCACTTGGAACTCTTTGTATGAAAAGGATTTTGCTCCTGAGAGTCAACAAGAACAGAGAGGCGGAGGCGGGGCGGGTGAAGCAGCTGCCATCACTTTTAAACTCTGCTCAGAGGTTGCAAGGATGACCTTGCCAAGTCTCTCTCTGATCCCTCGGCATCCAAATTAAAAACCCACTTCAGCCACAAATGATAACAATGTGTTTTGCACACTCCCAGCATTGCAAAGCCACCCTGGGCAAGATGTGTTTTCTGGATGATGCTCAGCCCGTCTAGGCTGGCCAGTGCTGAAGGGTCCAGGAAGACCAGTGGTGTGAGTGAGAGGGGAGCACCATCATAAGGGAGAGGTATAGGATGACCACCATAAGCCAGCATGACACAGGAAGTTGCCTTATAGCAGGTCAGACCATTGGTCCATCAAGCCCAGCAGCCCCCCACAGTTTCAGGCAGGGGCCTTTATGAACACTAGCAATCTAGGATCCTTTTAACTGGAGATGCCAGGAACTGAACCTAGGACATTCTGCATGCAAAGCATGTGCTCTGTCAGGGAACTATGGTCCTAACTTCAAACATCTGGTTCAGGCATAATATTCCAGATCTCAAAATCATGGTTTGGATAGCACCAATGTGCCATGGGCTGCATCCCCTCATCACTTGCATCCTCTGCACCTTTCCACTGCTTGCCATTTTTCAGCATTATGTCCACATCGCTGGGCCAACTGTGGTTAGTGCTAACCAGGATTGTCCAAAACCATGGTTGACAAAACCCAAATAAATTTGCAGGAAACCTTGGATGATTAGATTTGTATGTAAAGTAGGGGTCATTCAAGACTACAGCGCATTCCATGGTTTCAAAATTAGGAACACTGCAGTTGAGCCCGTCTTTATATATAAGTGACAGAGGTTTTGGTGGCCCAGCCAAGTGTGAAGGAAACTCTGAATATGCACAGAGGATGTTTTCTTATTTTGACCCTTTATTAAAGCCTGAGGGTTACTTGTCCTTTCTGGTCAAGTTCCTGGTTGCCACATCTCAGTTGCACTTTTGTACAGTAGGTTAGTTCATTGGCACAAACCTGTGCCGTGTTGGTGATGTTCCAGTCTGGCATATCTATCTTGCACAATGGTCCAAATCAACAGCTGAAGAGGACGCACGTGGGAACCAGTTTTCCCAACAGCACCACTTCCATTGCTGGCTATTTGCATCCGTCTGCCAAACCCCTTCCTATAAAGGTTCCTAAGTTGCAGAAGGGAAAATAAATTTGGGAATCCCTTCCCCCACAGACACACACAAAGAGTGGCTGAATGGAAAATGGTGCAGGGGGAGTGGAACAAATATAGAAGCCACTCTCAGTATGCTTCTTGATTCCAAGAGTGGGTGTCACGCTGTTGCAAGATATATTCCTGGAAAGCAAAGCAGCAAGCAAATGAAGTAAGTAATGTGATACCCGATGGGCAATGAGAGAAGAGAGGTTTGCAATGTGCTTTGATGATCTGCTTAGGAAAGATAAAAACCACACATTCCGTTGCACTGCAAAAAAGAAAAAAGGTTGCAGCAATGGCCTTTGCAGGGGCTGGTCAAGAAAAGTGATGGGCAAACTGGGCTTTTTATCAGCCAGAACACATCAGAACTCAGTTCTGGCCCCTCTCAGATGGGCGCCATTGCCATTATAAGAGAGCAAGAGAGGCATTCGTGGTGAGTCCCGGCACCTCTTTTTCCTGAAAAATAGCAGTGCAAGTACTTATTGGGGTGTTTCAGGTAACTGGAAAGTGTGCCAGAGTAGATGAGGATTTCCACAGGGCAGTGTGGAAGGAAAGCAAAAATAAATAAAAAGTGCCTAAAATGACTAATGACGAACATCCCTGAATTGTAATAAGCAGTCCAAGATAAGGTCAGGGGCAGTTAGGCCTGAATTCAGACCTGCAATGTGGGGACCTCCTCAAGCGAGGGTCTCCTGTGCCTGCTGGGGGTGCAGATGGAGACAGGATTCCTGGTGGAGCATGAAGTGCAGCAGACCAGGCAAGGGCTAAAAGGACAGGCTTGAATTGCAGACTTGGCCAATCCAGGGCTACTGTACCAAAGACTATGTTGAAGCTGTGCTTCTGTGGCCAGCGATGGGTGGAAAGAAAGAGTAAAATATGGCAGCGAGTGCAGAATTCAGCTTCCTGTAAATCTCAGCTTTCATTTTTTTAAAAAAATTAAAAATCAAGTTTCTAGTCTTACTCATTTCAAAGATACTAATGAATTACCGTAAATTTCGCTCTATAACACGCAGATTTTTTGTCCTAAAAAGTAAGGTGAAATGTCTGTGCGTGTTATGGAGCGAATGTGTGGTCCCTGCAGCTGACTCGCCGGAGCGCAGGGGCAAAATAGGCAAAAATAAGATCGGGCGGGCGGGCGGAGGGAAGAGGGAAGGCAGAAGCTTTCCTGCATTCTGCCTCAGGGTCTTACTGCCCACCCGTTTCTGTTGCTGCGTTTGCTCAAACTCAACAAAGAGCAGGGAATCCCCTGCCCTCCTGGCAAGCAGAGGGTTAAGGAAAGGATCCCGTCCTTCCTGCTAATCCTTCCCTAGTCACACTGCGTGCAGGCTCCAGCCCACCACCTCCTCCTCTCCGTGCTCTAGGGACTCCCAGGCAGCCGAAAAGCAAAAGCATGCAGGAGGGAGAGAGAGAGAGAGAGAGGGCTGGCTTGGGGGGGGGGGGGGAACGCCTTTTGCTTTACAATGGTAGGTTTCTCATTTCTTTTCCAAAAGCAGAGAGCCCTGCCCCCAGGCCCCCTCCAAATTACAGCTTCTCCAAGCAATGTACTGCTGGAGGGAGACAGTATGCTTGTTTGGGAGAGAATCCCTGCTTCCCTGCTCGTAAGTAACAGCTGGCTGGATTGCAGAGTGAGACATGGAAATCTCTGGATTTATATGCTGTATATCAAATATCTTAATCTATACTTTCTACACGAGGCTGGTAAATCAGAATCTCCTGAGCCAGGAGGATTACAGCATCTCTCCTCTCCCCTTCATTAAAAGCCTAATACTCTTCTTTGAAGAAGTATAACGTGAGAATGTTTTATATATATATATATATATTTAAAGTTCTTTTCCTCATTGTGTGCTATACACTGATAATTGCTGCCACAATAACAATTGATTGAAAATGGAATTTAGTCTCCCCCCCCCCATAGAGAGCTGTTCTTCAAACGTTTAGCCTTAATACAGTGGCTGATTCACTTCTGCTTCACTAGGCATTTTATATAGGGACATTAAAATTGATTTACCGTAAATAAAAAAGAAATCATACTTCGTATATCCTGTCTGGCTTGGGGGGGGGGACTTTTGCTTTCCTTCCCTCCCCATTTAAAACGTGGTGACAAAGCACGGATCCACATGGATCCTCAGGATTTTTGCATTGGGTCACCCCAAATTCACCATCAGATCACATTACATGTCCATGGCTACAGTCTGTACCTAAAAAGTCACGCACCCACTGTTGCCTGGGGCTGCAATGGTGCAAAAACGTGGTTACAAAGCATGGATCCACAGGATCTTTGCACTGGGTCACCCCAAATTCACCATCAGATAACATAGCATGTCCATGGCTACAGCCTGCACCAAAAAAATCACGCACCCACTGTTGCCTAGGGTTGCAGTGGTGCAAAAATGTGGTTACAAAGCATGGATCCACATGAATCCTCAGGATTTTTGCATTGGGCTACTCCAAACTCACTGTCAGATCACATGTCTGTGGCCACAGCATGAACCACAAAAATCATACATCCACTGTTTCATTTAGAATATTTTTTTCTTGTTTTCCTCCTCTAAAAACTATGTGCGTGTTATGGTCGGGTGCGTGTTATAGAGCGAAAAATACGGTAACATACATATATACTGCCTTTTATTCAAGTTTATCAAGGTGATTTACAATGAACATCACAAAAATAAAGAAACAGGGAGTCAATAAAAACTGCTAGAAGAACTGCTAGAATGATTGGAAGTTATAAGCCGCACCCCCTGAAATCTCAGAAGACAAAGGAGATTCTGGCAACAGGAAGTAGCTGCAAATACCTTTTTCAAAGTGCAACCAGAGCAGATTGAGGTGATCAATCTTTCACAGGGGGGGGGGGAAACATTGTGGGTGTGGCCTCTGAGCAGCGGCTGCCGAGGACCCATCCTCTTCCAAGGGGGGTTGCAAAAGGTGCCACTTTCTCACCCTTGCCCCAGGTACCACCTCCACTGCCTGGCACAACAACCCAAGAGAAAGCACTGCAGCTGCTCCGCTTTCCAAAACTTCCATGGAGATTTAAAAAACAACCAAGCTTTCAAGCACAAAAGGAAAATGAAAATGGCAAAGCACAGAAAAGGTATCAAGGAGCTGTCAAGACCAGCAGCCCAGGAGCAATGGGAACATAAGAGAATGACAGGGAGAAGCTGAGGGCTTTGGGGAGTGGGAAGAAGCACAGTTAAGCAAGGACTGCCAAGGAAAAGTCGGGCTCCTGCCTGGCCACGCTGAGCAAACACAGCCAGTTTTGATTTATGGAAATCTGCTTGGAGGGAGAGAGAAAAGGATAAACACTGCAATGCTGCAGACACAAAACGGGCTTTTGATGTGGCTTCCCGGGTGCTGCAGACTGCTGAGATCCAGCCAGCCCACCTAGCCTGCCCCCTTTCCAGTCCTTCACCAGATGGACTCTGAGGGCAGGAAAGCACAGCAGGGAAGGCAGGAATGAGAAGCGCTTTCCCTCTGGTGTGCCAAGCAAAGCATTCCCCTTGAGAAGGGAAGCAAACCACCACCACCACCATCCCATGCACCCAGTTCAGGACAGGCATGTTCAGTTTCTTCAAAGCTGGGAACTCTGGGATAAGAGCCTGGCACTGACAGGCCAAGGCACAAGCTGGCCACTGGACTTCCTCAACCCTCAGACACTTCATTCCCACCCCCAATCAGACTGCTTAAGTCTGTCTCAGTCCGAAGGGCTATTTACAGTGCAAGGAGCACTAAAAAGTCCTCCCTATGCAGTGCACGCAAGGATACATGGAGTGCATTTATCTCACCGTTATGCTTATGCAGGACGCGGGTGGCGCTGTGGTCTAAACCACAGAGCCTCTAGGGCTTGGCAATCGGAAGGTCAGCAATTCTAATCCCCACGACGGGGTGATCTCCTGTTGCTCAGTCCCTGCTCCTGCCCACCTAGCAGTTTGAAAGCACATCAAAGTGCAAGTAGATAAATAGGTACCGCTCCAGCAGGAAGGTAAAAGGTGTTTCTGTGCGCTGCTCTGGTTCACCAGAAGCGGCTTAGTCATGCTGGCCACATGACCCAGAAGCTGTACCCCGACTCCCTTGGCCAATAAAGCGAGATGAGCACTGCAACCCCAGAGTCGTCCGCGACTGGACCTAATGGTCAGGGGTCCCTTTACCTTTACCTTTATGCTTATGAAAACAACCTCTCTTGCCTGCTTTACCATGGGACTCAAAATGAGCCAGATTTAAGGGTTTTATCCATCACAGGACTAAGCAATGCAGTCCATCAGGAGAAGGAAAAGAAATTTCTGCCTCCTCTTCTTCCTCTGTGCACCCCTTAAAACTGTTTTGGGGGTACCTTCAACCTTCTGGAGCAGATTTGGGGAAGAGAGGGAATAGGTTCTGTTGCACCAGTGTAAATCCTTATGCTAACAGAACAAGTGCATTGGATACCAGTTCAGTCTTAGAAGCTTTTTTAAATAATAAAAAAGACAAGAAAAAGAATCCCGTTATTTGACCCTGGAACATGTAAAGTTGTAACAGAACTTTTCCGTGCATGGGTAGACTTCCGGGTTGGTGCCTCCGGCAATGGCGGAATTCCTCTGATCGGGAGGAATTTGCCCCGTGGGAATTTGGGTCTGTACCACCACGGCGAAGGCGGAGACCCATAAAAATCACAGGCGGGAGAAGCTTGTGAACGTGGGATTCGGCGGGCACCTTTTGCGCCTCCCCTACTCATGGGGAAACCCGGTTTCGGGGATCCGGAGCAATGTGGGGTGAGTGGCGCGGTGCTTTGAATCGTCTGCTTTTTCCATGGAGCGAAGCCACATAGCTGTTATCGGAGAGCACTGACTTTTTCCTGTGGACAATTTGACTCTAAAGTAATTACCCGTGAGTACAGCTGAATTGGGAAGAATTGGATTTTTAAACGTTTAATCTGGCATCGAAACAGGGAGGTTCAATACAGGAAGTCCGCCTCCCCCTTTTGTAGATAAACTGAAGCAAGGAGGCTGCAAGCTAAAGTCTTGGAAAGCCTTTTGTAAAAGACTAAATTTCCATCAGTAAAGAACTAACCCCCCTGTCAGGGAACTGCCATCAGAGGCACGGGAGAAGGAGAGGGTCTCTGATTCTGCAGGGGAAGGTCCAAGCGCTAGAGGGAGACTCAGCCGGGAAGAAGGGGAAGAGAATGAGTGTAACACCAGGGATCAGGGAGAGCAACGGGACACGGAGGTGCAGGGGCTCCAGAACTCTTCATTGGAAATTAGCGAGGAGAGCCCCAGCACCCCACTGCCCACGCCCACCCTGCGCAGGAGACTCCCGCGCAGTGAGAGGAGGAGACGATTGGGCGTCAAACAACTCTTATGTTGGCAACGCTTTAAGAAACGCCCACAGACAGATTCTACGAGTGACTAAGAGCAGCCACGCTAAGATGGGCTGCGCAGTCCGGAGGGTTTAACCAGGCAATCCGATGCTCAAACGGAGCAGGATTACACACGAGTAACTCCCAACCACTACACCCCCCCTTTTTGGAGAAAGGAGAAGGGGGGGAGTGGTGGACTGAATATGCCTGTAGGAGAGAGTTAAGAGAGTTAAAATACCGCTGCTCTGACCCTGGAAACGGGCTGCTAGCAGGATTGATGTTTTTTGGAACGTCCATTGACAGCGTTTAGAACGTTCATTGACAGGTAGCTAAACAAGAGAATACATTGTTTCTACTGTCTCCAGTTGTTTTCAAAAAAAGGAGGAAAGTAACTGAAAATTGAAACTAACTTTGGATTATTGAAACTGTGTTTAAAAGAGGACATACTGACCGATACAAATAGAAACTGTTTTCCCCTAGTGGAAGCTTTTGAAATTGGTTACTTTACAGGAGCTGGGCTAGGGGAATTTCCAGCTGCAAGATAAAAAAGTGTGAGACTTTGGAATTGACCTTGAATCTCTTAAGTGTTATGGCAAATGGAAAGGAAAAAATAGATGGGATGCCAACAGAAGAGGTCTTAGTGGCTGCATTATTGAAAATAAACGATTCGCTGGAACAACTTCACAAGAAAACAGACGTGATAAATGTGAAAATGGATGCTGCAAATATTGAAATTGACTTAATTGTAGAAAGTTTAAATAACCTGGGACAAAAGGTGAATACCAATTCAGAAACCACCCAGAAACTGACACAGGAATCTACTCTGATACGGCAAACTGCAGATGAAGTCAGGGAAAAACCCTTGCTGCTGAATCTAAAGCAATACAACTGGAGAGGAGAGTCCCATCCATACAAAGACAACCTGATGAACATAAGCTGACATTCGTTATGATTGAACTTAAAGAAGAACAGGTGAATTTGAGGACCAGAGCCCTATCTGAACTGGAAAAGGAAAGCTTGACAGAGTTTCAGGAGGCGACAGGACTAACATCAGTTGAGAAAGAGAGGTATTTGGGGGTTAGTATGACCGCCAAAAATGTGAATCTGTTGAAGGATAACTGTGAAGGATGTTGGATTGAAGAGATGGGGAATTTGGAAATATGGACAAATCAGAAGTTGTTACTGTTGGGCCGAGTTACTGTGGTGGGGATGAGAGCTGCTGTGTTGCTGGGGATGTTGCTTTTGTTTCAAACATTGCAAGCTTTGGATGGGATGGTTTGTTTCAGGAGGTGGCAGAGGGATGTTTCTAGATTTGCTTGGCAGGGCAGGAAGCCTCGAGTAAAACTTAAGATATTGATGGATTCCAAAGAAGGAGGTGGACTTGCCCTGCCAGACCCCTAAACTTTGTTGTGAACCATCTGCTTTTTGCTGGCTGAGAGAATGGTTGCTTCTTGAAAGCACTGAAGTGTTGGACAATGGCAGACGAAGTTGATGGACTATATGGAATTGGTGGAAAAGACTGGCAAGATCCGAGACCAGGGAGAAGAGTTGGTGAAAGAAGATTGGAAAAAGTTTAAAGACTATTTATAGAAATACTGTAAAATTAAGGAATGTTAGAAAAATGTTGGAATGAAGTTATATGGCTTTAGTAGAAATGTCATAAGGAATTAAGTATAAATAGATTAATAGAAAATTAAAGGAAAAATAAGGCAAGAATGTGTTAAGATAATTATAGGATAGAAAACAGAGTAAGATGGAAAGGAATTGCTGAAACAATTAATAGAAGTGGAATACAAAAAGGGAGGTGTGAGGAGGTCGCTGGAAATAAGTGAATGAAATATAAGATATTGAAAATGTTTGAGGTGTTTTTAAATTGTTTTTGTTTGTTTTTGCTTTGTTTTGTTAGTCCATGTAGCGTTTTTGTATTGTATTTGTATTGTTTTTTTCTCTTTTCTTCTTTGTTTCTAGTGTTGTGTTGAAAAAGTTGAAAAAGTAATAAATATCATTTTTTAAAAAAAAAAAACTTTTCCGTGCATGTACCAAGTGCATTCTGCACCCCCAACCCATGATAGCCAGTGTGGCGGTGTGCTTAGAGTGCTGGAGGTCAGAGTTCAAATCCCCACTTGGCCATGAAGCTCCCTGGGTGGCCTTAGGCCAGCTACTGCCTCTCAGCCTAACCCACCTCACAGGGCTGTTGTGGGGATTGCATGTGGAGAGGGGAGAACCACATACACCACCTTGAGCTCCTTGGGAGAAAAATGTGGGATACACATGCAATAAAAAGCAAGGTAGTCAGGAAAGAGGGCATGCCTTCCAATGAGGATTGGGTCCTGAGACATTCTTCTGGCAAACACGGCCATCACGTCTTTCCTAAACACCAGAAGCGGTTTTAATACAAAGCAATGATTTCTTCTGCAGCCGAGACAGCCAGCAGATAGATCTATACATCATGCACCAGGAGTGGTGTGGGGAGTGACGGTGGGGGCTGGGGGGCTGCTGCCAGGGCCTTGTCCCCACACCCCCTTCCCTTTGTCGTTAGCAGAGAATTAGTAGGCGGAAGATGCTGAAACACAATCAGGCATTCTCCTCTCGTTTCAAAGGCAACAGCACATCACGGGCTCACATCACGAGCCTCATACATTCAGGCAAAGATTAAAGGAGGGGAAATCATTTGCTTCTCAACCTCTGGTGCACAGATTCTATTAACTTTTAATGCCTCCCTTTTCCCTTTTTTAAAAAAACAAACACAAAAAAGCCTGTATACCATCCGATGCCAAATGTTATTTTATGCCTAAAAGCAGGCGTCCTGTGGCAGCATAAATGAGAGCTTCTCTCCCAGACAGATCCAAGAGCTGCTAGGACATCAGCACAGTTGGCTGGGAGGTGGGGCAGGCAGGGCAGAGAGAAAGGGTCAGGATGGGGGGGTCATGGAGAGACAGGAGGGGTTGCATTTGCTCCAGGTCGCCCCAGTCTAAAGACACACTCAATTAAAATGAAATGGTGATTTAGGCCGCATTTAGCTTGCAGAACAATTGACTGGTCAATGGTCTAGTGCAGACATTAAAAACACTTACAGACCATGGTTTAAGACAGGGATGGGGAACCAGCAGCCCTACATATGGATTCCAATTCCCATCAGCCCCCAGCCAATGATCAAAATGATGGTGATGATTCACAACAGCAGCAGCAAAAACTAAACTTCCAAAGAAGCCCCAAATAATGGCAATTTATTTTAAGATAACTCAGTACATCACAGCTAACTAATTTCAAGGTTGCCATAACAGCGTATTTCAGCCATCAAATAAATGTGTAAGCATAGAGGAGCGATGGAAACTAGATTCCAATAAAATCTAGAGGCCACAGGATTCCCACCCGTGATTTAAAATAAAGAGCCATCCTAATGAATGCACCTCCCCTCTCCAGAGCAATTTCTCACTTCACTTCCCTCCCCAGTGTTAACTTTGGTTCTGTGATGGAGGTGCACCAACGCTACCTGTCGCCAGGGGTTTTTTCAGGGGGAGCTTGCAAGAACTCACTTCCAGCACCTCTCAGGTAGGTTCCGGCACCTTTCTGGTGGGTGCCACTGCCATTCTAAGAGAATGAGGGATATGTTCACAATAAGTTCTGGCACCTCTTTTTCTAGAAAAATAGCACTGACTATCACTAACACTAACCAGGGTTCTCAGGTGAGCCAAGATTTGAAACTAGGGCTGGGAGTGAGTTTACACACCAGGGTTAGGAGGAAACCTTGTTTGCTTGGAGGGGGAGGGAGGGGAGGGCATTGCTTTAAAGATAACAGAAGAAGCAGAGCTAAAGTGCTTATTTGTGACGTTAGCGCCCATGAATCTGCAGAGAGCCAGTGTTACATCTGTGCTACTAGATGGACTAGCCAGCCAGCTCCATGTGCACAAACACCACTGGAAAAATTCTGTTTTTCAGAGTCACTCTGCATGTTCAAAATAGTCTTATGCCACAGTCCTATGGTGACTGGACCATATCAGGCTGCAGATGTGGGAGAGTTACATCTGAAATCTTTTTAAAAGTCATGCACACAAGCCCCATTCTTGACATTCATAAGAAACACATGTCACACTGCCTCGCTACATCAAAATGTTCCCAAAGTTCAACTTGCATCAACTCCTCTGGTTCACACTAATGTCTGTTCCACAACAGACAAACCCTGGCTTCTTCCTCCAAAGTTGGTTTGTTTTCTGCTCACCTCATGCCCTTCTACTCTGGTGAGCTTCTGAGGTGGGGTAGTCATACAAATTATGGTTAAGGAAGGGTGCTGGGTTCACACATAGTAAAATGAACCACAGCTCATAAGCCAACAGCAAAGCACAGCATCAGATCATGGTCTGTTGAGAGTAAACATACAATAGTTAAGCTACTGAGCAGAGTTTACACACGGCACTATTTTATACAAACCAGGGGAATTACCTTACAGGTACACCAGCCACACCTTGCTACAACACCTTGGAGAGGGTGTCCTTCTTCAACAGTCATGGTAGACATACTGTAGTTATATACCATGAACTGGGCTGCTTTACTCCTTCCTGCTAGTACACTGGAGAAAAAAATCATGATCCCTTCATAGTTTTCCTCTGCATAACAAGTATGAAGGCCCTCATTCAATTACAAGGCAAGTTTCTCTATAATCCTCGAAAAGTCTAAGTGGACACCAACCCAGGATGGATGGTTCAGCTGGGCTCACCAACACTGCCACCTACAGGCTATGCATCCTATTGACAGGTGGAGAACAAAGAAAAATTTCTCCTGCCTGGAAGAACACACAAAAATAATCTTCACAGCTGAAGATACAGAATTATTATTTCATTTTTTCTTACATTCTCTTACATTTCTTACATTCCTTACATTCTTGATATTCTCCCTTTCTTGCTAGGAGCTGGTGGAAGAGTACATTGTTCCTTCCCTTTCACACTGATCTTCACATCAACCCTTCACAGAAGTTTGGTATGAAAGGTGGCGCAGAGCAGCTTCACAACATTAAAAATGCACACATGTTTCTCCACATGTGGTGGTCCCATAAAGTAAATAAGGAATATTGGGAAGCTATATATAATGAATTTTAAAAGGTATTTTATAAAACTTCCCCCCAAACACCTGAGATTTTCCTCTTGGGGATGGTAACCACGGAGGTCCCCCCAAAATAAGAGAGTTACTCTATGCCACAGCCGCAGCTAGAACCTCATTGGCCCAAAGATGGAGAACAAATATAGCACCCACTCAGGAAGAGTGGCAGTGTAAAATGTTTGCATATGCTGAACTGGCTGGTCTGATGAACAGGGTAAGAGAAAACGAAGATAAGGAATATAAGGAGGAACTGACAATGTTTATTGAATATTTTAAGGACCAGTATAAACAAATACACAGCTTAGCAGGTCTTGAGTAAGTCCAGCAGAGTTGAAATAGAGTATTTGATAGCTAACAAATTGGATGATTAAAAGATGTAGATTACGCGGAGTAGTAGAAAAGCAAAAGGAACCAGGAAAAGGGTGGAAGGGAAGTCATTTGGTATATGTATACATGCCGTATTTTGTACAAAGTTGTAAGTGGGGCAGGGCGGGGGGAGGGGGGAGGGTTAAGTATGCTCTCTGTTCCTATTTTTGAAAATGAAAATGAAAAAATGCACACACACAAAAACAGAAATAAATTAAACTGCTTTTACTTTAATTTTATTGAAATCTAAAACAACGAGAATCCAGGCAGAAATGAAATTTAAGGGCCGGCCAAATAAACCCCAAGTGTTTAAGGTGATGAAAATAATTCAGAGATGGGGCTCAAAAGATCTCTGCAGGAAGGGCATCCCATAGCCATAGCACCATCACCCAAACCCTCTGTCCCTTGGGCTCATGAAGGGCTACTGGGAGCGCATGCTTCAAGGTAGGGAGACTCATCTGGCCAGGGCAGCCCATACCACTAAGATTGTGTATCTTCAAGAATCCGTGCCTGGATTTGCTTTCTTTCCTCTTCTCTCCCCACTCTCCCCTTTTTCCTTTCAGGCCATGTCATTTAATTGTGAGCCTGCAGGCAGAGACCATCTTGCTTTTTACTCAGCATGTTAAAATTGTAAAAACAACCACCAGAAACAACAACAGGCTATTGCACAAAGGAAGCAAGTCTACTATGGTTTATCTTTATGCTGCAGGCAGCGGTTCATGTGAGAGAAGATAGTCCCTTAAGTTATTGCCTCCTAGGTATCTCAGGCTTTATAAAGATCAAAGCTAGCACCTTGAATGGCGGAAGGTCGGGGTTCAAACCCTCTGGTGCACAGGGCCACTTCAGACTAGACAAATCCCTACACTGAAAGCTGCTCTGTGCAACTAACCATGTACATAGGCATAAATCAGGGATTGGTTGATCCTGAGCTTGGAGGCCTGATCTGCCCCCGCCACAAGCAAGTCCCCTCACCCATGACCTCACCAATCTTAGTAGCAGCTGCAGAAAGGAGAAGAAATGTAAGTGGGTGGTGGAATGAATAGAGCCCAATGCATAGCTGTCAACATTTCCCTTTTTCTAAGGGAAATTCCCTTATTCCGAATAGGATTCCTCGCAAGAAAAGGGAAAAGTTGACAGCTATTGCCCAATGCCCTGATGGGGATGCCAGTTGTGCCCCTCCTCAGTCATGAGATTGGTCACTTAATGAGCACAGAAGGGATGGTAACTGCTCTCCTCTGTATATCTGCACATGTCAGAAGAGGAAGGGAGTCTATGTGCTTAGGTGAGTCTGCATGAAAGAGTGGGGGAGGGGTGGGCACATCCACTGCTGTTATGTGGCTGCCAGAAGATTGGCCAATAGTGAATGCAGCCCTGGGCCATAAAAGAGTTGCCACCCCTGATGTAGATGGCTGTGTCCCAGCAGTCAACCATCAAAGCCTTGTATTGTGACCATCAACATTCCCAAAGACTAGTTGCTCAGTCTGTTACAGGAGAAACCACCGAGAATCCTGTGTTGTGTTTAATGCTAAATGCTATCGGGGCATAGTTGTTCAAGCACTCAAGCCCACTTTTCCGGTGCATGAAGCGTAAAGCCTGTGCCAGAGCTATGCTATTATCTTTAAAAAGAAAGGACTGGATCACTATAGGCCCTCAATTAAAAAAAAAGAGCAACATACGTACACCAGAACCCACAATTAACAACCACATGGGCAATTGTCACATGCAATAATATTCTAGTCAGCAACCAGCTACTGTGCAGGGATTTTCTCCTGACATAAAACAGCCGTGGCCTTTAGGTTGCCTAGAGCAAGTTTCTCTCTCTCTGACCATACGTTCCTATTTTGTGGAACAATTCCCTGTTCCTTTAGGAATGCTGCAATTGTGAAAATGTACAAAAGCGGTTAAGCCTCCATGCCTTGAATCTAGAGTTGTCATCACCAACATGCTGGTACCTGGATGCAGAGCCCAGTGGACTTGGAGCAGGGTGGGATGGGAGCCAGCCTAAACGTTATCTGTTTGCTGGAGGCAGGGGCAGGTGGGCTGCAGAATGAGATTGCCCACTGGTAGGATAGATGGCTGCTTTGCAGGAGATCAGCAAGATTTTCTGTCACCCAATTATTTAACAACAGCAGCAACAAAAAGGCTTATTTTCCCTCCCTCTCCTCCCTTCCCAACTTAGACAGATAAAATGAAATGCATTGGGAGGGGGGAAAGGCGTGTTTTGGGGGGAAGAGGCCATGAGCTGAGTTCTGGTACAATTTTTGGGTTCTTCTGCAGCACACTGCCCCTTCATGAATGCTAAGTGTATACCCACTCCGCCCCACCCCAAGGCATTATTTTGGCAGACCTAGAAAGCTCCAGTAACAGTAAGCGAGTTCTGTATTCTTTAATTCTGGGGTGAGGAACCTGTGACCTTCCAGACTCCCACCAGCAGCAGACATGGGTACCATGGCACCCTGCGTGATACCAAAATTTGGCACTCCCCCACCAGTCCTCATGCTGCCTTCCCAAAGGTAGGTAAGGAGGCCCTGACTTTGGGAAGGAGGGGTGAGGTTGTGGCAGGATCCTAGAGCCCTCCCATCTCCTTCCCAAAGCTGAAAAAGCACTAGGAAGGAGGCAGCAGGAGTCTATGACCCTGTCAGAGCCTCACATTTCCTTCCCAAAGCCCAGTGCCTTCCTTGCCGGGCTTTGATAATCATCAACCTCCTCATCATCATTCTTTATTTGTACCCTGCCCATCTGACTAGGTTGCCCCAGCCACTCTGGGCAGCTTCCAGCATACATAAAAACACAACTAAACATTAAACCTTAGAAAGCTTCACGATACACGGGCTGCCTTCAGGTGTTTCCTAAATGTTATATACTTGCTTATCTCCTTAACGCCTGATGGGAGGGCGTTCCACAGGGTGGGAGATGGCGCTCCCTCAGCTCAGCGCACAGTCAGTGCACACCACTGCCACAACTCTAAATCCACTCCTGCTCCCACCATCCCTGACCACTGACCATGCTTGCTACAGCTGGAGGGAATTGGAGTCCAACAAAGAGCTGAAGGCTCCGCAGGTTCCATCAGCCCTGCATTCATCTCTGCCTAAAAGCTGCTTGGGGCAGTCTTCTTCCCCCCCCCTCTTGGAAGGCTGCAGCCCATCACCACGAGGGCACTTCACTTTGGCCTAAGCCCCCCTGACTTCAGTGTGAATATTCAAGAGTTATGGTACCTTTGTCTGCAAAACAAAGTCAGTAAGGATCAATATCAAGGCACAGAGTTGTTCCGATTGTCTGATTTTTCAAGGATAAATCTCACAGGTCTGCCAAGTCCTCCTGGGAGCCTTGCCAAGAGTCCGCTTAGCTAAGCCGACCAACATACGTAAAGCACCCAGCCAAGGCTCCGATTCATTCAGGTTAGCGGAATCTGGTTCTGTTGAATGCTGACAAGAGGCCAAAACACACAGGACTGTGAAAGCTCCTGCCACACTAAATCTTTTACTCCTTAAGGTACCACTAGATTCCTTAATAACCTTGGAAGATCCTGTTATCACCTATTGCCGCTGCTGCAGAAGGCAACCGTGCTTATCTTGTAGGCATTTGAGCTCAGTGTAGAAATGTCACAGGCTGAACCCATTGCATTTCATGGCCTTTTGGTCCTAGCGTTTCATCATTGTCTTCTCTCCCACCTGCCCATGCAGACATATCTCTTGTTGGCTGTGGAGAACACTTCTCACATTTGAGGAAGCGACCCGTGCTCCACAGAAGCTTCTGTCACAAAAATAAGTCTGCTAGTCTTTGGTGTCAGCCTCCCCCAGCCTGTGGTCCTCCTGGTGCTGTTGGTGGACCAACATTAGCCCCATTAGCAATTCACAGTCTGGGATGGTGGGAATTGTGGTCCCACATCCAGTGGGCACCAGGTTGGGGAAGTCTGCTTTAAGGGGACCACAACACTCGTTGTTCTTGCTGCATCAGACTAACCCAACTACCTCTCTGGATTCTTCAGTGCTCTCTATTAAAAAAGAGAAAAAAGTATCCACATCCATTCAGTTTCCATGCAAACTAAGGCTTTTAAGACCAGCAGCATCAGTAATCTGGAACATTGCTACTGTTGAAATCAGACAAGCACATAGAATTCCAATACTAGATCACCAAGCATTTGACAAGAACTAATTTAATTCCGTGTTGGTTACTCATCCTGTGTTTTATGGTGCTGTATTTTTATGATATTTTAATGTTTTTTATTGCAATCTGCCTTTATTTATTTTATTTACTTATTTATTTATTTATTTATTTATTTATTTATTTATTTATTTATTTATTTATTTTTGCTGCTGCTACTACTACTACTACTACTACTATTCCAGGCCCAGGACCTCAATCAATATCTTAAGGGTCGCTTCTCCCCATACAAACCGAGCTGGACCCTGTGCTTGTCATCTGAGGCCCTTCTCTATGTTGCCCCTCCCAGAGAGGTTTGGAGGGTGGCAACAAGAGAACAGGCATGTTCTGCGGTGGCTCCTCGCCCCAGAGAGGCTCACCTGGTGACATCATGACATGTGAAAGAGGAATGTTTTTGCCTGGCATGTCTGTCACTATGCTTTCTATTATGTTTTTACCACTGATGTCCTGTATTTTTAAAAATGTTGTACACTACCCTGGGATCTTTTTTCATAAAGGTTGATATATATTATTGGGGACACGGGTGGCGCTGTGGGTAAAACCTCAGTGCCTAGGACTTGCCAATCGTATGGTTGGTGGTTCGAATCCCCATGGTGGGGTGAGCTCCCGTCGTTCGGTCCCAGCTCCTGCCCACCTAGCAGTTCGAAAGCACCTCTAAGCGCAAGTAGATAAATAGGTACCGCTTTATAGCGGGAAGGTAAATGGCGTTTCTGTGCGCTGCGCTGGTGCTGGCTGGCCACAGCAGCTTCGTCACGCTGGCCACGTGACCCGGAAGTGTCTCCAGACAGCGCTGGCCCCCGGCCTCTTAAGCAAGATGGGCGCGCTACCCTAGAGTCGGACACGACTGGCCCGTACGGGCAGGGGTACCTTTACCTTTATTATTATTATTATTATTATTATTATTATTATTATTATTATGAAGTTGGTAGTTTATGAATATTCTTATAAATAAAGTAAGTGTTGGTCCAGAAGAAGAAAAACTTCAAAAATTATTATTACTGCAATTAATTTATTGATTGCCTTCTAAACCACCGTCTCAAAGCAATTTACCCATAAGACACTTAAAAACAGCAAAAACCACAAATACATTTAAAAGAAGACTAAAAGCTGTTTCTGTGATTCTAAGTGCACACCTGAGGTAAAAATCCAAAGATGGCAGAGAGCGCCTGTCATCCTGGGTTGGAGAAGCTCACAGTTTGGTCAAATCTCTGGGTGGTCCCCTACCAGCTTAGCACATCCTAACTGCAGGGGTTTGGTAGAATACTCAGGCCCACCCAAACTCCACCCCTTGATGACACCAAGTCCCCCCCCCCTATAAATACGGCATTTGCAGAAGCATAAACCCACTCACAGGAGCACAGGCATTTAGCCAGGTTCTGTGGAAGCATCTTCCCCCCCTTTCCCTACGTAGCTTCAGAGACCTGAGCTCACTGGCAGTGGTATGATTCTTCAGAGCTGACCTGGCTTGGACACTGGAGACCATCTTTAAAACCATCTTAACCAGACAGCAGCAGCACTCAAAAGATAAATCAGAGGCTCAAAGACAGCACAGTACATTGGAAGCCGCCTTATACTGAATCAGACCATTGCTTCAGCCACCTTAGTATTGGCTACACTGCCAACTGGGCTCCCTGTCTTCAGCTGGTGGGTCAGGCCCCACAGCTGGACTACAGCCTGATCTAAAGTGGGTCACAAAAGCAGGACCAGCACCACTCTCATCACTAGACAAAGATATGGTGAGAAAGAAAGAAAGAAAGAAAGAAAGAAAGAAAGAAAGAAAGAAAGAAAGAAAGAAATTTACACATTAAAATACATGTCAGATTTGCAAGCCTGAATAGGCTTGTTTAAACAAAAGAAACGCCATCGCATCAGGAGGTCCATTCCATACGATGTACGAATCATGCCTTAGTGTGGCGGCATCTACCCTTTGGAACTCCCTGCCACTACACAGCAGGCAAGAACCATGTCTAAAGTCTTTTCAGCACCTACTGAAGACCATTTTCAACAAGCCATTTAAGAGGAGGGGTTTTTTTTATCCCATCTGTATCTGTATTGAATTTGGAATCATTTCAAATCTGTTTTTTATTGTTGATGTTTTTATTATCCTTTTGTTGTTTATCATCACTTTGGGATATTTCATGGGAACTGATTCATAAATGAAATGAAATAAATATAAGTGGCAATCGACATTCATTCCTTTGGGGAAAAGTAAAATACTGCACTTGGAGGGAATGTTATGACGATGCTGAAAGCTGCCCACTATGCTTAATGCT
This sequence comes from Podarcis liolepis, assembly GCF_965112155.1. Taxonomy (NCBI): domain Eukaryota; kingdom Metazoa; phylum Chordata; class Lepidosauria; order Squamata; family Lacertidae; genus Podarcis; species Podarcis liolepis. The sequence goes on from NC_139555.1 coordinate 2,470,803, forward strand.
GGCTGATCTGACCACCAGCAGGGCATACAAGCAAAGTGAAGTCAATACATTTTCCGTGGATTATTCTTGTGGTGCAAAATGCACATCACATCCTAAGAGGCCCAGCACTCCAAGCGCTCCCCACCACCACCTGTTTATCATAAAGCAGACATTTAGCTTAAGGTTACCAGATGTCCCCAGATTTACAAATCAGTCCCCTGACAAAATCCATCCATTCTGACTGAAGTTGAAAAGTGTCCCCGGATTCACTGAAAGAAATCTGGTAACCTTAATTTAGCTAGTTAATTATACCTAGGCGAACTAACCTGATTTCTCAGGAGTGACTGCAGAGGTCACTGGCAACTGCAAACCTCATGTCATATTAAGACAAATTCTGTCTGCCTCCAACCTCCTCTGAGCCAGGGGAAAGAAAGGCTCAAGCGCCATTAAGAGTTTCAAAAGCCAAACACAGTTGTGCATTTGAACACAGGCACCTACTGACAGCCGATTTAAATGGGACTCTGAATGTAGCCAAGATGCACGGTGATGGATTCGTTATTCAAGCAACTGGGAGAAAATTCACAGATTCATCATGCACCTTAAGGGAAAGCTGAGCAAACGACGGGTGAGCCATGCACAACACTGCCATCCAGCCTGCTAGAATAAGCATCATGTCAAACCACACCTGGCTGTGTGGTGAGGGGACTGTAGGAATCAACCTTGAGTCAAAATCATAAGAGATGTCAAACATTTACTGGACCTAAATCTTAAAGACCCCTCTCCAGTGCTTCAGCCAAGCCTTTCCCAATCATCCTACCTAGAAGCTTCTGATGCTGCAGCTAGGAATGAAACATATGCCTCTCACCCTTCCTTTTTTACAAAAGAGAAGCATTAAAACACTTATTTTATTGTTTTCAGGATGAACAAACATGCTACATCTTGCCAAACAAATACTTCTTGTGATACAGATTGTTTTCCCCGTTTTATACACACACAAATGCACACACACCTTTTCTGAAATCCAGCTGGATTAGAGTTTGTTGGTGTCTCGTAACTTACATCATGGATGCTGGTTCTTATTATAGATGTGTGTTGTGCATTATTTTATTAAAACTTTTGCTACAAATTTGTTATGGCCTTTGGATAGAACAATAAACTCATATGTATATGAATGTATGTAAAAATATTTTTTCATACATGCCAATGAGAAGTAGGCAGTTTGTATATGTTTTCCTTTCTAAGGGCATATGAAATAAAACTGAACCATGTTCTTGGGCCAATCACTCTACCTGTCTCTCTGCTCAGCCTACTTCACAGGGCTCTTGAGAGGATAAGCTGGGAAACAGCATACATCAATCTGAGCTCCTTAGAGAAACAGCTGAATATAAATGCCATTCAATATATACAGTAATACCTCTGGTTACGAACTGTCCTCCTTGCGAACGCTTTGGGTTATGAACTCTGCTAACCCAGAAGTAGATGCGAGTAGAAATCGTGCGCACAGTGGGAGGCCCCATTAGCAAAAGCGTGCCTCAGGATAAGAACAGTTTTGAGTTGAGAACGGACCTCTGGAACGAATTAAGTTTGTTACCAGAGGTACCACTGTACACCCTTTCTGGACCTTATTGTTCTGATTCTTTTCTGCCCCTCCAGGCTTTTTAGATCTGTGCACTTTTCCTCCACTGGATGTTAAATTCTGTTTTTGGTGATGCCGTGTAGCTGATTGTGTAGCTGTCTTGGGCCCGGTCTTATTCGACATCTTTATCAACGACTTGGATGATGGACTCAAGGGCATCCTGATCAAATCTGCAGATGACACCAAACTGGGAGGGGTGGCTAACACCCCAGAGGACAGGATCACACTTCAAAATGACCTTGACAGATTAGAGAACTGGGCCAAAACAAACAAGATGAATTTTAACAGGGAGAAATGTAAAGTATTGCACTTGGGCAAAAAAAAAATGAGAGGCACAAATACAAGATGGGTGACACCTGGCTTGAGAGCAGTAGATGTGAAAAGGATCTAGGAGTCTTGGTTGACCACAAACTTGACATGAGCCAACAGTGTGACACGGCAGCTAAAAAAGCCAATGCAATTCTGGGCTGCATCAATAGGAGTATAGCATCTAGATCAAGGGAAGTAATAGTGCCACTGTATTCTGCTCTGGTCAGACCTCACCTGGAGTACTGTGTCCAGTTCTGGGCACCACAATTCAAGAAGGACACTGACAAACTGGAACGTGTCCAGAGGAGGGCAACCAAAATGGTCAAAGGCCTGGAAACGATGCCTTATGAGGAACGGCTAAGGGAGCTGGGCAGGTTTAGCCTGGAGAAGAGGAGGTTAAGGGGTGATATGATAGCCATGTTCAAATATATAAAAGGATGTCACATAGAGGAGGGAGAAAGGTCGTTTTCTGCTGCTCCAGAGAAGCGGACACGGAGCAATGGATCCAAACTACAAGAAAGAAGATTCCACCTAAACATTAGGAAGAACTTCCTGACAGTAAGAGCTGTTCGGCAGTGGAATTTGCTGCCAAGGAGTGTGGTGGAGTCTCCTCCTTTGGAGGTCTTTAAGCAGAGGCTTGACAACCATATGTCAGGAGTGCTGTGATGGTGTTTCCTGCTTGGCAGGGGGTTGGACTCGATGGCCCTTGTGGTCTCTTCCAACTCTATGATTCTATGATTCTATTCTATGATTCTATGCTTCCCCAACCTGATGCCCTCCAGACTCTTTGGATTCCAGTGGTGACTATCATTCCTGACGGTTGATTATGCTGAGCTGAAGTCCATCTATATCTGGAGAGCACCAGATTGCAAAAAGGCTGCTCCAGGCAGATTGGAAAGTTAACACACACCAAGGAAGGAAGGAAGGAAGGAAGGAAGGAAGGAAGGAAGGAAGGAAGGAAGGAAGGAAGGAAGGATTAGCAAACTATTTCCATCACAAAGCATAAAAACAAAAGCACAAACAAGTAGAGAGAGTTAGCAGAAAGCAGCGGAAGCTCAATTATTGTAAAGCATCGCCATAGGCGAAGAAAACAAGAGTGACTACATTTGCATCCTAAACAGTAGAAGGAGAAAAACACACAGGCTGGCATTCCCTCAAGCACTGGATCATCCCATGGGATGAGAATGCTGCTCCCACAACCCTGCTTATGTCTTTTGCAGCTTATGTCACTTCAAAAACATCTAGGAAGGGGGACAGACAGGTAAGTTTTTTTAAGAGGGTTCAATGTGCTTTGAGAGAGGGTATGCTTCCCATAGCACACAAACAAGTCCCATCCTTCCTAAACGGCCCCTAGCCTCACCTGTCCCTTCACAATTGTCTGAGTGTCCCCTAACACATTGGGGGGGGCAGTCCCAGGTGGTGTAGAGACACATGAAGTCATCACCTGCTGAAACTAAAGTGAGATACAAAAGAAAATAAACAAACTCCAGTGATGGACCTGCAAGCCGACAATGCCTAAAGGAGAGTATTGGAAGGCTTCTGAAAATGAGAGCCAGACATTGGAAGGGGCTGCTTAACCCTCCCTGCCCCACCCACCCATTCTTCTCTGGTCATTTCACCCTGAAGCTGGGTTTCTTCTGACCTTAGGAGACCACTTTGGACAGAAGAGATTGGGGGTTTTATTTTACATAGGGGGGGGGGCTTTTGCAAGGAAGAAATCAGCAAGCCAGAGAAAGGTTAAGAACTCCTCTAGTGCCCCTTCCCTGAAAAAGGGGGGGACACCTTACACTCACATCTACATCAGGAGGGAAATGCAGGCTTGGAAGTGGCACATTTCCCTTCCTCTTGTGTAGATCCAACCTGAGTGAACCCCCGACATTCCCCCACCAATGCATATCTCACCAATGTTTCCAGCAACCTTGTCCTTTTGGGTTGTATATCCTATATTGCCCCTTGCATGTGCTTTACATGACACACACACAAGCATGGAGGCCAAAGAGGGAAGGCACATGTGCCCAAGAGTCAGTGTGGTGCAGTGTCTAGAGTGCTTGACTAACATCTGGGAGAGCCAGGGATCAGACCCCAACTCAGCCTTGAAGCTCTCTGGGTGACTCTGAACCAGTCACAGTCTAACTAACCCCTGGGGAAGGGGGGAAGTGGACACACCACCTTGAACTCCTTGGAGGAACGGTGAGCTATACACTGAAATTAATAAACCAGCAATTCTACAGGTTCCCAAGCTGAGGCCTTTCAAAAAGACTGAATGAATGAGAGAAGAAAAAGTCACTGTGTGAGAGGGTATGAGTGGGGAAGAGGGGAAGGAAAGAAGGAAGGAAGGAAGGAAGGAAGGAAGGAAGGAAGGAAGGAAGGAAGGAGGGTCTGCACTAAGTATCATCTGGTTTAAATATTCTTTTTGAAAGTTGCACATCTCACACAACCCAAAAGATTATCTGTGTGTGTGTATAAAAACTCCAAGTGATATTAGTAAATATCTCCATGACAACACAGCCAGACATCACCTTGTGACATCATCAACAGAATCATGTGAAGTCAACGGTTTTATCATCAGAAATAAATGGTAGGAAAATGAAATGAAGCAGAGGTCATTCAAAGGGGAAAAAGATGGGGCATGAAGCCATGACGTAGAGCATCAAAAGCATGCAGATGTGTTCACAGCAAATGCCAAAAATGGATGGTGCTTTTAGACCAGGGATGGGGAACCTGTGCCACTTCAGGTGTTGTTGGACTACAGCTCCCATTGCCCCTGAACATTGGCTGTGATGGCTGGGGCTGATGGGTGCTGGAGTCCAACAGTATATGGAAGGCCACAGGTTTCCCAGCCCTTCTTTACTCACTCACAAACCACAACAAGGTGTTCAACCCTAATGAAAAATAATTGAGTTTTATGGCCTCAGAGATGCTGGCATTCCAGCACAGTTCACTTGATTATGAAAAGCAACTTATCCACAGACACACTTAGCCCAAGAATTTGTCCACAGTTACAGAATTGAACTGAGCTCATAGCCCTTTCACACAAAAACCAACTCCTGTTTCCCTCACCCTTTCATTTCAGCAGTAAAATTGGGGGAGGAGAGGGAGTCATTTGTTGTTACCATTGTTAGAAACAATTGGGAGTTAGAAATCCTCATGAATCGTCTTCTCATCACCCAGGGACCTCAGAGCCTGACTTACCAGAAGCCCACCCCCGACTTACTCTGAGAGCTATACTTAGCAAGCAACACATTTAAACCACCAACTAGAAGCCCCCAAGACATGTCTGGTCATTGAGCAATGCCAGGCTTAAGGAGAAGCACCAAAAAAGTAGCATCAATGGCAACTTCTGTTGCCAGCAGGCCATAAAGTCAGGGAGGGGATTGAGGCACAGGCACCCATCACTTCCCACAGCCTTGGCAATGTGGGCAGAAGAAGAGTTTGGATTTGATAACCTGCCTTTCACTACCCTTCAGGAGTCTCAAAGCGGCTAACATTCTCCTTTCCCTTCCTCCCCCACAACAAACACTCTGTGAGGTGAGTGAGGCTGAGAGACTTCAGAGAAATGTGACTAGCCCAAGGTCATCCAGCAGCTGCATGTGGAGGAGCGGGGAAGTGAACCCAGTTCCCTAGATTACGAGACTACCGCTCTTAACCACTACACCACACTGGCACCCACCTTTCATCCAATAGGAAACAGCCAAGAGGCACATGCAGGCTTAAGGGAGCTGGAATTTGGAGAAAACTTAGGACAGACTGAGCTCCAATATGAATGCAGTGCAGGTCACCGATACAACATTCACCTCAGCAAGTGTTGCACGTAACCACTGCCTTATCTTAAATTACATGCATTCATGTCATGCTGAGCATGGCAGCAATCTGTGACTCAGGCAGGCCACAGGTGAATTCTTCATGTGTACAAGCTAGCACACACTGTATGGGAACACACGCATGCACAGATAGAGACGTGCGCAGATCAGTGTTTTGCCATGCCTTGCGTCACAACTGAAATCAGGCCGCAAAATCAAAGGATGTTTACTTTGCGGATAAGCTGGACATTGCGGGGCTGGAAAGGGGGCAGGAGGGGCATCAACAGACAGCAGAAGATTCCTCGTGAGAAAAGGCTAATAGAAATGAGGATATTTAGTTTAGAAGACAGGATAAAGGTTTATAATTGCATGTGCATGGCTTGGTGCAAGGGAAGCAGAGAAACAATTTCTCTCTTTTGTATGCGATGTGATCCCACAAATGCTCAGTGAAATGAATGGCTTGTAGAATGAGGGGGGGAAGCAACTTGATGGCTGTAATGAGGATGCTAAAGGGGGGAAATTAAATGGTCTGTGGGCACCAATGTGGCAGTCAAAATTCAGAGCCCACTGTGAAAGAAAAACAAACCACTGACCATCACTCCACATGTTTACTGCATCCTGTCTAATTTGGCCCCCAGACCACAGGTGGGCGGGCACATCTATGTGCTAAGAAAAGCCCCTTGCACACAGAAAACTAGCATGTCCAGCCTGGCTTTCTCCCTGACATGCTGATTTTCTATGTGCAGGAATCTCCCCCCCCCCCCGTGGGTAAGGAAGCAGTCAATCCTGTGAGTTTCCACCTGCAGCAGTACTGGCCAGACACATTTTCCAGCTCAGTGGGAATAAGGTCCCTGCCTGCCACATGAAACACGGAGCCCATTCACACACTGCACAGCAGGAAATCAGAGTTTGTCACCAAGTGTTCACTGCTCAGGGATCGGCAGCAAATCCTATCTCCTATACAAGTGTCGCCTTCACACCTCAGGTTCTCAGTGCATAGAGAAGAACTGGGCAGACTTTAGCCAAATCTCTAAATCCCAGTTTCATTTCCGCTGCTATGAAGTAGGGACAAGAGCAACCTGTGCAACTTTTTGTGTGGATCAGGGACCCTATGTTTCAATTAGGCTTTTCCCTGTCCTGTTTCAAGGGAGGGACCAAGAGTAGACTATAAATGTATCCTCAGCTGATTTCACTGCAAGGAAGGTAGGTCAAGCTAACAGGAAACTCGGATTGAAGGTGAGTCAGGCTAACATATGAAGCTACCTTAAATTGAGTCAAGTTGGTCCATCTAGCCCTGGCGTCTTCCAAATGATATTGAACCACAGCTCCCATCATCCCTAACCACTGAGCGTGTTAATGGGAGTTGGGGTCCAGCAATGTCAGTTTCCCAACCAATGCTGCCTAGCAGGCAGTTTCAGGCAGAAGTACTCCCCAAAACTTGCTACCTGAACCAACCACTACAGGTACACAGAGGAAGGTGCCTTACATCAGGCCAGCCTATTTGACCATCTAGTACTGTCTACTCTGACTGGCAGTGGCTCTCCAAGCTCACACAGGAAAAGGTCTCTCCCATTACCTGCTACCTGACCATTTAGATGCAGATGCCAGAGACTGATCCTGAGTCTTTCTATATCAGTTTTGGGGAAGCTATGCCTTCCCAGATGTTGCTGGACTCCAACTTCCACTATCCCTGGGGCTGAACCGCAGCTGGGGGGCCACAATCCCTGCTGTACTTGCTGAGAAGGTCTTCTACCACTGCGCTATGGTCCCTGTCCCCACGCTCACCCATTTGCCATTTGCATCTCTCTACTACATTGCACCACCATCCAGTTTCATTATAAGAAAACTGCCCAAGCAGGAAAAAAGACATTTGCAATTTCCAGCACCTTCAAGCTAGACACAGTTTAACAAGACCGCAGAGTGGGTTTCCTCCCCTCCTTCCTTGACGCATTATGGATGAATTAAAACGCACCCTTGCTGAGCTGCTGACAGGTGAACATGCTCACCTCCTTTCTACCCTTTGCAAGTGTCGGAGAGGTGTGAATTGGCACTCTGCTCTGCTAAAAGCAAGCTTTAAACATAACATGTTGCAGCCGTGGGATGGCTCCCAGAACAATCTCTGGAGCCTGATTCACAAATTGTCCCCTGGAGTTTAAGCCAGATTCCTAGAGAGCCTGAATGAAAAGGAGACCCAGAAAACTTAAAGCATGTGGGTGAGCCAGCTATCTGGCCACAGGGCAGCAGCCACACAGCGCACCTTATTTCATTCCTGTTTTCATCCTACTCTTCTTCCAAGGTTCATAAGGGGCCACAACAACCCTGTAAGGTTGGCTAGCCTGAGAGATGACAGCTGACCAAAGGTCACCCAGTGAGTTTCATGGCTGAATGGGGATTTGAACCCTGGCCTCCAAACAGAATCATAGGATTGTAGAGTTGGAAGGGACTCTGAGGGTCATCCAGTCCAGCCCCCTGCAATGCAACAAGCTGGCTGTTGAGTGTTCGCTTGGGAGGGTGGAACAGCACTATGGAGCGAAGGATGACTTTGTTGGAAGCTGCCATTCGCAAGTCAGACCATGGGGTCCATCTAGCTCAGTACTGTCTAGACTGACTGGCAACAGGATTTCACCCAAGAGCCTCTCCCAGCCCTGCCTGGCGATGGCCAGGACAGTACCTGGGACCTTCTGCTTGCAAAGCAAGTGTTCTGCCACTGAACTGCGCCCGACATCTCCTTCGGGTGACCAGGTCACATCCTGATTCATAATTCCAACAACAACAAAATTCAGCATATGCAAGCACTTAAAGAGATCTAATGTGGGGCAAGATTGCAGAAAGAACACAATCTTAAGCTACTTCATGATTATCCCTTCACTCCCTCAGGAAAGAAAGGACTCTTTTGGAACAGAGCCTGCCTGCAAGGGCAGCTTCAGAAGGAGACCTCTGTGCCTTCAGGTAGCAAGGGAATAAGACGCAAGGGGTTCTGTAGCCAGAAACTGGGACTTTGTATTTACGGAAGCGTCAGATCCCAGCCTGCCTCTTCCAACCAACACAAACCTCTGCACTTGGCCCAATGAATTCGACGTCAGGTTTGCAACAATAAAAAGATGCTTTGGGGGCCACAGATCTCTTTGGTGGCAGGCAGCTAATTTGCAGTGCAATCCTCAGCATGTTTACTCTGAAGTAAATTCCACAATAATAATAATGGGTGAGGGGTTATGGTTTTTGTTTGTTACCATGCTGTGTATTTTTTGTGTTTTTATATTGTAAAAATGCTCTGTGCTCCTCAGAGGAAGGGCAGTATAGAAATTCCAGCAACAACTCAACGGGGTTTTCTCCCTGGCGAGTTGCACTTAGAATGCAGCATTTTATTCTTGCCACCTACAAGCCATGCAGGACTTGCCCCCATCCCTGGAAAAGGTTAGCAAGAAAAATGCTTGAAGAGCTTCGCATGCAGCGTTGTCACAGTGCAATTCTTATGACAAACTCCGCAAGGCAAGCAGGTCAGGGCTACCATCCCTACATTGCTGCTGGCGGTGAGGCTCACCAAATCTGGGCTTTGCTAAGGCCCCCTGGTAAGTTCGCCACAAAGGCAAGCTCTGAACCCAGAGCTGCCCCATTTGTCGCTCGGTCTCATAACTACCAAGCCACACCAACGTGGCCAGCCTAGGAACATAGGAAGCCACCTTGTACTGGCTCGGCCATTGCTCTCTCGCTCAGACATCTACACCTGGTAGCTGCAGATAGTCGCAGCCCTAACTGGAGATGGGAAATTGAACCAAGGACCTTCAGCATTCAAAGCAAGTACACTTATCCCTGAGCTAAGGACCTTCCCCAGAGGATATGGATCTAGGGTATAGTCCAAGGAACCCTCCAGGGACAGTTGAGCAATATCCAAACAGCTGCTAGGGTGGAAGCAGGGGCACAGCCAGGATTTTTGTTAGAGGGGCAGATTTGTATTTTTTATATTGTTTTTGATGGATGTGGGTATTTAGAGGGAATTTCTGCCACCCCCTGCCACCCCTTGGCTACGCCCATGGGTAGAAGGTCACAGGTTCAATCCCTGGCATCTCCAGGTTGTTGGTTTTCTTATTGTTTCTCAAGGAACCAGAAAGCAAGCAATGCAATGATCTCCTTCCAGATAAGCACTGCCAGTCACTAGTAGACAACACTGGATAAAATGGATATATACTCTGTTTTGCTGCAGGGTGGCTTCCTCTGTCCCATCCCATGCACTACTGGTTTTCTTGTTGGTCTTTTCGGTGCTACTTCCTGCTCTAGATCACCCACTTTTGCATTATTCAAGCACTAAGTCACAGAAAAAGTGGTGCAAACAAGTTCTGTCTGGAACGCAGGGCAAGTTTCTAGTCCCCATGGATGCAGCTAAAACAACAACAACCCCCAACCTAGGCAACACTAAGACTGTTGCACATTGCATGAAGATGACTTCTTCTCACAACATGGAAAGATCAACAAGCGCTGCTGGCGGTTGTGGGGGGGTTCATGGGTTTCCCCACACCAAAGCAGCTGGAGACAGTTCGTCAAATGCTATTAATTGCTGCGGCAAAAAAAATTAGCCCCCCAGCGGTAAAGCCTGGCAGTTCCCCCATGACAGCGGCAGGAGCACAGCGAGAATTCAACTGCCTAAACTTGTTGGGGCAGACAAAAGCTTGAGCGAACCCTGAGCTGAGGAGGATGCGCACGTCCCGGTCCAGGGTCTAGAAAACACGGGGCGAGCGGGACCAGCGCTACTACAAGCCCGGCCAGGCGTCCTCTCCCCCTCCGTCGACCAGGCACCGCAGCAGCAGCAGCCACCCTGCCCTCCAAGCCTGGCATAGTCCTCGCCCCCACCCAGCCCGGGCGCAACGCGCGACTGGTGTCCGGGAGATCGGAGAAGCCTCCGCGGTGCCAAGGGACGCCAGATGGGGAAGATCCGAAAGAGTTTGGCGGCGGACGGAGCCACAGGCAGACAGAAAGGCCCAAGGGGTGCGGGGGGGGGAGCAAGTACATCGGGTTACTCACAGCGCCCGGAGCTTGACCCACATCTTCTTACTGGGGGCGGACTTGAGCTCCAGAGGAGAGGGGCAGCCCTCGGGGGATTCCAGCAGGTCGAGCTGCGGGACCTCCATCGCCGCTGCTTCTGACACCAGACGGGGAGAAAGAGAGAAAAGAAATGGTGAGCCCCGAGAGAGCAAGCGCCTCGATTCCCCTCCCCACCGATCTTCTAGCCGTGCTCCCGCGCGTGGGGGGGGGGCAGGCAATGCTCTTCCCCCACAAGCAAGCAAGCAAGCAAGCAAGCGCGCACCCTCTCCCTGCCTTTGCGCGCTAGCTGGTTACCCCACGTAACCGGGTGGCTTGCTGGGCGCTCGGCGCTGCCTGCAGGACTCGCCGGCCGAGGCTGGTGCGCAAGGAGCGGGGGGCGGGAGGCGGGCTCGGGCGAAGCGAGCCGCCTGAATCATCCGTTGTTGGGGGAGCTGCAGCCAATCCCCCCCGCGCCGGTCTTAATGGCCTCCCTTAACCGAGCGAGGGAGGGAGGGTGGCTTCCCGTGCGATCCCTCCTCCTCCTGCTCCTCGGCCCGGCTCCCGCGATCCACTCTCCTTCCCCCTCTCGGCTCCCACGCGCAGCTCCACAGCGGAGAAGGTGAACCGCGCGCGCCTCCTTCCCTCGCTTCTCCGGGGAAGGCAAGCGGGAAAGGCCGCCGAGTCCCGCGCGCCCTGGCAGGTGCCTGCAGGGGAGGCGAGGCGAAGCCAAAATGGCCCCCGCGCTGGGCCACAAAAGCCCGCGACCCCCGCAGCCTCCATCCTCGGCGAAGGCCGCCCTCGCGACCATTACCCGGCTCCAGTCGCCCTCTCTGCCCGGGGAGACCCCTGGGCGGCGGCGACGTCCCGGGGAAGAGCAGCCCGGGCGCAGCTGCTGGGGATGGTGATAATGGGGCGGCGGCGGCGGCGGCGGCTGCCTCCTCGGAGCGCATCCGGATTCCGGTGGAAGCGTCGCTGGCACCGCGCAACTTTCTGCAAGCGGCCAGCAGCAGCGCGGCTCGCCCCTGTTGCTAGCGCGGCGGCGCGGGCAGTGCGGCAGCGGGGAGAGGCTGGGCGAAGAAGGCGGGCCGGGCAGGGCAGGGCGCAAGGCAGCCAGCCAACAATTCCCCTGGGGCTCCGTTGCGCGGAGAATCCGCGGGACCGAGTCGCGCACCTGCAGGGACCGCTCTGACGAGAGAACCTCTGAGGACGTGCAGAAGCCACCAGGCAGCATTCGGCCTGTGTCAACGTAGAAACTTGTAGCCACTAGGACACGCACTATACATCCCACGCCCCCCAAGACTCCTGGAAACTGTAGTTTACCCCTTACAGACCTGCAGTTATTGGCACTCTTAACAAACTGCGGTTCCCAGGATTCTTTGGCAAGAGATGTGCTATCAATGTCTGGCTGCTGCACAGCCTTTTACTAAGTCCATCACGCTCCATATTCTCAACATCGGAGATGGGGATAATGGGCATAGCCAGGATTTTTGTTGGGGGGGGGCGCCAAACCTCCGATTTGTGCTGCTTTTGATTGATTGGGGGCAGCTCCCCCCCCTTTGGTTAGGCCCATGATGAGGCACCTCAGGTCCAGGGGCCAAGTGCCCCTCTCTGTCCAGCTCTCAGAACTCCTCTCCCCCTGCTCAGGCTTCGAGTCCTCCTTGGGTGTATTGGCCTGACTGAGTTGTGTCCTACAATTTTATGATTCTATGAAATTCCAAACTGCAGGATCTCTTCATGATAGTCGTAGCCAAGCCCATGCAAAGGGGCCGTGGGGAGGAGCAGCTGGGGACCCTGGCCCCAGGCCTCAGAGGCCAAAGCTTGCCAGGGGGCCCACCAGGGACCAGCTACTTTTTTGCTTGAGTTTATAACTTTATTTTAACAAAACTCTCACCCCAGGCCACAGACAAGCTCTGCACAGGCCTGGTCACAGCCACACAACTCACAGCCACACTGCTTTTTAAGATTATACAGCCTTCTAAGATTGGGCAATGAGGGACTAAATGAGGGACGCGGGTGGCGCTGTGGGTTAAACCACAGAGCCTGGGACTTGCCAATCAGAAGGTCGGCGGTTCAAATCCCCGCGACGGGGTGAGCTCCCGTTGCTTGGTCCCTGCTCCTGCCAACCTAGCAGTTTGAAAGCACCTCAAAGTGCAAGTAGATAAATAGGTACCGTTCCGGCAGGAAGGTAAACGGCATTTCCGTGTGCTGCTCTGGTTTGCCAGAAGCGGCTTAGTCATGCTGGCCACATGGCCTGGAAGCTGTACGCCGGCTCCCTCGGCCTATAAAGTGAGATGACCGCCGCGATCCCAGAGTCGGCCACGACTGGACCTAATGGTCAGGGGTCCCTTTACCTTTTTAAGGTTGGGCAAATGATTTGCTCCAATATTTGCTTTCAGAGCAGCATTTTCCTTTTAAGTAACCCTGCCTTTCTCAGAACTTGCACATCCTTTTCTTGAAACCAAAGCACCTTGTCTTTCCAGTGTTCCTAAATGCTGAGCCTTGGAGCAAATGGAACAACTCCTCTTCAGTTTTCTTTTCCAGGGTGGCCCTGGGAGCCAGTGGCTCTCTCGCCTCCTCTTTCCCTCTGGTTGGCTCCAATCAGCACAAAGGGTGAGAAGACATATTTTCCATGGTTCAAAGCTCCGCATCTATGCTCCCTGCTATTCTAAACCACTACACCTCTGCTGGTAGATCTCTAGATGAGCTGAAATAGATTGGCATGGATTTCTGTCTCTCAATTGTTGAACAATAGCTGCATGAAAATGGCTGCATCAGGATATCCCTTTCAAGAATCCATTGCCCTCCTGGGTGGGTAGTCGTCACACAGCCTGCACCTGTACATCTGAGAGTAGGACCCTGGTCCATAGCTGTGACGTCAAGAGAGTTTGGAGAGCCCTCACGGATATGGTGCTGTCAGACACTCATCATCTTCAAGGCTGTGCATAATTCCCTCTATTTCTGATGCTCAGGCTGTGAGTGCTGTTACTTGTGTAGCCAAAATAGTACCATCCCACACACAGCCTTGGGTAAGCTCAATTTCTGCAGAAAGATAAGAACATTTTGGGAGGGGTGGGGCTAAGAGAGAAGCCAAGAGCTCAATGATCACTGTTGTAGTGGGGGACAGGAAAGCAGGGGGTGGGTTGCAGTCCTAATGGGGAGCACTCTGCACTGCACTCTTTTGTTTCAGATCCCACTTGTAAATAACCTAAACCTTCACAATAGCTATGGCCTACAATTCAATGTGCTCGTCCAGCAAGATCTTATTCCTGTTTACCCAGAACTTTTGGTGTTGGCACCCATCTGTCTCAAGAGACAATGGAGTGTGCCTCCAGAGGTAAAGTCAAACTGCTGGAGCATCACAGCATCTGCTGCAGAGACTGGTAACTCAAAGCTGCTGCCTCCCACGTTGTTTTCGCTGTGTTAGCAACACAGAAGTGACCTCCCCGGGGCACAAACCTGGGCAGTGTGTATGGAGGTCTTGGGCTGTTCAGATGACAAGATCCCCTCTCGGCCAAAGCTGAGGTGGTCCAAAGGAAAGCAGAGCAAGATGTTTGGCTCCAGCAGGGCTGCAAGTGTTGCTGGGAGGAGGTGTACAACCAGGGTTGCCAACTTGAACAAATCATGGGGAGGAGGTCAGCCCCACCCTGCATAATCAATCAGAAGACACACACCATTTGAATGACAATGTCCATCCACTTTTGGGGGGGAACTATCCCCCTTAAATATTTTATTTTTGGGGGTGGAAGGGACCTTGGCCCCAAGAGGTTGGCTCCTGTGCATACAAGGAGTAAGCGTGATTTGTGTGTGATTTACTCCTTAGCCTTGTCTTCTCCTGAAGATGTCCTGCAAGGCAGTGGACATGGATTTTTCCTGGGGGTTTACTGCCAAAGCCTTTCTCACAATGAGTTTAGCTAAAACACAGTGGAGGTTTAAGATCAGTTTTCCTTCTCCTAAATGGGCCACCTTCCAGGTTGACAAGCCCCATCTGCCCCTCACTTCCCTCTACAGCACATGCGGAAGCCGCCTTCTTGACCATGTGACCCACTATTTGCTTAATCCTCCAGAGCCTGTTTTCCCATGCAGGGGAAGTTCCTAACTCACCAAGGGTTTGAGACCCATCGGCTCCCCTCACCTGGTTTAGCCAGCCTGTCAAAGCCATTTCCCAGAGTGTGACTGCTGTCCCATGCTGACAGCTTCAAGGAACCAAAGGTGAGAGCTGAATTGTGGGGAACTTGGGCAAAATCAGATAAATGCAAGCTGCTAAAAGGGGTGGGGATGGGGACTCTAGTCCTCTTGCAGATGAGTCAAAGCTGAACCCTGCAACCTTGCCACTGCCAGAGGTTCAGCTGTGGAATGTTTTGTGTAAAAGTAATGGGCATGTCCGGGTGGGACGTGGGTGGTGCTGTGGGTTAAACCACAGAGCCTAGGACTTGCCAGTCAGAAGGTCAGTGGTTCGAATCCCTGTAACGGGGTGAGCTCCCATTGCTGGGTCCCTGCTCCTGCCCATCTAGCAATTCGAAAGCACGTCAAAGTGCAATTAGATAAATAGGTACTGCTGCGGCGGGAAGGTAAACGGCCCTTCCGTGCACTGCTCTGATTCGCCAGAAGCAGCTTAGTCATGCTGGCCACATGACCCAGAAGTTGTACACCTGCTCCCTTGGCCAGTAAAGTGAGATGAGCGTCGCAACCCCAGAGTCAGCCACGACTTGACCTAATGGTCAGGGGTCCCTTTACCTTTACCTAATGAGCATGTGCAAATTGCCTCCATCTTGCTAGTGAGAAAATTTGGAACTGGGGACCAGGGATTTCAGGAAACCTTTGGTTGCCTCACCTCTTCTTTAGAAATTAACCAATGGAATCAGGAAAGTATCACTGAACTTAAGGGTGCAGTACGCGGGTAGTGCTGTGGTCTAAACCACAGAGCCTAGGACTTGCCGATCAGAAGGTCAGTGGTTCAAATCCCCCCGATGGGGTGAGCTCCCGTTGCTCTGTCCCAGCTCCTGCCAACCTAGCAGTTCAAAAGCATGTCAGAGTGCAAGTAGATAAATAGGTACCTCTCTGGCGGAAAGGTAAACAGTGTTTCCAGGCGCTGCTCTGGTTCGCCAGAAGCGGCTTAGTCATCCTGGCCACATGACCTGGAAGCTGTTTGTGGACAAATGCCAGCTCCCTCGGCCTATAGAGCAGGATGAGCATGCAACCCCAGAGTCATCCGCGACTGGACCTAACAGTCAGGGGTACCCTTACCTTTACATTACTTGGAAGCTGGTTATATTGCTAATTCAGGAAACATTACTGGGCACTGGTGGTGACCAGGATTGCCACCTTTTAACTGGCTCTGCCTGAGGCACAGACATTAAGCAACTGACGCTTTCTCTGAATGGCACAGAAGGAAGTGGGGATGGAAGTTATTCCTCTGCTATTGGAGATGTCATGAGGCTTAGAAATTGCAAAGTTGAATCTATATGCCGGGAAAAGCCGCTAATTCTGCAACCAGCTCTTTAGTCCTCAAATAGAAGGATGATCCACAGTGGCCTGCTCTAGGGGAGGGTATCCTTCTGAAGGCTGGAGGCCAGTGCCAAAAGGGGGTGAAGCAACAAATGTAAATTTTATCTTGGTGTAATCTGCTAGTTTCTATATTCACTCACACACATCCCCTTCTCTATCTTCCATTCAGGCAGAGTTCCATTCCAATCAGAGTTGTAGGACACATTGCAGCCAGGCAAAAACACTTGGGGTGCAAAGCAGGGCCTGGGAGCAGTGTGGCCTGGACAGAATTTGGAGGGCCAGAGAAAGGTTTGGAGGGCCACATTCATCTTCTGAGCCTTCTGATATACAAGTATTGGCAGCAGTGGCGGACATACATGTTTGAAGCCCTGAAGCTTGAATTGGGGCCCCTTCACAATGAGTAACCACAGTTATCTTCTTCAGTGCGGTTGTTCCATAACAGTTCACCACAATTGGTGTGTTTTTTAAAAAATTACTAAATCTCAGATTTTGCTTAAAACCGCTATACCGTGACACTCCACCTCTCCATCATCTGTGCTAATGATTCTCAAAGCTTGAGGATTGTTGAAAAATATACAACAACAAAAATTAATCAATTTGAGTTGTGCAATACAAATTGGGTCTACTAGACACAAAGTTTTTAAGCAAGTGGACTAAAATTGCTTCTTTGACCCCTCCAGGATTAGGGGCCTGAAACTGATGCTTCATTAGTTTCATAGTAGATCTGCCACTGATCCTGTTTCCCTCCCTGCTCTGAAATCCTCCACACACCGTTTGATGCAGATTAAGTGGCCATTAAAGACATAGGGGCAGGCCAGGGGCTGGTTTTGATCAGTCGGTGATTCTGATTGAAATAGGAGACAGATTTATAATCTGTTTTCACTCCCGGAGGCCAGCAAAAGAAATTAAGGCAGCCTCATCCCCCCTCCATCCCCCCAAATAACTGTGACACAGCAGCCTGCTTCAGGCTCTTTCTTGCCCCTGTGCCATTAACAGCAGCTTGGCACGCAGGCATCACAAGGGCTGCTGTGCCCACACTCCTTGCCTTTAGGCCTCCTTGTGGGAAGCAGAAGGCTGGACTGGACAGGCCATTGGTCCAGGGACGCGGACTTATAAAAAATATTGGGGGGGCCCGGGAAAGCTCATGAATAATAAATAAGCTCATGAATATGCAAATAAAGTGGCGCCGCCTCCTCGTGAGCGAATAGGGGAGAGCGTGCTGCGCCTATTAATCAGCTCCAAGGACCTTCTGCTAGGGAGGGAGGGAGGGAGGGAGGGGAGCCCTGGATCGCCCTCTGTTTCTGTCTTGCAAGAAACAAGGAAACAGGAGGAAACATTGTATCCGCTGTTGCTACATTTTGTAGCGCGCTTCTTCCCCGCTTTCTGCTCTCGGTTTCTTGCGCTCTCCTGGCGGATCGCGTGCTCCAGACACGGGGCTGCTGCTTCCTGACTTCGGATTGGCTGCCTCTCACCTTGGACGATGCCCATTGGTCAGCGATGGTTCTTTGAGAAATCCTGATGTTTCATTGAGGGGTTTCGGGACTCTATTGAAGGGTTTACAAGCCTTCAATAATCTCCGGCGCTCTGCTGGAGGGGCGTCGGAGATTATTGGGGGGGCGGAGCCCCCCCAAACAAATTTTTGAGGGGGCTCGGGCCCCCTCAAGCCCCATGGAGTCGGCGCCTATGCATTGGTCTGATCCATCAGGGCTCTTCTTATATTCGCAAGTGTGGCTGGGAGATAAAAGATGAGGGGAAATCCATCACCTGCTTCATTACTGCGTCTCAGCCTCTTGTTCAAAGCCTATGAGCAGAGCTGGAGGTAAACAGAGGTACCTGACCAGGGTACAACCTGGGCAGTAGGATCTTATATTACTGGAAAATTTACAATTCCCTAACATATTTATTTATGTATTGCATTGTATTGCATTCCTAGAGCACAGGGCAGACCAAAAACACACACCATAATTTTGTTCTGTGAGACCCTGAGACCTCCAGGTATAGGGTGGTATATAAATTCCATAAATAATAAGGTGGGGAAATCTCTTTTCCATAGAAGAAGATGGTAATTCTGGCCCCTATTAGGAGACTCTTTCACAATTCTTCATCCACAAAGCAATTTTAAATAGCCTACTATCTGTGGCTCAATGGCAGAGCAGATGCTTTGTGCGTAAAAAAGACGTCCCAGGGTCATTCCCTGGAATGCAACCCCCATGCGAATCAGGGGTTGCCTGAAATTTAAGAGATACTTTATTATCAAGCAAATACACATATATGTACAATAGCCATCAAATGAGCTGTCTAACGGAACAAGCTGACTGATGGGCTTGTTCTTGTTCATCTTAGATGCATACAGCCTCTGCTCAGCGCTCCCTTTAAAGAATATTTTTTTTCTTGCATCCCCCCTCTAAAAACTAGGTGTGTCTTATGGTCAGGTGCATCTTATGGAGCGAGAAATATGGTATATAATTGTGTGAGGTGAGCACAAAGTGAGCTGCAGAAAAGAGGAGAAGGCAAGG
This sequence comes from Podarcis liolepis, assembly GCF_965112155.1. Taxonomy (NCBI): domain Eukaryota; kingdom Metazoa; phylum Chordata; class Lepidosauria; order Squamata; family Lacertidae; genus Podarcis; species Podarcis liolepis. The sequence continues at coordinate 2,489,564 of NC_139555.1, forward strand.
CATAGAAATGGGGGGGGGTCCCCAGTGCAATGGGGGGTTGAGAAAAGGGGTAGGGGAGAAAGGGTGAAGGGGCCACAGTGAGCCTCCCAAGCCTGAGGTTCCGGATCATTTTGTTTTTGTTGTTTAGTCGTTTAGTCGTTTAGTCGTGTCCGACTCTTTGTGACCCCCTGGACCAGAGCACGCCAGGCACCCCTGTCCTCCACCGCCTCCTGCAGTTTGGTCAGACTCATGTTTGTAGCTTCGAGAACACTGTCCAACCATCTCGTCCTCTGTCGTCCCCTTCTCCTTGTGCCCTCCATCTTTCCCAACATCAGGGTCTTTTCCAGGGAGTCTTCTCTTCTCCTGAGGTGGCCAAAGTATTTTCTTTTTAAAAGTAGGAATTGGCTTTGCCTCTTACTTTTTCTAGCCAACAAGCAGCCACCCTCCTAAGGTTGTGCTCAGCTCTCTGCCAGCAGGTTAGCAACTCTAAACGGAATCTCATGCAAAGAAATGAAGCAGGTGAAGCCAATCAGGAAGATAGGAGTGGAAAAATCTTTACCTGCTTAACTCCTGTTTGTCAGGCTGCTTGTTAAGAGGCACAAGAGCAAAGCTGGAAAATAAAGTGGCAACAGTAATTGGAAAACACCATGTCAGCTGTTCACATGGTAAGATTCCTCAATTAGAGGTTTGCTGCAATGCTTGTGGAATTCAATTTCTGTTCATTCCAGCACAAACTAACTTGATCTGCATCTCCCAGATTAAAATAATAATAAAAAGAGCCCTGCCTGATCCGACCACAGACCCACCTGGTCCAGCTGTGGTCAAGAGCAGCTCTCTCCCCTCTTGTGATACCCAACAACAGGTATTCAGAATCATATGGCCTCCAACAGTAGGACTTAGCCATCATGGCTGATAGCCACTGAGTGCCTTCTCCGTGAATCTGTCAAGGCCCCTTTCAAAGTGCATGGGTCAGGATGTAATTATCCTTGCACTTCTCTGAATTTTGTGGTGCCCTTTAGAAATGCAGACATTAAAATAAAAGATGGATTGAAATACATATTTTGTGATAACGTATGCAATGGAAGACAGAAGAAGGAAGTTAATACCCATTCATTAGTTCCCATTAAATAGATATTATACGGTTAATGATGAATAGCAGCTTATCCATGTGGTATTGATTATTGGCTATATGGATGTATGCATATTCTTAAATATACATACATACAGATAGTGTAATGGTTATAGAGATGGCCACAGACCCAACAATGTTAGCAAAAAGAGTTGGTATTAATTTATTTTTTAATAGAACATTATGTATTTTATATGTGTGAAGGCACAGATATAAGGATTTATTTAATAGATGACCATCCAGTGGCAGACTTTCATATTTCAGTGGCGCTAAAATTTGGTTCCCCACTCCTCCTCTCTCAGTCTGTTCTGCAATATTGTTCCCCGCCCCCGGAGTGCAGCATCCAGTCTGGCCAAACTGGTCATGTTACCTAAAACTGCCTCCGGACCACCCTAGCTGGTGAGTTTCCAGCTGCTGCTCATGAGACTGGTATGGGGATGGCAGTTATGGGCACAGCTGTCAACGTTTCCCTTTTTAACAGGGAAATCCCCTTATTCAGAATAGGATTCCTCGCAAGAAAAGGGAAAGGTTGGCAGCTATGGCTATGGGTTGCACTTAGAAATACAAAAAATAATAACAATTTCCTTTAAGAGAAATCCAGAAGCTTATCTCCTGGGGATCACAGATTTGGATATCCCGCCAAAAAATGAAGAGTATATTTTTATAAGCCACAGTGGCATCAAGAGTTCTTATCGCTACAAAATGGAAGAGCGATGAAATCCCCTCTACCTATGAATGGATCCAAAAGTTAACAAATTATGTGGAACTAGATAGTTTATCAGAAAAAATAAAGAACAAACCAAAACAGGAATATATCTCAAAATGGGAAGTCTTCAAAGTTTATTTGATAAACAATTACAGTAGTTTAAACTGCCGCAGCATTTGAATAACTTTAGTAGTAGATTTAAGAAAGATATGAAATCTAAGATAAATCAATAATTAGTTAATTTAAGATAAAAATGTGTATTAGGGGGTCAGGGGTTTATTTTTTTTTTTTTTTATAAAATTTTTATTGGTTTTGCAACATTTTTAAGAAAAACAAACAAACATTAAAAATGACAAACATACACGTATAGTTTCAAACATATTTTCATAAACCTCTTTTCTTGGACTTCCCCATACCCCCCCTCTCTGCATCCCAATGTCCGTAGTTCAACTAGCAACTCCCAATTGTTACTTTCCAATCTCAATCATCTTAGTCCTCTTTTATAGTCTAACCTTATATCCCTGTACCCCTTTGTCTCTGAAAACCACGACATTTTAGCATTCATTAAGTTTATAGTAGTCCTTAAGGTAGCTTTTAAATTTTCTCCATTCTTCTTCCACCGTCTCTTTTCGTTGGTCACGGATTCTGCCTGTCATCTCGGCCAGTGTCATATAGTCCATCACTTTCATCTGCCATTCTTCCAAAGTGGGTAAATCTTGTGTCTTCCAATACTTTGCGATGAGTATTCTTGCTGCTGTTGTGGCATACATGAAAAAAGCTCTATCTTTCTTTGTCACCAGTTGGCCGACAATGCCCAAGAGAAAGGCCTCTGGTTTTTTAGGAAAGGTACATTTAAGTACCTTTTTCATTTCATTATAGATCGTTTCCCAGAAGGCCTTAATCTTCGGGCATGTCCACCAAAGGTGATAAAAGGTACCTTCAGTCTCTTTACACTTCCAACATTTGTTATCGGGCAAATGATAGATTTTTGCCAGCTTGACTGGGGTCATGTACCACCTGTATACCATTTTCATAATATTTTCCTTTAAGGCATTACATGCCGTAAATTTTATACCGGTGTTCCATAACCATTCCCAGTCAGCTGACATAATATTGTGTCCAACATCCTGAGCCCACTTAATCATTGCCGATTTAACTGTTTCATCCTGTGTGTTCCATTTCAACAACAAGTTGTACATTCTAGATAAATTCTTAGTGTTGGGTTCTAACAGTTCAGTTTCTAATTTTGATTTTTCCACCTGGAAACCGACTTTCCTGTCCTGTTTAAAAAATTCCATTATTTGGCGGTATTGGAACCAATTTTCTACTTTATGCTTCAATTTCTCCTGAAATTGTGAGGAGGATGTGAGGGCGATCTGGCTGCGACATCTGTCACCCCATTGATCGCCAGGGTTGATTCGGCTGATCTGGCTGGCTAGGCGGGTGTCCCCTTCCTCCCTCACCGCTCCATGTGCGTCCCTCCCGAAGCTGCGCGCTCGGTGGAAGAGGACGACCATCCCAGATAGAAGGAGTGTACCGTTCTTCGGTCAAGGGTATACGATAGCTGCGCTCCCCTGCTAGAACCTCCAAACAGGGGGTCAGGGGTTTAGGAGCAGAGTATTAGGGGGTCAGGGGTTTAGGAGCAGAGGCACGGGCAAGGGAGGAAACAGAGAGCGAAGGGGAGGAGGCAGAAGAAAAGATGAGTGATGACGACGACCCGAGATCTCCTAGTCTTTCCAGTGAATCAGAGGATTCACAGAAAGGAGCACCAGTGGCCAGGGCAAGGGGGGAGTCTAGGGGGGCACCCCAGGAAGATAGAGCCAGAGGGGACTCAGAGGAGAGCAGCTGGAAATCGGGACCAGCGTCACCGCCAGGAAGCAGGGAAGAGGAAAGGAGCCAGGGGGGAAGCGCTGGCAGCTCACCACAGGAGGGAGGGCATGAGTCAGGAGTGGCCACACCTCCATCGGGGAGCGAAGAAACGGTTAAGAGGAAAGTGGAAGGTTGGGCGCGCGCGCCAAGTTCAAATGCAGAGGAAGGCGGCGCAGTAAGCAGCCCCGAAAGGGAACCAGGTCCTAAAGCCCGGCGCAAGGAGGCAGGAGGGTCCGGGTCAGCGTCAGAAGAATCCCGGAAGGAAGAAGCCCCGGGGGGTAGAGGGACCCAGAGGAGGACAGTCAGGCGGAAAAGGTGGAGCAAGGCTAGGATATTAAGTTGGTGCACACGGGGCGGAGACTCAGACGGAGCTTCGCCGATCTAGCTACTAGACGTAGAGTTGCGCGCAGCAGCGTGGGAATGGAAACTGTAATTCAATAAAGACTTTTACTTAATGATCGCTGGCTAGCGTGATCCTCTGTGAGCTAGGATCTTCAAGCAGCTCTGACAGATATGAAATCTAAGATAAATCAATAATTAGTTAATTTAAGATAAAAATGTGTATTGGAAATAAATAATAGATAATTGAAACAAGGAATGGACGGGAGATCAGGTCTATAGTCCAAGGACCGCTTTTTGCTTTATTGATTTGTAATTAATATTATCTCTATCACTGTTTTGTTTGTATTTTTGTCTTGTTTCCCCCCCCCTTTTTTTGGGGGGGTACAATAATTAAAAAAAACTGTGGATACAAAGATGCAGGATAAAACTTTGGTGTTGGTTGGCATGCCTCTCCCCATACCAGCCAGCCTGCCCCCTAATGTCAGCGAGGGAGGGGCGCTGCTTGCGGTCCCATCAACAGGGAGAGCTTCTTGGGCAGAGATCTGCAGCAGGGCCTTCTCTCTGGTAGCACCCCAGTTATGGAGCATCCTCCCCTTAGGCTCTATGGGGCAGTGAACTAGATTCAGCTGGTGGACCCAGGTCCTGGGTTACCCAACCCCTGATGAGTCACTTTAAAAAGGTAGACAGCGTCCCACCCACCTGTCAATTACCAGAGCGTAGAGGAACAGATGGTCACAACTCGGATTGGATGTTGTTGCATGGCAAAGACATTGGATGTTGTTGCATGGCAAAGTATTGCACTTGGGCAAAAAAAATGAGAGGCACAAATACAAGATGGGTGACACCTGGCTTGAGAGCAGTACATGTGAAAAGGATCTAGGAGTCTTGGTTGACCACAAAGTTGACATGAGCCAACAGTGTGACGCGGCAGCTAAAAAAGCCAATGCAATTCTGGGCTGCATCAATAGGAGTATAGCATCTAGATCAAGGGAAGTAATAGTGCCACTGTATTCTGCTCTGGTCAGACCTCACCTGGAGTACAGTACTGTGTCCAGTTCTGGGCACCACAATTCAAGAAGGACACTGACAAACTGGAACGTGTCCAGAGGAGGGCAACCAAAATGGTCAAAGGCCTGGAAACGATGCCTTATGAGGAACGGCTAAGGGAGCTGGGCATGTTTAGCCTGGAGAAGAGGAGGTTAAGGGGTGATATGATAGCCATGTTCAAATATAGAAAAGGATGTCACATAGAGGAGGGAGAAAGGTTGTTTTCTGCTGCTCCAGAGAAGCGGACACGGAGCAATGGATCCAAACTACAAGAAAGAAGATTCCACCTAAACATTAGGAAGAACTTCCTGACAGTAAGAGCTGTTTGACAGTGGAATTTGCTGCCAAGGAGTGTGGTGGAGTTTCCTCCTTTGGAGGTCTTTAAGCAGAGGCTTGACAACCATATGTCAGGAGTGCTCTGATGGTGTTTCCTGCTTGGCAGGGGGTTGGACTCGATGGCCCTTCCAACTCTATGATTCTATGAAAGACACACTGGATGCCATGCTTGATCACTCCCACCATACAGTTCCTTTGCACAGTTGTTGAACAGGACTGTTGTTGTTTTCCTTGATGTCTCCCCAAATTTTATTATATTGAGACAGTTTCATTTGCTGTACAGATACCACTTTGGGACCATTTATGATGGAAAGCAGTAGACAGGGCTCTGAAATAAATAAGAATAACTGTGCCAGCTCTCTCCAGCTGACAGAGAGAATAGGATTAGGTCCCAAACCAAACATTTTCACTGCAAGCTTCCAAGCTGTGTGAACCTCACCCCCTGATTGAAACAGCCCCCCCTCCAATGTCAAGTGCTTCGTTCTCTATAAATGTTCACCTTGCCTCTCAGCATGGAGGACTTTTGCTGATAGTCTTTTGGGGGCTGCTTTTCAGTGATCCAGCTTTCGGGTACCAACTGTTAACAGGCTCACTAGTTATTTCCCTTTGGTGGATTCACAGCTCTGCCTTTGGTTGTATCTGGACCTGGGCTTTATGTAACTTGTTTATGTAACACAAGTGGGTGGGTGACTTGTTTCTTCGTCATGTCACAATTGTGCTGCAGCAAGAGTGGCCTCAAAGTGGCAGTTTCCATCGCAGAGCTGTTAGAGGAATTAAGCAACAGAGAAGAGGTGGGGGAGTAATAAAAAAAAAAAAATCAGTATTCTGAAAGGGTCATTATTTTGACTATTTCTCAAAGGAAAATTCTAAAAGCACCACACACACATGAATGCAAAATATCATTATGAGTTGTGGTAGGTTGAATGCTGAGACCCTTCTAATTCCTGGCTCCAACAAGTGTTACAAACCTCCCGGCCCCTTGCTTTCTAGGTGCGGAACAAGTGGAAGTGTAGAGGAGCCCACAGAGCCCTGAGCTCTCGTGTTATGGGAGCAGCATTAGCCTCTATTGGACAGGGAGGTGATGTTCATCTCTATGCTGTGAAAAGCATTTCCTGCTCATTCCTGCAGATCAAGCTGCTGTTAAAGGCATTCAAGCAGGTCAAGCTGCTTTCCTTAGTCAGTTGACAACCTCATCGGCTCTCCATTCGCTCCTCTACACTGGCTAATAATAATAATAATATTTTTTAAAAAATGAGGGTAATTAGTCCCATGGCATGAGGCTATGGGAAATTTCAGGAGCCTGAAATTCAGGCTTTCCTGATATTCCCAGGTGGGAGGGAGAGAGAAGCCTCGCCATTTGTCAGTCACATTACCTCCCAAAGCTATTTGTGCTACTTCCTAACACAGCTTGAAATTAGCAGGTCCTCTCGCCCGGATATTATTAGTTATTATAACAGCACTCTGGGGGAATAACCATCTCAATTAAAGCAATCCCTCTCTTCTTCTCTCTTTCTCCCCCTTTTGTAGACACACAACACAAACCATCACAGCCTTATGTAAACCGTAGCTATTGTACCCATTGTTATTTATTAACAGCAAATTCCCAAACTGTTCCACTGAGAGAGCCAGAATAATAGCTCAGCAGAGGAAAAGGGAAGGCCGCTTAAACAAAAATCTAAGAGAGAAGGTAAAAGCAGGTTTTGTAGCCCAAGTTAGAAATAGCCTGAGGCTTTAGGCACCAAATGAAACACCGGCAACCGGTGTGAGCAGCAGCTAAACAGTCTGCTGAGTACTGAGTACCAGGCTACTCACAACCTGGGCATAAAACTTAAATGATGTTTCTGAAGAGTCTGATCTTGGATCAAACACCAGGTCCTACAGGGCAGCAGGGAGTCCTTGCATGCGCTCCAGTTATTTGCCAGAGATGGCCTCTCCAGTTTACTGCTGCTTTCCTCTTGATAGATCAACCCTTATTTAGCCTTAGGGGATGTGGGAACAGACAATGTCATTTTAAAACGTTAAAACCTTTGTCTCAAAGAGCAGGGCATCAAATGTTTGAATAAATAAAAAATATGATCCGATACTGTCAAAGATCAAGTACTATGTATTAAATATTGAAATCAAAATACATTCAGGTGTCAGGTATTCTGGAGAATATCCTGCAAATCTTTCATCATCCAGAACCTCGAGAGGCTGCGAAGGTCGGCGACATCAAAGCTCACAAAGGAGAATCGGGGGGAGAGAAGGAAACTTGTCTCCGCTCCAATTTTGATACTGCCAGCAAGAGTTGTAAGAGAATCTCAGATGGGCGATGCCAAGGCAGCTCCCAGAACCTCAGATACTTTAATTGCCAAAGGTACTGAAACATGGTCTTGAATTTTAAATGCAAAGAAAAAGAGCCAAGTGGGAGAGAGATGGAGTGAGCGGGAAGAAAAGGAACAGCAATAATAGCAGGGAGTGGCAGAGTGGGGACAGCCACAAAGCCAGGATTGACAGCTGTCACTAAAAAATCATGGGGATAAGCAAAATCTAAGAGTTTGTGGGGGGAGGGAGAACAAACCGCATTGTGTGAGCTTGAATGCCACCCGCTTCAGAAATAACAGGAGAGGAAAAACAAACAGGGCCACGGGCTACATCTGTTGCTCATGAGGGCTTGTGACAGGGAAATTAATTGTGCTCACTCCTGTACAGGACTTGCTAATGCAAAAGGAAACTCTGACCACAACTGGGGGAGGGGGGAGAGTCCAAGGCTCTGTGGCAGAACCCACCCAGACCTGCCAGTTGGAAACGCGCGGAACAGAAGCTGAACACAAAAAGCATGGGCCCCAGCGAGGTTTGCCCTGGACTCAGTCACACTCCCACTTGCCCAGCCACTTCCCCCCTGGAAAATCTGTCCTTTAACATTGAATCGGAACAAACAGCAACTGGGTTTTCCATGGATTGTCGCTGGTTTCGCTCTAGTGTGAAAGGCATACCCTCCAAGGTGTTGAGTCCCAAAACTGAGCCGCGCTTCTTTCTGCCTGTGCTCCCATGTGGTCACATGATCCGTGCAAGAACAATTTGGGACCAATTTACTTGAACTCCGCCCATGCCCTCTCAACAGCTTCAGTCTATGGAATTGGTACTTTTAAAATGCCATGTGCTGTTTGTTCCACACTTGCCAGGAATTGATCCTTCAGTGTGGCAGTGCTGAAGGCAGTGCATTCATCAGACAGCCACCTTTGCTGCAGTCACCTTTTTTGGTTCCAGCAAGCCTATCCAGGCCTGTGATTTTACCATGTAATGTTGTTGTTGTTGTTGCTGTATAATAGTTCAGTTTCTTACCCCCCTTTACCATAAGGGTAGGTTACAACAATTTAAAATTTAATATAATAAACAGTCTCAAACAAATTGCAGTCAAAGGAGTAAGGAGATTCCTGAAAACACAGATCTCAGCTGTGCAAGGCCCAGGTAAAGAGCCGCTTCTTCAGCAGACGATGGAAACCGTGTAATGAAGGTAGCAGGTGCCCTCTGTGGGTGAGGGAGTTCCAGAGCCTGAGAGCTGCTGCAAAGAATGCCCTAAACTCCAGAGGGCAGCAGATCTACCAAGAGGGCCCCTCTCTGCTGATCTAAACACCCAAGACAGGGGTCTGCAACCTTTAAGACAAAAAGAGCCACTTGGACCCGTTTCCGAAGAAAAACAACAACTGGGAGCCGCAAAACCATTGTGACATTTAAAGCATGTGCGCCGCTGCCCTCTGATCTGACAGCGGGCGGGAAGGTGACGTTGGGACGGTGCGTGACTAACGCATGCAACGCCCCCATGCGATGTCACAGCCAGTACAGCGCCCGCCACAGTGGGGTGTGTCGGGGCGCACAATGCGCCTCCTCCCCTCGCTAGTATCTGCCCCGGAGCCACGGCAAAGATGTAAAAGAGCCACATGCGGCTCCGCAGCCGCGGGTTGCAGACCCCTGACCCAAGAGGTCTGTAGGAAAGGAAGCCACTTTTCAGATATTTGGGGGGCCTGAGTCATTTAAATGGGCACCTTAAACTGGGCCCAGAAACAAACTGGCAAGTGACAACCAATGCAGCTTTTTCAGCACATGGGTTTTATAATTGTTGATCTATTTTAAAATGTGGCATTACCTTGTTTTTAATGCTTGCCTTTTACCAGTATTTTTAATATATATCATAAATGGTCCTTTATAAGCTGCTAAGAGACAGTGGTATTAACAGTTTGTTAAGTTAAAAAATCCTGATCATTAGTCAAGCTGGCCAGGGCTGATGGGAGCTGGACTCCAGAAACCTCTAGAAGGTGACATGTTGGAGATATATATAGATATATATATATAGATATAGATACACACACACACACACACACACACACACACACGATATAGATAGATAGATAGATAGATAGATAGATAGATAGATAGATAGATAGATAGATATGGGATGCAGGTGGCGCTGTGGGTTAAACCACTGAGCCTAGGACTTGGCAATCAGAAGGTCGGCAGTTTGAATCCCCGCCACAGAGTGAGCTCCCATTGCTCAGTCCTTGCTCCTGCCAACCTAGCAGTCTGAAAGCACATCAAAGTGCAAGTAGATAAATAGGTACCGCTCCGGCGGGAAGGTAAACGGCATTTCCGTGCGCTGCTCTGGTTTGCCAGAAGCGGCTTAGTCATGCTGGCCACATGACCCGGAAGCTGTACGCCGGCTCCCTAATGGTCAGGGGTCCCTTTACCTTTACGATAGATAGATAGATGATAGATAGATATAGATAGATAGATAGATAGATAGATAGATAGATAGATAGATAGATGATAGATGATAGATAGATAGATGATAGACACACATACACACACACACACACACACACACACACACACACACACACACATATTACAAAGGAGGCTGATTGAGAGCAACATCAACCAGAAGGTTCTCCTGCGGGAGCTCTACTGAAATGAATCCCATGGAGGAGAATGGAAGTTGCTACCACAGCAACAAAAGCCAATCTAAAGCATCGGGCTATAAAAGAATGTAGCCCTAAGAGATTTAGCAATCTGTTCCGCATACAGCTGCCAGCTGCGTCTTACTTAAGCCAATTGTCTCTTATTGGAAAATATTACATCCCTACAGAACAAAACCAACACATCTCTTTCAGAAGACAACAGATTGCTAGAACGCCACAGCTTCACACCTCCACTTTTCCCTCATTTTCCCCGCACGTTTTTGATCTGAGCCGTTTGGGTCAGGAGGTCAGCACTGTGCCTTCCACAACGCAGCAAGGAGCAAAGAAGACAGAGAAGAAACTAATTATAGCTGAATGCGTGAGGTTTACAGGCGAAACTTAACCACTGGTCCTGGTTGTTCCATTGTTGTCTATAGAGATCTGCTTAGATCACACCAGAGGAAGATGCTGAGTGAGAGGCAGTGCAGGTCCATAGCTCTCATTGTTCATGAGGATCCAGGAAGCTGGATAACGCAGAAGGAAATAGCCTGAGCTGGGCTGCCATGAAGTTGGTTTGTGTGCGCTGCGCTCTCTCTTTTTAAAATTGTTTAAGAAGGTTTGGGCAAGCAAGAGTGTAGCTTAAAAACACGGCACAATAAGCAAGGCCTTAATTTCCAACATTCCGCAGATTACAGTAGGTACTTCAGGTAAAAGTAACACCTATTCTCACATCAAAGATCATTAATTAACCCCCCCCCTCAAAAAAGTATGTTATAAATGAATTCTTTCTTCTGCCTGCTATACAAACTGCATTAATTTGCTCTCCCATAATGCCTCCTGCCCTGACTTCTGAAGCACAGCGCATAGCCAAGTGAGCCACAAAAGAACGTTTCATCTTCCAACGGATCAGGTTCTCCTTGTTTGCAGAACAGCTGCAAATCAAAACACGTTCGGCAGCCTTAGCTAAAGCAGTTGCTCTTGGCAGGGTGGGCAGCAAGGGAAGCACGACACATTTGGGCCCCCGTGCCCTGCCTTTTACACGCCCAGGTGCTGGAGGGAAAATGCATTTGCCCCTCCCCCCCCCCGAAGTTTAGCCTCCAGATACCCCAAGGAGGCAGCTGAAACTCAAAAGAAGGACAAGTCTAGCAGCTCAAATTAGCAACAATCGCGTCATCTCAAATAGGGGTGTGTTAGAGGCTGATTGGGGCCTCGGTATGCCCTTTTTGAAAAAATTCTTTAAACTTGGCTTATACAAGAGCTGAGTGCTCTGCAAGGAGTCATACTGATGAGGCCTCATTCAACCAGCTACCTTAATTTGCCTAAAGGCATTTATACATACATTTATACAAATCATTTCATGTAAATTTTGTGCAAATGTATGTCATGCCAGAGTCCTTTAGGTGCTGGACGGACCCAAATATAAATTGCCCCTGAATATAAGCAGCACTCAGGATCAGGCCTTCTCGCCAAGCTGCACTCTGACTCAGGAACTAAGAAATGCGGATGTTGTAAAGCCAATGAAAACTCTTTAATAAATGCCCAGTTTTTGGTCTCGCATTCTGGTGTGAATCCACTGGCTCCCGTGAGGGCTCAGGATCAAAAAATGAGCACCCTGATTTTGATCAGGGGGGTGTTGGAGGCTTCAAAAACAAAGAAACCCAGCAACCCTCAGCACAGGGCAAAGGGGAGAGGGGGAAGCTTTGCCCAGAGCTGCGGCTGTGATCAGATGTGGAGCTGCCTACAGACACTTTGTTTTTTGAGTCCTGCAATCAATGCTCGTATATAAATAACTACACATAGCAGAACAAATTGATTTGAATGAAGAATAACCATATTGACAATGACTTTCTAGTCGCCAAACCAGATTACACAATGAAAAATACAATCTACTGTAATAAGAGCCACTGCCAGTTTCTGGTCCTCCTAGCTTAGGAACTGTCAACAAGGGCCTCATTTAGCTTCCTATGGTCCTGAAGCAATGGCCGTTGAGCACTCCAACGCTGCTTCCCTTCCAGAGGGGGAAATGCACATTGATTGCTAAAACCAGAGCTTTTTTTCAAGTGAAATACTTGTGGGAACTCATCATTAAGTTGTTACAGTAAGTCGCCGGGCGACTTGGGGCAGCCCTGAACGGATGCTGGTTTGACAAGAGTCACGTTCACCACCTGTGGAGGTGCTGAAAACTATGGCAAGCTGTCTCCCTAGCTGGTTTGGGGGTTGCCCCTGGTTCTGGTGCAGGTCAAATAAATGCACCTCTGCCTCCCTCATTCTCTTATATTCAGGCGGCTGGCTAGAGCAACTTGCTCAAATGCACATGTGTGCAATGGTAGAGGCCTGGCTGCAAAGCTTAAAACCCACTGCCGCTATACAGAAGATGGACTGAAGAAAAGGAAATACTAATTGAAATACTAATCACAGCTAGGAGCTGGGGGCAGTCAAGTGCAGACTGACACACACTGGCCAGCTTCCCTTTTGACTTGAAATGTTCATTTGAGGGCCTTTCAGAAGCACGTAAAGGCAAGAAGCGGGAGGGGGGAGTGCCAGACTGCAATAGGGTCCTCCTCCTGAGAGATGCCAGAACTGCGCTCTGGCTGCACGCTCCGGCTGGAAAAAAGCACTGGCTAACTAACGCACAGAGACGGTTCAGGTGTGCAGGTAAAGAGGCAGGAGCTGCATTCTGGACACAATCCCATCCTCCCCAGGTGGTGAGCAGGAAGACGGCTGCTGTCTTTACCAGTTTTGTTTACTGTCTGTTCTGAGTGGCTTTTTTACCACTGTTGTTGAGCAAATCCAGGGAGGAGGAAACCTGCAAAGCTAATCTAGATAACGCGTGTGCCGCCGCACCAGCAGCAGGGTGCACTGGAAGCTTATTATTGCTTAATGCCATGATTGATGAGCTCGAAAACAGAGCGTTGCACGAATCTGGAATAATAAAGAGCTGCTTGGTGCTAATTCCTGGGTGTGCGTGGGTGACAGGAGAGCAGGGGGAAGAGTTCATGAGCGTGGATGGATGGGTGGAGATGGGAAAGGAAGAGGGCGCCCCACAGGAGGGAGAGCTCTTGGGAGATAAGTCCATGGGCAAAATTGGAGGGAAACATAGACCCGGGGAGAGGAGGGAGTGGAAGGATCTGGAAATGCCATGCACCTCACAACATGGATAGGTAATGCCAAACCATCCATGAGGGCACAGTGAACACATGCCTGAAGGGATGAGGTTTTGTGCTGCAGGTATTAACTGGGTGAAGTTCCTGGGAGAGAAACCTCAGACCCTGGAGCAAATGTGGCCCTCCTGGCTTCTCTGGCTGGCCCTCAGAACTCTCCCTCACTAGCCCTTAATATTTTGCTGGGCTAGAATGCATCCTTGAGCTCTGGTGTTGCCTCTCTCTTGTCTGGATGCAGGATAGAGAGAGGGGTGTGTAGAAATTTGGCCTAGTTAAAAGGTGTCTACATTGCTCCACGCACTTTTGCCTCTGCCCCCACCCATCATTGGGGAGGGGCCCCTGGAAGTTGCCCAGAAAGAAATGCACCCCATGGGGCTGATAAGGGCTCCCCAGAATTTTATTTAAAGACAGGGCACTTACAATGAGCACTGAGTGAACTCCTCTTCTTGGCTTACCTTGGAATTAGCTCAGCATTTGTAAGCTTTCTCTGAAAAAGAGTGCCTGATCTTTGAAAGCTCTGGCTTGTAGCAAGATGTGTGTGTTGCCTTCTCCTGTGATGTCCCCTTGGTCTTGCCATTCCCAGCACCAACCATGCAAGAGAGCCACTTGGAAATTCACCTTTGCACATTCCCATACAAACCTTCCTGGGAACAAGAGAGGGTTGTAGAATGAGGTTGGAGACAGTAACCACTTAAGAGCATTTGCAAGAAACCATTGAGAGAATTGACCCAAATAGAGAAGATACAGTCACCAAACAAAAGGTCTCTTAATCAGGCTGTCTGGCCCACGCTGTTCACTACAATCGGCAAGAGCGATGAATTTACAGAACTCTGCCATTGTACAAAGTGGCTGGCTTTGTAGCTGACATACTTTCACGGCCATCAAAGAACGTTTCAGCAAAGGTGTGGGTATGAAAGAACCGCCATGCTTTCCTTGCCAAAGCAGGTGGCTTTGGATATCTGGTGTCAGGAGATGGAGTGGGGGGCCCTGTGTGCTGCTGCCCCATGTGGTGAGCCACTGAGCTGCGGGCGACAGCCTCCTCAAGGCTCCAGAAGCCTCTGACCCTGGACTGACTCCACCCACCTGGGCTGGAAGAAGCATAAAGAGCTTCCTGATCTAGCCTGATCCAGAATTTCCCAGACACATCCGGAATACTGCAGTTGGCAGCAGTGTCCGGGCGAAAATCAGCAAAACATCCCTGAAAATCCAGACATGTGGCAACCCACTTTGTCAGTGTCATTTTTGCTCAAAAACATTTAAAAAATGTGATTTTGCAAAAAAAAGCTCAACAGCTGGGGGGGGGGCAGGAAAGCTCAACAACTTTTTTGTCCGGCTTTTCACCTCAGACCACCCATGACCCCGCCCAGCATGTTGACTCTGTGTGTGTGCAGAATCTAAGAACAAATTGCAATCTGGAGAGTAAGGTTGGAGGGTAATACGTTTGTGATGACTAAACCTTAACAGTTTGAGAATGATAGGTCTGTGTTCTGATCCAGCAACCTCACTTCCAGCCCTGCCTTAGCTTGTTTTATTTGTACACCCAAAATTAACCTGAGCCAACTTTTCTCCATGAAAAGAAAGTAAGTAGTATTGGAGGGTGAAGGAACAAGCAATGGTGGTGCTCAGAAAATCGCCTTACATAGTGCTTGGGGCTGTTACTTTTGAAGATGGTCCTGCACAGATGCCTGTAATCATTTATCAAGTGCTATTACCGTCACCTGGAGGCTTCTGAACACATCGTGACTGGTTCACAGGTTCCAAACTATGAAATCCACAGTGCAGCTTGCTCAGGAAGCTCCCTCTTGCTGCAGTACAAACAACCTCCCATTCGCATCCATTACTTTTAAAGAACTGGGACATCAGACTTCATGAAAAGTTGATCCAGCTCTGTATTCTGTCTTCCAATGGTGGTCAGAGCCACTTTCTTCAGAAGGGTGTAAAGTTCACCCCTTTTTCCAGTTCCTAGCATTTGGTAAATTTCACCACAAAAGTAAATTTCACCACAAAAAATATTCCTCTTCTGCCTGCCAAGACTTGTAGCCACCAACAATTCAGTCTTCCATGAAAACAAGTTGTAGTGACTGATGGCCAAACTACATGTTACACAGGAGATCCATACTTAGGTGTCCCATTGTATTTCCAACTCCACCACATAAAAGTCTAACATCCCCCATGGCTGCATGTGGGAAATTAACATGGCACCTGGACTGAGCTGCCTGGTCGAGGCATTGCTGCTGCCCCTGTTCCCTCCTCCTCCTCCTGCTGCTGCTGTTGGTGGTGGAGGAGGAGGCGGAGGAGGAGGCCCACAAGAGGAGCCCCTCAAGCCTGGAACCAGCCCTGGCAAACCTACTGAAGAATGGCGTGATGTGGGTTGCATAAAGGCTCCTGTATTCAGGAAAATGCTTATTTATCTCCTCGTTGTCAGGTGGAAAGGTCACTGTTGGATGGTGCTGTCAAGACAGTGGTACAGCAGTTCTGTGGTGTGGCAGAAGGCATCAAACTCGTTCTGCTCCATGAGAAATATAAGGGAGGGAGGCTGCAAGTTTGACTTTGAAGTGGCAAGTTAACATTTTGCCATGTGCCCCTGGTTGGTCTCTGGCAATGAGTCATTTGCTGAGTTTTGAGGAGGAGGTGCGCATATTTATATACATCGGCCTGTCAACCTCCTGGAATCTTGGAGTGTGCAACGTGAGGAAAATGAAATCAGGAAGGCCTCAAAGAAAGGCGCTCCCCTCACCCACTGGCGTTGACGCTCACTTCAGCAGCGTCCAACGGAGAGCAGGCAAGGCAAGGGCAAAGGGCAGCAGAGGGCAGGCCAGAGTGTGTTCCACTTGAGGAGGCTGACATTTTCCTCTCTTCAAACACGGTTGGTTTTTAAGGTTCAGTTCACAGAGCTGCACCCTAAGCTGAGAGGTACTGGGGCTGTGGTGATTCAGCATGCAAAGGGAATGCTCAGAGACAAATCTCTTCTACGCAGAGCACCAGTTCATTTTGTAGAAGAAGAAGTCATCCTGGCTGTATGAAATAGATGACTGAATATGATACCAGTGTGTAGGACAAGCTGCTGAAACTGTTGCAGTTTGAAGAAACCCTTCACCTCAACCCCACATTGACCTTGCTTTGCTTTTGATACAGGTTCCTTTCTTAACCTCCTGCTTCTTACCAGCAGAACACAGGAGTGGTCAATGTGGTGCCCACCAGCTGTTTGGAGTCCAACTCCCATCAACACCAGTCATCAGGGCCAACAGTCAGGGATGATGGAAGTTGGAATCCAAAGCATCTGGAATGCACCATCTTGGGTACCCACAGCACTTCCGGACTCTGGGCCTTATATCAGGCTCCACCCATCCCCTGTTGTTTCCTGAGCTCCTTTCTCATTGGTTCCTTCATTTGCCAATCCCCTTCAGCCCTCTTCCTTCTCTGCCTGCACTTGGCTCAGGTTCCTGCTTCTCAGGCCTCTGCTTATTCTGTCTTCCACCCTTTAGCTCTTCCTGCCAATGAGTTTCCTGTCCCTTAGCTCTTATTCCTCGGCCTTCTCAGCTTCCTTGCCTGTCTTCCCAACTCTACTTCTGCCCCCTACGTTCTGTCAAGAGCACTTCTTCCTGCTCCCAGGGTTGCTTTTTCTATTCTCCCATCCAAAATGGCCTCTCACTTCCCTCGCTCGTACGGCACTGTCAGCATTCCACTGCAGATACCTCTGAGCAAGACACACTTCCCAACACCCCTGCAGCTTAAATTCTGCCCACATACAGGGGCTTGGTGGGGGAGGGTCAGCTTTTCTTCCATTGCAGACACATCCACGGTGTGAACGTGCTTCTAATTGCGACAAATTGCCATTCCAAAAGCAATGGTTCTTCATGCCCTGCACTCCTTCTGTCAGGGGGACAGAACGCCCACCAGAAGACCCAGTAGGGAAGCGATGAATCAGTAGACCATGACTGGCTGTAAATCTTTCAGCAGAGCCCATCTTTTCCTTTTAAACACATGAGCGAGGAGGGTGGACAGCAGGAAAGGAAGGACATCTGTTGCCAAACGCCTGTCATTGTGACAGGTGGTATGCATGTGCAGAAGGACAGCTTGTCTAATGCAAGGACACCTGGCGGGTGCCGTACATCCCATGGGCTTTTCATGTAGGGACAGAGTGTGCCCCCTGCTGGATCCTTGGCAGTGATGGCTGGGCTACCAAGAGTCAGGTCTAGTTGGTGGGTTTTAAACTACACCTCCCCCCCCCCCGCACGCTCCCCATCACTGTGATTTTGTCCCCAAATGCAGTATTTGACAGCCATGCTGCAAGATGAGAAATTTATGTGCATCACTTCTGCACAAACTAATCTTGCCCCCTGTTTGTTTGTTGAAATATATAATTTATATTGTCAGATCACCTTGTCATGCAATAAAATGGCATCCCAAGTGGTAGAGAATCCGTTTGGGGAGTTGGGTCAATTTCTGGCTCTGTGCAGTCATTCCCAATAAAGAGGGTCTCTGAGGTCCCTTGGATTCAACTGTGGGTGAAAGGCTCCATGGCTCAGTGTCAGAAGCACCCAGCTCATCTCCAAGGAACGTTGGGATTTAGTAAGCTGCCTGATACCAGGTGATGCTATTTGCCCCAGTGGGGAAACATTTTAGCTCAAGAGCCAAATGCTCTCAAGGGCAGGAGTGTGGAACCTGTAGTTCTCCAGATGTTGCTGAACTCCAGCTCCCATCTTCCCCAGCCAGCGTGGCCAATTACCAGGGCCAGGGATTTGAAATACATTTGAGTATTTCTGGGAACTAGTCTAGTGTGCAAATGCAACATTTGCAGCCATTCCTGTGCCTCCTTTTGCCTCTGGCTTCACATGCCGCTCACAGGTGACTCCCAGAAGGTTGCCCAGAAGGAAATGTGGCCCTTAGACTCAAAGTGGTTCCCTAACCCTGCAATACAGCTTACTACTAGGTAGACTCTGCAGGGGTTGTAACAATGCAAAAAATATGGAAGAAGATTAACAGTGTGTTCTATTGGGGTTAATGGTTCTCTTTCTGTGTGGCCACAGAAGGATGATGCAAAATGGGTAAGCTCCAAGGAGTGGAGTTACAGGCTCAGCACTGATAGTGCCAACATGTGAGGTTGCCAACTGACCAAGACAAAAAAGCAAGCTGGCTTGCTCCGCTGCCTTCAGTGGAAGCTTGCTCTGCAGGTGATGCCTTTCATGATGTGGAGACAAGCATTATCAGCCATGAATGTCTGCAAATGAAGCTGGGGCAGATGAAATTGTTGCCAATTCCCCACTCCTCTCGTCTTGCACCGCTGCCCTTGGCCTTTGTGAGATTTGCCCTTTTCCTCTCTTCTGCCCCACCCTGTGAAATCAAGAGAGGAATTTTCAGGAAGGGGGCTTGAAATCGTTCTTGCCAATTAAGAGTTCCAAAGCAGTAGCCCTGTGCATTTCCACTAGCTTCTGAGTTCCCTTGGCTTGAGTCGGCACACATTCATCATGCTGATACTGGAGCACTTCTACCCACCTCCCATTCCAGGTGTTTTTGCTCTGCTGCTTGTGTTTTGCCAACGGAGGCACAGATGCTGCCACGGCCATGTTCCTGAGGGAGCCTGGTAGCATGAAAAGTGTCATTTGCATGTCAGAAAATCCCATCTGGCTCAGGACAATGCAGGAGCCCAACCTTCCAGCTGCTTACCAGCTGCTTCCAAGCCTGCTTTGTGTCTGATTAAGCTTCTGCATATTGGCACACAAATGCCAGGGTGTGTGATGGAATGAGCTCCATCCTCCAGCAGCCAGCAATGCCCCAGATAATCCCTGTTTGTATAGGACTTAGAAAGACGCAAAGAGCGAGGAATCAGTCATAGCACTTCTTCATCCCAGCACTTGCAGGTGGCCTCAGAAATGGGCAGAGATAGCACCTTGGGGTGAAGCCATGAACTTTAGATGTAGGGTGTGTGGGTGTGACCATAACGGCACACAGTTGGACCCCATTTGCTTTTATACAGCAAACTTCACAAATGTAGCTGTGTTTGCTCCTTGACGGGAGGTTAACCCTTCCTAGAGTATCTGCACCCATTCACATCCATCCCTTATTAACCATGTTTCTCCCTTCTGTGTCTCATCTCTATTTTGATGGAGGGCAGGAGCTTGTCTCCTGCTTATGCTCTTTGTGAAGTACAGGTTACCCCTGTACTTTATATCCCACTGTATCCTGTCTGCTTCACACCGTGTGTTGTGTCTTCCTTTTTGTCTCCAGTGCCCTTGTCACCTTTCCTTTTACCTGTCTAGGTGCTGCTGCCAGCCATCATTGAGGAATCAGTTTCGTAAGCATGAGCTTTATCCACATGTGCAAAGGTTTTCTGTTTCCTACCTATCACAAGGAATTGAGAAGCTGCAACTCACCATTCCAGATTCTCAAAGCAACCAGACCTGAGGTTTGACATGATGCATCCAAACTAAGAGCACCTTTTTGGTAATATCAGTGAGGGGTGGCATCTCTTCTCTCTTCTGTTTGCCCTGATCCATGGCATGTTTACCTGGAAGTAGGGTCCCTCTGCATTCAATGGGACTTATCCCAGGTAAATTTGGTGTGCAGAATCCCAGCCTTAATGGTTCTTCCACTAGGAAGCATTAAGATACATTGGATGGCACTGGAGGACACAGGGCATATCTAAGGGCTTATCCACACTTACCTTTTCTCATGGCGCTGCCAGGGAAGGAATGTCCAGCAAGAGGAATTAACACTGTATTGTCAAAAGAGCACTCAGCTACTCCTAGGTGCACACCTGATGAGGCAGTTGCCACAGCAGAGAGGGCCCACCCCTGAGCTCAGCTTATGTATCTCCTGCACCTAAGTAGGCAGAGGCTACACCTGCCCATTCAATCCTCTTCTGGTTCTGGGAGATGGTGGAGCAGGAGAGCCCTTGACTCTACACCAGCTTGACCGCTTTCTTCCAGGCTTCATTTCACCCAGGCACACACCCAAGTGCATTTGCGCATGTGCACACACACACATCTCCAGAAAACTACCTGTCTGAAACCCTGGAGGGCCACTGCCAGTCACTGTAGACCCTGCTTCGATAGATGGACCAAGAGGTCTGATTCAGCATAAGGCAGCTTCCTATGTAGTTCCTATGTTCCTTTTGCATGGCTGGAGCGTAGCCTGTGGTATAAAGTCACACCTGCTGCCCCACCCACTTCTGCCTCTGACCCCCTCCCCCTCCAGAAGTTGCCAAGGAGGAGATGTGCAGAAAAACGTTCCCCACTCTTGACACAAGGAGTGGACTGTTCTGGGGCAAATGGCACAGATGACAGCTGTTCTCCAGAGATGCATCTTTAGCAGCACTCCCTCACGAGAGGAGCTGGAGCACTGAAGCCACCTTGTCACGGCTCAGCTGACACATTATCCACAATGACTCATTCACTTTTCAAGGAGAGAAATAAGGTCACAGTCTCTGTGTTGCAACCTGTCTGTGGGGCTGTGATTTACAGGGTCCTTGGCCAGGAAACATTGGCACGCGTTGGGACGCTTGTGACAACAACACGCTGTTCCTTGCGAAGGCCAGGAATGCCCTGGAGAGCAGAATGGGGGCCATGGCAGTCAGTAAAGCTGGCTTTTCTTGGTTGCCCTCCCTTTCCTTCCACCCATGGGTTGAAGTCAGTGGACAGCCTGGATTTTATCAGCCTCTTTGATGTGCCTTAAGCCAGAGTCCGGGGTGGGGGGTGGGGCGCTAGCCAGTTTTGTTGCCCCGGGTGAAGCCTCCAGAGGGGCACCATTGAGGCTCCTGGCGCGTGTGTAGGCAAATGTGCATGGGGGTACCAAACAGGGTCTTTGACCCTGGTGAAAATGACTAGTTTTGCCCCTGCTTCAGCCCTTGTAAGGCAACATGAGCTCTCCTTTTGCAAACGCTTGCTCAGTCTTCTTGTTGTCTTCATCACAGCTAGGGAAAGCTGAGGCATTGTTCAAGGTGCTGTTGCTGGGGACACAGCTCAAGCCAGCCCTGCAGGACTGGGGAACGTATTTCTTGGCAGGCATTTGGCAACTTTTCAAGGAGTGTCTATCCAGGAGGAGCCACACCTTTTGCTTACCAATGACTGCACTGTGTGTGCTGGGCAAAGCCATGATGCTCTCTGCTTTGTGGCAGAGCAAGGAACAAAGAGGGAGTGAGGCAATGCATTGGTTCAGAGCAGGGGTTAGGAACCTCAGGCCCAGAGGCTCTATGTGGCCCTCCAAGTTTTTCAGAACCTTCCCCACACCACATCCCCTCCTCAGCCCCATCCCCAAGCTGCACCCCTTGGCCATTAGCAGGGACAGGGAAGCTGAGGTGCAGGGCCAACTGTGGCCCTCCATACCTCTTTCTCTGGCCCTTGGAACCTTCCCAGATACACCTTCCTGGAGTGTTTCCGCCTGGCTGGACTGTGTCAGAAAAGGCCTCTTGCTTGGCTGGATAAGGATGAGAAGTGAGCGCAGGAACTGGTCTACTGACTAAAGGTAAAAATTACATTCATTGCTGTGCTGACTTTTGCCTCGTAAAAACATCCCACTGAGTTCAATGGGACTTACTTCCAGGAACTCGGGATAGGACTGTAGTTTAAATATCATTGTTTTTGAATGTCAGAAATCATTGTGTGTCACAAAGCTTAGAAACTGCTTTTCAGTTATTAGCCTAGAGATGATGGTTGTCCTTGAGACTGAATTGTAAATGTCAGAATTTTCCAACAGTATCAGTGGCCTCCTAAAATGTTAAATATTATTGGTAAAAGTTAACATTCCCCAGATTTCTGACATTTACCGTAACAGGCAAAGATATTTCAATACTGGCCACAGAGGGCTTTGCAGTCTCTGCCCATTTTGAAAAGTGTGTTTCTCACAAAGCACGTCTCTGGAAATCGGGATGCGAAAGACAGCCCTGATATTTATATGTGGATGTATACTAAGACAGAATGCAACCCCCTCTGAGCTCAGATGGTGGCTGATAAACAAACACACACAATAATTAAAGCCATCAATCGTTCCTGGCATCGGTTGCCTGTGTCTGGATCACAGCGGTTTCCAGTCAGAGCATGACGGGCTGGGGGCTGTGGATCATCGTCAAGCCAAACACTCCGGTTTTGTAGGTGTCTCTTTTGAATATTTAATTTGGCACATGGCAAATGCATGGTTCTTTGGAAACTGGCTGAAATATCCCCAAAACTAAACAGTCCTAAGCCACTCTCTGGCATAGAGTTCATCCACAACTACTTTGCCCTGCAGTTTTCACCCAGGAAAACCCGCTCTTCTGTGCTCAATTGGAAAAAATGGCAATTGGGTTTTCCTGGGGAATGTGGTAGGGCAAGGGCAAAGCCATTCAGACCTGTGCCTGGAAAGCACAGGACAAGCGGAAAACTCCTCAGCCCCAGGCTTTCCAGGCCCAGGACAAGCAGAACTGTGGACAAGCCCTCAGTAGTAGGGTTACACGGATAGGGTTAGGATAGGTAGTGGATGACCCCCTGGATCCCTCAATGCAAGCTTCTTGAATGCCCTTCCCTGCCTGCCCATCCTTCATGCTTCTCCCGTGGGCCTTGTCCCTGCCCCAACGATCCCATCAGGTGTGCTCCTGCTCATGGCTTCAGTTGGGAAATGTCTCTTGTCTTATATATATGACAGGGAGAGTGATGTTTGTTGAAAGAGGATGGCTTCTGTTGCAACAGAAGAGACCATCGAGGCAGTAACAGAGCAAAGACAGTAACTAGTTTTGATCTGTTTTTTTGACAAGAGGGTCACCTTTGAGGAGAGGCACTGTGGGTGGTTGACCAGGCCTCATAAAGTGGACTGTCCATACTGTTGTCACAGCCGCCTCTCCAGTCACACATCTCTCTTGCCTCCGGTTGGGAAACAGGAGAGTGAGACGGTGCTCCTCATTGTAGCTGCATTTGGCTCCAGCTGCATTTGGCTCCAACAAAAAGCATTACAGAGTCAACAAAAGTCTGAGAACCCACCAAACATTTTCTCATCTGTCTTACAGAGTGGCTCTGTGCATGTGGAGAAGGCCTTTCCTGAGGCTACATACACAACACACATTTAAAGCACATACCTTCCAAAGAATCCTGGGAACTATACTTCACCCACACAGAGCAGCAATTCTAAGCACTACAGTTCTTGGGATTTGGGGTGTAGGAGGGAAAATGTGTTTAAATGTATGGTATGCATGCTGCCTTGTCAACAAAGATCCGTTTAGTTAAAGCTATGGTTTCCCCAGTAGTGATGTATGGAAGTGAGAGCTGGACCATAAAGAAGGCTGATCGCCAAAGAATGGATGCTTTTGAATTATGGTGCTGGAGGAGACTCTTGAGAGTCCCATGGACTGCAAGAAGATCAAACGTATCCATTCTGAAGGAAATCAGCCCTGAGTGCTCACTGGAAGGACAGATACTGAAGCAGAGGATCCAATACTTTGGCCACCTCATGAGAAGAGAAGACTCCCTGGAAAAGACCCTGATGTTGGGAAAGATGGAGGGCCCAAGGAGAAGGGGACGACAGAGGACGAGATGGTTGGACAGTGTTACAGAAGCGACCAGCATGAATTTGATGAAACTCCAGGAGGCCTGGCGTGCTCTGGTCCATGGGGTCACAAAGAGTCGGACACGACTAATTGACTAAACAACCTGCATGCTGCCTGAGTAATGACTGTCCATATCCCTGCAACTGAGGAAAGAAAGCACTTAAGAGTTCAGAGGTCATGGTTCTCATGCAAGCTGAATCCAAAGCACCCAATCTTTGAAAGAAACGGCTCATTTGCACAGGCCCTGGGGTTGCCAGTTTGCCATTTGTTTAATTTGTACCAGCCTAACCTAGTTTTTCAACACCTGAGGCAGCTGTCAGTTTAGTCCATTAAAAAGCCTGTCTTGTAAAATAATCTAGTAGCTCTGTCACATCCTAGCCTAACATGTACCAAGGGCCATGAGCTAATACAGACCACATTCACACCATGCATTCAAGGCACTTTAAGCTTCCTCCAAAGAATCCTGGGAACTGTAGTTTGTTAACTTTCAGCACCCTCATCAGGTGACCCACCTGCCCAAGCTATGATTCCCAACACCCTTAACAAACTATGGTTCTCAGGAAGCCTTAAGGGAAGCCATGGCAGTTAAAGTGACCCCAGAGTGCTTTACCCCTCCAGGGCGCTAGCAGGAGTGACTGCACCCCTGCCTAGAGGCTCATTGCCTGGATTCAGCCCCATTCCCAGAAAATCACCAGCACTCCCCTCTCGGCAAGCAGGTGCAATGTGCTATTCTCACTGTGTTCCATTCCTTTATTTTCTGGCCAGGGGGCAGGATTCTTAACAAACCCAGGCAGCATCAAAGCAAAGTGAAAAGCAACATGGAAGTCCAAGCGCAGGCAGAGACTTCACTGTAAATTTCCTTTCTAAAACATTTCTAATATAAAGATATCTTGGTGTATCTGGCAGCCAGGAAGTGCCGCTTGCCATCTTTCAAAAGAATATAGGAAGCTCTGCTTGAGTGCCTGGAAATGAATACATACAAGAAAAGGCTCTGCGTGTAATGTTCATCATCAGAGGCACTTTGCTTGCGCCCGTCCCTTCCCCCACCACTCGTCCTGCTACTGTAGCTCACAAATTGTGGCAGGTATATCACCTCCTTAATTTGCTCCTAGGAGACGATGCTATTTACTGTGTTGCTGCAAACCTTATTGATGGGCAAGTAGTTTTGCCCCTGGGGAACTAGCCTCTTTTTAAAGAGATTGCGGTACAATCCTGTATCTGCCTGCTCAAAGTGGAAGGTCTGGCCAAAGGGGCTTTCTCCTAGAAAAGAGGGCAAAGGATTGCAGCCTTAAGCCCTTAGTTCTATGTAGTCTGCATAGAGGAGCAGTCACCAGGCTGGACATGGATCCTGAGGCTGGTGCACTCCTGTGGACACACACCTCTACATCGGATGATTCCTGATGATCCTCCCCCCCCCCCCGACTCCAGTCAACTCTACACGAAGAAGGGTCTTGCAGACACCTTTGCGTGTGCCAGGTCTGTCTCTGCTTGGCTGCCTGCAGTTTCTCAGGAATGAGTCAGCTCTGGAATAGGCAGGTTTACAACTCACGTTTTACAGCTTGTCTGGCCCCTCTGGAGCACAACAATATGGTTGCTATGCCTGTGGAAGGAACTCATCTCCTCCTCAGCTACTTGGCATGAGGAGGAAGAGAAGCCACCCAGGGCAGATCTGGACTCCTTAAGATGGACCAAAAGAACTGAGAAATATCCTCTTTGCTTCTTCAGTCAAGGGCTCCTGCTCTAGCTCATACTTGTAGTGATATCATGCTACAACTGCTCTTCTGGGGATTCAGGATTCAGAGGAAGCAGTCTGAACATAAGCACATCTGGAGTTGGACCAACAGTCTGTTTAGGCCTCCTCTTCCCCCAAAGGCCAGGCAGATGCTGGAGGAGGCAGGTTCACAAGAAAGACACAATGGTGATGTTCACACCAAACTCAGCATCTGGTCGTCTGACACATGTGACATTCGAATACTGAGGATGTAGAATCATAGAACTGTAGAGTTGGAAGGGACCACGAGGGTCATCTAGTCCAACCCCCTGCAATGCAGGAATCCTTTGCCAAACGTGGGGTTCAAACCCACCAATCTGAGAATAAGAGTCTCATTCTCTACCAAGTGAGCTAACCCAGCCCTTGTGTTCAGCTGCCAGTAAGTCATACATACTAAGTTTTAAAAATTATATGCTAGTAGTTGTTACAAATAGTTAGCAAAATGAGTTGCATAGTTCATCATGCATTCTGTAAAAAAGTACTTGTTTCTTTGTCTTAAAAAAGCTGTTAACAATATCAGCACCTGTGTGTTCTCAAGGTGAGAGTGAGTCCCATTGCACAAGTAAACCTCATTCTGTGCACAGAAGCTCAGTCAAATCCCACCCTTCACTTCCCCCCTTTGTTAGCTTCCCCTTTTTCTTGTTAAATGTGCAAATAAAACATTAAAAAGGGATTTGTCATAAACTGTTTACGTGTAAAGCACAATAAAGCACTGAGAAAACAGAGCAAGTGAGATAAATTGGTTCCATTAAAAGTATTTATTATTTCTTAAAACCAAGTGACTTTAAATGCATTTTCATATTTGAAAATGTCCAAAGCAAAAAATAAAGTCATATATGATAAAGGTATTTCAGAAAAAAAGATACAAAAGGACCATTAGCTTATTTTTGCCCAAAAGAATCAGGCTGGGCTTGATGAGCAATGGCCCTTCCAACTCAAAGGCTCAATGATTCTAAGTTATACAACTCTCTCACACCGCTGCCACCTGGTCTGGCGATAAGGAGAGTGCAGCCACTTTTTGCCTCACTCTGCAGGGCTCAGCAGGGCACCTGAGTAAGCCCTGCTACTCACAAAAACGCAGGCCTTACCTATCAGCCATACTTCCCCTGGTGGGGTTGCTTATTTGGCTCCATCTCACCTCATTGCCACTGAATGGTCCCCATGAAAAGCAAGTGCGCAGCAGAAGAAGAGTATTTTCCAGCTTTCACAAAGTTGCAATTCCCAGGATTTTTCATAAGGAAGGCATGCCCGGAAAGCCAGCTTAAATCTCTGGCATGTGTCTGTCTCAAGACATTTTTGAG
This sequence comes from Podarcis liolepis, assembly GCF_965112155.1. Classification (NCBI taxonomy): domain Eukaryota; kingdom Metazoa; phylum Chordata; class Lepidosauria; order Squamata; family Lacertidae; genus Podarcis; species Podarcis liolepis. Next base: position 2,516,652 of record NC_139555.1, read on the forward strand.
GAGTTGTTGTTATTGTTTATTGACGTAGAGCTACTGAAGTTTGTGACACTTTGCAGAATGTAAGCTTTAATTTATGTTTTAAAGTTGCTTTTCTGCTGCTAAGGAGCTTACAATCTAAATTTTGACAGGAGGAAGGCAGAAGCAAGAGGAAGATAGGAAGAATGGGAGCAGATATCTTTACTTAGGCTTCGTTGCAGGGGCAACTACTAAGCCAAAAGTGATGGCATGGGCAGTCCTGGGTTAAATGGGATCTCAACACTGGCAAATGAAATGTGGCATATTTTTAATAAAACCATGAAAGCCGCAAATGGCAGAGCCTGTGGCATCTCTGGCTCTAATAAGCAGCCTGACAGGGGCTGGCAACTGTCATGGAAGTGGCATACAAAATTAGCATGTTGCTGCCCACTGCTCAGCTTTGTGAACAAGCAATTATCTAAGCCAAAGCAAGCTCACCAGCAGCTCTTTTGCAGAAACATCTAGAAGTTCGACACTACTGCCATTAGACTGTAACTTAAGGCACCTAAGAGAAGCACCAATTCTAACTGTCCTCTGCTACCCTGCTTATCTTTTCTAAGGTAGTTCTGCATTTATGTGGTGGTGGGTAGCTGGAGCATGTGACCTTCTGAGTTATCGGTGAAGGGGAAAGGTTGTCAATGTGTAGGAAGCCGGCTCAAGGCTGAGCTCCTGGAGATCTCTCGGTACGCATTGCGCAGCAGCACGTAAGGGAAGCAGGTCTCCAGCATATCAGTGGTCAAGAAGGACGACTCCTCTACAAGCTGAAAAAGAGGCAGGGAAAATGTGTACGTGGTTACCTCGTCCTGCCAGCACGCTTAAGGGCCACGGCGTGATGCATACTGGGTGCAGAAAATATCCAGATTCTGTACCCCCAAATATATTTTGGATGTTGCCTAATGACACCAATGATACCACCCCACCCCACCCCAGCGAGCAGAAGGCAGTTTAAAGGAGGGCTTGTGATATGCACACTCTTCCTGCTTTCATGTCTGCTGAACAGGTTTTTAAAAACATGGTATCAAAACCTGTTTCACCTCAGAGTTGACACAGCAGGGCAAAAAAGGCAGCAAAAGGGAAATGAAACCTGTGTCAAACCACTTTCAACAGTCCTAAAAACTATGGTAAACTCTGCAGTCTTGATGTGTTATGATATCTGTTTCTATGACAATTCCACAGGTCCAATGGGGCTGGCCGGCTGACATACTGCAGCTTGACACCAAGGAGACAGGTTTCTGAGAGAGGCAAAGTGGGTGGGGAGAGACATCACGTCCCATGATGTGCCACACGTTTCTTCTGACGCACTTTCTTCTCTCCTTGTACAGATTACAATACTGGTTTATCAGAGGAAAAAGTGGTAAGCGTGTATATACACCACAAGCAGAAAGTCCTCTTTCAAACCTGCCTTCAACTCTGGAGAGAGGGGAAACCACCATAATATGATCTGCCTTTAGCCCAGGATGTTCAGGTTCTGAATTCCAAATAAATAGCACAATGCTTACATTCCCACCTCTCACTGATATTACAAAAAAGGTGCTCTTAGTTTGGACAGAATGTCAAACCTCAGGTCTGGCTGCTTTGATAATCTGGAGTGGTAAATTGCAACCTCTCAACTCCTTGTGATAGGTAGAGAACAGAAAATCAGGGCACGTGGAGAGCCCTTTGCATGTGGGAATAAAGCAATGAAGGTATCAGATAACTAGAAGTGCTCATACAGGTCAGATCATCTAACTCCACACCTCAAGGCATCCTGATCGAGGCCTGTCTGGCCTTTTTGTGAAAAGCTCCAGGGAAAACAGATGCCCACACCTTCCATGGCAGGCAGATACGTATTGCAATAGCTATCCGCCTGCCATGGGAGGTTGGGGGATCTGTTTTCCCTGGAGCTTTTCACAAAAAGGCCAAGCAGGTCTGTGCTCTGTGGAATCACTTCCCCCACTGGGACACCACTGACCTGCATTTCCAACACATCCCAGCTGTCAGCCAAGAGCCACATCCCCCCCCCCCGCCCATCCTGCTAGCAAGCCAAAAGGCAGCAAGGTTCTGCCTAAGCCAGTGTCAGAGGAGCAGCCATCCCAGCCCTCCAATTGGGACAGAGAGTGAACGCCATGCTGGCCAGCTCGTTTGCAAGCTCCAGATTGAAACATTTGCATTTAAATTGCTTTGCCGCAAAAACAGTTCGCCTGGCGAATATCAATCCCTCCGGGGAATCCAGGCACTCCCTAGCTGAGACGTCTCCTACCATCAGTAGAAGAATCAATAACCATCTCCTGCTGCCACGGGAGCTCCTAATGGAGATGCATCACCTGCGCTGCTTCAGGTACCAGAGTGTGGCCTCTTGCTTCTACAGATTGGATCTCTTCACCTGGCCTGAAACCACTAGGCTCTCTCCTCCCTGGAGGCTCCCCTTCAAAGGACTACATCTGTGCTGCCAGTTTGCAACAAAAAGCCAACACCACTGGCCTTCGCAAAATGAACGTGCCCACCTGTTCTCTGCAAAATCTTGAGGGTCCTACATCTATCAGCCACTTTCAAAACTGCACCCCACCCACGCCACATGGCTTGGCTCCCTTGTTTGAGCCATGGCAGTTGGCAAATTAGCAAGGCATATATTGGATCTGCTCCTTCACCTCCACCATGGTCCTCATCCGGCTGTAGCCTCAGCTTGCCCCCTCCGCTTGGAGGAGTCTGGCTTCCAGTGTCCAAGAGAGTATTACCAGGCATACATTGCCTCACCTACACCTGAGCACGCCAGATAGGTTACATAGTCCTTCTCTGCAGTCACCGCTATATAACCAGAGCCTTCACCTTTCCATTGCCCCTCCTGAGCAGCAGACTTGTTTATCTATTTCTTTAAAATGTCGTTTGGAGCGTTGTGCAAAAGAGAAGGAAATATAGAAGAAAAAGAACAGAAAGTTTGCACCAAGGAGGCTATAATGTTCCAACTAGATGGTTATAACAGGATGTGTTGTGAGCATTATGGAGGAAAGGCTGGCTCAGAAGACACTTTGCACATGCACATAAGCAAGAGGGGTGGAAATCATAATGAAATCATCATAATGAAAGAAGAATATTTCAAACACTGAGGCTAAATCCAGAGTAGGTATCATGATTTCTGCTTGTGCGTGTTAAAATCTTGGGGGTGTGTCATCCTCCTCATTTATGTGTCATTTAAGACGTTTTAAAACCCTACTTATAACGCAGTTTAATTTTGTCCTTTTATCAAAGCAGCTCTGTTCCTAGCCAGCCTTGGAAGCATGGCAAGCCCTGATCTGCTGCTGCCTCTTTGCAAAGCAGCTGCTCCTCACAGGCTGTAGAAGGCAGCCTAGAGGACAGTCTGACTTTTCTGCTTCTGGGGTCCCATTTATTCATCCAGACGACTTCCTGCAGACTGATAAAATAAGCTTCAATCAAGGAAATACTTATCTTCCACCCCTCAAAGCAGCAAAGCACGGTGATGACAGAGATGCAAGGTAAAAAGAGAGCTCAGCCTAGGCAGCCCTTGGCTGCCACTTTGCTGCTGAAGAGCCAGCCAGCCTGAGGGGGGTAGAAAAAGCAGGGGAGCCAGGAGCAAGGGTGAGGTGGAGAAGCCGCTGTTTCTGCCAGGACATTATTATTTTCTTTTTAAAGCAGGGTGGCAGTTGTTTTTTAAGGCGAAGGGTGTGAGGGGAAAGGGGACACACAGACTCACACCTCAGGGGAAAGCAGGAAAATAAAGGGCACGGAAGGAGAGGGCAAGTGGGGGACAAGGGTGGGGGGTATGGACAGGAAACCCACCCAGAAGCAGATCCTGGAGCCTGAGGTGCAGCTACTGTAAAGCAAAGCCCTTCCAATATTGAAACATCAGTCCCACATTGGCCAACATCTTAAGACACAAGTGAGCAGCAGATCCGGGGGGGGGGGAGGGGGGAGGGGGGGAGGTGAGCAGCAAGATGGAAGGATGCGAGGGCAGGCAGCAAACCTGGACAGGAGAGGCGGTGGCAGCTGAAGGCTCAATAGCCAACCTGACAGCTGGCAAAGAGACAAACACACACACACACACACACACACGAATATATATAGAGAGAGAGAGAAAGAGAGAGAGAGAGAGAGAGTTTCTTCCTAGAAAAAGGTGCTGTACTGTGTACTGTTGTATACCACCAGAAAAAAAGCACAGGCACCAATGTCTATAAAGCATTTTATAGCAGCCCTGTTTAGGGAAGCTTTTAATGTTTGATGTATTACAGTATTTTAATATTTTTTTGGAAGCCACCCAGAGTGGCTGGGGAAGCCCAGCCAGATAGGCAGGGTATAAATAATAAATATAACAACAACAACAACAACAACAACAACAACAACATGAAGCATTTAAAAATAAAGCTATTATTCTTTTTTGCAACATTCAGTGATAATTAATCCCATTTTAAAGGTAGAGAAGGAGAGGACTGAGGTGTTGTCTGGGCGGGACTATGAAGCAGAATGAGCAAGAACACACACACACCAAAAAAGATTTGCATGTTGATTCCTATATGGAAAGATGCAAGGATTGAAGCTGCTGCAGGTCCTTCAATCCAGGACCCAAGGACTGCCAGGTGGGCATTCAGGTGGTTTGCTCCTACCCACCTCCAGCCAAAGGAGGGAACTCTGGGGCCATTTCTAAAGAGCTTTAAGTGTTGTGCAGAAATTAAAAACCAAGGCTGTTAGTACCCATTGGCTCACAATGTAGGGGACACAATTCAGAAGGGAAAAGGAAGGAGGGAGAGGGAAAATAGGACAGAGTGGGCTAGCTGATGCTCCCTGATCCTTATAATAGTTTCTAGATCATCATCAGGCTTTGCTTGCTTGTCCAACAAGTCTGTGCTCTTTGAAGCTTCTGTTGCTGGACACACACCTGCTTTACTTTGAACTCTAAAGGAGCTGGAACTGAAAAATTATATATGAGTATTCTCATAGGAGGCCCTCTTTTTTCTCATATGAGTGCAATTCAGAGGCAGGGGCAGAGCTACCTGCCCCAGCACCCGGAGCGGTATCGGGGCAGGGCTAGTCGTCCGTGCGGTGAGCTTCCCTAGCAGCCTGCTGCATGCACAGGGAGGGGCACCGCTAGCCACCCGCGGCAGCATCGTCCCTAGCGGCTCGCCCCCTGCACAGCAAGTGGGGGGGGTAGTGTGGCGATGTCTCCCGCCCTCACGGCTGACACCCAGTGCGCCCCGCACCCCCCGCACCTGCCTTCCTCCGCCAGTGTCCAGAGGAAGCCCCCCTCCTGTTCAAACTCCGTCCCCTATAGGATACTGACCAAGTGCATGAGGAGTGAGATGGATTCCCTGTTCTTGGTTTTCAGCCGGTCAGCTTCTTGTCCCAGCTGTAAGAGGCTAACAGAGGCCAGCTAGGAAGACAGGAAAAAGACAATAAAAGCCAAGTCAAACTGCCTGTGGTCAACAGCAGCTAGAGGTGGAAAATCTTTCCAGTTTTCATCTGCACTGGAATCACTTTAAAGAATTTTTTTTTACTGTTTTATCACTGATGTTTGCTGCCCTGGGCTCCTTTGGGAGGAAGAGTGGGATATAATACATATAATAAATAAATAATACATAATAAATTTAACGGGTACAATTAATCAGAGTTTTACTTGTAGGTTGAAGAAGCATACTGGTTAAATTGGAGAAGTCTCCAGGCTTTGTGCCCTTCTAGCAACCCTTTCTTAAACAAAGGAATACAGGGTCCAAAGGAAGAAATGTTTGTGTTCTCTAACACAAGCTAGCACAGTTGCAGGCAACCACTTTTTTTAAAAAATTCTTTTAATGAAAAGCAGAGGGGGAGGCTGCATTCAAAAAAGCGGAAGACCAAAAGATTAGATGCCATTTTTTTTCTGCTGTAGCAGGAACCCCCCACCCCAATCATTCTGTTTGCACAAACTTCACACACACTCACACTCACACACTACATACTCCACATTTCTGTTATAAATTCATAGAAAATCAACCATACATCAGATTTGCACTGTTCCATTTTATTTTACTCCATGTGACAAGGACTATCAAAGGGGGGGGGTGGCTTGGTTCTGGTCAGCCATAATCCCTTCAGCATACCAGCACATCCACAGGAGCCCTGCCCAGTTGCTATGTCAGCCCTGATAATCCCAGACAGAAGACAATAAAAAAGACAAAGAACTTGCATATGGGAGTGGATTCAGCACAGACTGAAACAAAGGACAATAATCAGATTTTCCCTTTGGGGGCAGGAAACTGCAAACTCCCCTTTGTCACCTGGAAAGTACTCATGGGGAGGGGGAAAGAAGGAACCAGCCAGGTGACAGGACACTCAGGTTACCACCACAACTCCTCCCTCAACCCCTTTCTGTAATATATGCATGGGGTCAACCCCTTTCTGTAATGTATGCATGATGTCAACCCCTCCTTTCTGTAATGTATGCATGATGTTTCTGGCTTGACCTAGAGGGGAATTTCAAAAGTTTTTATAAGGTCTTGCACACCATCTTTCTGGGTCTTTCCTCTCACCTGCAAGTGAGGGGAGCACCCTGTCACGACAGTCTTTCTTCAATAAAGACCAAGCCTACAGGCTGCTGATTTGCTTCAATTTACTCTGGTTGGTGTCTTTGCTTTTTGTCCAAGGGAGCCCTCAGATTTTTCCGTTAACACTGCTCAAAATTGCCTTCCTCAATCTGTTTTTCTCCCCACTAGGAAAAAAATTAATTCCGCGTGTGGTAAAGCAACTTGAGAAACAGCCTGGGCACAGGCAGGATTTTTGTTAGGGAGCAGGACTTTGGGGGGGGGGAGCAGAACTCACGTAACTGGTCAATTAGTGAAGCATTTCTATTGTTTTACTTGATGGGGGGCAGATGCTAGTAGCATGCTTGGCTTTGCAAAGGCCCCTCCTCTACGGCCAGCATGAAAACACAGGCTGCTAGCCTTCTAGGCAAGTAAAAAAAGTGGGTGCTTACTCCTAGGCCAAGGGGGTTGGTGGGTGAGGAATGGATCACTCCATTCTGCCTCTGATTGCACATTGTGCTTTCTCTGCTTGTGGTGGTGGAAGAGACTTTTCTTCCTCCACAGCTAAGATGGAAACCAAACAGTCTGGCAGAGCTGAAATGGAGTGGACCTGTCTTCTGCCAGCCCTCTCTCTTGCCTGCATGCAGTTCTGGGTCACCTATGACTACCAGATGAGTTGTTAAATACAGGGCTGATTTAAAAAACAGATTTAAAACAAACAGCAGTCAAATGCAGCAACCAAAGAGGGTCAAGGTGCATATGCCTCACCATCCCACCAGATGTGATTAAAATAATGAAAATGGCTTTTCTTTCTTTAAAACAAAGAACCCTTTAAAAAAAACCCCAGTGTATTACATGCCAAACAGAAACTGTCGTTTTTCTTCAGAATCTTCATAAAAGCACCTTTCTTTTGTGCAATATGTAAATTTAATCAGCTCAAGTTAAAAGCTAGGGTATCTTTAATTGGTTCACAATCTCAGCAGGAGCACATCTAATTCTATATGCCAGAGCTGGTTGCAAAAAGAACATCTCTTCCAAGTATTTTTTGCCATTCCTGTTCTGATAGATCTCCTACACAACAGGCAGAAATTCAAACAGCGAAATGCTTCTCCATCCTTTCACCTCCAGGTCATGGGAATAGCTATCCTTGTTGAATTTCTGCTTGCTGGGGGAGAGGGGTGGTGACATTATCCAGGTGCCAGTCCACTAACTTCCAATGCACCTGACTGCCCACTATGGGATCTCTGCTGAAAGGAGCTGAAAGGAAACGTTTCACCTGGTGAGATGGTGCCGGAAACATGAACTGCCATTGCAGCTAATCAACAGATAAATCATACCAACTCCTACAGGCCAGAAATAAGAAAGTGATCATGCTTAGCGGTCCCTCTATCCATCACCCACAGCCAGCGGGATTGACTCTTCTCACACTGCCAGCCATGGGATAATACAGTTGTGTGATACACGAGCAGCCTTAAATGTTAGCAGGAAGAAAGCTATCTGTTGGCATCTGCAAGGCCTTGGGATCCATCCCCAATTGAGCACACAGGCAGTTAAAGTCCATGGAGGAGCCAGCAGTAAATTGCAATCATATTCAATCTGGCGTCTCAGTGCTCCTGGGAGCAATGTATGAGTTGTCTGCCAACTCTGGAAAAATCCTAAGTAGATAATTTGGTCACACCTGTGAATTCGCAGACTGCTTTTTCCCTTTTCCCTTTTGCACCAAGTGGCAGCCCAGATTATGGGCATTCTATGTTTCTGGCCAATAGGAGGCAAGAGGTTTGAGACCCTTCTTGCAAGGATAAGAAGGCAACAAGCTTTGTGTCTGGCTGTGGCAATGCCCACGTGGGGTTTCCAGCAGGCCAAAGGGGAAGCGAAGAATGGTCTGTCAAGACCCCAGCAGATGTGACAGGTGAGTGGCAAGGGATTTTCAGACACACACACCACAATCAGACCCATATGTAACATTTCCATGGTGACCACACTGGAAGAATACTGTATAATTAAAATCAACCAGGAGACTTCAGATCTGCCCACCATGTTTAAGTCCACATAGTCTCAGCGTTTCTTCAGCAAATGAAATTAAAAAGAAACTGCTTCTCAGTAATCAACAACTCCTCACTAGCACGCAAAATTTCAATTTTCAGTAAGCTGAACAGCAAAAGCAAGGAAATATCTTTGTCTTATTATTAGGGCATTGAAAAAGACAGGTGGGGGGATCATCTAGTATACCACCTGTACCACAAATGCAGCCTATTTAGCTGAATGGCACATTCTTGAGCATTTGTTCAGAACAGCAGAAGGCATCTGTTGTAAATGCTCCCCTTATCAGGACTCTCAAAAACCAGGCAAGCAACATTTTTATCATGCAGTCCCAGGGTGAGTGCTTTTCAAAGCCCGATAAAAAAGAGACAGATCTTACGGTATGAAAGAAATCCTTGCATCTGATTTTTAAGTTTAGTTCACATGACACCGAGTTCCAGCCTGCACAGGAGCATGCGCTGGAGATGAAGGCGGCAGCTTTTGTTAATAACAACAAACAGGCAATTATATAACACATTCAGATGTTCAGTGTTCAAAGCATTTCACCTGTATTACCATATTAATCCTTACAACAGCACTGTGAGGTAGTCCAGTATGAATAAAGGTAAAAGTAAAGAGACCCCTGACCATTAGGTCCAGTCGTGACTGACTCTGGGGTTGCGACGCTCATCTCGCTTTATTGGCCGAGGGAGCCGGCGTACAGCTTCCGGGTCATGGGGCCAGCAGGACTAAGCCGCTTCTGGTGAACCAGAGCAGCGCACGGAAACGCCATTTACCTTCCCGCCGGAGCAGTACCTATTTATCTACTTGCACTTTGACATGCTTTCGAACTGCTAAGTTGGCAGGAGCTGGGACCGAACAACGGGAGCTCACCCCGTCACAGGGATTCGAACTGCCAACCTTCTGATCAGCAAGCCCTAGGCTCAGTGGTTTAACCCACAGCGCCACCCGCGTGCCAGTATTGCCCCCTTAATACTGCAGATGAGAATGCTGAGGCTTGTTTAAGACTGCAATCTCATATCCACTTCCCTGGGAGTGTGTGCCATTGAGCACAATGGGCCTTACTTCTGTGTAGACATGTTATAGGATGGTACTGCAAAGGAGTCTGCAATTAAGCTGAGACTCGAATCAGCAGTTTCTAACATAGTCCATTCTTTTAACTGTTATGCTACACAAGCTTCTCTCCTTGCTTACTACTTTTGTCTTTGTTTATACAGCACGTCTCATATTTACAAGCAGTATTATACTGATCAAGGTTGAAGGGTTTGTCTGTGGATAGATAACCCCAGCTAGGCAGGGGCCCCCAAGCTCTACATGGTGGTGTTCAATGCACGCTATCACCCAGAGAAAATCAAGAGCTTCACTTACCATCAGGAATTCCTTGAGATGAGTCTCAATGTTCTTGTTGTAGATTGTAAAGAGGGCAGCTGATACTTGGATGATGGCTTTGGCTAGGCAGTGGATGTTGTTGATGAAGCCTATGTGCACACACGGGGAGGGAAGAAACTTACACCAATTCCAAACTTTTTGAGCAGCTAAATGGACCTGGAGACTGGCACTTGTCTATGGAGGTAAGTGCGAGCCTTGACCCCTCTCAGTTAAGCACTGCCTTGAAGGTAGTATAAAGATGGCGGCGCATGTAGATGCTGCGGCTGGTTGCTCCTCAACTGGAAAAACCATCTTCCCCAGAAACTGCTGCTTGCCTTCTATCACTGTGCCATTGAGAGCGTGCTCACTTATGGCTTATGTGTGTGGTACGGAAGCTGTACTACCCAGGACAGGATGGGGTTGTGCAGGGTTGTTAAGGCAGCAGAGAGCATTGTTGGCTGCCCACTCTCCACCTTAGAGCAGATTTATGCCACAAGGTGCCATAGGAAGGCACTGGACATAGTAAAAGATCCATTGCATCCTGGTCACTGTCTCTTCGAGCTCTTGCTGTCAGGACGGAGATACAGGACGATGAAGACAAGAACGAGCCGTCTTAAGAACAGCTTCTTCTCCAGAGCGATCTCGGCCCTGAATGGGAAGCCCGGACTTTGAAAGTCATCTAATCTCCCTTGCTGTATTATACTGTATTGTTTAATTAGTGTTTTTATGGAGCAGTCAAGTAATTTCGTTGTCCCCGAAGGGGGCAATGACAATAAAGATATTATATTATTAATTATTAATTATTAATTATTATTATTATTATTATTATTATTATTACTACTACTACTATTATTATAATATAAGAACACACACAACAGAATGGACTGATGCAAACCAGATCCCTGTTACATTCAGGTTTCCACCTCTCCCACTTTCCTGTGTGGCTCCTATTAAATGTTCCTGGTACCTATGCTTTTGAAACATCAGTCTGGGCTGCTATAAACTGTAGTCTGTGGAGCTATCTTTAAAGATGGTCCAGAAACTTAAAGTGGTGCAAAATGCAGCCATGCTGGCTGATTGGAGCTGTGGCCCAAAGATGTCTGAAGTTCACTGGTGGGCTACCCCTGAATTAGGATGAGGGACACACCTACTTCCTGCCCTTTTATCTTGCATAGCCTTATCCTGAGTTCTTCTTTGTGATGAAATGCTGGCCTCCATAGAGATACAGACAGTGATAGCATTATATTGCAAATCACTAAGCAAAAGGAGGTGCTGAGCAGGAAGCTATCACCGCCTGCAGTCACTGTGACTAATACTTGGCAGGCATCTCTGCCTTGGAAGATTTTCCATGAGTGAGTGGATCAATACAGGAGGTTTGGGGAGGGAGCTGTAAGCCTGCACCTTGCTTCTTACCGTCTATCTCGGTGGTGTAGACTGAGGAAGGGTCCGTGGCCAGCAGCGGCAGAGACACAGCTACAAAGACCAACAGCAAGCAGGCAGCCTTGTAGTCCTCCTCTGTGGAAGAGCTGTCTATCAGGGAGGCAAAAGGAATGATGTATAGGAAGAGATTTCAGTAATAAGCCTGATTTACACTGCTGGTTCCTGTCTCCCCCCAGCTCGGCTGCTCAACAGACTTGACAAAAAAAAAAAACCCTAGCAGAAAAAAGGGTGGTGGTTTTTTAGAATTATAGCAGCTGTGACAGGCCAATAAATTATCTGATGGATGAAGCTGGTGAGCTGAACAGAACTGACACGGCTTGGCTCCGCTTGAATCGACACGTGTGTGTCGGTGAGACATGGAAGAAGAAACTAAGAGAAAAAGTTCAGCCCTGGCAGTGGTGTGTGGGTGTGTGCAGGGACTGGACTACTGCACCTTAGACAGGCAGGCGCTCCCAGCAGCATGGACCATTGAGCATCTGCGTCTGACTTGCTTGGATTCAGAGCCTGAGAAACGCCAGCCCACCCCTCTTCCAGCAGGGAGGATCAGGACAGCACTCCTCTTGGACAGCAGCCCTCTGGCATGGAGAGAAGCCTGGGGCTGGTGGGGCAGGAGGGGCGGGGGCAGATATTGTACAACAATTGCCCTGGAAATGTAGCCAGTGACTAAGAGGTAGACTAGCTGCAGCCACAGAACTATGGCCTCCCAAGGCAGCAAGTAAAATAGTAAGCAAGATTTTTGAGAGGCTGGCCAGCCTTGTGAAAAACCTCTTTTACCAAGACAGGTTCTACAGAAGGGAGACTCAGGCCAAGGTTAGAAATGTGCCCCCTCCTCGCATCTCTTTTCAGCCCTCCAGACTCTCCCCCCGCCCCGCCCCTCCCACCAGTCCTCCTTGAGTATTTTGCCTTCTTGGAATGGCTCCTTGAGCTGTGAAAATGCTTCTCACTTGCCTGGATGGAGAGATGTTCCTATTTGTGGACTCTGCCTTTTCCCTGGCTGCAAAAAGGTACAGGTCATAGCCCCACTCATAGCATGCCTGCAGCTCTCAAAAGGATTCGGACGCGGAAATGTGCCCCCCCCCCAGCTGGTCCTAGAGCATGTTAGGGAATGGCACAGGCTCAGTTTGAGGCCAGCACTGCAGGGAGGCAATTGCTTGGCTGGTTTTGCCCCAGCTAAAAACAAAACTCTGGAACCGACTCCCATGAGAGGTGGGGACTCTCTTTCCTTGAAGGTTTTTAAGCAGGGGTTGAATGGCCATCTGTCAGGGATGATCTAGTTGAGATTCCTGCATTGCAGGGGGTTGAACTAGATGATCTCAGGGTCCCTTCCAACTCTACAATTCTATGATCCTTAGTGACTGTAGATGCAAAGCTGGGAAGAGAAGAGGAGTGAAAGCAGAAACTACAAGCAACCAAAGACTGGAGTTGAGAGTGAACTAAAGAATAGAAGCCTCAAACCCCCATGATCTCAAGTCCCAGTGTCAGTTAAAACAGGGAGATTAAGCTACGGCTGTTCTTTGCTTTGCCACCATGCTGGGAAGAAACACAGCTGCATTCTGATGCATGAAAAATGGCACTGATTTAGACAAGAAAGTTATGGGGCAGGGGCTGGAGAATTTTTTTAAGAGGCTCAGGTACCAACAAGAGTCTCAAAAGGGTAGAGAGGGAAGGGCTAGACTGGGGCACATGGGCCACTATTATTGCTGCTGCCAATATAACCCCAGGAAAGCTATGGCTGGCTAGCTGTGCTCTAGTGCTCCTAGGGCTCTTGCAATCTGCACCGGTGAAGGTGGCGAGGTGGCAAGCTTGTTTGTTTATTCCTGCATTCATATTCCCACCTTTTCTCCAAGGAGCTCAAGGTGTCTTAGGTGGCTCTCTCCCTCTCCATTCTATCCTCGCAACAACCCGCTTACAAGCTGGGAACAGGTCCAAGGTTACCCAATGAGCTTCATGGCCAAGTGGGTATTTGAACACTGCTCTCCCAAGTCCTTGTCTGAGCTCCACTCTGGGTTTCTATGTCTCTTGTCCATGTTGTGGTGAAGGAAGAAGAGACGGTTGCCCTGAAGGCAATGGAGCACAGGCTATCTTATCAGAGAAGCTCAGGAAAGGGCCACACGTCACCTGCAGAAGGTCTTGAGTTCAATACCTGGCATCTCTAAGTAAGTCTGGCAAAGACTTTGGTCTGAAACCCGGAGGCCCCTGCACAATGACTGCAGACAGTACTGAGCTAGACAGGCTAATGGTCTGACTCAGTATAAGACGGCTTCCTCTGATTCTGGTCTGCTATTTTAAGAGAAGGACAGACTTCTAGGTTCCAGAAGAGGAGCTTTAGCTACTACAGTCACTTGGGATTATTCAAGGCCTCAATGCCATTAGGAGGACAATGTCACACACAGATGCCATCTGCCAAAACCAGGGCTGAGACACTTATTTGGCCCAGTGGGCCAGATTCTCCCACCTTCACCTCACAGGCCAATTTTGATAGATGGTCAGGGCCACCCACCTGCCAATTACCCAACAGGCCAGCCAGATTCCCCACCCCTGGGTTTTGGCAGATGGTACCAGCGTGACGTTATCCTTGTGCAGGCCTTGAGCAATCCCAGGCACTAGGTCACTGGGGAGAGAGCGGCTAAGCAATATTGAACTTCCTGTGCATCAGCTGACACACAGTGAGTTCAATCCTGCTTAGCCCAACTGCATCTCTACCTGCTGCATACTAGACATCACATATGATATTAGGTGTTGGGCAGGTTGGCATGGTTTGGGGGAAATGGCCTGGCAGGCCAAATGCAGAGGGCCACAGTCCACCCTAGGCCTAAACTATCTGGATTTCGGGTCCAATGTGAAGAAAAGGAAGCAGCAGTACAGAGGAGCAAAGCTCTGGAGGAAGACAAATTGCATCAATTGTGTCTGTGGTCTGAAGCTATTAAATACATGAGTGTTTTCCAGGTAGGGGGATAGCATTCAGCCCACTGGTGAGATGCAGGTGTGCAAAGGGCTGTGCATGTACTGGAAGATCAAAAGCTTGCCACTGCCAACTGGGAAAGGCACAAAGCAAAATTCAGGACAGCTGAGATTCTTGGCTGAAGCATGGGAGTGGGCCTTTTAAAACACAAACAAACCCGTGACAGCATCCAAGCAGTGACAGCCTCCTAGAGACAGAGTTAAATATTTATCAGTGCTGAGATGATGTACCACCTGGCAAGATTCCCTGTGCAGCTCCTTTGAAAGCAGAGCTTTCCTGATACTAGGAATGCTTGCCTTCTGGGATCTCTTGCCTAGTAGATAAAGGAAAGACATTTTACAGCCCTACAGCTGAGTCTTATCGCAACAGTACATGGAAACATGGGCAAGCCTTGGCTCTTACCTTTCTTGAGGCTGGAAAGGGCGGATACTAAGGCTGGGTCAATGTCGCAAGGGACCCCTGCAGCTGTGGCTAGTTCAAAGATGCTCAAGGTCACCTAAAGAGAAGGGTGAAAGGGCAGAACCAGGTGTTGGTAACGCTGCTGCTGGGCCTTGGTCTCTTGGTCTCACTGCAACATATCAGACCTGGTTGGCACATGCACAAAAATAAGGTGGTAGGATTCTGGACTGTAAGACTGCAGGTGGGGAATATAATCTTTTACATTCTCTCCATGTTTTATAAAACAAAACTGTGCACTTAAAAAAGGAGGCAGCACACATAATGGAGAAAGTGGTACCTCGGGTTACAGACGCTTCAGGTTACAGACTCCGCTAACCCAGAAATAGTACTTCGGGTTAAGAACTTTGCTTCAGGATGAGAACAGAAATTGTGCAGCAACGGGAGGCCCCATTAGTTAAAGTGGTGTCTCAGGTTAAGACCAGTTTCAGGTTGAGAACGGACCTCCGGAACGAATTAAGTTCTAAACCTGAGGTACCACTGTACTTTCCTGCTATACTAGTTTACTAAGGAGGGCAAACAAAAAATCAAAAAACTCACGCAAGAGACAAAGCTAGCTAAGACATGGCATTTCACCTAATTTCAAGCTGAAAAAACACTGCACTATTTAACAGAATTTCAGATATGGTAAATACATTGCATAAGACATGAGAGGCCCATCAGGACATTTGCTCCATCCTGCTGCCTCAATGGCATACGCAGACATGAAGACAAATCCTACTAAGCCGAGAAGTACCCAGCCTAAACAACCAAATCAGGGCTTCTAGAATGGGAACACCAAGTAATACCATGTGTCAGGAATCAGTCCCACTGAGAAGAATCAAACGAACTGTGGAGCAAGGAAGCACAATTCCTGGTTTATTAATGGGGTCGGGGGAGGGAAACCTCTTAGGGACCCACAGTTTTGAGCCTAGCTACTATGCTCCCTTTTCTTTACCCATGTATTTATTTGATTTGGTCCTTCACAATGGTCAGCTGCTTTTCCAACCATAAAGCTGTTCAAGCCAAACACAGATCCACAATAAAACAATAGTACAATATGACCAAAACCATAAAGGATCATCTTAAGAAAAACCGTACCCAATATGAATAGCACTGGCAGCTGAAAAGCTGTCCCGAGAGTTCAAAAGCTAAGTAAGTATCCATTCAAGGGCTGAGAAACTCCCCAGGGTCAGGCACAGGCAAGCCTTCTTAGAGGACTCCTTACAAAGTTGGGGTGTCATCACTGAGAATGCTACACTCTGAGTCACAGACAGAATAACCTCTTAAAGAGAAGAGACCTAGAGTGTCTGTATTATGGAGTGGTTCATAAGAGAGGAGATGTTCCTTGTGTTATTCTGGGCCTGGGCCATTTGGGACTTTTCTTTTGAAGTGTGCCTATGTATGCATATGCAATATTGCAAGGAAAAATGGAGGCTGGGATCCAGCAGTCACCACAAGTACCAGGGACAAGAGTAAAAAGAATAAGTAGATGTAGAGGCCTTGAACAGTGGTCAGAGAAAGCTGCCAGGTGCGATCTTGTCCAGAAGGCACTTAATTTAGGGTCCTCCAATTCTTTGCACTAGGCAAATGTGCTGACATAAAAATCTAGCTGAGAAAAATGCTAGGGAAGTGGGCATGTTGACACTCCCTTCTTCCCACACTAGGATCTTTTTGACAGCTCTTCACCCCTATCATGCTTCCCTGGATCTGAGCAGTCAGAGAAATCTCCCTCGTGTTCCCTCTTCCTGGCGGCAGCAGCAGCAGCAGCAATGAATACGATCGATATGAAAGCTGGGGAACTGACACTCAAATCACAAGAGACATGAAACGAGACAACCGAAGGCTTGGGTCCTTGATTTTACTACAATCTCCGAATCCCCCTTTCAGGAATTTTAATTCACCTTCCCGAAACAACCTTTACTCCCTTTGCCACCATCACTCTCTCTAGCACATCTCTACTGTTCACTGAAAAACCCTGCTCTCTCTCTCCTTTCCTGTGAATCATTTTGTATAGCTTATAAGTCCTCTGGGCATGGAGGTGGGATGCATCAACAACACCTACTGCACCACTGGCACGAAGGGAACCGCTAGACTGGTGTTTTTAGGCAAGTGTATCCTGCAATATGTTCTTCACACAATAACAGTGCACCAGTGGTAGATTTGTTTTGCTTTATTAGCTGTTCTACGGTGCTTCCCCAATGCCACCACATCATGGCTGTCTTCAGCAGCTATAGCAGAACACCAAGAGGGGGCAAAGAATGTCTGTGGTATGAAAAGTTACACGATTTCAGCAGGAAGTTACAGGATATGCTCTAGTTAGAAATTAAGCTGTATGACGGCTCCAAAACTTTTGCAGATGTGAATAGTATTCTGCTGAATTATTTGGTTGGTGAGTCTCTGAATGTTTTACAGCAGGCACACTAACATAATGTAACATGCAATGCAACGTGCTTCATGCAGAAGCCCTCAAGTGTGTAAACCCAAGTTGCATGACCTCTTTTCTATAAGGAGGAAGAACCCTGTGAATCAGTCCTCCGTGTGTATCGGTTGCTGCATGGCAGGCACACTTCATGTGTGGAGAGAGGGGAGGTGGGGCCCATGACTGCTCCTGTATCACATAAATTGGGCTGCAGTACTAGCCCTGTAAACTTATGAAATGGAATTGCATTTCTAGCTGCTTCCAGAAGAGAGGGAGTTGTGGGGAGAGAGAGAAGAGAAATTAACTAAACGTGAAAGGCTTCTGCAGATTTCATGTAAGTTGGCACAGTAGGCAGTTGGGGGTTGGAAAAAGTTTTAAAACATTTATAGTTGTTAAAAGCAGAAGCAACCAGCTACAGCTGCCTCAAGCCCATTCTTGTGTGCTATCTGAAGCATCTCTGTGAAACACACTTCTCATCTTGATTCAAGAGGCTGTGGATGACAGAGCACCCACCCCCCTCCTTGGGCAGCCTGTGCCAATTAATCACCCTTGTGGTTAAACATTGCAACTTATTTCTAAATATTTTTCTAACTCTTAATTCCTGGCTGTTGCTTCACATTCTGTCTTCTCCAGCTAGTGAAAGATCAGAGAACTCTGCCGAGAGAAAAGGAAACTCACTGCCGAGGCTTGAAAACAAGTTTATCTGGGTGTCCCTCCAACTTCCGGGAAGACAAATTTCTGGGGAGCAAGGCTAGCCCTACACAGCAGGGTTACAAAATGTGCGACTGGCCAAGTCCTTCTAGCCATGTTTGGTTTTGGAATCAGCCAAACAAAATGGGGACTGAGAAAGGAGAGACACTGTCTCCTTCCTGCTGGACATTGTAAATCAGACCTTTGCAAGCTCCAGTTCCATACAGATGCTCAGTGGCCGATTGCCTGCATGCATATGCAGCAGGCATCCCCATTCCCCAAAGCACATGCTGCATGGCTTGGCCTGAACTGTCACTTTTCACCTATGTGTGGCAGGAAATGTGTCCTGAGGGCATGGCAAATTAACCACAGCAATAACAACCTGCATAGTGTCAGTGCCATCACCTTCCCTGCTGGTCCATCTCAATGCTATTTGTATACAAATAGCGCGCGCGCACACACACACACACACACACACACACACGTAAGCAACCAGAAGGCATTACATGGGCAGATCTCCCACTGATCATTCCCCAACCCCCAGCTCCTCCCACCCAAAAGTAGCTTGGGCTCCCTTCCAATTTGATCCAGAGCCCATTTGGGGGAACTTGCCTGTTCCTACTTCTTCCTAAGGCCTGGCAAGGCAAAGGTGAGAGCGCCCATGTCTTTGCTCCCAAAGGCATTTGCTTGTGTGGATGGTGATGAGGAATTAAGAGAGGTGTGTGAAACAGCACCACCTAGTGACACCAGGATAAGCCAGGAAATACTCCTTTAAGATGCACACGAACGGCTTTTAAAAAGCTCTGTGGGAAGTGGCCTTTTTCATTAGTGCAACAGTTGGGACTCTGCTGCCATTGCTTTTTCTTTATCAAAAAAGGTGGAGGAGGGAAGGAACATTAGAAAAAGCTTACTCTTCAAAGGGAAAGAGAAACCTACAGTGCCAGCTCTGCCCGCCTCCCCTGGAGAAATGCTGCTTTGAAAGAAACCCAGAGAGGAGCTGATGTCTCTAAGCAGTTGAAAAGAGGACGGTGGCAGCAGAACTGCAGGGAAGCTAAGCGGGGCTACATGTAGCTATGCAACAAGGGCAGCAGTTCCTTTCAGCTGGATTCCTGCACTCAGCCAGCGAAGCCCGCCTTGGGGACACCTGAGGCTGCAACAGCAGCAAGGATATGGCCTCCCGGAAGCCTCAGATGATGCTGATGTGGCAACACCACTACGGAGCTGGTCCTTGTCAGTAACAGCAAAACACACACACCTCTAAGTTAAATCAGCATAGCCGTTGCCAAGTAGTACATTCTAAATTTAGGCAGTTGCAGGCTGCCCAAAGTCAGCAGGTGTGCAGAACTGCAAGTTCCAAAAAACCCTCTTTCAATTCCAGCACAAACACAAAACATGCAATAGAAATCAGACACCCTCATGCATGTGGTGCTGTATTTGGGTAATGGAACTTTGTGCAGGCTCTTGTGAGAAGAATTTGTAAAGGAGGAAGGAGCTGTGTACTGGACAGTAGGAATAATGGAAGTTAAAAACTGGGCAGGGGGCAACAAAAGCAGGATACCCCAAAAGTCCCCTAGGATGGATACAACACTGGGATGCCTAATCTCTGAGAAGGTAGCCCTCAAGATCAAGCCCACCTAAAGTAACACCCCTTTGGCATGGAAGCCCTTGCATGCATGCATACATACGCGTGTGAGCACATGTATGGTTCCTACAGGTCAGTTACTTAGGGGTAAGGAAAGAGGTAATATCTTATTTAAAATTCCTTTGCACAGCCCCGGATTGAGTCCTGGCATTAGAAGCCATGTTTTTTAATCTAAACACAGCACACTGCAGATCTTGCAAAGAGAGCTCGCATCTGTAGATACATAATCGTGATGACCAAGCTGTGGCTTGTGCATGTGCAGGAGTGATTAAGAACCACAGAAAATTAATCACTTTGTGTTCGTCCTTTTCCTGGAGCTTTTCACATCACCGGTGCTTGAACTTGGGGTGTGTGCATGTATTAATGAAGTCCCTTTGCCTCCCTCCCTCCAGTTTTAGCCAAATCACGCCCTCCCAATGGGGGCTAAGACTCCATTGCCCCATTCTCACAATTCAACTACTGCACAGCAGCACACAGGCTCTCCACTTCCCCATTCTTTCCAGTCACTTGGCCATGTGCTTCTCACACTAGTCAGCTTGGAATCAGTGGAGGCTTCCCACCAAACCACCCCCACAGCCTGTAATAGCTGGCCCTGGTCTTGCATAAAGGGCCTTCCATGTCTGCTGGAACCAACTCCTAAGGAAACAACCTGATCATCATTCTGGTTTCCCACAAGCCTGTGTCTCTCTTGTTCTGGAAGGCTCCAGACAGAGACTGATTGGTGCCCTCGCTGTCATTCTGCTCAGGAGAGATGTTCACCATCTTTCTGATACAATCCAAAATACCATTTCCCTGCAAGTGGCTGGGGCTGCAAATCAGTCTTCTCTATTCATCCACAGGGCCTCACCACTAATAATAGTTGTAATTAACTTTCAGGCTGCATTGCAAAAGGGGGGGGGGAGTTGGGTAGGTAGAGAGCCCTAACCGCCCTGCCTAGGAACTCATCAGCCTCCTCATGGGCATTCTCCACACACATCCTGGCCTCACTGTTGCTCTTGTTCAGGTAGCTGAATAATAATAATAATAATAATAATAATAATAATAATAATAATAATAATAATTTATTTATACTCCGCCATTCCCGTTTCAGAAAACCAGGCTCAGGGCAGCTAACAACAAATTTAAAAAACTTAATTGTGATACAACAAAAATCAGCGTAAAATACAATATAAAAGCGTGAATAACAATAAATTCCAAGTTCAAAAATCAATTTAGGGGGAAATTCATCCAATAAACATCAGGTGATCACCAGGGCTAGCTGGCTAAATTAGTCCTATTTGGGCCAGCGAAGGACGCCAGGGGAGAATTAGCTGTGCGATTCCAGAGCGGGTAATCTTCATAAAAAGGGGAGGGGGATGGAAGGGAGGGGAATAAAAGATCAGGCTAAATTCAAATTGAAAGCCAGGCGGAATAGCTCTCTTACAGGAAGGAGATTAAATCCTGCAGGGCCCTAGTCTCATGGGATAGAGCATTCCACCAGGTCAGAGCCATCACTGAGAAGACCCTGGCCCTGGTGGAGGATAATCTGACTTCCTCAGGGCCCGGGACCTCTAAACTATGATTATTCATGGACCTTAGGGAAAGGGATGGCACAGGAGCCAAATACTCTGGTGAACAGACGCCCCTAGTGGCAGGACCCAGAGCAAACGTCATATTCAATGCAGTAGGGGAATTCAAACTGCCAGAACTCCTGGCGTGGTCACCTGTACACCGAGACAAGGCAGCCAGAGAAATCTGGGTAGAAAATTCATAAGCAAATGATTAAGAAGTAGTTTTCAACCATACCGTTGCTTTTCTGCATCCAGCGCCTCCATAAAACATGAGCTGCATGGCCTTGAGCAGGAGCATGCATGCTGGAGTCCAAATCTCATCCTTCTGAGCCCACATGACCAACGGCCAGGGTTGGTGGGAAATGCTGTCCAACAACATCTAGAGGAGCACAGGTGAGGCTCCCCACTCCAGCTTTAGTACATACTTCAATGCTCCTTGCAATTTCCAGAGGTTCCAATTACCTCTAGAATTTCATGAAGCAGCCCAGATAAAGCTACCCATGAAATTTTCACCCATGAAAGGAACTGCAGCTTTGCAACCTAGATGGCCCTAAACCTAGGCCTTTTACTCAGTCCTTGTTTTCCTGGAGTTGTATCCAACCAACTTATACTCTGAGTAGACCCACTGTTAGTCATGCCCATTAATTTCAATTGGTTTACTCAAGCACAGTTTGCACTGAGCAAAGGAAATCCAACCTTGGTAAATGCTGTGCTCCTTGACCTCCCCACCCCTTGGAGAAACAGGGCAAGTTCAACAATGAGAGCTGCAGTCCGAAGCATCCTGAAGGCACCCGGTTTGTGAAGGCTGCCTTACACAGCTCCTATTGTTGTAAACTGGCTCATAGACAACACCACTGTCATCAAATTATAGCAGGTATCAGGCAGAGAGAGACCTTTATCAAGTCTGTTTTGGCAGCAAGCAGCTTTTCCCATCGTACTCAGCAATGACTTTACTTCATTTAGTCTTTCAATCCACACATTAATTTTCACTGCCTCTTCTTAGATTGGGAAGGGGGAGCTTCAGACCCCAACTGTGGCTCCCGAAGCCTCTTTATCTGGCTCTCGGGACAGTCCTGAGGCCACACCCCTTATCAGCCCTCTTCTGCATCTTCCTTGGGTGTTTATGCCTGGCTAGAACGTGTCCTCGAACTCTGATCATGCTTCTTGCTTGCCTGGGTGGAGGATAGAGAGGAATGGGCGAGTGTGCATAGACACAAGCCTCCCCAAAAGTGGTAAAAAAATACATTTATTGTTCCACTGCCATGTGGGCCCCCGAAGGCTCACCCAAAAGGAATGCAGCCCTAGGGATGATAATGGTTCCCTACCTCCACCCAAGATAATGCCACATGTGAACCCACCATCTGAACACCGTTTGGGGCAGGGTAGAGGCTGAAGAGAAACAGTTTAGACATGCTAAGCCTGGGAATGTGGGATTCAAAGAACCAAGGCTACTGTCACAGTAGCATTCTGGAAGCACGCAGGGGAACTGACTCACCTGGCAGAAGCTAAGTTATATAACAGACTCTTCCCAGGCATTTTTAATACCAAATAGAGTTAAATTCACCTTTATGTCCATGTCAGGATCGACAAATTCCTTCAGGCACTCGATGGGGCCCATCAGAAAAGGGCAGTGATTGGTGAACACCTGTCAAGAGTCAGAATGCAAAAAGTGATGCAGCAGAGAAGTGCTGATTCTTCTTGCTTGCTATAATGCTGGGTTGCCTGCCCTTCCCATAAGTCCTGCTGCATAAAGCCATTATATTTTATCATCCAGCATGATCAAAAGGAAATCAAGGAGCAGGAATGAATGCTTTTCCTCTGGGTGTGGCTGGGAATGCATACACAGATTTGCGATCACTCACCTCTTGAAGGCCCTCTTGCGCCAGGGACCTGAACCACAGAATCTCCCCAATTATGGTCATCCTCTTCAGAACATTTTCGGCGGCTGTGGAGAGCACATGGTTATTGGTCTCAATTTTCTAGCAGCCACAGAATTCCTGGATGTGCATAACTTGCTTGGTTAATTCTATGGAAAACAGTACAGTCCAACCCACTTTAGGACAGAAACCCCAGTAGGGAGGTGTACTGTGGTTTCATTATTTGGATCTTTGAGCAGGCATTCTTACAGCGCTACATCTTCTGGAGTGTTTTCGGAACTTTACTGAGTTATACAAACCTACATTCATGAGAATTCCTTTGCCTATTTGCAATGGCTTTTTAAAAATCGCTGCTCACAAGCAGCAAAGGACTATTTCAGTTGTTGCTTCACTCCAAATTTAGCCATTCAGGTGGCTGCTTGGTGGCTTCTGGAGCAGAGAACAGAAGAACTGAGGCCGTGCGTAACCTTTGCCTGTCACCTACCAGTTAGGCGGGGTAGCAGTGCGGCCATCTGCTCTGGCTGGTAGAAGTTAGATCGGATCTGAACCAGTACATCCATATTCTCTGTCACTAGTTTCTAAAAAGAAGAAAATAAAGTTCTATCACACAGACTTTGAAAACTGGCCATATAAGATGATGTCCTGACAGGGCAGCTCAGCACCAACCACGGTCCTGATGTTGTGCATGAGTTTAAGAAATACCCCACACTAAGGTGGTGGTGAGAGGTGGCAAGATGCTGAGAGAGGGTGGAAGGGGAAGGAGATAGGGGCTGAGTCCAACCATGAAGGAACAGCAGCCCAGTCAGAGAGGTGATGGACACCTGTGTCTTCCCTGGCTGTCAACCCAGAGGGAAGGAGCTTGATGCTGCCACCCTTCTGGCCCCAAACACTCCCCAGCCAAGAGAAGGGACTATGGTCTGCTTTGCTGTAAAGGCCCACTCACAGGAAACAGGAAATGGGTGTGGCTACACATGTGAATGACATGCTAAGGAAGAAGGATCTCAAGAGCTTGTTTCAGAGTCAGAAACTAGGATGAGAAGGCACATGGTTGATAGACAACTCTCTTTTCTTCCTTCTGAGGCCTTGAGCAATTGGTTGACAACAAAGGATAGCCTTGAGTGTTCAACTGAGTGGTGTCTGATGCACCACCCTGCAAACCAGGATTGTACTCTCATCAGTGGGTGACCAACTCCCTCAACCCTGTGGGTCAGTCGCACAGAAGAACCCAGTGGTAGCACAGCAATCAGCAAATCAGTTGGTTCCACTGATGCATGTGAATCAACAGAGGCACAGACATACGGAAGCTCCTTTTTTCAATAGCAGTCCAGCTCCAACCTGCCCATTCCTTCCCACAAAACAAAAGGACATTTATAACACTCAGATGCTCTGTTTTAATCAGTGCCCCTGAACCACTGTTCACACGATATGTCAGAGCTGAGTTGCAGGACAGCAAATTGCAGCAAGCTCCCTTCTCCTCCTGGCTTCATACCTTCAGCTCCACCATTTGCGAGGTGATGTGCCACATGAGGTTATCACTTAGGAACTTCATTCCGTAGGGCCCAAGGAGTTCTGCCAGGGCTCGCATCTCTGCAGAGGGAGGAAAAGGTAACAGCATACTTTGCAGACTAGCAGTAGCCACAGTGTGACCAATTCTTTATTGCTGTTCCCTGTGGATGTCTGCCAAGTGCTGGTTCCTCTCTCGATTATGCAGGCAGCAACAGAGGCCTATGCCAGCTAGACAAACTGAGAGGCCTTGCCCACCTTTCTCTGCATTGTGCAGGACATCTCAAGCTCTCATTGGCTCCTCTACGCCCTGTCTTCTGTTTGGCTGAACACTCCTTTCAGGACAGGTCAAATCCTAACCATGAATATTTTGGAAGCCAGATATGGATTACTCTCTGCTTCCTCCAACTTCCTGAGCTCCAGCTTCTATCCTCCTTTACTTGCTTCTCCATACCTTACTATGGACTGCTTCTTCAGTTTTAAACATCCACTATAATCCGCATGACTGTTTGCCCAAGATAAAAAAATGGGCTTGCTAATGGATTTTGTGACTTCTACTGAGTAGCAAAGTCACAGAACCATACAATTGGAGGGGCACTCATAGACAGTTCAGTCCAACCACTGTCACAATGCAGGAATGCACAATGCAAGAGCATCATAAACAGATGCCTGTCCAAAGGAGCATGGGAGAGCCTATCACCAATGGTTCCACTGTCAAATAGCTCTTACCATTAAGGTTTTTCCTAAAATAACATTAGTCCTGATGGCTAGGGCGGGAAAGAACAAGTCTTTGTATGTGCCAAGCACTTGAGTATTTGAAGAGTGAGATCATGACCCCACCCCTCTCCATTCCTGGCCGAATAACCACTCATCGTGGCATCACTGTGGTCAGTCTTGTTGCCAAATTCAGCTCAAGAACCACTACTGCAACTAAGCCTTGGATGCTCCAGACTGGGTGTGTGAGCACCTACCTGAAACATCAGAAAACTCTTCAGCACTGAAGGTCTGTTCCCCTTCTTTGGGTATACTGACAAAGGTCTGCATTGATGGGGAAAGGACAATGGAGCCCATGCTGGCCTGGCGCAATAGTGACTCCAGGTACCTGGGAGTGACAGCAAAGGAAACATGATATAATTTAGCTCAACAAAATGCTGCTGGAGGAGTCAGCTGATTAGCAGGTGGGGGAGAGGAGCCATGCCTATGGGAAAACCTCCTTAAACAGGACTTTGGGCCAGAGTAACAACTACCTGACACCTACCTGCCTCTCTTACTACTGCTACTGACCTTTTTTTAAAGGAGAGAGACAGAGATGACAGAGCTGAGCCATATCTGCTGGTCCTTTGTTTCCATATGCATGAGTGAGGCTGCTCAGTGCTTAGGGAAAGCTCTCTGCATATACTTAGGAGAACTCTCTTCATTAATATCTGAAATATTGGCATTTAAAGCAGATTCAGGGGCTCGTCCTAGAGGGTCTTGAAAAAAATTATGTCCTGCCTACCATGACAGTGCAATGCCCCAACCAGCCCCTCCATTTTCCCAGCCACATACCAGTTGGTATAGAGTGTGGTGAGGGTCTGTTCCCCACTTGCATCCAGGGGCTGGGTCTGCTGCAGAAGCACGTTGCGGAGGAGGCGCCCAGTATCCAGACCTATGCGATGCATCAGTGAAACCAGGAAAGTGGTATAGGCCTGCACACCTGCCAACGCTTCTGAGGGACGTGCCAGTTCTGGGGAGCTTGGGTTTGGCTTTGCCAGCCGCACCAAAGACCTGGGGGTGGGGATGTGAATGTTTATTGGATGTACATTGGCCAAAAGAAAAAAGCACCCAAACACCACAGCTTGATGTTCATCACTCTGCCTACCTCTCAAGCTAAAGTTTCCCAATATGTAGTGCTATGTTGAATAGCTTGTTTTCTTAATGAGCACTGAGGATCAGGTGATGTTCCAGGCAAGGAAGACAGGTCATATCTACTTGGATGTTTGGGACTGAAATCTGTGCTCTACTGGCAGCGGCGGGGGGGTGAGGTAGATGGCAGTACGAGAAAAACATAAATGTAGCCAGAGAAGGAGACACAAGCCTGAGTTTTCCAGCTGGCTGCCAAGAAGCAGCCATGGGGAGAATTGCAAGGACTGAATGCTGTTGCTTTGGGGGAAATAGTGGTCCTTTGAAAATTAGCAAAGTTTGAGCATCTGCTCCCCATTGCTCAACTAATTAGCCAGCGCTGAGCCCAGCCCAGCTCCTGTCAGGGTGATGAGAATATCAAGTGCTTCGGAGACTTCCGGGTTAACGCCTCCGGTAATGGCGGATTTCCTCTGATCGGGAGGAATCCGCTCCGTGGAAATCAGGGTCTGGACTGCCACGGCGAGGCGGAGACCCACTAAAAACCACAGGCGGGAGAAGCCTGTGGACGTGGGATTCGGCTGGCACCTTTTGCGCCTCCCCTACTCGCGGGGAAACCCGGTTTTGGGGATCCGGAGCAACGTGGGGTGAGCGGCGCGGTGCTTCGAATCGACTGCTTCTTTCACGGAGTGAAGCTGCATTGCTGTTGCTGGAGAGCGCTGACTTTTTCCTGTGGACAATTGGACTTTAAACAACTACCCGTGAGTAGAACAGAAAATTGGATCTTTAAGCATCTTAATTTGGCACCGAAACGGGAAGGTTTCAAACAGGAAGTCCGCCTTCCTCTTTTGTAAATAGATTGAAGCAAAGACGTTGTAAGCTAAAGTCTGGAAAGTCTTTTGTAAAGGATTAAATCTCCATCGGTTAAAATTACTAAACCCCCCTTGGAAGCAGGAGAAGAGGGGGGAAATTTTAGATCGCCTAAGCCTGCAGGAGAGAGAGTGAAGAAAGATAAATTACCACCGTTTTGAACCTGGGAACGGGCTGCCAGTAAGATCGACGTTTTGGGAAAGTTCATTGACTGTGAATAAAATGTATGTTGACAGATAGTTAAATAAGAGAAATATATTGTTTCCATTGTCTCCTTTTGCACTTAAGAAGGAGCAAAAGTAACTGGAAATCGAAACTAACTTTGTTGCTGGATCTGTGTTTAAAAGGACAGGTACAAATAGAAATTGTTTCCCCTAGAGGGAGCTTTTGAAACTGTTGCAGGAGTGGAGCTGGGGAATTTTCCAGCTGCAGAGATTAAAGACCATGAGAATCAGAGATTGACCTTGGACAAGAATGTCGACAGAAGAAGTCTTAGTGATTGCATTTTGCAAGACAAGTGCTTTATTGGAACAGCTTCATGAGAAGACGGATGTGATGATTATTAAAATTGACAATTTGGGACAAAAAATGACTGATTTGGGACAAAAAGTGAATACCTATACAGAAACTACTCAGGAATTGATTCAGGAATCTGTTTTGATATGGCAAGCTGTGGAGAAGACGAAGGAGAAAGTTGTTGTTGAACCTCAAGTAATACAAGTGGAGAGAGCCCCGGCCTTACACCCGCTTGGATTGGAGAAGGAAAGTTGGATGGATCCCCTTATGCAGGGATGTTCTGGCTTTTGGGATCTGGATTTGGGTCAGGGGGAGATTGGAGTTGTGGGGGCCTTTAGCTTTGGAGGGATTATGAAACATGCTTGGAAATATCTTTTGGACTTTAGTTCTGACTATGGAGAATGGGCTGACCTGTCGAGAAGGAATAAAGACATTGTTAGGTTGGAGTTTCCCCGAGATCTACTCCTCAGTGCCAAAGGAAGGAAATTAAGAACAAGATCAGCAGAAGATAAAGTAAAGTGCATGTATAAATATGAAGAAGATCTGCAGAAGGGACATGGAAAAGAGTTAAGAGCCTCGGACAGAAGATCACCAGGGTTGATGGACCATATGGAATTGATAGAAAGGACTGACAGAATCTGAGACCAGGGAGAAGAGACGGTGGAAGAAGATTGGAAAAAAGTTTAAAAATTTATTTAGAGAAATATTGTAAAATTAATGAGTGTTAGAAAAATGTTGGAATAAAATTATACGGCTTTAGTAGAAATGTTATAAGGAGTTAAGTATAAATAAGTTTTAGGGTTTTAATGGTAAGACAAGGTTAAAATAAAATAAGACAATTAAATGACAGGAAACAGTGAAAGATGGAAAGGATTTGCTGAAATAATTATTAACTAGAATACAAAAAAGGGAGGTGTGAGGAGGTCGATGAAACAAGTTAATGAAAGATAAAGATATGGAAATATTGGATGTGTTTTTAATTGTTTTTGCTTTTGTCTGTTTTGATGTATTGTGTCTTTTGTTTTGTTTTTTATATGTACTGTAATGTATTGATTGGTATTGTTTATTTTTTCTTTTCTTTTTTACTTCTTTCTGTAATTCTTAAAGTTTTAATAAATATTATTTTTTTAAAAAAAGAGAGAATATCAAGTGCTTCGCTGTGATCCTGCCAGCTCTGTTCTGGGACTTTAATCTTTGCAGCAATCACTTGATTTGCTGACTGCTCTTTCTCCATACAGTTAGCCATAAGCACTTTGCCACAAAGAATGACGAAACAAAAATTAAAATATGAAAACACCTACAATACATTGTTACCCATAATGTTTCCACAAAGACAAATCAAACAGTTTCATAACAGATACATGCTTCTTTTAAAAAGCCCTCACTATCAAAATAACAATGTCATTACTAAGGGGAAGAGAGCAACCTAGTAGGTGTTGGTAACTGAATGGGCATTTTAGAAGAGCAGAAGACAGTTCCCAGAGGAAACACCCTTTGGCTTAGATGGTAAATGGCAAAAATTCTCACCTCTGGCATGGCAGTCAAAGCCTGCTGTAAGACCCTGCCGCAAAACCTAACCTCAACAGCTTTGCCGATTAAGTTAAGTTTTGCTAAATACGAGGTCAGCTAGCTCAAATTGTGAAATCTTACCAGCCCATGTTCAGGAGATGCAGTCACCAGGACTGAAGCACCAAGCCAACAGAAGCAAGTGCATGGGACAGAGGACAGCAGCAGCACTTTGGTGGCAGCCAGCTTAATTACACTTCAGTGTAATTAAGCAAGACTCAAGTGTTCATATCTAACAAATCCACCCCACTGTCACCTTCCTGCCTATCCCACATAACCGGCACTACTGAGCAAAAGCTGTAGCACATGCACCATAGCTGTGTACTTCTATGGCTTCTCTCAAGAACAGACCCCTAATGAATAGTGCCACATCACTTCCTGCTGCGCCCCTCACGTCCTGTACCTGCTAAGGCGTGTCTCCAGCTGGCTGCTGAGGTACTCTGCTGGAGTCACAGTGTGCTCAAAGACAGCAAAACTGGTCACGTTGTTCAGGCTCCAGCAGATCTCAGTCAGCGTCAGGTGCAGCTTGTCCAGACTGGAAGTGGGGGTGGGGAGAAAATGATGGTGGGTTAGAGCAATTGATACCGACTGCCTGGTTTGCAGGAGGCAGAGAAGTACTGGCCAGGCGAGAACCTCATCAGTCCAACTCCAGAAGCACTTCACAGGTCAGATGTAAGAGCCAAGGACAGAAGGAGGGGCAGTAGGATACGCTGTCTTTCCATCCCCTGCTCTTCTGATCATGTCTGTTTACACACACACAATATGTATATGAAAATGCAACCTATTATAACCAAAATGCCCTATCTCTGGTCAAACAGGCCCAATTATATTGAATATTCAACATGTAGCAAGTCATTTAAAGCATGAAATGCCATTAGTTTATCGATCACCCACTCTCCCAAGCCTGCACTCCACCCCAAAAGCACAGAGTGTAACTGGTTTTGGTCCTCCCATTCATTCCCTCCTCTGGTTCCCTAAGGACACCAGAATCACATCTTGCTGCCGCCATTCTAGTTCTCCCTTCAGGGAAGCACCCCACCCCACAAATACATATTAGGAACTATGGATGTTCCCAGTGTCAGACTTGTACCTCACTGCTGGGAAAATTGGAGCTCATTCATTCCATCTCTGACTGGCAAGTCTCTAGTTCGAGAGACCCTGCAATGGCACCACCGTGCGGTGTTTTGTGGGAGAATATTCCACATTTTTTGGGTGGGGGGCAGGACAGCTATAGGCAAGCTTTCTGCCATGTGCAGGGGAAACACTGCCCACCTCTGGCCGCTTTAGCCTTATTTACCACTACAACTAAAGGGCAAAATAAGACGTGACTGATCTTCTGACTTTAAAACAAACTTCAAAAAGAAGATGGGGTGGGGGCCAGGAATGCTCCAATTTTGATTGGAGCAGCAGTTTTAGAGGACCCCTCCCACGTGCCCTGCATAGGAAGGTGGGCAGGAAGGAACTAGGGATGTCATCCTCTCACCCTGGGTGAAAACAGTAGCCTAATTTGCAGAGTCCTGCAACAACCCATTTGAGGATCCCTCCTCCACTGCAGAAAAATAACCCTTCCCCCTGTACTGTTTTCCTGACCAAGCTTCCCCGCTCCAAAGCTGCTATTAGCCCTGCTGGGCAGGAAATACATATACCATATTATGCCTGTCTTTTATTTCTGAAATTATGAATAGCTTCGGGTCAGCGAGCAATTTCAGCCAGGGGGAAATGGTGGGAAGTTTAAACATCCCCTCTCTTGCAGCCATTGCTTCAATAAAAAAATGGAACTGCCATGACTGCTTTTTAAGTTAAAACTCCAGAACGTAAGGAGATGTGAGAGCATGCACCTTCCACACAACATTTGTTTTGACTTCCCCCTACTTGGAGCCAGAGCATAGAAACACCTTGCAAAACAACTAGGATTAATGGCATTTTCCATGCTAACCACCAGACAGGTCTTTGCACGCTTGACTGGTGGGGTGGTATCATTTTAAGTGCACCCTCAGTCCTGTTTTAACCGTATGGCAGTGTTTCTCAAACTTGGGTCTCTAGCTGTTGTTGGACTACAACTCCCATCATCCCTAGCTAGCAGGACCAGTGGTTAGGGATGATGGAAGTTGTAGTCCAACAACAGTTGGAGACCCAAGTTTGAGAAACACTGCCGTAAGGCTTCAATTGTGCTGGTATGAAGAAGTTTAAGCATTAACGTTGCCCATGACGTGCTGCATGGGTTCATTGTGGCCTTACTTGGTGACCAGGCTGCGGTCTTTCCGGTGGCTCTCTGCACCAGGCTTGTCCCTCTCTGGCTCTCCCTTCTTGGACAATGCTTTTTGGGTCCTCTTGTTCCGAGCCTTGCTGATGGTTGCAGCACAGTGCTTGGGTAAGAGCTGGGAGACATAAAAGAGGTGAGGGGGTTATGTGTGGGTGGGTCTGCTGCAAATCACAAGGTGTGTTGAACCAAAGGTGAAATGTTCTGGAAGGCCTGCAAGCACCATCTTGGTAGTCAAGATGACCCCAAAATAATTGGTAGTTGTTGAAATAATGAGCTTGTCTATATTTACGTTTCCTTGCTTTGATATATGCTAATTGGCATGCTTTGATGCTGTGCTTATCTTTGGCCTTGCTTGGGATGCTGGGCTCTAAGCCAAGAGAGGGGAGAAGCTTTGGATAACTGTCATCTATGGCCTCACCAGCCAGGTGTGATGGGAGGTTCTGGGGAAACTGACATATGCTGCTTTGCGCATAAGGCCTGTTTGCTTGGGCGCAGACATGTCATGAGGACCTCTCACTGTTGTGGTGCCCCTCACGTGTCTGTAAAGCCAGTGAGGCCCTGCACGCTGTGTTATAAGTTTGAATCTTTCCTTAATAAAGTGCTAGAACTGGCTATTCTGGCATTCTAGGCATCCATTTTTGGTAACCCTGCACCCAATCACTTGCACAAGCCCTCCTTGGGGTCTGTGGTTCAGAGCACAAGGGTAGCAGGGGTGAGGTGGGGGTGGAGAAAAATTATTCCCTGGGCAATCCTTGCTTCAACAGCCAGTCCCTGGTCACCAGGAATCTGTACAAGGCAGTTATTCTGATAAATCCTTTGCGGACTCCTCACTCCGGCTGTCCCCCTTTTTGCATTGTGCCTACAGTCACAGCGAACTCCTCTTGCATGTGGGAGTGTTCTCTCAGTACCAGGGAAGTGTGCAGTTTTTGCTCCTTCCCAAACTATCCAAGACTTAACAGGAGCCACTAAGAACTGAATGAACCTCTTTCATCATAGCTACACAGCCTCATTGGCATAACTTCACCCTGGGTTCCATTCCATTAAAAGTGTGGAGGATCTCACTGCCTGGGAGAGTGCTGCCTGCTGCACTGACAGAAGATGGAAGCACTTTCCCAGAGAGAAGATGTCATCTGTCACAGGGCTTGTGCTCAGCAGCTCTTTCCAATATTTTGATTTACAGTGGTACCTCGGGTTATATACAGCAGTGTTTCCCAACCTTTTTTGGGCAAAGGCACACTTGTTTCATGAAAAAAATCTCGAGGCACACCACCATTACAGCCCCGTGACGTCAGCGCGCAGCGTCACGCCTGGAGGGACATGAATTGCTAGCAAATTACATAATCACCTCCTTGAGGGCTGGCTCATCTTCTCCGAAGGCAGAACCCCATTAATTAACAGCACAGACTCACACCATAGCCAAGACGAGGGGGGAAAACCTCAGTCATGCACAGTCATGCACATGTGGGGGCTAAATGAGGACGAAGACCGGGCAGAGAGCAGGGTTCAAATCACCCCACCTGGCCAGGACAATCCCTGGGTGCTCCCTTGGGCCACTCGCCTGACCCACCTGGCAGGGCTATTGTTGCGAGGATAACACGGGGAGAACCACACGGCCCCCGGGAGCTCCTTGGAGGAGAAAGCGGGCGATGAATGCAATGCACGAAATATATGAGAGGCGACCAGGTTTTGCAGGTGAGGGGCCCCCGCCAGCCTCCGCTTCCAACACCCGGCGCAACGACGCCGAAGTTTCCCCCCGGGCTCGGCTCGGGGAGCAGCGCTGCTCCCCCCGGCTCCCCTTCGCCCTCCCGGCTCTCTCTGCCGCCCACTGGGGACCCCCCTCACCTGCCAAGTCCGGAGCGCCGGTGGAAGTTGCATGCATGCATGCAGGGCGCCGCGTTGCCATTGCATTGCACTGCACTCCATGCAACGCCTGCACGCATGCATTGCCTTGCACGCCCGCCAAGGGGTCTCCCCGCGGTCCGATGCGTCCCCTCCGGCGCGGATGCAGCATTGCAAAAATAAAAAAACCCCGACGCAGCCCTACCTGGGGGGCAGCCTCCGGCTCCGCCTCCGCGGGGATCCCCGGGCTCCATCCTGCCGCCCGATCTCCGCGGGGGCGCAGGCAGGCTGCGCGGGGTCTGCGCGGAAGAGCCCCTGCCTGCCCGGCCGCCGCCGCTGCGCTCATTCCATGGCCGGGAGAAGAGCGCTTCAAACAAAATGCCCGGCCCGCCAGGCCACGCTGGGAAACGTAGTTTGCGCACCCCGCGCGGGCACGGAGCCCAAGGGCGAGGGGACTACGGATCCCGGCAGCCCCCGCGCTTGGGACGGAGGGGGAGAGGCCGGGTGCAGGGATGGAGGGACGGGTGGGCGAGCTAGTGAGTGAGTGGCAGCCGCCAAGCCTTGGCCGAGAGCCAGGAAGGGCCTCCCCGGAGGAGGAGGAGGAGGGAGGCGCAGAGCGGGAGGGAGGGAGGGAACCCCAGGGGTCATCTAGTGACGGCGCCCCAATCGAAAATTTGACTTTAAAAAAAAAAATCTTTCGAATTTTGTAATTTTCCCCGCGGCACACCAGGCAACATCTCGCGGCACACTAGTGTGCCGCGGAACAGTGGTTGGGAAACACTGATATACAGTTCAGGTTACATACGCTTCAGGTTACAGACTCCGCTAACGCAGAAATAGTACCTCGGGTTAAGAACTTTGCTTCAGGATGAGAACAGAAATCATGCTCCAGCGGCACGGCAGCAGCTGGAGGCCCCATTAGCTAAAGTGGTCTTCAGGTTAAGAACAGTTTCAGGTTAAGTACGGACCTCTGGAACGAATTAAGTACGTAACCAGAGGTACCACTGTACCCTGACAGTATTGAATTGTATTAATTGTTTTAATGAATTTGTTGCTGTTGTTGTTTGCTTCGTTCATATGCAACTGTGTTTGATAATACAGTGATTGCAATGTTATGATGATTATTGTGAGCCACTCTGAGCTCAACATTTGTTATTGGAAAAGTGGAATATCAAATCAAATCCTATCATTCCTTTGTCCTGCCCAAGAGACTGCAACCAGGATTGTAAGATTTTAACTCTGCTTTTGATGCTTATTTGAATGTGTTCCAGAAGAGATTGGATTATCAACCTGTTATGCCAGTAAGATCCTTTGCACATCAGTGCTCATTCTGCAGATCAGCCAAGAACAAGTACACAACACAGGCCTCATGCAGAGAGGAAGAACAAACCCGATTCATCAAGCCAACAATCCGTGCAGTTTTTTTTGTTTTTATCTGCTCTCGTATGATTTTTATACCATTTTATTGTAGTTTTGCCTCTTTATGAGACATTGGATTTTACTGTGAGCTGCATTGGGTGGGAAATAAATGTAACACAATGATAAAACAGGAGGATTCAAACTTGTCATTCAAAGTGCAAGATATCTTCAAGTTTCCAAATCAGATTTTATCTACCTGGGTTTCCCTCTTTCATTCCATTTTGGCCAACCATCATTTCTGCATTCAACATGCCCAGGAAATGTCTGGCAAGCTGAATTAGTCATACATTCTGCCCGATCTTCCCCTGTCCCCTGCCCCATATGCTCCAATCACAGAATAGTGATTGCGCTATCCTATGCTGCACAGAACTCCACTAGGATTCTGCCAATTTTCCCACTCTCTTCATGCCAGTCCCAGATCTGCCTCCGATGCCCATTCCCCAGCGTCCATAAAGGAGTTGGCTTCCTACCTGCTCACTCAGGTTGCGCTGTTCAGCAGAGGCATCCAGGATACAAGTGCAAGCCTGTTTAGCCATCTCTTCCAGGAAATTGTTGCACAGACCCAAGGCACAGCTCTGCAGATGAGGATACTGAACCAGGAGAAGAAAGAAGCGCCTGAGATCTACAAGGCAGCCTTAGGTGCCATGCTTGCTGCAAGTCTCTGCTGGCTGCCCCTCTCAGAGGCTGTGAGTGGGCACTTTTCTTGTTCATCATCACAAGACAGGGTTAAAAGAATGGTGCTCCAAAGGCCTGCTGTCACTGTAGCCTCCAGTAGTGCGAAGCTCTCTGTCCCCCGACAGTGGGATTTATTCTTGAGTAAAGTGAGCATAAATCTGCAGGCCTACCAGCTTAATCCTATGCATTTTTTAATCCAAAGAAAGGTCTGCCGTGTTCAGTAAGGCTTACTTCCTAGAAAGTTGCAGCTTAAATTAAACAAAAGTAAGGGTGGAATTCAGCGCCACACTATTATGATCATTCCGTCTGCAAAAGCATTTCTGCTTGCCAGATGGAACAATTTCCCCTCCCCTCCCCATGCTATTTGGGGGTTCTCCTGGCCCTCTGGAGGAAATGTGAGAGTCCCACTGCTTTCATGGGAGTCCTTGTACTAGTACACCAGGTCACCTGAATCTGGCCCTGTATTTTCAAACCCACACAGAATAAATTATTCAAATAATAAGCTTCATTTACATAAATGAATACAGTGGACAAAGTTCTGCTTTTCTGGTTATCTTGGTGCAGGATTTGACATTTTTATCTCAAAGTAGACCCAGCTCTGACTACAAGGCAGGGGCATGAAAGCCGAACTCATATAAGCCCAGTAAGGGCATATCGGTGATTTGACACTTGGCGTCTTTGCTCTTTTAGCTCCAGCTGCTTCTCCTTGCCCTCCCCATCCCTTGCATACGCACCTCCTCAGGGCACAATGGATGGGAGGCATGGCTGAAGTCGGCACACAGAAGCGGGAAAGCAATGGAATAGCGCAACATTGATGGCTCCTCCATGGTGGATGCAAAGAGTTTCTCCAAGAGGCGCACATAGAAACTGTTAAAGGAAGTGAGATGTCATGAACCAGGGCAAGTGGGAGCAATCAAGGGCACACATGAAGTTGCCTTACACAGAGTAAGACTGTAAGTCCATCGAGCCCAGCATTGCATATAAATATTTTGGGGTGGGGAAGGAGTGTTTCCAAAAATTATGTACAAAGTAAGTACTGTAAATAATTAAAAGTCAAAAATTTCAATCCATCAGAAAACTCAAATAAAATAATTAAGGAAGCCAGGTTCAAAGTGTGTGTATGGAATGTCAAAGTTAGCTAAAAGGGGACATGGGTTTTTAAAAGTTGAGAAACCATGGTAGGGGGGTAGGAGAGCTGGAATTTTTTTTTATGTCTGATAACCAATCCACCCCTTTGGTTTCAGATAGCACATGGATAGATGAGTGTAAAAAGCCCAAGACACAAATTTTCACAGCTCTCTAGCGGATACGTGGCTCATTTACCAGAGGTAAGGTATTTAACTCTGGAAGTGTATACAGTGGTACCTCGGGTTGCATACGCTTCAGGTTACATACACTTCAGGTTACAGACTCCGCTAACCCAGAAATAGTACCTTGGGTTAAGAACTTTGCTCCAGGATGAGAACAGAAATTGTGCTCCGGCAGCGCAGCAGCAGCAGGAGGCCCCATTAGCTAAAGTGGTGCTTCAGGTTAAGAACAGTTTCAGGTTAAGAACGGACATCCAGAATGAATTAAGTACTTAACCCGAGGTACCACTGTACTTGATCTGTGGGGGCAGGTGCTCCCTCCATGCCTCCTACTCCCTCCTTATTTACATACCCCTTTGCACCACCATTTTCATCTTTATCTCCTTTTTCTTAGTCCCTCCTCCTTATTTTTCTCAACTCTCCTCAACTCACACACTTTCACACACTTGCTCATCACCTCCTTAGCACAATCTGAGCTGGCAACAAACAGTACCACACTGCAGCCAGGATGGTTGTGTGAATTGGCACCCTCTTTTCTTCATTCTTCATACCCAGAGAACCTGCCTATGGTGGGGCCTTTATTTTCTAACCTTCCCTTCAAAAAAACTCCCAACATTTGCCATGTAAAACCAAACCAGACAACTATGCAAATTAAATGCATTGACTGAAATATTTTATGCCAGGATGCATGTGTTCTGGTAGCCGACATGCTCCACCCTGTGTGCCCCAAATCTGCTCTGCTGTCACTATTCCCTTCCTCCATGCCATATACACACCAGAATATAGAGAGGTCCGATGTCTCGACCATCAAGTCCTCCACCGAGTCCAGCATCTTAGTGTGAAAGACGATGAGATTCATCACCTTGGCAATGTCATGATTCTCCCGCAGTTGCAAGGGAGCCTTACTAACGCTGGTGTACGCCTATTGGAAGGGGGGAAAAGATATTCCTTGGGAGAAAGAACCCATGTTCTCTGACACTTCACCCTAAACACTGAGAGTAGTACACTGCTGTTGTTGGCATCCTTCTGTCTCGAGACAATGGGGTGTTTTTCCAGGAGCAAGCCAAACTGCTGGAGAATCACAGCACCTGCTGTGGCTGCAGAGACCAGCAACCTGTAATTGCTGCCTTCCACATTACTTTTGCTGCATTAGCCACACTGAAGTGACCTTTCCAGGGTGCAAGCCTGGGCAGCGTGTGTAGAGGTCCTGGACTGCCCAGACAACAAGACCTCTTGGCCTCACTGATACAGTCCAAAGGAAAGCAGAGTAACACATTTGGTACCAGCTGGACTGTAGGAGTTGCTGGAAGGAGGCATACAATAGGCTCCCAAACATGTCCCACAAGGCAGTGGGTACAGATTTTTCCTTGGGGAATCTTCTTGCAGGATTTTTCCTTGGGGTTTACTCCCGAAGCCTTTCTCATGAATGAGTATAGCCGCTGGGCAGCAGAGGTTTAGGATCAGAGTTTTTCTTCTCCTGGATGGGCTACTTTCCCCGGAGCAATATTACATTTTGAGTGTTAATCAAAAAACAGTAAAATTGTACGTGTATCTGTGATGGCTCATTTACACACACACGCTAATGCTGGACTCAGTCATTATGGAATATGCAGGTTCAGTCCTCAGGAATGTGGAATCTACTTTTGTTATTCACTAGAGCCTTGAGATCCACCAACAAGAGGCAGGTCCAAAACAGCGACTTAGCCAGGCAAACACATGTTAAGTGTTAAAGAACAGGATGCCTCTGGGCCCATGCCCATCCCAGGAATTTGTGATCAGTTCCCCAACCAAGCTCACAAGTGCTGTGCAGGGGGCTCCCCACTTCCATGGAGGCTTCTGCATACATAAGTGGAATCATGTGAAGTGGGGAGCACCCTCTACACACCCTCTCTGCCGCTCTTTCTCCAATACATACCAAAAATACTGCATCCCAAAATATCCACAACTAGAATTGAAGCTCTGGGGCCGGCAGGCGGCTGGTGGACATGCAGGACAGCGGTGGCGGCTGCGCTACCCTGCACATCAGCAGTCAGGCAGGGAGGCTGGGCAGCCTGAGCAAAGCCCCGCTGCACCCCCAGTCTCTTCAGGGCTTCCTCCAGCCTCACTGACATCCTCTTTGGGCCTCCGGGTGGGTCTCCTCATAAGTTATGAGGACTCTCCAGCTTTCTCCCACCATTTGCGGGTTTGAATTGAATTATTTTTTTATTTCCCGATGCCGCACATTCCTTTGACTGCACGTAAGTTGCGGGGCACCTGAGGTGTACTGTACCACTCCTTTGGATACCCCCCAAAGCATTCTTTTTTGGCAACTGAATTTAAAAAAGACTGGAGGTTTTTTAATTGTTGCCACTGTTAAGACAATGGCAGAAGTCAGAAAGCCAATCCACTACCATAGATGTACCAGATAAATCAGAATACACAAACAGAGAGAGAAACAGACAGACAGAACTTTAGCTAAAGCATCAAGAAATGCTTCTTGATGGCAGGAACAGCATTTGTCAATAGAAAGGCCACCTGAGGTCTTCAAACAAAGGCTGGGCAGCCTTGATGCACCTAAGAGGGATGTATATTGAAGCTGGCAAAGGCTGAAGGGCCAACAACTTAGACTTTGCATGGTTACATGTCTTTAGCCCCAGGTAAAAGCCTTCCTCTTTACACAGGCCTTTGGTCATTAAATAATCTATGGCCTGTTAGATGCGGGGGGGGGGGGGCTGTTATTTGGATTGTTATTATTATGCTATCTATTATTATGCTCTGTATTACTTTTTAAAAAATGCTCTGTAAATTATGTTCTTAATGCTCTACACCGCCCTGGCTTCTTTAGATAAAGGGTGGTATATAAATCAATCAATCAATCAATCAATCAATCAATCAATCAAATAAATAAATAAATAAATAAATAAATAAATAAATAAATAAATAAAATTATGTATTTCCAGGCTAGCAGCACAGGCAAAAGACTCTTTAGCCCCTACTTCCTCAGTGTGTGAACTGCAACACAGGGTTTGTCATGTCAGAGTGGTTCACAGTTATACCTCATTCAGAGCCCTCCCACATGAAAGCAGCCTGGCTCCATGGGGTATCTGCAGCCTCCCAGCACCAACAACAGAGAAAGCAGGGAAAGGTTTAAATACACGGGGAAGGAGGAGACTTGGGCAGCTTGTTTTGTCTGTTGTTTACCTCTTCATACCTCTCTCCTTAAGCAGCTAATTTCCCCTGCTTCTCCTCCTCCCAACTTCTAGGAAAAAATAGATTTCAAGTGGGGATAAACAAGACCAGCCAGCACTCCCCTGTGTGTTTGACTGTGATCCCCTCCAGATGCCCCAGCCCCTCAGCCAAGCAGGCAGCATGCAAAGTCCTAAGAGGCAGCAAGGGCTCCCACTGCACAGGACATCGTCTCCACCTCTCCACCGGCATGTGGCTGGGGCAGAAGAGGAAGAGGAGCAAATCCTGGCAAAGAATCTTACCTGCAGCCTGAACCAGTCCAGCCGCAGCCCAGAAAATTCAAATTTCTTCTTCTCCTCAACTGCAAAGAAGAAAAGTATTTAACAGAGGCACAGTTGCTAGAAAGAGCCACAGGGGTCTCTCCCACCATTCAAAGGCCTTACAGATGAGAAAATTTAGGATGAAATGCAGTGGGAAGACAGGCCTCCTCCTAGAAAAATGATTTGCCTTCCGATAGCCCATTCTAGAGGAGTTTATAAGGAGTTTAAGTACCATCCCTTTGTTCCTGGATGCAGTGGGTTCCGTTTTTACTTGCACCTACAACCTGTCCTTATGGGACGAGGGGGTGCTGTGGTCTAAACCACAGAGCCTAGAGCTTGCTGATCGGAAGGTCAGTGGTTCGAATCCCCCGCAACAGGGTGAGCTCCCGTTGCTCGGTCCCTGCTCCTGCCCACCTAGCAGTTTGAAAGCACGTCAAAGTGCAAGTAGATAAATAGGTACCGCTCCGGCGGGAAGGTAAACGGCGTTTCCGTGCGTTGCTCTGGTTTGCCAGAAGTGGCTTAGTCATGCTGGCCACGTGACCCAGAAGCTGTCTGGAGACAAATGCCAGCTCCCCCTGCCTATAGAGTGAGATGAGCGCCGCAACCCCAGAGTCATCCGTGACTGGACCTAACGGCCAGGGGTCCCCTTTACCTTTTTCAACTTGTCCTTACACCAAACGCCAACAGCTTTGCTCTAGGCATCAGGACCCTGTCAACTCCTCGTTAGTATAGTGATAAGTATCCCCGCTTGTCACACGGGAGACCAGGGTTCAATCCCCAATGGGGAGACCACTGACCTTTATGACTCATCAGGACCCTGTCAAATTCACACATAGCCTTGAATGTGGGTCAGCCTCCGGGGTCAACTCTCAGAAGCTAAAGCCGGCAGAGCTTCCTTCAGTCAGAAATATTTTCCCCACCCCACTGCTAACACAAGCAGGATTCAAACAAAACCACACAAATTATGCACAACTTGCCAAATATATTCCAGTCACAGAGCCTAACCCTCCCTTGGCACTCAGTTTGAGTTACTCTTGTACAGGAAGGGTTAAAATGCCCACATCCATCCATAGCAACCTCCAGTTGACACAATAATTACCTTGCTTGATGGTTAGGGATGAGAGTGAGTTCACAAAGGATGACATAATCACAGACTCCTCTTCAGGGCACACAGTCAGGTCCTGCAAGAGGCAATAGGGCTCAGAGATGAGGCTAGTGCTTTATTTGCATTTATATACAGTAGCTTGTTTGCAATGGATTTCAGTGAATGTGATTAGTTAATTAATTGATGTGCCAGTTTTAAACCTGTACATCCCTTGAGTGTCTTTGGGCAGTGAGGCTACTCACAAACTCAAGAAATGATGGCCTCAGGACAAGGATATAATCCCAGAGTGCCCCCTTTGTTCTCTTGTATAATTTCTCGCTTGTGAATTGTGGGGAGGCCTGGGATGTTTTGTCTCCGTAGGCAAAACGTGTTGCCCCCACCCCCAGCAGATCTGGCACCTCTCCCTGCACCACCGTTGTGTCCACACTGCCACCATGACACAATGGCAGGGGTGAGGGCGTGTTAGTGGTGAGGGCAAGGGCACTGTGGTGGCAGCAACAGTGGCACAGGTAAAGCTGTGGCGCGGCTGTTAGCGGTGCAACAGCAGGGGCAGGGGTTGCACTGTCCACCCAGGGCAAATTGCTTCACCCTACTGCATGCGAGCAGCCGCCTTGTGAACAGGATTCTGCTCTACAGCATCACAGCAGACTGTGTCAAGCTGCTTTACACCATGCCAGCCTGTTGGTCCATTTCAGCCTTGCCCAGCCTGATGCCCTCCAGAATAGATGTCATTGGACTATAACACCCATCATCGCTGAAGGGAGCTGTAATTCAAAATATCTGTAGGGGACTGGGTTGAGAAAAGCTGCTCTTTTTGCATTGTGAAGGTTCGACTAAATGAGGCTTTTGGACCCTTCCAACTCTACAGTTCTTAGATTTGTCGACTCTCACTAGCAGTCTGCTCTAGTATCTGCGATCTGGGAACCTGGAGATTGCCAGGGACTATTTGCATGCAACGCATGCACCCCTAACACTGATATATGCCTAATTTGCAGCATTTTTATCCTTCTCTCCATTTTTGTCCATTCTCTCCTTTCTCACATCTCTTTGGTACTAAGGAATCTCACTGGAATTGGGAGCTCCTAGAGACTACCACACATAATCCCACCAACCACACGTCTTCCTCCTTCCTTGCAGCTCCCATACCTGGATAATGTTGCTGAGCACCTGGGCATCGAAGTGGGACAAGTACTGTACATGGTAGCGCTGGAGGATATTTTGGTGCCGTCGGACAAGGCGACGGAGCTTTTCCATCAGAAACAGCAGCTCAGCCAGGTAGCTATTGGTGAGAGGCAGGACAGAACGTTTGTTTGCTTATTTAAAACATTTGGAACCCCACCTTTCCTTATAAAAAAGCAGCTGACGAATTTAAAAAAAATGAACACAAAAAATAGTGGGGTGAGGAAGAACACACAGTCCCACAGTACACCTACAGAATCATTTCAGCAGATTAATAAACCAGTACAATAAATAAAGCAGTTAACTACAACCCAAATGCCTTCTTAAAAAAAGAGATTAAGACTAACTTTCAGAATGCCACTGAAGGAGGGATAGATGAGACTTTGGATGAAATCTAGGGAGAGGAGAGCTCAGTTGGTTAAGAGTGTGGTGCTGGTAAGGCCAGTGTTGCAGGTTTGATCTCCGTTTGGGCAGCTGCAAATAATCCTGCATTGGAGGGGGTTAGACTCAGTGATCCCCAGGGTCCCTTCCAACTCAACAATTTTGTGATTCTATGAACTAGGTGTCCTAATATGCTGTATGTGTGAGGTTCCCTTGGCTGTTAACACCTACAAAGACACACCTCTGACCTGCCAGCCTGGATACAATACACCCCAAGTTCATGCCAGAGGAATTATACCTAATTCCGACAAGCATTAGCTTCTTCCCTTCCCTCCATTCTCACATGGCACTGCCCCAAAATGTGAGACCAAGGAGAACTGTTGTAATCCCCCCTTCTGACCAGCTCTTAGGGCTACAGAAGCTGCATCCTCCTTTTCACGGGTTCACTCTGCACTACGTGGTCAAGAACTGGAGGGGGGCAAGATCCATCTGTGCTCAACATGCTGGGATCCATCTCCTCCACCCCATCTTCAAGCCACACCCCCCATTCTTGGAACCCACCCAATCAGTACATGTCATAAAAAGAATTGTGGGAAAGAAAAAACGTCACACAAAGAGACATTTCAGGGGCAGGAAAATTGGACTCTAATTCTAGAACAGATGCAGACATAGAACTTTTTAATATCGGAATGTAATTATGATTTGTGTATTGGTTTTGTGTTTCAGGGTCACGTGTATATATGATGATTATTCATAAATAGTTTAAGCAAAAAAACACCCAAATCAGTACCTGTCAGTGAATTCCTCTGGGTTCTTGCTCTTGCTAACATGTTCACTGTGTCGGCAAAGCCAGGTTACCTCATCACGGCAGAACGACAAGGCCATGAAGACATAAACAGCCTGTTGTGGGGAAAAGAGGGAGAAGGGACTTTATGAGAAAAATATTCCCTCCCTTCCAATCAGTAAGGCCAGCTCAAGAAAGGGACGTTCAATATGGCCCAACACTGCACATTAACTTTTTAAAAAGCTATTCTATTCTACGTAGCCGATGTCCTTGAATTGTGTATTGCATAATGAGAAGCCTAAAACGGGGGGGGGGGGGGGAGAGAGAGAGAGAGAGAGATCCATCATGCAAATTAATGACATTTGTTGATTACAGCTTGTTCTGGCTTATGTTTTCCTGAGCTTCAAATTTTCCTTTTGCTACTATAGTGATGAAGGAGAAAGGGAACATGGAATAGGAGAGACCTGAGAGGACCATCAATATGCGAAGATGAGAAAAGCAGAAGGGTAAAAACTGGAAACATAAATACTTATGCATGGAATAGATCTACATAGATCTATAAATACATAAATGTTCCTATACAGGATTTCTTTCCTCACACACGCAACACACACACACCCTCCTGGAAACTCTCAGTGCCATTTTCCCTCAAGCTCTGCCTGCCTGGAAGAAAACCTGCTGGAAGGAAGAGAAGCAGTGGGGAGGGGAGCTGCCTTAGCCATTTAAATTGAACTTTTCATGTTACTCATGACTGGAGCAGCTGGTGGTTAAAAGATGCAACCCGCTGCATATGGTTTGGCTTGTAGTGACTGCTGCAGATGCCCTTGGGACTGCTCAGATACATTATAAAGATAAAGCAACCAGGAAAGCTGGAAATAGAATGGTTTGTTTTTAGTAAAAGCTTTGATTCTCAAGAGGCAGAAACGACATGAATTTCAGGATAAAAACAGTTACAGGTAGGTAGCCGTGTTGGTCTGCCATAGTCAAAATAAAAAAAATCCTTCCAGTAGCACCTTAAAGACCAACTAAGTTAGTTCTTGGTATGAGCTTTCG
The DNA here is from genome assembly GCF_965112155.1 of Podarcis liolepis. Classification (NCBI taxonomy): domain Eukaryota; kingdom Metazoa; phylum Chordata; class Lepidosauria; order Squamata; family Lacertidae; genus Podarcis; species Podarcis liolepis. The sequence continues at coordinate 2,561,359 of NC_139555.1, forward strand.
TGTGCATGTGTGTATCTGAAGAAGTGTGCATGCACACGAAAGCTCATACCAAGAACTAACTTAGTTGGTCTTTAAGGTGCTACTGGAAGGATTTTTTTTATTAGGATAAAAACAGGCACTGCTTTTTGGACAACCCTTCCTGCCCTACCCCTTTCTACTGTGGTCTTGTATGATGTCAAAAAATAAGCCACTGTAGGTAAGGACCACATTCATATCAAGTCAGACTCGAATACAAGGTCAACACAGCATTTGGCAGCAACATGGGGTAAAGGGTCCTCAGTGCTGGTGCCCCAGCTTTGGGACAGTTTCCCTGTTATGACAGGGGTCAAGACTGATGAGTTGTCAGCGTCAGCTGAAGACTTGGCTGTTCACCCAGGCTTTGCTGGAGTTTAACGTCAGGTGCATGGGTGTGATTATACAGATTGAAATTCACCTTCTTCTGGTTCTGCACTCTTTTTATGCTCTGGTTTTATGTTAACATTTCATTATTTTAATTTGAAAATCGATCTATAATTGCTTGTTTTCAATTAACAGGTAATAAATATGTATACACACCCTTACATCTGGCTTCCTCTTCCCAGGCACACTTACACAGGCAAATGCATAGAGGTGTGTGCGCGCACACACACACACACACACACGTTTGCCCACTTGCCCAACTCAAACACATCATGCATGCCAGACTGTCTTCTCCCACATTCTCAGCTCTTGTCTACTTGCCTTTGGCCCCAAAAGCCCTGGCTCATTGGCCAGAATGGTCTCCATCTCCCGTACAGCATTCCTCAGGAAATGGCGCCGACCTCGATGCAGCTGCCCACTGTCAAGACAGCGCTGGAAGGTTCACACATGAAGATGACAGCTGCCCCATGCCCCATCAGACACACCACAAGCAGCAACTAATGACAATGCCCAGCTACTCAGTCAAGGTACATAGTACCCAAAGCTGGTCAGGTTATTTTGGAACTAGTGGCAGAAAATTGCAATAAAAGCACCATCATCTATTAAATGACGAACAACTGGATGCCCTCGCATGATGCCTAGAATTGTCCACCAAATGCTCAGGCTGGGCAGACTCCTAGATGTGCTGTGCAATAGATGAGGGAGCAGGTGGATGGCAGGACCTCAGAGGGAACATGCAGGAGGAGCTGCAGAAAAGTGGGGCTACCTTTCCCCCTTCTCCAAAGGAGATTTATGGTGCAATCCTTTACACGTCTATTCAGGAATTAGTCCTACTAACTTCAGTGGGGCTTCAAAGTGGGAGCAAGTGCCTATGACAGTGGTGGCTAACCCCTGTTTTGGAAGTCTGATCCAGTCCTCCAAGCAGATTTTACAAGCCCTCCAAGAACCGATTGATTTTGGTAGTGGTGGCAGAAACATATATAACAAAGCAGACACAGCTAGAGGGTGGGCAGAGTTCAGTTTTTCCAATGGAGAGTCAAACTGTCCCCTTCCTGGCCACTAGACCCATCACTGGATGAGGTGAGCAGAGAGGGAGCTTGTGTCTTAACAGCTTCTTTGCACAGATAGCTGATGAGGGCAAGTGTCTGTGTGTGCCTGAGCGTGTGGGATGGATACACCAAGTTTTAGCCACCCCTGCCCCTGGCCTGCTCCCCCACCCAGAAGGTTGGCCATGGCAATTGAAAGCAGTGAGATGCCAAAAAAGGTTAGTAACCCCTGATGTACAGGACCACAGTCTTAACGGAGGACACCTACGGTAGTTTATAAGGCAAAAGGTGGCAACTTCAGTAACAAAGGGCAGCTGGTGGAATACAATGAAGAAATGGGGATGATGGGGACATCGGTCAAATGGGGCTGGGAAGCAAATTTCAGACATGAAATGAAAGGTAAAGCTAGTGAGTCAAAGTATTAAGCAGAAGAGATCTGGTTATCACTAGGAAAACCCTGGAGCAGACAAAGTGCAGACTTAGGCAGTAACACAGCAGACAAAGCAATGAGCAAGAAAGCAAAGGGTCATTCCTACCTGTTTGCTACAGCGTGCTCTTTGCATTCTTTGATATCAGCTATGCGTTTTCCATAACTGCAGAGAGAGAGAGAGAGAGAGAGAGAGAGAGAGAGAGAGAGAGACTGAGATCACAGCCAAACCCCTCCAAAACATTATGTTGTGTTCTGTTGCTGCGTCCATCCAAGCAAAGCCAACTTTGTACATGGACAAGTTTTCTAAAAAATTGAATGATTTTTAAAATCCAGTGGCACACTGGCAACCCCTTCACTTTAAAATGGCTACACCAAAGCTTTCTTGTCTCTTGTGATGTTTTCCAGGATAAGCTACAGCTCAGGAGCAGAGAACATACTGTACATGCAGAAGGTCACAAGTTCAATCCAGGGCATTTGCTGATAAAGATGTCAGGAAGAAAGTATGGGAAAGGCCTGCATTTGACTCTCTGGACAGCAACTGCCAGTCACAATCAGCAGTACTGGCCGTGAAGGACCGAAGGTGTGACTCAATGGATGGCAGTTTCATGTATACAGAGGGTGAACAAATACAAAACAGGAGGACGCTCCCACTCATAAGCACATTTATAACTTGCCTTTCCTCCAAGGAGCTCAAGGTGGTATGCACAGCCCTTCATCAACCCTCACCTCCATTTTAGCCTCACAACAACCCTGTGAGGGAGGTTAGTCTAAGAGTCGGCAATTTACCCAAGCCTCACCCAAGTGAGCTTCATAGTCAAATGGGAATTTGGATCCAGGTCTTCCCAGTCATAGTCTTCACAACTGTGCCACTCCTGTGCTTCTAACACTAGTGTAAAAGAGGGGATTCAAACGTGCCAAAATTTGCCTGTGGGTCTATCTCACCTCTACAGGTCTCTTACCCTTTGATGCTGCTGAAGGCCTCCTCTGCCACTTTGTGAATAGAAAGCACTTCATCCCGTACTAGAGCAATGTAGAGAGAGCCACGGAGAGCTGCCCGCCACAGATCCAGACAGCTTTGGGTAGAGCCCAGGCAGCTGTGGCACAGCAAGAACCCAACTGCAGGGGTAGAAGATGGTCAAAGGCAAGGATAAGGAAGCAATGGACACCGACCCTCCCTGCTCCGTACAGCAGCTAGCCCCTCCCTGCCACCCACTTCCAGGAGCAAAATGAATTATGCAAATCAAGCAAGTGTACTACAAACCATAGCGTTTCTTGCCCTAGAATTTACCTGGGTGCTAAGTTTGTGAGGCAGGGGGTGGGGAACCCAGAGTGCAAGCATATATCTGCCTATGCCCACTGCGGCCAACGAAGATGATCTTGGACAATTTCTGCACCTTTTGGCTATGATTATCCAGCTCTGGATAAGATTTCTTGCTATACTGAGTCAAGGTTCCAGGTTGACCATCCAGCCTGGATCCTCCCCAGCCTACCAGATCAGCAAAGAACAACATGGCGACTTACTCACAATCCATCGCTCAAGAACCTCCAGAGAAAGGTATTCACAGGCCATCTGGGAACAGGAAAGAAATATGAGTTTTCTGCCTACAGAAATCTGGTATCATCATCTTCCTTCCTAAACACTCAGTGCCTCTACTAAGGTTTTTTAATGTGTGCAGCATAATTTTCTACGAGGTCTGGAGTAGCAAGGTATCACTGGGTGCACATGGGAACCATTTGGTAGAACAGCCAGCATCACAGTCTGCTGCAGCAGTTCACTCTCTTGCTTAGGGGCAGGGGAAACTCAGGCCTGCAGCACTCCAGACTCCCTTTTTGCAGCCTCTGGGTCTCTCCCCAAGCCATATCGCTTCCCAAGGCCAAACCCCTTCTCTCTAGGTCACCCCCTTCACTGGCCCTGCTTGGGGCCTTTTTCAAGGGCCCAGAACCATGGTAATACCTCTTGCTTGCCCACATAGAACCTTAACTTGTCTATAGGTGGAAAGTAGCCCACTGTACAAACTGAAGATTCCCATCCATTACCCTGCTCTCTTTTCTGTCTCTGTGGCCTCACCCTCTGGTGGCATCATGATTGAGGGGGCCGTGGCCATGACTGAGAGGGCCAGGGCCATGCAACATCAGCGCACCCTGCAACATGCACACATGACACCAGTGCCCTCCCACAGCCTGCACAAGTGATGATGTGTCGTGGGGACACCCCGCGGCTTACTCCTGTGACATGAGTGTCACAGTGTGTGTGCACGGCTGCTGCAGAACTCTGAGGGGCCCAGCCCCTTCATTGAAAATCACTTGGTGCGCCTGGGTGGCATGTGCTCACCCCCACCCCACAGGCTGCCCACAAGGCACTGCCATCAAACTGGTTCCGCATCCCTGCTCTAGCTCAACTGCCAATAGTAACAGAACCTGTCAGCATTATAGCCTCAATGACATCACAATCAGCTTGCACTGCATGCTGGGAAACAGTGACTTATCTCACTGAAGTCCGTTGAAACACAAGAAACATCTACAAGAGGGCAGAGCCTGCATATATGAGCTCTGTAAAAGGCAGCACTGCTGATCCAAAATGCGGGCCTCTGATTTTAAGATGCTCCAGAAAGCCTGGGTTTGGGCTGTGCTGGAGAGGTAGCAAAAGTGTCACTGTCTCTATACACGGACACACTCACCGTGTCTGAACTGGCAGGAGCTAGCATGTTCGCGGGGTTGCTGATCAGACTGAAGAGTTGGTCACTTCGCCACTGATCAGCTGAGTGGTTTCTACGGGCAAAGAGGAAGTGCAGCGAAAGAAGTGCATTGCTCACAGCCTGGAAAGAGAACTCTGTTAGCAGCAGGAAATGACAAAACGCAGAGAGAGAGAGAGAAGAAAGCAGAACTACATGTTACCCTTGGCACACATGACATGAAGAAGCATCAAGCAGTTGGGAGGAGCACTTAAATCTTCCCATACTTGCTTTTTCTCTCTTGCAAATGCTCCCCTGGATGAATTTTCCCCACAGCTCAGCTTCAACCAGATTTACAGGTATTTACAAAGTTAAGTATCCACTGGTCACCCACTACTTCTCCCCTACAAGTGCCCCACACTTATGTGTTTTCCTCAACTTGTACTCTACCCACAGATGGCAAACTATCATCCAAATATTAACCAAAATTTTGACCAATTCTGCAACACAGACACATTCACCTAACTCCTGCTTGCTTTGGGATCATCCAGTGTTTGTTCAAAAGCTGAATAAATTTGTCCTCCTTCCTCCCCTATCCCTTCTCTACCCCGCCCCACCCCCTCCAGCGTGTGGATGACTTGATTATTAGCTTTTCTGGTTTTGCAGTTTACCTACTTCCCTCTTTTTTACTTCCTGTTCCAGTCACGGCTGCCACCAAAACTCCCCACACATTTCTCAAAATGTAATTTGTATACACTTGTGAAGCAGCAAAAGAAAAGGGAAGAAGCTCACAATAAGAATTGTAATTGGGCTACCTTCAGCCAACACCATGAGAAATTGGAGCAAAGAATGTTCATTCTCTCCAACCAACTACAGAACCACATTCACCTCCAGGGAACCACAATTCAGAGGTACAGCACATGCTTTGCACACATCAGTTCCCAGGTTCTGAGGTGGTGGGCTCTCCTTCCCTGGAGATTTTTAAGCAGAGGTTGGATGGCCATTTGTCATGGGTGCTTTAGTTGAGATCCTGCATTGCAGGGGTTTGGAGTAGATCCCTTCCAACTCTACCATTCTATGAGTCTACAAGTTGTGACCAGAAAGTTTGGTGAATGGTCACAGAAATTGGACAGCGAGAAATATTCAAACATACATACCTTAAAGGCCTTCAAAGTAGGCCCCCTCTGATACAATGCACCATTGACGACATTCGTAGAACTGTTAGGAACTTCTGGAGAAGTCCTCTTTTTGTACTGCTTTCAGCTCCCTTTTCACAGCAGCTGGGACATGTGAAATGTTGGAAAATCTGTGCCCTTTCAGAGCAGATTTCAGTTTTGGAAAAAGAAAGAAATCTGATAGGGCCAGATGGGGAGAATATGGAGGGTGGGACAACTCAGTAACCATTTCACACAGAATATGTAATTCTTCCATCAGCATTCGGATGGACAAAAGCTGATCCCACTTCAATAACTCACGAACTCTGTCGACATTTGCCGTCATTCTGCTCATCAACCGTCTGCCAGCCCGAGGGTCATCTTCAATGGTTGCCTCCCTTCATGGAAACGCTTAAACCACGCATACACTGGCTTTTGAGTTACAGCTTCATCTCCGTACACAATTGTGAGCATTTCGTGGGTTTCCGATGCTAACTGTATGTTCAAATATTTCTTGCTGTCCAATTTCTGTGACCACTCTTTGAACTTTCCAGTCACACCTTGTATGTTCAATTCCTCACATCTCTAACAAAAGGGATCTCACAGGACCAAGCACTGGGAAAGATCTCCAAGATGTTGGAGAGCCACTGCCAGTCAGGCTCTACAATTTGACAAGACGAGATGAGCCACTGGTCTGATTCAGGACGAAGCAGCTTAATGATACTGCATAAAAACAGACACTCCCATTCTTGAGAACACGCAACATACGCAGGAAGAATGCATGTTACAAAATCATAATGTGAATCTGGATGTGCTAAGAAGTTAATGGAGATAGAGTCTAATGCGGAGACCCCAACGCCAGGCCTGTGGGCACCACACTGTCCTCATACACTCTCCTTTGGTGCCTCCCAAGCCTCCCACTTCATTCTTTATTTTAATCTCACCTTGGTATGGGGCCCAAACTCTTCCATCAGCTTGCGCAAGGGATTCTCGTACTCCAGTATCATCTGACCCAACCGAGGGAAACTGGCATCACTATAGCCAGATAAGGAATGAGTCAGAGGTGTTTGCCAGCAACAGAAGCCCCCCTCCATCACTGACACTGCCCACCCATTTCACTGCAAGAGCATGACAAGAGTGCTCCATTGTCACAAGCCCTGGGCTGCAGAGAACCTTACTGGGCCAATCCAGGCAACAACACAAAACACAGGAGAATGTAACATCTGGTCTCCAAAAGTGTGGGAGGGTGGCCTTGCAGGAGAAGGGATTCTCATGCTGTGATGATGAGAGGATGATGGGGTGGGGTTGGCCTATTTCACTGCTTTTTCCTTTCTTTCCTTCTTGAAGAAGATGTGTGCTCCCATACCGGTGGTGGGGTGAGGGGAATAAAGAAAAGCAAGGGATTGCTGTGGAGGAGGTGGAAGCCTGGCTGGTGTTTTTCCTCCAGGATAAGAGACGACTTGAGTGCTGCTGGTGGAAAGGGGCATCATGGAGTGCCCTGTTTCTAGAAAATTTATGAAATGTGTGGGTCACCACCAACAGTGGTGTCACAGGTATCTGTGACATTTGCACAAGGACATTCCACGCAGTCCTCTTGCTAAGGAGGAAAGCAGAGAGAGGAACTGTGTTTTCCATATCAAAATACTGGTGTTTAATGCAATTACCTTTCAGTAGATGGGCTAGCTTGGGGGCATAGGAGTGGGGAGGGGGAGTGATTTGTTTATTTACATTCTTTATTAGCGGCTCTTCCACCAAAGCTCCCATAACACTTTGCAAAGCAAAAACAATACTAATACAGAATAAAATAAATAATTTGCATTTGAATCTCCCACAAAAGCCAAACAACAACAGAACATCTGGAAAGGCCCATATCTTTGAGAAAATGGTAGGTTTCAGCTACAGATGGCATATTTAGGTTAAAAGTTAGGAATGGTCTTTTAACTATAATAGCATACAATAGCAAAAAGCTGTTGGGGTGGGGGAAGTGTTACCTCCTCCTCAATACTTGTCAAGAGAAGGCCAGACATCCCTGTTAGGGATTGCTATAGGCATCAGGAATGCACTATTGGGCCAAGGGAGTGGAATATATGGACACTGACCCTGATCCATGGATCATCTCATGGGTACACTGGTACAGGCCAATCAGGGCTTTGCGGTCATCAATACGAGAAAGGAGTAAGATGGCAGATGCATAGGTGACAATCAGGTCAAGGTAATTCTTGGTGAAGTCATAGTTTAGATGCTGCAGAAGGAAAGAAAAAAAATAGTTTTATTTATCTGATAAAAAGGGAAATGTACTGACATCTTCATCAACTCTGGGCAGATTCTGACTCCTGGCAGCAGCACTTTTCTTAGAATCTCAGCACAATCTGCTCAGATAAGGAATGGTGGACCTGTGGCTCTCAAGATGTTATCGGGACTATAATTCCCATCATTCCCAGCTACTGGTGAGATGGAGTTGTAGTCTCAGCAACACCTGGAAGTTCACAGGCTCCCCATCCCTTATCTAAGCAGATTGTGATGGGATTGTAAGGCGTTCCTCATTCCCTGTCTTAGACAATGGCTCACTTTGTGTGAGTCTCCAAGCCAGGTTGGAGGATTGTGAATGAGCCTAAAGGCTGCATAAACCCCCCTCCTCTCTGACACGCAGCTTCTCTCTTACTTTCCTGTTTTAGCAGTAGCCATATTTTGCCACAATGTACCAAGTGTCAACCACAGTTAGTATTTGCCTTCCACTGCCAGAATCAAAAATGCATTTAAATTCTAGTTTCCAATTCTGTTCCGGAGGGAAAACACTAAGCCATAATTTGCCAGTTCAGACATTGGGGCAAACTATGGTTAGCACTAAACAGGCACTAGGTGGAGTCTTGCTTCCGGCTGAGAAATTAAGTGCTGCTTTGAGGGCTACAAAAGTTAGTTAGTTGTGAAGAACAGGCAATTCAAAATTCAAAATACGGTACTTTTCTTTTAATGGCAGAAGGAAGAGGAGATCAATCCCTCCCAATGAGTGCAAGACTAGATGAAAGGGGAAGGTGGAGCTCTGCTAAGTCTAGAGGGGAAACTTCTATGCTGCAAGATCAGTTCAGCAACGGACTTGAGAGGTAATGAAATGAAAATCTCCTTACTTGGACATTTTTAAAAAATGTACTAGAGAACATTTATTCATCTCCTTGCCCAGCCCTTCCAAACCTATGATTCATGGAAAAAAGACACAGTTCCTCAAGCATTCATGGGTTAGATGAATCATACTGACAGTTCAGTTAGCAAACTGTCAATAGCCAAAAAGTTTGAATTGTGGTCCATTTGCAGCTATAGCAACTTCCCTACGAAGTCCAACAGCAGCTTTCAGGAAGTGGGGTTTTCAACAGGAAAAGGAATGGGAAAAAAGGTTCCATTTTCCTCTCCACATACGGAGGACATTCACTTCCTGTCCAGAGCTAGAGCCGGGAATTTAAGGATCCATGCTTGGCTGCCCCTTGTGGTAAGTCACTCAGGAAAAGGGCTCTAACTTCCTTCTAGGCTCTGGTAAGACTCTGCCCAGCCAGGCAGCCCACTGATTTATCCTCACCTGATAGGGATCTATCAAAGCTTTCAGGTCAGGCTTGAGCTTTGCTTGGGCAGCAGGAGCAGTGACGATTTCTGCTATAGCTGGTTCCTATCTGCTCAACTCCTTGCTGCCTTGCTGCCTCCTTATTGCCACCCGACTGACTTTTTTTCTTTTTTAAAATATTTTTTATTAATTTTGAATTGCAAAAATCCAATATAAGCCTTATAATATCAATACCAAAATACAATTACAATCCAAATACAAATCAATCACATGGCCAATTATAACATTTAGGTGGCTCCCCGCATGCTGGACTTCAAGGTCTACTAGTTCCCTTTAATTCTGCTTGCACACTATTGCTCAATCCAATTACAATCCAGTCCTGATAAAATCCCTTACACCACAGCTACAATGTCTTAACTTCAATTCATATTAGCACATTTAGTAATTTATAAGTTCGCTAGTCAAGTTCTCCTTTCTTCTTCCTGTGTAAGGTATTAATCTTAATCCACTGTTCCTTTATGTCTTTGTCAAATAATATGTCCATCTTAGTTATTCCCAACCTCTGCCGTGCCTTGTGGCACTGTTGACTTGGTGTCACTCTAGATAGATCTCTCCTCTTTTGTTCTCCAGTCCCTCTGATTGCAGCTGCAAAATTCCATTGCCATTACTTCCAGTCCCAGGAGGGGAGTCACCTGGCACCCTGCCAAATCCCTGGCAAGCCTCCAAGTTCTCTCTTCTCCGTCCAGCTGAAGAAATTAGCTATCATTTATTGTAGAAGAGTGATCTAGCACCCCGCCAAAGCCTTGGCAAGTCCTCAAAGTCCAATCCGTCCTCCCCTCAACCAGGGGAAAAATAAAAATTAACTTCATAGAGATTCCAAGTCTTTTAAAAATTATTTCATACTATTATGTTTTCCTCACACAGTTCAGTTTGATATTGTAATCCATATCTGTACTCCTGTCTCCCTTCATCTTCACCTGCTATATGAATTTATTTATTTTTTGCATTCTCAGGGGGTTTGCCAAGTCATTTATGTAACAAAGGATTTATAATGAAGCCGTTGGCTCCCCCCACCCACCACTCCACATACTGTTTTTTAGATTGAATGAAGTCTTCTTTCCAATTCGTATCTTTACAACCTTGTAGCTGTTTCAATTCGGCAGTTTTTGATCTTGTCCCATCATTTCCAGCACGCGTCTGTACATTAACCCCAAATAATCTTTAACGAACAGAAGAACCTCTGCTCTTAATGGCGTCATTGGAGGGTTACCAAGAGGCGAAGTGCTTTTTCACTCAGTGCCTCCCTGCCTCCCGCATTCTATGCCAGAGCGGGAGCCAGGTACCGAGATGATCTGTGAGTGTAGCCCGTTCCCACCATCCCTGGGGGGAATTTCCAGGGATAATTATTCTCAATCATCCTTGATTAACCTTTGCCAACGATCTCCCGTTGTCGTGGGAGGTAACTCCATTAAGGCAGACAGGAACCGGAAGCCCCAACTGACTTTCTAAGCTGCCAATGGCCCAGCATCAAGATAAAAATATAAGGCATAATGTCCACAGTTGTATACCCTCTCTGCATTAAACTAAAAGTAATGCCCATCTGCCTTTAATTCTCAGAAGCCAACACATCCATACTTTATTCAAAAGATACTCACAATGTCAAAGTGGCACAGGCTGGCGTCCATAGTGTTCAGCAGCTCATAGACATGGTCCTAAAGAAGAAATATTAGCATTAATGAAGCTATTGGGGTAGAGAACTGGACTCCGCACACTCCATTCCTGCATATCATTCATTTTTATTATTGCATTTATAGCCCACCTTTCCTGCAAGGGGCTATACTTTGTTCTTCCCCTCCCCACATTACTATAGCAACTCAGTGAGGTGAATTAAACTCAGAGAGAGAGAGGGTGGGAGGAGAGAGAAGAAGAGACTGACTGGCCCAAGGTCGCCATTATAAAATTTTAGGGAACACACACATAGCAGACACACACTTCACATAAAACCAATCCTTTACCCTTCAAAATGTAGGAAATATTTCCTGAGAAAGGACACATTATTTTAGCACACAGAACAATCGAAAAGGCCATCTTGGTTCTCCTAATGACTATAAATAATTTCCTCTACAGAAGGAAATAACTTGGTGACACCTTTCCCAGTAGTTCTTTCACTTACAAATCCTGCCTTAAGGGCATATTTGATGTATGGATAGGGTGGGCTTATGACCAGGATTCAAGAACTAAGGTAGAAAGGCCAGACTGCCCAGGTAATGCAATCAGTAAAACATTATCAGGTATCTTGGCAGACAGGAGAACCCACACTCTCAAATTTCTGTGATGTATGTATGGTGCTTTTAGGGTCTTCTTTGGCTAAGGGGTTGGGAAATGTCTGAAGTCTTTAAAGGTTCCTGCACACTTTGTTCTTGGGCTCTCTCACCTCCTTGGAAGGAGGGGGGTGGGACTCTGTTGCAACAGAAAAATAAAGATCTGCCTTGCTTTCACTGGGTCCTGTTTCCATCCATTCTTCTCTAACTGATATAGGGGACTCAGAGTCCTTTGGGGAGTTGGGCAGCAAAAGCCAACCTCCAATTTTATACAACAGCCACCCACACCAATTTAAAACAGTCTGGTTGCAAAGATCAACCCAGCATGAAACCATTTACCTTTCCCCACTCCATGCCCCCACATAACTGTATGAATCATCTCAGATTTTGCTCAAGCTGCTGTTGATGACACTGACAGATGTTTGTGTTTCTGTCCTTGGACATTAAAGATCTACCTGATTATGAATTCAACTGTAAACTCTGTGTAACATTAAAACAGACATGAACACTTCATCTTTCTTTTTTAAAAAATTGTTGCTTCCATTCTTGAGAGGCTGGCTTTCTTATTAAGCACAAATGTGTCAGGATTATTTATTTGGCTGCTATCTTTGCTTATTTAGCAAATGTCCTCTGTCCACAGATGTGACTGCTTTTTCATTTTAATTCTATTTTTGTACACTAGAATCTGTTTTCTGGTTTTATTCTGAACAGGTTTTACATTGCCAGGGGGTGTTGCTGTGCCTCCATCCCTTGATTGGTCTAACTGGGTAGTCATGCCTAGCCTACATTCCAGTGTTATTGTGAGGAAGGACTGGGGAATAAAATGTATTTGGAAGGAGAACTGGATAAAATACTGTATCTGTTATATATTTTGGAAAGTTGTTTGTTCACCATACATTTAAGATATCATAAAATTTTGCACGATGGTTCTTGGGATCAAGGAACAGATTTTCATTTATCTTTGGAGGCAACTGGATGCCATTTCAAATCAAGATGGCAACTGAACCTTTCAAAACTGCACTGATTTTAGCCACTGATTTAAAATCTGCATGGTTTTTTTGGTTTCTTAGAATTCCCAAGCAATAGCAAGTATGAGTCTGCTAATATAAAAATAAACAAAGTGTCCAAGTTAAAATCCACCTAGAGATAGTGTGGCATAGCAATTAGAGGGCTGGGCTGAGACACGAGACCAGGATTCAGTTGTGAAGCTGACTGGGGAACCTTTGCCAGCCACTGTCTCTCAGCCTCACCTACCCCACAGGGTGGGTTGTAAGGATAAAATGGGGAGGGGGAGAACAAGGTACCCCGCCTTGATCTCCTTGGAGGAAAGGTGAGAAATAAATGAAGTAAGATACAAATGTGATGATGATAATAAATAATAAGAATAAGAATGTAATAATGCAGAAACCACTTGCTCTGACAACAGCCATGTCCCAAATTCTGCAATGCCAAAGTGGGAAATGCTCTGATGACCTTTTTGGCATTATGACTATTATTTCACTTTATTATAACTTACCCATCAGCTGAAATGACTACTTTTGCACAGCTATTAAAGGTGTAGGAGTCGGGTCTTCTTTTTCATCTGGTCAGCCAAGTTATTATATGCAAGGAGAAGACTTCTGGCCTAGTAAAGACTCCACAAAGGCTTAGCACTCAACAGTTGCAGTCATCCCTGTCATTCAAGAAAAACTATAGAACAACTGCTCTCCTCTTTCAAAAAGGTAGAAGGCTTTTCAAGTCAGACCAGGGCAAACCAATAGCAGCCTCAAAAGCAACATCTCAAATCCCTACTAACACTCACCCGGAATTCCATTACATCCACAAAGGTTTGATAATAGGAAGTGAGTGCCCGGAAAATATCTGCTTTCTCCTTGTATACTGGTCCCAAATGTTGCTGTAAAGAAAAGCAAACAAAGCATGGACAAGTATGACTGATCACCAGCAACCTCATTCCTCTGGGAAACAGAGCAGAGCTTTTTCAGTAGTGGCTCCCTTGCTAGGGAATGGACTCCCTAAAGCTATCGATCTGGCCCCTGATCTTGGTGTTTTTTCTCCCTGCCATCAATTTAAGGAAATGAGCTTGTATTTATTTTAATTTCAGCAGGATTTTTGCAAAAACAAATTATATTTATTGAGTTTTATTAAGGCTCCATGTCCAGATATACAGGTAACACAAGTGACAAAAGCAACTGACCACAAAACAAAAATGAAACACCAACAATTCAGGTGAAATACTTGATCTGAAAACTACTGGATTCATTTTAGTCACACTCTGGCTACATTTAGGCTTACTCCTTCTGTTCAATTTTTTTAGTGTCACATGACAGCTAATTATTATCTTTTGTATGTTAGACACCACAATCCTGAACACAATTACTAGGCAATAAGCTCCACTGAACACAGGAAGAATGAATTCAGAATAAGCTTGCATGGTTTTAAGCCTTACCTCACAACTTGCTTCCAGGCCACAGGGCAATAGCGCCAAGTTTTTCCAGACTGGAACAAATATACAATGGCTACCTGGCATCTCCACATCACTGGGAGGAGTGGCCCAAGTCCTTCCTCCCCTGCTTGACACTTACCATTTATCTATTTTTTAAAGAGTCTCTTTTTTAAAGAGACTGATGAACTCATCCAGCTTTACAAACTTTTCGTTCCTGAAGAGCAATTAATATCATCTAGGCCTTCCCCAATATATACAGGGAGATATAGTGATAGCACACATGTTTACAAGGAAAAAGTCCCATGTTCAGCCCTTGCCAGCTCCAGCTGAAAGGACCTCAGGAGGTATCAGGGCTAGAAAAGGAAAGGTCTCCTTGGAGAGCAATTGGAAAACAGCCCTTGACTAGATTCATACATTCATGTGGATTATGAAGGGCTGGAGCTCCATGGTCAAACACATACTTTGTATGCAGAAGGTCCCTGTTTCAATTCTCTGCATTTCAAGATAGGGTTGTAAAAAGCCACTACCTGAAATTCTGTGCAGCTGCTGCCAGTCCGCATGGACGATACTAGGCTAAATAAATGGGTTGGTGGTGTGGCTCAGTAAAAGTCAGCTTCCTCCTACTCAGGGATAGAACATATTTCTACCTATGCTCTGTCCTAGTTAATATAATGTAATTGGAATTTGGGGCCATCAAGAGAATGCCTCCTGACTCAACCCCTAGAATACACCCAGGATGGCAGCAGTTCTTCTCATGCAAAAGTTACTCTTGTTTAAGCCAGGAGAATAGCAATGGCCACTTTCTGTTCCCAGAGAGCACAATCCCTCCAACTCCCCACTCCAGCTCTGACATGGGGTCTCACCGTGCCGCTCCGTGTGTCCAAGTTGGGAAACTTCTTGTTGATGTATTTGATAGAGGATTCCATGGTCTTCTCGGTGAAGAAGCTTGGCTTGGTCCGGGAATCCATACATGTCTGCAAAAGTCAGCAAAGCTGCACTCAGAACTGAGCAACGTGCAATGCCAATTGTGCTGCTCTATTTAATTTCTAGGGGAAGCGGGTAGCACTGTTCATCAGGAATACAGCATCCAGGGAGAAGAAAGTTTAACCCTTTACCCTACTGCAGTTGCAACACACACACACACACAGAGTGCCTTTTGGTGCCTATAAGCATAACAACAGAGCAAGAGGGATGTTACAAAAGTTGGACGCCACCCGTGAACACTGCAGTCTCCCAGAATATCTAATTTCTGACTTCACTAAACTTAAGCTAGGCCCCATCTGCACAGCACAGTTAAAGCAGCATCATGCCACTTGAAGCAGTCATGGCTTCCTGCAAAGAATCCTGGAAAGCAGTTTGTTAAGAAGCTTAGAGTTGTTGGGAGACCCCTGTTCTCCTTACACAGCTATAATCCCCTGTGTTCCCTGGGAAGAGATTGTTAAACCACTTTAGGAAACATAGTTGTAGGAAGAGAATTCAATTTGATTCAATCTGACTGGTTGATCATTGCTTTCATGATGTTGGTTTGGGATTTCTAGCTCTTTGCATGTAAGAAGGGTCGGCATTCATGTCCAATCCTCCAGTTGACACATTTTTTCCAATTACGGATTATTATCCTATGAGCAGCTGCGTTAAAAGCTGTACCCATTTCCCTTTCCTCTAATAAGACCAGATATTTAATATGGCAAGATCATAACCAATAGCAACAGTCACTTTATTAAAAAGTGGAGGTAAACAACAGGCACTCCTACAAATCAGCAGAGCTATAACCACACATCAGATCCCCACAGAGACTCCAAATCCCATACAAACCATACAGAGCATACAGCCATACAGTCAACTCTCAACTCTCAACTCACTCTGTAGTAGTAATAGTAATAGCAGCTTAGCTAGTCACTGTCATACTGAATCTGCCAAGGTCAAGCATTCACCTCTCGGATCATACCATCCCAACCTTGTCAGTGAACCACCCATTCAAAGGACCATTCACAGCCATTTAAGAAAATAACATTGTTTTGTCAAATCCAAGATTCTAATGCAAGAGGCACTTTAAATAATAAACCACAGGCCCATCCACAGTAATCAGATAGCAAGCTCAAATCACTCACTAAGGTAAAATGCAAGTGATGTACATGTGGTGGAACTTGCAACAGTTTGCAGTAGAGATCATGATCAAAACCGGAAGGGGAAGGGAGGTGCCGCCAACAAGACAATTCCGTTGTAAGCTGTGATCGGATCTGCTGTTGCCCCTACAGAAAGAGGAAGCTTCAGAGAGTCCTCAGCCAACACTCACATGCAACAGGAAGAGGAACCACATGTGTGTGGTATCTCCTTGTCTGCTAAAATGCTTAGAATAGCTCCAAGGTTTCAGCTAGTGGAAGATCTGTTTACGTCTTTTCAGGCCTTCTACTGAGACAAGATAAAGGGGAGCCAAACAAATGGCTCAGTTCAAAAAGTTAGATTAGCACACCTGGGTTCAAAGCCCCATGAAGATCACTGCACGACTTTGGGCCAGTTTCTCACCCACACAGGTCTAACCTACCTCTTGTTGTGATGATAAAATGTAAGCTTCCATGAGCTCCACAGAAGGGAGGAGGGCAGACATATGCAATTTATATCCGCTCCCACATCTTCCTCTGCCTGCTGAACCTTTCTACAGCATTAATGCAACGGTGATCAAGATCACAGATACGGAGCAGCTGCCACTCCAACCGCTGGTGATATGTATTCGATGGACAAGACTAAGATGGGCAGACAGGAGATGGAGAAAGGGGGATAGTCAGGAGCACCCAAGGTTGCAGCAGATATGTGAACACTAAGGTGGCTCAGGAAAGGTTTGTGCTGGTCAAAAATGAGTCTTGAAGAGAGGAAGGAATTGGCTGGACAAATAAAGAAAACTCTTTCTGCGGGGAGTTGAAGAAACGGCTTGATTAGCACCGATGAAAGCCAGGAAGTAGGACTGGGAGCTAGAGAAAATTGGGACCGATTGCAGATCCAGGAAAAAAGTATTTTCTTTCAGAGCAGCAGTATGCAAGAATCCCTAGTTTCCTCCATTAACCCACTAGATCCACTGCCAGCTGCTTCTAAGAAGGCATCAGCAGTAGACTGAAGAGCCATGAACTCTTCCTTGGACCTTTCCCCGTTCATATTTGTTGGGGGGTGAGCATCATGCTTTCACAACTGGGATCAAAATAGCTGTGTCTACTAGTCAATGAAGCCTTGCCGCTTCTAGGACTTCCTCAACCCAATAAAAGTAACTAGCAGCCCTGATCTCTAGCTACCTGCACCCATGGCTGTAAGAGCCATTCTCTCCTCTTGCACCAAGCCAAGAGCACAGCACGGCAGAGGACCTCACCACCCCTTTTCCAAACCACTAGACCCTATGACTTCCTTCTCAAAGTTGGGCACAGATCCGTTTCCCTGCAGAGAACACGAAGACCTGCCACTGGACACATCAGCTCCTACCTTCTTGATGTTGTACATGCGAACCAGGACCCCCTTGCCCCTCTCATTGAGGATGGTCAGCTTCTCCGCAAACTTGTGCTGATACACGGAGGGAAGAGACATCTCCCTGTTGAATTCTCAGTGCCCTCTCAGTCTTCACTTGAAGCAAAACCTCAAAACTAGAGGCGCAATACAGTGCTGTAATCTCTTCAAGGAGAAGATTTTAAAGGGGGGGCAAGAGATCTGGGTGCCATGCAGTGGCCACACCCAGCAACACAAGCTGCAGAGGGCCTGCGTTGCTGCTTTCGCACTGGGGCTGGCAGCTGCACACAAGCTTGTCTCCTGACACTTCCCCCTTGAGAAGCGATGAACGCTGCTTCCCTTTTGGGGCTGAGACTTCCTGTGGCTGGAGCGCTTAAGAAGCACAGCAGCTCTGTTGCAAAGCAGATCTGCAGATCATGCTAGTTTTGTTCTGTGGAAGCAAACCTCTTCCTGCTAGACAGTTAACTCTGCTGCTTCTGCCAAACCACACCTATTGTAAAATTAAAACTACCCTATTTTCTCCTGGTGCCTTTTTCAAGCTGGACAGCGAATAGAAATTATGGAGGTGAAGCTTGTTAACCGAGAAATCTGAGGGCTCCCGTGGACAAAAAACAAGGACCCCAGCCAGGAATACCAGAGCAAAACAGCAGCCAGTAGGCTTGGTCTTTATTGAAGACTGTCACGACGGGACTCCCACCTGCCACCAGGTGGAACAAGATGGAAGCCCAGAACAAAAGAAGACCCCAACTTTTATTACTTGCTAATCCCCCAAACTACACCCCTAAAACTACACAACTGCATCACTGATACATCACAAAAAGGAGGGGTTGCGGGAGGAGTTTGTGGAGGTAACCTGAGTATCTTGTCACCTGGCTGGTTCCTCCTTTCCCCCTCCCCATGAGTACTTTCCAGAGGACAAAGGGAGGTGGCAGTTTTCTGCCCCAGAGGGAAGAGCTGATCATTGTCCTTTGTTCCAGTCGAGTTGAATCCACTCCCATATGCAAGTTCTTTGTGTCCTTGATGGTCTTCTGTCTAGGACCATCAAGCTTGGCATGCCAACCAGGCAGGGCTCCTGCGTACATGTTGGTACGCTCAAGGGATTATGGCCGTCCTGGCTCAAACCATCCCCTTTTGATAGTCCTTCCTTCATGGAGCAAAATAAAAGTGAAATGGTGTAGATCCGATGTACGGGTGATTTTCTATGAATTTCTAACAGAAACATCGTGTATGTCATGTGTGAGTGTGTGTGTGTTGAGTTTGTACAAACTAAATGATTGGGGTGGGTTCCTGCAACAAGCTGCTGAACTTCTGTCCATTGAGTAGCTGTTAAATACCACCAGACAAAAAAAACAGAACAGCAATGACTGATTTAATTACCCTGCTCTTACACACACACACACACACACCACCTTTTTGGGAAGCAGTTAAGGGCACTCACTATGAGAGTTACACCATTTTACGTTTAGATGTACCTGGTATTCCACCTTTCCTCCAAGGCACTCGAGGGTGGGCAGTTGTTGCTATTATTTACCGTATTGGCCCGAATATAAGCCACACCCAAATATAAGCCACACCTTTAAAATTCAAGGGGGGGGGGAATACAATACCCAAATATAAGCTGCTCTCTTAAAATTCTGCAGGCACTCACACCCGTTCCATTTTACCATATGTCTGGTTCAGCAGCGAGATCGTAAAAGCCCATTTTTGTAAGGTCGCGTATTTAAGCCGTGCTTTAACTTTTCACGGACTTTTGTTAAGTCTGTAATTATGTAATTTTTTACATGTTGTAAACAGCCTTGAGCATGGTTTTAGCTTTGGAAAGACAGCATGTCAATAAAAAGATTGATTCCTTGATAAAAGCTTATCCCCTCTCTGATTTATCCTCACAACAACACTGAGGCAGGTGAGGCTAAGAAAGAGTGAGAGGCCCAAGGTCGCTCCGGAAGTTTCACGGCTAAGTGAGGATTTGAGCCCTGGTCTTCCAAGGTCCGGGTCCAACACTCTAACCGCTATGTAACACTACACAACAAGCCTGCTAAGTGGTTTAGGCTGAGAGGCAGTAATTGGCACAAAAGCTCTCAGCAAGCGTCATGGCTAAACTGGGATTTGACTTTAGGTCTCCCTCAGCCCAAGACTGGAAGCCAACACAAACCTACATGGTGCAAGTAGGTCCCACCGCACTTCGGAAGAGATGCTTCCGAATATTTCTCCACAATACTTGCTAGTGTGGCGTTAGACTGTTAGCCTGGGAGACTAGGTCCAACTCCCCACTCATCCACAAAGCTCTCAGGGTGGTGACCTTGGGCCAGTCACCATCTCAGCCTCACCCACCTCACAGGGTTGTTTTGAGGATGAACCAGCTAGGAGAACCATGTGCACCACCTTGAGCTCCTTGGAGGAAAAGGTGGTATATAAATGTAAAAATAAATTAATGAATTTTGTTACACCACATACACTAGTCAAACAGGAAACAAAAGATTGCCTTTTATCACCAGGTCACAAACATTAGCTAACGGGTTCCACCTGGCATTTCAAACCAGGGTGAATAAAAATCAATGATTTCTTTAAAATAATTTTTAAAAATATTTTTAAAATTTAAATCGGATTTAAAAAAATAAAAATAAAATGCTTTTGGAGGAAAAATCTTTCTAAAGATAGTTTTCTATTTAAGTTACCAGTAAGTGTGAAGCAGTAAAAATAAAAGTGCAAACCTTGTGAGCAGAATACTCCGCAAGTCTTGGGATCTTTGTGTAACGATTATGCAAGTCAGTTGCATGTCTGTGCAACTCGGACTTGAGGCAAGTGCTGAAGGCTCTTCAGGGCTGGCAACCTCTTCCCAATCCCACTGGGTCCCAACAACTGCGCTGACACTTAACTGTACAGAATAGGCGCCTGAATGTAGAAGCAAATCCAAAGGGTGGTGGAGGAGGAGGAATTAGTAAGAGGGATCTGTAAGACCTTGGCAAGACCTTGAAGTGCCTGCCAGTCAACTAGTAAGAGTTCACTGGTTCCAGGCGCTTCTTCCCAGAGCTCGCCTGAAATTGTCCAAACGATAAAGTCTCTACCTGGAACTTCAGTCCTGACGTTCTCTGCTCCAGTCCTTGGTTCCCCTTTTCCAGCTTTCCACCAGCCTGGTTCTCCGCAGCCTGCTCTTTCTGCAAGCCTCTCCCAGCCCAGGCCTACCAACTGTATCTCCCCCCCCCCCGCCCCTCCAGAAAAAGTACAGCAGAAAAGTTGTCCAAATATACAGTAATACCTCTGCAAACATCTGCCTTGTCTAGCGTCCATTCCAGCAAATGTCCACAGCAAAACCAGAAGTACCGGAACAGGTTACTTCCGGGTTTGCAGCTCACACATGCGCAAACACGCTAAATTGCGCTTCGTGCATGCGCAGACGCGCAAACCGCTCCATGCACGTGTGCAGACACAGCGCTTTGCCCTGCGTCCTTTTTGGCTAGCGGCCTGGGCTCCGGAACAGATCCCAGCTGCAAAACAAGGTATGACTGTAAACAGTTAACTTATTAAGCCTCGCAATGATGTATTTCTAATAGTAAAACCAAATCAGTAATTTTTAATATAACTGTAAAAACTACTCTGAAAATTTATTATTCCAAAAATGAAACCTTATACCAGCAAGAATGAGTCTTTCTGTAAAAAATACACAAAAATTAAATCAAGTCTTACTGACTAGTGATTTAAATAGATTTTATTTAAATCAAATCCACTGTTTCAAACGGCGAATAACATGGTAACTGTTGGGGAAGGAGGAAAGAACTCATATTTCTGCTATCAAGCATGGTGGTTGATTTTCTGAGGAAATATACCATATTTTCCCGTGTATAACACGCCCCCATGTGACTTTGCGGGACTCAATTTAAGAAAGGGGGGCCTCCAAAGTTGTTGAGCTTTTTAGGGGAGAAATGCCAAAAAAAAAAACCACTCCCACAACAGACCAACAATGCCACTCGCACACATCGACAAAGCAAACTATCCCCTGTCCCCTCCCCGACAAAAGTAGCAAATCACCCACCAAATTGCCGCAAGGACAGCAAATCAACACCAGCCCCTGGCACAGCTACCAATAACAATCTCTGACTCACAGCAGCAACCAATCCCATGTTCCCACAATGCACTACCCATGTATGATGACCCCAAATTTTGAACATGATTTTTGAATTAAAAGAATAGTCTTGCACATGGAAAAGTACAGAAGTCTTCTATCTGACTAATGTGCCAGTTCCCACCAACTGGCAAGGCACGGCTGCCCAAGGTTGTAGCTTGGAATGGCAAGTATGCAGATCCATGTGCCTAAACTACTGCTCTCTCTTAATGAGAGGAGAGGGCTAAGGCCATGCGAATTCCCTTTCATCCTGACAAGACTTGCCTTTAGAGAAAGAGTGAAATCTATCAGGTATCTATGGCTTTAATAGGTACCTTAGTTACAATGATGTCACAAAGTTCTTCAGAAAGCCACCATCCCATTGGCTGGATTTACAGTTAAACAGCAGGGTAAGTTGAAACCTGAGTGACTTTGGATTCAGCAGCTGTTGAAGCCAGACTCTTTGATTTGGTCAGCCCCACTTCTCTCAAAGCCTGCCAGCTGCAGACAAGGCAAGTGCTTCTATTTATTATCAGATAATGGACTGGGGTGTAGAAAAGGCTATCAACAAATCTGAGTCGAAAGTAAGGTGCTCTTAATTTGTGTTTGGGGAGGTAAGCTGAAAGACTTGGTATTCTTGTTGTCTTCCCTTTCTCTATCTTCTATCCGGGAACCCAAAGTGGTGTGCATGTGGTTCCTGTGGTATACCCTCTCTTACCTAGGGAATGACTTGACGCAGCACTGCTTAGCTTTAGCAAGGAGTTGCTTTCAAACTGCACCTTGGGACACTGTATGTGGTAAGGCTTTCTGGTTGTGTTTAATTTTGTATAATTTTAATTGTGGGAGATTATCCTGGGACTGTGAGGGGACCTGATGGGGTGAATCAATTGAGATTCAAGGACATGACTAACATGGGCCTTCAGTGGGTCTAACCTTAATTTGGAGACAACCCTGTGAGTTTAAAATATTCATATAGAGAAGAAAAGTAATTCATTACTATGGTTAGTGATTAACCAGAGATGATGGCAGGATGTTTGATAGTGCGGAGAGGATTGCTAGCATTATTATTTCTGCTGTTGAGTTGGGGGGATTCCAATGCTGAAGGAGCCAGGCAAGTTTCTAGGGGAGTTAAGGGGCCCAAAGGACAATTCTGAAGCTGGTTAGTAGCTCCTTATTTGTACAAGCTCAAAATGGAGCACAATCAGAGAACTTAACAAGGAACCAAGAGTTTATAAGCCTCTAATCCGAAAAACAGAAGTTAATTCTACCCCCTGGAAGTGAGAACTTTTTTTAGCCCCCAGGCCAGAGTCCTTTGGGCTGCATTCCAGGGGTGGGTGGCCAAAGGCAAAAGCAGGTACAGCGTTAAAGGTTACTTTTCTCTCTGTCTAGTAAACTAGTTTATTCACACTTGCACGCCTCTCTCTACCCTCCATGCAGCAAGCAAGAAGCATTCAGAATTCCAAGGGCACATTTCAGCCAGGAACAAGCACTAAAGGAGGCCACAAGCAGGGCTGGTTAGGGCTGTGGCCCGGTGGGTGGGTGTCACACACATCTGTGAACATTTTACAAAAGAAAAAAGAGTTTTATCAGAGAGCATTGTTAATCTTGAAGTCATCAATCTGCCAAAGATATAATATGTGGTAGGTCAAAGCTGGGATTCAGGAGCACACAACTACCACTCAAAAAAATCTGAACTAGTCTGTAAAATCTTCGGTTTGTGGTTAAACCATGGGGCCAGCATGTTTTTAGCTGCTTGGTTGAACAAATTAAAAAGCTGAATTAATGTGACTATTGCACAGGAACATTATAATTAATGTATGTTTACTCAGAAATCACATTGCATTCAGCAGACTGTACTCCCAGGTTAAGTGTCAATAGGATTGCAGTCTGCAGAACCCTGAAATATTTTGTAGCATTTATTAAGCCACTTTGGGGCACTAGTGCTGGAAAGCCAGGATTAATATTTACTGAAGAAACATCCCACAAAAGTCATTGGGGTATAGGCTCTGAATATTTGATGTGGTTCTTGCCTTGATGCATCTGAGGAAGTAGGCTGTAGTCCATGGAAGTTACGCCATAATAAATTTGTTAGTCTTTAAGGTGCCACAGAACTCCTTATTTTGTTTTGTTGTTTCGCTGTAAGGATACTCCTGGCAGTCCTTGCCTCAGTGACTTCAAAAGATCTTGGCTGCCTTCTGAAATAGGCTTTCTAGTACTCTGGGAGGGGAATTCTAATCAGGATTTCTCTGCCACTATTGCTTGAGAATGTTTCCTGCCGAGCAGAATTGTCCTGCCCAGTGGGATGCCCAGGCTGTGTTTTCAGAGTAACTTATAAATCCTCCTTGTCCAAGGACAAGTAATTAGCAAATACTTTGTTATCTGGAGATTGCTGCCCTAACTGTGTGATCTCAACACATAGCAACAATAGCTGACTTTTGCTACTGAAAGTAATGCTGGGTCCTCCTGTCACATTAGTATAACTCCAACAGGCCTTATATAGTCATTCTCATTCTCTCTCTCTCTCTCTCTCTCTCTCTCTCTCTCTCTCACACACACACACACACACACACACACACACACACACACACACTTTATTTTTAGCTACTGCATTGTAGTCCCTACACCCCTCCATAGACAGTGAGGCAGCACACATTCTTCTCCCCCACAACCCCCTGCAGTAATCCTGTGAGAGTAGGTACGCTGAGTGTGTTGGTGCCAGCTTGGGGGGGGGGGCTCTTGGGTACAACTCCCTCCCATAGCCTGTCTACCTCCTTGCTGAAAAGCATAAAGAGGAAGCCCATATCACCAGGATGGTGAAAGCCAAGGCAGACTGTGAGCAGCTCCAAAGTAATTTCTTCCAGCTAGGTGAATGGGAAATAAAATGGCAGAGGATGGTGCGTGTCACTTACCACGATGTCACTTTACTCTTTAAAAGGCAACCCCAAATTTCCTTCTAACAGCAGTGACACAGACCTTAGATCAAGGGGTCGTCACTGAGCTATCAACAGTGTGTACTGCAATGGCAAAAGCAAAATCCATGCTTTGTAAGGGGGAGTATTGGGGAAAGTATTGAAAATAAATCTGACGGGACTGTAATGCCTACTATGCTAAAATATGATAATTATTATTGTATTGCTCTGTACTGTGAGGTTGGTGCATTCCCGAAAGGGCACAATACAGCTGGAAAAAATTCAAGAAAGGGGCCAATCAAAATGATAGTGGAGATGCTTATGGGGAAAGGCTATATTGTTTGAAGATACTTTCTTTAGAAAATAGGACATATAGTGGAAGCTTGAGTTATGAATGGTAGCAGAATGGTTGGCAAACTTATTCCCTTGCATAACACTAGAAGTTGCCCAATTAAACTGGCATAAATATAGGAGTGACGAAGGTATTTTTCACAACACATAATGAATAAGGATATTATTGCCAAATGTGATGGTTTTATAAATGGGACTAGACAAACAGAAGTGTACCTAGGGTCCCTTGTGTCCTTGGTAAAGAGCTGTATCAATTCCCCCCCCCAAAAAAAAAACTTTACTGTATGCCTTTGTGCTGTAGTGCAAGGATGGGAAGCTGCTTCTGTGTTTGATCTCCCCATGATAGCAGTGGCATGTTGACATATATGTCATATACTCCATAGTGATAGGTGAATTTTGTGGTCCCCCCCCCCCCAGCCTGTGCCCCTAGCAGAAGCCAGTTTATCCACCCACTAGGTACACCTCTGTACATTCTTACAGAGGACTAGTGGGTCAACAGCATTGGCATCAATTTAAATGTAATCTCCAAATCTTTTAAACAATGATTCCTCCGAAAACTTTTAAGGGGAAGGGGCAGCTAACAAGGGAGGGCTGTTTGCCTTCATATCCTGGCGGTTGATTTTGAATCTGGCTATCAACTGCTAGAAATGGGATGCTAATAATAATAATAATAATAATAATAATAATAATAATAATAATTTATACCCCATCCATCTGGTATAAATGGGCTAGACTAGGTTGACATGTGGTCTGATAACCAGGGCTCTTGTGCTCTAAACTAATGTCTGAAATAAGTTCAGAAGCAGCACTTCTGAGCAAATAAGCTATCTCAGCAGAGGGTCAGATTCTTAGGCTTCAGGCCATGTGTCTCTCTTGTATTGTTTTGCCCTGATGCTTTGTAACATCTCATTCTTAAACACTGCTAGGAGCACAGTACGCAGCCAGTCCTATATTAATTCCATGGATCCTGAACGGCTTGTCCAATGCCCTTATGATAAGAACCACCAGATCAGAGCCTGCAGGTTACCTTACCACTTGGTGAAATGCAGAAAGGTAAGAGGAGGGGGGAAAGAAGAGTATTGGTTGGGTACCACAAATAACTTCTCTTCTTAAAATGGCCTTGCACATCTTGGATTTGTAGGAAATGGTTGAAGTGTGTTAATTCACCACAGAAGAATGAGCTACCCTGGCTCCTATGGGTGAAAGCAAGCAGAAATCTAATTACACTTTGTGCATTGGCTCCCTTTTCAAAAGCAGAGTACTGTATTTTTCGCCCTATAGGACGCACTTTTCCCCCTCCAAAAATGAAGGGGAAATGTGTGTGCGTCCTATGGGGCGAATGCAGGCTTTCGCTGAAGCCTGGAGAGCAAGAGGGGTCAGTGCGCATCGACCCCTTTTGCTCTCCAGGCTTCAGGAAGCTATCCGCAAGCCTTGGGAACCCTGCGGGAGTTCCTGCCAGGCTCCCTAGGCTTACGGATAGCAGCCGGCATCCTGAAGCCTGGGGAGCTTGCGGATAGCAGCATGTTCTGGGGGCTGGGGTCGGGGGAAGCTCGGGCTTCCCCCGCCCCAGCCCCGCGCCTGGGGGGGGGATATTTTTTTTCTTTATTTCCCACCCACCCAAAACTAGGTGCGCCCTATGGGCCGGTGCGTCCTATAGGGCGAAAAATACGGTAAGTTAGCTCTGATCTGAGGTTATGTGACATGTTGAACATCCAAACAGATGTAAACAAGTTCAAACAAAATTGCACAATGAAGCCATTTGAGCGAGTCTAGAGTCTCCTGTTTAGTACATATGTTCTTCTATTGGAAGGACTCTTAATTTTAACAATTTTGTTTTTGTGACCTTGCAGTGAGATATTGTGTGGTTTTTAATTCTGATAACATGCCCCGTGATAGCATCTTGGTATCACACCTATATCAGTGTGACCACCAGAGTTGCACAGCACCAGCAGAGTAGTCTAGCAAAGCTTCAGAGTCTTCTCCCTTTCGAGCGGTCAGCCTT
The DNA here is from genome assembly GCF_965112155.1 of Podarcis liolepis. Classification (NCBI taxonomy): domain Eukaryota; kingdom Metazoa; phylum Chordata; class Lepidosauria; order Squamata; family Lacertidae; genus Podarcis; species Podarcis liolepis. The sequence goes on from NC_139555.1 coordinate 2,588,221, forward strand.
TCCAGAGTCAACAGTGAAGGAAACTCCTTGACCACAACACAGTTCAGTGTTATGCGTTTTATTGCTTGAAGACACAAGGCAATTCAAACACACTATATACATAAAGTTAAGAGATGCTCATGCATCATAAACTATGCTATAGTAAATTGGTCTTAGAAATTAAACTGAAGAGATTCAAATATACAAAGAGGTCCCACATTTGAGGAGAGATGCACCACTGCCTTTTGCTGCTGAATGCAGCCTTGGCTTTATAGCTGGCAATGCACAGACGCACATTCTTTGGAGAAAGGGAGATGGATGAGTCCTGCCAATGGCCTGTGGCCTTGAACTGTTTCCAGAGGCCCACCACAGCTGGCATCCTAACTCTGAACAGAAATCAGACATGGGGGAAGACACAAACCAAGCAGTTAGTGCAATTCTGCACATATTTGCAAATTACACCAGCATTCCATTAATCCTCTCCAAAGTAAAGTCAATCCAGATTTAGATATTCTAGCCCTCTAGAGAAAAGCAGTCCTAAAAATAAAAAAGGAACTATTCTTCACAAAGTCCGCAATGGTTTTTCTGGGGTGGGGGCTTACTAACTGGCACATCTGTTCATAGTGAAATGACTTGTCCAAGTGGGATGTGGAGTAAAGAATCATTAACTTAACTGTTGTTGTTGTTTTTCAAATATACACCCTTTGTTTAATCCAGGAGTGGGGAACCTGTGACCCTCTCGATGTTGCTGGACTCCAACTCCCACCATTCCTGCACATTGACCAGTGGCTGGGGCTGATGGGAGTTGAAGTCCTGCCACATCTGGACAGCCACGTGTTCTTCACCCCTCTGTCTCCTCTCTGTGAATAGGACTGACCAGGTAGCGAGGTCTTCTAGGAAAGCCATGGTGGATCCAGTGAAGAATGCTGGGTTCAATTATTCTACTATTCTCTAGAGAGGAAGAGAATCTATAATCATCCCATATGAAGCCAACATGGATTAAGTGGGCATGTTATCATAGTAGAGAACATCCCCTTTCATTCTTGAGTTCTGGGTGGGTTTGATGGAGGCCTAGCTCTGCACTGTTAACTTCTGACTTTTTCCCAGAACAACCAGAAGATCGCCAGAGAGCTCGCAACATGCCCCTACAACGCCCGTCACAGAGTTCCAAAGCAGGAGTTAAAATTGCACATTGCAACTTGTGAGAACAAAGTTTCTCCAGAGGTCTTGGAGGGTAAGAGAATTGCTCCTGTCTGCTCTAAAACCCAGTCGAGCATGCTGTGTGTATAATATTGATGCTGCTGGTGTAAGAAAACTTAATAACTTGCTATCTGTAGCAAAGCTCTGGGCACTCTAGGCTGGAGATACATGCTCTGATAGCACTGCATGCTGAGCATTCAGCTGGTTGTAAAAGCTGGGCTGAAAGAAGTAATGAATGGATTATACTGAGCAGGGTGGGTGTAACAAGCAGCATTCAGGTGGGGGGAGTGACTTGGCTGAGTGCCAGTCCATTTTCTTGAAGTGTGTGATGTAATGGAAGATGGGATTAAAATTCAAAACTAACTTGATTGAAGTACTGACTGGTCAAACAAGTGAAGGGAGAAGTGCTGTGAGGTAAGGATCTAGGCATTATGTCACAAACTATAAAACAGGAGGCTACAATCTATAATACATGAAGTAAAGGCAGGCCCGTAGAACTACATTACAAAATTGAAAAAGAATGAATATTGAAGGATGTCTGTGTTTCAGTTCATGTAGCATTTTTGAAAGTGCAAATTGGGTAGATTTGCCTTGAAATTCAAACTGAATTGAATTTATCACCATTCCTTAGCCGGAAGGAGCAGCCTTTATGAATGTGGGGAACAGGTATGTTCCAGCTTAAAACTCTAGTATACAATGTATACCTTCCACTAAAAATGGTCGGTTATTCTTGATAGCCTAAAATAAAACTTCATATATGAAAACTGGGATATTTTGGTGGTGATAGCTATACACACAAACCACTGGTATAGCCATAACTCGCTGTAGCCCTGTTCATGCATCCAAAAGAGCCGGTGAGGGTTTAACTTGGAGAGGGGCACCAGGCATCTTTACCCCAGGCTTGGGCCCTAGGTTATGGGTGCCCAGTGCCACTGGAAGCCAGGTTACAGAGCCTCTGAGATGCTCTTTGAGGCCTTGCGTGACCTCGGAAGTTGCATCAGGGGCCCTGAAGTATGGGTGCTAAGCACCCACTGCGAAAAATTTGTGGGTGCTCAGGCACCCAGAGTCCCCTATAGTTGGCAACCCTGACCCCAGGTATGCTCACTCCACCCCTGGCCTCCCCAGGTTTAAGCAGGAAAGCTTGAAAAGATGCACCTGATGTGAACACACAAACACAGTATCAAAGCATGGAGCAGCCATCTCTGAAACTAGAACTAACTTCCAAAACCAAGATGCCTTAACTTTTTTATTTTTTTAATACTTTGACAGTCACTTCAAGCAGAGGTGATCCAAAGAACAGAATCAAAGAGGTGACAGCCTGGCAGTGCCCCCCTCCAGAAGAAGACTGGGAGGCTGGTGAGTTGTTGTTTTTCTTCCACTTGTGCAAAAACACACTTTCCGGGTTGCACCACCGGGTTGCTGAATTTGAGTGTGTTTGGCTTATTAAAAGAAAGCTGCATTTAGAATATCCCCCCCCCGGCAACCTTCTAACATGCTTAACCTGGAGGCACCAGCTTGGCACTTTTGTAAGGAACTGGGCCTCTTTGGCAGAATTACCATTAATGAAGAAGCCCTGCTGAATCGGACAAAGTGTCTAGCATCCTTTTTCAAACAGCAGCCTGCTAGATGCTGCCGGAAATGATGACAATGGCACCTCATCCAGTGTCTGTCCCATGTTCTGCCTCAGAACATGAAAGTTTACCAGAGGAAGAAATTGCAAAGTTCATTGTCCTGGTCAGATTGTTCTGAATTATTCTAGTGACCTGCTGCTGAGGAGGCAGAATGCATCGCTTCTTGTAACTTTTATTAAAGCATCGGAGCAGTTTATTACATAAGGGCAATACTATAACAAGACGGCCCCTGGTCCTTGGGCTTGCAATCAAAATGACACAAGTTATAAGGAAATACATGTGGAAGAAAACAAATAATATAATCTCAGGCTTAAATTTTTACCGTATAGCATAAAGGTAAAGGGACCCCTGACCGTTAGGTCCAGTCACTTTACCGGCCGAGGGAGCCGGCGTACAGCTTCCGGGTCATGTGGCCAGCATGACTAAGCCACTTCTGGCGAACTAGAGCAGCGCACGGAAACACATCGTAATTATTAAATGACCAGCTGGAATCAAAATGGTTATTGGAAAGAGGGTCTCAACAGGGCTGGTCTCCCCAAAGAGCTTAATAGGAGTAGCCCTGTTTCCAATGTCTGCTCTGGTACAGCCTAAGAACTGAAGTCTAATTTTGTTTTCTTCTGTCCTCCCCATTACCTTGTTAATCGCAGTATAGTACCTGCAAAAATGTAGCTGATTTATAAATAGAATAATGCTGTAGTAAGGGCAAATGAGGGTGTTACAACTATTTGCAGTCCCAGAGCAAATCTGTAACTTTTCTTCAAGGAAACAATTCATACGGGTATTCCAAAGAACATCAGGAAACGCCACTGCTCTGAAGTGTCACTTGATCCAATTTAGACTCTCCTGAAAGCCCATCCAATCTGGAGTCTGAGTACCCCTGTAATATGCGAGTGACTATGGCAAGGGGGATGAAGTGCCCCGTTATGAGAACTCTGCCTAATGATTTTGTCACTCTCTCCTAAGATGCTGCTGAATATCCTGCTCCTCCTTTTGTTTTTGGCACCAGGTAAGACTACATAGGTTCCTTTGTAGCCTCATGAAAATCTAATTGTATTCAGAGCCTGGCTAGCAAACACCATGGAGCAAAAATGCCAACAAAGAGGATATCCGCCTCTAACCTCTGGAGGCACTTCTTAAGACGCATTCACTTCCAAGAATATATAATCACCACTCACTTTTGCTATTAATAAAATAGGAATCTACTCAAGTAACTTTGCTGTTGTGCCTATTTCCCACTTGGCAGCATAGGGAAAGTCAATGTAGCAACCATCGTATGTTCTTAGACAGGCTTCCTCATCCTCGGCCTTCCAGATGTTTTGAGACTACAATTCCCATCATCCCTGACCACTGGTCCTGTTAGCTAGGGATCATGGGAGTTGTAGGCCAAAAACACCTGGAGGGCTGAGGTTGAGGAAGCCTGTTAGACTTCAACTCCCGTTGGTCCCAGCCAACATAACCAAAGGTCAGGGGTGATGTGAGTTCTAGTACTACAACAATTTGGAGGCCACCACATTGGCTACATCTGCTTTAACACATAGGTGGGCTGATGTTACTTTTTACACACTGTCAGGCTGTAGTACAAACCTAAAAAACATTTTTTACTGGAAATTTATCAGTTCAGCTCTCAAATATATTTCATCAGTGGCTTTGCTCTCTGACAGAACTGGCTTTTGTAACTATATTTAACACTTATCTTGCCTCTCCATACACTGAAGAGGACTTGTTATTTTAAGATGAAGAGGACTCGTTATTTTAAAATAAATGACTAAGGACACTATACACATAACTCATGGAAAGGTTTAAATGGTTAGCTGGGGAACTTTGACAGCGTTAGTTACTGAACACAGACTCGTAAACAGATGTGCAACTTTAGACACATAAACATAGGATTTCACCTACAGAGAACAGCAGCAATCAGTATGTTTTTACCCCTTTCCAGCTCTGCAACTAGAGGTGCTTCCATAGTAATCCCTGTCTATGGAACTGCTGCCTTTTGTTTACTTTTTTGAACAGAGGATCCACTTCACCAATTGTGCAGCGGTACATCTAGATGTGAACAGGATCCGTTCCAGAGCCCCGTTCGCATCTAGAAGCAAACTTAACCCGTGTACGCGCCACGTTTCGGCGCTTCTGCACATGCACGTGACATCATTTTGAGCGTCTGCACATGCGCAAGTGGCGAAACCCGGAAGTAACGCGCTTTGTTACTTCCGGGTTGCCATGGAGCGCAACTCAAACGCGCTCATCCCGAAGCACATTCAACCCAAGGTATGACTGTAGTTGCATTCCAGTGTTCTTTTGTTGTCCCCTGCAGGGTTCCTCCATCTCTCAAACCTGATTTGTGGTCACTTTCTATGGTAGTTGGATTAGCTAGTGTTGCAGTGTGGACGGGTAAAGTTCTATTAAGGCTTTCCCAGTCCACAGTGCCTTTATCTGAAAGCTGCTGCTTTGTAAGTTCTGGCCATTTCATTGCTTCCTCCTCCCACATCCTGGAGGATTACAGGTAGAATGCTTCTCAGTACCCCAAATGTCAATTCCTGTTTATGCAGGAGGAGTGTAAGACTTTTTTATGCAAGGGAAATAAATAATGCCCCAACTCTTATCCTGCTCACCCCAAATTCTAACCCCCTGCTTGCAGGAGGTGTCAGAATCTAGGAATTGCGTGCCACTAACCCTGGGGGTGATTGCAGAAATAGAACTTTGGATCTATTTTGAGAGACTTGGATTTATGAGAATGCTGAGACTCCTAACCTCTCCCCCTCCCAATGAGCTGGCAAATTTTCAGCACCTGCTTATCTAGTTCACACCATTGTCCAAGGCCAGTCTAAAACTCCAGCAGTTAAAGTAACATTGTTCAGCTGTGCCTTCATAAGACTCTCCACTATGGCTGGGCGATATCTGGTTTTCAACATCATGATATATCACCAGCTAAATATCCTGATATCTCACAATATATATTTGCAGCAACAGAGGGCCTTGCTGTGCCTCCCCGCAGTGGCAGAGGGTCCTGCCGTACCTCCTCACAGCAGCCGAGGGCCTTGCCGAGGCACCCTGCAGTGGTGGAGGGCCTTAAAATGTCAGGAAGTAGTAGATTTAATAAAAATATTAAATAAACTTCCATATAATAAATTTAATATTTTAATATTTAAAAGTCCCACTGAGTTCAACTAAACTTACTTCTACTTTCCTGGGAGCAAGCCTCATTGAATTCAGTAGGGCTTGCTTGTGAGTAGAAATACATTTGCTTGCACTGCTTACTGAAAAACACCCTCTCCCATCATCTCCCATAGCACCCAACCTCCCATTTCAGCATAAAGCAGCCTGCTAAATCTTCTCCCCTCCACCCTCCCCCAGAAGGGCCCCATCCCACCAATCTCTCCCTTTTTATCAAAGGGCAAGCAGGCAAAGGGATAGTTTCCTTTAAATAATAAAAAAGCCTTCCCTTTTAATATGGAGGAAAGAGAGCCAGTGTGGTGTAGTGGTTCAGAGCGGTGGACTCGTAATCTGGGGAACCGGGTTTGTGTCTCCGCTCCTCCACCTGCAGCTGCTGGGTGACCTTGGGCCAGTCACACTTCTCTGAAGTCTCTCAGCCCCACTCACCTCACAGAGTGTTTGTTGTGGGGAAGAAGGGAAAGGAGAATGTTAGCCGCTTTGAGACTCCTGAAGGGGAGTGATAAAGTGGGATATCAAATCCAAACTCTTCTTCTTCATTTAAGGGGAACCAACAACATAAACACCACCAGAAAACTCTTCCCCCTCTTTTTTCACTGGTGGGGGTGAGTGTGAGGAAAGAAAGAAGTGCTTTCCTTTTCTTTTCTTTGTTTAGTTCTGTGGGAGGTCCCTCCTGGATTGTCAGCAGGCTCTGCATAATTAGCTGAGCTCCAAATGGAAGGATACCCTGAAAACGAAAGAGTTAACTGCTTTGTGTGTGGGTTTATCCTCAAACAGAACTTTGGTTCCCTGCATATTGCCTTGTTGAAACACTTATCACAATGTTATTTCAATACCAGTATAGCGATTTATCACACAGCCCTACTCTCCACCCCCTCTTACCATCACCCAACCAGAATTTTTTATCTGGGGGGGATGCAGGGGGACACATACCCCTAAACATTTTAATAATCTTTGTACTTTTGTTCATTTACTGTATTTATTTTTCCCAATTTGAACTATAAAATGGTGATTTTCTTGAGTCAAAATGAGAGTACCCCTAAACATCTTTTTTTAGAAGAAGAAAAAAGCACTGGTTACAGCTAAGGAGTGGCTGGCCTGAGACAATGGAGCTGCCAGGCCTCAGAAGGATAAAAAACCCCATTTGCCTCAATCCATCAAACCCCCTTGCTAACTCCTACCTGGCTTCCTGCTTTCGTTTGCTTGTCTGATATTTGGAGTTGGACTCCTTAGCTGTTTCTTGGGGGGGGGGGATGGTGGTAAAGTATTAAGATTAGGTAAGGCAGATTTATTCTTTTATGATGCCTGCATTATGGGGTGGGTATTTGGCGGGATTTGCCTTGATCTGAATGTGGTGCCTGAGCCACTTGGAATACCATGTAATATGGGGATTAACAGAGGATCCTGGTGGTGAAGAATGAATTCTTGGCTCCAACCCTGGAATCTCCTGATAATTGGGGTTTATTGATTGGTCTTCCCCCAAGCCACCCTAAACCTGGGTGGTCATGGCAGATTGGGGGGGGGGAGGAAGTGGTGGTGGAAGAGAACTGATCTGGGAAACCAGGGGGGAGGGAAGCTTGTTGCAGCAGGAGGTGGAGACACCCTGGCTTCTTCATCTCTGCCTCTTGGCCTTGCTCCTCTCCCGCTTCTGGACTTCTCTCTGCCACAGACTCTCCCTGCTCACTAAAGCCTGTTACCTCTTCAGCATCCGACCCCACCACCTCCCAGTCTTCTTCACCTGACCACTCATTGTCCCACCACCAAAACCCTGGGCTCTGAGCCTTCCTCCCTTAAGAGGTTCCCCAGCTGGTGCCTCACACCATTACTCTGAGTCCAACCAGTCCATGACAGATCAGGAAGGAGTTTACTGTCCCTCCATGACCATCAAATAGGAAAATTACCAGGGAGGAAACAATTAACATTCCCAACAGAGCTGTGTCAACCTTTTTTCTTGCTGCCACTGCAGAAATATTTGCAGGGGCAGCGGCTGATCTGGTATCCAGACCAAGCGTTAGCCACCCCTGCCTTGAGCTAGGTATACCTGTTTGGTCAGCTAAATAAAGAAAATTCCTCTTTGAAAGCTGCAGGATTTGTTTATAATGGGTATGTCCTTTCATTTTCTTTTTCTTTAATATAGCTACTCTGGTGAGAGGAGCTAGAAATTCACACCTTCCTTTTTTGAACTGTAAGTATGTTTTTAAGTACAGTAGAAAACAAGTAAAACTTTGAGGAACTCATCTTCTGGAGTGTTAAACCTGTTCAATTTGGAGAGTGAGAGCAGTTGATTAGCCCTTGCTGTGCCTGGATGAGAAAGCCTTGTATTAATATCTTGCTCTTATGGGACCCTTCTCACTTCCAACTTCATCAAACTTGGCACAACTGATGCTACATGGATTCGAGAATGTATTTGGGTACTATAACCAGCTTACTTGTGAGATCGTCTTATCCCATATGTGCCTAATCAACTGCTTTGATCTGCAGTTTTTTGTTTAGATAAGCCTACCTAGCTAGGTGGAATGTTTGCAAGGTGCTTTGATCTGTTTTTAGCTGATCACTGATTTTAATTATTGTTTGAATGTTTTAAATAGCTGTTAACTGCTTTTAATGATGTGACTTTATTCTTGTTGTGAACCATTTTGAGGTGCTTACAATTACATTTTATGAAATATGTTTTTTGTCCTTCTCTCCAGAGGCTCTCCTATATTTTATCAGCTCTGGAAATCTACTGCAAAGGTTTGGGGACCATCCTAATCTACTCTGTCAGGCTACCAATGGCAAAAAAATACTCAAAATGTCACTGCAAGATCACCACAGGGATTCTCCAAAAGGAGCAACAGAATACATACCTTTTTAAAACGCAGAAATGCTTTTAAAAATACTTTTCCAATAAAATTTCTATAAATCCAGTTGCCTGCAATTTTCCCCTTATTCTCTTCTTCCAAGTGGCTAAGCATGCAAGTATGGTCCTTTTATCCTCACAATGGCTCCATGATATTTGGAGTGCCTGGCCCAAGGCCATCTAGTGAGCTTCATATATGCATGAGATTTGAACTTTTCTCACTGGTCCTAAGTTCAACGCTCTAACCCAGGGGTCAGCAAACTTTTTCAGCAGGGGGCCGGTCCACTGTCCCTCAGACCTTGTGGGGGGCAGGACTAAATTGGGGGGGGGTGAACAAATTCCTATGCCCCACAAATAACCCAGAGATGCATTTTAAATAAAAGCACACCTTCTACTTATGTAAAAACACCAGGCAAGCCCCACAAACAACCCAGAGATGCATTTTAAACAAAGGGACACCTTCTATTCATGTAAAAACACGCTGATTCCCAGACCGTCCGCGGGCCGAATTTACAAGGTGATGCGCTGGATCTGGCCCCCAGGGCCTTAGTTTGCCTGCCCATGCTCTAACCAATGTCTTGAGTTCTGTCTTGGGCCCGGTCTTATTCAACATCTTTATCAACGACTTGGATGATGGACTCAAGGGCATCCTGATCAAATTTGCAGATGACACCAAACTGGGAGGGGTGGCTAACACCCCAAAGGACAGGATCACACTTCAAAATGACCTTGACAGATTAGAGAACTGGGCCAAAACAAACAAGATGAACTTTAACAGGGAGAAATGTAAAGTATTGCACTTGGGCAAAAAAAATATGAGAGGCACAAATACAAGATGGGTGACACCTGGCTTGAGAGCAGTACATGTGAAAAGGATCTAGGAGTCTTGGTTGACCACAAACTTGACATGAGCCAACAGTGTGACGCAGCAGCTAAAAAAGGCAATGCAATTCTGGGCTGCATCAATAGGAGCATAGCATCTAGATCAAGGGAAGTAATAGTGCCACTGTATTCTGCTCTGGTCAGACCTCACCTGGAGTACTGTGTCCAGTTCTGGGCAGTTCAAGAAGGACACTGACAAACTGAAACGTGTCCAGAGGAGGGCAACCAAAATGGTCAAAGGCCTGGAAACGATGCCTTATGAGGAACGGCTAAGGGAGCTGGGCATGTTTAGCCTGGAGAAGAGGAGGTTAAGGGGTGATATGATAGCCATGTTCAAATATATAAAAGGATGTCATATAGAGGAGGGAGAAATGTTGTTTTCTGCTGCTCCAGAGAAGCGGACACGGAGCAATGGATCCAAACTACAAGAAAGAAGATTCCACCTAAACATTAGGAAGAACTTCCTGACAGTAAGAGCTGTTCGACAGTGGAATTTGCTGCCAAGGAGTGTGGTGGAGTCTCCTCCTTTGGAGGTCTTTAAGCAGAGGCTTGACAACCATATGTCAGGAGTGCTCTGATGGTGTTTCCTGCTTGGCAGGGGGTTGGACTCGATGGCCCTTGTGGTCTATTCCAACTCTATGATTCTATTCTATGATTCAATATAGCACATTATTCTGGCACTCCCTTACTTAGGTAAAGGTAAAGGGACCCCTGACCATTAGGTCTAGTGGTGACCTACTCTGGGGTTGCAGGGCTCATCTTGCTTTACTGGCCGAGGGAGCCGGCATACAGCTTCCGGGTCATGTGGTCAGCATGACTAAGCCGCTTCTGGCGAACCGGAGCAGTGCACAGAAACGCCGTTTACCTTCCCACTGGAGCGGTACCTATTTATCTACTTGCACTTTGACGTGCTTTCGAACTGCTAGGTTGGCAGGAGCAGGGATCGAGCAACGGGAGCTCACCCCGTCGTAGGGATTCGAACCGCGACCTTCTGATCACTCACTTTCCAATAGAGGTCTATGTATTTCACAAAGTGGAATGAATTCTCAAAGTGGTAATCCCCAACAGCAGGAAGCAGTATGAGAATGACCTAAAACAGGCATGTCCAACAAGTAGGGTGTGATCTACGATCCAGTATAAAAACTGGCAGTGATCTATCACCCAGGGATGGGTGTACGGTGGGCGGGTGCACACCACGAGCTGCTCCCAATGGGTGGGCAGGTGGGCGCTGGCTGCTTCCCCCGAAGGGGCAGGGATGGGTGCAGGGTGGGCAGGCGATGCCAATCCTGCCTCTCTCCTCAAACCAGCTGGGCTGCAGAGCTCTTTTCGTGCTTTGGAGCCGCTGTCTTTCTGCTTATTGAGGAGCGTGCTGTGCTCGGGGCGCCTTGGACCCGCCATCGACCAAGAGCAACCCCCTGATCGACTGATCAATCAGGATCGACGGGTTGGACATGTCTTACCTAAAAGATTTGCAAGAATTGCTTGAGGCAGGCTAGAGAACTCCTGCCTTTTTCATTAAGTGCAATCAAGAGGAAGCCAAGACACATTTTAGAGATCTGTGATAGTTTGCAGTGACCTAGTACCTCTAAATACTTGGTATCTAGAAAGAGTCGGACTGTCATGACAAGCTGGGTATGGACCAAAGGAAAGACATGCATGGGGCAAGCAGCCCTGGAATATACAATGGATCGGATTCAGCTAAGTAGTTGCACTAGCAGGAACCAGCACCGAACCTGCTAGCTTAATGAGACTTGCTTTCCAAATCATTTCTGGGGGTGCGGATAAGGGGAAAGGGGGGATCATTTTGTCAGGCAAGCAAAAATGCTTGTGCTAATGGAAAATTTGTGTTAGTGCAACACTGAATTCATCTCAATATGTTTCTGTTAATCTAATCCAGCCATGATGGGTGATTGCAGAGGAAAAGCTTGGGTCTGTATAACTAACCTTTTTCATAACACAGAAACACTGAGGTGCTAACCACAAGAGGATAAGGAAGACATCTGTCCGAATAATTTAGCTGATGATGAAGCTGTAACGAAGTTGGGAGGTGGTATCTGATTCGAGACAAGTGGAACTTGTAAGGGCACCAATTTGTGCTGTCCCTTAGAAAAACAGAGGAAACAAGTGTAGGTTTTCAGGGTGAAGAAATTTCATAAATAGCACACACAATGCTCATCCTCAATCTCCATCCCAAGATAATGGTAAGAGAAAGGACCACTGGATCCTGGTAGTGATGAAGTGCTTTGCAACTGAAGCTGTGTCCACACTGAGACATTAATGTGTGCATGGGTCACTGTTTCAGTGTGCATGCTTGTGCACCTTCACACACGAGTTCCTTCAACTGTGCGCCACCAAAATATGTTTCCCATTCTCCCACCGCAGTGCATTATGGGATGCATTTGTTCTTCACCCCTCACTAAAAGGTGTTATAGAAATAGGGGGGATCCACCTAAACACTAAGACCGAATACATACTAGGATTTTGATTGAATGTGATATGGATTAAAGCAGTGTTTCCCAACCACTGTTCCGCGGCACACTAGTGTGCCGCGAGATGTTGCCTGGTGTGCCGCGGGAAAAATTAAAAAATTCGAAAGATTTTTTTTTTAAGTCAAATTTTCGATTGGGGCGCCATCACTAGATGACCCCTGGGGTTCCCTCCCTCCCTCCCGCTCTGCGCCTCCCTCCTCCTCCTCCGGGGAGGCCCTTCCTGGCTCTCGGCCAAGGCTTGGCGGCTGCCACTCACTCACTCGCTCGCCCACCCGTCCCTCCATCCCTGCACCCGGCCTCTCCCCCTCCGTCCCCGGCGCGGGGGCTGCCGGGATCCGTAGTCCCCTCGCCCTTGGGCTCCGCGCCCGCGCGGGGTGCGCAAACTACGTTTCCCAGCATGGCCTGGCGGGCCGGGCGTTTTGTTTGAAGCGCTCTTCTCCCGGCCATGGAATGAGCGCAGCGGCGGCCGGGCGGGCAGGGGCTCTTCCGCGCAGACCCCGCGCAGCCTGCCTGCGCCCCCGCGGAGATCGGGCGGCAGGATGGAGCCCGGGGATCCCCGCGGAGGCGGAGCGGCGGAGGCTGCCCCCCAGGTAGGGCTGCGTCGGGGGGGGGGTTATTTTTGCAATGCTGCATCCGCGCCAGAGGGGACGCATCGGACCGCGGGGAGACCCCTTGGCGGGCGTGCAAGGCAATGCATGTGTGCAGGCATTGCATGGAGTGCAGTGCAATGCAATGGCAACGCGGCGCCCTGCATGCATGCATGCAACTTCCACCGGCGCTCCGGACTTGGCAGGTGAGGGGGGTCCCCAGTGGGCGGCAGAGAGAGCCGGGAGGGCGAAGGGGAGCCGGGGGGATCAGCGCTGCTCCCCGAGCCGAGCCCGGGGGGAAACTTCGGCGTCGTTGCGCCGGGTGTTGGAAGCGGAGGCTGGCGGGGGCCCCTCACCTGCAAAACCTGGTCGCCTCTCATATATTTCGTGCATTGCATTCATCGCCCGCTTTCTCCTCCAAGGAGCTCCCGGGGGTGCGCGTGGTTCTCCCCGTGTTATCCTCGCAACAACAGCCCTGCGAGGTGGCTCAGGCGAGTGGCCCAAGGGAGCACCCAGGGATTGTCCTGGCCAGGTGGGGTGATTTGAACCCTGCTCTCTGCCCGGTCTTCGTCCTCATTTAGCCCCCACATGTGCATGACTGTGCATGACTGAGGTTTTCCCCCCTCGTCTTGGCTATGGTGTGAGTCTGTGCTGTTAATTAATGGGGTTCTGCCTTCGGAGAAGATGAGCCAGCCCTCAAGGAGGTGATTATGTAATTTGCTAGCAATTCATGTCCCTCCCGGCGTGACGCTGCGCGCTGTAATGGTGGTGTGCCTCGAGATTTTTTTCATGAAACAAGTGTGCCTTTGCCCAAAAAAGGTTGGGAAACACTGGATTAAAGTACAAAACTGTGTCAGACAGGGAACTCAGGATATTCCTGGGCTGCTGTATGCAAACCAGCCTGGCTGGTTAGGGGAAGAGCAGACCTGTTAGCATTACAAAAAGGTGTTGATGGGCCATAGAAGGATTCTTTGGCCTGGGGAGTCAGATGTCACAAAGGTTGCTGGGGTAACTGTGTTTGAGGGACAGGACAAGGGAGATTTGAAACAAGGGTTTCTGGACAGAAGGAGGAGGAAGTAAGGGGGAGATCCATTTTGGAGGAAAGTTCCCTGCACTTCTGTGAGCCATGCTGTAAGATCTGGACTCCATCCATGCAGACTGTAGATAGGTGACTAAACCCTACTTCTTAAAACACGCCAGTCTCAGACATGTCTTCTATTCTCCAAAGGATACAAACTCTGTGTGTGTACCTGTGGCCTCATCAAATCTGGCCACTGCTTGGGGGAGAAAGGGGCAGGCTTTTGTAAGAGTACTTTCCTGCTCAACATATGTTCCAGAAACCCAAAGTCCATTGTGTGCATAGGCATTTGTTTACCTGTTCATATACCAGATTTGCACAAAAGAACAGTAAAAAACCTTTAAAGCTATGTATACCTCCAAACCAGGAAACCTGAGGTCCATTGTGGGCATGTATTTGGACCTTAAGGCAGTCAAAAACCTGCTGCTTCCTTTCCTGCCTGCTGCACTTGCAAGGGCAAATTTTAATTTTCAATACAACTGTTTTGTGAAAAAGAAGTTCTGCACAAAATAGCTGCTTTACGAATAAAAATAGTAAGAATGTACCTTCAGCAACAGCAGGTGAGAAAAGGGCAGGCTGCATCCTTTCTTTTGGGCTGATGGAAACAAAATAGAAGTAGGGGATATGACACTCAGAAGTCACCCAGAAAAATGTCACCACATGGGGGCGGGGAGTCACCCACACAATTTGCTTCAGTGCATCCACAGTCATGCAACATGCAATTTTATATTGGATTTTCTTCCCTTACATGATTATTTGTGGATCAGGAAAACCTGAATTTAATGAGGAGGGAAGTGCAGACTTTCAATCGGATGAGGGTGTCATATGGGTGCTGCAAAAAGACTAGCAGCTTCAAATCCACATTAAGCTGCATTGAGGATGAGTGCTTAGAATTATTTAGCTTTTAACTCATTCGAAGTATTCGTGTTGGAATGAAGATGTTTAGGAGAGATTGTATGTACTGTATTCAGTAGGACTTCAGACACGTTCACATTACCACCTACTCTGCGCCCAGTGCTAGTTTTGGAAGCTGCATTCACACAACTTTAGCCGTTATCCATATTAATCCTATAGTTTGACCAATACTGCCATTTCTCAAACCAGCCTCAATTTAACATTAAACTGCATTCACTTCACAAATGTTTGAAACAGCTGCAGCACATGCCCAGGTGAACATACATGTGCAGGTAACAATAGAAGTTGGGGTGGTTGCAGGGGGAAGGATCAAAAAGGTCATTTGTGTTAGATGAAGACATTCCCCACCATGCAAAGACAGCATGAAATGCACTGTGGGAGTGTGTGACTTTGATGCATCTAAGCCGCTAACATGAACATACTCTTAATTAAGATTTAATTAAGTCTAAATTCACCCATTCAATCTTGAAAACAGAACTTTCACCAGACTCAGCCACCAAATTCTGCTGTTGCTGCTTCCATTTATCACATAAAAACTACCTTCTAACATCACGCTTTTGTCTTTGACCAGTCACTTTTTTAGACTCAAAAGCACAACAAAAATCCCAGCAGCTTGTTCCAAGTTGCCTTTTTAGCTGCAAGTCCCAACTACTTCCCATCCAAAATTGTGTTAGGTCTTGCTTCCAGTTCTTGGCTAGCTGAGAATTTAGAAACTGGGTGAGAATCTGCCAAACCTCTAGACAACACTCCCACCATGTGGCCAGAGGAAACTGTTTGTCATTGATAAATCAAATGTGAGTGGTCAATCTAATTCAACAACTCTCTAAAGTAAAAGACTTTTGTTTAAATGTAATTCTTCTTACAAAGTCCTCCTGTCTATGAGGCATTTGCATTTTTAAATTGCACCACCAGCAGGCTCTCTGCAAGAGAGAGTGAGCATTCTTAAAACCAGTGAAGTGGAAAAGAGGAAAATTACTGAACGCAGACAGCAACCCCCCTGTAATTTTACTTTGACATACGCCTGTCAAGGTTCTTTCCCCGTTTCAGATTTTATTGAATTGCAACACAAGCCTGAGAGAAAGTGCACCACAGCAAGAGAGCAATTCACTCTCCACTGCCGATCTTTTCATTTGCTCAGGGGATTTATCTGTAACCTTGAGAAGGTCAAAACAATAGCTCAAGAACAGCAAAAGCATTTTCACTTTTTGTAGGGCTACTGAACTATCTCATTTTCTTACCTATCCTCCTTTGCCCAATGATCAAATCTCATGGCTGTACTTTTGCTCAGATTAAACATCTCTCACATGCTCCTTCATTGCTAACAGCACCTTGAGAAATCTGAAATATAGAAAGGAACTCAACACCACCCTAAGGCAATTTCTCTCTCCGGACAAGCATTTCAGCTTACCAGATGGAAACATCCTTCCCCTGCCTGCTGTTCTGGGGACTCTCCTGACCCCCTCAGAGCCAATATCAGGAGGCGTGGAGGGAAGCCTCAATGTGCCAGCAAAGGCCCTTGCACAGGGCTTCTACTAACAGGACTCATTAGTTGAATTCCGCTCATAATGTTTATATGGGTGGCTATTGTACCGCTTGTATTGTATTGTATTGTACTGGGAGAAAAGCAATGACAAACCTAGACAGCATCTTAAAAAGTAGAGACATCACCTTGCCAACAAAGGTCCGTATAGTAAAAGCTATGGTTTTCCCAGTAGTGATGTATGGAAGTGAGAGCTGGACCATAAAGAAGGCTGATAGCCAAAGAAATGATGCTTTTGAATTATGGTCCTGGAGGAGACTCTTGAGAGTCCCATGGACTGCAAGAAGATCCAACCTCTCCATTCTTAAGGAAATCAGCCCTGAGTGCTCACTGGAAGGACAGATCGTGAAGCTGAGGCTCCAATACTTTGGCCACCTCATGAGAAGAGAAGACTCCCTGGAAAAGACCCTGATGTTGGGAAAGATAGAGGGCACAAGAAGAAGGGGATGACAGAGGACGAGATGGTTGGATAGTGTCCTCGAAGCTACCAGCATGAGTTTGACCAAACTGAGGGAGGCAGTGGAAGACAGAAGTGCCTGACGTGCTCTGGTCCATGGGGTCATGAAGAGTCGGACACGACTAAATGACTAAACAACAAACTGCACCACTTGTGTGGTTGTAAACAACCAGCAAGGGTAGCCAGATGCAAGAGAGGAGGCTCTTACACCTTTGCTATAGTTGTGTTAAAGGGGATTTCAGCAGGTGCTACTTCTGTCATACAAATTATAAAAGGTGTAAGAGTCTTCCTCTTTTGCAGCTGGGTAGTCTACTGCCTTTTCAGCAAAATTATTTCCCCAATCATTTTTGCCTAAAGAAGGCAAGCTTCAACTTCCAGCAAAGCAATGAATTCATTAAGTAGCCTTTAGTAGCCACCATTTTGCATCCTTGCTATCAGATGAGAGCACTGGATATAATAGCAGTTTCTCATATAATTAAGAGTTTTTATCCAGGTATCTGCGCTGTGCATTTAAGGTTTTTTTGTGCAGCAGGGCACAAGGAATTTCACCACTTGTGCAGCATAAACTGGAGACTTCCTAGCCAGGGCAGCCAGCATTTTTGGACCCGTGAGCATTTGCAAACTGAAGAAACTGGCATGGACATTACACACACAATTACACATTGCACCCCTATTTTATTGGCTAAAATGATTCTTTCAAGCTTGATTTTAGGAGACCCTGTGGGTGCAAGGAAAGGCCTCTGTATGCCCCCAGGCACCATGTTGGCAGCCCTTGTTTTACCCAGAGCAGATCGTTGTCTTGTCTCCCTAGTCCCTACCATCACATAATTTAAAGGCATAAAATGTATCTCCGGACACAGGCTAGAAACCTGACATGGGGTTGCTGTGGGGACAACATGGATCTTTAACACATTAAATACTATTTCAGCTCAAAATAAATAGAAAACCCTCCATGGTCTTTACAATAGACATCAGTCAGTAACATTCAGCCTTAACCTAATCCTTATTTTACATACAGTGAAACTTGGCCAGGGCCAATGCTCTTTTCCTTAGGAAACCCAGGACTAAATGTTTTCACCTAGTTTTGTTTTTCACATTCTTTAGACTTTGCTATATCTATTATTTAAGGAGATGGCGACAAATCCCAAGGTGAGAAAACATGGATATAATTAGGTAAGTATGATCCAGGCTTCAATTATTAGGCATATCTCCTCATGACCTGTTTCTTTTGTGAAGACTCAGGGCCAGAAGGCACATCCTACAGCCTACAGCCTAGGCTAGGGGCTGCAAAGCAGCTCCTCTCCAGGACCATTAGAGCACAGAGCACTTGAAAGCCCAGAACCACAAAAACAGAGGTTTTCCCAAAGGGCAGCCATCTTACTCTCTTGCAGCAAAAGCCATCAAATGAGGATTGTGGCACCTTGAAAGACTTGCAAGTGTATTATGGCCTAATTAGCAAGCCTGGCCTAATGTACAGACATTATCAAGTGATAAGGCTGATTTCAGAAAACAAAGCAGAGCAAGCCATCAGTTTCATTCCTGCCTCCTCTGGTCAGTTAGCATACTTAACAGATGAGATGTTCCACAGCACAGGTGTTACCACAAAAAAAGAGATTGCTCCTTGTCCTTATGTAAGGTACAAAGTTCTCGGTGCAAAGTGCAAAGACAGGCCAAGGAATGATACATGACATTTTGTTTTTTTCCAAACTAGGGGCTGCCACCCCTGCTCCCTCAGCTTGCCTACTTGGCAACCACTTTGCCAACCCCTGCTTATTTACATCTGACTTAAGGTTGCCTTACATCCAGATTTTCCCAGATATATCCGGAATACCACAGTTGGCAGCAGTGTGGAAATAAGGAAAATGTCCGGAAAAATCCAAATGTATGGCAGTCCATGTAGGTAGTGCTGCTTATGCCATTTTCCCATAAAAATAGCTCAAAAACCGTATTTTTAAAAAGCAATCTTGCCCAAAAACAGTGCGATGCAGCAACAAAAAAACTAATGCTATTCTAGGCTGCATCAACAGAAGCATAGTGTCCAGATCAAGGGAAGTCATAGTACCATTCTATTCTGCCTTCGTCAGACCACACTTGGAATGCTATGTCCAATTCTGGGCACCACAATTTATGATGAATGTTGACAAGCTGGAAGATGTGCAGAGGAGGGCAAACAAAATGATCAAGGGTCTGGAAACCAATCCTTATGAGGAACGGTTGAAAGAGCTGGGTATGTTTAGCCCGGGAAAGAAGAGACTGAGAGGAGATATGACAGCCATCTTCAAATATCTTAAGGGCTGTCACATGGAGGAGGGAGCATGCTTGTTTTCTCCGGCTCCTGAGGGCAGGATCCGAACCCATGGATTCAAGCTACAGGAAAGGAGATTCTGACTAAACATCACAAAGAACTTTGCGATGGCGAGAGCTGTGAAATGACAGTAAAACGGACTTCCTTGGGAGGTGGTGGACTCTCCTTCCTTGGGGGTTTTCAATCCGAGTTGGACGGCCACCTGTCACAGATGCTTTAGCAGAGATTTCTGCATTGCAGGGGGTTGGACTAGATCCCTTTCCAACTCTCAGATTCTGTTATCCTAACTTTGGGCAAAACTAATAAAAGCTCAACAACTTTTCTGTCTGGAGTTTCACTGTTTGAAGCTTGGCAACCCTATCTCACTCAATCACTCACCTATGCCTTCACTGCTCACCCGAACCTGCCCCCCCAGCTGTGTAAAGTCCGCCAAAAATGAATATTTTACCAAGTCATCTAATGTTGGCACTATGGTTACTACTCTTTCCTCTAGAAAGGTTGTTCAACAGCAGCAAAGCAGGCAAAAATTCAAGAGCAGCTGTTTTGCCAATACTGAGATGAAGGGACCTGTAAAACATTCACCCATTGAATGTCTTTTGTGCAATGAAGCTGTCAAACGCACAATACTCCACTACAATAATAATCATCGTGGGACCTGACAGCTAGAATTCTGAATAGAATGTATGGTTACATCATTGTAGCTAGTTTCTACTGATGGAGACTAGCCTAAAAAGGAGCAGGAAATAAGCCACTTACTTTAATGGAGGCAGACTTATGAACTGTGTCTGACCTAGTTTCACCTTCAACTGACAGGTTTTCAAAGGACCAAACAGAACAGTTTACACACCAACAGCCCCTCCTCACAATAAATGAAAGTAATGAATGAAGGTTGAGTTAAGCTGTTCTCTTGAAAAGCTCTATCGAGTCTTTGATTGAAAATTCTATCTATTTGAGATGTGAGTTAATGATATTTACGGGCCATTGAGTAACAGTGCAAGCAATTTTACTGTGATTATTACAGCTTTAAAATGGATCAGGCATTTTGACGTGTCTGAAACAAATGGGAGGCAGGGATACTCTTATACAAAGCAATCAGAGAATGGGCATGCAGTAAACTAAAAAGACAGCTTCACGCACACAGAAGTTTAAAGAAAAAAAGGTGCAGGTGAGAAGACAGATGCAGCTGTTCCAAGAAGAATACTGTACAAAAGAACTCTTCTATATATGTGTGGCTGTCTTGCATTTTACTTATGACCAAGGCTTTTCTCCACTTATAGAACAATTCTATGCCCGTTTCCTCAGAATTCTAAGTCTTCAATGCAATTTATTCCTGATAAACGTGTGTAAGGCTGTTCCAACAAACCCTTGACACCCTTGTCCATATCCTCAGAAAAATGTCTTTATCCCTCACATGACACATTCAGATCACCCCACTTGGACTCCTAGGAGTGACCTTACCTCCTTTTCAGTCTCCGTTATGCTCCATTTTTTTTTTTTTAATAAATATTTTATTGCAAGTTTTTAACACAAGAGAATCACCAAACATATAAAACACCATCACCAGTAAATAACAAACAAAGAAAACATGTATAAACAAAAACATAAACATAGAATATACAAAAAGGATCACCACCGTTCATACATTGTTTTTTCATAACTATCTAGACTTCCTCACATCTCCCTTTCCTGCGTTCTCCATAAAAAAGTTATAAACCGCAATTTTTTACCTTATTTCAGTTCTTATTTTCTAATTCTCATATGTTATGCCTCATATTTTAAATACTTTCATCAAATACTTGACTGCTTAGTTTAGACATGACGTTACTTCAAATTTCATCTTTATCATTCCACTTATTCTCATATATTTCTCATATAAACTGCTGATGCCATGTTATTTCCTTTCGTGCACTTTCTTAACACTCATACAACTTATAATGTTTTTGTAAATAGTCCTTAAACTTCTTCCAGTCCTCTTCCGCCGCCTCTTCTCCCAGGTCTCGGATTCTGCCAGTCATCTCGGCCAACTCCATGTAGTCTATCAGTTGCGTCTGCCATTCTTCCAGTGTGGGCAAATCTTGTGTCTTCCAATATTTTGCAATAAGTATTCTTGCTGCTGTTGTTGCATACATAAAAAAAGTTCTGTCCTTCTTTAACACCTTCTGGCCGACAATGC
The DNA here is from genome assembly GCF_965112155.1 of Podarcis liolepis. NCBI lineage: Eukaryota > Metazoa > Chordata > Lepidosauria > Squamata > Lacertidae > Podarcis > Podarcis liolepis. Next base: position 2,609,467 of record NC_139555.1, read on the forward strand.
CTAAAAGGAAGGCCTCTGGTTTCTTAGGGAAGGCATACTTAAATACCTTTTTTTAACTCATTATAGATCATTTCCCAGAAGGCCTTCACTCTCGGACAGGTCCACCATAGGTGAAAGAATGTTCCTTCAGTCTCCTTACATTTCCAACATTTATTATCATGCAAGTGGTATATTTTTGCGAGCTTGACTGGGGTCATGTACCACCTGTATATCATTTTCATAATGTTTTCTTTCAAGGCATTACATGCCGTAAACTTCACACCGGTGGTCCATAACCTTTCCCAGTCAGCAAACATAATGTTGTATCCAATGTCCTGCGCCCATTTTATCATGGTTGATTTCACTGTTTCATCTTGAGTATTCCATTTTAGCAGCAAGTTATACATTTTTGACAATACCTTAGTCTTGGGTTCTAACAATTCCGTTTCTAGTTTCGATTTTTCCACCTGGAATCCTATCTTTTTATCCAAATTAAAAACCTCCTTAATCTGAGCATAATGTAACCAATCTCGCACTTTATCCTTTAATTTCTCCAAACTGCAACGTTATGCTCCATTTTTTAAACCTTTTGCCTGTATTCCCAGACTGACCCAACTTACTGCATTACTTCTGTTTTCTGGATCCCTTGACCATGTTCCTAAAATGCTCCTCTTCACCCACACCCTTGGCCATACCCCTGCTATGCAGTCTCGAGTGCAAATGAAGGCCAGCCAGGCACATTTTGCACCCAAGGCTGGTCAAGTTATACCCGAGACAAATCTTAGGTTGCCTCCCTAACCAAAATATTAGAAAAATGCTAATCTGGTGGTCTCCTTTCCTTCCCCACCCCTGGGCTAACTTTGTATCATTTAAGTATTTTAAATTTGTAAAATTGCCTCAGCAGAAAGGAGTTAAGCCCTACACCTGCTGTCCTTTCACGGTGCCCAAAATGAGACACAGCCCCAGGGCTAAGTAGGCTGAAGCCTAGGGCCTCTAGATCAAGGGGGCCTCGCCAGCCTGCCCGCTCCCCAGCGCCGCAGTCAGTCTTCCCTCTCCCAAAATTGCAAACCAAAGACTTCATGCGAGGGCAGGGCAACTCGGGCCTCTGAATCTAGGGGGCCTTGCCAGCCTGCCCGCTCCCCAGCACTGTAGTGTCCCCTCTCCCAAAATTGCAAACCCAAGATTTCACATGAGGGCATTTCTCCCCCATTTCAATGACATTTTGCTTCAAAAGGAAAGGCGGACTTGGACACCGTCTTCCTCCATAATCCTGTAAGGGAGAGGTCACATACTCAACTTGGATACCACCCTCCCCCATGATCTTTGGGATATACAGTCAAGTACACAGCACCCCTCCCTTGAGGGAAACAATGAACATCCATTGATGGCGGGTACTTAAGGTGTTGGGAACTTGATCTGATACCCAGGGCAAGTTGATAAACTTGGGTAACCTCATGACTCCTCTCCCTCCTTGTGACATAATGATGATGTATCAATGATGTATCAATGACGGTTCCGCATATGTTCTTACTCTGTGTGGAGACCTGTTATGCAACAATAAAGACTGTGGTCTACCGACCGCTCTTTTGCTCCTGTATTTGGTTGGAACTTCCTTCTTCTGCTAACAGCAGAAATCTGCGGGGACTTTCGCCCTGACGAGTATCCTCACACCCCAGAATTTTCCATCTCAGAATCCAGAACCAGCAGGCCCAGAGAGTCAACAACCAGCTGCACAGCCTTCCTCAGCTCAAGGGTCAGGTCAGTAGTGGTTCATGCTACACTTTAATCAGTGGGAACGTGTGAGTGGGAGGCAGCATGGAGCAGATAAGACTACGCAAGCTAGCTCTCCCAAGTCTCTTCCATTCCTTCCCTCGTCCTTGGCTTGAACAGAGCAAGGCAAGCACACATGACTGGCACTGGCCTCACCCCTCCCAGGCAGAGAAGTCTATCTTTCACACTGCACAGAGCCCTGTTGGTGCCTGCAGCATGCACTGCAGATTGCCCACAGGCAGAAAGAGGCCTTGGGGATCAGGGAAGGCAGCAGTGGGAAGGGATCCTCGGAGGGATCCAGAACTACCTGTAGAAGGCAGGAGGCCAGGCTGCAGGTTGGTAACTGGACCTCATCCTGAGGGCGGAAAGAAGTATAGGGATCAGTTCAGGGTCAGAGGAACTGCGTTTTGTCTTATTTTATTTGTGCCTGGTGGTGTTTTCCTTTTCTGTGTTTAATTTAAAGTGCCTTTTGTGTTTAAAATCCTGTTACTTGTAGATAGTCAAGAAAATATTTGTTCTTTGTTTAAAAGCCCAGTCTAGTGCTGTGCGTAGTCTCACCCGCTCCACCCACTACCAGTGCCTTAAGAAGGGTCCTGGGAGGGGAAAAGCCCAAAAACATGCAAGTGCCAACCCTCCAGGAGAAACACAAAGTTAGGGGTTTTCATCTCCAAACCCCAGGAGTCAGCCAGAGGGGACTCACTACCCCTCAAGAAAGGCATAGGGAAGTCAGCGAGTGGTGGCAGCTACTGAAGAGTGACAGAAGCCCAAGTTTACCCAGTTGAAGATTAAATTTTATTCTTATTTTTAGATTCTAAGCATGAGTAAAAGATTTGAAAGTAGTGCTAGCAAGCGCAAGAGACAGAGACTCAAAAATGCTATGATAATGAAGTTAAGACCAATCACTGCTTTTGTGCATCAACCACTCATTGAAGCAACAAGAGTCAGCAGTGAAGCTATTCAGTCTGAACCAGCTACAAGCATTCAACCAGACAAAATCCTCCCTGAAAGAAAAACAGTGAAGCAGGATGTGGAACAGCAAGCTCATGGGTAGGCAACCTAAGGCCCGGGGGCCGCATCCAGCCCAATCGCCTTCTAAATCCAGCCCGCGGACGGTCCTGGAATCAGCATATTTTTACATGAGTAGAATGTGTCCTTTTATTTAAAACACATCTCTGGGTTATTTGTGGGGCATAGAAATGTTTTCATTTCCCCCCCCAAAAAAAATATAGTCTGACCCCCTACAACATCTGAGGGACAGTGGACTGGCCCCCTGCTGAAAAAGTTTGCTGACCCCTGAGCAAACTAATTATGAGGAAGCAGCCATGATACTAGCTCAAATTGAAAAAATAGAACTAATTCAAGAGTCACTTACTGGGCAGGGAGAGGCTAAAGAGCCACAAGAAAAGAATGTCAATAGTCAGATTTTGCAGTTCACACCTGATACGGTAGCAGGCCAAGTCCAAGGTGTTCCGGATGCAGATAAAGGTGATGCCAAACATGCATCTACTGTACCAGATGTTGGTTTGTGGTCAGAATTATCACATGAGGAAGTATCCCACTGGGTAGAGAGGGGTCCCTCTCCAGCTCTGCATCATCGTGGGCAATTTTTAAATTCCAAACGAGTGTACAAAAAGTAATCCAGGTTTTGCACAAAAGCGCTTTTTTATTCAACAAAAGCAAACGGGGAAACATATAGCCGAGAGTAGCTTGCATATTCTCCCTCAAAAGGGCGGAATTTTTTTGCTTTGTTTGTAAACTCTTTCCAGACCTTGCATCTTCTTCCACAGCTTTAGCTATCAAAGGGTTTGATGACTGGCACAACCCCCATCTTATCCAAAGTCATGAAAACTCAGAGAAGCATAGGAATGCCATGTTGGCCTACCTGACAAGGAAGGCAAATGTTTACTTCCAAGCTAGAGGAACAAATAAAAGCAGAACAGCAGTACTGGCGGCATGTTATGGAGAGAATTATTGCTGTAATATGCACTCTTGTAGAACGAGGCTTACCATTCAGGGGAGATGATGAACACTTTGGATCGCCAAATAATGGCAATTATCTTGGTCTTTTAGAACTAGTGGCAAAATTTCATCCATTTTTACATGCTCATATCAATTGGTATGGACATTCTGGATCAGGCATTCCCTCTTATTTGTCAAAAACTGTATGCGAGGAAATAGTTCAGCTCATGGCATAAAAAAGTTAAGGATGCAATTCTGGCTGCTGTGAGAAAGGCTGGATATTTCAGCTTTTCAGTAGATTCCACTCCTGACATTTCACATACTGATCAGCTGACTTTAATTACCAGATACGTATCACCTGAAGATGGTTTGCCAACTGAGAGATTTTTAACTTTCCTTGAGCTAAAAGACCACTCAGGAGAAAGCATGGCTGATTTAGTATTCAACTATTTTACTACTGAGCTTGAAACTGACTTTAGAAAATGCTGTGGGCAGTCTTATGACAATACTGCCAACATGGCTGGCGAGTACAATGATATACAGCCAAAAATCATAAAAAAAACCAATTTGCAAAATTTATTCCATGCGCAGGTCACTCTTTAAATCTGGTGGGCCGTTCAGCTGTGGATTGATGCCTTGATGCAGTGAACTGTTTTGGCATGATCAATGAAATTTATCCCTTCTTTTCATCCTCCAAAAAGAGATGGGCAGTTCTAAAATCATTTTTGCCACCTAAGTCTAAAGTGCCTAAATATTTGTCAGACACTAGGTGGGACGCACATGCAAAAGCCACAGAAGCTGTTTTGGAAAGTTACAGTGCTATCACCGAAGCCCTCAGTCATTTGTACTCTGATGTTAAGGGGAAGGGGGAGACCAGGCTCCAAGCTAACAATCTTTTGCAGAAAATGGAAGAACTGGAATTTGTGTTTATGCTGCATTTTTGGACCTGTGTGCTAGGTCATTTTCACAAGGTCAGCAAAGCCCTTCAGAAATCAGACCTGTTACTGAGTTCTTGTGCAAGTTTGTACAGTTCACTCCTGGATTTTTAAAGGAAAATTAGAGATGATTTTGATGAGCTTGAGAAACAAGCAAAAGCCACCTTGCCAAATGTCAACTACAAAATAAGAAGACAAAGAGTGAGGGAAAGGCAAAGAAATGACAGAAGTGCACCTGATGCCTTAGATGCACTATCTTCCAAGAGATACGGTAGGTTTAGAATAAAATCCTTTATTCCTATATTAGATGCACTTGAAGCCAATTTAAAAAGAAGTACTGTGTACAGTGATGTTGCACAATTGTTTGCCATTCTTGCTGATTTGAAGCAAGAAATTAAGCAAGGTGTTGAACTGTTGATGGAAGCATACCCAGAAGATATTGACCTGAAACTCATTGATGAACTTTTGCACTTTCACCTGTACGTGACACAAAGCCATAGGCTTACAGCAGAGCACTCTCTGTCTCATACAGACCTTTATTGAATTATATACAAGGAAAAAATTCAGATGGCCTTTCCTAATGTGGAAGCAATCTTGTGGCTATTTCTTAGCTTTATGGTCACTAACTGCTCAGGAGAGAGTTTTTCAAGACTCAAAAGAATTTAAAATGAATTAAGGGCCACAATGTCTCAAGTGAGGTTGTCCGCACTGAGCATTCTGTACATTGAAAGTGACAAACTTAGACAAATTTTGATGAAGTTTTGGATGATTTTGCTATGAGGAAGGCTAGGAAAAAAACATTTTAGCCTTACTGTATTTGATGGTTGTAGTTTACTTCCATTTTAAAACTGACTTTTTAATGACAGCATAAAGTAGATTCTAAAAGTGCCACACTGTCAGGTAATCATGATCATATTATTTACACTTCCCAGGCAATATAATTTGTAAACTCAAGGTGTTTTTTTAAGGATAACATTACAACTTCGTTTTCCTAAAAATGTATGCTTATTCCACACCAGGTTTACAAAGTTCAGTAATTGCAAACATTTTCCAGTGTTCATTCTATGCATTCTTGAAATTCACCATGGTATTTAAGTTAAGAATAACATCTTATGTCCTTTAGAGGAGAAATTGAGAATTTCAGAATTTTAAATACCCACCATCATCCTTCTCTTCACTCAATTTTGTTTATAACACTTCCACGTTCCTCTAGTCGTAAGGGTGGGGGGGCCTCACAAGAGGAGTAGCCGAGGGCCGCTCTCCATCTAAATCCGGCCCTTCACAGCCCCCCCCCCCGCCCAGGGCTGTCCTCAGGCGATGGTGGGATCCGCACAAGCAGCAGATCCCCAGGGAGATTTGTATCCCCCCCCCCCCCGCTGGGCGCTTCCCTCAGGCGCCGGCGGCGCTCTGCCTATGGGACCCCCCCCTCAGAGCATCCACGCCCTTGATGTCCCTCCAGCGAGTAAGGCACGGAAGACCCCCCCACAGGGAGCGGCACTTTGATGGACCAGGAAGGGCCGCTTCTGGGCATCAGCGGGAGCATCCTGCTCAAAGGCTCCCTTCGCCTCCGGCGCCCCCTCCCGCCGGGGGGGGGGCGGAGCTCAACTGGCGCCGCGAGCCGCGCCTTCGAAAGCAGCGGCAGAAAGCAGAGGAGCGAGTGCGCAGGCGCGGAGGGGGCGGGCGAGGAGCGGGAGAGGAGGCGCGCGCCTTGGGCGGAGGGCGCCATTTCCCTGGCGAGGCCGGCGGGTAAGGCGCCTCTTCCAAGGCCTGCAGGCTGGGGGGGGGGGGGGTGCGCGCGTCTTTGTCAGCCGTTTTGGGAGGGAGACCCTGTAAAGAGGTGCAAGGGCGCTAAAAGGGCCGGGTAGAATTTCTGTACAGTGGTACCTCAGGTTACAGACGCTTCAGGTTACAGGCTCAGAAATATTACCTCAGGTTAAGAACTTTACCTCATGATGAGAACAGAAATCGTGCTCCGGCGGCGCAGCGGCAGCGGGAGGCCCCATTAGCTGAAGTGGTACCTCAGGTTAAGAACAGTTTCAGGTTAAGAACGGACCTCCGGAACGAATGAAGTACTGAACCTGAGGTACCACTGTAGTTGCTAACTCTAGAATAAGCTATGGTGATACCTCAAACGTTTCAAAAGAAATAGAAGTGAACTGCTGTCCTGTAATGTGCAAGACTTTTCCAGGCAGGGGCGAATCCAGCAAGTATCTTATGTTTTAAGTTGCTGCCCCCATGCTATATAGATCACACAGGATTCTTGTCAGGACATGATAAAGTTAAAAAAAAAAAGGCTGCATAACATTGGGTCCTCCAGACTGGGATGCCTACTTGAATAAAATATTGGGACTCGTCATAAACAATCACATGACATGGCATGCGCACACCCCATATGAATAGGAATTTTCTTCAACTTAGTGGGTCCCAGCCCCCTCAAATATTTTATTGGTACAAAGGGATCTCAGCCCCTACCCTAGGAATGGGCTCTTAGGCCTTCCTATTACCCTGGCCATAGCCCATACTTGATCAGAAAAACACCTGCTGTAATAATTAGTCTTGAATAGAAAAAGAAATCATGTGCCTCAAACTGGGTTCTCCCTCTGTTCATTGTCAGTTTTTAAAAAGTTAATAGATGAACATACATGTTTGGGTTTTTTGTCTGTTCTTTTCTTGCTGTTCCTGATCGTCCCAGCTGTGCTAGGAATAGAATAATACTCCGAATTCAGACTGAGAAGAAAACAGAGACCAACAATGAGTCACAAGGTATATTTTAAACAGTTTTAAAGAATATTGGTGATTATTCTGCCAGTGCAGAGCAGGACTTTGGCAGCTTAGTTCCTCTTTGATCAAATTTTCCAGCTTTCTCTAAGGTGTATGTTGAGTTTACATAACTGAGGTAACTTAAAAATCTTTGGTACTAGCATCTTGGTTTTGATGATCATTAAAAATGTGCACATTCCAATGCCACTTATATTTAGATGTCCAGACTTTCCACAGTGCTAGTGGTATTGGGCTTCATGAGTTGAGGAACTTGAGCACAATGTGTGACGACTCACACATTCTCCAGTAGGATGTTACCGTAGATTCCCGCATATTAGACGACTTTTGAACCCCGGAAAATCTTCTCCAAAGTCGGGGGTCGTCTTATATGCTGGGTATGGTTGTGGCAGGTGGCGGCGGTGGCTGGCTTGGAACAGCGACGGGCAGAAGGATGGTAAGAGCCGCCTCCCAAAGCAGCAGCAACTGCGGCAGCCTCCCCTTCCCGCGGTGAGGTGGTGCGCGGCTTCAGCCAGGGCTCGCCCGCCCTGCCACCATGGGGACCACCAGATTCCCGGGGGGAGGGAGGGACTTCCACGCACCAAACACCTCGCCTCGGGTGCTGCTGCTGCGACGGCAGAGGCAGCGGAGGGGTGCACGCTCTCCCCCTGGCGGCGCTTGGCACCCTTGCACACTGGGGACAGGAAACAGCTGTGCAAGGAGCTCTGCCGTCCCCTCCTCCCCGCCCTGGACAGCACCAGCCCAGCCCTGTTGTTCTGTCACGGAGCGCTTGGCGGGCGGCCAAACTCTATAATTTAACAGCAAAAGTTGGGGGGTCGTCTTATACGCCCAGTCGCCTAATACGCCAGCATCTACAGTACCTTCTTTGCTGAGGCCTAAGGTTTACCTTTAAGGTTGCTAGAAAATCTATACATAAGCATCCCACTTGCTGTCCCCACCCCGAAAAATTGCAGAACACAGAAGAGTTGCACTTTTCTGTACTCCTTGTTCATATGGCTTAATTGTTAAACCAATGTGGGTGAGAAGTGTCTGTTCATGAAAGTGAGGTTTTCCGCACTAACTGAATTTGCAACCCAATCTTGGTAAGTGTACTGCAGACATTGGCTGTGCATTCAGTGTAAACACCCATATTATTGCATGACAAGTAAGACTTTCTACCAGGCAGTGAAGCTTTACAAAAGCTGCAGTTTTGGGGGTTTTTTTGTTTTTGTTTCAAACACGTTTAGTTCCTAGGAAGTGGGTCTTCTGTGCCTTCCATTGCTACAGCCCTACACCGTCATGTCCCCATTGCAAACCCCACTGAATTGAAAAACAGATGGTGGTGTGATGGGGAGAAGGTGAAATCTGGTGTGTACACAAGCCCTCATATACACAAATAAACACAGCCTTCCCAGTAGTTGCACCTGCCCTGTGCAATGCCCTCCCATCAGATGTTAAGGAAATAAACCACTATCTGACTTTTAGAAGACATCTGAAGGCAGCCCTGAATAGGGAAATTTTTAAACGTTTTAATTAATTTTTAATATCTTACTGTGTTGTAATTCTTTGGAAGCTGCTCAGAGTGCCTGGAGTAGCCCAGCCAGGTGGGCAGCATTTAAATTATTATTATTATTAGACAGGAAATTGAAAAATCCCGTTATTTTAGGGAAGACTGGTGGCCTGTAATGCCAGCTTTGGCAAAAATATAAAACTGTTTAAAATAATTGCCTCAAAAATAGTGGCTTTTGTGCAAAGTGAAGAAAAACAAGTAAGCCTATTAGGAAGGAAATACTAATTATTTTTGTTATTTGTAGGGAAGACAGAGTTCATTACTGGGTTTTCATTACATTATGAAAACTCAATAAAGCAATAAGGTGTATGTATTTTTTTTTAAGTTTCCCCTGTTTTTTCATAGCATTAGCCAGGTGCTTTTGTGTCTCTGGTGGGAATGTGCTATAAAAGTGTGTATGCAGGTAGGAGATTATACGTTTGCTTTTTGGTACAGTCATTCATGAGCTTTTAGAATCAAGAGGGGAAATTGAGGGGGAATAACTGCTCCATATATATGAGACTAGTTTATGTACATCTAATCTTTGTATGACTGAGTTCGCTTTTAACCGAATTGGTTTTTGTTACCTTCTGGTTTCTGGTCTTTAGGGCAGATATTATATCTCAGAGACTCAGCAGCATAGTTACCATAGCTTCTCTAATCTGGAGATGGAAGACAACTATGGCAAGTACCAATTTTTTTCTTTATTATTTTTGTGCTGATAATCATTCCACAGTTTTGATTCTGTGGGGAGACTGTTTCAAATATTCAGCTGTGAAGCTCACTAGAGGAGAAAATGAGGCAATAAAAGATTGTGATCCATACAAAACTCTGTCGTTGGATAAATGATTTATACTTAAGCACAGCATACATTTACTTAGCAATATACAATATGTTATGAGTGTGTTTTATTACTAGATTTGATAGTTAGTTATTTCTCAGTGCAGCTGGAGAGATTCAGCACTGGGGGCTGGAGGGGGGCACTTCGGCCACCGGTGAGATTTAGTTCATAGAGCATATTGCTGGTAATAATGATACAGAAGGAAAGGAAAGCAGTTTACACCTGATGACTAACTGACCAACTCCAGACCTACTAAGAGGCTTCTCCAACTCCTTCTGGTTTTGACAAATGTAAGACTATTGCCAAACTCCATGTGGGTTTCTTTCCTAACTGTGAAGACTTGAAATAGGTTTTTCATGTTTTCTGAAGTAAAAGCACAGAGGAACCTGCAAAATCTGTAATATGATTCTCTGTAGCAAAGTCTTAATACAAAGGCACTCAAACCAAGACCCACTTGTCTTATGAGACCATTGGGGAAAATGTAGCCATACCTCTTCAATTTCCTTGAATAACTCTTTTAATTGGACTGCCTAATTGAGTAGCTTCAGGGATTCAGTTCCTTGGAACTTGCGCTTTATTTCATAAATGTGCTCATTAACGTCTGCAGCAGTCTTGCACCACTGACTACATTTTCTTTGTTTAGTACCCTAATCACCTAAATCTTACAAGTGGGTGTATTTAGCCACTAAACGTGAAGTAATTCTGCGGTTATGGAATACTGAGAACCAATAGCTTTTCTCAGTTATCTGATTAATTTCAATATATTAGTGTGTTCCCACTTTTTAACTGTGATACATCTTTTAGACCACAAAGTATGCTTCCATCTTTGTTTTTTTCCTAGTTGATCCTTCAGATCCTGATAAACTAATGCAGTGTCCATATGACAAGAATCATAAAATCAGGGCATGTAGGTTCCCCTACCACCTCGTCAAGTGTCGTAAGGTAGGAAATGTAGATTCTATTATTGACTGTGTGGAGCCTGTATCTTGTGGCTTTATAGTTGACTTAAGAACATAAGAGCTTGCTGAATCAGGCCAATAGCCAATCTAGCTGGAGGGTGTCCGGGAGGGACACAGCTGCTCCAGCAGCAAACCCCACACTGCTTTTTCAGGCAGTACTGGGCCTGCGCATGCCAGCCGCATTCCTCTCAGACGCCCTCAGGACACAGTTGCTCTGGCGTGCACCCCGCACCCTAGCGCGCACACGCACCCCCCCCCAGGTGCCAGCAGGGCTTGCTACACCCCTGGAAAGAGGCAGCCCACCCCACTCGCTCAGATGAAGGCAGACGAGCAGGCAAGCAGAAGAAAGAGCACTTTCTCAGGCTCCCTCTGCCAGGGCTGGGCAGGAGCTCCTTCGCCCGAGCAAGTGGGTAGCCACCTTCCCTTCTTCCTGGTCCCTCCCTCCCTCCCTCCAAAGCTCAGCCACTTTTTCAACCTTTTTCAGGGTTATTTCAGACGTCATGATGCATCATTGTAGAGTGGTACATCAGGTTAAGTACTTAATTCGTTCCGGAGGTCCGTACTTAACCTGAAACTGTTCTTAACCTGAAGCACCACTTTAGCTAATGGGGCTTCCCGCTGCTGCCGTGCCGCCGGAGCACGATTTCTGTTCTCATCCTGAAGCATAGTTCTTAACCTGAAGCACTATTTCTGCGTTAGCAGTGTATGTAACCTGAAGCGTATGTAACCTGAGGTACCACTGTATTTCAATGGTTAGCTGGTGATACGCCATATTTACTCAAATCTACTTCTCACCTTTTTTGGCCAAATTACATTGCAAAAATTAAGGTGTGCATTAGATTCAATGGCACATTAGACTCGAGTAAATATGGTTTTACAACATTGGAAAACCAGATATCATCCAGCCCTACTTGGGGCACTTCTACTTTCAACATTCCTCTTTTGGAAGAAATGTCCATTTATTCCTCCTCTCTGCTTCCTGTTATCTAACCAGTTTCTGATTGAGCTAAGCGGACTCATGAGTCTTTGAAAGCTTTGTTGAAAAGCTTTTTGGAAGTCGAAGTATACTGTGTCAGCTGGATCACCTCTGTCTATACGCTTGTTGATGCTTGGGATGTGTCAGTGCTGTTACTCTTTGCAGTTTGTGTGAGATGAATTTTATCAACTAAAGGACATTTAAAAAAAAGACAGTGTGGAGATAAACTGAAACCGCCCTCCAATTAAGTGCACACCAGCCGTCTGACCTGATGCTCATTTTTTCAATTTATCTCCAGAACTACATAATGGGTAGAGAAATGTTAGCCCTACAATACTTGGTACTAGGATATATAAACCTTCCAGTTGCAAGGTGGACTTTTCATCCTTGGAGGATTTTAAGCAGAGATTGTATGGCCAACTGTCATAAATGCTTTAATCAAGATTCCTGCATTGCAGGGGTTTTGGACTAGATGACCTTCAGGGTCTGTTCCAACTATACAGTTCTATGATTCTGTGAAGGATATTTTGGTCAGGCCCAGTGGAAAGGTAGATATTTCTCAGGCATAAAGGCCTGGTTTGTGCGTAATACAAAGCAGTGTTTTCTTAGAATGTCCAAACCCAGCCCAGCAGACTAACCATGAAAGTGCTTGCATGTCTAAGCAACTCTTCCTGACTCTTTTTCTGAAAAAGCCCTTGTTTCTAACTTTGCCTGAAAGCAGGCTCTTCTCCCAGCCCATTCCTCCAGGGGAAGCCCTTGCTTACAAGCTAGACAAAGCCACCTGCTTTGTGAAGAGAAAAACTGCAATGGACCATGCTGCTGTCTTTAAGTAACATATACAGTGGTACCTCGGGCTACATACGCTTCGGGTTACATACGCTTCAGGTTACAGACTCCACTAACCCAGAAATAGTGCTTCAGGTTAAGAACTTCGCTTCAGGATAAGAACAGAAATTGGGCTCCGGTGGCAGCAGGAGGCCCCATTAGCTAAAGTGGTGCTTCAGGTTAAGAACAGTTTCAGGTTAAGTACAGACCTCCGGAACGAATTAAGTACTTAACCTGAGGTACCACTGTATGCTGTTAGTTAAGGCACTGGTGAACTGATACCCAGCTAGCCTGATTGTTTAATCTCTTTACAATAAAATAATTAACACTTCATGGAAAGAAAAACACCACTGACCTTTCACAGCAAGCATACACAAATCAAGACTTCAAGGTGCTAGGACAGAACTCCTGATTTCCTAGTTGATTTGCATGTTTGTGAGCCTGTTGGTGTGTTGTGTGCTTGTTCTAAAGCTAATAACCTTTGCCATGCACATAATCAGGGTTGTCTGAAATATACGTACTGTATATAGTTTGATAGTTCTGTATTGCATAGCTTTAAAATAAGATAGCCATGTCTTTGTTTTCTAGAACCATCCTGATAAAGTGCAGCAACTGGTCACATGCCCATTTAATGCCCGTCATCAGGTGCCCAGAGAAGAGATCAGTCAACACATATCAAGCTGTGATGACAAAAGGTGCATTGAGCAAGACATTGGTAAGAATTTTTTCAGTATGAATTAATGGCTGGCAGCTGCCTCTTACCTTGACTTTTAACATTACAAATGGATTGCTCTCAGTCTTCTATAATTCCTTTTTGAATCTATAACACATGTTTGTGGTGCCTGTTTGATTGTGATTTGAAGTAGTATGGGTAGAATAATATTTTTTTTCTTGCTGAGCGTGCAAGTTTTTCCAGCACCTGGCTTCATCAGGCTAGTGACTTTTATTGTTGAATATTGCATCAAAAATTACTCACATTAAGATGAAACCTACTTGGCATTTGAGTTAATACAAGACAAGAAGGGCCAGGGTCATAAAAATTGTGGGTAACTCACGCCTCCTGTTCACTAGATGTTTGAGGTCTCTTCTCCAGCAGGTAACTTTGGCTATGCAAAGATGGACAAGATATAAAATAACCAATACAGCTTGGACAGCTTTGAACACAAAGATGGGTTCAAACCCCTAATCACAGCCATGAAGAAAACTTGTCCTTACAGGGCCAGCACAGGCATAATTCTGGCTGACCTCTTGTTAGACTCCTGCCGCCCACCACAGCTTTGCTGCTCAGTTTACAAAAATGTTACCTGTGCTTGGTCATTAAAGAATTGGGCAGATTAAGATGAGGGCGTTAGGAAATTAGGTCCATTTTTCTGTCACACCCATAGCCAAGGAAGGGCTGTGCTGTTCTAGAAAAGGCAGGCTTGGTGCCCAGCACTGTGTTAGGCACTTCATACAATGGTTTTTCTCACAAATAAACTTCTTTCATTTAGGAATCCATGGGGATAGCCGCAGAAGAGAGTTTAGTGTGGTAAGCTCCTGGCAATCTCCTCCATGCGAAGAAGACTGGGACAGAGGTGAGACTCTGTGTTTCTGATACTTTGCTAGAACATATGTGTCAGAGCTGCTTGAAGATCCTAGCTCACAGAGGATCACGCTAGCCAGCGATCATTAAGTAAAAGTCTTTATTGAATTACAGTTTCCATTCTCACGCTGCTGCGCGCAACTCTACGTCTAGCTGCGCGCAACTCTACGTCTAGTAGCTAGATCGGCGAAGCTCCGTCTGAGTCTCCGCCCCGTGTGCACCAACTTAATATCCTAGCCTTGCTCCACCTTTTCCGCCTGACTGTCCTCCTCTGGGTCCCTCTACCCCCCGGGGTTTCTTCCTTCCGGGATTCTTCTGACGCTGACCCGGACCCTCCTGCCTCCTTGCGCCGGGCTTTAGGACCTGGCTCTCTTTCGGGGCTGCTTACTGCGCCGCCTTCCTCTGCATTTGAACTTGGCGCGCGCGCCCAACCTTCCACTTTCCTCTTAACCGTTTCTTCGCTCCCCGATGGAGGTGTGGCCACTCCTGACTCATGCCCTCCCTCCTGTGGTGAGCTGCCAGCGCTTCCCCCCTGGCTCCCTTCCTCTTCCCTGCTCCCTGGCGGTGACGCTGGTCCCGATTTCCAGCTGCTCCCCCCTGAGTCCCCTCTGGCTCTATCTTCCTGGGGTGCCCCCCTAGACTCCCCCCTTGCCCTGGCCACTGGTGCTCCTTTCTGTGAATCCTCTGATTCACTGGAAAGACTAGGAGATCTCGGGTCGTCGTCATCACTCATCTTTTCTTCTGCCTCCTCCCCTTCGCTCTCTGTTTCCTCCCTTGCCCGTGCCTCTGCTCCTAAACCCCTGACATCCATCCCCCCCTCGAAGCCCCCCATTCCCCCCTCCCCTCCTTCCGGTGCTGGAGCTGGGGGCTGCTGTTGCAAAGGGACGAACGTCGGATATCGGTCGCTTCCCGTGGCGGGCCTCTATCTGAAGTCTCGCGGGTCTTCCTCCCTGCTCTCGTCGACAACGGTCACCTCCGCTTCCATCTCTGTGCCGCCGTGCTCGAAACCAGGGTCGTCCCCGAAAACGTCCATGTCCGTCTCTCCCTCACTTCCTCCTGGCGGCGTTGCTCGTCCTGGGCCTTCCAGCCACCTTCTGCGGAACTGCTCCTCTGGTCTATCGTCCCCCAATACGAGGGTTCTGATGCAGATCCCGAGGGTGACCCCTCCGGGGAACGGACGTCTTGTGTCGGGTCCTCGTCCGAGTCGAACCCCCGGAAAGTGCTGGCCGAAAGCGTGGGCGTGAAAAGCCAGTCGTCGAAAAAGTCTGCTGGCATAGGTCTATGGGGGAAGAGGGCATGAAACTCGTCTTTGAGGAGAGGTTCGTCCAAGGCGTAGCCCGGCACCCAGCTGTTCGCACTGGCCGGGGTGCCCTCCTTGGCGAGAAAGTATTCTACCCCCTCTTCCCCCCATCTGGAGTCCAAAATCTCCGTGACTTCGTTGATGCGCTCCTTCTGTGCCACTCCCGCGTGCCCTGTTCTGTCTCTGACCGGACTCGGCGCCGTTCCGGGTTCCTGGAACCTGTGCGGTGCCTTGTAGGGAGTGAGCACCGATCTGTGGAATACCGGATGCATCCTGGAACCCTCCGGAAGTGCCAGTCTGAAAGCTACCGGGTTGACCTGCTCTTCGACTTGGTAGGGCCCCAGTTGTTTATGCCCTAGTTTCTTCTTGGCCAACGACCTGGCCGGCACTGCGTGGGCTGCTAACCAGACCCAGTCTCCCACGTGGAGCTCTTCGCCAACCCTTCTGTGCTTGTCCGCTTGTACCTTGTATGCGTGCTTGGCCAGCTCCAGGTGGCGCCTCAGCTGATCGTGGACTTCCTGCAGCTCCGACGCGAACGCATCTGCTGTCTGCGGCTCCCCCTCCCCCATTCTTTCCAGACCCGGGAAGGTTCTGGGGTGCCTCCCGTTGTTGGCGAAGAACGGCGTGACCCCCGTGGACACGTGCTTCGTGTTGTTGTAGGCGAACTCGGCAAGCGGCAGGTAATCCACCCACGTCGCAGGCTGTTGATTTGCATAACATCTCAGGTACTGCTGCATGATGGCATTGACCCGCTCCGCTTGCCCGTTGGTCTGCGGGTGTCTCGCCGACGCCAGGTTGATCTTGACGTTCAGGAAGCCCATCAGCTTCTGCCACAAATTCGAGATGAACTGCCGCCCCCGGTCGGACAGAATAGACCGTGGCAGACCGTGAACCTTGAACACGTGGTCTATGAACAGTTTGGCGGTTTGCTCCGCCGTGGCCACCTTAGCACACGGAATGAAATGCGCCATCTTGGAAAACAGGTCCACCACCACCAGCACTGCCGTCTTGCCCCTCAAGCTGGGCAGATCCGTGACAAAGTCCAGGGCCACCCTTTCCCAAGGTTCGACCGGAGTTTGCAGCGGTTCCAACAGTCCGGCCGGCGGTTTGTGCACTGGTTTGGCCCTCTGGCAGGTGTCACACCTCGCCACGTAGTCTGCGACCTCCCCTCTCATTCCAGGCCACCAGAAATCCCTGGCTACTAATTCCACCGTCTTCTCCTTGCCAAAGTGCCCGGCCGTGGGCGCGTCGTGCAGCTGCTGCAGCACCTTGGCGCGAAGGTCGTCTCCCGGCACGTAGATGGCCCCTTTACGGATGAGCAATCCATCTCGTAGCTGGAAACCGTCGGCCGCAGCCGTGCCCCTTTGCACCTCTGCCATCTTTGCTTGCGCGAAGGAGTCATCCTGCAACGCTCGTCGCACCGCCTCCAGGTCCACGGTGGCCGCGGCGCACGCCCATACTGTTGGTGCGAAGATGTGCATGGCGGCCGCTGGCGTTGCGTCCTCCAGATACTGTGGCTTACGGGAGAGGGCGTCCGCCATGATGTTAGTGTCCCCCGGGACATACTCTATGCGGAAGTCGGAGTTCGCAAAAAACTCAGCCCAACGTATCTGCCTCTGGTTTAGGAACTGTGCCGTGCGCCAGTGCTCCAGATTCTTGTGGTCCGTGCAAACCTGCACCATGTGCTTGGCGCCGATCAGGAAGTGCCTCCACGCTTTGAACTCTGCATGAATGGCCAGCAACTCCCTGTCCCAGATGGTGTAGTTCTGCTCGGACTTGCTGAGCTTCCTGGAGTAAAACGCTGCCGGTCGCCACACCCCCTGCTGGTCCTTTTGCAGCAGGACCGCTCCCACGGCTCTGTCCGAGGCGTCTGTCTCCACCCTCATCGGCCTGCTGGGGTTGACGTGAAGCAGCTGCTCTTCCGACGCGAAGAGACGCTTGAGTGCCTGAAAGGACTGCTCCGCCTCCTCTGTCCAAACGAACTTCTTTTTCTTGGAGCTAAGCGTGTCTGTGATGGCCGCTGTCTGCATAGCGAAGCCCTTGATAAACTTGCGATAGAAGTTCGCAAAGCCGACAAACCTCTGGACCTCCTTCCGGTTGCGTGGACTCTTCCAATCCAATACCGCGCGAACCTTGGCGCTGTCCATGGCGAGCCCCTTGTCAGACAACTTGTAGCCCAGAAAATCCACCTCCGTCACGTCAAATTGGCACTTCTCCAGCTTGGCGTAGAGCCTATGTTGCTTTAGTCTGGTCAGCACTTCCTTGACGTGTCTGTCATGCTCCTGCTGCGATTCCGAAAAGATCAGGATGTCATCCAAGAAACAGACGCACGTCTTGTAGAGAAGTCCCGCCAACACGTGATGCATGAAAGCTTGAAAAACGTGGGAGCCATTTTGCAATCCAAAGGGCATAACTCTGTATTCGTAGGTACCCAGTGGCGTGAACATGGCCGTCTTCCACTCATCTCCCTCCCGCATACGAATGAGGTTGTACGCCCCTCGCAGGTCTAACTTGGTGAACACTTTCCCCTTCCGCACCTTCGCCAGGAGGTCGTCGATTCGGGGCATGGGGAAGTCCGACGGCTTGGTCCCATTGTTTAAAATGCGATAGTCCACGACCAGTCTTTTTTGGGGCGTGTCTCGCTTTTTAACAAAGAATACTGGACTGCCCCCCGCTGCCTTGGACTCTCGGATGAAACCGCGCTCCAAATTATGATCTATGAACTGTTTGAGTTCCTGCAGCTCGTCCTCTGACATGGAATACAGTTTCCCCTTAGGCAGCGCCACCCCCGGCAGCAGGTCAATCTTGCAGTCATATGGTCTGTGAGGGGGCAGCCTGTCCGCCTCCTTCTCGCAGAAAACTTCCAAAAATTCTGCGTACTTGTGGGGAATCGCTTGCAGCGTGCCTAGCAGCAGCTGTGACTCCTCTTCCTCTCCTTCCTGCCGGGGCACAATGCAGTGTTCAGCACAAAAGGAAGAGCCGAAGATCAGCTGCCTCTGGTACCAAGCCAGCGTTGGGCTGTGCTTGTCCAGCCAACTCATTCCCAATACAATGGGCGTATCCGATAGTTGAGTGACATTGAAGCTGATGATTTCTTTGTGATTTCCAAGTCGCATCGCCATGGGCGGCGTCTGCTTCACCACTTGCCCCCCTAGCAACTCCCTGCCATCCACCGTGACAACCTGCAGGGGCAGTGTGGCCGGCAGCAACTGTATAGCGTGCTTGTCGACAAAGTCCTGCCCTATAAAGTCCGCGTTGCTGCCCGAGTCAACTGTGATGGGCACGTCAGTGGTGATTCCATTGGGCAGCTGGAGAGATGCGGTGAGCCTCACCACTGGTTTGGGCGGGAGGGGGTTCACGGGCTGTAAAACCTCTGGGGACTGCGTCACTAACACGTCTGGCTGGGCCCCAGGGCCTCTTCCTCCAGCCAGACTGCGTCGTTTCCCTGCTGTGGTCCTCCTTGCTGCGTTGCTGCAGTCACCATTGCCGAGGCTGCAGTAAGCTTGTGGAGCCTCTGGGGACACTCTTTTGCCATATGCCCTGGCTCCTCACAGACGTAACACTTCCTGTTCCCTCTAGGAGGCTTCGCTTTCACTGCTGCCGGTGCTAGGGCTCTGGTTGCTGACTGAGCCCTTGCACCTCCAACCTCCATAGGTTCGGCTCCTCCTCCTGGCGGAGGCGTGGATTGCGCCCGCGCTGCTTCTCTGGGAAGGAAGGAGGGGCCCCTGGCTGGTTCGCGCCCTCCACGCCCTTCGTCCCTGCTCCACGGACGTTCTTCCAGCCTCACCCCCACTGCCAGTGCCCTCTGAACGACCTCCTGGGTGGTTCGGGGTCTCTCCCCCCTCGCGATCTCATCTTTAATCGAGTTGTGCAGCCCCTCCCAACAGAGGTCTCTTACAGGAGCCGAATCTCTGTCCCATTCCAGGGCACTGACCAAGGCGAAAAAGCGGGCATGATACTGCCTGACGCTGGCCCTCCCTTGTCTCAGCCCATGCACCTCCTTCCGTGCAAGATCCACGTCAATACTTGATAAAAAACACCCATCCATCGCTTTAATAAAGGCATCTGCATTCTGGAGCGCCGGATCCTTATCTCTCCATAAATTGCGTAGCCATGCTTTAGCATCCCCATGCAAATGGGACATGATGAATCCCACTCTCTCTTGCTCATCTCTAAAGTCTTTATGCAGCAGTTGCAGTGCGCACAGTACGTCGGCTCTAAAGTTGGGATACTGTTGCAGGTTCCCATCGAAGTGAGAGACCAGCCCGCCTGTCCGTCTCGCCAACCCAATTCCCTCCTGCCGGGGTGTCTGCTTTGTCAGCACGTCTAACCTGACCTGGAGATCCCTGCAGGCGGCAGCTGCCTCCTCCTCTCTCTTCCTGGATGCGAGAGCCTCGGCATTCAGTTGTGCCACTGCTTTTCTGAGTTCCTCTATCTGCTGCTCAGCCGTCATGTCGTCTGCCGTTCGTGAGCTCGCTAGTAGGCACCTGCTTCTCTCCCCTCCTCGAGGCTGTAGATGCCCACAATTAAGAGACGGAGCTTACTGTCAGAGCTGCTTGAAGATCCTAGCTCACAGAGGATCACGCTAGCCAGCGATCATTAAGTAAAAGTCTTTATTGAATTACAGTTTCCATTCTCACGCTGCTGCGCGCAACTCTACGTCTAGTAGCTAGATCGGCGAAGCTCCGTCTGAGTCTCCGCCCCGTGTGCACCAACTTAATATCCTAGCCTTGCTCCACCTTTTCCGCCTGACTGTCCTCCTCTGGGTCCCTCTACCCCCCGGGGTTTCTTCCTTCCGGGATTCTTCTGACGCTGACCCGGACACTCCTGCCTCCTTGCGCCGGGCTTTAGGACCTGGCTCTCTTTCGGGGCTGCTTACTGCGCCGCCTTCCTCTGCATTTGAACTTGGCGCGCGCGCCCAACCTTCCACTTTCCTCTTAACCGTTTCTTCGCTCCCCGATGGAGGTGTGGCCACTCCTGACTCATGCCCTCCCTCCTGTGGTGAGCTGCCAGCGCTTCCCCCCTGGCTCCCTTCCTCTTCCCTGCTCCCTGGCGGTGACGCTGGTCCCGATTTCCAGCTGCTCCCCCCTGAGTCCCCTCTGGCTCTATCTTCCTGGGGTGCCCCCCTAGACTCCCCCCTTGCCCTGGCCACTGGTGCTCCTTTCTGTGAATCCTCTGATTCACTGGAAAGACTAGGAGATCTCGGGTCGTCGTCATCACTCATCTTTTCTTCTGCCTCCTCCCCTTCGCTCTCTGTTTCCTCCCTTGCCCGTGCCTCTGCTCCTAAACCCCTGACAATATGCAAGACCAAGGGCCTGTCGCCTCCTGAAACTGTAATGATCTTAGTAAGAAGGAATGCTTTTTTCAAACACCTGTTCTGCCCGAGCCATTATTTTCCATCACCTGTGCTGGGAAGAAAATGATATGTTGTACAACTTGAGGTAAATTACTTTATTAAATGGCTGTGTTTGTTCAGGCAGAACTGCATCAGTTGTATTCTCCTTAGTAAAGTCTGGTGTTTATTCCATGCTTCTCATATGTGGCTTCAGTAATATTTTTGTTTTACCTGACAGACGTAGCAGGCCAATCAAACTCGGTCTTCATTTGGGGCACAAGCCACCATGGTGAGGCAAGCAGGTAAAGTTGGGTTATCCGGCACTGTGAAGATGAAGGTCATCTTCATCTTTTCCTTCCTTTGCGCTTGTTTGTTGTGGACAGAGAAGTAATTCTTTTTTAAAAAATTATTTGGGGAGTTATCATGAACAATGTAAGCTTTTGCTTACACTTTTGGGGGATATGCCTCCTTCAGATCTTTGCATAGGTCTAACACACGAGGGAGAGTTTTGATGAGTGTTGTGTCTCTTTTTCTATATTGAGAATTGCAGTGTGCAGTACAACCTAACAGTAAGTGGCACTCCTCTTGCTCTGTGCAGGATGGCTTCTCTCCTTTTTTGGAGGCACAAATGATAGTGATTTCTTTCACTACTCAGGAAGGACAAGCTTGTCTTTCCTCCATTGTGTGGGTTGGCAGGATGACAGCTCTCATGATACTGAGGCTTGTTTCATGTAAGCTTTTCTTGCTGTCTGCCCCTGCCCCCCAAACACTCATACACACAGTTCAACCTTCCCCAACCTGGGTCAGATGGGAGTTGTAGTCCAAAGTTTCTGGGGGGTGCCAGGAATACTGGATTGGGGAATACTGGATTACAGTGGTACCTCTGGTTACGTACTTAATTCGTTCCAGAGGTCCGTTCTTAACCTGAAACTGTTCTTAACCTGAAGCACCACTTTAGCTAATGGGGCCTCGCACCGCCACTACACGATTTCTGTTCTCATCCTGAAGCAAAGTTCTTAACCCGAGGTACTATTTCTGGGTTAGTGGAGTCTGTAACCTGAAGCGTATGTAACCTGAAGCGTTTGTAACCCGAAGTACCACTGTATAGCAAACTGGATTACTGTGGAAGCTTCTGGACGTCATGCACACTCACAAGCAGCACAATTGCATAGCAGGAACCAAATCCAACCAGGAACTTGCAGTGAGCCATGACTTAGCCTCAAGGTTCTTCCCAGTGGGTGAGTTATAAACTCCCAGGAATCCTCACCCTCCAATCCAATTAGTGTTACAATAGCTGCCTTCCAATCACACTGTTGGTGCTCAGAGGGCAATGCAGTAGTCCAAGCGGGAGGGCATTGGAACATGGACTGCTGAGGCCATGCTATATTGACCCAGGAACAGCCACAGCTAGTGAACTAACCTAAGCTTGGACATAAGCACTCCTAGCTAAAGCAGCTACTTGAGACAGATTAGAATCCAGGGTGGGATTCAGCTAACAAGCCCCACTAGGGATGATCTGCCCCCCTCTACAGCTTTGAGCTGGGGACTGGTCCTTGTTTTTGGTGCTCCACTCCAATCACCACAGAAGCACAGCACAATTGCTGGAACAACACCCCTAATTTGTACCCGTGGGATTATAGTCTTTGAGACAAGACACTGCACCTTTTGAGAGAGCAGTCCTAACAACAACCAGAAGTCTTGGTTGATAACCACTGTCAGACAATTTTTCGATCCCTGGGAAAACTTTCTACTGTTTCCTAGCAATGAGCCTTGGGGGATGCTCCTCCTTGGCATGAGAACTGCATTATGTTGTAGATCCAGTACCTTATAGTGGCATTACTCTCCATCTTCTGAGTCTGACAGTCCCTAGTCATAATGGACTGTGGTAGGTAGGCGGTTCCATGCATCTCCTTCTCCCTAGCATTGTTTCAGTTGCAGTGCTAAAAGACCTCTTGGCAACATGCTAAATAAAAAAAACTCCTGGCAACATGTTTAGTTTGTCATGATCCATCACAAATAATCCTTTTAGCAACTGGGAATCTGTAGACTATTAGTGCTCAGAGTTTGAAATAATATTGTCACCTGCAAAGTATAATCACAATTTAAAGGTGGAAAACCAGGAGTAATGTCTGGTCTGTCTCAGCCTTATAAATTAGCTGCTTCCATTGTATTAACTGGGGATAAGCAGCAAGTGATTTTTATCTTTGTCCCTTTTAAGCACATAACAAACACTCAGCATGAATGTGTTTCAAGACTAATTAACAAGTTGCTTTTCACTGTTTTAAACCTTGTTATTTCAGTGACCAGAGCTTTTACTTTGTTTATTGCACTTTATCCTAGCCTGAAGAGTGAAAAGAGCATTTATAATCTGCTCTTCACCACCCAAAGGCCCCACATTAATTTTTCATTCCTTCCCCTCCCCTGCCCCACAGTTCTGGATCAAGCCCAGCCGTGGGACTTAAGAACCAGCTAGCTTCAGGTCTACGAGCTCCAAGGTCCCTGCCACATGTACTACCATGGAAGAACAGTAAGTGATGCTGGAACTGTATCCATAGTCTACAGTGGACCATGAGGTCCCCTGCCACTCTTGCTAGGTGGGTGGAGCCAGAGCAATAGATGTAAATTTTACTGTAGTACAGTAAGCTACTTTCTATACCCCCTTACATACCCCTCTCTGTCTTCCATGCAGACAAGCAAGAGGCATCACAGCTCAGTATCACATTCCAGCCTGGCAAAATGACTCCAGGTGCAAAGCAGGGTCAATGAAGGGAAGAATTCTGAGGGCCAGAGTGGTCTGGAGGGTTACATTTTAGTCTGAGGTTTCCCACCCAGGCTTAGTGTTAAATCTAAAATCAGGCTTATCTCCCCCAGTCAAGCAGCAAGTGATAAGTCATAGAAGAAACAGAACACAGGCTTGTGAGTTTTGGGTAAGACAAACCATGAGGCCAGGTTCAGACATAACTAAGACAGCACCATGGCTTGGCCCCTGTTAGTTCAGCTGCATTTTGCCCATTGATTGTATATATGAATGGGAATGTTGAATGAAGGGTTTTAGTTTTGCTAGTCTAACTGGACAAGAGAGGGCACTGTTTGCCTCTGCCTCCTGACAAGCAGCTGCCTTGAAATACAAGTTTAGGAGTGCTTTGGAAGAAGCCCGTCTAGGAGCATAAATAGTATCTGGTATTTAAGTGAGTCCAAAACAGTTGTGGGGGCTTTCAGTATCCCCTCCTGCTAAATTCAGTGGCAGCTTTGGGGTGAACAGCTGCATTTGGTTTACAAAGTCTCCTCCTCTTCAGATCTCACGTGCAGTAACAACCAGGAATGTGTTTGCATGGAATTATTTTTGTCCCCTTCCCGGGTGAAGTGGCTGAGCAGCTCAGCATTCCTCTCCCCCACCCCTTGTCCTATCCCTGTGGTGACAAAATGCCCCTTCCCTCTTAAGGGTTGTGGATACAAGGAGAAGTGTGAAGGTCTTTCCATTCTTCTGTTTCCAGACTTCAGCTTCTTCCCATGGAATACCGTATTTTTCGCTCTATAAGACCCACCAGACCATAAGACGCACCTAGTTTTTGGAGGAGGAAAACAAGAGAAAAAAATTCTGAATCCCAGAAGCCAGAACAGCAAGAGGGATCTGGCTTCTGGGATAGCCTCTCGCTGTTCTGGCTTCTGGGATAGCCGCGCAGCCCGCATTCGCTCCATAAGATGCACACACTTCCCCCTTACTTTTTTGTAGGGGAAAAGTGTGTCTTATAGAGTGAAAAATACGGTATGTGTGAATGTACTATTTTTCATGCAAGACTAATAAATATGGTGGCAGCTCCTATGCTAACAGCTGCAGTCACTAAATTGGTGGCAACATGCTGTAGCTTTCTGCAGTGACTAGTGAGCTTTCCCCAGCTGTGCCCTCTCTGTGCTGAGAGTAGAGGTGAGAGTAGAGGCAGTGCTCCGTAAATGACAGAAAAAACAGAGAAATAAATTCTCGTGTGTGTGTACATCTATCTATAATAATTCCTTATGCAAGACTTCCTGCTTTGAAAAAATGGCTATCACTTAATATGGATACATTATCCTTTACACTCTTTAATTATCATGCAATCTAGCCTTCCCCAACATGGTTGCCTTCAGCTGAAATAAAGAAAAAATGCTTAGTTCCTCCTCCCTTCCCTGGCCCCATTTTGCCAGGTGTTGGCAGCTCCCCTGGTGCTAATTACCATTAGGGTCCAGAGTGTTGAACTACCCAAGAGAATCTGCAGTACTGCACTTGAAACCCAGTCTTGCTAATGTCAAAAGCTATTGGCCCTAAGAAGTTTTACTTTCCTGCTCCCATCTATCCAGCTTACATAAGTAATAAAACAGGCTGGCGAAAATAAACAAATTGCAGGCTGGAAATGCAGCCAGCTGGCAAATATGAATAGGCTACTACTTTTTAAGTTGCTCAGCAACATTCATGTTAAAAATATCTCTGGGGGTACATTCACTTTTTATAATAAAAAATGTGGGAGTTAAGTACTCCTGCTCTACTTAATCTAAGCTTTTCCTTAAGGCTAAGGGGATAGGAAGGATCTGCAGCTGCCCAAAGGTTTTAATTTGAAATTTAGAGGTGTGCCCTCTCTAAGTTTGTCACTCTTTAGGTTATTGAGAGATGGAACTCCATGTTGCAGCTTCTGTAATGCTGCCCTGCCTTTTCCCTTCTACTCTGTTGGAGCAGCTAACAACAATGGAGCCTGGAAATATTTTTTATTTGCCTCAGGCCAATGACTAATTCTGAACACGCTTCATTCAAGGGACACATTCTTTCCTTGTCCACCTGGAGGGGATTATGGCAATGAAGAGGTGGAAGAACATGAGTTCTGCTTTCTAATATGAAATTATCCCATCTTTCTTGACAATAGCTTTATAGGAAGAACTGGGAAATGCTATGAGCAAATATTTGATGTATATTCAGGTGTGGTCAAAGAAAGGAGGAGGAGCTTGGCATAAATAGAAAACAGTTTTCCTTGGACCACCTTCCTCAGGGTGAGAAGTGGCTTTTAAAACATACAGAAAGACTAGAGGGAGACACCTCTGATTTGAAGCTGGGTAAAGGTGAAATCAGAACCGGCTTGACCTACTTGTTGGTTCATAAGACCTCGTAAAACCTCTCCACATTTGTATAACTAGTTTCAAATTCTGCAAAGTGCCCTTTAGCTTGTCTTGTGGTTTGTGCACACAAATCACCATCTGCTCTGGTTGTGTGGAGCAAAGTTAAGTGAGAGGCATTAATGTAGTCTTGAGTTAATCAAGGAGATAACATAAGCAGCTGGGTTGAGTCATGGTGCAGTTGAAAGTACCTTAGAGTAGTTCTGCATTTTAAAATGCCCCATTAGGCACACTGTTTTTAGAACAGCAATTCAAACATCCCTTCTTTTTCTCCTTTTTCCCTTTTTCAATTCATAAAATTTAATCATCTAGAAAAGAATTGCCTAGCAGGACTCGTGTTTGTAACACATTTTGTCCACATTCTTTAGGAAAGCAAAACTCAGTACTGTAGCGTATAGTATATAAAATTTTAAACCTCTAAGCTATTGTCAACTTTTGGCTGTCACTAATTCTGCATTTTCTTGAAGGATGGAAATAATAAAGATTTCCATGTGTTCAGAGGATTGTCAACTTGGTCCCAGATTCAGAGGATGGAAAATATCAATAACCTCTACTCTGCACTGATAAATCTCATTGGCCTGCTGATAATCTAAGCTTGATGAGTGATTGGCAGAGTTAAATCTCTTAAAATAGATGGCTTTGAAAGGAAGATATCTCAAACACAGTGGAAAATTCAGTAATTCAATATCAAACTTTCAGAATCCCAACTTTGTAAATATGGTCATTTAGGTAGTCTGAATACCTTGTTCAGGATAAATCATTGGTGCTCAGAGATAAAGCAGTTAAATATATTGTGATGTGCTTGTTTTTGACCCAAGAAGATGAATTTGCCTCTGGATTTCACTCCTCACATGTTGTTTAGTACCTGTCTCAGTTTGATAGCCTTGCTACCATCATATGGCTCTTTTCTTGAATTACTCCAGAACTGCTACTGCAATTTGAGTTTAGCAAGAACTCAGAGAATTCATTCTTTGCCTGAAGTTAAATACAGGAATAGTGTGACAGAGCTCATTTTGTTCAAGTAAACAGCAAAACACTTCCCCAGCTCCTCATATGGTTGTAAGAAGGTATAAACTCTGTTTTCTTGTAATGCATATCAACAAAGAGTGGTACAGATTCTGTTTGCTTGCAATTTGAGTGTTTAACCTGTTGTGATATTTTTGCCCTCCCTTCATATCTCTGTGAGCAAGTAAACTATGAGAAGGATTGGTGGTGCTGTTTTGAGATGATGGCCTTTATGTTAGTGGGATCACAAATCCATTTTGCCTGACACATTCTGCGTGGATTATCATGGCTTCTATTTTAGGGCCTAAAATTGCTTGCTTTTTATTTAATTGCAGATGCTGCAAATTGAGGACTGGCAGAAGCTGTCCCTTCCAATGACTTATCAAGAATTTTGGCAAATGCACAGTTTGGCCACTGATAGTTCCTTCAGTCAGAGTTACTTCAATAAAAGGGGCATGTTTAGTTGCTGAATAAAAATTCGAGGTTTATTTGGAGAATTTAAACATTCATCCCAAACAGTGGCGTTGTCAAGTTTAAGCCCCAAAATACTTCCCAGCTACCTTTGTAGATTTTTTTCTGTTGGCGTGGTAATTCTAGATCCTGAGGAAATGGTTACTTTGATTTCTGTTAAATTTAGTTAAATTAAATAGTTAAATAAAAATAGTTAAATTTATCCCTTTTTCTGACTGCGTTTCTGCAAAAAGAAATTGGCTGTAAATAATTTAAAAGCAGCAATTATTAAAAGAATTCTAGTTAATAATATGTTGTTGCCTCATTGATCTCTAATTCAAGAAAGACCGCTTACTCTGAAAACTGGTAAAGGCTAGTGGGATCAGTGTTGCTATTAGGACATTTTAGAGTTTGGACTGCCCCCATTTTTATTTTAAAGTGTTAACATGTATTGCTTCGTTTAAATTCAAAACGTGGCAAGCAGGCCTTCTGCATTGGGAAGACCCTCTTGTTCATTCTTCTGAATTGGGCCCTAGACAGACCTTTGCCCCAAAGTCCTGCTCTGACTGCCCCGCAGCGTGGTATCCTATAGCCCTCTTTCAAATGTTTCCAGGACTGGCACTTTGGGGGATTGGTGTTGTGGAGCCTTAGCAGAGAGAGGAGAGCTGCCAACCCACGGTGCCTCCTGACCCTCATGTTCTTCCTTGTTGTAAGTGCTTCTTCCCTCCCCTGAGTGAGCAGGCAGGGAGTCACAGAAGCAAGCAGCACTAACGGCCAGAGAAAATGGTCCAACCAGCGAGCAACAGAGGTGGGAAGGTGGTAAGCCCACCGAGGGCACCCTCTGTTTGCTTGGTACCTAAATAGGTCGTCATTCAAGCTTCCAGCCCATTGTATCTTGACAGCCTGTAGTAGGTTTAGCTGTTTGTTTGGGAACGGGAAATTGTGAGGTGGGGGAGGGACAAAAAGAGCAGCATGTGCCTCCGGACAGGGACAGTTCAGCAGCCCCCAATTATTGTTCAGCTACAAGTCAGACATAGAATGGCAACTCGGCTCCCAGACCTCTTAACACTGTCGCTGTTGGGGAATGCTAAAAGTGAGAGGAGAGACAAACCATAGAGAAAGAAGTTAGAGCAATCAATACCAAGCAGGGTATTGTATCCCCTGCATCTGGGAAATTGCACAGCTATTCCAAGTTGTTGTCTTTAATTGATTTTATCAGCTGGGGGGGGGGGGGAAGATGAACACGAAAAAAATGAGAGGTGTTTTCCTGTTGTTCCACGACTTTATAAATTACTTGGATGAAGGAGTTGAGATGCTCTTACTAGGTCCAAATCAGAAAAATTAACTACAAACCCCCAAATTTGGGATCCTTTCCAAACTGGTGCCAAAGCTTGGCAGATTTTTTGCAGCAGAAAGTTTGACACAGGTTTGGCGGTGTTATAAGAATTTAAGGTCTCATATGAATTAAATGTTCATAAATTTACAAGACAAACACATAGATAAGTATATAAACCACATGTCTGAAATAGTGCAGGAGAGCAATCCTGAAACCATTTTGACTCTCCCAAATGTTTCTCTGCAAGGAGGAAGGAAATGGGAAAGCCTCTCCATTGTCTTGTGCTTACCTGTCTTTAGGGCATCTTTGTGTATGAATAGGGTGAGCCTGTGACCTGGATTCAGGAACTAAGCATTTAGCATTGCAAAAGGAATGGCCAGGCTGCCCAGGTAAAGCAATCAAGTGACCATTATCAGTATCCTGACAAAACAGGATTTCTGTTGTAGACCACCCCCTGTAATGTATTTCTGCTGTAGCCCACCTCCTCCTGTGATGTATGTATGATGTTTTGGGGGTGGTGGTCTTGAACAGGGACGCGGGTGGCGCTGTGGGTAAAACCTCAGCGTCTAGGACTTAGAATCATAGAATCATAGAGTTGGAAGAGACCACAAGGGCCATCGAGTCCAACCCCCTGCCAAGCAGGAAACACCTTCAGAGCACTCCTGACATATGGTTGCTGATCACATGGTCGGCGGTTTGAATCCCCGTGGCGGGGTGAGCTCCCATTGCTCAGTCCCAGCGCCTGCCAACCCAGCAGTTCGAAAGCACCCCCGGGTGCAAGTAGATAAATAGGGACCACTTACTAGCGGGAAGGTAAACGGCATTTCCGTGTGCTGCGCTGGCTCGCCGTGTGCCTCGTCACGCTGGCCACGTGACCCGGAAGTGTCTGCGGACAGCGCTGGCTCCCGGCCTCTAGAGTGAGATGAGTGCACATCCCTAGAGTCTGTCAAGACTGGCCCATACGGGCAGGGGTACCTTTACCTTTACCTTGAGCTACAGGGCAGGCAATTTCAAAAGTCTACATAAGGGCTTGCATACCGTTCTGGGTTCCTCTTCCTTCCTGCATGTGGTGAGTGGGGACCCTGTTGCCAGGGGTAGAGGAAGGGTCCGCCCTGGGTGTCATCACTGAGGGGGGTGACATTCAGCGCGCCACCCGCCTGCAACTCCCAATTCTACCCCGAGCTGTCGGGGGAAGGGGCGGAGCTGCACCACCTTGCCGGTGGCCTTCCCCCTTTGTTTTGACAGCTCAGGGGAGGCTTGGTAGTCACGGGGCGGGCAGTGCACCATTGCCCCCCTCTCACGGGCTGCTTCCGGGGGCGGAGCCTCCCCGAGCTGTCAAAAGGAAGGGAGGAAGGCTGCTGGCAAAGCAGCACAGCTCCCTCCCCCCACCCTCCCAGGAAGCCACCCGCCATGGGCGGCTTCTCAATATTCTGTGGTTGGCCTCTGTTATTTTCTCCTTCTGATAGGGAACCCACTTAAGGACTCTGTATGGGCTCTTGGATACCCCTTAAAGAGCAGGTTTTTTCTACATCAGAGGGGACCCCATATTTTGGGGTTCAGAGTTAATGTTAAGTACGGACCCCGTGTTTGATGTATCAGTTGCTCAGTTTGTTGGGTGCTGCGAAGCTTGGGGGGTCTCAGTGCAAAATGTTACAAAACAACTGCAACAGTTTGGCACAGGTTTGGAGAGGATCCCAGATGTTGGGGTTTGTAGTTAATGGGCCCAGCCAAATCTGTTGGTGTGTTAAATAGTTGCAAGGTTTTGATCTAGTGCAGAGCTGCTCATCAAGCTGATGAAGAGCATGGTCTTTTTAAGTTAAATCTGTGGCTTTTCTTAGATAGACGTTACCTGATCAAAGAGAGGTCAGCAATAGCTGTCTGTATTCACTTGGAATTCCTTTAGTGCTACCAGAGCAGCTATGTGGAGCACTCCAAAATAATTAACACCCAAGTCCATGAACATGTCACACAGGGAGAGGCTTAGATGTCTGGAAAGACCACAGGGACTTCCAGAGACATTCTGTGTTTTGTCTTTAAGGCAGGTGTGTGCTTTGGCACCTTTATACACAGTCAGATATCACCAAATATCCTTGGTGGTTAGAATGTCCCCTGAAATCTTAACCTGCAAAGCAACCCTCCTTTGCTTGCTTAGTGCATTCAGGCCACATCTAGACCATACATTTATGGTGTATGGCTTCCCCTAACGAACCTCGGAATGCTGTCTGGGAATGGAAAGTCTCTGTGAGGGATAGACTACAGTTTCCAGGATTCGGGGGGGGGTGACTGTTAAAGCGGTAGAGCCAGTTAGTATTCATTGATGGTATTAATGCAGCTTTTATGAATTCTTGGTTGATCTTCTCCTTGCATGTTGCACTCTGCCTTGGTATATTTTTATGAAAGTGTGGCTTATAGATTCATAAATAAATACTGTGCTTTAAATGCATGGTGTAGATGTGACCTCAGTTTACCGCACTGCTCTTTGCCACAGTTTTGTAACTGCCAGTCTGGAGTTTGGTTGTGATTTCTGAGCTGTGAGACAAATCAGATTGCAAGAGCCTCCTTCAAAGCCTCTCTAAGAAATTCCACTTAGAAATGCTTGTAATTTGCCAGGCAGCATTCAAGAGGAATGTTGTGACAATTTCTGAGGGAGTTGGCCTGCTTTTTCAATGCAAAACCCTCCTGTTTGCATAAAGTAGGATGTGCTAATCTTTTTGTTCTCTTTAGCTCCCCTTTCATGGCCCCTACAATGTGATTGACTTTCTGTTGTGTTTACCTTGTACTAGATAAAAGTCACTTCAGGCAGCAGAAGTGGTTAGTTTGTTAGTTAAGGAGTTCATTGGGAAAGAAAGAAAAAATGTGTAAGTCTTGGCTGCTTTTGTTCAAAGTATTATAGATTCTGACCATGCATGATTTCAGACAGAGAAAGATAAGCCCCCCAGATACAATGTTGCTGGTTATTATTTTTGAACATAGAGTCACCTACAGTCCACATGTTTTGGTTGCCATTTTCCCCAACATCCCTCAGATGAAAATTTCTCACTCCCCCCCCCCCCACTGACCCTCCTTGATCCCCCCACATTTTTTGCCATCCCCCTGCAGAGCATTTCCTACCCCTTGCCTGCTGTCTAGCAGCTGCTGCAAGTTGCCCAAGGGAGGAAGCCGGAGGTGGCAGCCACGGAGAGACCAGGGAGAGGCAGCGGGGTGCTCCCTCACAGTCACTCAGGACAATCCCTGGCTCAGGTTCCTCCCTGAGCTTGGCGGCACTGGAGAGGGGGAAATCCAGGATCAAATCAGAAGCCGGGATGTCTTCCGTAATTCTGGGTCTGTCCCTGGAAAATTGGGACACTTGGTGGGTATGTGGTACTGGAACATGTTATACTGGTTTAACTAAATGTTTATTGCACTTAATGAGGCTTCCATATTTGTATATTACATACAGGATGTTTGATTAACATAACGTGCTCCAAAACTAATTGACGGCTTCCAGAAATGAGCAGCCCATAAAAGGAGGTCGTGTTTAACATTTGCTCTCAGCGTGGCCAGTCAGCTGCCTGTGGGAAGGCCAAAAGGGAGCCCTGAGCCCAGCAGCACTCTGACAGCGGAGGCAGAACACAGCCATTGGGGCTCATAGCTAGCGATGGCCTTATCTCCCATGAATTGGTCCCACTCTCTTTTGGAGCCATCAACAGTTGGGCTGTTAGGCTGCTGAACGGAAAATAATATAGTGTAACTGACTTTCAGGGTTGGTGTGTTGTGCAACAAGCACACAGAGTGCAATGGGAGTGGGGAGGCTTGGTTAATTTCATTGTACACAGGTCGTACATTGACAATAAAGGCATTATTATTATAATGATAGCCATCACCACTTCTTGGGTTAGTAGCCACCATAGCTCAACCACATGGTGCATGAAAAAGGGCCTCTGTCTGCCCTGAACCTTCCCACGTTCACCTTTGTTGGATGTCCTTGAGTTATGAGACGGGGAGAAAAAGTTCCTGTCCATTTCCTCCACATTTTGCATAGCTGTATACACCTAAATCATGTCGTCCTCTCATCACCTTTTCTCTAGATTTAAGCCCCCAAATGTTGTAGCCTTTCCTTCAAGGGGAGTTGGGTATAAAAAGCATTAAACAGACTGTAGCCAGGTCTTGACTACTGGCAGTTTCTGGAACGTCCCGGCCTCCTATTTGCAGTGTCCCCCCCACCCCACCCTGGCCCGTGAATCCACAGGCACAGATGCTTTGGCCATGACTTCACCAGATGACGCTGCTTTAATACTGGTGGTTCTGGATGTTTACAGGTCTCACCTGTGGGATGTGACTGACAGTTTCTTACACTCTCTCACACACCTTGCCATGCCAAACAGCATGAGGTAATTGCATGGGAGGAATTCACACTTCTTCCCAAGCACCTGGTGGGATCGGGTGTAAGTCTTTGGATGTTTAGTTTGTATGATACAATGAAGGCCATTCTGCTGGAAGTGGAGCAGTGCCAAGAGAGCAGCCACAGCCAACCCATGGTGTGTGGGGGGGATTACCCTTTGAAATATTTTGCCCCCTTTCCAATTTTCCATTATTTTATTTTTTTAGAAAGCCTGTTTATTGGCAGTGAAGGATAATGGTGCCAAACGTACTCTGTTTCTGAGCAGTGAGGTAAACTTGCTCTTATTTTCCACTTGTTATAAGAATTCTAAGGTCCCAAATATAAAATAAATGTTCATAAATGTACAAGGCCAATGCATACATAAGTGTATAAACCATGTGTTTGAAATAGTACAAGAGAACAATCCTGAAGCCATTTTGACTCTCCCAGTGACCTCAGATATTCCTTTGCAGTGAGGAAGGAAATGGGAAAGCCTATTGTCTCTTTGCTCAAATCCTATCTTAAGGGCATCTTTGTGTGTGAATAGGGTGAGCCTGTGACCTGCATTCAGGAACTAAGTTTTTAGCATCTCAAAAGGAATGGCCAGGCAACCCAGGTGGAGCAGTCAGTGACCATTGTCAGGTATCCTGACAAAACAGGATTTCTGTTGTAGACCACCCCCTTTTTATGTATTTCTGCTGTAGCCCGCCTCCTCCTGTGATGTATGTATGATGTTTTGGGGGGTGGTCTTGAGCTACAGGGTGGGCAGTCTATATAAGGGCTTGTGCACTGTTGTTCGGGGTTCCTCTCCTCCCTCCCTGTGTGGGGTAAGCAAGGAACCCTGTTGCAACAGTTTAATAAAGATCAGGCTTATTAGCTGTTTCTCAATATTCTCTGGTGGGCCTCTGTTATTTTCTCCTACCGATAGGAAAACTACATATGGGCTCCTGGATATCCCATAAGGGAAAAGGAGCTGTGTTTTGTTGCCAATGAGTGCAAAGACACTATGACAGACTCATAGAACTGTGGAATTGGAAGGGACCCCAAGGGTCATCTAGTCCAACCCCTTGGGATGCAGGAATCTCAGGTGGCCATCCAGGCTCTGGTTTAAAACCTCCAAGGAAGGAGAGTCCACCACCTCCCGACAGAGCGTTCCACTGTCAAACAGCTCTTACTGTCAAAAAGTTCTTCCCGATGTTCAGGCAGAATCTCCTTTCTTGTAACTGAGATCCATTGGTTCCTAGCCTTCCAAGCAGCAGAAAACAAGCTTGCTTCCCGTCCCCATGTGGCAGCCCTTTGAAGCTGGCTCTCCTGTCTCCTCTCAGTCTCCTCTTTTCCAGGCTAAACATGCCCAGCTCTCTCACCCATTCCTCATAAGACTTGGTTTCCAGAATTATTATAATCCATTCTAATCAACATTGAAGGTCATTTGACTGAAAGGTGGGATATAAATCCTCTAGATAAATAATGAGAGCCCAGCCCAGTGTACAGTTAAATGAAGAAAAGTTCAGCAATAACACAAAGGAAGAACCATCACCTCCATCTCAAGTCTGCAGAGTTACTGGCCTCGTGTGTGGTCCTGCACATATGGCTACGGCTTCACCTCAATTTCTCCCAGTTTATAAAATAACCATCAATAATAGTGGTTGCCTGTCAAGGTGAGAACCATGATCACACAGAAACAGGGCTGATAATTGTCTTACATATCATAGGCAGATCCCACAATGAACAAATATTGGGGGAAAGTTCAACTTCCATTTGAACTCCCAATAGTTGTGTTGAGTTTTTCTGGAAACAAAGTTTAGAACTGGATTACTAGCCAGAAGGGAAGCTCTTCTTAATGGAGAAAGAAGGGACTGTATTTTTGGACAGCTGGCTGAGAAGGTTATGGAATATTGGCTTGCAGACTTCAGTGACATTTTTAGTCTGGTGCATAAGGAGAAATAAAAGCAAATGTTGGATGAATTACATTAACTATCGGAATCCCTCTTACAACTAATGTCCAACCAGATATTCTGGAAATGTTAAATCCAGTGGGAAATAGTGGTGATGATAATAAATTGTTTGATTGCATCCTTTAGCAAGATTTTCTTTCCCGTTTTTACAATCTCATGGATCAGTGTTACTGAAAAAATATTAAAACAAATTAACATCCCCCCCCCCAAACAATAATGCATCACGACTGCAATCCTATGCATTGCTTAAAGGTAAAGGTACCTGTGCTAGGAATTTTGATGTCATAAAGGTAAAGGGACCCCTGACCATTAGATCCAGTCGTGACTGACTCTGGGTCTGCAGTGCTCATCTCGCTCTATAGGCCGAGGGAGCCGGCATTTGTAAAACCAGAGCAGAGCAGAGCCGGCATTTGCAAAACCAGAGCAGTGCACGGAAACGCCATTTACTTTCCCACCGGAGTGGTACCTATTTATCTACTTGCACTTTTGACATGCTTTCAAACTGCTAGGTTGGCAGGAGCAGGGACCAAGCAACGGGAGCTCACCCCGTCGTGGGGATTCGAACCGCCAGCCTTCTGATCAGCAAGTCCTAGGCTCAGTGGTTTAACCCACAGCGCCATGTTAAATGTTCATAAGTGTACCAACCAAGCACGTACATAGATCAGCACAGGAAGACCGACCTGGAACCATTTTTGTGTCCCAAACTGACCAAATGTTTTCTCTGCAAGGTCAAAGGAAAATGGAAAAGCCTCCCCATTGTCTTTTCCTTCACAAATCCTGTCTTATGCCTGTGTTTGAATAGGGTGATCCTGTGACATGGCCCAGGAACTAAGTATTTATCATTACAAAAGACTGGCCAGGCTCCCCAGGGTATCCAGTCAAGTAAGCAGGCAATCCAATCAAGTGACCATTAAACAGGTAACCTGTCAGAAGAGATAAACAAGTCACTCAGATTTCTGTTTTAGACCGCCTTTTCTGTGATGTAGGTATGATGTATGGAGGGGTGGTCTTGAGCTCCAGGGCAGGGAATTTCAAAAGTCTAACCATTGTTCTGGGTTCCTCTTCCCTCCTGTGTTGTGTGGTGAGTGAGGACCCTGTTGCAAAAGATCAATAAAGATCAGGCTTACTAGCTGCTTTGCTTCTCAATATTCTCTGGTTGGCCTCTGTTATTTTCTCCTACCAATAGGGAACCTATGTAAGGACTCTATATGGGCTCTTGAATACCCCGTAAGGGAAAAGGGCAATTTTGTTTACAACATACTCCTGACCATTAGGTCCAGTCGCGGACAACTCTGGGGTTGCACACTCATCTCGCTCTATAGGCCGAGAAAGCCGACATTTGTCCACAGAGAGCTTCCGGGTCATGTGGCCAGCATGACTAAGTGAACCATTCTGGTGAACCAGAGCAGTGCACGGAAACACCATTTACCTTCCTACCGGACTGGTACCTATTTATCTACTTGCACTTTGACGTGTTTTCGAACTGCTAGGTTGGCAGGAGCTGGGACCAAACAACGGGATTCGAACAGCCGGCCTTCTGATGGGCAAGCCCTAGGCTCTGTGGTTTAGACCACAGTGCCACCCGTGTCCCCCTATCAGTAAATTGCATTGAACTTCCTGGGACTTCTGCTTTTGAGTGTACATAAATAGGATTGCATAGCAAATCATGCTGGCAGCCATTTCTGACTTTTAGGGATATACCTGAATGATATGCATGTTTCTGAAACAGCTGTTTGTCACAATCTCACTTTGAAGTCTTCAGAAATGTAGCACATGGAGAGAGGTTGGAACTTGTAGCTTTCTGAGCTGGTACATCCAACTGCTAACATTCTGCAACAGACCTGAGGCACAGCAGCTGCACTGGACGCTTCTCTTTCTCTCAGTTGGTGCAGGGAGGTGTGATGAAAGATGAGATGGGAACAGCCACAGAGTCCTAAGTGGGGTTGTCATGTGTCCTCTTTTCCCAGGACACATTCTCTTTTTCAGGGGTAAAATCTCTGTCTGGGTGGATTATTTAAATTTACCTAAATGTCTTTGGCTATACTTTCTGGATGAGACATAGCCATAACAGGTGGCTGAAGACTTGCTTTCCTCTTCTCCTGCCCCCCTCAGTAATATATCACAGCTTCTATAGCCTACGTATAGTAGGGGAATTATTATTATTATTATTATTATTATTATTATTATTATTATTATTATTATTATTATACCCCACCCGTTTGGCTGGGATTCCCCAGCCACTCTGGGCAGCTCCCAACAGAATATTAAAAACACAATAAAACATCAAACATTAAAAACTTCCCTAAATAGGGCTGCCTTCAGATGTCTTCTAAAAGTCAGTTGTTCATTTCCTTGACATCTGATGCCATTCTGAGGCCATTCCACAGGGTGGGCGCCACTACCAAGAAGGCCCTCTGCCTGGTTCCCTGTAACTTCCCTTCTCACAGTGAGGGAAACAGCAGAAGACCCTCGGAGGAAGACCAGAGTGTCCAGGTTGAACGATGGTGGTGGAGACGCTCCTTCAGGTCTACTGGGCGGGACCATTTAGGGCTTTAAAGGTCAGCACCAACACTTTGAATTGCGCTATGAGAGTCATCATAAAAAGGTAAAGGTACCCCTGCCCGTACGGGCCAGTCGTGTCCGACTCTAGGGTTGTGCGCCCATCTCACTTAAGAGGCCAGGGCCCATCGCTGTCCAGAGACACTTCCGGGTCACGTGGCCAGTGTGACGAAGCTGCTCTGGCGAGCCAGCGTGGCACACGGAAACACCATTTACCTTCCCGCTATAAAGTGTGATGCCTATTTATCTACTTGCACTTAGGGGTTCTTTTGAACTGCTAGGTGGGCAGGATCTGGGACCGAAAGACGGGAGCTCACCCCACCGCGGGGATTCAAACAGCCGACCATGCGATCGGCAAGCCCTAGGCACTGAGGTTTTACCCACAGCGCCACCCGCGTCCCTGAGAGTCATCATAGCATCTTCTTTTTTGCTCTTCAAAATATGGCAACCCTACCTTTCTGGATCTGTTTATAAACCCTGGTCTTTGATTCCCTTTCCTGCTTCCCTGTTTCCTTCACCCAGGCACCTAAGGAAGACTGGCTGGGGTGGGTGAGCAGGGCTTCAGCAGCAGATTAATTCCACCCTGTTTTTGCAAAGAGCCTTTTCCTGTCCTGCTCCAAAGTATTTAAGAATTGTGCTTTGATTTCAACAAAGAATAATCAGTTGGCATTGGAGGGGGTATCTCTGCTCTGCTGATGCTACTCTTCTATCACTGTGGGTGCTGGGAGCTGCATCTGGAGTACCCTTGAACAATTGGTGCTATTGCAAGGAGCATTTTCATGTGTTGCTGCCTTTGGCAGACGGATACATCTTGTGTTTGGCCGCGAAATTGAGCTGACCTTCTGGGAGCATTTCTGCTGCTCCTGCCATCAGTGAGTCAGAGAGGTCAGTTGGCATTAGGGAGCCACGGTGGGATAAATGTTTCCCCAGCCACCTCCACTCCGTTTTCCCTTAACAGCTGCAGCATGCATACATAATATTATCGTAAATACATTGTACGAAAGGGAAAAGGAGCTGAGAGGAAGGCGTGTTTGGCAGATCCGCACTATGATCAACTCCCACCTAGAAACCTATGCCCCCATTGTAGAAGGACATGTGGATATTCATGGAAGACAGTCTTACTCAGCTATGGGTGATCAACAAAGAAGGAGGAGCAACATTGCTATATCTAATATAGAGGTCATTTGAGGCCGGCCAAGCCCTTCCAAGGATATTCCATTCCATTCCATTTTCTGTCTACCTCCTCAGTCAGTTGGCATTCAGTGACCACTGAACATACTCATTCCTCACCGGACTGTTATGGTGGGGATCCTTCCCTTGGTTGGGTTCTCTCCCCCCCCCCCCGATATTTTTTAACCACAATCTGCAAACCTGGGGGTTCCTCCAAGCCTAGTGATACTTTTCTTTTGTGCATGGATGTTGCTGTTTTGGCTACATACAGAGATCCACACTTAGGGGCTGATTTCACTATTAGTACATGGGAATGGGGTGGGTATTTATATTTTTGGAGCGAACATTTCCACATGCTTTATTCATTATGTGCTTCTCCCACGTTTCCTCCGTAAGGCTCAAGGCAGCCTGTGTGGTCCCTTCCCCATTTTCTTCCCACAACAATCCAGCGCAGCAGTTTAGGATGGAAAAGGATGGCAGGCACAAGGTCTGTGCATTTTGTTGCTGGGACGGGTGTGGATCACACTCTAACGACTGCACCACACTGGCTCTTCCAGAGTTTGGGATGCATTAAGCCAGCCATTGGTTCCCCATGAAGGAGATTTGTATAAAAACCTGCACACATACGGGGTCTGTGCCCCTGCATCCACAATGATGTCTGGTTACTGCTTTTCTAGTGCCTGTTTTGGCCGCATTTGTTTACCCGATGCTCAGCTGCTCTCTGTGAATATTCCTAGAATGTTTCTTATTTAAATGGCCATTGCTGCCTCTGGCTTGTAGCAAATGGCTACCGTAACAGCAGCTGACTTTCATCTAGCAACTCACTTTCTACTGTGGGGCAAGGGCATTCCTTTCAGCCCTCTCCTTCCCCTCCAGGTACATACATAATTTTATTTGTATGCCACCTTTCCATAGTTAAAACCATGCTTAAGGGGGCTTGCAACATGAAAAAGACTTAATTTCAACATAACGAAAGTAGTTGTAAAAAAAACCATCAACAAGTACACAACCAAACTGAGTAATTTCCGCATAAATCAGAATAAGATCTAAAAGATGCAAAAAAATTATGGTGCCCACGCCAACACACATACACACACCCCATAGCAATCCCCCAGCCCAAGAGTGTTCAGCATCCTCAGCTGCTGTAGCTGAAGTCCGTTGGGGCCTGGCTCTCCCAGGCCAGGTGGGGGAAAGCCTGCAAGGCAGGGAGGAGATCTTCCAAGACTCGCAGCCAAGATGCTTTCTGTGCATGGAACATGGAAGCTTCCTTGGGGAGGAGGGGCAAAGTGTTCCAGGCTGCAGCAGGCTGTGCCTAAGCCAAAAGTCCGATACTCAAGGTTGAAGTACCCAAGGCTGCCCAGAGGTGGCAGTGTAACCCTGTGTGCTAGAGTCTTGAGCAGGCGGCCAGAGCGCTATTGTTGGAAGGCTGTGCAGGCCTGCATAGGAGAAAGAGTTTATGGGGAGTGCCTGCCTAGAGCTGGCCTATCCATTGCAGCAGGCCAGGGGCTTTGAAGCTTTCTCGCAGGGTCCTTCCCCAGGCCAGTGCATAATAGCTCAAGGGAGAGCTGCCACAGCACAAGGGCAGCTTTTAAAAGCAAAACCCTCTTTGTTGAGGGGGTGGGAGGGACGGGCTCCTATATGTCAGGGAGAGGTGGGTGGGCTATGTGAGGCATCAGGCATAAGCCTGCATTTTATTAATGTTTGATCAGGACTTGTATATTAAAGAGGGCTTAGATTTTCAAAAGTAGATTTTCAAAAGTATTCATGCCAGGCAAGAAGGCTAGCTGCTTAAGAAAACACTGATAGTGTTTTCTTCCTCTTAGACAAGGGGCCCCTTTTGATTTATAGCAGAAAACAATTCTCAAAGTCATAAAAGCTGAAATTACAGACTAAAAGCAGGACATTGACCCTACATGTTACAGAAGATAACAAAGGCAGAGATAAATATAATTAGGAATGGGCAAATAGTAAAATGATACCATGGGCCTCTCTTAAACCTTGAGCTGTATTTTCTAAGGCCAGAGGTAAATGGGAGAAAAAACATCTAGCTGACAGAGAAAGAGAGGCTTTTTGGGAAGTCTTTTTAAAGCATCTAGCTGGGAAGTCTTTTTAAAGCATCTAGCTGGGAAGTCTTTTTAAAGCTGTTTCTTCCTTAAACAGATAATGGGAAAAGCAGCTTGCTGAAGGGGGGGGGATGTAAACTGAAGAGCCTTCTTCTGAAACTGTTTTAAACTGAGTTCCTTCCTTTCTACTTTGAGAAGCTTTATTCTTTTAAAAGGTTACCTATGATAATGTATGAAATATATTAGCTTAAATATATTGGCTTAAATGTAATTATGCAAAGGATTTAACAAATGCTAGAAGAGTTGTATTTATCTTGAAATTAAGTCAGCCACCAGTTTAGCCCTCTTGCCAGACAAGAAGACGCCATCAAATGCTGTCCTGATATATTAGCTGTCAGACATTTGTTTAGAAACCTTCAAATGAAGGATATCTTTCAATGTTGATGTGAAACTCAAGATCCTTGACATATGTTTAAGATAAAAATTTAAGATTAACCATTTGTTTTAGAAGGCAATAGGGCAAGGAGGGCAAGAGGTGAGCTGGTAATTAAGATTCCTTGTTGAGACACATGTAAGATATATTACTACTTATTTGTCATTTATAGATGTAACAATATATAGCTGTTTGTGTTCCTTATAAGGACAGAAGGATATGGGTGTATCTTTTTGTGATTGGTTATAGCAATCAGCCAATAGGAAATCCAACCAGGCTGATTGGACAGAGGCAGCCCAAGGAGGAGCAAAGGGGGCTGGATTAAGGGAATATAAGGGCTGGCCATAATGGCAGGGGCCAGGCCAGAGCTTGGTAACCATATACCACTGTGCCTCTCATTTATTTGTCTGACAAATAAATAATTATTTTAAATTCTCTATTGCTGCGTTGAATATTTCATTCCAGCTAAGCGTTAACCACAAGCAGGGTGCTACATATGGTTGCTGAGTAACTGGCACTTTGTGCATGCTCAGAGGGACTCTTATTACTGTACAGATTTGAAAGCAGCATCCTGTCAGTGGAAAGGTATGTTCTGGAGATGAATGGCTGTGGCCAAGGCTGGCTCTAGCATTAGGCAGAGTGAGGCAATGCTGCTTGGCGGCAGATGCTGGAAAGCAGCAGTGGTAGCCCCCCCCCCCTCCGGGCATATTCTTGAGCCTGCTGATCCCCACTGCTAGAGATCAGAGCTGTGAGAGCTGCAAACCCTCAGGAGCAGTAGAGGATCCCGTCACACTGCTAGGGAGGGTTGAAGTAGAGTTGCTTTCCTGAGCAAATAAGTGTATTTTAAAATGTTCAGCCTGCCATATTGATTCAAAATGACATTCAATTGTAACTGAATACAGACCAAACCTGCTCCTGGATCTTGGGAAGGAAGCATTGTGCAAAATTTGGTTGCGATATCTTAAGTTGTATCAAAAGCATAGAGAACAGACAGACAAACAACTTTCAAAATAAACAGTAGATGTATTATTAATAATTATTAAATTTATATACCACCTTCATCCAAGGATCTCAGAGCAGTTTACAACATCCTGACGTGTTTGCAAGGAGATGGGCACCCACACCATCTGTTTAAAGCATTCTGATACCACTTGAACAGTCATGGCTCCCCCCAAAGAATCCTGTGAACTGCAGTTAGTGAAGGGTGCTGAGGACTACATTTCCCAGCAACCTGAACAAAACTGAGGTTCCTGGTTGGCAGGGGGGAGCCTTGACTGTTAAAGTGGTGTAGGAGTGCTTTAGTCACATGGTGTGGATGTGACCAGTGTTTGCTCTTTATTGAGCATTCATTCTGCTTTATTTGTAGGTTGGTTAGACAGTCATGCAACTGTTCTCTCTCACTTGCCAATGCATTTCCCCATCAATTTGCTTTGTGGGATTGTTAACGCAGGAGCACCATATGCATGTCAATTATGCCACTTGAATTTTCTGAAACATGACTGAATCGCACCCGAGAAGTGGAAGTGTCTCTGGAAGCATCCTAAGAATCAGCTGCCAGCAGTGTCTTCTTCTGCCCGTGGGGTGGGGGTGGGCGGGCGCTGCATTGCCCTTCATCTCTGGGCTGGCCCTGGCTGTGCCACCAGAGGTGGTTCCATGGCAGCACTTGCCCCGGGGATAGGCATATGGCTGGCTGGGCGGGAAGAGGGAGAAGAGGCTCCTTGGCCATGCCAGGACGATTCAAAAAGTGGGTGAGGAACTTGGGGCCTTTTGGATGCTATAGGACTCCAACTTCCCCCATCTCTGTCTGGGCTCGGGATGATGGGAGTTGGAGTCCCAAAAGGCCCCAGGTTCCCCACTCACACTACAGCGAATGCAAGGTGAAAGGGGTGGGGTGGTAGTGGTGGAGGTCTGAGCAGCCTGGTTGTTAAGGGTCCCATGCCAAAGGATGCAAAGACTGGCAATGTCTGGAGGGAAAAGAGAGAAGGAAAGGGTGCACAAACTTTGCCTCTTAGCATTGGCAGGAGGTTTGCTCCCCTCCCCTCCCCATCCTTAGCCCCACCACTGCCTTTAATCCAGCTGCCTATTACAGCTCTGATGACTTAAGGCCAGGATTGTGGCTCCATGCAAAGGGCAAGAATGTTTGCCTTCTGAATCAGGGATACAAACTTTGCCAGCGCATATATTTGGAGAGGGGGGGAGGGTGTCACACAGCCAGTGGTAGATCTATGACACAGCATTTTTCTGCATGTCCACAGAGAATTCCCACAGTGACCTCACTAACTGGACAGCTCAGTGTGTAGGTGGTTCTAGCTACCCACAGAAAAGCGTCTGGCTTGGACCTGTGGGAAGATCCCAAGCTCTTCCTTTTCAGAGCCAAGCAGCTCATCGGCTGGGGAATTGACTAACTCCAAGACCGTGGACCGCGGCTGCTTCTTTGCCCTCTGCTTAAGAAGGCATCTATGATTTCAAAACACCAGAGCTTCTGCTCTGCCTGAGCTGAGAGAGCAATCCAAAATCAGGACAGGAATCCTGAACAGGGGCTGGGGGAATCGTGTATACAAATAGCAAACTCGTTTTTTGAATGTGGATTCTTAATACGTAGCAAAAACAGCACTGTCCATGAACACAGGGAGAGGTCAGGCTCAGGAAAAACCCAGCTTTGGCTCCAGTTCTGTGCCCAGGCTGTCTCACATGGCTGGGGGTGTGAAATATGTAATTATTTTTGGGTCCAGAAAGCACAAAACAAGGGCTGGCATGAAACGTAACTTTAAATCCCCAGAGATAGTCCACAGTTTGCACAGGTGTCCCAGGCCTGACTCTGCTCCAGCAGCTTCCTCGTG
Source organism: Podarcis liolepis (assembly GCF_965112155.1). Lineage (NCBI taxonomy): Eukaryota > Metazoa > Chordata > Lepidosauria > Squamata > Lacertidae > Podarcis > Podarcis liolepis. Next base: position 2,653,544 of record NC_139555.1, read on the forward strand.
ACCTTAGAGCATATCTGCAAGTTACCATCCTAGCAATTATGTGATATCAGGTGCTACCAGAAAGTGCAGGCATTTCCACTAATTCACATCAAGTCCCTGAGGGTGCATTGGCAAGATTCCGTTATATAATTGGGCAACCTGTGAACTACTTGGTGTTGGCTCTCAGATCCCAGAATGTGTCCTCTGGTGCGCAGTGACCCACATGCATCGCATTTCCATGTCCAGAGCATCATAGGCCTCTGTCCTCAACCCTGACCCTCTTCCACATTTATCTCAATGATTTACATGGGTAGAGAGATTCCTTACAAATGGGTGAAGGATATCTCAGAAGACAAAACTAACATGATGCTGAAACTTGGCAAAACGAAATGTGACAGGAAACAAAAGCAACTTTACCCATTTTGGAGCAGGGTGGAAAATTAAATATTAGTCATATAACATTAGGGACGCGGGTGGCACTGTGGTCTAAACCACTGAGCCTTGGGCTTGCCAATTGGAAGGTCGGCGGTTCGAATCCCTGCGATGGGGTGAGCTCCCGTTGCTCGGTCCCTGCTCCTGCCACCCTAGCAGTTTGAAAGCACGTCAAAGTGCAAGTAGATAAATAGGTACTGCTCTGGCGGGAAGGTAAACTGTGTTCCGTGCGCTGCTCTGGTTTGCCAGAAGCGGCTTAGTCATGCTGGCCACATGACTGTCTGTGGACAAACGCCGGCTCCCTCGGTCTACAGAGCAAGATGAGCGTTGCAACCCCAGAGTCATCCGCGACTGGGGTACCTTTCCTTTAGTATAACATTGAAGCAATATATGTGAATATGATATTGGGATTGTTGATCCACAAGCTGAGAATGAGTCAGCAGTGTGAAGAGGCAGCAGAAAAGGTTAATGCAAATTTTAGGATGAATTGATAGAATTTAGTTTCCAAGTCACTGCTCCCGTTGGGAATTCACTATACATTTAAACCACTTTAAATAGCCATAGCTTCTCCCAAAGAATCCTGGAAAGTGTAGTTTGTTAAGGGTGCTGAGAGTTGTTTGGAGCCCCATTCCCCTGACAGAGCTACAACTGCCAAAATCCCCCTCCCAAGGAACTCAGAGAATTGTAGCTGTGTGAGGGGAATAGGGGTCTCCTTAACAAAGTAGTTTCCGGGATTTGGGCGGGGGGAACATGACTGCTTTAACTGGTGTGAGTAACAGGAAGGGAGATTTTCGCTGAATTACTTGAGAGTAAGAACAGGTCAGCACTGCAGCCAATTAATAGGGAGGAGACAGCAGAGGGAAGTGGACCCAGGAGCTTTTGAAAGTGGCTGAGACAGGGCAATGTGGGCCAAGGTAGCCTCTCTGCAGGGAGATTGCGGCCATTGTGGTTTGTTCAAACCAGAGTCAAGCAGTGACTCCACTAACCACTTCCAGCCCCAAACCTGATTTGCTGAGGGAGGAAATACTGATGTGTTTAGGTGGGAATGTCTGACTAGGACTGAGTGGTCATGAAGTGAGCAGGACTGGGGGGGTTTTTCCACTAGAGTGGAATAGTTGGGAGATTTTTGCAGTCCACCATAAGCAGGGGCTGCATAAACATGAATTTAGTTGACATTTTATATCCTAGTTTAATTTTAAAAGTGAAAGGTGGCTTATTTTTCTTAAACAACAACCCAACATTAACCTGGGTCTCACAGGTTTAGCATTATGTGTGACCTCAGCAGCTTAAATAAGCTTTATTTACTTTACTGCCATCAAATTATCACCGTTGTTTGTTGTTTGCTTACGAAACTTGGTTTGTTTTACCTATGGTTTCCCATGGTGGGTGGACCCAGCACTTTTCCTTAACCATGGTTTGTTTGGCCACCCCAGATTCTCACCTAAAACTACAGGGTGGCCCAAAAGTAGGTGCGCTGCTTTAGAATCCACTTTCTTTGTTCTTGACTCAAGTTCGCTATCATCATTCACAATATCAGTAAAGAAAAATAATCCTTTCATCTGACTTTGCTATTCTTTCCAACTGCCACTTTGTTGTGTGCCAGTTATGTGTACCTATATAATCTGTCGTGATGGATTTCATTGATTCAACTGTGTACCTACTTCTGTATATCTATTTTTGGGCCACGCTGTATGAAGCACAGAGCAAGAGCAGCTGGAAAAGAAACCAACCTCCAGAGAAACAAGCCACGGTTTGTCTGATTGCCTTTGGTACAGTTTGTGGCTGTTTGTTAAACAAGCCATGGCACAGGGCAGGTGTGGGGGACCTTGGCCCTCCACTGTTGTTGAACTACAACTCCCAACAGCCTCAGCAAGCATGGGCAATGGCCAGGGATGGTGGGAGTTGTAGTCTGCAACATCTGGAGGCCTGCAGGTTCTGCACACCAGACTTACAGAGTTATTTGTGAACCAGGAAAAAGTCTGTTGAAGCCGGAGAGCATGGCAGGCATGTCTCAGGATGGAGTTCCAAGGCAGCTACAGAGGATGCCCCCCCCCTCTCTCTCTCTCTGGTGCCAAGCCAAAATACTGCAGGGCCTGATGGGATATGCAAGAGTACCTCTGCTTATTTCTTTGGAGAGAAGGGAGCACACCATTCCAAATACCGTGGCTCCCATTTTTATGTGCCTCACCCCCCGTTAATGCTTGCAGGTCCCATGATTGCGAGATCCTGAACTTCATCCTCTAATGCTCACCTACCAGTCAAAACTTTGAGTGCTACTGTGTTCATGCCTGCCACCCATTCAAAATTATAACTAGTCATGCTGCCTGCTCCATGTTGTGCATGCACAAGCCAGAGAAAAATGTGCAAAGGGAAGCGGGGGGGGGGGGGACAGGCGAGAGAGAAAGAGAGGCTAAAGCAGGGGTCCTCAAACTTTTTAAACGGGGCCAATTCATTGTCCCTCAAACATGGTCGGGGGCCGGACCATAGTTTTTTAAAAATATGTATTTACATGGAAGTCGCACCCCTATTTTTTACTCAAGAGTAGATCCGTTGACATGAGTGGTCATGCGTAACCCAGGTCCATTCATTCCAGTGAGCCTGCCCTCTGCGTAAAAGTTAAGTTGACATCACATCCCACCAGAGCACAACAACTCCTGGGTAAGTGCGCACCATGCAATGGTCACAACAATATTGTGGCAAGGTCTCTCTGTGTGTGCATAATCGCCGGCTCCGTGCAAGTGCCACACAAATCTTCTTGCAATGTTCATCCCTGCCACTTTGCACGCTCTGCTTCGCCACAGAGAGACGGAGAGCAGCCCCCCGCCTGAGGCCCAAGCCCGGTTGCCTGCAATGGTGGTGGCACCTCTTTCTTCCTCATATCCCACCCACCCAGAAAGGGGCCACGGCCGGCACAGCGGCATCAGGGAGGAGGAGAAGCAGCAGCAGGAGAAGCAGCAATGGCAGAGGAGGAGGAGGAGGAGGAGGAGGCGGCCCAGGGGAAGCCAGGGGCCCCTGCCAAACACACACCATTGCCATGGGGAAAACCCAGCTCAGGTGCTGGGGGCAGCAGCGCCACCCCTGCTCTGCTCTGCGCATCACCTCCCCTGCGCGCAGATCCAAACGTCGCAGCTTCAGATTGGCTGCAGGAGCTTTCTGAAGCCACACCAGCTTCGCCGCCCACCCAGAAGCCATGCCAGCGTCGCAGAAGTCGGTCCCCGCGCAGCGAGGCGCCCGCAGCGCACGGGACTGACCAAGTGGGAGGCAGGGTCTGCGGGCCGGACTTACGAGTCAGGGGGGCTGCATTTGCTCCCTGGGTCGTAGTTTGCCAATCCCTGGGCTAAAGGAACTGCATGTTTGGAGTGGGTGGAATACATAGGCATCATTCTCCCCCTCCACTCCCCTTGTGGCTATGCCAAACTATCCCTGTGTACCAGAAGGAATAAAAATCCTCCTTAGGTTCTCCTGGCTGCAGATGGGGAAACTGTGGTCCTCCAGATGTTGGACTACAACTCCCGTCAGTTCCAGCCAGAGTGACAGGTGGTCAGGGATGATGGGAGCTGTAGTCCAGTAACATGTGAGGACTTGACAGGAGCCCCAGCGCTGCTATAGTCTCTATTTCTGGCTCCTCAGATTGCCCTCCTCCATAAAATGGAACTGCAGTGGACCAGGAGTTCAGGACCAGCCCACTCCTGCAGCATTTCTAGAAAGGGTCCCAGGGCACTTGCCTGTATGGAAGAAGCAGTCTGATTTGGGCAATTTCCCTTCCACTCCCTAATGCTCAGTTGCTTCCCTGAAGTGAAAGAGATGCACTCTGCACGTGCTCAGAGGTCCTTTCCTCTATTCTTGCATGCAATATTATTCTGAGATTTTGAACCCTGGCAGTGAAGTCAAAGACTGAGCCCCAGAATGCTCAAGCCCCCCAATAAATGCTCCTGATTATTAACATTGAAGACTGGTCCATTAAGGCAAATTTGAAGTTCCCCATACTTACTGAGCATGACATCATAGGAGGCCTGCCAGGTCAGGCCAGTGCCCACCTGGTCCTGCATCTTGTTCTCCAAGTGGGAAGCCTGCAAGCATTCTGGGACTCAGAGGCACATTGCCTCCAACATGGGTAGAGCACAGCCTTCCTGAATTGGTCCAGTCCTCTTTTAAAGCCATCCAAGTGGGTGGCCCTCACTGCCACGTGGGGGGGAGCGAGTTCCATAGATTAATTATGTGACCTGTGAAGAAGTACTTTATGTTATCTATCCTGAATCTTCCAGCATTCAGCTTCATTGGGATGTCCACAAGTTTGAGCATTAGGAGAAAACACATTTCTCCATCTGCTTTCTCCTTGCCATGCAAAATTTTATAAACTTCTGTACGGTCACCTCTTCATTGCCTTTTCTTGGAACTGAAAAATCCTAAATGCTACAGCTTTTCCTCGTAAGGGAATTGTTCCACCCCTTTGATCCTTTTGCTTGCCCTGTTCTGACCCTTTTCCAACTCTGCAGTATTCTTTTTGTGGTGAGTATTCCACATGCCTGCCTGCCTGCCTTCCTACTTACAGCCATTCCAGCGAGTGGCACCTGCTGCCAGTTTCCTCCTCCTTGGTCTCTGTGCTGCCTCCTAGAACTGAGCAGGGAAGAAGATGGGGACAAAACAGGCTTCTGTTAGCTCTGTTTGTCAAAGGCTCTACCTCTGCCTGTCCTTGGCTCTGGCTCCACCCAGCCGAGGCCTCCCATCCTCCTGCCCTAAAGGCACCAGCCAGCATGACTTATTAAGCAAGAGAAAGGAGACAAACACCTCCCACTCCCCATACTTCTTGCTTCCCTTACCACTTTCTGCACATTCCTATGTGGTGTTGCAGAGCACTCAGCGCCTCTTTTTAAAATGGGAACATTGTCTGAAGAGATGTTTTCTAGTCCGCTGGGTGGGCACCCGCTGGCTCTCCAAGCACGCTTGCTACATCTGCTGGCTCTTTACGAGGCCAAGGAAAGCCACTGTTTCCAGCCAGGGGCATGACAGGCTGGATTTATGCTCCTTGTTGTGCCTGGGAAGTGCAAACCAGATGATGAGCTGGCAGCCTCTTTGCCTTTTGCCGCATCCAGTTCTCTGCGCCCCTTTAGCAGAAGGCTGTCCTTCCTGGGTGTTGGAGGGGATGGAGAAGCAGGAACCTCAGACACCACACACACACACACACACACACACACACACACACGGGGGTTTCTTTATTAACACAAAAAATCTCAGGAACCAGGAGGGTGGAAGAATGCATCTCTTTGGAACACATCCTCACCACCTCCTGCTGAACAACCATAGCAAATCCAGGTGCTGGAGGAAGCAGCCTGGGCCAATAGGGAAGCAGCAAATAAATCTTCTCCTCTGGGGGATGGAAAATTGCACTCTCTTTTCCAAAAAATGCAGTCCTCCCTCTCACACACAAACTGCTCTTTCCTGACTCCACTTCCATAGCTGCCAATTCTACTCATGGGTTGGCAGGCCATTAACAGTGACGAGACACTGAATGCAGGACTTGCACAGCTTGGATGCAGTGTGCCACCAGACCAAAGACAACAAGAATCCAGAGTCTTGTTCCTCCTAAGCAAAACTCTCCCCTCGAGTCTTACATTGGACTAAACTGTGTATTTTGCTGGCTTCTATGAAGCCGGAGGACAAAAGAAATCCTTCCATGTGTTATCAACGCTCCAATCTGGAGCATCGCTGGGAGCAACAGGAAGATGGCTGTGGCAGACATCTGGATGCAGTGCCTATGGCAAAAACTTGGTAAACAAATGTTCTTGGGTAATTCACGGAGTAATGTAGACTGGAAAATCTGGAATCACCTGGATTCAAAATCTGGAATCACCTGGATTCTGGAGATGGATTCTTAAACTGAGGACCAGATGAATTTATCAGAACTCCTGGAGGAAGGAAAAATCCAGAATGTGTTTGGAAAGACGATGAGGCTCCCACCATTGTCCTCTCTAGGGACTCCTCCAGATGACTTGCTTATTGCACATTCATCCTGTTTTGCTTGCACAAAGCTTACACGGAGGTTAGATTATATCTGGTCTTTATGAAGCATCTATCCTGATTTGCTTGTGGGATGTTTATATTCATACTTTGCAAGCCAAAGAACACCTGGGTTTTTAGAAAGTGGATTTGTTGCACTAGGATGAATGTGCTTTAATCCATTGTAATTGAGGAAACCTACATTTCCCAGTATGCACTTGAATCTCCTGCAAAATACTGGCAGTCGGGTGGTGCCCTTTGATTGGACTGAGGGCTGGCATGCTGCTGCAGCCTGTATTCAACAGGTAGACCTGGCTCCATGTTTCACAGGTCTCAGGCAAGAAGCTATGCATTGCCCTCCTAGTTGCATTTTACCCCATGGCAAGTGAAAACCATGCCCTTGCCAATGTACAATTGTCAGGGCATAATTGCAGCCAGCCTCAAAATAGTAGCAGCAGGAGTGTTGGATTAGCTCTGCCCCGGCACAGACAATATGCTGAGCTCCCACGCCTTGCCTCTCCCCCTACTGGCAAACAGAAGCTACCCTTGGCATTGGGAAGCCAGGATTGCAACACTGCCCTGCCTATGCCACCCTGCCAACCTGCAGATAGCACATCTGTAGTTAGGCTAGCCTTCAGCAACCAAGTGCCTTCCAGAAGTTTTGGCTACAACTCCCATAAGCCAGGACTGATAGGATTTGTAGCCCAAAACATCTGGAAGGCACCAAGGTGAGTGGCAGCTGGGTTAGCCCATCAGCCTCCTGAAATGCCAAGGTCTTTAGGTGGCATCAAGACACCTATGGCATCCAGAGTAGGAATGAAGTTTGTTGCTAGCCTAACAAACTTATCTGACCTCTTTGAAAGTAAGGTGGGATAAACATGCTAAATAATTTTCATTTTTGGTTTGCAAAATGCCTTGGTAAGGATCAAAGGAGAGAGAAAAAAAGATCAGCCATGCTGCCATCTTCAGATTCCCCACCACTGCAAGTTGAAGGATGAGCGACATCAAAGCTCCTGCAGCCAAACTGAGCAGTTAAAACCAATTAAATAGTTCTGTATTTACTAAACGCCAAATATAGAAGATTTATATGCAAACAATTACCTATCCCTTATAAACAGGATATCTTTAGACTTAAAAAAACAAAACCATCTGAGTTTATAAATATATCTTGGAGCAGAATGATTGCAGCACTAAAAATGTTCTCCCAAGATCACTGATTGTGTTTGAAGAACAGCCCCACTGGCAACTTTAAAACCCGGCAAAAGCTGTTAGTGAACTTTGGCTGGGAAAGGAAATGTGCAAAGGTCCCACTCCCCATACTGCAGAGAACATACAAAAGGGGCCCTTAATTCTTCACCCCAATAATATGTTATATTATTGTGCCTCCTGCTTGCAAGTTGTTTTCCCAACTGGTGCAGTATAAGTATGAACCAACCTTGTCAACCTGGCACTTTTCTTGAATTTAATCTTCTTTTGGCTACACATTGTGGCAGTGTTTCTTTTACATTTATTTTATATTTGTTAACATACTAATTTTAAAAAGTTTAAAATAATAATAATTTTTTATTTATACCCCGCCCATCTGGCTGGGTTTCCCCAGCCACTCTTGGCATTGGGAAGCAAAATTCAAACCCAAATGGGGCTAATGGGCTGGAGTCATGCAGATTTTAAATCAAAAGGCCAAAGTCTTTGATTTTAATCTGGCTTTCTGGTTGTTTTTCAAAGAGATGTTATCCTGCACCACTGTGCTCATTTTCATTGGCTGAAATGACCATGCCAGCATGTTGACTTGATTATTTGCAAATATCCTCAGTATATATATATTTGTGTGTGTGTGTGTGTTCTGCATGTTATGCTAACCATGGGCAAATGCAAAAATCACACTCAGCATATCCTGGAACATGATACGATGTATTATTATCATCATCTCTTTTGTCACACTCGCTTCTGTTGCAGAGAAAGTGTGCAAGAACGGTAGCCCTGCAGATGTTGTTGGACTCCATGTCCCTTCACACCCAAGCTAGCATGACCAATGGTAAGGGATGATGGGAATTCCTGGATTCAGCCTGTTGTCATCAGGCAGAATGGGGCTGAAGAGGAGGGCTTGAGGAGCTAGGCATGGAGGTTTCTTTTTTATTCTGCCTGATGAAAAGTCTTGTGTAACATAAAAAATTAGATGCTCCTTCCCCAGTGCAAGCTGGCCTGATAACACGATTGCACATTCTTTAATCTACAGTACAAGTCTGCAATGCAATTAAAGAGGAGCCAGAAGATGATTAAGAGCAGGAAACCACAATCTCCATGGATGACTTGTCACAGTAGTTGTTCCTGGGACATTTGCTCCTGAAATTTTCGGCAAAGCTGATAAATTCTTCACACTTTCTCATTCCCACCCCTAATATCCTCTGTTCTGACAGTAACTTTAAAAAAAACATTTTGTTGTTAACTGCTTTGAGAGATGCCTGTATTAGAAAAGCAATGTATAAATGTTTGTTTGGAAATGTCTGTTTGCGGCACATCTTTACTCAAAAAGGGCCAGGGCCAGGGGAATGTTCAAGTTTAATGCATGCCATACCACGTGACACACACAGCTGCATGCAACACACACCCAAGGACTCCAAGTCCCAGCCCAAAACGTCAGAGCACATGCGGGAAAAGTTAGCCTTGCCTGGAGATGCAATAGACACCAGATTCTGCTGGCGAGGCTGCAGAGGATTTAAGCCAAGTAAACAGAAACAAAGCCAGGCAGTCAAGGATTGGGGTGGGGGTGGGGAGAGGATCTGGCCAGGACCTTCCCAAGATTTGCACAAACGAATCCAACCCGGAAATCTTACACAAGAACAAAACAACATCATTAGGAAAGTAACTACTCCTGATAAAATGTCATTAGAAAACAACAGCTTAAGCCGCCCCTGGGCATCTCAAGACAAGGGAGGTCCCAGAGGTGGAGCCTATTTTGAAAGGCAAAACCAGGAAGCTTGATGGGTTCCAAATATTTTGGTCAGCTAGGAAGGTGAAAGGCTACCCTGTGGATGCTCTCAAGATGTCCTTGACAAAACTATTTAATCCAATGCTGCTTGCAAACAGTTCCTTCTCCTGGGATAGCAGTCGGAAGTGGCCCGGTTTGGAGGCATCGATCTGGAATGCCTAAAATTAAATCCTAGCTAATCCATTTATCATGGTTTTCCTGGGTTGTCTTGGAGAAGTCACTCATTTTCCATTCACTAGTTTATAAATTGAGAATAACATGCAGAGCAAAGGTCTGCATGTTTCCTTGCAAGTAAGCACTACTGTTCTCAATGTGTCTTATCATCTTCATCATTGCATGTGTAGGGCGATTTTTATGGGCAAGCCTGATTTTTTTCTTTTATTGAAAGTACTGTTATCACGCTCTTCCTCCAAGGAGCTCAGGGCTGTATGCTTAGTTTCTCCCTCCTAAGTTTATCCTCACAACAATCCTGTAAGGTAGGGCTGGGCTGCCCAAGGTCAATCAGTGAGTTTCCTGGCGGAGTGCAGATTTGAGCCCAGATGTGTATTCTGAACAAGGGGCAAGGACCCTTTGCCAGCCTGAGGGCCACATTGCTTGCAGCCATCTGTGGCTCCATTTGCATAACAAAGACTATCACAGAGATATCAAAAATTTCAGAAGTAGGACATCCATGGCTTGGCTTTTGAAAAACCGTGGGTCTGCAGTACTTCGCTAATTGAGAACCACTGCTGTAAGGGATCCCTTGCACTTAGTATTGTTTGATCCCTGGCATCTCCAGGTAGGCCTAGGAGGAGAGACCCCGCCTGAAACCCTGGAGGACTATGACAATGAATTCAAACACGGCCGACCACTAGGGACAACATTGTTCCAAGGGGCAAAGTTCACCCCTGAAGCAACATTCCTTACGGTTGCTAAAACTTCTCCTGACACAACCTTCCATGTAAAGACATGGATCCATCCCCAAAGTGAAAATATGTCCCCTGCAACCTTAAAACTCAAAACTGCAGGTCTGATATTGAGGATGAAATCTTGGGTTATGCCAAAAATTAGTAAGAAAACTGAGCTGAGTCAGATGGGGCAAAAATTCCCTCTCCCTTAAGAATTGCTCTGTACAGTACTGAGAAAGTATGACCACAGGCAAGTGTAGGCATTGGGGAAGGGCCATGGCTCAGTCGTAGTGCACTTGCCTGGCATGCAGAAGGTTCAACCCCTGGCCTCTCCAGGTAGGGCTGGGAGAGGCTCCCTGTCTGAAACCCTGGAGAGCCACTGCCAGCCAGTGTAGGCAGTATTGAGCTAGATGGACCAATGGTCCTCACTCTGTATAAGGCAGTTTCCCGTGATCCTCTGCATCCTTAAGAAGATGAGAAAAGCCCTGCTGGATCAGATCAAATACCTATGTCCTCTAGAATCTAGCTTCCCACAGTGGTCAGCCCATGGTTAGTCCACACTCCCCTAGAGACTCTCTAGTTGCAGAGGCATGCTTCCTCTGAGATTGGAGGCAACACAGCCATCCATCATGACTAGCAACCATTGATAGCCTTGTTGTTGTTTAGTCATGTCCGACTCTTCGTGACCCCATGGACCAGAGCACGCCAGGCACTCCTGTCTTCCACTGCCTCCCGCAGTTTGGTCAGGCTCATGTTCGCAGCTTCGAGAACACTGTCCAACCACCCCTTCTCCTTGTCCCCTTCTCCTTGTGCCCTCCATCTTTCCCAACATCAGGGTCTTTTCCAGGGAGTCTTCTCTTCTCATGAGGTGGCCAAAGTATTGGAGCCTCAGCTTCACAATCTGTCCTTCCAGTGAGCACTCAGGGCTGGTTTCCCTAAGAATGGATACGTTTGATCTTCTTGCAGTCCATGGGACTCTCAAGAGTCTCCTCCAGCACCATAATTCAAAAGCATCAATTGCTTTTTATAGCCTTAGTCTCCAGAAAATAGCCAAATCTCCTATCAGAGTTGGCCAAGCTGGTGGCCAGCACCAAATCTTGTGACAGCAAACACCATAGTTTTAACTGCACAGAGCAAAAGAACTGCGTCCCTTTGTCTGCCCCAAATTTCCCACCATTCAGTTTCACTGGATGACCCCTCGTATTATGGGATAGGAAGAAAACCTTCTCTCTATCCACTTCCTGCACAGTGTGCATCATTTTATTGCGTGAATGTAGGCAATAGCAACACCATCACCTAAAGAAACACCACCCACCCTCTTGTACGCACACAAATGCAGCAAACCCCACGCAGCTCCAGACCAATTCCTGGAGACGGAATGTCGTGCCCTTGACGGAATCACAGGAAACACCTTGTCCCTGGAAAGCCATGGCAGCGTGCCTGGTGCAGGGGCCTCTTCCGTCTCCTGCATTGTTTACAACACACCAAGCTGGATTTTCTTTTCTGCCTTGTGGTTGTGACCTGCGTGGTGCAAGCAGAGGGGGAAGAGCCTCATCAATGGAGCAGCTTCCAAGAAACCTATGCCTGGGAGCAGGCCCCATTGAATGTGGTGGGGCTTGGGATTGAGCTTCAGGTCCCACTGCAAGCAATGGGTCTGGTCTCATTCATTTCAGAAGGACTTGGAACAGAATCCTGCTCACGGTTACTGAGCCAAGTCCCGCTGTGATCAGTGGAGCGTAGAGTGGAGTGCACCCTAAACATACAATTTGATCTCAGTCGGGCTTAGAAAATGTGCATAGGGTTGTTCTGAAAGTATGGTTCAGTGCAATTCAGTTGGCCCGAGAATTTGATCTTGGTAAATCTTTATTCTATCAAGTCTAACAAAGTTTCTGCCATCTAGCCAATGTCTCCAGCAATGGAATAAGGCATTTGCAACCAATCAGGGATCCTAGTGGTTGTATACAGTGCTCACTCGACTTCCTGCTGTTCCAGTGGCACCCCAGAATCACATGGTCTCTTGCTGCCTCTGTTTGCCACTTATAGAGGATAATAATTTGTAAACTAGGAATGGCTGAACTTTCACATTTGTCCTCTGGACCTAACACGATGTGGTTTTTTGTTTTTAAAGCACTTTGTAGTTGAAAGGGTGCACTATCCTCTCAGGGGGAAAGCACTGTTTAAATCCGATTGCTTTCAATGGGAGAGATTTAAGCACATTCATCATTCTACCATTGAAAGCAATGAGATTGAACGCTAGCTGGGTTGTGGGCTCTTAAAATGCAAATGATTCCTGGAAGTGCTAAAGGAATAATGAGGCCTTTCCAGATAATCAATTAATCAATGCAAATTATGATAATCAAACTGTAAAGCAACCAGATGGATAACCAATTGCGAAATATGTGTATAAGCTAATTTTTCAAACATTTCCCAGACTCAGGATCAAAGGTGGAAGGGAGAATCACACACACTCTGAGCACCAAATGTTAAGTATGAACCTTCCCTTATGAAGCTGCAGAGGCAATAAGCTTCCCTTTGAACAGTTTGTTCGCACAAATGCCAAAGGAAGCTAGCTAAGCTGTGAGGTCTTCATCACCACCTTACTAACTCTGCGAACTGGGCCTCCATTGTATGATTGGGACTTTGAAATGCTAATAAATTTGCCTCACAATATCACCACCAGCCCCAGTTTCCCTTCCTTGCTTTTATCATCCTGTTGTTGTCTGGAAAAGCCTGTGTTTTGAGAAGCTCTCCTCTACATCTTTTTTTCAACAAACAACTTGTTCTTTTTAAAAATAAATAAAGTTCATCACATTTTTTTATTTTAAAAAACCACCTCGGTTTACCAGCAGGGATTCATTTCTGCAATAACAAGTGCTAGACCTCAAATTTGCCTCCAGGGAAATATTTATTCACACCCCAGTTTTCCTCCAGGGAGCTGGAGGAATTCTCTCCCTCATTTTATCCTCACAACAACCCTGTGATGTAGGTTAGGTGGAGAGTGACTGGCTCAAGGTCACCCAATGAGCTTCATGGCAGAGCAGGGATTCGAACCTTGGTCTCTCAGGTCCTAGTGCAGCACTCTAACCACTTGATTTTGCAGCTTTTGCTGGAACATACTAATACAGCTACCCTTCTGGAAATTGTCACTAAGGTTCCTCATTGTTCAGGAAAAGGCATTCTCAATATGCTCAGAGGCATTCTCCTTTCTTCACATTTTCCTAATTCAAACCCAAGTTCTGATGGAGACAAAAGTTCTGTTGGATCTGCGAACAAAGGCGGAAACATCAGAGTCTGCAGGGCAGAGTTGAAGAAGGAGCAAAAAGGGTTATACCCATCTTTTAGATTTAGGGGAGCTAGTCTCAAACGTTTGTTGGGGGAGACCTAGGTGTTTTGTGTGTGTGTGTGTGTGGAGGGGAAGTTATTTGTCCTGTCCTCAAGCTTTTTATGATGGAGGACCTCTGTAGCCACCCCCAACGACACGATCTCAAGATGGAAGGGGAGGGAACAGCTGCAGTCGCCTGCGATTCCTGCGCAATGTTTGCCATCTTGCCAAAGGTTGCAGGCAGCTTTACCTGCAGCAATTGCATGTTGATTGCCCTTTTAAAAGACAAAGTCCAGCAACTGGAGGAACGTGTAGCTACGCTCCAAAGAATTAGAGAGCTGGAGCTCTTCTTGGAAGCAACAGAGCACACCGTCTCCACCAGAGAGGAGACAGGGGACTCCCCTGAGAAGGAGGATAGTTCAGCAACACAGGAGCCAGATATATGGAGAAACGTGACTCAAAGAAGTAGGAGGCCCAGGGTTCACTCTGATTGTTTAGAAATACACAATCGCTTTGAAGTCCTCTCCCCTAGCATGGAAGACGAGGAGCAGACTCCATTTGAGGATCTCTCCCTCATTACAGTCGATCAGGTATATGAAGACGAGCAGCAAAGTCAGTCCTCAGGGAATGTGCAGATGACCTTGGAACAGACAGCTCACAGAAGAACCCCGACCAAACCCAAGAGGAGGCGTGTAGTGGTGATAGGGGATTCCCTACTGAGGGGAACAGAAGCAGTGATCTGTGGGCCTGACAAGATGTCTCGGGAAGTGTGCTGTCTCCCCGGGGCTAAGATCCAAGATGTAACTGAACGACTGCAAAAAATCATAAAACCCACTGACGAATACCCCTTCCTCTTGGTTCATGTGGGAACCAATGACACTGCAAGCAATAGCCTCCAGAAGATCAAAAGAGACTACGAGGCTCTCGGCAGGAAATTGAAGCAACTAAATGCACAAATTGTCATCTCGTCTGTCCTCCCAGTTGAACGACGTGGCCCAGGGAGAGAGGGGAAAATAGTGGAAGTGAACAGCTGGCTTCGCAAATGGTGTAAACAGGAACGGTTTGGATTCTTAGATCACGGACTGCAGTTTCTTGAAGATGGTCTTCTGGCAAGTGATGGGCTGCACCTCACAACGGTTGGGAGAAATGTTTTTGCCAAAAATCTCAGAAACCTCATCAGGAGGGCTTTAAACTGACTAATGTGGGGGAGGGAGACAGTGCTCCTGAGGGTAGGAGTCTATCAATTAATGAAGATGATCATCCAAATGTCATAGACCAAATGGAGCAAACAGCACGCGGACCTAGTGGAGGGAGGAAAAAATCCTTAAATAAGAGACACGGGGGAATGATTAATGGACTTCAATGTCTGTACACTAATGCGCAAAGCATGGGAAATAAACAAGATGAGCTTGAGCTCTTGGTACAGCAAACTAAATATGACATAATAGGCATCACTGAAACCTGGTGGGATAAGTCCCACGATTGGAATGTAATAATGGGGGGATACAATCTATTTCAGAGAAACAGACCAGACAAGAAAGGAGGAGGAGTGGCGTTATATGTCAGGGATGTGTATACCTGTGAAGAGATCCAAGATTTAGAACCTCAAAGCCAAAGTGAGAGCATTTGGGTCAAAATTAAGGGAGAGAAGAATAACAGAGACCTCATTGTGGGAGTTTACTATAGATCCCCAAGCCAAACGGAGGACATAGATGCTGCCTTCCTGGAACAGATGGCCAAGCATGCAAAAGGAAGGGAGATAGTAGTAATGGGGGACTTCAATTACCCGGATATTTGTTGGACGTCAAACTCAGCCAAGAGCATAAGGTCAAACAGATTCCTCACTGGCCTTGCAGACAACTTCATTGTCCAGAAAGTGGGAGAAGCAACAAGAGGAACAGCCATTTTAGATCTGGTCCTAACCAATGTTGATGACCTGGTTAGTGGGGTAGATGTGGAAGGATCATTAGGCGCGAGTGATCATGCTCTCCTGAAGTTTACTATACAGCGGAAAGTAGCAGCCAAGCATACTAGGACTCAATTTCTTGACTTTAAGAAAGCCGACTTCATAAAACTTAGGGAAGTGCTGGGTGAGATCCCATGGACAGTAATACTAAAAGGAAAGGGAGTTCATGATGGCTGGGAGTTTGTTAAGAGGGAGATAGTAAAAGCACAACGTCAGGCAATACCAATGAGACGAAAACATGGAAGGTGCCTAAAGAAACCAGGGTGGCTATCTAAAGAACTTTTAACTGAATTAAGATTAAAAAAGGATATGTACAAAAAATGGAAAAGGGGGGAAACCACCAAAGAGGAATTCAAACAAATAGCCAGCACGTGTAGACACAAAGTCAGAAAAGCTAAAGCACAGAATGAACTCAGGCTTGCTAGAGAGGTTAAAAGCAACAAAAAAGGCTTTTATGGGTATGTTCGTAGCAAAAGGAAGAACAAAGAAACAGTGGGGTCACTCAGAGGAGAAGATGGTGAAATGCAAACAGGAGACACAGAAAGGGCTGAACTCCTCAATGCCTTCTTTGCCTCAGTCTTCTCCGATAAAGAAAACAATGCCCGACCTGAAGAATTTGGAGCAAATGATTCAGCAAAGGAAACACAGCCCAGAATAACTAAGGAGATAGTACAAGAATATTTGGCTAGATTAGATGTATTCAAGTCTCCAGGGCCAGATGAACTGCATCCAAGAGTATTAAAAGAACTGGCAGATGTGATCTCAGAACCACTGGCAGTCATCTTTGAGAATTCCTGGAGAACAGGCGAAGTCCCGGCAGACTGGAGGAGGGCAAATGTTGTCCCTATTTTCAAAAAGGGGAAAAGAGAGGACCCAAATAATTACCGCCCAGTCAGTCTGACATCAATAGCAGGGAAGATTCTGGAACAGATCATTAAGCAAACAGTCTGTGAGCACCTAGAAAGGAATGCTGTGATCACCAATAGTCAGCATGGATTTCTGAAAAATAAGTCATGTCAGACTAACCTGATCTCGTTTTTTGACAGAATTACAAGCCTGGTAGATGAAGGGAACGCAGTGGATGTAGCCTACCTTGATTTCAGCAAGGCATTTGACAAGGTGCCCCATGATATTCTTGTAAAGAAGCTGGTAAAATGCGGTCTTGACTATGCTACCACTCAGTGGATTTGTAACTGGCTGACTGACCGAACCCAAAGGGTGCTCATCAATGGTTCCTCTTCATCCTGGAGAAGAGTGACTAGTGGGGTGCCACAGGGTTCTGTCTTGGGCCCGGTCTTATTCAACATCTTTATCAACGACTTGGATGATGGACTCAAGGGCATCCTGATCAAATTTGCAGATGACACCAAACTGGGAGGGGTGGCTAACACCCCAGAGGACAGGATCACACTTCAAAACGACCTTGACAGATTAGAGAACTGGGCCAAAACAAACAAGATGAATTTTAACAGGGAGAAATGTAAAGTATTGCACTTGGGCAAAAAAAATGAGAGGCACAAATACAAGATGGGTGACACCTGGCTTGAGAGCAGTACATGTGAAAAGGATCTAGGAGTCTTGGTTGACCACAAACTTGACATGAGCCAACAGTGTGACGCGGCAGCTAAAAAAGCCAATGCAATTCTGGGCTGCATCAATAGGAGTATAGCATCTAGATCAAGGGAAGTAATAGTGCCACTGTATTCTGCTCTGGTCAGACCTCACCTGGAGTACTGTGTCCAGTTCTGGGCACCACAATTCAAGAAGGACACTGACAAACTGGAACGTGTCCAGAGGAGGGCAACCAAAATGGTAAAAGGCCTGGAAACGATGCCTTATGAGGAACGGCTAAGGGAGCTGGGCATGTTTAGCCTGGAGAAGAGGAGGTTAAGGGGTGATATGATAGCCATGTTCAAATATATAAAAGGATGTCACATAGAGGAGGGAGAAAGGTTGTTTTCTGCTGCTCCAGAGAAGCGGACACGGAGCAATGGATCCAAACTACAAGAAAGAAGATTCCACCTAAACATTAGGAAGAACTTCCTGACAGTAAGAGCTGTTCGACAGTGGAATTTGCTGCCAAGGAGTGTGGTGGAGTCTCCTACTTTGGAGGTCTTTAAGCAGAGGCTTGACAACCATATGTCAGGAGTGCTCTGATGGTGTTTCCTGCTTGGCAGGGGGTTGGACTCGATGGCCCTTGTGGTCTATTCCAACTCGATGTTTCTATGATTCTATGATTCTATGATTCTATGATTCTAACTTTTCTCGGGGTTAGCAAAAGCCAATGGTTCTTTCAGTAAAGCTATGTTTAGGATTTTGCCATTGACTGAGGAGGATTAAATCAGAATCACAGGAAAAAAGAAAAAGAAAAAAATGAGATTAACTCTGCCAGTCCGGAACACATTTTCTCAGAGGGAAACCCCAGTGAGTTCAGTGCTACTTACTTTCAAATAAACTTAGGGAAGCAATGTTATTCTGTGTCCCATGTCCCACAGTGTTAGACAGCTGTGAAAAGGCAAATTCCAAGCTACAGATCATTAGGAAAGGAAATTTAAAAATTAGAATTGCAGATGTCATAATGTTGTTCTGGTGTGGCTGCATTTGGAATGCCAGGCCTACAAATCTACACATTTTGCCTTAGTGGCGACTTGGAAACCAATCTGCCTGTGTGTTTGGCTGCCCTGCTCCCTAAAATGTCTGGTCGACCTTCATGTTTATAGATAAATAATTTTTACAAAGGCACTGCAAGCCTTTGGTGCTTCCTCCTACAAAGGAGATGGAGCTTCTAAATATGGGCACAGAAGAAAGCAGACAGGCAGAAAGTGCTAGCTCCAAAACAGCACATCGGGTTTTTAAAAAAGCGCTTCTCCCTACAAACCTCTTAGCAATTCTGCCAAATCTGGCAGATAGGAGTCCAGTCTCCACTCTGACAGGCAACTGACACATTCCAGATCCTTGGAACAAAGCCAGTCAGTTGCCCACGAGAGCCCATTGGGTATCCATCAACTATCATGCCTAGATAAAGGTAAAGGGACCCCTGACCATTAGGTCCAGTCACAGATGACTCTCGGGTTGCGGCGCTCATCTCGCTTTATTGGCCGAGCATGACTTAGCCGCTTCTGGCGAACCAGAGCAGCGCATGGAAAAGCCGTTTACCTAGTGCACTACTAAAGTTCCCATCAGACCTGGCATAGCTCAGCAATGTGTGGCCTCTTCTGGAAGGAAGGAAGGAAGGAAGGAAGGAAGGAAGGAAGGAAGGAAGGAAGGAAGGACACTGTGTCCCCTAGCATCACTTAGGAGAGTCCTCTTTCCTGCCTCTGCTCCTCTCAGCGATCCCTCCTCTGATCTTGATGCCCAAATCCAGCTTCCAGGTCCAGCTCTCCCATTCCTCCCCAGTCTGCAACACACATCAAAGAAAGGCCAATGGAAAGGATCAGAGTGTCTCTTCTCACAGCGCCTCTGGTTTCCAGGGCGGAAGGGATGTTGATTCAGCAGCAACAGTTTGGGGGCAAAAGCCAAGGGGACAGCCTGGGTTTGGCTGCTCTGCAAGGAGATGGTGGACGGCTGCCCAGCAGCGGACGCTGCCAGAGTGCTGAAAGAGCCAGGGTGATGGCAGAAAGGGCAAGCTGGTTTATCTAACGCCAACTTTCCTGCAGGAGCAGACACATGACAGCTGAATCTCCCCCATCCACCCACAGATCCTTGTCCTCTCCCCTCCCCTCCTGGTCCTTGGCAATTTGCTTAGCCTTTTCTGGAGAGACCACACAGAGCCAAAAATCTGGATATGAACCCTGCACAACATTCATAGGATCTGCCAACATGCAAGACTCGCTTTGCAGGCCGTTTCACACACACATTGTGCAGGATCGTGGTGTGTGACACCCAACAAGACATGCCTGCACCAAATTGCCTTGCACGCAGGAATGAGGTGTTCGAAGCAGCACCTGTCCAGACAACCAGTTTAACATTTGGTAAAACTATTCATGGACCGTACTACTTCAGACTGCAAGCAGGGGGTGGGGTGACATCCCTGATTGCTCCCCTGTACAAAGAACTCCCAATTATAAAACTGTTGACTGGCATCTGTCCATCTTGGGAGACCATGGAAGAGGGTGCTTTGGGAGTGAAGACAAACAGGTGCAGCACTTACTGTAACTGCTGCCTCCCACGTTGTTTTTGCTGTGTTAGCAGCCCTGAAGTGACCTCCTTGGGGTGCAAGCCTGGGCAGCGTGTCTGGAGGTCCTGGGCTGCCCAGATGACAAGACCCCTCTCAGCCTTGCTGATGTGGTCCAAAGGACAGCAGAGCAAGATGTTTGGCACCAGCTTTGTTGCAGGAGTTGCCAGAAGGAGGTGTACAAGTTGCCATCCCACCATCTTAGGGACTTCAGATTTTTGTACGGTCTATTCCTTAGCCTTTCTTCTCCTGAAGATGCCCTGCAGGCAAGCAAGTATGGATTTTTCCTCAGGGTTTACTGCTGAAGCCTTTCTCACAAATGAGTATGGCTACAAGGCTCAGAGTTTTTCTTCTTCTATAGAACTATGACGTGTAGGGGGTACAGAAGTGTGTGCACTGGCCTTTCCCCACTCCAAACACGCTTAGAAGCCAAACGGCAACTGGGGGGCCACTAGGGGTGCATCGGAAGATGGCTGACAATAACATCTCTCCGACCCACACCAGGTAATTAAGAGGCTGTGATGGGAGTAAACAGCCTCCCGGCCCCCCCAAGTGGGTGGGGGGGACTGCCCTTGCCTGCTGTGCCCTATACCACCCCCGAATTTGAGGGCGTGGGGCACTAGGCAGAAAGCCCTTGTGCGGACTTCGGCGCTCCTGGACGCTGTCTCTAATCCGTGCCTCTAGCTGCAGCAACTTCAAAAGAAACAATTAGGAGGAAGCTAATGCACATATTTCAAGGAAGAAGGGGGAGTAAAGACTGCTTACCGAAGAGATCTCTGAGAAACAAGACGGGTCGGAGGAACAGGAATAAATCATGAGAAGACACACCAAGGCTCGGTATGTTCGGCAATGAGACTGGATGGGGGGGAACCTTTCCTTTCTTTTCTCTATGTGATTAACCAAGAATCCCCCCCCCCAAGTCACAAGTCAGAAATGCCGTTTAAATGACTTAAGCTGAGGATTTAAGACTGTGTGGAGATAATTTTCTAACCAAAGCATGTTTTAAGGAGACCGTGGGAAGTATAAGAGCTTTGGAATGACGCAGCAAAAAATAGCGTCACCATTTTGGCAAGTTCTGTTGAAAGACTTATGTCTGGGAGGAGGAACAGATCTGTTTTCATATTGTGGGTGAGCCTCCTCAGAGGGACTAAAGAAGGCGACAGATTTGCAAGACTAATGATGGAGAGTGCTTTTATTTATGAAAGTGATGATATATGGAAACCATCTCGACATGATGATTGGACGAACGGAAAAATTCACACAGGATTATAACTGGTGTTTGTTTACCTGCTCAAGGAGATTATCAGAAGAGATCATAAAGAAAAAAAGAAAAATATACGAACAAGATGAGATGTGGGAACAGCAAGATAGGATTGGACAGAATTATGAACATTATTTGGACAGATTTGTGGATATTAATGCAGCAGCAAGAAGATGATTGGAATCCCCTTCTGAACTTGAAATATGGGTCCCCCCCCCAACAAAAAATTTAAATTTCGGCTTTGTAATTTGGAATTTATGTGATGTGATTTGATTTGATTTGATTGGTCGGTTAATAAAAAATATTTTTTAAAAAATAGAAGCCAAACGGCAACTGGGAAGCCTGCTCAGACCAGGGCTTATGATGTGCAGGGAGGTTTCTAAGCAGAACAATTTACTGGCCAAGCATGTTCACAATCCCTCTTCACACCTTCACACTACTAAGAGGACCCTGCTGGGTCAGGCCTATGCCCCATCTAGCCCAGTGACCTCTTCTCATAGTGGCCCACCAGATGCCTATTATGGGAAGCCCACCAGCACAGGCATAGGCAAACTCAGCCCTCCAGATGTTTTGGGACTACAATTCCCATCATCCCTGACCACTGGTCCTGTTAGCTAGGGATGATGGGAGTTGTAGTCCAACAACATCTGGAGGGCCGAGTTTGCCTGTGCCTGCACCAGCAGGATCTGAGCACCAGAGCCCTCTCCTCTGCTGTGGTTTCCAGCAACCAGAATTCAGAAGCATTTCTGCCTCCAGCTGTGGAGGCGGAGCAGAACCACCCTGGCTAGAAGCCAAGGATAGCCATCTTCTCCATGAATGGTTCTAAGCCTCTTTTACAGTCATTGAAGTTGGTAGCCATCATCACGGCCTCCTGAGGGAGGGAGTTCCACAGTTTAACTATGTGCTTTATTTTATCTCACCTGATGCTCCGCTGGATGCCCACAAGTGTGATGAAAGGAGGGGGGGACGTTATCCACTTTCTCCATACAGTGCATAATTTCATCAATTTCTATCACGTCAGGGCTTGGGTGTGCCGCCCTGCTGCCCTTGTCATGTCTTCACAGTGAACACCTAACGAGGCTTTAGATGTCAGGGGAAGAATTCAAGCCCAGCTTTCCCCTAACATGCTAATTTTCCAGTTCTAGATAGTTGGGCAGGTGGCAGCCTGAAACGGCACAGTTCCAGAATTTTTCATTTTATTTAAACCACTTTTATCCCTGTATTCAGCCAAAAAGGGGTCCCAGAGCAGCTTGTAACTGTCAGCCATAGGACATAAGGACAGGACACAAAAGGAAAAGGGGTTGGGAGGTGGAAGGCAAATTACCAGCTGGTGATGACCAGCTGGAACAGAAAGATTTCAATGCGTGGAACAGAAAGATTTCGATGCGAGAAGAAGCCAAAAGCTGCTAGTTTTCAGCAGAGCGGATGGAGAGTCCATGCAGCTCTCCTCTGTCTGCTGGAATGGCTGTTGCTGACAGGTGAGGGGGGAGGTGGTCTCCCAGCAGAGCAGACCCAGAGGCCTGTAGCCCCATCTCTCTCCCTCTCTTACAGCCTGAAGGAATAGCTGTTGCAGATGATGGTTGAGGGAGAAGTCCAATGATTAACAGTTTTCAGTGATGTCATAATATGTGATGTCATAATATGTGACATCATAATAATGGAATGGGCATGAGCAGAGTACCTTTCCTTCACCATTGAATAACCACATATCTGGGGCTAAAGGGAAGCGGGTTTGACCTCCAGGCAAATTTTATTTGCTTTTAAACTTGTAGAGCTCTCTCTCTCTCTCTCTCTCTCTCTCACACACACACACACACACAAACACACACACATTTTCTTTTCACAAAAGAAAACCTATTTCGTGAAGTAACCACCTCACTAGGCAGAGCTGCAGCACTCCTCGGAAGCAAAGCCCCGAAACTTTTGTAGGTGAAAACAGTATTTTTTAAAAAATAATCATAGTCTTTTCATAAAATAATAAAACAGCAGCAGAAAACAACAATATACGGCCACATATGGAGTCAATCCTCTGTAGGTACACAGATTTGGCCTCTTGCTGTACTAACATTGTGTTGTGGTGCATGGGTGGTTGACCTGTGGCCAGCCAGATGTTGCTGAACTACAACTCCCATCAGCACCATCCAGTGTAGCCAATGGTCAGGGAGCATGACAGCTGTCATTCAGGAACACCTGGAGGGCCACAGGTTTCCCACCCACCTGGTGTAGACACCGGACAACAAATCACTAGGCTGAAGACAAGAAATGTGCCTCTCTAGTCTGCAGGAAGCATTATCTGCTGGAAGTGCATTCCAGACAGTGATGATTCAATACTCCAAATAATGGTAACGCTGAACCCTAGATGTAAAAGGTCTCGCCTCCAGACCATATATTGGTACTTGCATGATACATCAGCTGCTTCTGCCTCCCCTTCTCCAGATGTCAGCAGTTGCTCCCTTAGCATTCAGACTTCCTGGAAGCCAAAATGTTTCTTGTGATGCTGCTGCTCTTGATGGACTCTTAACTCCCATGGAAGCAAGTGAGCTAAGCTGGAACCTCCAGGGAAGGAGGCAAGGAAAACAAAAGCATCACCTTCTCCTCCACAAATCTGCACATCACTTAAGATCTTCATCAGAGGTCCTTCTACACTCAGGGGCTCCCACATGCTGAGGCCAGGCTATCAGAGAGGGCCTTCTCAGTGGGGGCACCCAAATTGTACAACTACTTCCCTAGGCAACTATCTTTTAGCTGTCAGGCAAAGATGTCCTGTCCCCCCCCTCCCCGACTTTTGATGACATTTTATTCTGTGAACTGCCCTGAGATCTTTTGATGAAGAGTGGTATATTATTATTATTATTATTATTATTATTATTATTATTATTATTATTATTATTATATTACCTTGTATGACAATAGCTCAGTTGTGGAGCACATGCTTGGCATGCAAAAGGTCCCAATTTCAATCCCTGGAATATCCAGTTTAAAAGGAGCAGAGGGAAAGAAATGGAGCAGCTGGCAGCTCCTTCTGGTCCCACCACTGGCGGGAGGCTGCTTCAGCCTTTCTTCCCCTGGAACGGAGGAAGATTAGCAGAAGGAGCCGGCCACTGGAGCCACACTGCTTCACCTCCTCACTTATGGGACTTGGAGGGGGCACAGCCCCTACCCCCCAAATATTGAGGGGGCCAAAAGGGGCTCTCCCCCCTAGAGCTGGCACCCCTGCCCATAACTCTTCGCCAGCCTGACTCATCTCTGCCTCTCCAGCTTCTGCCTCTGATTCTGGACTTCACTCTTCCACAGACTCTCCCTGCTCACTAAGCCCTGTTACCTCCTCAGCTTCCAACATGACCTTTTCTCCCTCTTCTCCCTCTTCATTGTTGTCCCACCATCACTCCCCAGGCTCTGAGACTTCTTCCCTTGGTGGTGATTCCCCAGGGGATTCCTCCTACTGTCTAGCCGGTTTGTGGCAATTTGATACTAATGGAGTTCCCACTGCCACAAATAAAACAGTTTTCCTTTGTATGTGTGTCCAGCTCTGCTGGGATGCCAGGCAGACTCCATGATCCCACAGCTGTTTTGTGCCCATTGACTCTATCTGTGCACTGCTTCCAAGTGAGGTATGTTGGAAGGTGCACCATGGCTGCACGGCCTGCTCTTCTGACTCAGCAGCTGAGATGTGATTAACATTCATTCAGTCTTTCCAGGAGACTCGGAAAATCTGACTCTGGTTTCCTGTGTAACACTCCTGGACCAGCAAGAAGAACAGGACATTCTTTCTTTCTTTCTTTCTTTCTTTCTTTCTTTCTTTCTTTCTTTCTTTCTTTCTTTCTTTCTTTCTCTCTCTCTCTCTCTCTCTCTCTCTCTCTCTCTCTCTCTCTCACGCACACACACACACACACACACACACAGCTATATAGTTCAGAGCCTTGTATAGTTGGAACACAAAAAGTTGGAATTCCACACTGGGAGAACCAAATCCTGCCATTAGATGAATAACAAGTGAAATATAAAATAAAACATTGCAGTGCAGATGCTCCTGTTCAGAGGTACTGTACATACATACATGCATCCCTTCTCCCAGGATACCCCCCCCCCCGTTTTCTGCACTCACCCCCAAACAGCATCCCTGGCCACTGAGCAAACTCTGGTCACAGTTAAAGCACTCTTACAGCACTTTACCACTCATGCAGTTTCTTAAGGGTGCTGGAAGTTGTAGGTTTGTGAGATCAACACTCGTAGCAAACTACAGTTCCTAGAATTCACCGGGGTAAGGCATGACAGTTATAGTGGTATCAGAGTGCTTTAAATGCATAATGTGGCTGTGACTGTGGTTGTTTGGAGAGGGGGGTTCCCCCTAAGGTTTTCTTTCTTTGCACTTCTGCACACTTTGGGGTCCCCCCCCCAAGCCTGCTCACACTTGCCTCTTGAGTGTGTGGAGGGGGCTGTTTTGATGACATAAAAATCTACACTCAGTCTGAACTTCAGAGATAGAAGGAATAGTGAGTGATGTTTCGAATATATTTATGTGTTTCCTAATCTACATGATTTATTCTGCTTCTGAGATTCGTTTGGAATAATGGCAGGAGGAGGGAAGGGGAAAAGGATCTAGAGAATGGAGCCAGCAGGAACTGGGAGCAATGAGGGTGGGGATGGCTAAAGTTTGCATGACAAGAGGACAAAAAGCAGTGCACAGAACGGGCACTTTCACCCCTTGAGAAAGGGAAGGTCTTGCCCCCTCTCCAGCTGCCCCCCCTGCCCCCTCTGCATCCCTGGGACTGGGCTGTCGCTTGCTGGGTCCTGCAAAGACTGGGAGTGTGGCCGTGACACAAATGTGCATAACATGTTATCTGCTAATTTATATGTGTATACATTTAAGCCAGCTTCCAGAGGGAAAACTGCCCTGTAAGCAAAACCTTTTTTAAAAAAAGTTTTTAAAATGGAAGGAAGCAGCAGGAGATCTGGGCCCCAGTGCAAAAGACCCTAACAATGACCTTGCCATAGTGGGTGTCTCTGGCGTTTATTTTTTAGATTAATAAATTAATAATTTAAAAGGGCACTCATAGCACTAGGTCCCTGAATGAAAATATTCCAACTTGCTGCTTTGCAGAAGGTTCTGGAGTACATTTGCTGTATCCATGTTCCACCCTACCTCAGGCAGAAAAAAATCATACCATTGGCCCCAGTGGTGCCCATAGCCATAGGGGCTGGCAGGACAGAAGGCAGGGAGGCAAAGCGGAGGTGGAGCCAGAGCCAATGACAGGCAGAGCCAAATCCTCCTCCTCCCTGCTAATGTCTGCAAGGGCATTTAGTTCAGATGCCTGTATCTCAGGGGTGGACTAGATGACCCACAGGGCCCCTCCCAATTCTACAATTCTATGAATGCAGAGACTGAAGAGGAAACTAAGGGGCCAGATGTCAGAAAGAAAGCAGTTGAGGGATGGCTGAAGCTGAGTTGGTGGGGCAGTGTCTCATTCCACCTAATGGTTAGGGCAGCCTCTACTCTTTGGCCTTTCTTAGAGACTCCTGGTGCCCCAGACTCACAAACCAACCAGTCAATGCAGTGCTGTTGATAGTCCTGCTATCCACCCCTGCCTTCCCACTTCTGGCTTTAGGAAGTCAGATTGTTCTTCTGTAAGTGACACACATCTCTTTGAACTGGGTCCCCCAAACCTTGGACATCTCATGCAACTGTCACCCACATAACCCTGAGCACACCCTTCCACAGGCTCTGAGGACGTTATCATGCTGCTTGCCATATATAGTTGCACTCAGCTTCTCCTGGCCAGGGATTGCAAGTTCTGGCTTAAAGCCCAACCTCAGGGTTGCAATCCTAATTTGGGCATCCCCAAGCACCATTCCCTGCCTCCGGGATCGTTTCCTCACAAAGCAGAGCCTGTTCAGAGATTATAATATTCCACCAGGTGGGCCATCCACATCAATCTTGGCTCCCACTGGCAAACTTCTTGCAAGAGGGGCCCACCCAAGGAATGTTGCTACCTGAGGCAAAAGACAGGATGGTGACCACCTCCTCCACATTGCCTGTGTGAGTGTCTAGAGGTGGTTGGAGGATGGATGGCAGCTAACGGATTGTAGCTGAATCCCGACAAGACAGAAGTATTATTTCTGGGGGATAGAGGACGGGCAGGTGTGGGGGGTACTCTCTGGTCCTGAATGGGGTAACTGTGCCCCTGAAGGACCAGGTATGTAACCTGGGAGTCATTTTGGACTCACAGCTGTCCATGGAGGCGCAGGTTAATTCTGTGTCCAGGGCCGCTGTCTACTAGCTCCATCTGGTACGCAGGCTGAGACCTCACCTGCCAGAGTGGTCCATGCTCTGGTTATCTCCCGCTTTGACTACTGCAACGCGCTCTGTGTGGGGCTACCTTTGGAGGTGACCCAGAAACTGCAACTCATGCATCTCCTTGGAGGGCAGCAGACAGGCTCTGAATGCACAAGCTCTGGATCTGGGAATCCAACGAGGGATGGAGGAGTCCCTGCTTTGAATGTGACACAAAACACAGACATAGAAAGTCTGAGTTCACTCATATTTCCTGTCTCCCCACCAAAGACCCTCACTGTTAGAGATCCCATGCAGGTGAGTGGGGAGCAATGTGTGTCTGTGCACAGAACGTATTGTGCTTGCATACACACACACCCTTGTAGACCAAGAATAGGGAACATGTAACCCTCCAGTTGCTGCTGGACTCCATCATGCCTGACTATTGACCAAGCTGGCTGGGGCTGCTGGGAGTCTGGAGGGCCACAGGTTTCACATTGTTTCTCAAACCTGAGCCCACAGGTGTTGTTGGACTACAACTCCCACAATCCCTGACCACAGGTCCTGCTAGCTAGGGATGTTGGGAGTTGTAGTCCAACAATAGCTGGGGCTCAGGTTTGAGAAACATTATGGTAGATACTAGCTCTCTCTCTCTCCCCCCCCCCCCGGCCTTTAAACGTGCATCTTTCCCCTAGTTAATTGTAAAAGGCAGCGGGTATGTGCCTCCCTTCTGGCTCACTCTCATACTCAATGGCTTCCAGCCACAGCTTGGACAGTTTGAGATAACCCATGGAGCCAAAACAGCTCAAGCTGCTCAGTTTCCTTCCTTGGCCAAGCAGATACTGCACTTTCTTGAGCTTACTCCATCCATCTCTTTGTCAGCTACTGCTGGGCCTGACTTATAGGCTGTTTCTCCTCCACTTCCTATGTTCACAGAAACCTGGGCAGAGTTAGAAATAAAACCCTGGAGTTTTGCAAACTTTGGACCCTCCATTTTCTCTCACCCAATTTCCTGCACATTTCTGCGGACAGCACCCTAAAGCAAGGCTGTGTTGTAAAGCACAAAAGAGCAACAGCAGCAGCAGAATTCTGTAAACAGGAAGCTGATGGCCAGGAAACCAATGTGCTGTGACCAGGGGGAAAGATGGAACAACTTAGAAACATTTTGCCTAATTCAAAATTTACCTATGAGGGCTAGCAACTTGATTTATAAAGGAGGAACAATTTTAATTCCCAGAAAACCGAAACCCACACAGTATTTCTTGATTCTGCCGTTTTGGCATGACAGGCAGGTACTGGAAACCACTACTAATGGTGCAGATTCATGCCTAACACCACCATCCTGCCGGCTAGTCTGCAACCCTAACAATTGCCTCACTCCATTATTATGATTCCCATTGACTAAGCTGCAGCTTTCAATTCCAAGGACCCAAGCTGCTTCTTGATTACTGTCATCTTACAACACCCTTCAGAACATGCTGTGTTAGTCCCAAGAGGTCCATTCTGGCCCTTGAGGACTGAAGGGCTGCCGCTTGGCTGCTTCTCTCCATCTCCGCTCCCATGCTGACACCAGGAGGACTTGGCCAGGCTCTCCCTTGGCTCCTGCTCACAGGACGATTTATGCCTCGGCTAAGTTCTGACATGTAGCTCAGGCGCCTTCATTTTGTCATGGGCCCAGAGTTCAGCCAGCATGTCTAAGGAGATGAATAGGGGCTAAAGGAGGTTTGGCCGGCGCCTGCCCTCAAGCCCTTTCCCTGGTGATTTATGCCTTTGCAGTCAGGCTGGCTTCAGCCTAGGGCAATAGGAAACGTCCCCTTGGCTCCAAGCAATCCCACACAATATGTGCCTAGGAATGTTATTACACTGTGTCCCACTGTGCCCCCTTCCCCATAATGAAGAATGGATGCCCTCAAGAGGTGTTCACCTTAACTATAAAAGCCCTTACTTCCAGGCTAGTTGAATAAGAGCTGTCTCCAAATAGGGAAACAAAAACAAACCCAGCCGTCCGAAACAGTGATGCTTGTTCAGCAGGCAAAGGGAACCTGTGGCCCTCCAGATGTTGTTGGGCTCCCATCTCCATCAACCCCAGCCAGCATGTCCAATGGTCAAGGGTGATGGCAGATGTAGTTCAACAATATATGGAAAGCCACAGGTTCACCGTCCCTGTTTTAGAGGTTCAGCCAGCATGGTAAGTGAAACTGGTGTCTACCAGGAAACAATCCTTTTCTTTAAAGGTCACTTATTTATAGAATTTCCTCCTAAGGGAAGCCCATTGTGCATTGGCTCTTTTTGGATAAACCTTACCTGCTCTCAGAGTGATGTCATCTCATAAAAGAGATATAAGCTACCATTCTCTGTGCAAAGGTGCTGAATGCTGCAGGCAAGGCTAAAATATTAAGTATACACTCCTAGGTGTGTTTAGACAGATGTAGGTCCACTGTGTTCAGTGGGACTGACTCCCCAGGTAAGGTGCCTAGGAGTGCAACCTCAGGCACAGCCTAGGAAACAGAAGATGACCAAGGAGGCCTGGCCCAGCCCAACAGGTATTTTTGCTGCCTCCTGAGGTGAGGTGAAGTGCAAGATGGTGCTCCTCCCCATTCCATTTACAAAGTGGACCAGTCTGGCAATTGAATCTTACTTCAGACCTGCTGATGGGGCAATGTCCTTCTTTCTGCCTGAGGGTAGCAGGCCAACAGGTGCAGTTCAGGTCCCTGCTACTCAGCAGCTGCCACCTAAGGCAGCCCCCTCCCTCTGCCTAACGGCAGGGCTGGCCCTGAGGCCAGTCAAGGAGAGCATGGCAGATGTACTTTTGTGCTCGCTAAACTTGGCCCTGTCTCAGACTGGGTCAACAAGTGTGTCAGACCAGGGAGGTGGTAGGATGGACTATACCACTTCAGTGCAGGATTACCAAATAGGCAGAATAGGCACCAGCCTATGGGCCACACCTTTTAGGGGCCCCACAGCAATGGATCAAAATAATATTGATTTTATCTTGAAAGAAAATTACAGTCAAGCTTTCTTGGTTCAATGCTATCCCACTAGATGGGGGGGGAGAGATTTTGACTGCCTAGGGGCCTCCACAGAGTTTAATCTGGCACTGTGCAAAGACTGTAGGCAAAGTGGTGCAGGAGACACAGAAAGAAACCTTAAGCATGCACATGGCTCCCATTTTATGGGCATTTGCTGCTGGATTAAAGAACAGGCAGTGGGATGTCAGACCAGCTTGTGCTGGTGAAGGAGCATGCAATGCTTTAAATGACACAAGACCCTACTCTCTTAGTTGCTCCCCGCTCCTTCCCCAGTTCTAGTCTACCTGATGAAGACGGGTTTAAGACAGGGATGGGGAACCTGCTAAATGACATCTTGGCCATACTAGATGATCTACACCAACTACATCTGGAAGGCCACAGTTTCCCCATTCTTCCCCTACAGCATCACATAAACCACCTGCCTCTTCTCTCCTTGACCTTTGTTTTCTTGAATCTAGGAGGCTCAAGGTGCCAGTTATTTATGAAATGCCCGTCTGGTATGACCCCTTATTTTGACCAGGAGAGGGAGGGAGGGAGGGAGGGAGGGTAGATTCCTCTTCAGCCCCCACCCCAGGTGCTGAATTTCATATTTTCATTGTTTGTTTGTTTGTTTGTTTGTTTGTTTGTTTGTTTGTTTGTTCAGTCTGTCTACTTGGCATAAGGTCACCAGCCGAGCAAAGGAATCTCACTGTGATGTTCTAGCAAAGGGGAAACTTGTTAATCAGTCCCTTGCTGTGAAACATTTGGCCCTAGTTTCTGGTGTGAATATGTGACATTTGTAATGGGCAGGGCTTTGATGTTGAGCAGATGTAAAGAGCAGAGAAAGGAAGAGCTGGTCCTTGCCAAGCAGCAGTGGCGTAGCGTGGGTTGTCAGCACCCGGGGCAAGGCAAGTAATTTGCGCCCCCTAACCTGTGAATTTGCGCCCCCTAACCCTAACCCCCAGATGTTGCGCCCGGTGCAGCCAGCCCCCCCTGCACCCCCCATGCTATGCCACTGCCAAGCAGGCACCATTCCCTAGTCTGAAACCTCCATCAGCGCACATATGGGCAGAGGGCAGCTGGAGCTGCTGTCGCATCTTGTACCTCTCTGGCTGGAGGCAGGAGGGCAGAGCTTTACAAGCAAGCAGGCCTGCTTATCTTCTGTAATTTTGCAAAGTTACTTGCTTTGGAATTAGGATTCCTGGATCCACCTTCCTAGATGGGAAAAATAGTGATGTCCAAAGTTGAATTGGATAACTGGACAGAGCTGCCAACACAGACAACCACAAACAGACATCGTGGCCAACATTAGAGCTGATTCCTAGGTTACTTTTTTGTTAGCTTCACACTTCATACAACTACCAGACTTTTAGAAGACATCTGAAGGCAGCCCTGTTTAAGGAAGCTTTTAATATCTGAAGGACTATTGTATTTTAATATTTTGTTGGAAGCCGTCCAAAGTGGCTGGGGAAACCCAGCCAGATAGGCAGGGTAGAAATAATATATTATTATTATTATTATTATTATTATTATTATTATTATTATTATGCTAAGAGTGGAGTCTTTGCCTCTTTACTTGGAAGCAACTCCCAGCACATTCCATGGGGCTTCCTCCCAGCTAGGCATGCTTAGGAGACTGCAGCCTTGGGTGCAATCCGGTACTTCAAGTACATTGACTATAGGATATAATGGAAGCCCTGTGATACTGGTGGAGCATCCAATAGGACACCATAAAAGGGACGTTGCCGTAGTCGCTTGGCTATTCTGGCAGCACGTGCCACTGGAGCACCTCCTGCACTGGCAAGAATCTGCTGGCAGAAAGGCTAAAAATGGGTCAGAATTGTGGATGGGAAGGGGGCAGACCAGGAGAGGAGCACACATATGCCATATCATACTGCAGGAGAGGACAGACTTCAAACTTGTGGGACTTACCCCAAGAACCACCAACTAGAACAACGTACAAGACTGATAAACGTTGAATTAAAGGGCATGGCAACCCGTTGCCCCAGACTTTAGCGAACTTTAAATGTGTGGTGTCTACACAGTCTCAGAGAAGAAAGTGCATTCAGCTGAGTGGGGCTTAAGTTACTCCCAGTTAACATAGCTTGTACTTTGGCCCTGATGCAACCAAACTCAAACCTACCAACAGATCCTGTCTGCCAATCGTCGTAGGGATCTGTGCCCTGGTCTCTCAGTGACAGAATATCCGCTCGCCCCCCTTCCCAAAGGTGGGCTGGGTTCCCCTGGGCGGGTGCCACCCACCTGCTTGAGCTGGCCTTTGACCCACCCTCGGCTAGGGAGGACAATGGCCGGATGGCCGGGGGTGGGCCTAAGGCCAAAAGAAAAGAGGCTGACTCCTGGGCTCAAACCTCTTTTGCTGCTCTTCCTTCCAGGATCACCCACCCACCCACCCTCCCTCAAATTAATAATGTCTTGCCTCCATAATTTCATCCTAGGTCTGCGATCTTTTGCATTCCAGGTCAGCGGGCGCTGCTACGGTCGTAAGATGGTTGCTGTATTCAGAACCTGTAAGGAATTTCCCCTGCATTGGCAGGTTTCACCTTCCCTGTAGCATTTTCGTCACAACTTTGGCGGTTTTAGGCCTTGGCAAGGTAGCCTTTAGTCTAACATCAAGTCGGGGGGGGGGATACATTCATGCTCCCTCCCCATGCGGCGGCGCTTGCAGGGCCTGTTAAAGGGCAAAAACCAGGAGTCCCTGGCCCTAGAGCGGCAGCATGTAGGTCAAACTCCCCGGACGAGGTCAGTGGAAGGGCATGCTGTGTAAGTTTGCGCTTTGGAGTCCCCTCTCACTGGACCTCATCTGCTTGCATATCCTCAGCCAGGCGGGCTGAGAGGGTTGCCTGCCATGGCCTGTGCCAAGTTTCCCACTTCTGAAGCTCAATAAAGTTGTGGCCAATTTGAACCCATACTCTGGTCTCTTGTCTCATCATTTGGGGTAAAGGGGTAGGAACCACAGACAGGGTTTAGCGCATGTGTCCGCAAATGGGAAGACTCATCAATTAATCAGCAGTACCTTTTAGAGATTCAAAAGAGCTTGATAAGATCCCAGGAACTGGTTTAAAGGTTTCTCCCTAGGGTCCCCTTAACTGGCTTATGTTAATCAGTAGGTTCCACCTGCGGCACTTCAGAGGGATGGGAATGAGCGGGGGATATTATTATTATTTATTATTATTATTATTATTATTATTATTATTATTATTATTATTCCTCCCATGCTGCATATATAGTTTGGCCATTGTGATAACGGTTCCTCAAAGAGCCTTCCCATCTTTTAACCCAGAGGGAAGCATTGTAACTTCATAGACATTTGGGTATGGAGCACCCCACCCTGTCTTCTTCAGCCCAGATGTAAAAAACATCTGCAGCAGGGAAATCCAGCCGCGTTTTGTCATGGGGTATTTTTGGGGGGTGGGGGAAGGAATGAGTGTTTTCTGCTGAAGCTGTAAGAAAAGAATGAGATCTTGACTTTGTCATGTGGAGCCAGTGTCTCATCCAGATGTGTGGGAGGGAAGGAGCACATGCTCAGTACAGAGGGCAGCCCAGCTCCTCTGCTCAACAGGCAAGAGTCTTGCCCTTGTGCTGCTTGACTCCCTGGAGTCTTCTATACCGCATAGCCAGAGACAAAGGGGGAGGCCCAACACAAAGCTGGGAAGAAGCAGCAGCAGCAGCAAGCGAGGGGCTCCAGCAAGCAGCCCGTGGCACACTTCCGTCAGCTAGGTCAGGCAGGACATCCTGGGAGAGAGCGCAGTTCCGGTACCCCAGCTTCCGTTCCCATAAGGTCCCACGGGGACAAGGGATTTATGGCTCCCAGCCGGGGAGCATGTGCTGACTTGCCTGATTGCTCACACATTTCTTGCTTCCTTTTGAGGGATACAATCAATTAACTCTTTGTTATTTCCTTGCTTTGGGGAAGGGGCTGCCCCAGGGAGAGCCCAAACAGGTGCAGAGCAGCCTTTTGATGGCTGGTTTGGGGTTTAAGAGGAGGCTAGGCTGAGCGCTGGAACCTGCTTCCCGTGACAGGACTGAAGCAGCTCTGGGGCAAATGCCTCCAGCTGGGCCTTCAGCACACAGGGAATGATGGACGATGGACTGAAGCAGGATAGAAAAGCCTTGGAACTGTGGGGTGTATGGGATGTTAGGAGAGGGATGGCACCTCAGGTGGGGGACACATCGTGCTCCTTCTGAGTTAGTTTGCCCACTTTTGGTCGTCGTCCCCCCAACACTCAGCTCTCGCCTGTGGCTCCTAGAAGCTGTCAGCATGGGACAGCAGCCACACCCCGGGAATGGCTTTGATTGGCCAGCTAAACCAGGTGAGGGGAGCCAATGGGTTTCAGACCCTTGGCGATTGAGGGACTTCCCCTGCATGGGAAAACAGGCTCTGGTGGATTGAATGGACGAGACCGATAGTGGGTCCAATGGTCAAGAAGGAGGTTCTGCACGTGCTGAACATGGAAGTGAGGGGCAGGTGGGGTTTGTCAAACCTGGAAGGGAGTCCATCTAGAAGAAGGAAAACTCTGAACCTAAATCTCTGCTGCCTTATGAGATATCTTCAGGAGGGGTGTCCTTAAGGTGGTTGGATGACCTTTTGTATGCCTCCTTCCAGATGACTTGCTTTGCTTTCCTTTGGACCACATCAGTGAGACTGAGAGGAGGCTCTTGTTGTCTGAGCAGCCCAGGACCTCCACACACGCTGCCCAGCCTTGTGCCCCAGGGAGATGACTTCAGCGCTGCTAACACAGCCGTTAGACTTTGCCCCCGGAGGCACACTCCATTGTCTCTTGAGACAGATGGATGCCAACAGACAACAGCTTGGAACTGTATGCTGCCTCTTGGCAAGAATCACTTAAGACCTTGGCATCTTAAGAATGTGGAATCACATTCATGACATTATTGGAAATGCTGGATTACAGAAATGCCAAAATGTCTCTAAGCGACCAAGATCTTAATAAACAAATGCTGGAAAAGTAGAATTCCCAAGTTACAATTCCATCATTAGATTATAGACACCCATAAGGAAAATTCTGTTTTAGCCCCTGATAAAATGGTGAACTTCAAGCTTGAGGGCTGAATGTGGCCCTCCAGTCCTTTCTATCAGGCCCTTAGGACTCTCCCCAGGCCCAGCAGCAGAGCATATGCCCGTGCTGCCCAGGACGGGCACACTCCCGAGGGGGGCGGGGTGCAGAGGGTGCCCTCCCATGTGCCACAGTTCAGGATAGGAGAGAGGTGGGGAAGCTGCTGCCCACTCTCCTCCTGCTCTCCGCCACAGAGCTGCTGCAGCCAGGTGCTACGGCCGGGTGCACCTCGCCACGGCTGAGGAGGGCTACTGCTGCTGGGCGTGAGGTGTGCCGCATACTTGCCTGCCATTTTGTCACCCCCCTCAGTCATGACACCCAGGGTGGGTTGCACCCACCGCACCCCCCTTCCTATGCCTCTGCCCAGGCCACACACCTCACACTCTCCTCAAGTGCATTTGGCTGGAATGTGCTCCTGAACTCTGACCATGCCTCTTGCTTGTCCTTATGGAGGACTAAGGTATGCATAGACATCACTGACTCGTCTATGGCTGGAAGGTAATAAGAGTCACACACAGTGGTACCTCGGTTTTCGAACGTCTCCGTTTTCAAACAGTTCGGTTTTTGAACGCCGTAAACCCAGAAGTAAATGCTTCGGTTTTCGATCAAGCCTCGGAAGTTGAACATGCCACATAGCTTCTGTATTGCTTTTTTCCAGATTGAGGCTTCCATATTGAGTTTTCAGTTTTCAAATGTTTCGGAACACGAACGGTCTTGTGTTTCGGAACACAAACAGATTATGTTTGAAAACAGACGTACCACTGTAGTTGCCTGACTGGTTTTTTGCCCCTAGCCCGGGGGTCGGCAAGGTTTATCTTGCCTGGGCCAGAGATCCCTCTGTGGGCCGGATCGTGCGCGCACCTGCAATTTTTGGCGTCTACATGTGCACAGATGCGATTTCCGGCACCGTGGAAGCAAGTCCCTGTGCCACATTGCTCCAGTTTGGACAGCGTGTGAGCGGGCAGCTTGGTTTGGGGGTGGCTCGGGGGCCGGTCAAACGACCTCCACGGGCCACTTCCGGCCTATGGGCCTTAGGTTGCTGACCCCTGCTCTAGCCCAATCTACCCTGGCATGTGATTCCCATAAGGCTGCCTATGAGGGAATTTGTCCCTCAAGCAAAAAAAAAAAAAAAAAAAAAAAAAAAGGTATAAAAGCTATTAAAGTTGTACAGACAATGGTTTTTTTTTTAATTTCTTCTTTTCTTGCTGCTGGCTCTGCAACTCTTCCTCACATCTCACATGCTCCCTCCCAGTTCTGGCTGGATAACCCATGAACTTTATTCAAAAATGCTAGGTATGGAAGGAAACAGAAATCAGGATAATGGAACTTCTCTTTGGTAGCCAGGTGGACTGGAGGAAACAGGCTGAGATAAGTGCCTCTCATGGGCTGTTGCCAACTCTCCATTGAAAGCTGTTCATTTAAACATGCTGGCAAGAGGCAACACCAACCCAAGTGGCCAGCATTGTGTTAATGGCTGTATTTGTTTTTGTGATCCTTCACATCAATGCATTGCCCAGTCAACAAATGGTGTGATTCTGATAGTATCTGACTGGGATAATTATGGATGCAATTGTGCACCAGAAACAGGTTGCAAGTGTTATAAAAGACAAGGTGTTGGAATGCTGAACAAATTGGTTACACAGGATACTCCTTGCCATTACCACCACGGCAGCAACCAACAGGATATGAAATTTAGGAGTATTTCCAAATCTGAGCTGAAAATTCAATTAAAAAAATATTAAAATTGATTTCAATTTTGAAGGGTGCTTTTGACGGGTAGGTTTTGAGTCTGCTTGGTGACAATATTATCCCTTTATACATTTTTATACTGTTTTTTAAATTGGCTTTACTTTTGTTTTAGAGGATATTGTTTTTATATTGTATATAGTGTGCACCACTTAGTTATTTGTGAAATATTAAGCAGCTTAGCTATGCTTTTAAATAAATTGCAGTAACTTGCCCAAATGGTGATTTTTATACTGCCCACAGCGGGGAATCAAATTAGGTGATGTTGTGGAGGTAAAAGGGAGAAGAGCCCCCGTCTTGTCCCGCTGGTCCAGTTCTGGACTAGGCAATCCTCTTTCTCCCCAGGAATGGAAAGAAGAGGCAATGGTAGGGAGGGTGGTGGAGCAGTGGAATACCCCAGCCCCCAAAATAACAACACCTGATAGCACCGTGCCATTAGCACTACCAAATATTAACCCTCTGCTTTGATCTAGGAACAGAGCTCTTGTAAAAGTCTCCCCCCTCCCTGTTTCATCCTCACAACAGCCCTGTGAGGCTGGCTAGGCTGAGGTGCAAGGCCACCGTTAGCTTCATGGCCAATTTAGGGCTTAGAATCCTTGTCTTCCTGAACCTAATGCAGCCCTCTAACCACTACACCGCACTGGCTAGAAAGCAACAGTGAAAGTTCCCAAATGGGGGTGGGGGGGGATATTCTTTTACTGATGAATTTCCGGTGTCGCATGGGAGGTGGGGTGGTTGGGCAGGGAAAGCGGATAATCTGGAAGCTCTCACTGAGCCAAGAGATGTGTAATGACATCCTCTGGCCTTGGGAAGCAAAGTAATTGCTGGCCAGAGATGGAGAGACACCTGGAACATGTCAGTGTCCTGCTTCCCAGACCATCCTGAGCTCTGACCCAGAGAGAGGTCCTTTCAGAGCTTGCCAGCGAAGGCCTTTTAACTCTCCTAACCATCCTGCCTGATGGTCCCTCAGTGGTTCTGCACAGGATGAGCTGCAGCCAAAGCAGGCTCTGCTGGGAGGCTTCCAGTGGTGGAAACTGCAGGGAATAATCTCTTTCTTCCTTTCAGAAATAAGAAGGTGTTGCATATCAGATGAAGCCCAACAGCCACACATGTTCATCTACCAACAGCTCTTCTGGCTGGTTCCTGTCATCTTCTTTGCTCTATTTGTTTATCCCATCTGTAGCTCACCTTTTCTCCAAGGAGCTCAAGATACCAGACCTGGCCTGTGTTTTGCAGACCTGCTCCAGGATCACCACAGCAACAGAACATAGGGCGATATCAAGCAGCTCGGTCAGTAGTTACCTGGGTCTTCCTTTCTCCCCCTTTTGAAGATGGGGCACCATTTGCCCGCCTTCAGTCTGCAGGGACCCCACCTGTTCTCCAAGAATTCTCAAAGATCATAGACAAAGGCTGTGAGATGACACCCGCAAGCTCCTTTAGGATCCTTGGATGCAGCTCATCAGGCCCTGGAGACTTGAATTCCTTTGAAGTAGTTCCTTTGAAGTGTTCCCTTACTCCCTCCCTATTGGTGAGGACCAGGTCCAAGTCATGAGTTTATAGTGGGCTTGCAGTCCCCCATGCCTGCATTGTGCCCTGCCGGGTGTGCAACAATCATCATCTTGTTTTGCTATCCCAGGCAGGCAGGAGAAAACAGGAACCTCACCAAATCCTAAAAACAGGCTGCAGGGACAGCATGTAGGGATAGCGCTGTGTGAGCATCTGGTTGGTGAGAACAGGATACTGGTCTAGATCCCTTACCTTTACTTTTACTGGTCTAGATGGGTCTTTTGGCCCGATCCAGCAGGGCTCTGCTTATGTGGGGAAAACCCCTTGTGGTTTACACTTTCTATGTCCCTCTCTTAGGCTTGCATTACAATGTGAATACATGACTTTGCAGGCTGACAGATGCTCAGCTGCCTCACATCGGACAGGGTTCGGCTCTCCGTTGGCCACAGTTGCCTAGCCTCCCTCTCTCTCAGTCCTGCTTTTTCCCAAGCCTCAGTCGCCAGGTCCCCACCCAGACTGAGTCAACAGCATGTGTTTGAAATGTCACATGGAAACTGCGTCCGCCTCCCAAGTCCAGGAGGGCTGTTGCCGTGGATTTTGTGCCTCTCTCTTTCTCTCCTTCTCTCTCTGCTCCTTTCTCTCTGTGTTACTGTGTGCTGCTATGACATGTGATGTGCTAGGAATGTTATAAAAGATGACGCTGGGTCTCTGTGAGACTGTCACTTGAGGGGAGACCCTGCCTTGTGTCTCACCAAGGGTCCATCCAGATGGCTTTAATTTCAGTGATCCGGGGAATGATGTTTTATGGCATGACACTGTTTTATGTTATGTCATAAAAACAGGAATTGAACAGCTGTTTTTGAAATTCTTCGTGAGATGATGGAATGCATATGATTCAGTGCTGGACCTGATAGTTCTTTGACTGGGATATCTGAAAAGCTCCTTGTGGATGTTAAGATAGGTGTGTTTTATAAAGCAAACCTAAAGGATATATACATTACAAGCAAGTTTAAAAGGCATTCCCTGTTCCCAGAAAACCCTGGGAACTATAGTCTGGAAGTTGAGTGGTAGTGGTTAGTGGTCCCTGACACAGCCAGTTTTAAAAATGACAACTTTATTTTTCAGTTTCATTTAAAAAAAATATAACAAACAATCCTGCTATACACCTATCCCACAAGAAACATTCCCTGCATATGTAATGTAACTTATACAATCAAAAATTAAGCAGATTTGTATACTAGTTTAAAGTTGAATGCACCGTTAAGTCTCCTCTAGCCTCCATCCTAACCGATTGTCTGAGGGTGAGCCATGAGTTGGTGGTGATGAGACAGCGTTGTCCTTTCCTGTGTATTAAATAGAAAAATGTACTTTACCATTTCAAAATCAGATTTGGTCTTTGTGTTTCTTAGTGCTCCAAGACGCTTTGTTGGTTTCTCCACAAGAGCTCTATTCCATAGAACTTCTGGAGCATCTGCTTTCCAATCTTGTGTTAATCAGTGCCTAGCTGTACACGTAGAAAAGGTTCTTTCTTATGGCCATCTAGCAACAGATTTAGTAAAGCTAGGCACTGATTGTATCATCTGTTCCGTAACAGACGAAACGTCTTCAGATACCATTTCCCAAAATAACTGTACTCTGCATGAGCATCATCAATACAAATGGAAGCTGTGTGCAGGAGATCTTCCAGGTGCAGGGCTTGCATCAGCACCCAGCATCCTTGGGCAGCTGCCAAGGCTTCAGGATGTTGGCGCTTTGCCCAGGCCTCACTTCATTTACGGCACTCTGAATGATGCCAGGCCAATGAAGCTACCCACCCTATTAATTATCCACAATGCACTTGACTGGCATTATTCTGGGGCATTGTAGTAAATTAAAGGGGAGTGTTGCCACCACAGCCAGAAAAGCCCTGCAAGGCCCACTAGTAGCGGGGCCCACCAGAGGACGCATTGTCTCGGGCCCCCTCAAGCCTGAAGTTGGCCATGGGTGACCCACAAGACACAAGTATTGCAAGGAGTTCTGTGTGTCTGGCCTGGAAGCTCTAGCAGGTGCAAAATGGTGTGGCTGGAGGGTTGATGCGGACAGACTACCACCAGTGCATAAAAGCTGGCACTGCCTGCCCATGTGTTGCCAGGCCAAGTTCAAAGTTCTTGTATTAATTTGCAATGCTCTTAAAGAACTTAGGTCCCGGATATCGTAAGGACCACCTGGCTCCTTATATCCCACCCCAGTCACTGAGATATTTGGGGGAGACTCTCTTGGCGGTACCCTGAGGCCCAGGTTCATGATTTCGAACAACCAGAAGCCATGCGTATAGTGGGCCCCAGTCTGTGGATCTGCCTCCCTGCTGAGATTAGAGAGGCCCCCTCCTTGCTGAACTTCAGGCACCTGACAGAGACTTTCTTGTTCAGCTTGCATTTCAAGGCATAGTTTGGTTTTATGGTATTTTTTTATTTTAGTGTTTCATTTGTACTATCATTTGTTTTTAAGTACACCACTTAGAAAAGCCAATGATAAAGTGTTATACTGTACTAAACAAATAAATTTGGTCTTAAATGAATAAATTAACCATGTATGACACCTTGTGTTTGCTCCTAGACTTAAGTACTGTACTGGGCAAATGAGCCATTCAAGTTCAAATCAACCAGGAAACAAACAGAACAGCCCTTTTATCAGGAGTGTAATGATGACTCCAACAATCAGAGCTGCTGTCCTCCTCGGGACATCAAAATTTAAGGAAGCCCCTGCAAGGAAATTTAAGGAAGCCTCTGGACACTGGCCAGACAAGAATGGAAGCAGGAATACACATTTGCCAAGTACTGTCAAATGTTTTTACATGTGCTAGAAATAATGGTTTCAGCTGCAAAGAAGCAACAGGAGCTTCAGAGGATGACTATCAGCCTGGGAAGATTTGAAGTGAGCTGGGAATGAAAGACACCAGGGTGTTAATAGTTGCAGTCCTGGCCACTTTGTTTGACTTGCTTTTGTTCCACCTCCGTAAACTTCCCTGTGCACTGCCAGCTGAGTGCAGCATGCCTTCCCTGCCTTGCCAAGCCTTGCTGTATAGAATTGCTGCATGCGCAGGCCTCCCCACAGCTGCAGGCCCTTTAGTCAAGGATTGGTCGCATTTTGCACAGGGTGGAATGCAGTTCTTGCATTTGTACATGAGAAATGAGGATCATGCACAATTTCATGGATTAATCACTTAATTATCTGAGTTGAAAGGTGTTGCTGATTAGTGGGCCTGCAACTGAAAAAAAGTATTTTCAATATAAGCCGTTGCAAAAGATATAGGTGGCAGGCAGGCCCCATTCCTTCTCCTAAGAGGCTAGTGGAGAAATATCTCTTCTATGATAGGACCTGGGACTCAGCTGGATTGGTAAAGAAAAAGTGTTTTATATGTGTTTTATATTAAAGATTCTGAGTGGGGCATAAGTTCCATTGGGCCCGGTGGGACTTCTTAGTAATTGTTTGTGACAATTTTTCCACGTTCTGCTAATTTCTGCTTCATAGAAATCAGGCTCAGATTTGTCTGAACAGAGAAACATTGTCACATGTTCCTTGGGTCATATTGGGTAGGGGTGGAGAAGTTGTGGTGCTCCTGATGTTGTTGGATTCCTGCATTGTAGGGGGTTGGCCTAGATGAACCTTTGGGTCCCTTCCAACTCTACAGTTGTATGCTTCTATAACTCCCACCAGCCCCCATCCAGCAAGGCCAATAGGCAGGAAGCTCTGGAGGGCACCAGGTGCAGGAAGGATGGGGATGCAGAAAGTACAACTGCAGGAGATTAGGAAGGGATAAAGGGACCTCTCTTCACAATGGCCTTTTAACTTCCCCTGGGCATAAAGATCTGGCCCTACATGGGCTGTGGCTGATCTTCTGACAGCAACATCAAGTGTTGACCTAGGTGTTTTTGTGAAGCAGCCGTTCCACAAAGCTACACCACAAAGAGGTTTCTTATCACTTCTGATAAAACAGTTTTCCATGGAAGCAGGTTTTTGGTCCCAGTGAGAGTAATCAATAGATGTGAATCAGCCCTTCAGGGTTGCCATATTTCAAAAAGTAAAAACCAGGAAACCCCGAAGTTCTTGAGCTTCATCTTGGAAATTCCCCCCAGACGTCAATTCTGCCTTAGAAATCCTGGTAATGTATGGGAAAATCTGGATGTATGACAGCCCTATTCAGTATGCATATTAAAGTCCAATAGAGAAGGTGTGGCTAAAACGGCATGTTCCAAAGGCAAGGGCAGGGGGACTACGATATTGTGTTCCCAATTTGTGGATGTGGCTAGGAATCAGTCTTTCAACGGGGAACAGTTCAGGGCTGAGGAAGGCACTGAGAGATTCAGTGGCAGGGGAGCAACTAAAAGTTAAACTGTGTTCAACAAAACCAAATGTAAGGGGAAGTTGCATTCTTCAGTGCCCCCCATAAAAGAAAGATAACTCCTAACATGTATAAAATTAGCACACCAAAAAGGTCCAAACCTAGTCCTCTTCCTGGTATGCTATATGCAGCAAGGATTAAAAATGTGGCCCCCTCCCTTGCAAAATGGAGTGGTACAATCAAAGAATATCATTAGATTTATGGAACATACATCAGCCTCTCAAAATTGTCTTTTAATGAGGTTGTTGTTGTTTAGTCGTTTAGTCGTGTCCGACTCTTCGTGACCCCATGGACCAGAGCACGCCAGGCACTCCTGTCTTCCCCTGCTTCCCGCAGTTAATGAGGTAGGTGGAGCTAAATTGCAGGTATATGGTTAGAACACAATATTGAAATGGCACTGGCAAGATTCTGTCTGTTGCCACATGCAAGAAACGGCACCCTTATGCTTGAGACTGAAAAAGGGTTCCCCACTCTGGCAACAGAAAGTTATTTTTCTGTCGAAATAAATTAAGAAATTCTCTTTTTTTAAAAAAAATAATATTTATTAGTTTTCCAACAAATTAGGCACAACACTACAAAACACTAAAAAAGAAAAAACATACAATACAATACAAAAAAAGAAACAAACAAAACAAAAACCATTTAAAACACAATCCAATTTCAACATCTTATCTTTCTTTCCCTTATTTCCTCGACCTCCCCACACCTCCCTTTTTGTATTTCACTTCTGTTAATTGTTTCAGCAATTCCTTTCCATCTTCCTCTGTTTTCTATCCTATAATTGTCTTAACACATTCTAACCATATTCTTCCCTTTAAAACTCTATTAATCTATTTA
This sequence comes from Podarcis liolepis, assembly GCF_965112155.1. Classification (NCBI taxonomy): domain Eukaryota; kingdom Metazoa; phylum Chordata; class Lepidosauria; order Squamata; family Lacertidae; genus Podarcis; species Podarcis liolepis. The sequence continues at coordinate 2,697,393 of NC_139555.1, forward strand.
TACTTAATTCCTTATAGCATTTCTACTAAAACCATATAACTTCATTCCAACGTTTTACTAACATTCATTAATGTTACAGTATTTCTGTATTTCTTTAAACTTTTTCCAGTCTTCTTCCACCGACTCTTCCCCCTGGTCTCGGATTCTGCCAGTCATTTCCGCCACTTCCATGTAGTCCATCAACTTCATCTGCCATTCTTCCCTGGTGGGTAAATCTTGTGTCTTCCAATATTTCGCGATGAGTATTCTTGCTGCTGTTGTTGCATACATAAAAAAGGTTCTATCCTTCTTTAACACCAATTGGCCGACTATGCCCAGGAGAAAGGCCTCTGGTTTCTTAAGGAATGTATATTTAAATACCTTTTTCATTTCATTATATATCATCTCCCAGAATGTCTTAATCCTTGGGCACGTCCACCAAAGGTGAAAGAATGTACCTTCAGTCTCATTACATTTCCAACATTTATTATCGGGCAAATGATAGATTTTTTCAAGCTTAACTGGTGTCATGTAAATCATTTTCATTAAATTTTCTCTTAGGGCATTACATGCCGTAAATTTCATACCTGTGGTCCATAACCATTCCCAGTCAGCCATCATTATGTTATGTCCAACATCTTGTGCCCACTTAATCATAGCTGATTTCACCGTTTCTTCCTGAGTGTTCCATTTCAACAGCAAGTTATACATTCTTGACAAATTCTTGGTTTTTGGATCTAACAATTCTGTTTCCAATTTTGATTTTTCCACCTGGAAAGAAATAAATTAAGAAATTCTCCAGTGGCACCTTAGAGACCAATTAAGTTTGTTATTGTGTGCATGCACGCTTCTTCAGATACACTGAAACAGAAGTTACCAGACCCTTATATATAGTGGGAGGGAAGGGGTTTTTATTTTTCTGTGTTGATCCCATAAGCCCAACCGAAGAGACTAAGAACTTTGCCTTCCTTGTAAGAAAAGTAAGAAAGATGTGTGCTCAACTTTCATAGGAACTTAAAAGCTGCCTTATGCAGAGTTTGCCTACTTCAGTACTGCCTACACTGACTGGCAGCAACTCTCCAGGGTTTCCCTGGGGGAGCCAGGGATTGCACGCGGGACCTTCTGCATGCAAACCAGATGCTCTTTCCCTGAGCGACGGCTGAGTGGGAAGGAAGCGGGTGGTCGGGGGCAGCCGAGGTATCCTCCTGTCACCCCGTTTTAGGATCCTGCTTTGAAAGGCTATAAAAGCATCGCGGCTCATTTGTATCTGTGAAAGGGAGGGGCGTGCTTTCAAGCTCCCCCCTCCTTCTGATTCCCAGGGGGTGGGGTGGGGGGTGCAGATGCTCTGGTGGTCAGAGAGGTCTGGGAAAGATGCCCGGTGACACGTGCAGCGCATTAGCTCTGGCAAAGGCAGCAGCTGCAGAGGACGACCCCCCCCCCGACGCCTTAGGGGTGGAAATGGCGCTTGGCCATCTGATTGGAAGACGCGCCTGTTCTGCCTCCCTCCTCCCTCCGAGGTGACTCATCACAGAATCCCATCCTCAGCTCCTGTGCAGGATCCAGGAGAGGCCCTTCGTGGGGGAAGAGGGAGCGAAGGCGGGGGGTGGGGGGGTCCTAGGAGTTGATGATGAGGGGAAGTGTAAACAAACACACCAGTAACCATGATGACTTCAGGCTGGGAGAGTGGGAATTGAGAAGGGGTCGACACCAGGGCGGGTGCTTCTCTTCTCTCTGTCTTTTAGAAAACAGGAGCAGCAACAGCAGTAACAGTGATCGCTGGGCAGGGAATAGAAAATGGCATGGTGGCGCCAAGGCAGATCTGGTCGCCTGGCAGGAGAACTGGGCCAAGCTCCAGGTTAGGGACCCACAAAGCACCAAGCAGCCTAGGAGACACATAGGCCCAGGCTTGGGCAGAAGGCAGGTAGGAATCTCCTGGTAGGATAAGCAAAGGAGGGGCCATAGCTCAGTGGGAGCGCATCAGCTTTTGTTAAATTTTCCAATGAAATCCCATCTGGGCAATGCATCAAAGCAAACGATCCGGGGCTGGCACTGTTGAGATGCATGGAACAAGAGTGTGTGTTTTTCAGCATGCATAAAGTGCCATTTGGTCTGCACTGAGCTACTGTTATATTACTTTTGAAAACAACAATACAAAATGTATAATTGACATGTTTTTAAGACTGGGCTCTGGTGTTTCCCATCGTGTCCAGAGAAGAGTTGAGCCTGCATCTCTATGCTTAGAATGTAATGATTCCTAGCAGCAGCAGTACCGCTTCATGTCTGGTTTCTTCAAGAAGGTATACTTAAATACCTTTTTCAATTCATTATATATCATTTCCCAGAAAGCCTTAATCCTTGGGCACGTCCAGAGGTGAAAGAATGTACCTTCAGTTTCTTTACATTTCCAACATTTATTGTCGGGCAAATGATAGATTTTTGCAAGCTTGACTGGGGTCATGTACCACCTGTATATCATGTTAACCTGGAGTTATAACAGCATCCATGGCATGGGGGATCAAACCACAGAAACTGGTCTGATTGGGGGCCAGCCCTACCATTATGTAGGGAAGTAAGATAATTTCCTCAGGCGGCAGGTGGTTTGGGGCAGAGAGCAGCAGCCATGGGTTAGAAGATGGAACTGTGCCTGCCACACAGCCTGCGCTGCTCCTCCAGACTAGCCTGTTGTCCTCAGCGGTGGAGGAGGAGCCTGATCCAGGGTCAGTGTTGAAGAAGCATTCAGCTGCACTCCAAGGGGCTTCCTTGTGGCTGCCTCCGGACCCTCTGTGTTTTGTGGGAGGGATTCAGAGCATGCTGGGAAACGTAGGTTTGTGCAATGGAAATGGATTAAAGCACTCTGCCACCTTTGAGCAGCAAATCCACTTAAAACAACAACAGGCTTTTGTGGCTAGGAAAGTAACCAGGGTGGGAAATGCATTAAAAAGTGTGGAGTGAATGAATGTTTGGTGTGTTTAGCGTGTAGATGTGTTAGCACCCCACGAACAAACCAGGATGAATGCAGGAGGGATGTTCACTGTCAAATATTATCTCTGCAAATGAATCAGAAAAAATGCTGAATAAAGACCAGATATAGTCTAACCTCTGTATAAACTCTGTGTAAGCAAATGAGGATGAATGCATTTGGCTCTCATCTGGAGGAGAGCCAGATATGGAATGGGGAGGGGGGACAAAATCTTGTCTGACCCTGCTTTCACTTTACCCTGAACCAGAACAGCACTGTCTCATTACCTCTGAGAAGTTTATTTTCCTCCTCTTTATTTATAATGTAAAGTAAAGACACATGTAAAATAAATGATATATAAAATTATGCAGATACTATAAATTAAGGCACATGGGCATACTTTTTGGGGTGGGGAAGGAACTGCAAGCATGACATAGATTATAATTTTAGGACTGGGAACCGGGGATAAATTTGCTGTCATCCAGGGTCACCTGCTGCCACCCCCTTCCCTTTATTTCAGCTATGGCTGAGGATTAAACTGGGTTTGGTGGGTGGCTCATCAGAGGGAGCCATCGGCCTCTGTGGCAGAGTCTAATTACAGGGCACACATAATCAAGGGGCCTGTTCCTGCTGTGTGATCTGCTCAGGGGAGGATCCAGAAAATCATCCAGATGGATATTCAGACAGCTGGCTCAAAAGCTAAGGCAACAGCCCACAATCGACAAGCCGGAGGAGAAAAAGCTGAGCAGCAAGTTGTGAGCATTACAGATCTCTGCGTAGAAAAGAATGTGACAGCAGCCTACAAAGTTAAGAGTAAAATGTGGAGCAATATAATTTTGCCTGCATCACACAAATACTAGGGGTGAGCAGGAAAGAAGAGGCAGGCATGTCTCTGAACAGCAGCTGCTGGGATTTGCCAGAGGACCAGAGTACTGCTCCTTGTGTGTCCCGCCTTTGGGCTTCCCCTGGGCATCTGGCTGGTCACTGTGAGAACAGGAGGCTGGATAGATGGAGCTTTGGTCCCATCCAGCAAGTCTCTTCTTAGTTCTTTGGAGTCTTATCTGTCAGACTGCAGGCTGCTTTATGAGCAGCCTTCCAAAAGCTGCTGCCCAGGATTGCTGAGTTGCTTGGGTGGTCAAGCTGATCCTGGCCAGACTTTCTCCCGCGTCCAGTGACAAGTTGCAGAGAGAAGAAGATGGTTTCTTCAAGCCTGCAAATGACTGAAAGAGGCACAGTTAAAACTATTACATGGCATTTCCTGCCACTTTCTGTATTAAAATGGAGGATCAGACACGTTAGTTTGAAACTCCCAACAGCACAGAATCATTTGTCCAGGCTCAGACTACAGAGAGATAAGCAAACAGAAGATTCAAACGTGGAAATTGAATGGCAGCATGAGAGTGAACTCCCCTCAGCTTAATTCAGAATGGAGTCTGAATTATATTTGGAAAAAGCTCACTGGTTCCCCAAGACTTCTGTTCTGATTTGTCATATTGGCCCATGTGCACTGACCGTGTTGTTTGCAGGCACTTGCCGGCCCTGCCATGAGGCAAAGTGAGACAACCACTTCAGGCACTGGATTGGCGGGGGCAGCAGCTCCCATTCTCCTTTGTTGCCGCAAAGCCTATCCTGTGCCCCCTAAAGTGGTCTGCTGAGCTCAAGTGTGGTAGAGGATGTGATCCCATCACCACTGCTGAGAGAAGATTCAACTGTTTCTCCAGTCAGCTTCTGAACATGGAATGGGGAGATGCAATGGGCAGGTTGAATTCTGACCCAGCTGAATCTTCAGCCCTTTTACAAAAGATTGTTGCATGCAGGGGTGCCAGCCTGAATGAAATATTGTGGGGGCCTAGGTAAGCCCCGCATAATTGATCAGGCAACATGGTGCACACAAACCATTTGGGGAGCAGGCCCCTCAATCATTTTATTGTGGGGGCCAAAGCCCCCATGGCCCCTAGGAGTTGGCTCCTACGGTTGCCCACCACCCCAGTCTCTGAGCAGTGCAAGAGTGCAGGGCTTCCAGGCACTTACCCACGGTCTGTTTCCTTTTGGAAAGGAGGCCCAGTGGAGACGGTGCTGTCTTTGTGATATATAGTTTTTTTACACATATATACAAGCTGAGCCTTCGATGGAGGGGTTCATAGCATAAGAAGGTCTTATTGCTCCCATAGCCGCATCCTTGCATTCAAACACAAATCAACCATCACACTCTGAGCCCTGCTCCAGCTTGTCACCAGGCCACACCCCAGCCCCACAAAACTCTCCTTTAACTCTCTGGCTTAATGGACTCAGAGCTGAGAGAGGGGCCCCTCCCACTTGCCCTCTGGCAGAGAGCCTCCTTTCTCGGGCTTTCCAAGGACTCATCGCCTTCCTTTTGTTCTCCATCATCCCATGCAATTTCCTCACCTGGAAACCAGCCTGGCTTATCTTTTAACATTTGCTGAGTCCCGGGCTTCATTGTCTGGCACCCAGAAACTCATACCACAGGGGAGTCTGAAATTCACAACAGGGGAGTGTGGCGCCCACACACTCATAAGGAGATCTTCCCTTGAAGGGCTTGTATACATCTCCCCTTTCCTGACCATGGAATAATGGTATGTTTCTGTCTATAGCTCTATCTCTACTTATAGCTATACCCCTGCAGTGCAGTTATTTAACCGCTAGATGTCCCTGTACATTGTGATGTACTGTACTTAGAAAGGATCAATGCATGAGAAAGAGCAGAAATTTATAGCTGAGGTGCTTAATCACGTGTTCTTATAGATAATAGAACTGTAGAACTGTAGGGTGGGAAGGGACCCTGAGGATCATCTAGTCCAACCCCTGCAGTGCAGGAATATGCAGCTGTCCCTTATGGGGCTCGAACCTGCAAGCTTGGTGTTTTCAGCACCACACTCTCAGCTGATCTCCAGCACATCCCAGCCCCTTGTCCCTAATTAATTCATCACTTTCCTAAACCAGTGGGGCTTTCTCAATATGTCCTAAAACTACCTGCAGAATCTGTTAGGGACGGCATAGAGAGTTAAGGCCACATAAAGTAACAACAGCAACAACAATAGGTTGTAACCAGTGCTTTTTTTCTTAAAAAGTCTTTAGGGGTACTCTCATTTTGACTCAAGAAAACCACCATTTTATAGTTCAAATCAGGAAAAATAAATACAGTAAATGAACAAAATTACAAAGATTCACAAAATGTTTAGGGGTTTGCGTACCCCTGTGTCCCCCCCCCACCGGAAAAAAAACACTGGTTGTAGCCAACGTGAGTCCTATTTAGAGCAGACCCAACAAAGGTAATGACTAGCTCAGGTTCATTGATTGTGATAGGCTTATTCTGAGTAGAATGTAGTTCACTACCCTCCGAGCTGGCTAAGATCATCCAGAAGATTCAAGGCTTGGGTGAAATTTGACATTTGGACTTCCCAGCACACAGCTTGTCCTTATTGTCAGGTGCAAGTCAGCAAGAAATTACACAGAGTAAGTGAAGTCAGTGGTGTATAGTTGGTGACTGGTGAGTGGGGAGAGTATATGCATGCCAGGGGTTTTTTTTGGGGGGGGGGTCAGCCCAGCCCTCACCACCCGCCCTGCCTGAGTGATGGCACCCCCACTGGAGCAAAGAGGGGCTACACAGAGCCGCCTGCCCATTGGCGCAGGGGGGAGCCTGGCTGGCTGACACAGCCCTTAGCCAGTGGAGAGGCTGGGCCACGCTGGGGAGGCCTGGTTTACGCCCCCTCAAGAATGGTGTGTCTGGGACCACAGCCCCCCCCCCCCGGGAACCCACCACACTGCCCCTGAGTGACATTAATAGAAGAAACAGGATCTGCTCAGGAGTGCCAGGCTGGATGAGCGCAGCATCTCTTCTTGGGCTGGTCTTGCTCCTATGAGGCAGCGGTGGAGACTGGAAGCCCCTGCTTTCCCACAGCTGCCTAAGTCTCCCCAGACAATCTGAGACTATGCTGACACGCCTGTCTTTGCTCCTCCCTCTTCATACTTCTGGTCCTGGGATAGCAGTGGGGAAGGGAGCTTGTCGCGGCAGAAGGGGAGACACCCTGGCAGGGTGGGGGAAGTGTGGCCCTCCAAGTGGGGCTGGACTCCAACTCCCATCATCCCATTGGCCGTGCTGGCTGGGCCTGATGGAGTCCAACTATGTCTGAATGGCCACAAGTTTGCCCACGTCTCCACTAGCACTGTGCCCAAGGAGTCTCCCCAAATTCACACTCTCCTCCTTGTCCTGTAACCGCTGTTATTATTCAAAGGCGCCAGCTCCATCCCCCATCAATACATTTTTTGGCAAAGGCACAGGGATAATTTTTGTGTATTTCCCCATATTGAAAAACTCAGAACAATGTACAGAGGAAATGAGAGAGGGAGGCCCTGCCCAGCCGAAGCGGCACGAACCAGGCAAACAAATGGCAGGGTGGGGGAGCAGGGTGTTGTGTGCCCTCCGCACCCTGGCCTTGGCTGGTCGCGTGGGGTCAAGGAAGGGAGGTGTCTCATTAGGGCAGATCTACAGGAGCTCAACCCTTCTTCCTCCTAAGGGTCATGTCAGATGTATGCTGCTCTAAGGTGAATATTACATGGGTGTGAGTTTCATTCTCATTTCCCTACCTGCCCATGGTGCAAATAGAAAAATTGCTGAGTGGGGACAGAGACAGGGGGAAGCCCCATTGTGCAAGACTTTGGTCTGGACGTAACAGAGCTCTACTTAGGTTCTGCAGCTCAGGCTCTATAGAGTTAGGGTTGGCGACTTTTCAAATGGGTGCCATTCTTTTATCTTTAAGAGCAACCTTTCGTGGGACAATTAATCAGGAAAAGCATTCTCCATATTTGCTTCCTTGCTTGCTAGGAAAAGGGTCCCAAACATCTGCAGTTCAGGCTGCTGTTAAGGATACAGGAGCACAACAAGAAGCTTTAAAAGGGGGAGGGGGAGTGGTAACCCTTTTAATGCGCATTCATGCCAGAGTTGTCAGCCAAGCAGGGGGAAATGCTGTCTGGCCAATGTATTGACCTTTGGACCAGCTGTCAGAATGCACTGAGCAGAGTAGAAATCAGCAGCAACCTTTTTATGTGTTCATCCTTAAAAGCCAGTGTGGTGCAGTGGTTTAGAGTGCTGGACTTAGGACCTTGAAGACCAGCGTTCAAATCTCCACTCGAACCATGGAGCTCACTGGGGGACTTTGGGCCTGTCACTGTCTCTCAGCCTAACCTACTTCGCAGGGTTGTTGTGAGGATAAGTGTGTGCACCAGCTTGAGCTCCTTGGAGATAAAGGTGGGATATGAATGTAGTATTAGCTGTGATAGCTCAGTTGGTAGAGCATGAGACTCTTAATCTCAGGGTTGTGGGTTCAAGCCCCATGTTGGGCAAAAGTTCCTGCATTGCAGGGAGTTAAGACTAGGTGACCCTCGTGGGCCCTTCCTACTCTGTAAGCCATGTGTGTGCACTAAGCAGCCAGGTTGCTAAGTTCATCTCCAACTAAAATGTGCATGAAGCCGGTGCAGCCTTCATCCACAGGTTCCATCATCATCATCATCATCATCCTGTATCCCAGTAGCAATCTCAGTTCTCCAAGTGCCAGTCGCACCCATGCACCACAATGGAGCATCAGTCAAGGACAAAAGATCATGGGCCAGGGAGGCAGAACAACCCCTAAACAGCCTGATAACTGAGCCTGCTCTGTGGTCACAGGAAGCTGATAGACTGTTGGGGTGTGTAGAAGGAAAAGCGGGAAGAGGCAACAGGGAACGGAATGGATTATCCTGAATGTGGGGAGTCCACACAGCAACATTTCGTTGCAGGACCCACTTGTGCCTTCCATCAGTTTGTATCTATCAGGGATAACCTCTGCTTCCTGGTATCTGTCATTGGTAAATCAGTATCCCTGTCTTTCTTTTGGGAGGATTTGGGAGACCCAGTAGATAGTATTTATATGTATTATGTGTGCACACAGTTATGTCAGCTTCTTACTCGCCCCTTCCATCCCAAATAGTTGTCAATCCATTGAGCAAATGTTGCTGAATGTGGTCAAGTAGCAGCTATTCTAGATTAAGTACAACCAGATCTGTTGTCAGATGAAACACCCTTTTAAACATTTTTATGTTTTAAAGAAGGAAATGGCTGTGGTCCGTTTACTCACACATCCTGTTTTAAAAGCCAGAGCTTGAGAGGCTATTGCACATTATAGCAGATGGCAAGAAGTGACCTCCTGAACAAAATGTTGTGTGAATGGTACTCAACCTTGGTATGAGGATAGGGATGTAATATTTATCTCTTGGCAGCATTTATCTCCTGCCCTTTAGCCAAAAGGGTTCTCAAGATTGCCTTACAAAAACCAAGACTAAGGCAGTTCCTGCCCTCAGGCTCACAATTTAGACATGACATAACAGGAAAGATGGCAAGGAGGGGAAAACAAATTAAAGCACGTTCGTAAAGTTACATTTCTTAATGGGCTTTGGGAAGGAGGCACAAGGCTCTGGCAGGGTCCTCTTCTCAGATGCACTCCCAGTGCGACCACACTGCTCGTGCAGCCCTAAATCCAAACAAAAAAGGAGCCATTTCCTTGTAGGGCCCCCAGCCAGTTTAGCCCTCCAGGGCCCAGGGCAAGTGTACCTAGCTGCCCACCCCCCTCGGCATGGGACTGCACCTCAGTGTTACCCCCTGATTGCTCTACTCCAACCTCTGCCATTGTTTAAATTTTCTGCTTTTTTACCTCTCAGTATTACTCCATCCCTGGTTTACCCACACCTCTCCACTTGCTTGAAACTGCCATTTTCCTCTCAATTTCTTCCATCTTTGTTTAGTAAACTTCTGTCATTGTTTTAAACCACCACTTCCCCCTCTCAGTATCTTTCTTAATGGATCGCTGGAATGTGTTGTATGTAGGGCTGCTCTGAAGATTGTTCTGAAACTTTCAGCTGGTTCACAACCCAGCAGCTGCTAGGCAGTTAACTGAGATCCGTTGATCATAATGTAGCTTGCCAGTACTAAAATATCTGTCCAACAATAGACCAATTCGAGTTTCCAGGCACAATTCAAAGTGCTGGGCTTCACCTTTCAAATCCTCAACAGCCTGAGACCTACCAAGAGTACCTAAAAGATAGCATTTCCCCACATCCGCCCATTCTGTCAGATCAACCTCAGCAGCAATTCTTCTCTAAGGCACTCACACCATCAGAGATCTGGTAGCAAAGGTCCCAGAAGAAGGTCTTTGCCATGGTCTTTTGTTGTCATTTAGCCTTGCGCCAGGTAAAGTCCTTTTTATGGACGACTATAGGTTTCATCAGAATTATTCTCCGGCTGTTGGGAACACAAGACATATACTGATATCAATCAGCCAAAGGCCTGGCTGAAGAGGAACTTTGTTGCCTGGCACCTAAAGGTGTATAATGAATGTGCCAGGCAAGCCTCCTTGAAGAGAGCATTCCACAGGTGGGAGCCCACCAGGGAAAAGGCCCATCCTCATGTTGCCACCCTCTGGACCTCCCGTGGAGGAGGCACATGAAGAAGGGCCTCAGAGGATCATCTCAGCGTCTGGGTCGGTTCATATGGGGAAAGGTGGTCCTTGAGGTATTTCTGCCCTAAGGTGGCCCATTGCACTCAAGTGCACCAGAGGGTGCTTTTCTCCTTCCAGTGCTGACATTCTAGTCAACTGCCAGTTCAGTTAGTCTCTGCATGTGAAATTGAGGGGGGGGTGTCATCTTGTCCTTTGCTTCAGGCAGCAATAAGTCTTTGGCTGTCCATGCCAAAAGGAGCATCGCAGGATGCACCCAATAACAGCCATAGTTCAATGGTAGAACATATGCTTGGCCAGCAGAAGGTCCCAGGTTCAATCTCTGGCATCCCCAGGTAGGGCTAGGAGAGACTCCCTGTCTGAAAGCCTGGAGAGATACTGCCAGTCCATGCAGACAATATTGAGCCAGGTGGACCAATGGTCTGACTCCCTGTAAGGCGGCTTCCTATGTTCCTAATTCTCTGGAATGACAATAAATCCACTAGGAAATGCACAATGGGGTCTGCTCCAGACAAATCCAAGAGAAAAGTGTTCTATATACAGTATATGAGGGGGAAAATGTATGAAAACCACTAGTGAGTCCCTGTCAGGGAAGAAGGCAGGATACAAATAAATATAATCGTAATCATAGCAAGGATAACAACAGCCATGGTTGAAACTGAGGCACGAGCCAAATTGCAGTGTTTTAACAAGACCCTGAAATGCCCAGGAACCAAATCAGATCCACACTCCTTGTTCCTATAACAAAAATGCTCCATTAATATGGATGCTGCTGCCATGGAAGCCTGTAAGCTGCTCTTCTGGGACCACATCAGGCCCTCGAATCACGTCAAGGTCTTCATTTGTTTACACATTTATGGGGTGAATCAGAGTCTGGGCTTGAGAGAAAAACTGGCAAGATGGGGGAGCTCTCTCTTGACTCACCTCTCTTTCATCCTCGGATAAATGGTCATGTAAACAAAGGCAAGGTTGTTATCTCTAGCCTGCAGTGGTGTGAGCAGAGTTCAGAGCTCCAGCAGGACCAGCAGCATCCTGTGAAATGAAACACGGAATCTTGGAATTCCTTCATCAGGAGACAGTAGATGTCTCAGGGGGCAACAATCCCTAGAACAACATGCCTTGGACTCTAGAGCAATTAAAGGTGTCCTCAATGTCCGCCAGAAAGGAGTGATATATCTCAGCACAGAGAGCAGGGGAGTTGTGGGAGGGGGCCTGGTCAGACACCCCATCTCTGAATGACCTGGGTTAAGGGCCTGACAAATCTGTGTAGCTGTTTCCAGGGCCAGCCTTAGCATTAGCCAGAGCCGGCCCTACCATTAGATGCTAAGGCGCCGAGAGTGGCATCAGGTGTGAGAGGACAGAACTATGTGTCCCACATAGTCTGCCCTGTTCCTACTAAGCTGGCCTGCTGCCCTCAGTGGTGGTGGTGGCTGCTGCCCCATTGCAAGTCTTGAATTAGCATTCAGCTGCTCTCTGCTTGCCTTCTGTGTGTGGAATGGGAGGCCTGGGGCCCTTTCTTCCTTTGCCTTGTTGTACTTAGCAGAGTGTCTTGGACCAACCCTGGCGGTGCCAATGAGCACTTGTGCTAGAAATCCAAAATCTAGATGTGACTTCAGAGCTTGAGGCTCAGGGGGCCTCCGTGGCGCAGAGTACCCATCAGTTTTGGGTAGTGGCCCAGCTGCATCCCTGTCTGGACAGGGACTGCCTAACTACTGTTGTCTATGCTCTGGTAACCTCTAGGGCAAGACAGATTGAGCATATCACACTGATCCTGGCCCAACTTCACTGGCTGCCAATTAGTTTCTGGGTCCCAATAAAAGCGCTGGTTTTGACCTACAAAGCTTTAAACGTCTCAGGACCACAATATTTCAAGGATTGCCTCTCCCCATATGATCTGACCTGGACCCTGAGGTTTATCTTCTGAGGCCCTTCTTCGTGTGCCTCCTCCTTGAGAAGGCCAGAGGGTGGCAAGACAAGAACGGGCCTTTTCTGACCCTCCATTTGTGGAAGGCTCTCTCCAGGGAGGCTCAGATGGCACCTTCATTATATATCTTTAGGCGCCAGGCGAAAATGTTCCTCTTCAGCCAGGCCTTTGGCTGATTGACATCTGGTGCTCTTTTAAATTTGTTGAAATGTGGCAACCCTAGATTATTGGCTTGTTTCTGCTCGTATTTTTATTATGTATTTTGGGTTTTTATATTGTATTTTTATGTTGTGAATCACCCTGATATCTATGGATGAAGAGTGGTATACAAATTTAATGAAGCAGCAGCAGAAGAAGAAGCTTGCTGCAGCAAAGTCAAAATACGCAGCTACAGCCACATGGGGAGCTACTTCTTGCAAACATCTTGCCTCACAGAGCCTTCCATGTGTGTTTCAAAGGCACTGTTCCATCTCTCAACACGGAAGGGCCACAGTTCAGTGGTAGACCACCTGCCTTGTATGCAGAAAGCCCCAGGTTTAATCCTGGGCATCTCCAGGCAGGGAATGCCACCTGCCTCAAGATCCTGGAGAGCTGAGGCCAGTCAGTGTAGGCAGTTTTCTATGTTCCTAATATGTGGCTCATGTGTATGACCCTTATGTGGATGTTGGTAGCATCCAGCACTGACCTGCATATGTGGATGACTTTGGATCTGGGCTTGAACAGCCCTTCAAGTAGAGCACTGCAAAGCAGAACTCATGGGCACCCTAAGATGACATCGCAATAGAGCCAGTTCCCACATCTGCTACAAGTGATGAGAAAAGGAGAGGTGCAGCTGCGAGTGACACGCAGCCCAGAAGTGATTTGGCCAGGCTGCTGTGCGGAGTCAGTGGCAGATGGACAAGAAGGGCCTCTGCACACGACCTGCTTACTGTGCATTCATCCTAGAATTTAGATTGCATCTGGTCTTTACTGAGTGTTCATTCTGATGTGTTTGCGGGTTGGTTAGATGACAATGAGCATTCATCCTGATTTGTTTGCAGGGTGTCTACACATCTTCCTGTTAGTTAGTCATTCATTCATCCCAAACTTTCCAAGCCATTTCACCATCACTTTCCAAACTGCAAAAAGTCTGATTCTTGTTTAAAGAGGATTTGTTGTGCTAGGAGACGAAGCCCTTTAATCCACTTCAACTGCGCAAACTGAAAGTTCCAGTATATGCTTGAAATCTCTCTGCAAAATAGCAACAGTCTGGCAGTATCCTGAAGCCTGCTCTATGGGCTGCATAGGCACCATGCACTTAAAGCATATGACTTCCCCCAAAATTCCTGGGAACTGTGGTCCACCCCTCAAGTGCTACAATTCCCAGCACCATTAACAAATGACAGTTCCCAGGATTCTTTGCAGGGGGATGTGCTTTAAATACAGTATATGGTATGTGTTGCTTGTTAGAGTCACAGGGTGTTATAGCACTTTGAGTCAATAACCCTAGCCTAGAGTAAACTTGTTCAGAGCGGGTGCTTTCCCAGTATCAGGAACGACACTTGCATTCTTTGACTCAGTGCAGGCTGTGGCGGGTTTCCTTACTTCACCGCCATCCCCGTTGTCCCTTGGACCCCAGCCCAGTCTAACGGAAACGGGATTCTAAACATAAGACAAGATCCATTGTTTGCTTTTGTGGCTGATGCTTTCCTTTGAAGTCTCTGAAAGTTAAACACAGACAGGCAGGCAATTCAGTTTTACAGGCATCCCAGCCGCTCTTCCTGATAAGGAAATATCAAGCTGCAGGAGCAGAGATGGGGGTTGGTGGATAATCAAGAGGACTAAGGCAGACAGTGAAAGGTTCTGGGCAGGCAGTTAGCATGCCAGTGTTGTCATCTGTGGAGGAAAGTTGTCTAGGCATGGATTATTTCTTTAAACCAAAAGGAGGGAGTGGTTTCTTATTCTTTTGTAATGCTTTTCCTGCCTACTGTATCTCTGTCTTGGTTCAGAGCAGTTCAGCCAGTGGCCAGAAACATGTACAACTGAACTCATTAATGGTTCCTCATCATCCTGGAACAAAGTGATAAGTGGGGTGCTGCAGGGATCTGTCCTGGGCCTGTTGTTGTTCAACATCTTAATAAACGACTTGGATGAAGGAATTGAAGGGGTGCTCATCATATTTTCAGATGACATTAAACTGGGGCGGGTAGCTAATGCCACAGAATGCAGAATCAGAATTCAAAATTATCTGGGTGCAAGCTAACAAAATGAATTTCAATAGGGACAAATGTCAGGTTCTGCACTTAGGCAAGAAGAACCAGATTCACAAAAATAAGATGGGGGACACCTGGCTCACTAACAGTACATGTGAAAAGGATCTAGGGGTCATGGTGGACCACAAGCTTCACATGAGTCAACAGTGTGAAGCAGCAGCAAAAAAGCCAATGCTGTTCTAGGCTGCATCAGCAGAAGTCTAATGTCCAGATCAAGGGAAGTCATAGAACTGCTCTCTTCTGCCTTGGTCAGACCACACCTGGAGTCCTGTGTCCAGTTCTGGGCACCATAATTTAAGTAGGATGTTGACAAGCTGGAAGGTGTGCAGAGGAGGGCAACAAAGATGATCAGGTTTCTAGAAGCCAAGCCTTATGAGGAACATTTGAAGGTGCTGGATATGTTTGGACTGGAAAGGTGCCCCAGCAACTCTGGACAGCTTCCAACACTTATAAAAACATAATAAAACTTCATACATTTAGAAGTTCCTTATACTGTACATGGCTGCCTTCAGATGTCTTCTAAAAGTCGTGTAGTTCTTTATCTCCTTGACAACTTATGAGAGGGTGTTCCACAGGGAGGGCACCACTACTGAGAAGGCCCTCTGCCTGGTTGCCTGTAACCTCACTTCTCACAGTGAGGGAACTGCCAGAAGGCCCTCGGAGCTGGACCTCAGTTTCTGGGCTGAATGATGGGGGTGGAGGCGCTCCTTCAAGTAACAGGGCTGGGGCTAGTTAGTGTTATTTGTGCAGCACTTTTAACGCTAATCACAGTTTATCATGCATAGAAGAGGGTATACTAACTAGTCTACCTGTGCTTAACATTAGGATGGTGGGAGATTGAATGCCCATGTGAGAGAGAACCAGGTGAAACGAAGTTAACAGGTTCATGGGACATGCCATATCACTTGACCATGGTTGGGCGAGGGAGCAGCATTACATAGAATCATAGAATGTACATCTGCAAGGGGCCAACAAGAAAACTGGAACTGTAGCTCATAAAGAGGTGCCAGTTGGACAGCATCATAGTAACACAGGAAGCTGCCCTGTACTGAGTTAGACCACTGGTTCACATAGCATAAGAGTATCTATACTGACTGGCAGGGGACATGCCCAGCTCTGCATCCTTCTGCATGCAGAGCTGATGCTTTACTGCAGAGCTACTCTTCTTCCCAAACCAGTGGAAATGCAGCACAGCTTTGAACTGCTCTGTGAAATTCAAATGCTTGTACGCTTTGTGTATACGTGTGGTGGGTATGCATGCTAAGCTGTCCCCTCGCCTTTGAATCTTCTACCAATCATGGTAGCCACTGTCTTCTCAGCTTCCTAAGGGAAGCTTTGGCTTTACAAACAAAGGCCACTCTCCTCCCACCCCCACTTCCACTACAGCCATGTCATCACTCCCCTGTGCAGGGAGGAAAAGCGCCTTGTGGGAAATCCAAGAGTCTGCGAGGAAACGGGCATTGTAAGGAGGAAATGACACACAGGAACTCTCTGTCTGCATTGTAGCACCTTCCAAAAGTCAATGGATTATTAGACTGGCCACCTGGCTAGGGAATTTGTTATTGCTGCTGCTGCTGCCTTCAGGAGGTACTGTAAGTGTTCACAGTGCACAGTATTTACTGGGGCTAGATGTGGAGGCATGGACTGAGGAAGCTGCTTTTCAGGTCAGACCATTGGTCCACCTTGCCCAGGATTGTCTACACTCATGGGCAGAAGCTCTTGCCCAACCCTACCTGAAGGTGCAGGAGATTGAAACTGGGACCTTCTGCATGCCAAGCAGATTATGTACCTCTCAGCCAAGAACCCTCCTTTTGTTCTGAAGCTATAGAGTGGAGACAAGCAATAGGTGTCTGTCTGGAGGCATTTTGAAAGACAAAGCCGTCTTATACTATCTATTTTGTTTAGCTGTATTGATTTATTTCAACATTTATATACACACAATTAAGCCTATCCCCTGGACAGCTCACCAAGTGAAAACAATAAAATACAAATACGATCAATTAACAGTCAAAACAATCAAAGCAAAAGCAGCACCAGCACAAAATTAGCACAACACCAATATAAAAACAATATTAAGCAGTAGAACATCAATAAAAATAACACTAATCCAACAAGGGGGAAACCAAAACAGATATAAGAAGGTGGGGGTTATACACATTTTAAAATTAAAAGCACAAAGTTTCAGAAGCCTAGAATGTCTTCCCCCTGGCACCGAAAAACTCCCAATCTGAGTGCCAGTTGGGCCTGTCTGGTGAGAGAATACCAGAGCTGGGTGCCACTACCAAAACAGCTCTGCCCATACTGACAAAATTGGGGCAGGTTCAGCTTACTCCACTTTGGCATCATTCTTGGGAGCTGTTGGGGTCTGGCACCTGGAGACAATGCATTCCCCTCCCCAACACACATACTACACCCCCCCCAAAAAAATCAGCCTAAATCCATCCCCCAGAGGGTGGCAAATTGGGAGAGGGCATTTCTGCTCAGCTCTAAATTGGCTACATGAGATGACATGGAGGGTCCAGGGTTTAAAGCTGGCATTCTTCTGCATTCCAGGTCAGTGGCGTAGCGTGGGGGGTGCAGGGGGGCCGGCCGCACCGGGCGCAACATCTGGGGGTTAGGGTTAGGGGGCGCAAATCCACGGGTTAGGGGGCGCAAATCCACGGGTTAGGGGGCGCAAATTACTTGCCTTGCCCTGGGTGCTGACAACCCACGCTACGCCACTGTTCCAGGTCTCCCACCAATCTCCCACCCTTCTATTGCTGCGCATTGTACAGGAACAGGATAACTGATTGTGGTGTGTATATTCATCCCACAATTGCCTCTGGATCGTAAACAGGTTCTGCAGGTTTCTGTGTTGCTTCAAAAAAACTTTTCAATCCTGCTAATCCAGAGGCAACAAGGGGGCAAAAGAATAATTGCTGGTTCTTTGTACATCATAGGGAGTGGAGTCTCTCTCAAACCACTTTCAACTCTCTTAAAAACTACTGCTGGTTTCCAGGCACAAACCAGCAACTCTGCTTTAATTCTGTTTTCTAGAATGGATGCCAACCCTACCTGTTGAACAAAGCAGTAAATGGGAAGAGCCGGCAAGTGTGGAGCAAGAAGGCTCTTACCTTGAACTAATTCCCAGGAAAATGATTCCACTTACCCTTACTATGTCATCATGCCCTAAATATAGGGCAGTCAGCACAAGCATGGGGGCACTCCATATATGGCAGTTAACTACTAACCCATTTTAGTGTGTGTCTGTGTGTGCATATAACAATTTAATTCAAGATTCCTAACCCTCAGAAACAGGCATCATAAAATCCTATTTTTAAAAGTGTACATATCACACCATTCTGTCTACTGGGGGCACTTGAGACAGCCCAGAACGAGTAATAAAAATCATAAATAAAATCAAGTCAGGAACTGGCACAATAAAAACCTAATAAAAATGGAGTAGATGCTGGTGGACTCACTCCAGCCCCCACCAGCCCCATGGCTAGGAATTTTAAGAGGTGAAGTGCAACAACATTGGCCATCCCTGCATTAGGTGGTAATGCTCATCGCTATGTTGCTGCAACAAACTTCGCCCATTGATTCTAGTTTCTTTTCTTTTTAAAAATATTTTTTTATTAATTTTTGAATATTCACCCAATATTACCAGTTTTGCCAATTATACAGATTCCAATTAATATCAAAATAATTCCAATTAATTCCAAATTCATACACTTTAATCAAAGTGGTTTCCCACGCTCCTTGATCAATGTTTTTTGTCCAGTTCTTACATTGCTGTGGTTTATTAACATCTAATTACATTTCAGTTGGTATTTTAATCATTAAGATAATAGCTGCATTTTTAGTGATTACTATTTGTATCTTATCTAACTCTCCATAGGATTTCAAATGAGGTGCTCTAATTATTTTCCTTTTCTCTGTGTGTGCCAGTCTGAATATGTCCAGATATAAAGTCCTTGGCCTTTGTCTGCTGTCCAGTTCTTGAAATTCCTCCAATTGCTGTTGTCTCTCAGTGCAACTGGGGTGGGGCTATAATCCTGGAGAATTCTCAAAATATCTCATCAGCTCCCTCCCATCGTGCTCTCATCTTGCTCGGTGTTTCCAGACAACATCATACTGCAACAGCCCACTCTTTCTCACTACTCTCAACATCTAGAAATTTCCACAGCCCAAGAAAGAGGGATCCAGCTTCTGCCACAGGAGGTCTTGGAGTATTTCATTTTCATTAATCAGCATCAAAGTCTCCATGCCTCCCTGGTCCATGACTCCAAATTCCTGTCATCTTTACAACTGCATTTTGGCCAAAGTCCACTTAATTTGTATCTCTTCTCTGTTGTTTTTAAGGGGGGTAGAGATTGCAACTGCTCTAATTTTCCAAGATAATCCATTCCAGCATTAGGGCTCTCCCCCCATCTCTTTAAACCACACGCAGCTAACTGTTCTTTTATTCTCAAGTTATATTCCATACGGCAAGCCAACCTCATTTTGTATCTTTGAAATTTTGCATCTGGAGAGGGTTGCCAAATCATTAATAAAGAAACTCTAAGTAAACAGGAAACTGGAGGCTCCCCTATCCGCCATCCACCGCCCACACCGAATAAAATCTTTTCTCAGTTCAAAACCTCAGATCAATGCAGCTGGGCAATTCCACAGTTCTGATCACAACATCTTCTCTCAGAGCATGCCTGACTTTAAAGCCAATTAAAAATCCAATTAACAGGAAAACCTCTGCTTCTTAATAGCAGCATAGGAGGCTTTTTGCTAGGCAAAGTGCTTTTACACTCAGCACCTCCCTGCCCCCCACATTCCATGCTGAAGTGACAGCCAGGTACCGAGATGGACTGCATGTGAAGCCAGTTCAGCCCTTCTGTGGTAGGAATTTCCAAGAATGATTTACCCTCTATTATTCTTGTTTTTCTTTGCCTTTGATCCCCGTGGTGTCGTGGGGGCTGCCTCCATTAAGGCAGATAGGAACCGGAAACCCCATTGATTCTAGTTTCTGCAGACCAGGTTGACATTAATGGAAGAGGAGCAAACTAGGGCTGTTCACCAGCCCTACAGTAAGCCAAATGCTTGTTCAGTCATACCGCTTCTCTCAGACTTCAGGTGGGCTGCCAACCTCCCTTTGGCACTTGAGAGATTTGGGTGGGAGATGTCAGCCAGATGCCATCACATTCGAAAAGGTTCCCTCCCACCTCCCTGTAACTTGTGCTTTTTGGAAAGCAGACTCTATAAATACAATACCGGAAATCAATCAATTAGTTCCTCTATTTCTGCCATTCAAGGAGTACTTCTGCTTCTGTAAACAAGCAAAAACAAACGAACAGGATCATAGATGTGCAAGAGGGAGGGAGCAGCTGTCTTGGGGAACCCTGAGGTTTGCAGAAGCAGAAGCACAAAACGTCACTAGAAAGGAAAGCCTGCTTCTGACCAAAGCCTCACCGAGAGCATGCAGAGACAGTCAACCTGGAAGCAAAATACAGTACCTCTTTCTTCAGGAAACAGCTACACATGATGATTCGCACAACCCCACCCTGCCCCCCCAAAATCAACATATGTAGGCTCCTCTCAGGAGCAGCTGAACCCAGGTAAAGACAACTTGTACACAAGAACAAGCAAATGTGTGAGCACCCCTTAAAAAAAAACCTCTGATGGGGGAAACCTCCACACTGCCCAGTGAGGAGAATGCTCAGAAGACAAGGGATGCTGACTGACTGAGGAAGAAGACTGGAAACTTCACACTGCAACATTTTGTTGCAGGTTCCATTTGGATTCAGTAAATTGGTGCACAACTGGCTTTTCCATATTAGAAATGAAACACTTTAAAAGCTGCCGAATGTTCTCCTTCTCCCACCCCACCACATTCAGAGCTCAACCCAGAATTTTTTTGGGGGGGGGCGTTTACCATTAGCAGTGAGGTTGCTGCCAAACTGATCCCCCCCCCAAATGGTACATCTGTCTTCACCCTAACAGACAAAGCACTTACTCTTTCATTGTGTGTACAGTTTGTACCTAATACTGGGGTTTACTTGGCAAACTGAGCTTACTTTGGCAGGCAAGTGCTCTTTGACTGGAAGGAGCAGGGCGGGGATTTGTACAATCTGGCTAAAGCTGAAATTTGGAAGTGTTTAATATTTTGGGACGGAGATGTGTCATGTGACTGTAAAAACTTACAGATTGATTATATTGAAATGCAGGATGGTGCATTTAGAGTTGCAGGAGCATGTGCATTTCAAAGTTACTATTTCATCAGAAAATAAAAACCACCCCACAAAGCCTTTGGCAGGACACACTGCGAGACTCCGCAGAAGTCTAGCTTCACTCATTTGGCTCTCTCACCGTCACACTGTGAATCGCTTGTTCGCTTAATGCAAAACAAGTGTTATTTTCCACTATAAAATATTGACGGAGGAATAGTGGCTCAGGGTAGTAGGGAGAGTGTAGAGGGCAGTTGGATTGTGAACTCGAAAGTCAAGAGTTAAAACTCATTCAGCTAGGAAGCCTTTCCGTGACCTGAGGCAAGACACTTTCTCCTGTCCTCAATCTCCTTTCCTCCGCCTAAAGCAGGGGTGGGAAACCTGGGACACTTCAGATGTTGCTGGACTCCAACATAATGTTTTATATTACAAATGTTTGGGTTAACTCATGATCCATTTTTGTTCCACTACAGCCCCCTCCAGACAGCAGTAATGTGGTAGCATTGGGGCAGCATCACAGAACAAATGAAAGCAGAATCAGTCCACCCCAAAAGCACTTTTATTGCATCAATAACATGTTGCACACTACACCCTTCAGTTATTATTTGCATTTCTTTTCAGTGCTTGGAAAGGGCCACACCAAATAAAGGAGGCAGGCTGAGGGGTGGGGGTGGGGTGGAGCTTTCAGGGCAGAGGCAGAAGAAGGGAGGAAGCAGGCAAGGTGGTTCACTGAGGCGAACTGGCCATCCGCCCTGCCATCCTCCTCTGCCCTCCGCCAGCCCCCACCTCTGCCTGCCTGGGGCGGCTTTGCCAGTCATTTGCTCGGGCTCCACCTACTGCTGGCTTTCCTGCCTCTTGCCCTGCCAGTCCCATTGCTGAGCATCTTGGGATGAAGTACATCTCACTGAGAATCTGATGCGAGGGTGCAGATCTGCTGCCCGGCAGGAATGCACATGCTGCTTATCTCCACGGATACTTGTAATATTTATACTGCTTGCATATTTGTAAATGAACCCCAAACGCTGCATGTCTCAAAAGAAGCCAAACCCTTGCGGCACCACCCCTCAAAGCTCTCCAAAAAAAGTGGAGATCTTGTAGCAGTGTTCTCAGTCCATCATTAGATGTCGTGAGATGAGAACTTTGCCCTTTCCTTACTCTGACTCCATATGTGTGGGACTAGTTCTGAATGGCATTCCGTATGTTTTCAAAGGGGCTTCTTCTTCTTCTTCTTCCTCTTCTTCTTCTTCTTCTTATTTCTGCATGTTTTGTAAAACTGAAAGAAGTTTCTGGGACTTCCAGAAGGAGCTTGATTTCAAGGCCTGGTAAGCCCTTCCTGCTCTGGGCATTTTATGCACATTCAGAGCACATTTAAAGCATGTTGCTTCCTGCAAAGAACCCTGGGAGCCATAATTTGTTACGGAAGCTGGAAACTGCTACTCTGTCAGGGGGAACTACAATTCCCAGTCTTCTTTGGGGAAGCTGTGTTCTTTAATGTGCCTTGAATGTACGATGTAGATCTTTCCACAAGAAAAAAGTCTGATCTGAAGGCATAGTCCTCAAAAGTGTGAAAGGATAATTCTAAGGAGTTCTACTGAGCATATGCTGAGTGTTTTCCCTCTCATAGTCACAACAAACTTTCACATACTTCTTGGGATCTGGGGGAAACTCTTTCCATACCAGGTTTGATTTCCAGGCAGGCTTGAGCCCAGGGCCTTGTAAAGAAGTTACAAATTGCAATAAAGCCTAAGGTTTGTTTTCACAAGTGATGCTTAAATCAGTGTTCCGCAGTCCTTGCATCTGTAATTCAAACATTAAGCTTAAATTGGCTAGAGTGTACATCCAGTTTAAACATGGCCCTCTTCCAGTGTCTATAATTCATTACCAACAATTCCCCGAGTAGATTCTTGTTGAGGCCTTTGTGCTTGTTCCAGAGCAATGCTAACTGTGTGCCGGTGATGGTTAAACACACCAGCCCTGATCTCTGCAAAGCCTTGGCAATCCTTACACACAGCATAGTGCCCAGGAGTTTCCACCCACCAATATCCTCCTTATTGCTCATTCTTGAGGATCTGTGCTGATGATGCTAGCAGGAAGCTCATATCTGGTCCTGCTTTCAGTACTGTTTGTGCGTACAGAAGTTTTGGGGTGGTGACATTGCTTCCTTTCCAGCCGGTGCAAATTCCGCATCTTTCCAACAATAAAGAAAAGTGGGAGGCATCTAAGGAAACCAGTGTGGCAGCATAAGGAGCTTACAGACGAACTGAGAGTTAAGAAGGACATGTCTAAGAAATGGAAGAAAGGGGGAATCACAAAGGAGGAGTAGACACGAATAGCTAACAGTTGCGGGGGGGGGGGGGGTAATCAGGCTGGCTAAAGCTCAGAATGAGCTCAGGCTTGCAAGGGAGGTTAGAAATAATAAATGTTTCTTTGGCTATGTCTGAAGTAAGAGGAAGAACAAGCAAGTAGTAGGTCGTGGAGAAGATGGAGAAATGCTATTGGGTGACAGAGAAAAGGTGGAACTACTCAACAGTAAGGTAAAGGTAAAGGTACCCCTGCCCGTACGGGCCAGTCTTGCCAGACTCTAGGGTTGTGCGCTCATCTCACTCTATAGGCCGGGAGCCAGCGCTGTCCGGAGACACTTCCGGGTCACGTGGCCAGCGTGACAAGCTGCATCTGGCGAGCCAGCGCAGCACACGGAACGCCGTTTACCTTCCCGCTGGTAAGCGGTCCCTATTTATCTACTTGCACCCGGGGGTGCTTTCGAACCGCTAGGTTGGCAGGCACCGGGACCGAACGACAGGAGCGCACCCCACCGCGGGGATTCGAACCACTGACCATGCGATCAGCAAGTCCTAGGCACTGAGGTTTTACCCACAGCGCCACCCGCTTCCCTGTACTCAACAGTAGGTGGAGCCAAAACCAATTACAACTGGAGGCAACAAATTCTCCTTTGGTCCTCTCCCTCTTCCTTGCTGAGTTCTGTAACAGCTAACTTGTGCAAGACCCAAAAATGGGACATTCCAGGATCCAATCAGAAGTTGGGGTGGCTTCTGTAATTCCTGGATTTCCCACTCAAATTGGGAGTGTTGCTGGCATGGCACCCCCTGGATTGGCTGTAAGCAAGAAGGGGGGTGGCTTGGCAGAATCAAGATTGTGGCTGGGGGGGGCACAGCCCCTTTTCTCCTAATGGACCAGCCTCCACTGTAGAATGGCCACACTGAGGCCTCCCATAAGGGTGCTGGGTGGAGCCAGGAGTTTCCTATTGCTCATTCTGCCCTTTCAAGCACAGTCAAGTTCTTGCACAGCTTCCTAAGCAGTGTGTCCTGCCTCTCAGGAAGTGTTCTTCAACCTTGAGCTCCCAGATGTTCTTGGACTACAACTCAGGGTTGCTGAGTATTGTAGTCTAACAACATCTGGGAACCCAAGGATGAAGTGCACTGCTATAAGCCTTCCATGACAATCTTACCCCAATAACATATTAGTCCCCTCCTCCCGTGGATGAAGTGGAATAATCCTGTGACTTAATTCTGGGAAGTTGGGTGGTGGGGACCTAGTGCATTCCCAGGGGGCTTGTGATCTCCCACCTTTGTTTTAATTAGAGATGGGGCAACCCCAAAGGCTGACCTTCTCTTGACTTTATCTTCAGTTCCATAAATTTCCAGTTATCTTTTGTCCAAATGAAACCAAAACCAAGAACCCCCTCCTGGGAACTTCTCCTCTCTTGGGGATGTGGAAATCCCATAACAAAAAGTTTGAGCATGCTCAAGGAGTGGTCTCTGAATATTTATCCTTCACTAGAACTTGAGTATTCTCTGAATAATTACCCTTCACAGAAAGGAAATGGTTTGCAGGGTCAGGAATTGCATTTGCTAGTGTCGTGATGTGGCTAAACTATGGATCCATCTGCACATTTGAGCCCTTAGCCATGGCTTCCCCCAAAGAATCCTGGGAAGCGTAGTTTTTTAAGGATACAGAGTTGTTAGGAGGTCCCTGCTCCTGACAGAGCTACAATTCCCAGAGTTCCCTGGGAAGAAAGAGTGACAGAGTTAAACCACTCTGTGAATTGCAGCTCTAGGAGGAAAATAGGGATCTCCTAACACCTTTCAGCACCCTTATCAAGCCACACTTCCCAGGATTCTTTGGAGTGACTGTTTAC
The DNA here is from genome assembly GCF_965112155.1 of Podarcis liolepis. Classification (NCBI taxonomy): domain Eukaryota; kingdom Metazoa; phylum Chordata; class Lepidosauria; order Squamata; family Lacertidae; genus Podarcis; species Podarcis liolepis. The sequence goes on from NC_139555.1 coordinate 2,722,365, forward strand.
AGCGGCATGATACTGTCTTCAGTGTATGGCATGGGTGGGTGTGACCACCCAAGGGTGCTCTGTGACTCCTTGGGTGCCAGGAAGGAGTGAAGATGACCTCACGCTAGGATCAGTCCCGAACTCTATGCACAGTGATAAGGGGCCAGAACAACAAATCCCTCGTGAGGAATGCCAGCATCTGCACAGCCTTCCTCATCCTTGCCTTGTTTAGCAAGGGAAACCCTAGATCTCCTCTGCCTGAGCAAGAACAGCACAGGGAAATGGCATTTCCACACACACTCTATTTGCCCTTTCAGAGGAACAGGCAGCGTTGCAGCCACAAGACTTTGAGTAATAAATTCCCTTCTTGGAAACAGGGCCGTTGAAGGCTCCAGTTTTCTGTCTGTCTCTCTGACTAAGGAGCGATGGGGGAGCTTCACATTCCTTTACTTGTATGGTAAACGGCAGCCTGGATCCCCAGGGCTGGGAGGGCTGGGGGAGCCGCCACCACCCACTCCTGGGATTCTGAACAACAAATGATGTGTCGTGCCAAAGGGCTCCGCAGGCCATGGGCCAACAGAAATGCCCCAGGATGCGCCACAGAGCCTTGAGTGGCATACTGTGGAAAGTGTGTGCTGGGACTTTGGAGATGGGGGCAGGCACCTACATGTTCCCCAGACATGAGTTAGCCCGTGCTTCTCCCGCATGCCATGAGCACCCCAGGGATCAGAGCTGATTCTCACATCTTCTTTTCTTAGCAGTGAGATGTGATGCTGCGTCACACAGCTCACAGAAACCCCAAGCAAGGCTGACTCAGGGAAATCAGCTGTGCTGCCCCCCAACAAGGCATCAGACACACTGACTCATATGATCTTGATTACCTACTGAACCTCAGTCTTTAAGCTATGCATCACCGGTGGCAGCCTGGGACAAGCCAGGATTCATCCTCCCACAGGAATAGACTTTCAGATTCACAGGTCAGCTGGGGGTGGTTCCATGGGGGGCGTTTACTCCAGAACTGACAGCCTTTCTTTATGGGTCACCTGGGTGACATGGTCATCATCTTGGGTTTTGCCAGCATTTCCCCTCTGCCACTTCTTCTCCTTTAAGGAGCACACAAAACCCAACTTTTAAAAGCACCGTTTCATTTGAAACAATTATTTTTACAGTAGGGGTGGGGATTCTCAAGCTAAGGTAGCGAATGTGGCCCTTTGGGCCTTTCCACCTGGCCCTTGGGACTCTCTTTAATCCATGCCCTCTTTGAGTGCCTTTGCCTGCCTGCCTTGCAAAGATGCCTCTTACTTGCCTGGAGGCGGGGGGGGGGGGTCTGTAGAAATCTGTTTGTGTGGCTTAAGTTCTAGTCTAGTCTACTACAGTAGACTAGAAGGTAAGAGTCACACCCGTTGCTCTACTCATTTCCTCTGCTGTCCTTGCTCACTATTGGTGCCCATCCCCCAGGATGCCCACAAGGAAATGCAGGCCTTGGGCAGCAGGAAATGGTTCCCCATTCCTGATTTCCACAATTGAGCAATGAAAACAAAACAAAAAAAGGTTTAGTGCAAATGTTAAAACTGTTTTTTAATAAAATAAAATAAAAACCCAGTGCTAGAGTAGTGTGCTTTAAGCACAGTGTTCCTCCCCTGCCCACATGGCTGGGTTACAGCCTCTAGTGCATGGGTAGGCAAACTAAGGCCCGGGGGCCGAATGCGGCCCAATCGCCTTCTCAATCCAGCCCGCGGATGGTCTGGGAATCAGCATGTTTTTACATGAGTAGAATGTGTCCTTTGGTTTAAAATGCATCTATGGGTTATTTGTGGGGCATAGGAATTTGTTCATTCCCCCCCCCCCAAATATAGTCCAGCCCCACAAAAGTACTGGGGTACTTGCTGAAAAAGTTTGCTGACCCCTGCTTTAGTCTAGTGCAAGTGGAATATAGTGAGCTGTACTGGCACAAACACAGCACTCTACCTCTCTACCTGTGAAAATGTAGCTTCTATTTTACAGCACCAGTGCATGATTCTGCTTTTGTTTCTGCAGACACTTCCCCCTTGGTTATGGGAACTATAACCATCTGTGCAAGATATCTTTTTTGCTTTTAGGAGCCCCTAGTCTGGAAACACCCCAAGGCTGATCCCTCCCCAATCAAAGTATTTCTTTATTTCTCGGCACAGCAGTTATCTGGGTGGGACCAAAGTGATCTGGTTGGGAACTGGATGAAGCAGGACACTCACTAACAGAGCATGGAGGGCTGCTCCGCTTATTGTGCAGCAGCAAAGCCAGGCTTGCCATAAAATGTCTGCTTCCCAGGGAGTCATCGCTAATGCCAGTTCTCTGGAGACTGTCCCAAAATGATACACCTGCTTCCAGACACCTGCTTGTTGCATTCACATGGAGATCAATAAAATATATGAGATGTACACACACCCTCCCTAAATCAAGTCATGTCAGAAGCAAAGAGAATTGGGGTAAGGATAAGATTATGATGAAAGCAATGTGAAGCCCAGCGAGCCTGGTATCACCCCATGTAAACTGAGGATGCACCCTTGAATCTGGCATCCCAGAATCCTCTGCAACACACACAGATATTCCATGGCAGACAAGTGGAAAGAATTGTCTGAAGACTGGGATTTATTGACATGCCAGCGTATTCAAGTTGTTTAATGAACCCCCAACTTGAAAAGAATGTGCTTTCTGCACTAAGTAAAGTGATAGAGAAATGCCCTGGAAAGTGCAAGATAATACTTGCTTTTACACCAGATTGCCCACCCTCCCCGCAAACAAATGAGAATCAACATCCTCTAATCACCCAGCAAACATACCAGGATAAAGGCTCAATTCACTGGCCACCTGGAAGCACCCCCAGTCCACCAGCTTAGCTTGGTGAAAGTGCAAACTAGATTTAACCCTACTGCTGGGCCAGATTTTAGGCACCATAAAATTATATAGGACAGCTAGGTGAGAGCTGCTGTGATAGAGCACTTAGTGTTGGACAGCCCCCCCCCCCCAGCCCCAGCCATAAAGAGCTCACTCAGTGGACTTGGGCAGCTATTCTCTCTCTCTGCCCAGCCTACATCACTGCCTCTCTACCACCAGTAGGGATGCTGGTGGTGGCAGTAGCTGCTTGGGCAGGCGCACTGGGATACTCCTCATGGGGGGGGGGGCTGGACTTCCCCACCAATGGATCTCCCCACAGAGGCAGATGACAGAGGCTACATTCTCACTACACATTTACAGCACTATGACCCCACTTTAAGCAGCTGTGGCTTCTCCCAAAGAATTCTGGGAGCTGTAGTTTGTTAAAGGTGCTGAGAGTTGTTAGGAGGCCCCCACCCCCCTCATGGAGCTACAGTTCTCAGAGTGGCTCAGCAATCAACTCATCTTCACAGGGAATTCTGGGAACTGTAGTTCTGTGAGGGAAATAAGGATCCCCTGACAACTCTCAGTACCCTTAACAAACTCCCAGCATTCTTTGGGGGAAGGCACAGCTGCTTAAAGTGACATGGCGCTGCTTTAAATGATGGTGTGAACATGGCCAGAGCCAGACTGGGCTGGGCAGATGCTCCCTATCAACCAGTGCTAAACAGATTTCCTGTCTGGGACTTCCCTAGGGGCCCCAGGGCCAGCCTCTGTGAGACCAGGATGCTGGACTAGAGAAGGAAGTGACCATTCAGGTGAACCTGGCCTGTAGTTCAGTTTTAGGATTGCCCACTCCCTTCTTCCAGTGCAATCCTGTGCATGGATACCTGGAAGTAAGTTCCATTGCTTCCCAAGGGACTTATTCCCCGGGAACTGTGCACAGGATTGCGCGCTCCTCCCTGGCAGTGCTGAGCAGGGAGCAGGCTTGGCTCCACTCTCTGCATCTGGCCAATATCAGAAATCAGCCGCCTGACCTAACCCCCCTGATCTCTGGCTTCCACCCTGCTCAGGAGCGTCCTGCTGCCCGGACACTGTGCGGCTGAGAGAGAGGGAGACCAGAGGACTCACATCCCACTTTGCGGGCAAGCCGGGCTCCGCTCCGCCTGCCATGGCTATATAGGGTCTGCACGTGGCGTGATCTGCTGCCTGGAGAAAGACTGCATCAGGCCTGGCTCCCTGCAGCTCAGAGCTACTGCTGACAAGTGACGACTCAAAGGAAACTCGCTGTAAACACCGGCCCCAGGATGAATATCACCATAATTAGCCAGGTGGTGAGAACAGTTTGACACACACACACACCCCGCAAAAGCACACACACCACAGAACGAGACCTTTTCAAGGGCCCCTTTCCTTGGCTTCATGCTTTATCACTCTCTGCACTTCCACTGCAGCCTCACGTCACTCACAGTCACAGCTCAGCCTTGCGCTCTCCATTAGATTATTGCTTATCTGAGTCGTGCTGTGCAGAGAGCTCCAAGCCTAATGATTAAGACGCTCCACCATTTTCACAAATGGAAAGCGGGATACATTTGTGTACCTACGACCGCAATCCTGCAGGCACTTGATTTTGTTCTAAGCAAACACGCGCTGGATCAGAGGGCAAATGTCGGATGTCTGGGTTTTTCTCTTTAACACTCTGGTCAGTTTTACTAGATCCACACCCTGCTTCTGAAGCCAGTGTGAAACCAGGGCTCCGGCTGAGTAAACTAACAGAGCTGGCAGAGTAATGCCTACAGCTGCACGCAAAGAAATTGGGAGAAGTTGCAGGAACTATTACTCGGTGTGTTTAGGATTAGGGATGTTGCAAGAACACAGCCAGGTTGCTGGCTTTGCCTGTGAACTATTGGAGGGCCTGAATTTGTTCAGAATACACGGGAAGGACACCCTTGACCTGTGTTGCAGCAGGGACTCCTCCGGACTGGTGTTTTCTTGCAGGTGTATTTGGCAGCATGTTCTTGTGTAATAAACAAAAATCTGCCCTTATTCCCTTTATGGGGAACAAAAGAGCCCTTATAAAGTCCTTTGTAGGTTCTCCGTTGGTAGGAGAAAATAACAGAGGCCAACCAGAGAATATTGAGAAGCAAAGCAGCTAGTAAGCCTGATCTTTATTGAACTGTTGCAACAGGGTGCTCCCCTCACACGCAGGAAAGGAGGAGGACCCCGAACCAAGGTGTGCCCACCCTTATATAGACATTTTAAATTGCCCGCCCTGGAGTCCAAGACCACCCCCCAGAAACAGCATACATACATCACAGAAGGGGTGTAGCTCAAGACCACCCCCAGATACATCATACCTACATCACAGAAAGAGCAGTCTACAACAGAAATCTGAATGCGTTGTTTATCTCCTGTCTGGCAGACCTGTTAATGGTTACTTGATTGGATACCCTGGGGAGCCTGGCCAGTCTTTTGTAATGATATACTTAGTTCCTGAGCCAGATCACAGGCTCACCCTATTCATACACAGACATACCCTTAAGACAGGATTTGTGAAGGAAAAGACAATGGGGAGGCTTTTCCATTTTCCTTTGGTCAGTTTGGGAGTCAAAATGGTTTCAGGGCTGTTTTCCTGTGCTGCTTCACACATGTGGTTTATATATTTATGTACGTGTTTGCTTAGTACATTTATGAACATTTATTATATATATAAGACCTTAATTTTTTTTATTTCACTTGACACAATATTAGCGCATCAGCAGGGGATTCATTTTGCGATGCCTCTCCAGTACTATTGCGTCATATCTGTCCGGAGGGGCTATAGCACAACAGGAGCAGGACAAAAATAAAACAGAGCATTTGTAGTATACAAATCTATGGGACTTCAGCAGAAAGTTATGGGATATGCACTGATGGGAAATCAAGCAGTGTGGCTGCCCCAAAACATCTGCAGGCTCAAACAGCTTTGAAAGCAGGTTGGTGTGTGAGCTGGCATAGCAACTGGGCCTGATGCCATTAAGTAATGGCAGTGAGGAAACTAGGGTGGCTCCCAGGCTGGCCCAAACCCTCCTTGACCCCAGAACACAACATTTTGGGGCCTTCTCTTGGTGGGAATCCCATCAGAAGGTGGAACAGGGAGCTCCATGCCAGAGAAGTGATACTGGTGTCACTCCATGAGCAAAGGACAGAAGAGCTGTTTGGCTGGACAGAGGGAGACCTCCATCCCATCCAGCCCCACCCCCTGCCCAGTGGGGTGGATCTAGGATGGCAGCCTTCGTAATGTAGATGAGTCTGCATGCATTTGCATAGGAAGTGGCTTTAGGCCAAGTCTGGCAATTTGCCTCTCTTCCCTAGTATTGTCTGCCATAATCCTCCAGGTCTCAGCCAGTGGTTTTTCACATCATCTTTCTTTTAATTGGAGATCCCAGAGATTGAATCTGGGATCTTCTACATCCAAAGGCATGTGTTCCCCCACATTTGAGTGCCTCCCTGTGTTGGAAGGGTCGGCTTTCACTGAAGGCTGATGTGCGTGCATGGGAAAGAGTAGACAAAGAGAGGAACCTCCAAGCTTCCTAGAGGGTCCTCCTGATTTAACCTGTGCTGACCTTCACTCAGATGTTAGACTGATAGGGTTGCTGACCTCATTTCCCACTTCCTTCTTCAGCCTGACCTTGCGAGAAGAGACTCTCCTGCTGAGATGCAAGAGCAGGTATTTCCTGTTATAACCAGTGCTGTTTTCCGGGGGGGGGGGGCACACAATGAATTTCATTTTTTGTAGGGGTGCAGCTTGATGCTCAAGAGGAAACAGGTGCAGCTCCAATATTGAGGGGGTCCTCCCTCCCCAAAGTGGGAGCACCAGGTGGCTGCCTCTCTGGTCACTGTTAGGATGCTGCCATTCCAAGTTTCCCACAATGCCTTGGAGCACTTGACAATGCACTGCTGAGATTGCACTGTGGGAAATTCAAATGGGGGCTGCCATTTTATGCCCACGAATGATACATATGACAGGCATTCCAGAACCTTGTGACAATGTTTTAGGGGGGGGCTCATAGCCGATGGGGCTCCTAGGGCAGGAGAACCCAGCAGCTGCCCATGGATCCTGGATGCTGACCTCAGCTTTGCACAGGACCAGCACTCTCCAAGGCTGGCAGTGTATTGGGTTGCCTAAACTGTGCTCTAAAGAAAGAATTCTCTTTTTCATCCTCAGGAGAAGCAGATCAGCTCCTTCTAACTCTCCCTAATTCTTCCAGTTTTGATCTGGCAACCTCAGCCACAGAGGATCAAACATGCTTATTGGATCAGGCCTTAAATTGAGAGCATGTGTTCATAAACAGCTTGGACTTTGGAAGGGAGGAGGAGGGGTTTGGGGTGGGTGGGAAGGTGATTGGCAGCAGTTCCTGAGCTGTGTGGCCACATGCCATGCCCAGAGGGCTGCACTCCACACATAAGGGTGGCCAGCTCCTGGGAAGGAGCCAGAAGGAGAAAGAAGAGGGCTTTGCGGGAAGAGACTGGGGTCGGTGGAAGTCTTCAGAAGACCTGGGAGGAGCTGTGGGTTGGGATGAAGGGAGCGGAGGGTTGTGTGGGCAATAGATAGAGAAGGGCCTCTGCAGAGCTGAGTGAGTTTGCAAGGGAAGCGCCGTCTCCAGAGGTTTCTTCAAGCAAACATGTCTTCTCATCTGGTTCCACGATTCATAACCACATGCAAAGGCTGTAAGCTGTTGGCATTGGCAACCTTATGATGTGTCCCCATCCTACCCTTTTATTATCTTCCCCCCAAAATGTCCTCCACCCCTCTCCATCCCCCCATGGTCATTGAGAGGAAACTACAAGTCCTAGCTGCTGCCTGCTTAAGGTATTAGGTAGAGCAAGATGTCTACTGTGCTGATTTTGCAGGGAGTGTCTGAATCCAATGGGAGAATGAGAACAGAACCTCTTTCTCAGTGATGGACTGACCACAGAAAACCAAAAGCTCAAGCAATTGTCTCCCATTATCCTCTTCCCCCATGCAATTGCTTTTTTCTAACACATTAGTGAGCACCAGCAAAACTGACATTCATTGAAATGTATTTGTATCACTTGTTGCCAACTGATGACTATTTACGTGTTTTTTTTAAAACAAAAATCACACCTGTTATGCACTTCAGTTCACTTTAGGGGTGTTCATTTAACACTCATACACTTCAGTCATTCAGTGGTGTTTGGCTAATGTTCATGGCTCTTCAAAAGACAGGCAAGATCACAGAAGCATAGAGTTGCAAAGGGCCATCTAGTCCTAGCCTTTGCTCAGGGCACGAAATCCTAGAGCCAGCACACCTTCAGCAGACAGTCCCCAGCCTCTTCCTGAAGACGCCCCTGATGAAAATCTAGAGGGCAGACTGATGAGATAAGTGGGAGATGGGTAGATGCAGATAGACAGGGAAGCATGTTGTCATTTTGCCTTTTCTCTATGTATGGTTTCAAAAGGAAGAAGGGGGAACAAGATCAGATGTTTAAACATTTCCTCCCCATAGTTTCAACTGCCATCAGTGAGAGAAAGTCACTGCAGCTGGAAGCATGGGTCACACAAATGTGAAGCTTGGCAACATTTCAGAATTCAAATTCGCGATGTCAAAATGTTTTGAGACCCTTTTAAAAACTAAGCAAAACGCGTAAATATTGTTTATTCATCCGAGGCAATACTGCTAAGCACCACCTGCCAAATTCAGTAGTGCAATTCCATTTTCCCAGTGTGTCTTTGCAAAAGCACAATAGGCTGCAAACCTATGAACAGGGTCGCCAGCTGACCAGAACAAAACGGAACCAGGCCTGATCTTGTGCCTTTAACAGATGGCATAGAAGTAAGGGTTATAATCTGCTAATGTCTGCTGTTTAAAGTACAAGAACATGGATTGATTTAAAAAAACCCCAATGGGAAACCAGGATTCACTGAGGACAACAGACAACTGAGAGTATCCAGGGAAGGTTCTAGGCATTGTCTAGCAGCTGAGTGAGCCATTCACATAAACACACCGCTCACTTTCACATCCCCTTTTTCATGGTGGGTGGTTGGTTTGTTGCTGGGGAATTTGTTTGCAAACAGATGTCTGCCTGCTGTTTCCTGCCAGGCCCAAGATTTGCCATGGCTGCCACCACCACAAATAGTCCCAACACTTTTGCTCATAGGAGATGCTCACCATGCTGGTGGCAATGAGGGCGTGGCAGGGTAGCTCAGAGAGGGACTGACGAAATCCTGACAATAGCAAAGAACCAGACACACCGAGAACACTGGAGTAGAAACATAGGTGAGGATGACCACCAGCTTAGGCCACTTTAAACAGGGTGGCCAGACGCAAAAGGCAAGAGGGCTCCTGGAATGGCAGCTTCCACCTGCTGAAAGTCTCTTCTATGCAACGATCGCAGGTGCAGGAGCCCCTGCCCTCTTGTGCATTGAGCTACCTCAGCTTTCAAAGGGGGACTAGGCAGTGATTTAAAGCAAGGGCAGGGAAACTTTTTAGGTCAAGGGCCAGATACGCAATGTTCTGGGGGCCACATGCTGGCAGAGGAAAAAGTGGACAGAGCACCAAATGTGGATTTTACCTTCTGTTTCTTCACACTCACCCCCCCTGCCCCCCCTGGCTACGTCCATGCCCCCTGATGTTGATGGAGGACAGTTTGCACAATGACGGAGCTTATGCTACCTTTGTGGGGGGGGGGTGCGCAGGGGGCAGGGAGTGGAAGGAGCCCGCTGCAGCTGCACCAGCCCAGCCCTCACCGCTGCTTCAAGGGCACCCGAACACCTCTCTGGCAGCCCTGTGTGGCTGAGGTTGGAGTGTCCACTGAGCACTGTGGTCCATGCATTGGTCATATTGAGGCGGGATTACTGCAGTGTGGTCCGTGTGGGGCTGCCCCTGGGCCTGGTTCAGAAGCTCCAACTGGTGCAGGGCTGCTGATGGAGGCATCTGGATGAGAACATGTGATGCCATTGTTAAAACAGCTGTATTGGAAGCTCCAACTACTACAGAGTCAGGTTCAATGTCCTTGTATTAATTTACAAAGCCCTGATCTGCCCTGTGAACTTCGGGTGAAGGGTCATATGGTCTGTCTTCTATTGTTTTATGCAGTGCCTTTTTTTCTAAAAAAATGTTTAGGGGTACTCTCATTTTGACTCAAGAAAATTACCATTTTATGGTTCAAACTGGGAAAATAAATACAGTAAATGGACAAAAGTACAAAGATTCTCAAAATGTTTAGGGGTTGAGTGCGCAACCCCAGAGTCGTCCGCGACTGGACCTAATGGTCAGGGATACCTTTACCTTTTATGTGTCACCCCAGAAAAAAGCACTGCTTTTGTGAATGATTGTTTTAAATCGCTCTGATATTTGTTATGAAAAGAAGGATATAAATGTTTTCATAAATGAATAAGTCAGGATCCATGGGCTGGAAATGATGTTCTCTGCCTCATTTCCCCCTGTGGGTGCTGGTCTGTAGCCAGCCATCAACACCTCCACAGAGCCCTAATTATATATTTTTGTGAGCTTAATTGTGAGCAATTTCAGGAGCCAATCTTGACAGAAGAGTGTTGCATGAATAAAATAAAGATGCTCCCTCCCTCCACAAGAGAAGGCTCCTCGTGGTCTTTCATCTTTAAAGAGCAGCCAGCCTCTGCCCTCTCAATACTCTATGGGAGACTCTCTGCAAACACCTGTAAGAACCTAACATGAGCCCTGCCAGGTCAGGCCAGCCCGGCCTCCTGTCCTCCCAGTGGCCAAGCAGAGAGGCAAACCTGGAGCATGTCTGGCCACAAGGGCCACGTGAGCCAAAGGTTTGTAGCAGGAAGGTCAGTGGGCCACCTGCTCTGACAAGAGGGGGGAACCATCGGCTCCCCAAATGCTGCGGAACTACGACTCCCAGCATCCCAAGCTATTTGCCATCCTTGCTAGGACTGAAGGGAGTTATACAATTATTGTTGTAGCTTCAGCTACACAAATAAACAAGAACAACAATAGCAACAACGATGGGAGTTGTAGTGCAGCAACACCTGAAGGACATCTCCTTCTCCTGGGCTGTGGCATCAAAATCAGGGCTCCAGTCTTGCTCCCTCTCAGCTGCCGAGAGATAACATTGCAAACGGCACCCTGCAGACGTTTTGTGCCCTGAAGTTACATTATCTCATACTTTGGACTTGGCTGGGGGTTCCCTTGCCAAAAAAGCTGGCCATTTATTGCCATATAAGCTGCTGTGAACTTCCTGAAAGAAGAAGCGATATATGTATGATAAATATATAAGTCATAACTTCCTGGCAGGCTCCAGGCCTGGCTTGTCTTTTGTATTCTGTAAACTTTGGAGCCTGCATCTGTCTGGTACAGAAGCCTCATCCCAAGAGCACTGAAGCTCTTTGAAGCAACCATGGTGGGCATCCCACTGCAGAGGTGTGAGAAATGGCCACTGTATGTGAGACAAGAGGTGAAGTATATTTGAGAGGGGCTATATTTGGCCTTGTTCCAGAATGGAGAACTTGTGGCCCTCCAGATATGGTTGGACTGCAACTCCCATCACTCCCCTGACCATTGACCATGTTCACTGGGGCTGATGGGAGTTGGAGTCCTTCAACATCTGAAGGCCAGAGATTCCCCATTGCAGGCCTACTTCTTTCTGAGTTGGTAAAAATGTTTTCTTGGGGGGGGGGGTGTACCACTTCTGACTACCACTGAGGGCTCACATGCTTGATACTCCTTACAAAAAAACCTTCCTGTTGACCATGGTCACATCCACACTATCCATTTAAAGCACCTTTAAACTACTTCAGCAGTCACGGCTTCCCATAAAGCAGACGTGGGGAATCTTTGGCCCTCCAGATGTTGCTGGACTACAACTCCCATGAGCCTCAGCAAGTATAGACAGTGGTCAGGAATGACAGGAGTTATATTTCAGTTGCATCTGGAGAGCCAAGGCACCTGCCCTAAAGAATCCTGGGGACTGTAGTTCACCCCTCACAGAGCTACAATTCCCAGTACCCTTAGCAAACTGCAGTTCCCAGGATTCTTTGGGAGAAGCCATGGGCTTTAATTGGGCAGTGGCAATGTGATCCTGGAATCAACAGAAATTCAGCAGCAGAGGGGGTGGCACTTGTAAAGTCTGGCAACTGAGGAGTGGCGTCTAACACCTTTGCCGCTCCCTCTCTCCACTTTCCACAGAGCCAGAAGTTGTGAGAGGCAGTAGCTGGGGCCCTCGAAGGACTTACCGTTACTTCTTCAGCAGCCATGGCCAGGCCAGGAAACTCAGCTGTAGAGTGGCAGGCAAATGCATCTGAACTCAGAGCATTGGGAAACTGCATCAGTCGTGGCATGTCAAACGGCTCACTGCTCCTGCGCCACCTCCTGCCTGTGGTGGCATTGACATGCACTGGGTCTGGAATGGGGCAGGACGGGGCAGTGGTGTTATACAAAAATTGGGGGTTGGCTTTTACAGCCCAGCTCTCCCAAGGGACACATTATCCCCTAAGTCCATTATTGGTAAGAGAAGAATGGGTGGAGGCAGGAATCAGTAGAAGAAAAGCAAAGAAGATCCTTATTTCCCATTGCAACAGAGTTCCCGCCCCCCAGTAGTGGTGAGGGCATGTGAGCATCAGATCCACAGCAGTGGATGCGGGTACACACACTGCAGTATCTGCCCCCCCCCCCTGCTGGGAAGGGCTGTGGTTCAGGGGCTGTGGTTCATCATCTTTCATGCAGAAAGTTGCAGGTTGAGTCCCTGGCATCTCCAGGCTGGGGTGGGACAGAAACCCTGGAGAGCCGCTGCCAGTCAGAGTAGGCACTACTTAGCCAGATGGACCAATGGTCTGACTCAAGCTGTGCATGCATGGCACTTTATTCTAGAATCAATGGGGACTGAATGCTTTCTTATCTACTGTTGTAAACAAAATCTGCCCTTTTTCCATTATGGGGGACACAAGAGCCCTTATAGAGTCCTTTGTAGGTTCTCCGTTGGTAGGAGAAAATAACAGAGGCCAACCAGAGAATATTGAGAAGCAAATCAGCTAGTAAGCCTGATCTTTATTAAAGCTGTTGCAACTGGGTGCTCCCCTCACACGCAGGAAAGGAGGAGGACCCCGAACCAAGGTATGTCCGCCCTTATATAGACATTTTAAATTGCCCGCCCTGGAGTCCAAGACTGCCCCCCAGAAACATCATACATACATCCCAGGGGGTGGACTAAAACAGAATCCTGAGTGTGTTGTGTATCTCCTGTCTGGCAAGTTACCTGATTGCATTATCTGGGTTTTGGCCACTCTTTTTTCTTTTTCAACATTTTAATAAATAATATTATGTTGCACAATGGAATGAATGAGCATGTAAGTTAAGTGAGTTAGTTAGTTCTTGTGGACACAAGAGTCCTGAAAGCTCTGCAGTTCTGGTAAGCATGCTGGGAGAAGGGTGTCTTCAGCTCTTCACAGGAGTAGAAGTTGGTTTCATGGCTTTTTAAAGACGGTGATAGTTTGGCAGGATTTCCATTAGGAAGTCCTGCTGCAATGTTTGTGGCTGAGGCCGCTCAGTCTGCACTCGCCAAAGACAGTCAGCTCCATAGATGACCATGTTTTCAGGGATGACGTCATAGGTGTTGACATTGCAGCAGGCTCCAATGATGCAGCCGCTCGTCAAAATCACCTTCCTACCCACAAATGCTTTGGACTCAGTTACATTGTTGTCACCTATTTTCATTGCCTGGGAATAACAGCCAACTTCAAAGACATTGCTGGTGCCAACATTGTTTGGCTCCAACCTCCTCTGTATCGGGGTAATGTTTTCAGGATAGTCATTTATGATCATTGCCTGTTCTTCTATGAGGTTACCTTCCCCAATTACTATTGATCCAGCTTCTGCAATGATCTGTTCTTTGGGGTGAATCACAGTCCTAGGCCCAATTGTCACATCACCCTTGATTTCACTCTCGACACAGACAGCAGCTCCAGGAGCAATCTTTACACTCTTCTGTGCCTTCTCCACCACCCTGTCCGCCCTCTCCTTTTGGCCACTCTTTTGTTATTATAACTACTTAATTCCTGAATCTAGGTCACAGTTCACAGGCTCACCCTATTCACACCTTAAATGTGCCCTTAAGGCAGGATTTGTGGGCACAGAGACAATGGGGAGGGTTTTTTTTCATTTCTTCCCTCCTTGCAGAGAAACATTTGGTCAGTTTGGGAGAGTCAAAATGGTTTCAGGAGTTCAAAATGTTTCAGATATGTGGTTTATGGATTTATGTACATGTTTGCCTTGTACATTTAATTTATATATTTGAGACCTTAAATTCTTATAACACTACACAGACAACACACAGGCAAGACCTACTGCATATTTCCGCCTGCCCTGAAAAGCGCTTCTTGAGAAAGCAGCTTTCTTCCAAAAATAAAAGCTTATCGCAGATTGATTCTGCACTACCGCCCCCCAGCACAGATGTAGGCACCTGTGGTAACTGGGTGTATCTGCACTGGTCCAATGATTTTGTGGGTGCGCAAGCGCCTTGTATCTAAGTAACAGCAATTGTATCGGCTTTCCAAAGCAAATGAATCCTAACTGAGATTCTGGTTCATAGATAAAGACGTCTGTTTGCAGCTTGCAGCTTCTTTCTCTTTGGTTTCCCAGGATGCCAGAGCAAGATTAGTTCTTCATGCTGTCTCTGAGTAGCTGCTCAGTGGAATGCCATCTACCACACCCTGAGCCCCCAAAGGAAATGGGGGGTGAGGTGTGAAAGTCAACATGCTGCAGCGCCAAGTGAAGCTGACCCCTAGTGACCACGTTTGGAATGACGTGTGTTTATTGCAACCGCCCAGAACCATTCTAGAGAGGACAGAGGGACTCTCAGCGATGGGAGGAGAAGACAGTTGGAGTAACAAAAACCAGAACCTTTGGCCTCAATTAAGGAGGGCTGGCGAGATGGAAAATGAAGCCCTCCACAGCCGAAGCGGATGTGAGGGGACGTTAAGCAGTGTGCGCAGCTGAAGAGAAAGAGGGTTTGCTGCTACTGTGTGCCTCCAAAGGAATTGCGTCAAAGCCTGGTGGGAAGTGGTCCATCTTCCAGAACGAGGGGGGAATTGCGCCTATGATGGGAAACTCACAAAATAGCTAAAATGCTGCCCTGTGGTTATGTGTGGGAGCCAGCTTCATTTAATGTAGGGGTATACATACAAGCTTTTGAGTTACCTGTCGTTCTTTATTAGTAAGCAGTGAGAGCAAGAGGCCAAGGGCCACATTAGTTGCAACTATGTTTAGTCACTTCAGTTACATAGATAGCAAGTTTAACACACACTCTCTTACATGGTATACAACAATAATAATAATAATAATAATAATAATAATAATAATAATAATAATTTTGCTATATGTTACAACTGAGCAGCTGCCCTCAGCCCACATACTGTAGCACCAAGATATTTAATGGTGCATGTCTGGTGATGAGATTGAAATGCAGGAAGCCTCTTCTGTTTTGTTTTTTGGAGTCCAAGGTAGGCATGGGGTGGGGTCGCTGAGCCCCCGCCTGAAGGAGGCAGCTGGTGTCCCGCTTGGCAGGTCAGAAATTGTGCTGACTAGTGTGTTCATGGTCGGACTCTGGTTCACCTCCCTGGGACAAACACCTTGCAGCAGGGTGATCAGGCACCTCACTTATCAATGAAACATGCATGCGTCTTGCAAAGAAAAGTGCCAGGGATGTTGATGGCTCAGTATCAATAAATAATAAGACAAATGAAATCACTTCTCCTAAATGTCAACAGACACACCCCAAGTGGGCTGCCAGAGCATTTTTCAGAGCTATGGAGGCCATTCCAGTAACAATCAGAGGCAGGGCAGAGACTTGGAGCCAGAATTCCCGGCTTTGGTATTAGTATCTGGAAAGGGAATGGGGAGGGTGTCGTTTCTGCCTGATTCAAAAGGTGGTGTGGGGTGTTTGTTTCTCTTGTTTCAGCAGCCCCCCTTTTGTGCTCTTCACTTTAAATTAACATTATTAACCACTGAAGGGGACTGCAGATTAATCTGTAGTTCCAAGGGGAGGGAGAGCAAGCTGCTGTCACTTCTTTTACCAGACAAGGGCTCTTTGCAGCAGTTGGAAATTCAACAGGTGAAGCACTCTTCTCCATGACAGGAAATGGAAAGAAGCAGAAGTCCTAGAAAAGGAAGAATGGATACAAAAACTTATGGAAGATGCAGAAATGGCGAAACGTGCCAGAAGAATAAGAAATCAAAATAACAAACTCTTTATAAGAGAATGGAAACAGATAAATTGTAAACACATAAAAACATGAGCAGGAGTATTGTAATAACCTGCAGTTTTATAAGAGTATATATTTACAGTAGATAATTAAACGAGTAAATTAAATGAATTTGGATATGCAGAAGATATGAAAAGAATTAAGGAACTACAGAAAGGGGGAAGGAAGTCAGATTTTGAAATGTTAAACAGATTGTAAAATTAATGAAATGTATAAATTTGAAAAGTATAAATAAAAAAGGGAAAAAGGAAAAGATTTTCTGTTGTATTTTGCCTACCACCCAGATACTATAGGATCCATGATAGGAAAATATGAGTAATGACCCCAATTGTTTAGATTTTCAGTAGAGAAAGGAGCGCTCTGTGTTTAGTTTTGAAAAAGTTTTCCTTAAAACCACACAGGGCAGCCTCGACGCAACCCTTGACCCTCCTAGGTCCAGAAGTGAGGAGATTGCCACGGGTCACTTCGTATTGGGCGAAAGAGTGTCGTGCTCACATGGGGGCATTTTCTTTATTATTATTTCTCATGGAGGACTAAAAAAAGAGAAGAAAACTTGGCAGAATGCTGCAGAAATGGATGGTTGCCCAGATCTCCGCAAACGGGGGACTGAGCTAGTGCTAGAAAAGTAAAGGTGAGAAAGTGGCCAACCCAGCAGGACAGGCTGCTCCTCTCAAGTTCTCCAAGCTCCAGCAGGCGAGGCTTTGTCTGCTTGTCCATCCTTTCCCAGTCAAGCCCCAGGGCGGGGTGTCAGCAGGCAGGATTCTGCATTTGACTCTGGCTAACTGAGATCATGGAAAATAATAACAGCAACACACCCACCCTTCCAAATGTTGCAAAATATTTGCTTAGGCAAAAGCCTCGGGGAACATTGTGAGGCTGCCTGGTGGCTATGAGAATCTATTCCCAGAGCCTGCAGATTGTGTGGCCCTAACACAGGTGCCATGGATCCCCACCCCTGACTCAGATGCAAAGCAGCATGGGAAAACATTGCTGCCTTCTGATGCCCTATCACCCCACATCCTGTCTTAGATCAGATCAGACTATTCAGGCACCTACCTCAGAATGGTCTGCACTGGCTGTGAATGTCTCTGCAGGGTTTGAGGCAAGGGACATTCCCAGCCCTGCCAGGAGACGGCAGGGACCGAACCTGAGAGCTTCTGCATGCGAAGCAGAATCTCTACTGCTGAGCTATGGCTCTTCCTCTGCTTTGAATGCCTGTGCACAGTGTCATTCGGGAAGGAAGGAAGGAAGGAAGGAAGGAAGGAAGGAAGGAAGGAAGGAAGGAAGGAAGGAAGAGGCATACTCCTGCATGCGTGCAGAGTGCCTTTCTCAAAAACTTGGAATACACTGGGTTTTCAGTCATAACGTTTGGCATTGAGATAGTTCATTCCAAAAGTGCTGAAGACTCAGCAGAACATGATTCCAGCAGAATAGCCTCACCAGAACAGTCCTGTAGGGCAGAGCATTATTATCCCCATATTTCAGGTACAAGGTCAGGAGAACAGGGGTTAGTTGCCTCCGGGCTCCCTCACACTTCCTTTTGTGCTGTCTTTCTAGACACGGTTCTGGGTTTAAAAGCTCCATTCTATGATTCTGTGCCCAAGTGGTGTGTGTTTTTTGTCCTGACACTTTCCCTGGGAAAACCTGCATTTTACCGCTCAGTTGTAGCCGTTTGTCTCATGCAGGGGTAAAATGTGGGTGTTCCTGGGGAAACAAAAGCAAAACCAGTCAGACAGAGAGCTTTAAAACGCAGACCTGTGCCTGGAAAGCATAGTTAAAAGGATGTGGGAAGGAGCCTTTCATCTACCTAATGCTACCCAGTGGCTCGCCTGTGGCTCACTGGATGTTTCTGACTCCAGCTCCCATCATCCCTGATCACTGGCCATGCTAGTTGGGGCTAATGGGAGCTGGAGTCCAACGACACCTTGGGAGTCCCAGGTTCCTCACTCACTGACCAGTGGTGTGCGGTTCAGTGGACTAGGGGGACGAGGCTACTCCTCTAAATGTTCCTGGTAAATTAGAATATTAAAGTATTAAAGCCTGACACCTCCTTCCCAAAGCCCAGGAAGCTTCTGCCCAGCTTAGGGAGGGAGGTGCAGTGATCATGTGCACGACATCGCCCCCATTGCCCCTACAAGCCTCTGGCCCTAACTGTTCCTCTATGAAAAATGTCACTGCATGCCACTGCCACTGAGCTAGTGAGGTCATAGGTATAAACACTGTCTAAAAACAGGAGCTGGGGATGTTCAGTGCACTAGACAAGGGGCTGCACATCCTCTGCCTCTCCTCTGTAATTCAAGCTGTACCCTTCATCGCTGACATCGCCTTACTTAAACAGGGCACCTGCACCTCTTCAGGACTATACAGAACTTGCACCCTGCCAACCCAGCTGCCTAGATGTAGAATTTAGAAGCAGGAGAAGAGATGTCTCATTAGTTACTGGTTTAACCAACTCCAATTCTGCCTAGATAAGAGGTAAATTCCTGAATCCGAAGGTAAACAAGGGTTTTCCAATCTGACCAAACTTCCTTCCTTATGCTGAATACAGTAAAACTTAATTGGAACAAAGGGACTCAGTCCTGGAGTATGCAAAATGGAGTGCCCCACAGCATGTCCAGAGTGCCATTGTCAGTTCCCTCATAACAAGGCTATAGATGTAATGATGTGTGTGATGAAGCATAAGAAAAAACCTCACTTCTTTTTTAAAGTTTTAAACCAAGGAGACCTCTTAGGAAGCTAGTGTATTGCTTTTATTTTATTGTTCTTTTTAATAAATAAATAATATTCCCAAATCTCAATTTTAAACAGATCACAATCTGACAGCACTATATGTCTACTCAGAACATATAGGATTTTAACCTGGGTGCATAGGATTTTAACCTGGGAGCTGTCAACCATCTCTGCCTCTCAGATGTGGTTGGGACTCCCATTCCCACGAGCCCCACTTGTTGTTGTTGTTTAGTCGTTTAGTCGTGTCCGACTCTGTGTGACCCCCTGGACCAGAGCACGCCAGGCCCTCCTGTCTTCCACTGCCTCCCGCAGTTTGGTCAAACTCATGCTGGTAGCTTCGAGGACACTGTCCAACCATCTCATCCTCACGAGCCCCACTAGGCATGGCCAAAGGTCAGAGATGTTGGGAACTGTAGTCCAATGACATCTGAAGGGCTATGCAGGTTTCATATCCTTGCACTGATTAAAGGAGAGGAGACCTAGCTCAGTGAGCTATGGCTTCTCCAAATAGAAGGATCTGGATGCCTTGGGCTGTGTGCACACTGGACTTTTAAAGCACACATTTTCAGTCAGTAGTTTGTGAAGGGCTGGTGGGGATTGTAACTCTGCAAGGGATAATCTCAGGGCTTTATATCAGCTGGAACTCACCGGACTCAGTTCTGGCCCCTCTCAGGTGGGCGCCATTGTTGTTATAAGAGAACAAGGGAGGCATTCGTGGTGATAAACTACAGTGGTACCTCGGGTTACCTACACTTCAGGTTACATACGCTTCAGGTTACAGACTCCACTAACCCAGAAATATTACCTTGGGCTAAGAACTTTGCTTCAGGATGAGAACAGAAATTGGGCTCCGGCGGTGCGGCAGCAGAGGGCCAATTAGCTAAAGTGGAGCTTCAGGTTAAGAACAGTTTCAGGTTAAGAATGGACCTCCGGAACGAATTAAGTACTTAACCCGAGGTAGCACTGTACTGGATAAACTACAGTGCCCAGAATTATTTGGGGGGGGGGGTGCTTCACATGCTCTTTCAAGCTGAGCACAGTGTGAATGCAGCCTTGACCCTGGAATCCATCAACACTTAGAGGGTAACAGGAAGTGAGATGGCCTGTGAACAGAGCCACTGGGGGCTGACTGATCATTCAAATGCGTTTAATAATAATAATAATAATAATAATAATAATAATAATTTTTATTTATATCCCGCCCTCCCCAGCCAAAGCCGGGCTCAGGGCGGCTAACAACAATCAAATAAACAATCAAATAATAACACATTCTAAAAATATTTCATTATAAAAATTAGTTAAAATCAAATTGATGGCAACCGATTAAACAAAATTCTGTGCAGGTTGCCAGAGGAGGGAGTCAGGCTGCGCCCTGACCAAAAGCCTGGCGGAACAGCTCTGTCTTGCAGGCCCTGCGGAAAGATGTCAGGTCCCGCAGGGCCCTAGTCTCTTGTGACAGAGCATTCCACCAGTTTGGAGCCGCAGCCGAGAAGGCCCTGGCTCTAGTTGAGGCCAGCCTAACCTCTCTGAGGCCTGGGACCTTGAGGATGTTATTATTTGCAGACCGTAGGTTTCTCTGTGGGGCATACCAGGAGAGGCGGTCCCGTAGGTACGAGGGTCCTAGGCCGTATAGGGCTTTAAAGGTTAAAACCAGCACCTTAAACCTGATCCTGTACTCCACCGGGAGCCAGTGCAGCTGGTATAATACCGGATGAATGTGCTCTCGCAGCGAAGACCCCATAAGGAGTCTCGCCGCGGCATTCTGCACCCGCTGGAGTTTCTGGGTCAGTCTCAAGGGCAGCCCCACGTAGAGCGAGTTACAATAATCCAGTCTGGAGGTGACCGTCGCATGGATCACAGTGGCTAGGTCAGGACGAGAGAGATAAGGGGCCAACTGCTTAGCTTGGCGGAGATGAAAAAATGCCGCCTTTGTTATAGCTGTAATCTGCGACTCCATAGAGAGGGAGGTATCGAAGATTACACCCAAACTCTTAACGGACGGTGCTGGCACTAATTGCACCCCCGCAAGAGATGGGAGTTGCCCCCTCGATCCCATATCGTCCCGCCCCAGCCAGAGGACCTCTGTCTTCAAAGGATTTAACTTCAACCAGCTCCCACGTAACCATCCAGCCACCGCTTCCAGACATCTGGTCAGCGTGTCTGGGGCCGAGTCAGGATGGCCATCCATCAACAGATAGAGTTGGGTGTCATCAGCATACTGATGGCAACCCAGCCCAAAACTCCGGACAAGCTGGGCGAGGGGGCGCATAAAGATGTTAAAAAGCATCGGGGAGAGAATTGCACCCTGAGGCACTCCACACACCAAGGAGTGGCGTGATGACAATTCCCCCCCAAGCGCCACCCTCTGTCCCCGACCAGAGAGAAACGAGCGCAGCCATTGAAGGACTGTGCCCTGGATCCCCACGTCGGCAAGGCGGTGGTCCAGGAGTTCGTGATCGACCATGTCAAAGGCTGCTGACAGATCTAGAAGAATCAGCAGCCCTGACCCGCCTCGATCCAGCTGCCTGCGGAGATCATCTGTTAGGGCGACCAGAGCCGTCTCGGTCCCATGACCAGCGCGGGAGCCGGACTGGAATGGGTCTAGAGCAGATGTTTCATCCAGAAACCTACCAAGCTGTTCAGCAACTGCTCTCTCAATCACCTTACCCAGGAATGGAAGATTCGAGACCGGGCGGTAATTGGATAGATCTGAGGGATCTAATGATGTTTTCTTTAAGAGCGGACGCACCACCGCCTCCTTCAGTTCCCCTGGGAATATCCCAGTCAGCGAATGTATCATTGGGAGGGGAAACTTGGTGCACAGGGAGTGGGCAGGGTTGTCCAAATCTGGTTATTAGACACATGCGTTTAATACAGTGATCAGATTGTCTAGAACCCCATCGTCATGCAAATGGCACTCTCCTCTATGCGAGCTCCTGGTTATCCGAACACTTTAGGATTTGGGGGCATCCCTCTGCTCCATCAACACCCCCCCAAAAAAAAAACCCTGTCCAATTCAAACACAGCCCTCTAGATTTTTATTTGAGGGGCGGGGAGTTAAAACCTGACTCGGTTTATTAAATTTCGTTTCACTCGGTTGACTCTTAACTGCGTTTTCATGGTAACGCAGGGCAACCAATCACAACCAAACCCTTTCGACCCAAAAAAATTGGCACAGGGTGCTCGATTTCCTTCAAGCAAGGAAAACCCCAATGTGACATCATCAATTCTTGCAAAACCGGAGAACTTTACCACCGCTTGCAAAACGGAGCAGTTAATTTTTTTGGGGGGGAGAACTCGCTTTGTGCGCGCGCGCGCGTGGCTGTTGTTGTGTGTGTTTTTAGGTGTGCGTGGGAGTTGAAAGCCAAATCTAGAACTCAAAACTTTTTCCAAATATTCATCAGAGCTGTTCCTGGCTCCCCTCCAAAATTCGCAGCGCTGGCAGTTTAATGAGATCCATCCTGCCCACCCCCTGTCCCGTCGAGGTGGGGGCGGGCGGGCGGGAGGGAGGGAGACTCCTCCTTTTTGTGAGTCATTCTCGGGCAAGGGAGGGAGGGAGGGGAGGCGGCGAGCCTCCGGAGCACTCACGTTCCGGGCGGGTTGGAGAAAGAAGACCAGGGCGAGCGACCATCCGGAGCGCCGGCTGGGATTTTGCTCCGGCCTCTCAGCCCATCCACCGAGACCCCCTTCTCTCCACCCGGCACCCCCAGGCCCAGCTATGTTGCCCCGGGCCCTGCTCTTCCTCTTCGGCGTGCCCTGCGCTTGGGGCTTCAACCTGGACGCCGAGGCGCCGGCGCTTTTCCGCGGCCCCCCCGGCAGCTCCTTTGGCTTCTCGGTGGACTTTTACCTCCCGGACGCGCAGAGGTAAGGCGAGGCAAGGGCCGGGGGACACACTTGGTGCGTGCATATTTTTTGCGGAGGGGCATAGCGGGACAACTTCCACTCTCTTCACATACACCCCCGCATTAATCCGGGGACTCGGATTGCCTGTGAAAATGGGAGTGGAGGTGGGGATACTTGATCGAGGGACGTGCGCGCACCCCATCCAAGGTGCAGGAGATTTAGCAATGCTTGGATAACAAGTTAGAAGGGGAAACGAAATGGAATTGGCTCCGATTGAATTGGCTTCGGAAAGTGTATTCTCTCTCTCCACTCCCCCCCCCCGCCCCGCACGACTCCACAAATCACGCCTCCCCTCCCCTCGGCTGGCCCGCCGCCCGTTCCCTCTTCCCAGCCCCACTAAGTGGTTGCAGACCCACCGTGCCCCGCCTGGTGCGTTTCCCGTTACTCGGGATCTCCGCCCCGCGCACTCCCCTTGGGCGACGGCGCCGCGGCTGCTGTTCCGCGGGAGAGACGCGCGCTGGCCCAGCCCGCCGCAGGCGAGACGGGAGGATTTTCCGTGCGCGCCCCCCTCGCCTCGCCGCTCTCCGCGCGCCCCCAACAGGCTCCCAACGAAGCATTTCCTGTAATCGGAGCTCCGTCCCGCCGCTCTTGTTCCAGAGATGGGGGGGGGGGAGAGAACAGAAGAAGGGGGTCGGCTTGGGGTTGAATGAGTTGGAGTTGGGGGTGGAGAGAGAGAGAGAGAGAGAGACGCACAGTCGGTACCAAACCTTTTGTCGGGACCAGGACTAGGGAAGTGGGTCTCTAGCCTGGGACAAAGCGGAGAAGGAGGGTGGGAGTCTGATGGTTTCTCTTCTCTCTCTCTCTCTCTCTCTCTCTCTCTCTCTTACACACACACGCACACACACACACACAAAGGTGTGCTTAGTGAAGTAGCAAAGTTACTGTACTTACTTTCCTTGCTCCACTCAGTCTTTTCCTGTGGTGTTTTGGGGGAATGGGCAGGTGGGTGGGGAGGAATTTGGCAAGGCAAAATGCTGAAGATCCTGCTCTGGATCTCCTCTCCCACATTTGAGAGAGGGGCCTTATTTGCATCTGCTTTGGACGCAGCAGGTCCCAGGTGTTCATTCTTTAGCATCCTCAGTCGGGCTGGGAAAGTCTGCTTCTCTGAAACCCCCAGGGGAGCTGCTGCCAGTCAGGGTAGACAGTATTGAGCTGGATGGGCCAGTGCTCTCATTCAGTATAAAGCAGCTCATGTGGTGGATGATGAGCAGAGCATCCAGCTAATCCACCCTGGACTGGACGGCCAGACTTGCCCATGCGGAGGGCGTCTAGCAGAAGAAAGCATGCTCAGATCTCCTTCCTCTCTGGCCAGGATGTTCAAGGCATCCAGAGGGTCGGGTGTCGAGGACACATCCGCATCCTGGTCTGGTAATTGGAAAAGCAAGGATGCTGCTTGAGACAGTGGGAACATTGTGACTGAGTAGCTCTCCGTCTGTGACAAGGAGGGGCAAGCTGAGTAGGGCAGCTCCTCCTGCTTCTGCACACACCAGAAGTATGAAAGGCTTGCGCAAGGTGGGGTGGGTCATGTGGGGTGGGTCATGTGGCACAAAGGGGAGTACAGGTGGGGGCACATGTGCATGTACGAGATTTCTTCCACCTCCCAACTGAGCTGCTGCTGCTGCTGCTGCTGGGCAAGTGGGTGGGATGTTCCAGTGGTGCCATTAAACAGAGGTGTCAAGCCCCCCCAAAAAAAATTCATGAAAGAGCCAAACCCCCCCCCCCCCCGTTGGTGGGCATTGCCATTCCAATGTTGTGTGTGTGCCATGACATGTGATTGATTATGTGGGACCAGGGCCGGCTTACCCATAGGCGCTAGGGGTGCAGGGCATCCGGGCGCCAGGCTCTTGGGGGCGCCAGGCCCAGAGTCTGGGTCCGAGATTTGGAGTCCGGGGATTGAAGAGCCAGGCCAGCCGCTGCCGAGCAGAGCAGAGCCCGTCAGAGCACTGCAGGCGTTTCTGCTGCGGGTGCTGCCCTCCTGCGCACGTGGGTGTGCACGTGGGATTGGCGGGCCGTTGAGAGGCCTGCCCAGCGCATGCACGCTGCTCACACAAGGCCCGCAGCTTCCCTCCCAAGCCTCTGTGGGAAATGCTCTCCTTGGGGACGCTGGGCAGTTTTTTGCACCCAGCGCTGCATACGCTAAAGACTGCCCTGTGTGGGACAGGGCTTACCTGCCCCTCCAATATTTTATTCAAGTTGGCACCCCTGCCATTAGATCAGGATGTGATAATTGAAATGTTTAATTAAGGGCTTCCCCATTACAACTAATAAATCTGTGGTCTAAAATTACTGTATTTTTCCATATATAACTCAACCCCATGTATAAGGCGACCCCTATTTATTCTTTTGTAAGTTCGCTGAGCTGTTGAGCAGCTTTGCAATGAGCCCCCAGAAATACACCGCATGGTGGCCCTCACCAAATACTCTTCCTAAGCCGGGAAGAGCGGCCAAGCAGCCTCCTCTCTGACATTTCCCTGCTACTGCCGCAGCACCAGCCCTTGCTTACTTAGCATATTAACCTGTATTAAGAGGACCCTCAATTTATCACAAACAAATTCAGAAAAAGGTCGTCTTATACATGGAAAAATACATTACCTAACTTCACTTAGGTTTTCAACTAGTGCCACCAACAGTACACATTCAAATATATCATTTCTTAAATTTTATATACTGTCCTTCCACCCAAAGGAGCCCACTAGCTATGTAGTGGATTTAGTCCCAAATATCTCCTTTTGGCCCAGCTTTCCAGAAGGACCTTTAAATGCTGGTGCAATACAGTGTGCAGTGGCTTGGAATAAGTTCCATTTACCGTATTTTTTGCTCTATAACATGCACCTGACCATAACACGCACCTAGTTTTTAGAGGAGGAAAATCCGTAGGCATTCCCTCCATAACACGCACAGACATTTCCCCTTACTTTCTAGGAGGAAAAAAGTGAGTGTTATGGTGCAAAAATTACAGTAATTCACTGGGACATCCTCCCAAGTAAACATGCATGCAATCAGCTTGAAAATCTCTGAACTTGTATACATGCCTAGGTTTGCACTCTCTTCTAACCCTGAGATGAGAGCTGCCCCTCGCTCACAAAAGTGCACCAGAGGAGAGTTGGGAAGGAAAAACTCCACCCTTCCAAGTTTCTTTCAACATCCCCTGATTGTGTAGATGAAAGAATGGTTTCTGAGCATTAAAAGAAAGAAAGAAAGAAAGCAGTACAGTAACTAATCTGCCATGAGCGGTACTTGGGACACACCCTTATAATGTGGCAAATGGCGCCTGATGCTTCAGAAGAGCCAGCGTAGTTCAGTGATGAGAGTGTTGGCTTTAAGAGAGCTAAGAAACCCAGGCTCAAAGTCCCCACCCTATAAAGCTTGCAAGCCCAGGTTCCACCTAATGGAGTGAGCCAGAAGGTCACTGGAGGCAAGGAGGCCCTTGCACGATTCTGTGTAGTTTGTGCTGGAAATAGTTTAAAGAATGGCCTCGCTCTGAGGTCAGGGATAGGGAACCTGTAGCCCTCCAGATGTTGGGCTTCAGCTCCCATCAGCCCTAGCCAACATGGCCAGTGGTTAGAGAGGTGGTGGTAGGTATAGTCGAGCAACATCTGGAAGGGTCATTCCTGTTCCAGGTGCACCAGTCACTGCTTTTGGCCTGGCTGAGATTGCCTTGGTGAACCATCCCACATCTTTTGCTAAGTGCTGCAATCTTTGCTATATATTTATTCTCCTTTTCCAAGAAACTTGGGGCACCATGCATGGTCCCATCCCCGAAGATTATCCTCACAACAACGCTTTGAGGCAGGTTTGCCTAAGAGAAGGGGACCACGCCCGAGATAACCAAGTGAGCATTTGTAAAAATTAAGCTCATGTTTTCCCCAGTGTAAGCCCATCACTCTACCCACTACTTTACATCGCACAAGGTGGTAGGGGTGGGCCTCTCACTTACTGGCATCTGGTTCCATGCAGCCAGGGCTGGCTCCAGGTTTGAAAGGGCTCTGAGCATGCCAAGCAATGCTGAGCAGCCTGGGTGTGGACGCTCTTTTAATTTCCCACAATGTTCCGCAGCCAACACTATCCTCCAGATGTCGCTGGACTCTGCGGCTCCTCTCATTGCTGATGACTGTTGATGGAAGGAGGAGTCCAGCAACATCTGGAAGGTAGCAGCTTGGTTACCCAGAGTGATGCTAGGTTGGGGACTTTGCAGGAAATTGGCCTGGTGACTAGATCCAGCTGATGGGTGTGCTGGTCCAGAAAAATAACAAGTAAGGGAGGCATCACTTTGGGCCCTGCCAAGGTTTTTTGGGCCCTGGCAGCTGCCCCAGCATGCCAGGTGCTGACACCAATTCCATCATGCCCTCAGGACTTGCCTATCTGCATTCTCTTTGTCAACGAAGGACAATTGTCAACAATTGTTTTTTGCGGGGAGGAAGGGGAAATTAGCTCCTCCCAGATTGGTGAAACTCCCCATTCCCCCCATTTAATCCATACCATCCCAGTAACACTGTCACACAAGCAGAAGCAAATGAGGTGCCCTTCAGTCAGATGTCCACCCACAGCCGAGGGGCAGAAATGGAACTTAATGTGACATCATGCCAGATTCCAGATATGAATTGGTGGATGTTCCTTTTCAGGCAGTTCCCAGTAGTGCTTGCTCTTGTCTGGAGAAGTTCTCATTGGGCTCTGCCCTCTGTGAGCTTGCAAGAAGCGAAGGCAGCATCCTTCCCAACATTACGCTGCTCAGAAAGAGCCCAGTCGTCCTGGGCATCTGGCAGGCTGCCTTGCTTGGTGTTGAGCCCTGGCTCTGAGCCAGACACTGAAACCGCCAGGCCCTCTCCTCTCCCCAAGAGACAGAGATAGATCCCAGGAGTCCTGGCCCTTCGTGCCTCAGCAGGGATGGGCTGGCATGTGCAGCAACTTGATTCTTCGGGCTCCCACTTTCTAGGAAGGCTGCCTGAAAGCCAAAGCACGGTGCTGTGTGTGATGTGCTTTCTCCGCCACCGTGGCCTGGTGCAGGCTTCTCCACAGGAAACAAGATTGTCTTTGGAGTACTAGCAGGGTGTTTTGAGATCTAAAGCAGACTTTGGAGTGAGGATCTTTCATCTGTGCTTAGCAAGCACAGTGGCTGGTTCAAATGTGATAACATTCCTATATACGGGATGCATTTGCATGCAGGAAATAAGATGCAGCCCTGCTTGTGGATCTTTATGTGTGATGTTTGCACATAGGCTGCAATGTGCATGCAGACTGGAAAGCCACAGGCTGCTTACAGGGGTGGGTGGGACAGCCTTCAGTAGCACACTGCGCATATACCAGCCATAATGTGTGCGCTGGTTGCATGTTATTTACCCCACACGTGGGGTTCTCTTTTTTGTCACATTTGTAGCGACTCTTGATAATGAGTGGATAGGACAGTTCTGTGGTCCAGTTTGCTTTATCTTTCATCTGGATGCTTGTTTGGTTCTCTTCATGCCAGTAGTCAAGAAGAGAGTGCAATGAGTTCTCTCACTCACACCTCCTTATAGGATGCTGGTGTTACCAAGAAGGAATAGAGCAGGGATAGGGAACATGTGATTCTCCAGAAGTTGTTAGACTTCATCTCCCACCACCCCTGGTGATTGGCCACGCTGGATGGGGCTGATGGGAGATAGATTACAAAAATATCCAAAGAGCCGTAAGTTCCCCACCCCGAGATATATTTGTATGGTGATAGTGGTGCTGTTGTGACCCACCTTAGATCAGGCCAGGACTGCATCTGAACAGCCACAAGTTCCCCAGCTCTGGAATAGAATAGGGATCTGAGTTAATAATATCTGTCTGTCAAGTGTGGAATGGGGACAGTCTGACAGTAGCTTAGGATCAGGCCTGTGAAGATAAAATGAGGTCGTGGCAGAGAGAGCATTGGTGCTATTTTGAGCCCCCTGGAGTTGTTGGCATCCATCTGTCTTGAGAGACAATGGAGGGAGGGAGCTTCCAGGGATGAAATTAAACTGCTGTGTTAGCAGCACTGAAGTGCCCCCCCCCCCGATGCAAGCCTGGACAGTGTGTGTGGAGGTCCTGGCCTGCCCAGATGATGTTCCCCCTTTCGGCCTGGCTGATGTGGTTCAAAGGAAAGCAGTACAATTGGCACCAGCTGGGCTGCAGGAGTTGCTGGAAGGAGGTGTGCAAGGCACCATCCAATCGCCGTAGGGATTCCAATTTGGAAAACCTAGCCTTTTATTCTGAAGATATCCCACAAGGCAGCAGAGGTTTAGGATCAGCATTTCTTTCTGCTTGGTGGGCCAGATTCCCAGGCTGACAAGCCCCACTTGCCCCTCACTTCCCTCTACAACACATGTATAACTGCCTTCTTGACTGTTGGACCCACTATTGGTCCGCTCAATCCACCAGCGCCTGCCTTTGCATGCAGGGCAAGTTCCTAACTCACTGAGGGATTGAGACCCATCAGCTACCCTCAGCTGGTTTAGCCGGCCAGTCGAAGCCATTCCTGGGGTGTGGCTGCTGTCGCATGCTGGCAGCTTCTAGGAGCCACCGGGGAGCTGAGTGCAGGGTGGGGACCAAAGGTGGGCAGACCACCCCAGAAGGAGTACAATGTGTCCCCCACCAGAAACACTACCCTAACACCCTATACACCCCTGTCCCTGGGAAAACCTGGTGCCCTCCAGACTATTGTTGGACTACAACTCTCATGATCCCCTGCCATTGGCCATGTTGGCTTGGGCTGATGGGAATTGACTCCAGCAGGTTCTGTGTCTCTGAGCAAGCACTTGGTCTTGCACTGACACCACACATTTGAGCTTCCAGACAGCCTTTGCTCCTTGACTGATTCCAGGGCTCTTAGGCAAGGACCAGCAAATTCAACTGCAATGCCCAACAGCCCTCTCCTTTCTGCTGATCTTCCCCTTCCCCTCTTCTCTGTTTCCATACTGCACTTGAGGGGCCCAAAGCTGCAGAAAATCAAGGCTGAGACAAAGAAGTGTCTGCCTAAGCAGCTGGAGCAGGTGTGCAGTGACCACAAAACCACCATGGTTGGCTCCCTAGAAACAATCCAGCCAGCAAGATGGTCCTAACTGCT
Organism: Podarcis liolepis; assembly: GCF_965112155.1. Classification (NCBI taxonomy): domain Eukaryota; kingdom Metazoa; phylum Chordata; class Lepidosauria; order Squamata; family Lacertidae; genus Podarcis; species Podarcis liolepis. The sequence goes on from NC_139555.1 coordinate 2,752,136, forward strand.
GCATATTGCAGAGCTCAGTGGGGGTCTCCTGGTCAGGCAGCCCATTTCATAGCATTTTATAATTCTGAGCACAAGACACAAGGTTTGAACAGATCAACATTGGGCCAGGAAGATGATTTCTCTGCTAAGTCATTGCTAAGAAGTGGCAACCTTTCCAGGTACTGCACAAGTTCACAATGGCTGGCTTGGCATCTGAGTAGCAGTCACTAATTAATTACGTAAAGTGAAAAGGACAAAGAACATTCCATGCATGTCTTTGTCCAGGCTGTTGCTTGAAATTCTTGGCAAAAGATTTTGGTCTAGGATCTAGATTTGGACAGGAGACAGGAGGGACGTGCATTGAACCCTAAAGAGTTGGCAGTTGGCCCACAAGGATCCCTCAGAGATGTTTAATATCTCTGGTTCAGGGTATTAGTAAAGATGTAGTTATGCTCATTCTGTCTGGGTCAAGGGCAGTTCAGAATTAGCAGAGGATTGTTCCCTCAAAAGGCCCCTCCAAATGTTATTTTCCTCATGGTGATTATCGGGGAGGTTTTAGGCAATTCCTCCTTCAATACTGTTTCAAGGTGGAGAAACTGCTTCATTTTCAATCAGTGCGTGATCCTGTAAGTTTCTGCTGGACTAATGTAAATGTACTAGAAATTTTGCTGGTGGTGATGTTCTGTGTTTGTTGCTTTAGTGCAGGAGTACTTTTCCTGACAGCCACAATGTGTATTGTTGCACCAAAAGATGTTGCAGAATATGCCTCAAAAAGCTCACCTACAGCATCCTGCAGAGGCTCAACACCACTCTTCTCAAGCTCCTGCTCTACATGTGTGTCGTGTTCTCAGCTGTGTACAGTTGTAGGGAAACAAATGCAGCCTCTTAGATGGAGGCTTTCTTAACAGCTTAGAGGCAAGCCCTAAAAAGTAATTTGTTTGCTCCCCCAACCCCTGCTTCTTTCAAAATATTTGTTTTTCAGTTTGTGTGTTCTAAATGGATGAGTCCTTTGTAATGTCCTGATGTCGTGTGTTATGGTGATATAGCATCATTCCATGCTTTGAGTGGGGTCTCATTGGCTGTCCTGAATGACATGGCTTGATTTTCTTGAAATGCAGTAATGTCAGGCATTGCTACATAATGGCAACCCATTTTCTCAATGGTACACATGATGCTCTTCACAGAGGTTGTCCCCTTGCTACAGAAGTCCTCTATAGAAAAAAAGAGGACCAAGTCCATGATTCTCCCCCAGCTCCGTGAAAAGGGTACTTTTCCAGTAAAAAGTCCAAATGTTTCTTGTGCTCCCCCCCACCCCACCCCCACAAACACTGGTGGATCTTTGTTCACAACCATTGTAACATAGGATGAAACGAGAGACTCAGGGCAAGATGTGATAAGCCCTCCAAGACTCTGGAGACAATTGGGAATAGGTTCTTATCAACTACAGACAACAAACATAAATACATATCAAAAGCTGCTTTATACAGAGTCTAGCTCAGTGTTATTTACTCTTGACTGGCAGCATCTCTCCCAATATCTCCAGCAGAGGTGTTTGCTCAGCTCCGTTCCCTGAGGTCTCTTAAACTGCAGGGGTCTGGATCTGGGACTTATACATGGTAAGCATATATTCTTCCACTGAGCCATAGCTTAAAAAAAAGGAAAAAGTGCAAAACTCTTTGCAGCTCTTGCAAATGTGACCTTTTTATGGATTGCCAAAACAAAGTTCCTTGCCGAGATTCCAGGGCGGAAAGTGACAGCATTAGCTTTTTTATTGCAGGAAGGGTTGGTTGGTGCAAGGGGTGGGTTCTCTACACAGCATTCACTTCCTGGCAGGCTAAGCAAGCCTGGTGCTTCAGCGCCAACTGTCCCTGTTTTATGGTTCCTGTCCCTGCTAAATCACTGTCCTCCTTTTGTCTCTCGGAAAAACACTGAGCGTACATTGCAATACACACACAATAGATCTTCCCCCGCCCAGGGGAAGTTAAGTCTCTGCTTTTGGGAGGAGGATGTGTGCATGTTGAAGTTGGTGCGCGTGCATGTAAATGTATGTGCATGGACACACAAATCTAGTTTATTGCTTCCTTTCCTTCCTTCCTCCTCTTCTGTGCCTATCCAGATAGTAAATGTGTCTGAATGTGGCAGCTATTCCAATAATAAGTACAACCAGATCCACTGAAAGACGTTGTATTAAGTTTTTATTTAAGCTGGGGGTGGGGGAACTATGGCAATTTTACAAAGAAACGGCTTCCAAACCAGAGCAAGGCAGCTGCTGCTGAGTATACAAATACACTGTACAGCTTCAGGCTCCACTGGGTCTGGTAGTTCAGTGGGTAGGGTAGGGGCATGTTGCTGTTAAAACCACAAGGCTGTGGGTTCTAGGCCCATGGGGTAGAGGGACGGCTGTAGCTCAGTAGTAGAGCACTTGTTTTGCCAGCAGAAGGTGCCAGGTTAGGGTGGCAAGACATAAAAGTGAACAGGGCTCCTGCATTTTTGTGGAAGGAGGAATTTCAGAGGCTTTAGTTTGCCTGGGAAGCTCCAACTTTTGAAATTCCCTCTTCCGGGCAACAGCTGAAGGTGCAGGAGCTGCTGTCTTGTGCATTTGAATATTCAGTTCTAGGTTTGATCTCTGGAACCTCCAGGTAGAGCCTGAAAAGACTCCTGGTCTGAAACCCCGCAGAGCTGCTGAGAATCGATGTAGACAATCCTGAGCTATTTTATGGTGGGTGCAGTGTTAGAAACTCAGATATATAAGCTAGGCACCCAATGGCACCTTAAACCAAGGTTATGTTCACCAAAACGGAACATCTAGTTTCCATTTTGGGGCAAGAGGGCTCTAAAGTCATGTTTTTCAAAGGGTGGACTGATGGTGATTGATCAGTAAACATCTGGCTTGTTCAGATGACAACCCTGAGCTCAGTTAAGAGCTTTGAGAACTTAAAGAAGAAAAGTCACTTGATCCAGGGGCCGTCCACACATATATATTGTTCTATTCCTAGTTTTTATTAAAAGTTTTTTTGTGTTACAAAACAAACAGAAAAGAGAAGGTACATCAGTTGTCCCCACTTTCGATTTGTAGTTTTTTCAGAGTTGGTTCACATTTAGTGATTGACACTTTTGCCATAGACATCTTGCATTTGAGGGAAGGAGACATGGGGTATTGTTCTTTCGTTCTATTGCGTATTATTAGTGTAGGGCGGTTGTGTCAGCATCACACTGGTAGGTCCTTTATGTATGTATGTATGTATGTATGTATTTATTTATTTGTATTGATAATGCAAGAGGTTAGGGGGTCCTGAGCTTGGCTGGCTACGTTCAGTTGATTGCAGTGTGACTTGTTTGCAGGGGGAGGTTGTTGCCGACCTCTTTTTCTTAAAGGCGACTGCTCCTGATCAGGCTGCACAGAAAAAGCATTTTGGTTCCAGAAATTCATTCCAATTGTGCAGATAAAATATAATTGATAGAATTCTACAGGGTGGGGCATTAGTGTGTGAAAACAGTGCAGATCCAATGATCCCCAGATAGTGGAGATGTCAGGTGCCATCCTGGTGCCCAGGTATCTTCACTTGGTCGCAAGTGGTCAAAAGCCAGGTGCAAAATGCTTGGCTAATATCAAACACAGGCCAGGATTAGAAACTGGGATACAAAAGGTAGGAGCCATATGGCTCCTGGGACCTGGATTGCGGGTGCTAAAACAGAATGTTTAGTTACCGTGTGTGTGTGTGTGTGTGTGTGTATGGGGATTTCTTTTTTAAAGACAGATAGCAGTATTTTTATTTTTTGCTGCTGGATGATTCAGGGGGTCTGCAGGGTAGCGCAGCAGCAAAAGATTCATCTTTTACTACTGCGCTACCCCCCAAAAAAGCTGATTTGAGTGGCAGTGCGGCAGCAGCAAAAAACAAAGACCTGTCTTTTGCTGCTGCGCTACGGGTGAATCAGCTGTTTTGCGGGGTAGCGCAGTAGCAACAGATGTGTCTTTTGCTGCTGCACTACCCTGCAGACCCCTTGAATCACCTGCCCAGGCAGGTGGAGATGCTAGGTGCCAGCCAGTCGCAAAATGCAGCTACCGCTCGGCTAATTTTGAATGCTGATTATTGCCACCCAGAGGGGCTACAGTGCATCAACTTAAAACCCAGACCATTTGTGATATGAAAAGCTACAGGAATTCAGCAGTAGGGTGCACAGATTGGAAATTAAATGTGTCTTGAAACCTTTGCAAGCACAGTATTGAAAGCAGGTCCATGTGGTCAACCCAGTATAGCACTGTGGACACAAAGCATCATGAATGTGCAATAAAAAGGGTTTCCAGAAGAGACCTTTGTCCTGCACAATTACGGTTAAGTTATTGTCAAAAGCCCTTAACAACTTGGGACCACTTTACCTATGGGATCACCTTGCCTTACATGGACCCATTTGACCACTTCCATCGGTGGAACTGGCACTATGACAGGTGCCACATAATCCCCGTTCCACATTTGTAAGAACTCAATTCTTTACTGTGGCAGCGCCTGCATTTTAGAGCTCCTTGCTATTGAGACCAAGCAGGCGCCTTCAGTGTCCTCTTTTTGGCACCTGCTAAAAACATTCCTGCTTGGACAAGCCTACCCAGAGGCTTAGGAAGTTGGGGCAATTTTAATTTGTTGTAGTATTTTAACTTTTGTATGTTTTAAAGTGTGGCTGTACATTTTCCTTGATTTTACTGTTTTACCTTTTGTAAAATGTTTTGAGGGGATTTTCTTTGCAATCAAGCAGTGTATTTATGAAATAAATTAATTGCAAAGCACTGTGCACAACATTGATGAGACTTGTTTCTGAGATACTATACTCCATCTTAAGGAGAGCAAGACACAGATCGGGTTGTTTGGAGTAGATTTGGGGGGCTGCCCAAGAGCAGATGGGATGGGACTAGGGAAATCCAGTGGTACCAAAGGTGCAGTAAAGAGCGGTGGCTGAAGCAGAGAGGTCTTTTGCAGGGCAGCTTAAAGTGACAGAGAGGAGAAGTGACTGTCACATTGGTGTTGGTGGCATCCAGCCCCACTGCAGAAAGTCTGGCTAATGTGGTTGAGTGACTCCTTCCCTCTGATTCAAGGGGGAGAACCTTTCAGAGTTGGCAGGGGGTGGAGAGAAGAGAGCTTTGATGGCTTTCTGTCTGCTCCTGGTTTAGTCTAGAGCCAGCTTTCCTCTTTGCTCATCAGCCAGGGGTGTGCCTCTCCCTCCCTTGCTCAGCTGGCAGGACCCCAGACGGCACCAGGCCAGAGGCAGCTTTGAGCCCCCCCCCCACTCTCTCTCCAGCTGAGTTTGAGGAACGCAGGGTCCCTGGCTGATGTGTTGAGAGACCAGGAAGGGTAGTGACACGTACAGTAAGGTTTTTAAGTCCTGTGCAGATCACCTTTACTAAGTGTGGGTGGGTGTCATTGAAAGTTTCATGGACATTTTGGAAGAGGTACAGCAGCTTGGATGAAACAGTTCTCACTGACTGTGCTTCTTCAACACATTGCTGGAAAGGAAAGGAAATAAGGAGAAGGTTTATAGTTTTAGATGTTGCCATCAAAGCAGGGACATTAATTAGTGTCCATTTCCAGGAAAGGCTGCCGTAATGGAATGAAAATGGTCTAGGCTGCTGCTCCAATTCTATCACAGAAATGTAGGAAGCTTCCTTGTACTGTCCCATCTAGCTCAATACTGTTTACTCTGACTGGCAGTGGCTCTCCACACTTTCAGGTGTGGGGCATTCCCAGTGCTCACTGGAGTTGCTGGGGATCCATCCTGGCACCTTCTGCATGCTAAGCAGATACTGTACTCCAAAACTATGGCCCAGTGTATCCTTGATGCTTCTTGCATGCCTGCGACATGCTCACACTCTGGCTCCTCTCTGACAAACAGAACTGCTGCAACAGGCAGGACTTGTGCGGAGGCAGTATCTCTTCTGCCTCTCAAGAGACTCCTCAGCTGCGGCCGAAGGTCAGCCTGCATGGGAGGTCAGGAAAGGACCTCTTCCTGACCCCTGTCCACTGGCTGACCTCTCCCACTTCAGCCCCTGACCTCTGCCACCCATTCTCATCTTCTTGGTTGAAATGCAAGCCCTCTGGCTCAGACTTGTGACAGCTTCTGTATTTCTTTCGGTGCCAAATGTCTGTGGCTGCTTGCTTCACCTATGATCACCAGACCCAACTGACTTCTTTGGAGGGACCCAAAGGATGACTTGGCAATGGCTGGGCTCACAATTCTAATCATGCCAGTGAGATTTCAGTTGCTCTGGAACCAGACCCCTTCTGTTGTCTCTTAAAAGGGTTCTCCATGGCAAACCCAGCTTGACTTGCTCAGTGTCTGGACTGGCTGCAAAGGGCTTCGGTCCACGCTTGGATGCCATCGTCTCCGGGGACCATGGGGACAGCAGCACCCCATATCCATTTATTTACTTATTTACACAGTGCCACCAGCGCTTGACAAACTCAAGCAAAAAGGCAGCTCTCTTCCCCTTAAGGAGCTTAGATTCTGATTCATAGGATGGTCAAGTTGGAGGGGATCCCAAGGGCCAACTCCTTGCAATGCAGGAATCTCAGCTCAAGCAACCATGGCAGGTGGCCATCCAATCTCAGCTTGAAAACCTCCCAACGACGGGGAATCCACCACCTTCCAAGGAAGTCTTTTCCATTCTTGAAAAAGTTCTTACTGTCAGACAGTTCTTTCCAATGTTTAGTCGGAAGCTCCTTTCTTTCAACTTGAGGCCATTGGTGCAAGTCCTACCCTCCAGGGAAGGAGAAAACAAGCTTACTCCATCTTCCATGGAACAGCCATTGAGATATTTGAAGATGACTATCATATCTCCTCTCAATCTCCCCTTTTCCAGCTCCCTCAACCATTCCTCATAAGGCTCTGTTTCCAGACCCTTGATCATCTTGGTCGCCCTCCTCTTGTCAGTATCCTTCTTAAATTGCAGCACCCACAACTGGACACAGTATTCCAGATGTGGTTGACCAAAGCAGAACAGAGCAGGGCAAGGGCGAGGAAGTTGGGGCCCTCCAGACTATGGCTCCCATCACCCACGACCACTGGCCTTGCTTGCTGGGGCTGATGGGTGTTGGAAGCTGGGCAGCCCTTACCGTTACAGTGAACAAGTTGCTTCCTCAGGTGACAGGTGCAGATTTCCTCCATTCCTCTGTAACTGCCTGCACAGGCTCTGTTGAACAGTGGCAAGCAGGGCAGACCAAGATCAGGAGGAAAAGGAGGTGGTGGGCAGCAGAGCTGTGGAGAGATGCACATCTGTGAAAGATCCAACTCTGTGGCCACGGGGTAATAATATATGTGCCAGTACAAGCTGACCCTTATTAGCTTCATCTCCTCAGATTCGTGAAACAGATGGAGAATTGAGAAGGTGGTGCATATACACAGGCCAGCTCACTGAGGAATTCTCCTTTAGGAACAGACGATGCCAGTCTTCTACAAAATCAGACCATTGCCCACCCTGATCCCTGCCAAGCTGTGCATAGGATTCCATGGGTCATGGCTCTCAACCAGGGCCTGCGCTCCTTTGGAGAATTGAAGATGTGATGGAGACTGTCATAGCTCTAAGATATATCTAGCACAGTACTGTCTACAACAGCCTTTCCCAACCCTACCAGGAGATGCTGGGGATAAAATTTGCCGGGGAATCAAACCTTTGCACTCTTCCCACTGAGCAGTGTCCCTGCATCTTCCTTTTTACAGCTCCAGCCTAGCATAATCCACATTCCTTTTCCCAGGGAGACGGATGTGGAGTGCCAGCTTGGGTTGCTGCCTCCATTATCATCATCAAAGGCCTCAGAGTGGACCAGCTGCCTCTCCAGCAGGTTGCAGATTAACCAGCCCTGCGTATTGTTGGCTATTGATTCACCCACCTGAAAATAGAGGCTGCCTTCAGAGGTCTAGGGAATGGCCATGGCCTGAGGGCTGGTGCAGCCCCAGACTGTCAGATTTGTTTGGACTCCTGGCATTTGACCAAATGGTCCCCAGCAGGAAGGGAAGACAGAGCCGCATATCAGATTTATTTCCCCCTTCGGCTGGCCGCCGACTTATGCTTCTTGACCCTCCTTTAATAGTGAATCCTGTATATTGGAAGCCACTAGAATCCTATCTACCTGCACAAAGCTGGCAGCGTGTGTGGCACACGTTGCTAGAAGGTTGTCTTTTTGCCTTCTGGTTTATTAAGAGGCAGGAGCAAAGGACTCTGTGCCTTGAATGACCAAGGCCAGTGTGGTTCTTTCTCCAGCAGCTGGCCCATGGGTCATTGCCCCTGCACCCCACTGACTCTGCAGCCGGCCCACCTGTGGCTCACGGCACCTGTAGTTCTGAGACGAGATCTCCAGATATGCAGTCCTTATCTAGGTTTGAGCTCTTTAGCCATCATGCCTCACCTGTGCAGTAGCCTTGAAAGCATGTTGCAACAAAACTCACCCACAGCACCGAGTCGGCAGGATGAGGAAGAGATTCATTGTTTTCCCTCTGTTGACAGCAATCTGTGTGTTGCACAGGGATAGAAGGGAAATGGGGGTGGGTGGGATGGGAAAATCTTGCAATGCACGGGGTGCAGTCACACCCACACCCCCACACCCCCACACCCCACTCTATATTTCAGAAACTTGTTTGTTTGCAGTGCGTTTGGATACCACTTGAGTTACTATAACCAACTTTTGCATTACAGTTCCCAAGATCAAGAAACAGGTTGTCAACTGCGTCTGGATATGGCTGGGCATTTTGAATGAAGATAAGAAATGCCTTAGGAAATGCCACTGATTTTAACCACTGATTTCAAAACTGGCCTGACTTCTTTGGTTTCTTAGAATTCTTAGACCATGCTGGGCACAAGGTGCTACATTTGTGTAGTGTAAAGGGAGAGAGAGAGAGAGAGAGAGAGAGAGAGAGAGAGAGAGAGAGATTTCTATGCCAAGCTCAGATGCTTACATGCTGAGCACAGTGGTAATCCACCACAGCAGTAGTCAGCTAGGAAGGTTTCTGCTATTGCCAATTCTGCTTTTGTGTGTTGCTGCTGGACATTTCAGACAATGTGTCTTGCATTTCATGGCCTTTTGGCCCCACCATTTATCAGTTTTGCTCTCTTCCATACACATATATGTCCCTGCCAGTTGAGAGTAACACCTCATGCATTTAATGACACATGGCTTTGGTCCACAAAAGCTCATGCCACAATCAGTCTGTTAAGTCTTTGAAGGTTGCTGCAAGATTGCTTTGCATGTTGGCTGGGGCTGATGAAAGTTGGGAGTCCGACAATATGTGGAGAGTCACAGGTTTCATATCCCAGAAGCCTCTGCAATGTGCAGAAGATCCTTGATAGATGTTCAGAGGTTTCATGCCCCATGTGTTTCCTCTTGAGGCTGTGTTGTTGTTGTTTGTTGTTTTTAACACCTGCGACATCACAGTTTCCTCTTTACTCTTGAATCAAGATCTTTTGACTGAGCTGGAAGTTTGAAGGCGAAGAGAATGAGGGACTTGATTTGGGCCTGCAAAAAGTTAAATCTACCAGGACAGTGGTGAAGCTAGGATGCCGGCGGGGGGTGGTGGTGGTGGTGCTGTACTGCTTCCTGGAGGGCAGAAGGTTACCCCATCAGGCCAGAAATGGTTAGCCACCCCAGCTCTGGGTCTTGCTCCTCTAGGTTATGTCTGAGCCACAAGGCACTTTGCTTGCTTCCTGTTGACTGTTGTTGCGTGCCTCTCTAGATGTTGCTGGACTACAAATCCCATCTGCCCTGGCTACTGGTCATGCTTTCTGGGACTGCTGGGAGTTGTACTTCAGCAACACCTGGAAGGCCAAAGTTTCTCCACACTTGATAGAAAGGCTTTGTAAGTAGAGCTCACTGGGGAAAAGAGACAGTTTCAGCTGAAAGTCTCAAATGTTCTACCTGGGACCTGGCATGTCTGCAGTGGAAGGAGATTCCATAGCCCATAGCAAGGGGGCTGCCAGTGAGTGTGATGCTCATGCAAGCTGTTTGGGTCCCAGGTGTGGTACAAAATGCATGTGCTAAAGGTCATTGTTGCAAGCGTGTGTGTGTTGATTCAGCCAACACCAATCTTGTTTGAGCTATTCTTCAAGTGTGTGTGTCTGTACATGCACACACATCCACACCCCTTAGACTGGATTATGTGGTCAGAAAGGCAGCATTGCTCTGACAACATATAAGGGAGAGAGTAGTCTCTCAGGAATGTGAGACCTGAGCCTTTCAGTGGCTTTATAGATCTACAAACAGCACCTTGAATTGTGTCAAGAAGGCAGTCTGGGAACTTATGTGGATGTTGCAGCAGTGTTGCCGGTGCGTTGCCAGATCTCTTTGTAAGCAAACTGCTTTTCCGTGGGTGGCTCCTCGTGCCCTGTTAACACGCAATATGAAATGTCCTGCTTCTGAATACCAGTTGCTGAAAACTGCAGGGTGGAACCTTCCCCCCACCCCTGCAGATTGCCACATAGATCAGGTAACGCAGAGAGCAGGGGTAGCCCATATTCTGGCCATTCCGATGTTGTTGGACAACAATTCCCCCAACCCTGGCTGGGGCTTAAGGAAGTTGGAGCACAACATGTTGGCTATTCCAGATGTAGTCCATCCATTACCTGCCCAGCCTGTCTGGAGGGCCACAGACTCCCCATCCCTAAGGAAAGAAGTACCTGATCACTCAGTGCAGCCTGATATTCCCAGCACTGCAAAATATTTGCAGGCAGCTGCAGTGCCTGTGAGATCGGAGAGCAGGTGGCTAGTGAGCAGTACAGTGCTGAGGGAAACAAACAGAGCTATGTCTTATCCCCCCCCCCCCACTCTCTGGCTTCCTGAGGATGTGACAGGGTGACAGCCCCCAAAGGGTATGTTGCGTCATTTGTTGGGAGGGAATGTTTTGTGTTTGTGTGATGCAGACTAAACTGGTTCACACATGCAGCTACTTTGTTATCTTACCACTTGACAACACAATGACTTGCAACTGATGGGAATAAACAATGCTGTGTCATTTGAAATCTCTCTTTCCACCTGCTAAGAAGCTAAGAACTCAAGAAAAGCCCAGCTGGATCAAGCCCAATGCCCATCTGGTCCAGTGTCCTGCTCCCACGATGGCCAGCTAGATGCCTATGAGAAGCCTACAAGTTAGGACTGTTCAGTGCAACAGTCCTCTCCTCCCTTGTGATTCCCAGCTTCAAATAATGAAGGCAGGAGGTAGCTAAACCCGTCCTCGGATCTGTCCTGGATGGTTGCCCTCTGCCGGCTGAGGAGTAGCTTACTCCCAATGCCAGTGACACCTCTTGACCCTGTTTTGTATGACCGATTCCCCACTCCCAGAGAAAGGATGGACTAACACAGGGGTCAGCAAACTTTTTCAGGAGGGGGGCGGTCCACTGTCCCTCAGACCTTCTGGGGGACACACCCCCCCGCCTATGCCCCACTCACGTCGCAGCCGCCGACGCTACCTCGTTTTCGGCAGCTTTGGCGTCCTCTGTCTCGTCGGCGAACAGAGCCCACACCACTGGCCTGGGCAGCAGAGGCAGCCTCCACACCGCTGCCGGTTCCTCCCGCTTGACCACCTTAGCGGGAAGGAAGGGTGGTGCACAGAGGCGTCCACAGCTTCTGATTGGCTGCAGCAGCTTCCTCCAGCCAATCAGAAGCCATGCAACGTCACGGAAGTCAGTATCCACACGGCGAGGCCTCGGCGCGGGGACTGACCGAGTGGGCAGCAGGGTCCGGAAGGTTTGCGGGCCGGATTAACGAGCCTGGTGGGCTGTATCCGGCCTGCAGGCCTTAGATTGACAACCTCTGGACTAACATATCCCATCGCTTATTTTGTTGCTGAGAGGATAAAAAGGAGCAGGTTCCTCAAACAGAGATTAGATAAAGGCCTTCCTATCTACCTGTGAAAATATCGTCAGAGAGGCTACTTGAGGAAGGGAAGACTCAAATGTGTCCCTAGCCATTATCCTCGGGTTCCCTGTTCCTTATGGGTCTGCAACTTCATGGCAGGGGCAGATATTTCAAAAGGCATGTTTGCATTGTAAATGCAACCCCCTTTAATGCAATCCTGCTCCAAAAAAATTCTGGCGACTATGTAAACTAGTGATCTGCAATACTTATCAACAGGATCATGGGTCATTACTCCCAGATGAATTAATCTGAAATAGCTAATACTCCTGGGGTCTGTACTCACAGACCCTACAGGCAAATCCCTGATAGAATTTGGGGTGAAATTATTGGATTTTGTGGGGCATGGTTGAACAAATATGCAAATGAACCAAGACAAACTTGAGAGAAAAAGTTCTGGAGTTGTTGGGACTGAACCAGTTTTATTACCCAGAGAAACTAAGTTGACAGTTGAAAAGCTCCTCAGTCATGATCTTCTTCCATTTTTTATTTTTTTTGTAACTTCCCCCCTCCAAAATCCACAGGAATTAGGGCCCATGACTACACCCTCCTGATGTAATGAGCTCCAGTCTCTTTCTTATGCATTCCGTGGGGAAAAAATTACCTTCCTTAGTTTGACTTACCATTAGCTTTCTTTTGCTGATGTGCTGGGAGATTGAATTTTGATGTCCTTTATATTTTTCCTGCAAAAATTGCCCTCACTGAAAACATATCCCTGGATGCAGAACACAGGTGGCTTGTTCAAATTTTACACTGAATGGAGGTACAAGCTGTCTCTGCACAAGTGTTTGTGTGGAAGGGCGAACACTTCCTGATTTGTACAGCTCAGCTATTTGTGTAAATGGCAAACTTGTTGAATGTTACATGTGAATAACTACAGCCATACAACTCAGCTATTGTGCACATAGATTGTACACTCGTTGAATGCAATGTGAGAATAGCCCTAGTTTTGGGTGCCTTTCAGTAGAGGTCTTAGCTCCCAGTGGGGGGTTGGTTTTCCTTTAGTAAAGAGAAGCCTCACACAGTGCATTAGTGTTTTCATCAAAACTCTGCAGATGTTCCCATTCAGTTTAGCATCTCCAGGTCTCAAGAGCTTATTGGCCAAGCCCCAACAACAGGACAAACCCACACTCCATGTTAGAAATCAGGGGTAGGCAACGTAAGGCCCGTGGGCCGGATGCTGCCCAATCACCTTCTAAATCCAGCCTGCAGACTGTCAAGGAATCAGTGTGTTTTTACATGAGTAGAATGTGTCCTTTTATTTAAAATGCATCTCTGGGTTATTTGTGGGGCACAGGAATTCATTCATATTTTTTTTCAAAATATAGTCCAGCCCACCACATGGTCTGAGGGACAGTGGGCCGGCCCATGGCTGAAAAAGGGTGCTGACCTTTTTAGACTATTAGAAATCATGAGATGCCTTCCCACCCAAGTTTCACAGCTGTGGTGGAACTTGAGCTGGGCAGATTCTCTTGTTAGGTTTCTCCATGGACATTTGGTTTGTCCTGTGGCTGCAGTTTGGCTTCTCCCTGCATGGACGCCTGCCAGGGAGAATGCTCAGCTGATTTTGTGGGGTTGGTTTGGGGGTAGATGTGCCCCTGCTGTCTCTCCTTCCCTTTCATTCCTCCTTTAGTTCTCGAGGCAGGAGTGGTGTTGTTGTTTTTTTAAAATCATTCTGCTGGTTCTCACTGGTGTGAGTTTCTCCAGCAGACTTTGAAGTTGGGCTGGGAATCCTGGCAGGCTTCTCTTTCTCCCAGTTACTTTGGTCTGGGCTACGAATCAGCAGTCGGCTCCCTGCAGAGATTTGAAAGGGGGGAGGTGGTTTTGGGTTCCCACCGCTTCCCTTCCTAGCAGTCCGATGAGTCTGGCAGGTTTGCAGCGCTGCGGATGTTCTCCTTGCTGTGTGCCACCCGCCCCCTCTGTTCCGATATTGTGGGGCTCTTGCTGCCACTGCTGGGTATCTTAAGCTCTTTCCCAGGCCTCTTTCTGGGCCCCAGGAGGGGTGGCTTCACTGCCTGCTTGCAGCTGCTGAATTGTACACCTGGCTGCCTACACAAGGGCCCTTTGTCCTGCACCAGGGAGCTCTGAAGAGGGGTGGGGGTGGGGTAGGGTAGGGTAGGGGAAAGGGAGACTAGGGAGGCTGCCAGGAGTTGGGGAACAGAATGGGAGAGAGGAACCTGGCATGGATATCGTTCCAGGCTAAATAAGCCGGAAGCAATAATTTGAGCCTGCAGGTAAAACAAACAGACCTGCTAGTGGGCTGGGGGCTCTCAGGAAGACCACGGAGATGCATCATTACAGAACACAAGGAGAAAGGCTACTAAGGAGTGGATTTCTCCTATCAGAACTGCCAGCAGCTCACAGCATTTCTTTACTGCAAGCCCACATTGTTCTGGACTCCAAAAACTTCTCATTCCACCTATTCCCAGTGTTCAGGTTCAGGTGTGGGTGACATTCCATTTGTAGCCAAAATGACACTGTCCTCCCAGGAGAGTGTTACAGGAATTTATGTAAAGGTTGCGGGGGGTTGCCCCTCCAGCAGACATCATACACAGACACACACCCAGTCTACCAAACTCAACACAATCACTCCTGCAAATGTCCCCGCAAAACACTTCACCGCAGTTTTTTCCTATCTCTATTCAAAGGGCCTCCCGCTGCACATTAGCAAATCCAACAATTCACTGATAAATGTGTCTATGTACTGGCTCACTGGGAAAACTTTAGAAAGTCATATAAAAACACTCCAATATAGATTTGTGCCATTCCAACTTTGTTCTGTTCAGGAAGCGAATGGCTACCAAGGGGGGAGTCTGGGATGTGAGCAGCCATAACCCCTCAAACCTGAGACCACATACTCAGCAGCCTCTTGCGCAAGAGATCATCACTGGCATCCTGGCAGGTGGGTGTCAGACAGGCAGACATCCCCTGGACAATGGCAAACCATCCAGGAATGGATTAGGAGTGTGATAACCTGACCAGAAAACCAGGAACTTGTAAATATTCCTACTGTATCACTTGATGGGTGTGTGGTGGTGGGTAAGGGAGGTTGGGGGCAAACCTGATGAACCGGTTTCTACCAGGAAACCCCTCACTGTTTGTGACATATTTATGATGTATCTGTGATGTATGCATGATGCTTCACCCGAGTGTTCATGAGAAAAAGGGAAAACTTATAAGGAAACAGTGACAGCTGGAAGGGATTTTGTGGGGGCAAAAAGGCAAGTTGTGGGGCTCCAATTTATGGGAGGGGAAAGTGGGCCCCAAAGGTAGAAACTCAATGAGCCTGAGGCAATCTGTGGGTAGCCCTTCAGGAACAGGAGTTTAAGGGCAGGAGGAGCTTTGAGAGGCTCAAGGCGCATCTGGCTTAGACTCATCCTTTTGCTTCCTGCTCCCTTCCTTTCCACAGTGCCAGTGTCCTCGTGGGAGCACCCAAGGCCAACACAAGCCAGGTGGACGTCACAGAGGGGGGTGCTGTCTACTACTGTCCCTGGCCCCTTGGCAAGAACAGCTGTATGCCCATTGAATTTGACAGCAGCAAAGGTAAGCGGGATGTGAGGGGTTGGGAGGTGCCAGTGGTAAGGGCTGGCTAACTGGCTGGCTACTTGCCCATGCATGATCACCCACCTCCAATTTTTACTCTGATTTTCAGCCATTATTATTATTATTATTATTATTTATTTATTTATTTATTTATTTATTTATTCATTCCCCACCCATCTTACGGCTTCCAACAAAGATTAAAAATACATTAAAATGTCACACATTAAAAACTTCCCTGAACAGGGCTGCCTTCAGATGTCTTCTAAATGTCAAGTAGCTGTTTATCTCTTTGACATCTGATGGGAGGGCATTCCACAGGGAGAGTGCCACCACCAAAAAGGCCCTCTGCCTGGTTCCCTGTAGCTTTGCTTCTCACAGTGAGGGAACCGCCAGAAGGCCATTGGCGCTGGATCTCAGTGTCTGGGCAGAACGGCTACTCCAGATTCCCCGAATTCCCACTTCTTCTTTCTTCCCTACTTAATTCAGAAAATAAAGGCAACTGTGTCAGTCTATAAGAGCAATTACAAAATCTATAGTAGGACAAAGCCTCTATTAGGCCAACCAGAATTGCATGCAAGCTTTTGAGTTCCCCAGAACGCTTCATTGGCTTGGATGGTGAACAGGGGAATGCAGCCGGCTTCTGTTTATGGTCACGGCCTTAAGAGGTTTGTTAGACTGTGATCAGAGGTGCCTGCCCAAATTCCCCTTGCCAGAAACACCAAAGCCCAGCTCCATACTCAAATCAGGCAACTGCAGGGGCAGGGGAGTCTTTAGCATATGTGCAAAGATCCGCCCAGCACCCCGCAAGCGCTGCCATTGTGATCTTTGGTAAATGAGTGCATAAAGTCCTTTAGTGAAATAGTAGGTATACATTTCGGTAATACCTACGTATATCTGTATTTTGTTTTTCTAGCTCAATCAAAATTATTTATTATTTCATAACAGGTAGATAGTTAAGCGCTTAGGCTGCTTCAGCGGTGGGTGCCTGGCAACCCCCAGAATTCTGCGCCCAGGTGCACCCCTTGCACCCCGGGTAAAGGCGGCCCTGGGCAGGGATTCTTCATGAATTTATTTGTGACTGTGTTTTCAGGGACCTGTGTATTCCTGATACATGGAGCTTATGAGTGTGAGAGTGCAGTCCTGGATTAAAGGCATAGGAGCCAAATCCTAGGGACTAAGGTCCTTTTGCCCCCCCCCCCCTTAAATATTTGAGGTTGATGGGCATTGGCATTCAAATGGTGTGTGTGCACCGTGACATGTGATCAGGACAGGCCTTACCTGCCCCCCCCCCGAATATTTTATTCAAGTCACAGGGTAGAAGAGTCATGCAGTCCCTAGAGAACTGGGGTGATGTTGTGGTTAGGAGAGCCAGACATTTGCAAATTAAAGCAACTGTGGTGAGCACCACACACACCTTGTAGCTAAGCACACACTGCAACCTGTTTGACTGACTACAACAGGAGCAGCAGGGAGAAAGGGTGAATGCCTCTGTGGCAGCATGGGCATCCACAGGGGTGAACCCCTGGATTATAAAGTGTTGGACCCAAGTTCTGATGAGACCCAAGTTCTAAATTCCCCTGCAGTCGTGAAGGCAAATGTGGATGAGCAAAGGAAGTTGCCTTACACCATGTCAGACCAGTGCTCCATCTAGCTTCAGTATTCTCTATATCAGGGTTTCTCCAGTTGGTTTTTTTGGACTACAATTCCCATGATCCCTGACCACTGGCCCTGATAGCTAGAGATGATGGGACTTGTAGTCCAACAACAGCTGGAGACCTAGGTTTGGGAAACCCTGATCTACACTGATTCTCTAGGTTTTTGGGTAGGGCTGTTCCCCAGCGCAACGTGGAGGCATTAGGGATGGAGCCTAAGACCTTTTGCATCAAGAGCATGCGCGCTACCTTTGAACGGCATCCCTTCCGCACAGCTGGGTAAGCTAGGCTGATGATAGGCTGGTCACTGTCTCTCGACCCATCCCACCTCACAGGGTTGTTGTGGGCAGGGGGGAGAATGGTGTGAACTTCTGCAGGAAGGTTGGAGTGAAAATACAACAAAAACACAGAACTAATCTTGAATAAAGAGATCAAAAGCCGCCCACAGGCAGAGTAAAGTGCAAATGTTGACAGTCTCCCTTTAGGTTCAAAGGCATTCTGTGTTGTGGGAGAAGGAAAGGGTACAAACCAGGGGTCAGCAAACTTTTCCAGCAGGGGGCCAGTCACTGACCCTCAGACCTTGTGGGGGGCCGGATTATATTGGGGGGGGGGGGGGAATGAACGAATTCCTATGCCCCACAAATAACCCAGAGATGCATTTTAAATAAAAGGACTCATTCTACTCATGTAAAAACATGCTGATTCCTGGAACGTCCGCCAGCTATTTAGAAGGCTATTGGGCCAGATCCGGCTCCCGGCCTTAGTTTTCCTACCCATGGTCTAAACTGCCCCCACCCCTGTAACTTTGTGGCTCAGAAAGGCCTGGACTTCAGTTGGCCTGGCCTGGGGCTTTCCTGTCTGGCCGCATGGCTCTGTGTTGACTTGGCTGGTCCCCAGTGGACGTGGGCCAGAGAGAGTTTCCTTGGCTCAGCTGAGAACAAGAGATCAGATTCCAGCCAGAGAGCCAAACAGGCCATTGCTCAGGGAGCCCTACTTCCGCGTAGGCCTGAATCTGGGGAACTACTCTCCAGGTGGCTGGTAAAACCTTGGGTACTGGTGTGCTGAGAGCAAGAGAGAACAATGCTTTTCTTTTTTAATCCTTCCAAAAGTGAGCATTTTATTTCCACAGAGGTTTCTTGTTTTCAGGCAGAATTGCTGAAAGCAAAAAAATGAGTCATTACAAGGATACCAATTTCTGGAGCTTTTAAATTGAATACTTCCTCCCTCCCCAGAAACTACAAATATGGCAATGCAAAAAAAATGAGCTGGAAAATCTAGAGCTGAGCTGGGGAACCTGTGCCCCCTCCAGATGTTCATAGAATCATAGAATCATAGAGTTGGAATAGACCACAAGGGCCATCGAGTCCAACCCCCTGCCAAGCAGGAAACACCATTAGAGCACTCCTGACATATGGTTGTCAAGCCTCTGCTTAAAGACCTCCAAAGGAGGAGACTCCACCACACTCCTTGGCAGCAAATTCCACTGTCAAACAGCTCTTCCTGTCAGGAAGTTCTTCCTAATGTTTAGGTGGAATCTTCTTTCTTGTAGTTTGGATCCATTGCTCCGTGTCCGCTTCTCTGGAGCAGCAGAAAACAACCTTTCTCCCTCCTCTATGTGACATCCTTTTATATATTTGAACATGGCTATCATATCACCCCTTAACCTCCTCTTCTCCAGGCTAAACATGCCCAGCTCCCTTAGCCGTTCCTCATAAGGCATCATTTCCAGACCTTTGACCATTTTGGTTGCCCTCCTCTGGACACGTTCCAGTTAGTTTGTCAGTGTCCCTCTTGAACTGTGGTGCCCAGAACTGGACACAGTACTCCAGGTGAGGTCTGACCAGAGCAGAATACAGTGGCACTATTACTTCCCTTGATCTAGATGCTATACTCCTATTAATGCAGCCCAGAATTGCATTGGCTTTTTTAGCTGCTGCGTCACACTGTTGGCTCATGTCAAGTTTGTGGTCAACCAAGACTCCTAGATCCTTTTCACATGTACTGCTCTCAAGCCAGGTGTCACCCATCTTGTATTTGTGCCTCTCATTTATTTATTTTTTGCCCAAGTGCAATACTTTACATTTCTCCCTGTTAAAGTTCATCTTATTTGTTTTGGCCCAGTTCTCTAATCTGTCAAGGTCATGTTGAAGTGTGATCCCATCCTCTGGGGTGTTAGCCACCCCTCCCAGTTTGGTGTCATCTGCAGATTTGATCAGGATGCCCTTGAGTCCATCATCCAAGTCGTTGATAAAGATGTTGAATAAGACCGGGCCCAAGACAGAACCCTGTGGCACCCCACTAGTCACTCTTCTCCAGGATGAAGAGGAACCATTGATGAGCACCCTTTGGGTTTGGTCAGTCAGCCAGTTACAAATCCACTGAGTGGTAGCATAGTCAAGACCACATTTTACCAGCTTCTTTACAAGAATATCATGGGGCACTTTGTCGAATGCCTTGCTGAAATCAAGGTAGGCTACATTCACTGCGTTCCCTTCATCTACCAGGCTTGTAATTCTGTCAAAAAATGAGATCAGGTTAGTCTGACATGACTTATTTTTCAGAAATCCATGCTGACTATTGGTGATCACAGCATTCCTTTCTAGGTGCTCACAGACTGTTTGCTTAATGATCTGCTCCAGAATCTTCCCTGGTATTGATGTCAGACTGACTGGGCGATAATTATTTGGGTCCTCTCTTTTCCCCTTTTTGAAAATAGGGACATTTGCCCTCCTCCAGTCTGCCGGGACTTCGCCTGTTCTCCAGGAATTCTCAAAGATGACTGCCAGTGGTTCTGAGATCACATCTGCCAGTTCTTTTAATACTCTTGGATGCAGTTCATCTGGCCCTGGAGACTTGAATACATCTAAACTAGCCAAGTATTTTTGTACTATCTCCTTAGTTATTCTGGGCTGTGTTTCCTCTGCTGAATCATTTGCTCCAAATTCTTCAGGTCGGGCATTGTTTTCTTTATCGGAGAAGACTGAGGCAAAGAAGGCATTGAGGAGTTCAGCCCTTTCTGTGTCCCCTGTTTGCATTTCACCATCTTCTCCTCTGAGTGACCCCACTGTTTCTTTGTTCTTCCTTTTGCTACGAACATACACATAAAAGCCTTTTTTGTTGCTTTTAACCTCTCTAGCAAGCCTGAGTTCATTCTGTGCTTTAGCTGACTTTGTGTCTACATGTGCTGGCTATTTGTTTGAATTCCTCTTTGGTGGTTCCCCCCTTTTCCATTTTTTGTACACATCCTTTTTTAATCTTAACTCAGTTAAAAGTTCTTTAGATAGCCACCCTGGCTTCTTTAGGCACCTTCCATGTTTCCGTCTCATTGGTATTGCCTGAAGTTGTGCTTTTACTATCTCCCTCTTAACAAACTCCCAGCCTTCATGAACTCCCTTTCCTTTTAGTATTACTGTCCATGGGATCTCACCCAGCACTTCCCTAAGTTTTATGAAGTCGGCTTTCTTAAAGTCAAGAAATTGAGTCCTAGTATGCTTGGCTGCTCCTTTCCGCTGTATAGTAAACTTCAGAAGAGCATGATCACTCGCGCCTAATGATCCTTCCACTTCTACCCCACTAACCAGGTCATCAACATTGGTTAGGACTAGATCTAAAATGGCTCTTCCTCTTGTTGCTTCTCCCACTTTCTGGACAATGAAGTTGTCTGCAAGGCCAGTGAGGAATCTGTTTGACCGTATGCTCTTGGCTGAGTTTGACATCCAACAAATATCCGGGTAATCGAAGTCCCCCATTACTACTATCTCCCTTCCTTTTGCATGCTTGGCCATCTGTTCCAGGAAGGCATCATCTATGTCCTCCGTTTGGCTTGGGGATCTATAGTAGACTCCCACAATGAGGTCTCTGTTCTTCTTCTCTCCCTTAATTTTGACCCAAATGCTCTCACTTTGGCTTTGAGGTTCTAAATCTTGGATCTCTTCACAGGTATACACATCCCTGACATATAACACCACTCCTCCTCCTTTCTTGTCTGGTCTGTTTCTCTGAAAAAGATTGTATCCCTCCATTATTACATTCCAATCGTGGGACTTATCCCACCAGGTTTCAGTGATGCCTGTTATGTCATATTTAGTTTGCTGTACCAAGAGCTCAAGCTCTCCTTGTTTATTTCCCATGCTTTGCGCATTAGTGTACAGACATTGAAGTCCATTAATCATTCCCCTGTGTCTCTTATTTAAGGATTTTTTCCTCCCACCACTAGGTCTGCGTGCTGTTTGCTCCATTTGGTCTATGACATTTGGATGATCATCTTCATCAATTGATAGACTCCTACCTTCAGGAGCATTGTCTCCCTCCCCCACATTAGTCAGTTTAAAGCCCTCCTGATGAGGTTTCTGAGATTTTTGGCAAAAACATTCCTCCCAACCGTTGTGAGGTGCATCCCATCGCTTGCCAGAAGTCCATCTTCAAGAAACTGCAGTCCATGATCTAAGAATCCAATCCTAAGAATGTTGTTGGATGTTGTTGAATCCTAAGAATGTTGTTGGACTCCAACTCCCATCAGCACGGCCAGCCATCAAGGATGTTGGGAGCTGCAGTCCAGCAACTTCTGGAAGGCCACAGGTCCACCAGCTCTTGTCTAGGGCAACTGATTGGTAAGGCTTTTTGTTTTCCTGCACAGTCTTCTCAGAAGTAAATCTCAGTGAGGTAAATGAAGCCGATGCTCAAGTCCCTGAGTATGCAGGATAGCTCTTAATGAGACTTTTAATCTCAGGGTCATGGGTTTGAGCCCCACGTTGAGCAAAAAGATTCCTGCATTGCAGGGGGTTGGACTAGATGACCCTGGTGGTCCTTTCCCAACTCTGCGATTCTATGGTTCTGTTGAACTGCAGCCCTGATATCCATATTTGGAGCCCACATAATCCTTGGAAGGCAAAGAACTTTGTTAACTGAATAAGCAAAATGGACTGAATGTCTTATAAGAAAGAGTAAGGTTCGGTGACGAAAACACAGGCCAAATTCTTATGTATACAGTATGTCATGGCATTTTGAGATATGTGTTGTGGGGTTTGATCTCACGCCCATTTGGGATGAGGGAGGGTTGTGCTGCCGAGCCTGTTTTGTTTTGAACTGCATTCACAAATGAAACAAAAGGATCACAGCAGCTATCAAAGTAGCGCTGGAAAGATTCCTATTGTAGGGACTCCTTGTTTCATGTTTTGTTTATTACCTTTTTATTCCATGCCTCTTTCCTCTGTGAAGCTGAAGCACAGTGCCGACCCCCCACCCCAGTGATCTGATCTTTGCAACAGTCCTGCGAGAGGCCATAGTTAGCTCATGGTCAGCCATGGCCAGGTAGGGATCAGACCTGATCCATTGCACACTAGCAACACGAAACGCTCCACCACCCTGGCTTACTGTGAGCGGGAGGGTGGCAGCTGAGGGGCAGAGCCAAGGTCCCCGGTTCAGTCCCTAATATCTCCACCTAGGAGTAGTCCTGGAGAGTCATACCTCGGGTTGAAGCAGCTTCAGGTTGAGCGTTTTTGGGTTGTGCTGCGTGGCGACTCGGAAGTAACGGAACACGTTACTTCCGGGTT
Organism: Podarcis liolepis; assembly: GCF_965112155.1. Classification (NCBI taxonomy): domain Eukaryota; kingdom Metazoa; phylum Chordata; class Lepidosauria; order Squamata; family Lacertidae; genus Podarcis; species Podarcis liolepis. The sequence continues at coordinate 2,774,747 of NC_139555.1, forward strand.
TCGCCTCATGCATGTGCAGACGCTCAAAATGATGTCACGTGCATGCACAGAAGCGGCGAATCGCGACCCACGCATGCGCAGACGCAGGTTGCATTCGCTTCAGGATGCGAACAGGGCTCCAGAACGGATCCCATTCGCATCCAGAGATACCACTGTATTGAGCTGGGTAGACCCAACGGTCTGACACAGTCTATGGTAGCTTCCCATGTCCCTATGTTGTGGCTTCTTCATGTGTCTATGGAGTAAAACAGATTTTTGGAAACTTACTTTCTTGAGGGAATCCTTTCCACATCTGTTTCCCAGCTGAGGACTCCTTGCACATTGCAAAGGCTTGTGGGTAATGGTCTGGGGCTCTGTCTTAGGAGCACTGGTCAGCCTGTTCTCTCTCATCGCGGCCCCTGCTTCCTTCGGGCTGTGAGTTGCAGGAAGATCAAGCACGGCAAGGAAGCGCGTCTGCCATTGCCAATCATCTTCTCACTGCGGAAACCTTGAGAGGCATCCAAGGCACCTCAGAGTTTCCTGGACTGGAGTTTGAAGAACCACTGGAGTGGATATCGCACCGTTAGGGAGGGTTGTGGGGCCTGAGTGGTTTTTGATTAACAAGAACAACCTCCCCCCTCCCTGGTCCTGCCCTCCTCCTCCTCTTCCAGTCTCCTCTTCCCCACCAGATGGGAACAATGGGAAATCTTGAAGGGGAAAATGGGCAGCAGTGCTATGTTATGAAATATTTTCTCTTTCTGAATAAACAGGGGAGGAATTTCTGGAGCATTGTTCACAGTGGCGGTGTGGGATTTTTGAAATTGCAAACTGCAGGGATTGTTGATTTTTCAGGCAGTGATGTGAATTAAAGAAGGGTGGAGGGGCGGGCTGGAAATGCCCATGTGGAACCAAATTGTATTTTTGGCAGTTCCTTTAGTTTAGAGTAAATTGAGAGAGAGGGAGAGAATTGGAAATGCCCTTAATGGACCAGAAGCAGCTTGTGAGACTTGGCATTTGTTTTATACCTGGTCTTCTGGGGTCACTGCCTGACGGTTTCTTTTGCAAGAAAGGGATTAAGTGGTTCCTGCAAGATCTGAGGGTATTATCACTACATCCCATTGGATTGATATGAAGGGCCTTGTATGAACCAGAGCCAGTGGGCTGGGGATGCCTCTTCTGGTCTGGATCAAAACCAAAGGCAACAACTGCTGGGGGAATAACAAGCTCACAGCCTCAGATCTAGGCTGTTTCCGACAAGCTCCATCCCACCCCCTAAATGAAAACGGGAAGCTCTCTTCCTCTTAGCACTCCACATGGATTTAGTACATTTTCTGCATAAGCTGCTGATATGGACCTGATTGGAAAAAGTGGAGAAACATTCAGGGCTGTAAGGGACAACCTTTCTGTGGGTGGGCAATTCTCTGCAGCAGGAGTGATGGCAGGATCCTGTCGCACCTGAGGCTGAGATGGGGCAGAATTTCTAGAATTTCCTAGGCTCCCCTCGGAGGCCAGAGCCATGACTAGAGCAGAGGTGTATGGGCTGCCACATCTGAGGGTGAATACATTTGGCCCACAAATCACCTTCATTTAGTTAGTTTCTGGCAGTTGCCTTGCGAAAGACAGTATTTGTTGTATCCTCCCAGTACCGCCCAGTAAATATAAAAATACAATACAATATGCAAACAACATACATATTGCAATATGTTGGTTATTGTTATGCTTTATTTATGAATTTCAAGTTTTTATATTAAGTTTTTATTTAGTTGATATCATGACCTATAAAACATAGAACCATTAACAATGATTTCCATGATTGAAATAAAAAGTAGTGTGTGCTGGCATGCAGCTTGGGAATTAACCAAACGGGGCAATGATCACATCTTAGGAAAACAGTGAAAAGTGGAGGTTTTGGAAGTATTTGTGGTGGTGGGTTGGAGCCAGAGAAGGCAACAAGTCAAGCAGATGGGGAAGATATAGGAGGAGTAGAGGCTGAAGGGACCCAGAGCTGCAGTGCAGAAGGTCCCAGGTTCCTATCCCAGCATCTCCAGGTAGGTCTGGGAAAGATTCCTTCCTTGTCTGAATTCCTGGATGGCCGCTACCAGTTTGCGGACAATCTCAGGGTAACAATAGTGCTTAGTGTTCAAAGTACTTTGCATTATCTTGAAATCTTTACAACATCCCTGTAAGGCAAGCCAGCATTGTTATTCCCAAAATTATAGAAAAGGGACAGGCTTCCAAGACTGAGAGACAGCAGTTCACCAACAGCCAACCAGCAAATTCATAGATCAGCTGAGAGTTGAACTGCTCATAGCTCATGTTCTGAACCATTATGTTCAAGTGCAGACTTGTGGGGAGTGATTGAAAATGCCGTGCAGAACCACCGTGATACGCGGCGCTTCCTAGGCCTGCTTGCCTTCCTCACTGGTCAAAGGACCAATGCTCTGACTTGGTATAAGGTTCCTTCCTAGTTACTCTCCACCAAGAGGCCAGGAATTCTCAAATCATATGCTGTGCTCTGAGAGGAGCTGAGTTGTGCCTCGGTGGGGAAGGAGAAGGCTGTTTTTAAATGCATCCATCACTCTAGGCTTCTTGTTCTCCCTCTCTTTCTCTGCCAATACCGTGGTACCTCTGGCTGCGGATGGGATCCGTTCCAGAGTGCCGGTTGGCTCCTGAGGTTTCTGCAACCAGAGGGACCGCTTCTGCACGTGCTCATGTGGCAAAACCCCAGAAATATACTTACACAGGAAAGCAGCATAGCAACATGGAAAGCTACCTTGTACTGAGTCAGATCATTAATCCATCGAGCTGAGTGTTGCTTACACTGATTGGCAGCAGCACTTCAGGGTTTCAGACAGGAGTCTTTTGCACCTAGGACTTTCTGCATGCAAGGCAGATGCTCTTGCCACCAAGCTGCAATCCTTGTTCTAGGGGCTGACTGAAATGATAGTGTATATGATTTACATCATCTGTCTCTGCCCATCCACCTTCTTTCAACAGTGAGAGTAAAATTGTATCCAGAATGCTGGAAGGAAGCTGTGTCCCGGGTATCTGAAAGCCTTTGAGGAACACTGATCCAGACCCCTTTGTGTTCTCTGTCCAGCAGGATCCCGCATGGAGGACTTTAATGGGATGGTGGAGCAAATGGAGTTCAAATCGCTGCAGTGGTTTGGAGCCACAGTGCGGTCACATGGCAGCTCCATCCTGGTAAGAGCGGAGTCGTGGCATGAATTTGGCAAAGCGCATATGCAATTGGTTGATCAGGGGAACCCAGGGCATCTCCAGATGTTCACAATTTTGCAAAAAGATTTAAGTGCATACCAGAACTCTAGATCTGCACACTGGAAATGGATTGATGTGCTCTGTCACCCTAGCACAACAAATTTGCTTTTGGGAACTTTTTGGAGTTTGGGTCATGACAGAAAAGTGTGTTGAAAAATGTGTGATAAATGAATGAATAATGGGAAGATGTTTAAAAGACCCCACAAGAAGATCGAGATGAATGCTCATTGCCCTATAACCTCACTGCAAACAAATCAGCATGAAGGCTCAATAAAGACCGGATATAATTTAGCCTTTGCATAAATGTTGTGGAAACACATCAGGATGAATGAGCAAATAGCTTGTCGCCAGGGTGGGGGGTGGGGCTCAGTAACAACAGCCCACGCCGGGTCAGGTTTTGACTTTAGCTGCTTCTTCCTTCCCATCACAGGACCCCTCTGTAGCACGGAAGCTGGGAGAGCTCCTGCCTCAGTGGCTTCTGGAGCTGCCATAGCTAAGTTCTAGGCACTCCTGGCTTGTATGCTACACAGATGTGATCTATGTGCCTTCCATGGCCCAAAGTCGCATGTTTCTTGAATATTTGATAACCAGGGCTAACAGTGCCTCTGTATTGGCGCTGGTGAAACCAGATCTCTCTGAACTGGAGAGCGAAAACTGCCACTTTCCCAATTTTTTGCTTGGTTCTTTTAAGGCTGCCATTCTATGCACCCTTACCCAGAAGGAAGCCCTGCTGGTCACAGTGGGCGACTGGGCTGAGCCACTGGGCTGGAAACCACGGGAGGGCAAAGGCTCATGTGCTCAGGTCATGGATGCAGATTTCTCAGAGCAGGCCACTGGTTGTCCACTGTGAGAACAAGATGCTGTTACACTGTTGAGTAAACATTCACAAGATTGCACTGTAAGAAACCCAGGAATCTCCAATGCGGCAACGCCATTTCTTCCCTTCTAGATTCCTTGCATATCTAAGTCCACCCACCCACACAAACACATAGAGGCCAGGTATTCCCAGTGTCAGAAACCCCTGTTTTGGCTACTGTTGCAATGCTGTGTCCTGCTGTGATCAAAGTCCATTGATAAAGTTTGTGACAAACTGATGTAGACTTGAAGGAAGATTTCATACAATAATGCTGATCTTCCTCTGTCTAAAGAGGCTGTCTGGCTCCTCTAAAAAGAGATGGGTGAGCAGGGGGAACTTGATCTCCATATTAATCCCCTCCCAACCAAGTTTTATTTTCTTTCTTTTTTAAAAAATGTCCTTTTTGAAATGCACACCCCAATCTCCCCAGTACTAAGAGTGTCAGGTGCTCATTTCCAGATGTTGCTTTAGGGTTGCCAGAGGTTTTTTTGGGGGGGGGTTGCTCTTCCCTGCAGTTTATTAGTTACCTTGCTGAACTTCAAACTGTGCTTTGAACTCCTCAACTTTCCAAAATCTGTCTCATGGGGGCAGGGCAGGAAGGATGCAGCTAGTAAGAACTGCAGGAAATGCAAAGTGTGGTGGGGGGGGGCAGGCAGGCAGGCGGGTGTTGGCCGTTGCTCAAGCAACCCTGTGGCCTCACTAGGACACCCTGTTTTTCTCTTGGGTTTCCCCCAAGACGCTCCCTGTAGTCCTTTCCAACTAGCCTGCTGCAGGGCAGGACTTCCTCCAGTCTTTTGACATCTAGGACATACCTTGCTGCTTTCTTTCTAAATTAAAATGAGAGGCACACTTCACTCCAACCTTACTTTATTTTGCTTGAAACCTTTTTTTTAAAAAAGGCACCCTTCATCCTATTTGAATACAAGGTTAGTTTACAGAACAAAATCAATTAAAGTACAAAATGCAAGCAGTGTGTATGTGACAGGAACATAGACAGCTTCCCCCACTGCTCTGTCTAACTCAGGACTGTCTACACCAGCTGGCAGCAGCTCTCCAGGATTTCCCTGTCCCTCCCGGAGATGCTGATGTAGAGAACCTGGGATCTTCTACATGCCAAGTAAATGATCTACCAGTGATCTATGGCGCTTCTCCAAATGGTGGGTGGATATCTTGGGTCCCAGGACAGAAGGAAGGCATCCTCCTTGCAACTCAGGGGAACCTGGGTCAACATTGCCTCCTGGCCTGGAGCACCCCTCCTCTTTTCCTACTTAGAGATGGGACTCTGCTTTTTGTCCAGTGTTGGGGCTTCTGGGATTCTGTTATGCTGGTTAACTACAGCAGAGGCTGCCTTAGGAAATTCTAATGCATTCTGGATTCTTTCCCTTGGGACAATGGCAGTGCTTGTGTTGGTGCAGAGAGTGACTGGTGAATCTATCAAAGAGTGTGCCTTAAATCACCAAGGAATTCTTCCGCCTTTTTCATGGCTCTGACACAGTTTGGGACTCTTTGCCGTAGACTCTACGATGTAGAGCAATGTCCTGATCTGGCCACCCTGGAAAGGGTGGTGGCCGCAAGATAGGCCTGGATGTTGCAGGGCAGTCATCTGCAGAAGGTGGCACATCTCTACAAAGGTCGTTGGCATTGCTGAAGCTGCAGTGTTTGACCCTTGAATTGTACAGGTCTAGTCTGACTCCAGCTGTGAGAGCTTTGGCCACAAGTCAGAAGACCGTCTCACTCCCAGCTTCTGTACATTAAAACTGAAAGCTCGTGGTTGTAAGAACTTTGTAACATTAAGAGTCCGTGCATGAGGTTGCTTGTTTTCGTCTTCCCTCCCCACCCCTTTTCCTTTTTGTACCATAGGCCAGAGTGCTGGGTTATTTATATTGATTTGTAAGCAGCTCTGGGAGGTTTTTTCCCATCAGAAGTGTGGGGGTAGAAATGCTTTGCATGAATGAAGACTGTGGAGCCCTTTCCGTTTGCTTACCAGGCTCATCTTCTTCCTCTAGGCCTGCGCCCCCCTGTACAGTTGGCGAACCTACAATGACGAGCCTGAGCATGAGGTTGTGGGCACCTGCTTCTTGTCCATCAACAACTTCACCAAGTTTGTGGAATACGCACCTTGCCGCTCAGGTAACAAGGGGCTCTGGAGAGGGTGCCTGCCTGGCAGGGGTTCATTCAGCACTTGCACAGGACCTCAGCCTTTCTTTCTTTTTAAGAAAACTGTATTGCATTTTTGTAAGAAGATTCCACTGGACACCACAAAAATACATATAAAACCATAACAACCAACCAACACACCTGCTGAATAAAATAAATGGTTGGTAAACGTAAGGGGGACCATGAGGTTTATTAATACAGTTGGCAACCATTTCATGCAGAGGTTCCATTCCCAGCCCCTGTGCACATCGACCGAGTGCATGGAAGCCCACCCCTTTTATGACTTTTTTGTGACATTTTCAGTCACTTCCAAGTTTGGTGCTGTGTGTGATTACACGTCTTTCTGACATGTGCTAATTGGTCATCGCCTGTATAACTAATGGAGCATTATCTTTAAGGTAACTTATTGAATGTGCCCAAAAGGTTGCATAAAGGAGGGGCTGACCACGTTTTCTCCCCTTGTTCATCTTTAAACTGGACGTCTAAATCAGTTCCCTATGATCTCCTCAGTCTTTGAGAAAGAAGGAAGGGGACACAGTAGTGTCTTTGCTGTGTTGGTTCTGGGTTCCCTGATCTGTAGCTATTCCTCCATGGAGGTGCATCTCTGTGCTGTTAGGCTTTTTTTTTACCTTGCCTTAGCTGTGTGCCACTGTGCAGCTGACTTGCGCCTGGTGATGGGCAATGAAGGCATGGGAGCTGCATGTGGTGGTAAGGTTTGCCATCCACTGGACTAGGGAGCTGGAAGAAGTATGAGTGACTATAGAAGTCCCTTCCTTGTCCCTTGTACTAACCCCTTTTAATGAGCCGTCCCTCCTGCTGAAAGAACACGGCAGATGAACCGAAGGGCCAGCCAGCCAGCTGCTTCCTAAGCATAATCTGAAGCAGTAGGAAGTGGGTGTGGGAAAAGCTGGGAGCGTTTCCCTGGGGACACCCATACAGTGATCACCAGAAGGCTGTTGTGCCACCAGCAGAGCTCCCCCATAAGAAAAGCCCTGTTGGATCAGGCCAAAGACTTAGTCTAGCATCCTGTTCTCACAGTGGCCACTCTAGTCTCTAGAGAGCCAGAAGGAGCAGCTCTTGCTGAGTTTACTGCATAGCTTGAGGTCAGCTCTGGAAGAGGGACTTCCGGCAAAGGCATTCCTGGTCCCCCACAGATGCAGACAAGCAAGAGCTATCCTTCGGAGCTCTGAGGGAAGTCATATTGCTGAATTGAAAATGAAGAGGAGGAGGATTACAAAGATGAGTTCAGCTTATATTCTCCCCTTTATCAAAAGATCCCAAGACAGTGTGCAACATAACGCATTACAGAGCACCAATAATAAAAACAATAACAGACAGCATAGTAATAGAATATAGCCCATTTGCCCCTTGCTGTGTTGTATCTTCCACCACCTCGCCCACTAAATTATTGATGCTGAAGGTTTGCTATTGTAAATCAAAGGGAGAACAGGTTATAGCAGGGCAGGGTGGGCACAGTAGCCGGGGTTCTCTTATTGTTGTCATATTCTCCCTAGGGCCAAGCTGTTCTATTAAGATGAGAATCCTTTCCCAAGGCATTATTATTAATTATTATTTGCTGTGGCCTCTTGATAATTAGCATAATTAGGCTAGGGGGCGCCTGCCTGAAAGGAGAAGCGCCTGTGGTGGAAAGAGAATGCTGAACGCGCAGCTTCAAGCCCTAGACCCCCACTTTGCCAAAGGAAAAGACTGTTCCCATCTCCAGAGACCATACTTGGTGGATAATTCACATGTCATCAGAAGACATACCCCACCCTCTGATGGGATTGCCCCATCTACTCTGGGTGGCTTCCAACAGACTATTAAAAAACCACAACAAAACATCAGACATTAAAAATGGAAAGTCTTTGTTGTTTATCTCTTTGCCAGCTGATGGAGAGTGAATAATAATAATAATGGGGATTCATCTTCCCTGCTCAGGGCTGGGATTCCCTGCTGGACCTCTGGTGCTTCACCCCAGCTGTAGTACTCCTTCTAAAGTATATGCCTGAAGGTCTGGCTGTGATCAGGCAAATGGCACTTTGCCCATGCTCTAATGCTGTCTTGGTTGCTCCATATTTTGGAGGTAAAAGGCTGGATCATTTATTTTATTGTAACAGTTCTGTTGGTAGAAGCTGGTCACAACCTGAGGCATATTGGCTTCCGGTTCATGTGTTGTCTGACAGAACAGTTTATTTAGGGAGGAATCAGCATCACACACTCACAATCATTCTGTCAATGCAAGCATTTCACCCCCTTCTCTCTCTCCTCCAAGTGCACTGATCTAGTGGTTCTCCAATAATTCATCTGTAAGCCTGTGGACCTTATGATGGACTGGGATATATTTATTGTTTGGTTCTAATTAAAGGGTGGCTTCAGTTTGGTGGGTTAGGGGACTAGGACCCTGTATTTGGAAGGGATCATTTTGAATGCTGGTTGCAGCAGGCCCTCTACCCCACCATGCGCCACACATTTATTAGTCATGCAAATATGAATGAATATTTGCAACAGGCAAATCTGAAGCTTACCAGAACATATTCAAAAACTCAGATTGCCAATGCATAATTCAACTGCAAAAGGCATGATCCTCTCTTGTATCCTCAAGCTTCTATACTGTAACTTTTTCCAGCACCTCTGAATTTCCATTTCCACCCCCCACCCCTTTTGTCTTTCTTTCTCCTGCCAGAAAAGAGCGGACTCAGATTTCAAGGCTACTGCCAAAGTGGCTTTAGTGCTGAATTCACAAAGGTGAGTTTCCACCCCTGCCAAGAACATGGGCAGCATGGGGCAGGTTCCTGTATTTGGGGGTTGGGACAGAGATAGTCTCCTTGGCATGAGGGTGGCTGGCTGTGGATACATAGCAGGCACTGTAGACGCTTCCACATGGCAGCTGTCTGCAGCCCCAGCTGTAATGCCAATCTGGAAAACAGTATAGCCTGTGAAGCCCACAGGAGGGTGAATTGTATGAGTTGTATGGGTAACTGCTCCTGTGCTTAGGTCAGCCTTCCCCAATCTGCTGCCCTCCATAGGTTTCTGGAGTACAACTCCCATCTTCCTTAGCCATGCCAGCTGGGGATGATGGGAACTGGAGTCCAATAACATCTGAAGCTCCCTGGTGGTCTAGTGGTTAGGATTCGGCGCTCTCACCACCATGGCCCGGGTTTGATTCCCGGTCAGGGAAGTTGTGTTTTTGACACGGGTGGCGCTGTGGGTTAAACCACAGAGCTAGGGCTTGCCGATCAGAAGGTCGGCGGTTCGAATCCCCATGACGGGGTGAGCTCCCGTTGCTCAGTCCCTGCTCCTGCCAACCTAGCAGTTCGAAAGCACGTCAAAGTGCAAGTAGATAAATAGGTACCACTCCAGCGGGAAGGTAAACGGCGTTTCCGTGCACTGCTCTGGTTCACCAGAAGCGGCTTAAGTCATGCTGGCCGCATGACCCAGAAAAACTGTCTGCAGACAAATGTTGGCTCCCTTGGCCAATAAAGCGAGATGAGCGCCGCAACCCCAGAGTCGGCCACGACTGGACCTAATGGTCTGGGGTCCCTTTACCTTTACCTTTTAACATCTGAAGGGCAGGGCAGAAGGCCAATTATTTCCCCTCTCTGTCAACCCAACTCTATGGGACACCTGGCTGCCATTTTCCTTGCTAGTAATTCTCTGGTTATATAGAACAGGGGAAAGATGTGCTGAGAGTTTGCCGGGTGCTGCTTGGGAATTTCTTCCCTATCAAGCCTGTGCACATACCTGCACCACCTGTAGCCATCTGGATATTCTGCATCAGCCTTGTACTTGACAGCTCCCCTGGTCACCCTAGGCAACCCAGGACTCCATGCAGGCGAGTGAGAGGGCTTGTAAAAGGCTGGTAACTTCTGATCTACAAAGCAGATCTAATGTTACCTAAAATATTGTTTTCTAAGACAATTTCAAAAATGCTTTTGAGTATTGCTGCCAGTCTTACAGCTCCTCACCTATGTTCAGCTGAGGCTTGCCAACACGTACCTCCTGAGACTGGTCCAGTGCCTAAAGCCCCTGCTTTTAAATGTGACCAGGGTGATCTCTGAAGTGATGGGGATGTCAGTGGGTGGGTGTCAAGAGGGAGTGTGATGTAGCAGGTATGGGAAGTGGAGTCGTTCAAATCCCCTGAAGAGCCACAAAGCTGGCTGGGTGATTGTGGGTCAGCTACCATCTCTTGGCCCAGCAAACCTCACAGGGCGCTTGTGAAGATACAAGGGGAAAACTCAAGGCAAAGGTCAGGTGAACTGGCTCAGATACCTCTGAGGAAAACACTAATGTTTTTCGTTGTCTTGGCAGGCTGGACGCGTTCTCCTTGGTGGCCCCGGAAGCTATTACTGGCAAGGTGACCCCCTCCCAGATTCTTTGTTACTATTATGAAAAATATTACTATTTTGGCAATATTTATTTGATCCTTATTTCACTGGTCCAGCTGATTGAGATTTATATATTTATTTCACTGATCAAGCGCCTCCTTTTCAAACGCACCTTCTTAACCATAAGGGCTAGCAACATACTCTTTTCTGTTCTTTTTTCTTTTAAGGAAAAGAAAATGAAAGCTGGAGATTCCCAGGAAGAGCAATTTTTCTGTGTTCCTGTGGAATCACAGCATATCCATAAAGCTGATCACTGCCTCAGATTCCTTGCACGTGGGGATACTGACATCCCCATTTCTCCCCCCCCCATCTCCCCCCTTCCTGTCCCCCAAATTCAGGATAACTTCATTCATTCATCCATTTAATGTTTATCTTGCCTCTCCTCCAAGGAGCAAGAGGTGGCACACAGAATAACTTCCTGTTGTTATTATTATTGTGGTTTTATTGTCAGTGTTTATTATATAGTATGTTCTTTAAAAAATGCTCTTGTATGTAAACAGTCCTGAGATCTCTTTTGATGAAGGACTGTTTAGAAATTATTTGGCTAGGTTTTACTCACAGTAGGTCCCCTGAAATTAATGGAAGTGACTGAGCTGTGTGTTTGCATAGCTTTTTTGGAATGCCACCCTATATAAATGAATTTATCCTCACACCAACCCTGTGAGGTAAGTTAGGCTGAGATGTAGCCGACTTGCCCAAAGTCACCCAGTGAGCTTCCTGAGGGAGTGGGGGATCTGACCCATGGCCTTCTCAGTCCTAGTCCAACCCTCTAACTGCCACCCCCCTTTCCCTTCAGGCCAGGTGCTTTCAGCAGCGCAGGATGCCATTGTGGAGGTATATGACCCAAATTATTTAGTCCTGGAGGCTCGAGGTCAACTCAAGACGGGTCAGGCTAACTTCAAGGCTGATGACAGCTACCTTGGTGAGTGCTGGATGGAAGGAAAGGGTTGGAGAAAGAGAATATCGTTGTCTTAGGACAGTGCTGGAGGTGGGGTCCTGAAACCCTGTCATTCATTACCATTGGCTGTGCTGCCTGGGAGTGATGGAGGAGTTGGATGGAGACAGACAGACAGACAGATATTAAATTTTACAAATTCTTTTAAAATACAATCAGAACATATCTCTCTTATCAGTTGACCTACCATCCTTTGTGCTCCTCCCTTTCCCACAATAAGAGCAACGATCAGGAGAGGCTGTTGATTGATCTTGCAACAGCCCAGAAGTCCAGCAAGTGCAGGTTAAGGAGGAGATGAACACCTAGAAGGCTGCAGGTTCTCTAATCCTTGCCTTAGGGGGTAGCATTTTCTTCCTGGGAGCTGGTTGCCTTTGCCCATTCTGTGCTTCATGGTTGGCTGAGCAGGTGGTTCTTGCGCTTCAGCACTTGCTCAGTTCAAAATCTGGGCCCTGTTAGAAAGGGGTGGCCTCTGCTCAAGCCTTTGTCAATGGGCAGTGGATCAGAGGTTTCCCTGAACTTCAGAGTCAGCAGATCCCTGCCAGATCCAGGGTTCTTGAGTTCACCCCTTGTTTCATCCATGAGGTGGGGGTGAGTAGTGTTCATGGGAAGTGTTGATATTATTCACAAATAATAAGCAGAATGATGCATAAGCATCTCTTCAGGGTCAGCAGGGACATCCTGGGATACCCCAAATGCTCTGGAATTAATCTTACTTAAGAGATAGATGTGGTTACATCAGCGTAACCACACTATGATGGTGAAATTTGTCACTCCGTGTCCTTTATTTCAACCCAGTCACAGACTTTTTTCACCTCCTGCTGATGCTGAGGAACATAGGAAGCTGCCCTTTACTGAGTCAGACTTTTGGCACACTTTTCTCGGCACCAAGTGGCAGCTGTGCTCCCAGATTTCGGGGGGGGGGGCTCTTTCCCAGTCTTACCTGGAGATGCGGCGGATTGAACCTGGGGCCTTCTGAATGCAGAGCAAAGGCTCTGCCACTGAGCCCACAACCTGTCCTTTTCCATTTCCCTGCAAAAATGGCCACATGCACTTACCTTTAGAGAAACCCAGAAGGGGCCTTATCCCATCTCCTCCAAAGGGAAGAGTTTTGCCTCCTAGCAATGTTCAGCCTGGGGCCAGATTGCTGACTAACTAGTTGGCATTATGGGACCTATGGCAACCTGTGGTACCACATGGCATGCTGGGAAATGGCAGTAGCGTTTCCTGATGGCCCTGGTAGGTGTAGAGTGGCATGCATTCCCCCCCCCCCTTAATCATGTTGTCTCTCCTTTCCCTCTCCCTAGGCTACTCTGTGGCGGTCGGTGAATTTAGCGGAGATGCCACTGAAGGTACCAATGGGCTTATTAGTAAGGGAAGATACTTTCAGTGTGGGTGGTAGGGCTGGTTTGGAGAGAGCAAAGAATCTAGAATTGTAGAGGTCCTCTAGTCCACCCCCTGCAATGCTGGAATCTCATCCACGAGAGACAGCCATCCAAAATCTCCTAAAAGCCCTTCAAGGAAGGAGAGTCCACAACCTCCTGAGGGAGACCCTTCCACTGCTCTTACTTTCAGAATGTTCTTCCTGATGTTTAGTCGGAATCTCCGTTCTTGTAACGTGAATCCTTTGGTACACGTCATAGAATCATAGAATCCTAGAGTTGGAAGAGACCACAAGGGCCATTGAGTCCAACCCCCTGCCAAGCAGGAAACACCATCAGAGCACTCCTGACATATGGTTGTCAAGCCTCTGCTTAAAGACCTCCAAAAAAGGAGACTCCACCACACTCCTTGGCAGCAAATTCCACTGTCGAACAGCTCTTACTGTCAGGAAGTTCTTCCGAATGTTTAGGTGGAATCTTCTTTCTTGTAGTTTGGATCCATTGCTCCGTGTCCGCTTCTCTGGAGCAGCAGAAAACAACCTTTCTCCCTCCTCTATGTGACATCCTTTTATATATTTGAACATGGCTATCATATTACCCCTTAACCTCCTCTTCTCCAGGCTAAACATGCCCAGCTCCCTTAGCCGTTCCTCATAAGGCATCGTTTCAAGTCCTACCCTCCGGGGCAGGAGAAATCAAGCATGCTCCATCTTCCATGTGACAGTCCGGTTTATGTGTACCTTGTGTCAAAAATATTTACCTCCATTGCATTCTGAGTAAATAACACACGTCAAGATTTCAAAATGTTGTATAATTCTACCCCTCCCCCCAAGACAATAAATAGGTTTTCAAATAAATTATAATAACTTTATTTCTATTTTTTGTTAGAAATTGTGGAGGGAATATTGGAATGCAAAATAAGAGTGCAATTATGAGGGCAGTAGGAGAGAGATTGGAGTTCATATTATTATTATTATTATTATTATTATTATTATTAAACCCACCTTTTCCCATGACAGGGACTCATAATAAGGGCTTGGGATTAGTAAATAGTGCACTGCATTATTATCTGGTTTCTTAAAGGTCATACTGTATGTATGTATTTTCCTCCTCTCCCATGAGGACTCTTCCAGGGTCTATGATCTGTGCCATATTCTGTTGTTCACAGTGTGCTTGCAGCAGTTCGGACTCCTGCTGCCACTGATTGCATTGTGTTCCTTTGCTCTCTTGCAGACTTTGTGGCTGGCGTTCCTAAAGGAAACCTGACTTATGGATATGTAAGAGCCAAACCTGTGCCTCCTTTCTCCCCACTCTCTGTGTGTACCGTAACTCTCAGTCTTCCTGGCAACCTTTGCATCATTTGGCTGAGTGTCGCTGTCCCCCTGCCTGCTTTGTAGAGCTGGAACATTGGCCATACAGTAATTCCCTTGAAAATGTGCTCTAGGGCTAGCACAGAATTTGGCAGCAGACCTTTTGTAGATGGCAGGTGGGTTGTCAGGAACTTCTGTAAAAGTGCTCCAGATGCCCCTCACCACCATCCTCACCTGGGGCACAAGATGCTGCCTCAGGTTCTTCCAGCTGCAAGCTCATCTACAAGAGTGTTCATTTAAAAAACTGCTATACAGCTTGGACCTTAAAAGAACAACTTCCTTAGATCTCCGCTTCTGCTCATAACCAGGAACATTCTCTTAACAACTTCTGATATAAGTCGTTGAGACCTTCTTAATGGCTGATCCACAAACTGGAAAGCCCTTCCCCCAAAAATACTTTCCAAGGGCTGAAACAGAGCAGTTTCATTGGCTAGCCTAACCCAGTGCTCTTCAACCTTGTGTCCCCAGATTGTGTTGAACTACAACTCCCATGATCCCCAGCCAGTTTAGCCAGGCTAGGGGTGATGGGAGTTGTAGTCTAACAGCATCTGAGGCCCCAAGGCTGAAGGACACTGGCCTAAACCAACGGGGTAACCTCTGGGATGTAGCTGGACAACAATCCCCTAATCCCTGAGGACGCTGGCTTTGACCGATGGAAGGTGGAGTCCAGCAATCTCTGGAGGTTTTGCAACCAGGTTGCTGAAGGCTGCCTGAGAAATACTCTTTATCTCCTTTCTACTTGGGTTACTAATGGATAGATAGGGGACCAGATCCAGAGGGTGAAATTCAAAGTAGCATTCAGCAAACTGCTCTGTTGGCGCAGCCTGATGGAACCACCTCCCTTTCTGGGGGTTATCCGAACCCCCCACCCCAAGCCGACCGGGGGGTGGGCACTGGAGAAGGGAAGCGAATCGTGTTGTGCTAGCAGGACTCTCTGAATCCAACCCATAAAGTAGTACTGGTAGCATTATTTATGGTTTTTATATTTTTATTTTTTAAAGTTGTTTAAAAGCCATTTGAAATCTCAATACATTCTTCATTTTTCTTTGCAATGCAGAGTCAAGGCTGGTCTATTAGGGCACTGCCCCACCAACCTCCGTCTCCCCCCAGTCAGGGGCATCATGTGTAGGGGGCGCGACCAGGGCAAAGGCTTGCCACATTTTTCTCGGGGTGGGGTGCATTTGGCTCCTCATGCTCTCTGACAACCCTGCAGCACTTTGCAAGGCTGGAATCTGATCTGAATGCTTCGCTGGGCAAAGCAGGCAAGGCTGTGATCGAAGGGCACATTGCTGTTGCATCCTTCTCACACTGACCTGCCATCCCTGAGCTGCTTTGCGAGGCTGGGATGGTGCATGGGCTGTGCCACCCAGCTGAGCTCCACCCTGCGCAGGCAGGCAGGTGGCACAGCATGGCCCTTCCGGACTCCGGTGGGGGATCACTCCAGCGGCAAGGGTTGGGCTGGCGTGGCAGGCTCCATTCATCCTCTGCCCACCCCGCCCCCTGCACGCACGCACGCCCCGGGCACTGGCAAACCATGCTATGGCTCTGCCCCTAGCCAGTCCCCACCTGCTTACAACCAGTCCAGGGGGTGGCAATGGGCCACCAGATTCTTTTCTCCTTAGTCGCCCTTGTAGAACTCAGGAGAGAGGTGGATGGAGACAGAACCAGAATTAGGTGGCTCTGCCAGCCTTGTGCTCTGGCCCCAACTACTGTTGGCCTGCCAGCCTTCTGCCCTACCCGTCCCAGTGGGCACCGACCTCCGCTGCTCCTTCCCAGAAGTTCCGTGAGAGGCATGTCTGGCCACATCCAGGCTGAAGAGTACTGTGCTGGTGCTTTGTGGTGCCATGGCATCAACCGGTGTGCTTTTGGGTGTAGCCCCTTCGCATTTCCCCTTCCTGTGTGGTTAGTGGAGGCCCCACTCACAGGAAGGTGCAAGTTAAAAGTGGGTGTCATCCCACCTGGAGACGCTGGTGTGTTCTTTGGCTCCCGTGATCCCTTGCCATTGTGACTTTTCCCTGACACGGGACACACGAGTTCACGGTGAGCTCAGTGAGACGTTGCCTCACACATGACACGCCAGCCGGTCTCTCCTCCTCACCCTCTCCTGATTCGGCACCACTCAGCTGCATGTTTGTTGTTGACCCTGTGGGTTGCTATGGTAACAGGTGCATTTCTAAAGATGAGGGAAATGTAGAGGCCCGAAACCAAACAAATCTGATTTCCCTGCGGCCGTTTGGCTGCGGCCAAGAACCAACCCCATGATGTTGTTGCAGAGGTTACTTTGGGCTGCGATTCTCTTCGCCTCTAACATGTGACGTGGCCTTCCTTCCTCCGGGCGCAGCCTTTCTCTCGGTGACCTTGCTGTGGCACTTAGTCGCCCACAGAGCACTCTGAGAGGAACCTCAGCCCCACGTCTTGAGCAGAAGTGGGGCTAAGGGCACCCTCCTCCCAAAGCTCCCGCAATATGGCCAACTCATTTTCTGCCACACTGTGCGATCCTTTGGGTGAGGTTTACTTCTGCATTCTAAGTTTGGGGCTGTAGTGCAGGAGGCATCCAGATATTTTTACCTCAGGGCTGTTCTCTCTCTCCCTGCTGGCATCCCCCACAGTATAGCATTTCTATATTGCCCTCTCATAAAATATCAGGGCAGTGTACAGCAATACAATACACAATACAATACATACATACATACATACATACATACATACATACATACATACATAACAAGCAATCATTAAACTGACTGACAACTCAAGAAAATTCTACACACATATATAACATAAACATGAGCTCATGCACACACATATATGAGTACTCCCAGTGTTGTGAAAAACTGCCTATGTGGATGAAGGAAGGGAAAATGTCCTAGTGATAAGAGCAATTAATTACAGTGATTTGAATAAAGTATTAGTATTATTTAAAGAAAAGGTTTCTATTTTGGTAGCCAGGACTCCCCAGCTGTGGAAGGAGAATGCATGCATGGCCAGAAGGGAGACCCCGGGTCTTGGGAGCAAAGACTCCTCGTTTCCCTTTTCATCCCTGTCAGGAGAAGTTGGGCTGGCTCCTTTGCCACAACAAGCCTTTCCCAGCTGAGTCCCTTGAGTACTGATGAACTAGGACTCCCTTTATCCCTGGCCATTGGCCGTCCTGCCTGGGGATTGTGGGAATTGTAATCCAGCAGTGCCTTAGTGGAGGATTCCGGCTGGATCACTTTGGATCAGTCTACATGAGACTGAAGAACTCTTATTTTCTCTTCCTTTCTTCTTCTTTCCTTCTTTCCAGGTCACAATTCTAAATGGAAGTGACATTCGGCCCCTGTACAACTTTTCTGGAGAGCAGGTAAATGGCTGCACTGTTCACACTGAAGCCAGGAAGGAGGGTCTTGATGCTGCAAGCTGGGCCATGCCCAACCTCTGACAGAGGCCCCAGTGCCCTCATGCCAGGCTCCATTGCCATCCCTTAGGGTGCCATTCAGGTTGCCACCTGCAGGCCACACCTGCGTTAAGGTCTGAGGTTCATTCCAGGAAAGGACAGAGCAAGAAATAAGAAGCATATGGTGGTTCCTAAGATCCACTGTGTTTACTGGTTGTATTTCCTCCCCACTCAACCCCCCCCCCCAGCTTTCAGGCTACCTGGGGCCTTAGAGAGGACTTTGTCTATGCTGTGATTCAGTGTATCAAAAATACAGGCTTTGGATTGATTGGGTGCAGGGTGATAAATTAGGTTTTTCGTACAGAGTATACCCTGTATGTGCTTATCTGTCTGAACAGAAGTGTTGTTGCACAGCTGGTAGTCAGGGACGATGGGAGTTGTAGTCTGACAGCATCTGGAGGGCTCCCAGTGAGAGAAGGCTGCCCTGGAGAACCCCAGAAATTTAAGGAACTATCCTGTCTTGGAGGTGTGCAGGTACCATGATGGGTCTGGGGCCCCACCTGCCCAATTCATTTAAAGCAGAATTATGCCACTTTGAACAGTCTAGTTTACACTGCAGGTTGTCAGGAGATCTCTATTCCCCTCATAGGGCTACAATTCCCAGAGTTCCGTTGTGAGAATTGTTGCTCTGGGAGGGAACACGCGTTTCCTAGCAATTCTTGGCCTGCTTAACAAACACACCTCCCAGGATTCTTTGGGGCAAGCAACCATGAAGATGCTTTCAATGTACAATGCAGATGTGGCCTGGGACTGAGGGGTCTGTGGGGAGTCAGGAGTCCCGCCCTGAGCAGACAGTCTGTCACGATTGCAGGATGCCTGCCCCATGTTGACATCCTTCAGCCTCACCAGCTGCCTGTCATTTCCCCCAACAGATGGCTGCCTATTTTGGCTATGCTGTGGCTGCCACTGATCTCAACGGTGACAGGTGAGTGTTGAGGAAGGGTGACCGCAATCACTAGTTGTGTGTGTGTGTGTGTGTGTGTGTGTGTGTGTGAGAGAGAGAGAGAGAGAGAGAGAGAGAGAGAGAGAGAGAGAGAGAGGCTTTTCTCCACACTAGAAGAAGCTATGGGAATGTTTGACTATGTTTGAGTTTGGGAGATTTTGGGTGGGCTCTGTCTAGGAAGGAGGAAGAGAGTTGCCATGGATAGCAGAGGGAAGGGGCAGTGCAGACCCCATGGAGATACTCTGGCCATGGTTGAGGAGGGGGGCTATGTGCCTCTAGACCCTGCTGCTCTCCCACTTCCACTGGTGCTTCTCTGAACCCCGGCAGTGAGCTCTTTGTACCTTTTGGATCCAGAGTTGGTGATTTTAAGGCTCTTGCTCTTTCTCCTCCCACCCCACCATGCAGCCTAGATGACCTACTGATTGGTGCCCCCTTATACATGGAAAAAACAGAAGATGGTCGTGTGCAGGAGGTGGGCAGAGTCTACATCTTCCTGCAACAGCTGTACGGCATGGAGCCAGTGGCGTCGGCCGCACTTACTGGTCACCAAGAATTTGGTCGCTTTGGCAGTGCTATTGCTCCCCTGGGAGACCTTGACCAGGACGGCTACAATGGTAGGGATCTTTGACAAGGAGATGCGGGGGGGGGGGTGCCCCAGATAGCTGCATCCCACCTTTCGTCAAAAGTAACCAAGTTCCTAACAATTTTATTGCAAAATGTGAGCATCCATGAGGACATTTTCATTTTATTGCTGTTGCTAAATGTCTGCCCTTTCTTGAACTTTTTCACTTTGACAGCAGGATTAACCAACAGCTTATTAGTTCTAGCCTCCCTTTATTTCACAATGCCACACAGGCCTTGATGCCAGATCCCTGTTCCACTCAAAGCAGTTCTCCCGCCCTTCCCAGATTTTTCATAGCTGAGGTTAAGGCACTCTGGTTGATTTTGGGGAGCTTTTTATGAGTTAAGATTGGAAGCGCACCCCAATCAATGCCAAACTGCATCTGCATGTTGTATTGTTCAGGGCATGCTTCCTGAATGGAAGGAGGCCAGTGGAGAGTAGCAGAGATGCAACTGGCAGAGATGCAACTGGCAGCCCCCTTGGAAATGGCTGAGCCTTTCCAAGGAGTGGGACTGGACAATCTCATCTCACCTGATGCAGCAGCACAGTAGCATTGTGGTCCAACTGCATCTGAAGAGCCACAGCTTTAATTTGTTTGCTTTCTTCCAGCCCACTAGCAAGCCCTGGGATGTGGTTTTGAATCTGCAGAGTCCTGATCTCATGAGCCATTATATAGCTAAAAGTACAGAAGGGTCAAGCCCATCATTTCGACATTTGAGCTCATGTACCTTTAACAGTTGTGTAGATGGGATAATTTGGGCAAGAGCAGCTGTTCAAAGCAGTGTGCACTTACTGAATTCCCCTTTTCTCTACTCAGCTGTTATAGGTGCTGGATCCTTGGTGATCGACTCCCCCTGCAACACAGGCTCCCATTAGGGAACCCTCTTGAACCAGCCAGACAAGTGTCCCACAAAATAACAAAGCAAAGTGGGGATCAAGTTTAATGTGGTGCATTGAAAGAGGAGGCCGCAATCTGTTCAGCAGAAAATGTGTGTCTGATTTGGTTCCCCGCCCTAGACATAGTGTGCATGCTCAAGATAGCATACAGTAGATTAGTTTTCCTTTAATGTCATAGGCAAATCAGAGGGGCTCCAAAATCATTAAAGAGCAATGATTCCTCCTGCCCTTTCAGAATACATTTATGAGCAAGGTCTGGATTCTGATCACAGCCAGATGCAACCCAGGACAAAAGTTTTATAGGTATTTGTGACCCATATTTGTTGTGTATGTAGCTGGATAGGAAAACCCTACATGTGATTTGGCTGCCATCTGCTGGAGGAGGTTCATACTGCACATTTGCATCGTGCTATGTATGTCTGGGCACACCTTGAAGCAGGTACTGAAATTCCTGGTTTCTGCTGCAGTCCTGCACAAAAGAGCTGGCTAAGGCCTGGTGCTTTTCTTCTTCTCCATTGTTTTAATTTATTGTGTTAAAATATTTCCTTTTGTCTCACCTTTTAACTCAGAAGTTTCTAAAGCAGCTAAGAGAGAAAAGGCAGCAAAAATTAAAACTAATTGGAGCAGAGTGTGCATTCCTGTGTACAAATCCTGCGAAACCGTTTCTGAGCTCCTGCACTGGGGTTCCCTGGGCACAGGAGTTAGGAGGATGAGGGTGTGGAGTGAGAAGAGGTTACTATGTGTTTTTATTACATTATTCCCCACCTTTCCTCCAAGGAGCTCAAGGTGGCATACCTGGTTCCCCCCCCCTTCCTATCCTCCCCCCCTTCCTATCCTCACAACAACCCTGTAAGGTGGGCCAGGCGGAGAGACCGTGTCAGGCCCAAGGTTGTTCAGCAAGCTTCATGGCTGAGTTGCAATTTGGTCCCTGGTCTGACACACTAATCACTATACCATATTGGTTCTCAGTGTGGTTTTTGGTTAGAGTACTAATGGAGGCAGCCTGGGGAATTTGGGGGACAACTCAGCAGAGTGAGAAGGAGGGTCCCTTAATCCAGTTGGGCTCCTTTTTGAAAGAAGTGAAGTAAGACCCTTCACCGTCTAAAGCGGGGAGGGATGGGGGGGGGCTCTGTAGGACCAAGACCAGCAACTCAATTTATCTAACGGTACCACTGCCAAGAAAGGCTCCGGCGAAATGAGTGGGCAAGACCAAGAGTGGGTCCAACGGTCAAAAAAACAGTTTCTGCATGTGCTGTTGAGGGAAGTGAGGGGCAGGTGGGGCTTGTCCACCTGGGAAGGGAGTCCATCTAGGAGAAGGAACATGCTGGTCCTAAACCTCCGCTGCTTTGTGGGCCATCTTCGGGAGAAGAAAAGACTAAGGATTAAAACCTACACAAATCTGGAGTGGAGTCTCCTGCAGCCCAGCTGGTGCCAAACGTATTGCTCTGCTTTTGTTTGGACCACATGAGTGAGGCTGAGAGTGGGGTCATGTCTGGGCAGCCCAGGACCTCCATCCACACTGCCCAGGCTTGCGCCCCAGGGAGGTCATTTCAGTGCTGCTAATGCAGTAGTTTGACTTCACCCCTGGAGGTACACTCCATTGTCTCTTGAGCCAGACAGATGCCAGCAATATAACGGCTTCCAGTTCCAGTGTGCCCTCCTCTCTCTCAGCCTTTCTGGCCTTCCCCTCAGCTCAGCTCACAGCTCAGCAGTGGTGATGGCAGTTCCCCTCTGGCCACCTAACTACCACCCCTCTCTCCCTCACCCTCCAACTTGCGCACAGGCAAGAGTTGTCAGTCACAGCTGGCTGTGCATGCGCTCAAGGGCGCTAGCATGACAACAGTCTCAAGCAAACGGGAAGAACTGGTGCCTTTCCTTATTGATGGTGGTTAGTCTGTCCTTCTTTTTTCTTTATTCCAATTGTCACTGCATTGCTCTTTTTAACCCCTGCTAAAAATTCTTTTCTTTAATCAAGCCTGTCCAGATGTGCATTTGACATGTTGTTTTTAACAGGTAATTGTGCTTTGTTATTTCTTCTTCTTTTTTAGCTGCTGATTTTACTTCTGTTTTGAAATGCTTTAGGCCAACTTGCTTTCAACACATGGGCATTTCTTTAAATGAGTGTTTTGTTTAATGTCAAGGGTGGGGAACCTTTGGCCCTCCTGTGGTTGATGGACTCCCAACTCCCATCATCCTGACCCTTGGCCATGTTTGCTGGGGCAGCTGAAAGTTCAACTCCAAGAGCAGAGGAGGCAACCTAAGGCCCAGGGGCCGAATGCGGCCCAATCACCTTCTCAATCTGGCCCGCGGACAGTCCAGGAATCAGCGTGTTTTTACATGAGTAGAATGTGGCCTTTTATTTAAAATGCATCTCTGGGTTATTTGTGGGGCATAGGAATTTCTTCATTTCCCCCCAAAAAAATATAGTCTGGCCCACCACATGGTCTGAGGGATGGTGGACCGGCCCCCTGCTGAAAAAGGTTGCTGACCCCTGTCCAAGAGCATCTGGAGGGCCAAAGTTCACCTGCACCTGTTTCATGCCAGCCACCTAAGAGGTGTTTGTAGATCGAGTGGCATCCATGCCTTGTCAAATACCTGAATGAATGCTGACGCTGGAATTTGTTCCTGCAGATGTGGCCATTGGGGCCCCGTTTGGTGGCAAGGAGCAGCAAGGCATGGTCTATGTGTACAATGGCCGGCCTGGCGGACTGAACCCCAAGCCTTCTCAGGTGTTACAGGGCCACTGGCCAGCTGGCCAGGCTCCAGACTTCTTTGGCTTCTCTATGCGTGGGGCTAAGGACCTGGATGGAAACGGCTACCCAGGTGAGGACTGAGTGTGAAACCACAAGGAAGGCTGCAATGGGGCATCTGAAGCATCAAAGAGCCATAGGTTATCTTTGGTAGCTTTGCATGGATGAGGTCCCAGGTTCGGTCCCAGCTCTCTCTGGCTAAAGGCAGAAATCCAAAGGGGGCCCAGCAAACTCTTTATCCTATAGAGCAGGTTTAGCCAAGTTGTTGGACTCCCAAGTCCCCACCAGCCCCAGCCTACTGGCCAGGGATGATGAGACTCATCGTCCAGCAATATCTGGAGGGCACTCTGTTGCCTGACCCTGATACAGAGGCAATATGGTTCTCTGTGCAATTGAGTAACAGCTTAAGGAAGTCCAAATACTATACACAAGTGGGACCTGCAAGAAAACGTTGCCACGTGGAGTGCTCCTGTTCACTGTATCAGCCAGCCAGCCAGCCAGGCTCTCTAGGATGCTAGGCAGTTCCTCCCACCCGGGTTCCCCTTCCACCCCCTTCAGCATTCTGTGGCCATTGAGCACGCTCAATCCTCACTGAACAGTCTGAGGTTTCTTACAGCTTTAGTGGTTTTTATTTTAAGATCTTTGTGCTCTTGATACCTCCCTCGTGCATGTATGGCGCCATTTTGGCTCTGTAGGCAGCGGCACTCAAACCCTGCATGTTGGAAATAGAGGGAATTATTATATTCCTGATGATTGATCAGATAATCCAACAGCCAGTTTGGGCATCTTGTATCCTAAGGAGCATGTTAACATCCGGTATAAATATAGGTCTTCAGGGAGGCAACCCTCAGAATGCTCTCAAAGGCAGAGTGAAAGCAAGAAAGTGTCCCAGTGGTATTGTAAAAGTCCTCTGCAATGGCATTTATAAACACCCACTTTATAATGAGCATTTAATATCAGGTCTCCAAAGAGACTCCCACTTGAAGGGCAGTAGCCATGCAAGGAGGCTACCACCCTTGTCTGTTCAAGTGGTCCATTGATACTTCTCTTCGCAAAACTTGGGCATAAGAGCATTATCTGCCCCTAACCATGCAGCTGTTGATTTGCCCTTATCTCAGAGGACTTTGCAAGGAAGAGCAATAAAGGAGGCTTCCTCTGAGCATGTGCTAAGTGGTTTCCTCCATAACCACTGAGAAACAATAGGCAATGTGACACATAAGCAGCTTTGAGCTAACTTTCTCTTTTGAAACCAACCCCTGGAAAATGGTATCAAAATCTGCAACAAGATAGGGCTCATTGCCTGTCCACTACTTTCTCTCTCTCCACCTTCAGATCTGATTGTGGGAGCCTTTGGAATGGACACAGCCCTGGTTTACAGGTAGGCACTGTGCATAAGGATTGTGGATGGGGATGCAGACAAATGCATCTCCCCACCCCTCGATTTGGGGGAGAAGAATTTGAAAGGTTCAGAAAGACAGGTGAAATGGTAAAAACATCACAGTTCTTTCTCTCCCTCCCTCTCTTGCCTACCTTCACAGGGGCCGCCCCATTGTTCATGCAAGCGCCACTCTCAGCATCTTCCCCACCATGTTTAACCCTGAGGAGAGAGCTTGCACCCTAGAGGGCACTGGAACCCCCGTTGCTTGGTGAGTGATGTTGGAAGGAAACCACAGTGGAAGGTACAGTCCTGGTGGTCCCCAAGTGACGGTTTCAACTGTAGCTCTGTTGGCCTTATTCTGAGCTACAATTCCCAGTCTTCTGGGGTAAGCCATAGGGAAGGACCATAGCTCAGTGGCAGAGCACATGCTCTGCACACCAAAGGTCCCATGTTCAACCCCCAGTATCTCCTGGTAGGACTGGGAAAGAGCCCTGTGCGAAACTCTGAAATAGGCTCCTGCTGGTCAGTGTTGACCACACTGCGAGGGGGTGTGGCCTGATTTGGTGTCAGGTAGCTTCCTGTGTTCCTGTGGCAGGTGAGCCATTTCAAAAGCAGTGTCTTTCCACACTGTAAAAAGGAGTAAAGGAGTATCACGAGCAAAAGCTCCCCACCTCTCACCAGGAGGCTTTCTGGTGTTTACCCGATGGGAGAAGGAGAAGAGTCCCATTTGACTGTTAGAGCTGTGACTGTTAGACCCATCTGAGATCAGTGCCGGGGCTTATCTCTCAGTAAGGGAGTCTTAGGAGAGGAGGCCTTTTACTATTAAACCTGCACTAGCATGTGCATCCTGGTGTCTGCATTTTTTGTGTGGTTTTTTAATGGTATGCTACTGTAGGAGTGTTAAAAAAAACCCAACAGTTTGTAAAATTCCAGAAACACTTAAAATGGGGGGGGGGGCTGTCCTTTTCAAAAACAATGGCCATGGATCTACATATTAGTGGGCATCAGTGCTGGGAGCTGGAAGGAAGCCCCCCTGTGGGTGCTTGTAGCAGCTATCATAACCAAAGAGCTTCTACTGTTTCCTAGAGGCTTCTCACCACATGGAACCTCATTCGCAGGCTCCTGCATGAACAAACCCTTAGGAGCCCTTACCTCCGTGCTTGCACTAACTCATTCACTCCAGGCAAAGCAGAACCAGGAAGCAGATAGTCTTGTGACATTTTACGGCAGAGGTGAAATAAGCTGTCACAATGGAGATCGGTTTCATGTGGTCTCCATGTGACAAAAATAGCATGTGCCTTCCAGATTTGCTCCAGCTAAGAAGGGGCTGTATTGATCCTCTAGCCATGAAAGGGGCCTGGGGGGATATTTATGAACTGAGTTTTTCAGTTGCTCAGCAACTGGAGAGAAGTGGGGGTTGCCCTGGCCACCTGCCCAACTTGACTATGAATGGGTGATTGTAATAGGCTGGTGACCCGGCTGGGACCACATGGCTGGGAGGAGAGGCTGAGTCATCCAGACAGGAACACACCCCAACCACCACCACCCCACCATCACATGTTAGCCGCTCTCCCCCCACCCCAACTCTTGCATCAAGAGAATCTGCCTCTTGAATGAGCTTCCCTTTCCACACCTAGAAGTGTTGCCCTCAGTCCAGGTGCATTTTGTGGCCCTCTTCTCTGCATTTCAGTTTGTTCTGCCTTGGAACACCTGTGTCCCTGGGAACAAAGCCCAGATTCCCTTTGCTGCCCCATCCCGTTTCCTTCCTGGCAGAACTGACAGAACGTGGCACATCTTTCCTATCTCCATAGCCATTCCTTTTTAAATAGGTGGCATTCCTGCGTGCCACTGGATCTCCTCTATCTCCCTCCCCCCGAAGTTCTGTTTCAACTCCAGCTGCATCAGAAGGACCCTGTCCAGAGCACCAGCCTCCTTTCCTGGCAGTGATTTCCATTTTTATAGCACCATAGTGCTTTACTGTGATTAAAGCAAGCAATCCTTTGAGGTAGGTCCTTAACAAGGAATAGCCAAGGTTTCAGGACTACAACTCCCACCAGCCAATCTGCCATTCCAGCTGGGGCTGATGGGATTTGGAAGGCACCATGTTGACTACTCCTGCCCTTAAATAATGTCATTCTACTGTAGTGGAGATGTAGGTGAGCCCGTGGCTGAGCAAGGATCTGAACCCAGGGCATTCACATTCCAATTTGACCCTCCCTAGACTGCACTGCCTTTCACTCATTTCTTACAATGACTCATTGCTTCCCCCCCCCCTTTCTCCCATGTCAACAGCATCAACCTGAGCTTTTGTCTGAATGCATCTGGGAAACATGTGCCTGACTCCATTGGTGAGTAATATGGGGAAGGGGTGGCATCTATGCCACTGACAAGTGCTGGCATCAAGAAGTTGTCTCAGAGTCTAGCACAGCTGGTCCACAGGCATCTGGTTGACCAGTGTGGTGTAGTGGTTAAGAGCGGTAGACTCGTAATCTGGGGAACCGGGTTCGCGTCTCCACTCCTCCACATGCAGCTGCTCTTGGGCTAGTCACACTTCTCAGACGTCTCCCAGCCTCACTCACCTCACAGAGTGTTTGATGTAGGGGAGGAAGGGAAAGGAGAATGTTAGCCGCTTTGAGACTCCTTTGGGTAGTGATAAAGCGGGATATCAAATCCAAACTCCTCCTCTTCTTCTTCTTCTTCACTGGGAGAACTGCATGTTGGGCTAGAGGAGGCCTTTGGCCTGATCCAAAGGGTTTCTCTTATGTTCCTATGAACCTTCAGCATCAAGGAGGCCTTGGAGTTAGGCCAAGATCAGCTGGAGGTCAAGCCAAGTTTTCAGATTCTGGGACCCAGAAGCTGGGACAGAAAGCATGGCGAAAGCAGAAGGCTACACAGCAAGGATGGGGAACCTTGGCCCTGCAGATGTTGCTGGACTCCACCTCCCATCACCCCCAGGCAGAATGGCCAATGCTCAGGAATTATGGAGATGGAGTCCAGCAACATTGAGAGGGGCACTAGAGGCCAACAATAAAGCAAGATGAGCGTCGCAACCCCAGAGTCGTCCGCAACTGGATCTAATGGTCAGAGGTCCCTTTACCTTTAAATTGATGTATAACAAATCTGAAAATAGTATTCTCATCGTAAATTTCTTTCAGTTGTAATGAAAATGGGCAGGAAGAGCACCTGCCACACTTGTAGTGACCCATAGGCCCCAAATTACCAATGGTCCGAGTACAGTGCAAGGGTGTCCCTTCCAGATGCCAAAAATGCTGTAACTCTGAGGAAGCATCACAGAACAATTAATAAAGCAGAATGATTGGGTGGTCTGGTAGAAATCCACCTCTATTATTGCATAAGCAATGAAATGTTGCAGAATATGCCTGCAAACAACCAAACCATCAATCTGAGCCCTCCCTGACTGCCATTTCGCTAAGAAACCAAGAGTTATATCTTGTGGGTGATCAGTACTTCTTCTGGGACCGATGTGGGAGCCCCTCTTGGGCTGCATTCTGGGGCATAGTGCTATCACAGCTCAGTTGACCCCATCTTCTTCTCTCCTGCATGTGTAGGGTTCAGTGTGGAGCTGCACCTCGACCACCTCAAACAGAAAGGGGCAGTGAAGAGAGCGCTCTTCCTGCGTTCCCGCCAGCCCCACCTAGTCGAGACCCTCCAAATCCGCAACGGTGCCAACTCTGAGTGCCGCGAGATGAAGATCTACCTCAGGGTGAGTCTCAGTCTGTGCCCACAAGCTCTGCCTTCTTCTCTTGGGCGTGGCTGTTCTTCAGCATATTTCTGCACTTCATTGCAAGGAAAGTTATGGTTTTGTGCAGGGGTGGGTAACCTGTGGGTTCGCCAGATGTGCTGGACTCTGCTTCCCAGCACCCATATCCAGGGATCTAAAAAGGGTTCCCACAGTGGCTGGCATGTGACTGCACCTGCAACTCCACTGCAGCCCTCGCAGTTTGGCTGAAGAGTCAGAGGAGCACCCGTCATCCCATGGCGCAGCAAGCATTTCTCTGCAGCATGGTATCCATGCCCTTGGTGCCTTATCCCTTCTCTGTCTCTTTCTCCAGAACGAGACTGAATTCCGCGACAAGCTCTCCCCCATCCACCTGTCCCTCAACTTCTCGCTGGATCCAGAGGCCCCGCAGGACGCACATGGTCTGCAGCCCATCCTCAACTACCTCACGCACAACCACATTGAACAGAAGGTACTCTCGGGTTGGAGGATTGCTCAGCAGTTGCTCCCAGCATTCCATGAACACATGTTTGGTGCTATGGGATACAGAAAGGGCTTCTCTCCTCCCTGGCAAGATAGACTGCAGTGCAGCGACTCTCAGCCTTTCTGGAAAGATAATAACCCAAAAGCATGTAAGGTCTACAAGACAGGGAAACCTAATGCCCTTTGTCTAGAATATGTCCCTATTTGTTTCAAGAAGAACTGCAGGCTATCCAACGGTTAATGGTCACTTTCAAAACACGACAGCTCAGAAGTAGTGGCTCAGTCTTGGACACAACAAGAAGCCAGAATTCCGGGACTCAGCAAGAAAATTCTGCCAGCATCTTTTCCCTGCCTGCACGGGAGGAGATGGGAAGCATGCAAGCCCAAGACTCACTGCAGCTTATGAACATAGTTCTACGCCATGATTTAGCTGTTCAACCAAAAACAGCTTTTGTAATTTTGTAGCTTATGTTATGTCAGCATAGTAATAGGTTAACGTGATCCTTTTAGTGTCGGCAAACAGGCAAAGAGGTGTTTTTTTCTTTTTTTGCCCACCAGGCCCAGATCCAGCTGGACTGTGGTGAAGACAATGTCTGTGTCCCTGACCTTCAGCTTGACGTTTTTGGGTAAGGCTCTCTCTTGCCTCGCTCTGTGGCATCACAAACATGGAAGAAGCCAGGCAGTTTGGGTGCTGTTTGCATTCTGTTGCTTTATCCACTACCCAGTATATTCAGGCAGATCCCCACTCCCCCTTGCATCCTGGTTGCACATGTTGAACCCTTTGCTTTTGTGGATTCAGGAAGGGATTGTAGCTCCTGGCACCCTCTGCAGAAGTCCTGATCTCCCTCCTTTCTTCCAGGGGTCTACTCTCTTGCTAATCAGATATTCCCTCTTACCAGCGCATCTGCCTCCAGCACGGCCACGTGGGAACACCAGAACATACAATACAATACATGCACACCTTTGGCATTGGGGGGCTGGGGAGCAGTGATTTCCCTCAGAAGGGTTCACCTTCAGCAGTTTGGCTCCCTCTGCTGTTGTAAAATGGAAGTGCAATTGGACGGGATAAAAAGATGGCCAAAACTATGCTCTTCTTATTACCCACAGCAACGGCTCCTGCTTCTCTGCTATTAGCTGATCTCGTGCCTTTCCCATCTAATAGCACATGGACATAGATTATATCACTTCTTGTGTTGTGTCAGCAGCATCTTGCACACTGCTTGCCCATATGTAAAAGTTTTAAAAAGTAAGCTTTCTAATAATAGAGTAATGTAAAAGAGTAAGAATTGCAAAAGGCGTCGTATAAACAGAAGCAAGCTATGAATTAAGGGGGAGGGCATGTGTTCATCCAGCACCAACAACCCCTTCCTATCTGAATCTGTCTGCAGTCAATGGGGTGGGCTGTAGCTCCATGGAAGAACATCTACTGCATTATGCCTCAGAATCCCAGTTGCTGGGATTTCCGGGGGGGGGGGGGGAGTGCAGTTGCACCTGCGTTCTCCTGGCAGGCTTCCCACAGGCACCTGGTTGGTCACTGTGAGAACAGGATGCTGAATTAGATGAGTCATTGGGCTGATCCGGCAGGACTCTTCTTATGTTCTTCTGCATGCAGAAGGTCCAGCCCCCGGTGTCTCCAGGCAAGGCTGGGAGAAACTCCCAGAAGAGCTGCTTCCAATCAGTATAGACGTTGCTGACCTGGGCCAGTCACCTGACTTTGTAGAAGGTCGCTTCCTACCTTCCTAGGGATCCTGCTGAACATATTCCATCCCCTTCTCCTCCCTTCACAAGGTTTCCATTCCAGGGTGCAGAGACCTGAGATCTCAGTTAAGCAAATGCTAAACACTCAGCATTGGGTGCATTCAAGGAATGCTCTTGGAGGCCTTTGTTATGGGAAATATATATATATATATTATATATGGCACTAGTATTAAGGACAAAATAGGTACTTCTTTTTACGCAGAGAGGTCTGTGCCTGGCATGCACACTGAACATACAGGCCCATTTTCATTTATAATCCTGTGTATAATGCGAGCTGCCCAGAGGGGGGGGGCATAGCTGAATAGCTCAGTCAGTAGAGCATGCAACTCTTAATCTCAGGGTTGTGGGTTCAGTCCCCATGTTGGGTGGAAGATTCCTGCATTGCAGGGGGTTGGACTAGATGGCCCTCGTGGTCCCTTCCAACTCTGCAGTTCTATGAATCTACCTGAGGCACTTCTGGGACTCTCTTTGTTCCACATGTCAGTCCAAAATGAAGGGTGGAGGAGAAACTGAATACAGTTTTTGCCATTGTTTTTTGCATGGTCTGAAATGTCTGCTCTCTATATTGTACCTCCTAAAAATGGGCATCCCTGGATCTTCGCTGATACGTGTGTGCTCTCCTTCTCCTTCTTTGCTGGGTCTGTTGCAGGGACCAAACTGTTGTCTACCTGGGAGACAAGAATGCGCTGAACCTCACCTTCCACGCCCAGAACCGCGGTGAGGGTGGTGCTTATGAGGCTGAGCTCCACGTTACCATCCCACCGGAAGCAGACTACATGGGGGTTCTGCGGAATCATGGGGTACGTGCCTCCGCTGGGGGGACCTCATCCTTCTGCAGGCAAATTGCTTTGCAACCCCTCCTGGCCAGGGGGGAGTGAACTTAATGAAGAGGCTGTCCTTTCCCAAAGCTTGGAACTGAGATAAAAGCACAATTCTCAATTTTTGGGAAAGCAGATATATGATGGTGGGTTCCTGAGTATGATCATTTTTAAAGGGGGGAAGAAGAAGAAGAGGCAGCAAGTTTATCCTTTGTGGGTTTTTGAAATAACATAGGAAGGGCTTTTGCAAAAAGGTCTAGTCCTCATGGGGTAGAATGTCTGTGGATATAGCTGTGCTAGAAATTAATAATAGGTTTTGCAGCTGCAACTATCATGGCCCCCTCTTGAGGGATCCAGAGAATGCGGTTATGGTGAGGCTGCAATGCTTGATTGCTTAGATTGGTATATTAAAATGCTCTCAAATTTCTTTTTAAAAAAATAAAATAATGTCCCTGATTTCCTCAGAGAGCAGACTTTCTGAGTCAACCTGTGGGTGGGGCTGGGAAGATGACTCCACCCACCATCCCAGTCTCTGCCCACCGGATGTCCTCCAGATGTTTTAGAGTACAGCTCCCCGCGGTCCCAGCTAGTGTGGTCCCTTGTGCCCTTGGCAACGCCATGCTCTGGGGGGGAAACACACTTTACTGCAATAGCCACATGAGAAATTGCTACATTTGATGCAACCCAAATACTTTAAGCATCTGTCGTGAGGGTGAGGCAGTGCACCAACCCCTGAGCTCAGGCAGAGGCAGGTCCACCCTCCTCTTCTCACACTTGTTTCCTTCTGTCTTCTAGAACCTTTCCAGCCTGAGCTGCCACTATGACACGGTGAATGACACCAACATGGTTTTCTGTGACCTCGGCAATCCAATGAAGGCAGGCACCAGTGTGAGTGTCTGCACTCCATGGCAAGGGGGTCTTGTTAGGGGCAGGTGGCTAGAGGACTCTTTGAGCCACTTCCCTGGCGCTTGGGGTGTGCTGGGAGAGCCTGGGATACCATAAGATGAGAAGTCAACTGTGGTGAAGGGATCTATGGTTATGGTGCGAGGGGGCCGCTCATTGGAGCAAGGCAAAGCTGGCAAGCTGTGATCAGAGACACTTTAATCTCTTTGTGATAGGGGACTCAGTGACAAAGTACGAGAGAGCTTCTGTGTCCTTTGGGAAGCTGCAAGCAGGGAGAGTGATGACACTCATAATAATGGGGGGAGCATATATATGGGGCACAGTGCCTTTTCCTTCAAGTGGGAGCTATCTGTTGGGGGGTTATTCATCCCACCCGTGTGTGAGGATTAACCAATTAGGGTAGGGCTAGCTAAACTCACCCAGAATAGGAAGGTTGGCTCTACCATAAGGCAGAGTGAGGCCGCTGCCTCAGGTGACACAAGCCATTGACAGTGGAGAGTGGGGGGAGGGACACAGATACTGACTCTTCTCTTTTCCGTATCTCGCCTAGCTCTGGGGTGGCCTACGCTTTACTGTGCCTCACCTTGATGCGAAGAAATCCATCCAATTTGACTTTCAGATTCACAGGTAAAAATGAGCCAGAGGATTCCCCCAAATTCTCCCCATAGCTGCCCCTGTTACCTGCCCCAGGACAGCGCATTGCAAGGAAGGACCAAGGATAAATGGGTGAACTGATTTTTGGGGAGGCTTGTCTTCCGTTGCTGACAGAGCAGGGATTGGCAGCCTGTTGCTGGACTCCCACCATCCCTGTCCGTTGGCCATGATGGCTGGTGATGATGGGAGCTGGAAGCCAAATGACGCCTGGAGGGCTGCAGGTTCCCCATCCCTGTGACAGAGGAACCGCAGGATTCCCCAGGGCAGGATTCAACTAAGTGCAGAACACGGTCCTCTTGTGCAAAGGAATTCCCCCCTCTCTTCCCCCTGCTCCTCTTTAATCCTTTCTGGGGGACGGGGGCTTTTTGCCCAAGTGGAATGTGTCCTCGCACTCTGGCCATGTCTCTTCCTTCCCTGGGTTGATGACAGAGGGGTGTGCATGCGTCTGTGTAAAAACTACAGAGGTACAATTTTCACCCATTGCTCTGCCCACTTTTGTCTCTGGACCCACCTGCCTCTGGCATGTGGCCCCCAGAAGTGAATGCGGCCCTTGGGGCTGAATAAAGGTCCACAACCCCTTTCCTAGCTGCTGCTTGTGTATTCTTCTTCTGCGCAGTGCTAGTCTTACATACAGTCACATATAATTATGTCTCTTTCACTACAGCAAGAATGCAAACAACTCCCACAGTGAGGTGGCTTCGTTCCCCTTGCGTGTCGAGGCTGCCGTTCATCTCAAAACCCTGGGGTGAGTGTAATGCCAGAAGCAAAGTGTTTGGCATGGTCATTAATTGTTTTAATAAGAAGGTGTGAGGCCCCCACATCTCCTCTTCAGTCCCCAAAGGGTAAATTATAGGTCTTCCCTGGTGAAGCCCTGTCTCTCTTTGGGGGGGGGGATATACACTCATGAAGTGAGTTCTGCTCGTTCATTGAGACTTTCCCCTCTGCCTCCCTCTTTGCCCCCCCTAAAAATGTTGTGGGGGTTCCCTCAACCCTCTAGCTCATATTTGTGGGCGGTGTGGGGAGAGGAGAGGGGGGAAAGCCCTGGTTGAGCTAGAGGAAGCCCCTGCGTTGGCTTCTGCGCTCAGGACTAGTTAGCTGCATCTCACCCGATGCTCAGATCCTTTGTAGCAGCCCCAAGAAGCAGGTCTAGGAATCCTGTCTCTGAAGTAGCACTAAGGCAACGCTCCAGACACTTCGGTTTAGCTGGTTCACACACAATCTCTTTTCCCCACGGGAGGCTGGGCTAGTCAGAGGATATCTGTGATCGAGGGGGAGCATAAGAGAGCAGGTGGTCCTTTAGGAACTTTGGACTTTGTGAATTAATACAAGAACCTTGAAGCTGCCCTGCAGTGAATTGGCAACCAGCGCAGCCCTCCCAGCAGCAGAGAGTCATGCTGCCAGTAATTCTTATTTACTTCATTTAATCTGCTCCTGTGAGCCACACGAGCTGTAGCTTCTGCATCAGAAACTCTTTTGTTTCAGTAAGTAGACAAATCCAAATACACATAAAGCATATTAACAAAAATGTTTGGTGTTTTATAGTGTTTTTAATATTTTGTTGGGAGCCACCTAGAGTGGCTGGGCAACCCAGTCAGGTGGGCGTCATGTTGTTGTTGTTAATTTACTATTTTTCCCTCTTGGATGTTATCATCACCTTTTTGAAGAATCTAGGTTAGCTGCCTTGAACATTTTATGGAGAAGCAATAAAAATATTTCAATAAATAAATGATACCAATGCCAGAGATCTTACAATTTGATATTGCTGAGGAAAAGTGGGCTAGGAAAAGGATCTTCATTTTGAAATTACCAAAGAGAGATTTTTTTAAAGTTGCAATAAAATCCGCTGTTACACCAGAAAACAATACAATGCAACTGATGAGGGCTTTGGCCTTCAGGTTTGCAACACTAGTTTTATTGCAATTCTGTAAAGTTTCATAATTTTGCATTTTTTGCCATTTTGAATAGCCTAAATAATTGATAAGGATTTTGCTCTAGCCTGTTTAAAATCGCTTTTTCTTCTGCATGTCTGAGTGCCTTCCTTTCCCCTTCTATAGAGCATCCATGCCAGAGACAGTGTCCCTTCCAGGGACTGGCTTGCTCCCAGGTCGAGCGCTGCAACGAGAACAAGACGTGGGCCCCGGTGTGTGCCATGTCTATGAGGTGGGTGTTGTCCACGGACGACAAGAGTGCAAGGGTGGTGGCAGTTCATGCGTGGGCAGGATCACTCTTGCTTTTGGAACCATACCTTTGCTTAGCAAGCAAGGAGGGGAAAAGGTGAAATTCTGAATCCTGTGCCCAGTGCTGTATTCTGTTTCTTCTGTGTTCCTGAAGAATTATGGCATGCACACTATCTCATTAGCTTTCAAGGTTTCACAAGGGAGAAATCTGTTGGCAGCACTGATAGCAAAATGGAACCTCCAGCATTAGAGGCAGTGTATCGTTGGATAATGGGTGCTAAAGGGCAAACTGCAGGAGAGAGTGTTTGCTTCATTCCTGGGAGCACCTGGCTTGCCACTATTTAAAACAGTACCAATCTGTCTATCCTCCTTTCTCTGTGACCACTGGGCCTGTCCACCATGTTTAGATCATTGTGCTTGTCCCCCACCCCCATCCCTGCTGCCGCCTCTTTGGGGGAGGGTCCTGTACCTCAGTGCTGGAGCATCTGCTTTGCCTGCAGTGATGGGAAAGCATCTCAGTCCTTGCAACCCCCAGAGAGCCATTTCCAGTCATAACAGACCACACCAAACCAGATGGGCTCATAATCTGACTTGGTGATGGAATGCAACTTCCGATGTCCCTGTGATTTGTTTTCTTCCCATTTGTCCTGCAGTTTTTGAATGATGGGCCAAGCGCCATCAGCGAGGGGATCCTGGACATCAGCTGCCCGCTCCGGACTCAAGGGCGAGCTGTGATGTACATGACACGCTACGTGGCACAAGCCAACTGCACCGCTAGCCACCACCTCAACCCGTCACGCCTGCAGGTAATGGTTGGTCAGCGGGCGGGAAAAGAAGCGACTCTGCAGAGGACTGGCCTGGGATGTGAGTTTGGGGCCTGGAGCTCAGCCTCTGCAACCAGGGACAGTGCAATTCCCTATCAGCACAGGGTTAAAATGCTGAGTAGTAGGAGCATTTTTAGGTGGGTGGGGGAACTCAGCGTTCACAATGCAGAATGCCAGCCTCTCCTCCAGACAAGCCTATTTATTAAGCATTCATCCTGATTTGGTTGCACGAAGCCTACAGAGAAGTTAGATTATGTGTATCCTTTATTGGGCGCTCATTTTAATTTGTCTGTAGAGAGGTTCTATGACATTGAGCATTCATCCTAATTTGCCTTTGGGGTGTTTCTACATCATTCTGTTAGTCATTTGTTCATCTTACACTTTTCAATGCATTTCCCCATTACTTTCCAAACTGCAAAAATCCAGTTTCTGGGGTTTTTAAGTGGATTTGTTGCCATAGAGACAGATCGCCTTGATACACTTTAATTATTCCAGCTTCTTGGTATTTTCTTGACTCCTTCCTGAAAACTCTGACAATCTGATGGCACTCCAGGTTCTGAACCTTCTTCGTAACTCATCCCCATCCTGTTCTGTGCCAGGAACCCTAATGCTTTGCCCCTTCCCCAACATTTCTCCAATAGCTTCTCTTGCCTCCTGGCATATATTTGGCCTTTGTAACCTGCCTCCATTAGTCTGCTGGAAAAGAAAAAACCGTTAAGCATGGTGTCTCCATGAGACACTGCATGCCTGCTTCTTGACACAGACAGACCCAGGAGCTGAATTTCTTTTGAACAATGGGATGGGGAGGGTTTTTTGTTTTAAGTGAGAGAGGATTGACTACCAGAGAAGGAGACTGCTAAACCTCAATGAAAGAATCAGCTGTTTTCTTATAAATTCTGTGCATCTCCTGTTGCACTCCTGCTCAGTCCGATTCAGCAGAACTCGTGGACATGCAAAGAAGTGGAATGTTAGTTCAAGGATGGAACTCAGTGATGGCCACCAACAAGGAAGGCTTTAAAGAGGGAAGGCTTTAAAGAGGGATTGGACAAATTGGTGGAGGGTATCGGTGGCTCCTAGCCATGGTGGCTGTGCTAAGGCTATACCTCTGTCATCTGAGGCAGAAGGAGTTGTTGCAGGGGAAGGGGGAGCTTAATGTGGGGGGAATGGCAGTGGGGTCGGTGAGTGGAGTGAGCAGAGGTGCAGCATCTAGAGTATATACTATGTAAACTGTATCACTGGGTCACAGCTGACTATATGAAGGCTTGTACAATGGGGTCGTGACTATTGATAACTTATTTAGAAAGGTGCCTTCTTTCTCTCTTTCTCTCTTAGCTGGAGCAGAGCTCAGCAGCTTCACCTTGGCCAGAGCAGCACTATGTGCAGAAACAAGATGGAGTTTTGGACACTCTGGTAAGCCTTGTAGCTTCTTCAGCTGGAAAAAAAAAATCACCCATAGTGACCTACAGCAATCAGTTAGCTGCCCTCAGACTACATAACATGTAGGAAGAAAAACGTAAACTTGAGCACTTGCTCTTAGCTACAGAACGCTTACAATGACCACCTGGAATGCGAGAGGAGAAGCCAAAAGTTGCTGGTCCAGCTGAGCTGATGGAGTGGTCCTGCTTCCCTTCTCTTCCTCCTGCTGCTGCTGCAGCCTGACAAAGCCCCTAATGCAGTGTTTCTCACCCCTGGGTCCCCAGATGTTGTTGAACTACAATTCCTATCATCCCTGAGCTCTGGCCTTGCTAGCTAGGGATGATGGGAGTTGTAGTTCAACAACATCTGGGGATCAAAGGTTGAGAAACGCTGCCCTAATGCATCCCTTCTCTTCCGCAGCCTTTTCTCACATAATGATTTCATGTGATTCTAAGATCTCCATCGGCATGAAAAGTTGTGTACAGCCCTTATCATTTCCCTTCCCAGCTATAGCTTTAGAGCAGGGTTCCCAAAGTGTGGAAGCAGCAAGGAGAGGAGGCTCTGCTGCCTTCAGAGGAGGAAGAAATTTATTTATTTATTTACGGCTATTAGCCCATAAAATATGTACAAACATAAAAAAGCACAAAGGCTTAAAAACCGAAATATCTGACAACAGAAGGTGAGCACTGCGATGCAAGGGTGGGTCATTGGGCAGAGCCAAGTAACAGGATGTGGCCCGGAGAGCTCCAAGGGACGGTTCACAGAAAAGGAAAACTGAAGACGAGATCCGACATGCACTCTCATCATAACTGTCCGATTAGATTTTGATGTTGTTGTTGTTTTTTGGTGGTTTTTGCGTGTGAGATAACCGCATTCAGGAATCTCGCCACCTGCAGAGTAACAGAAGGATCTGTATCCTGCAAAAGCAGTGCGGCGTGTGACTCAACAGGCCTGCTAACCAAGCGCAGTAAAGCAGGGCCCAGGAATTTAGTCCTGGCTATGGTATGTAGGGGACAGTTGAACATTATATGTGGAAGAGATTCAACAGTTTTCCCATCACACACGCATAGCGGAGACACCAAACCCTTGGAAAATCTGTGGCTCAGCAGGTTCGATGGAAGGACATTGAACCTTGCACGAATAAATGCAAGTCGGTGTGGTACTGATGAAAGAGATGACATGTATGATGGAAGGTCAAGTGGTGGGGTTATTCGAGGAGGAAGAAAACTGCAGCTGGGCCAAGATGGGGCAAAGAGACCGACAAGGCATTTGAAAGGAGTGGAAAGTCAGTACATGGGAGGGAAGGAAGCCATGAGAAAGAGAGGGAAAGGCTGAGAGACAGCACGTGCAAAGCACATTGCAGTTCCTAAGCAACAGGCAGAAAAATCATTAAGTGGTCTGCCAAGACCCTCAACAATTTTCAAAGGGTCGTGGGTCAGGGAGAAAGTTTGTGAATCACTTAGACATGATGACTTTCCCCAGGAGTTACGCTTTAGTTATTAGAAGCACTGTTGCTGCATCCGATCGCTGCCTGTGGCCCTAGTGGCCTAACTGGGTTTCTGGGGGTGTTTTCAGCCTCAGGCTCTCTTCTGACTATGGTTCCTTCTTGTGCTGTAGAAATGCAATGACGAGGAGTGCTTCCAGCTCCGCTGCCACATGGGGGCAGTGCAGAGACAGAAAAGTGTCAGCTTGCGCCTCTACTTCCGCATCTGGTCCAAGAGCTTCCAGCTGGTAAGCACAGCACCTGCCGGGAGCCTCTTCCAGGCCTCACTTTACAGCTGCAGATTTGATTTCGGGGTTAAGAATCGACTTGAGAGAGAGGGAGATTGCTGGGTGCTGGCTGGCTTTCACAGCATCTGGTGTATTGTGCTGAAACCCCTGCTAGCTCTTCCACCTTTCCCAGACCCTCTTGCCTCCACTGGAAGGACACACCACACACACCACACTTCTTGACTTGGCTCAGTGGATCCACATGAGACCTGTTTCTTTATGATAAAGTCTTATATCCCACTTTTCAAGCAAACAGGCCCCAGAATGACTTGCAACTGATGATAAGAATCAAAACACTTATTTCTTGGTGGTGGAGCAATGAAGAGAGATGTGCAGCTGGTGTGTGTCTGTCTGACCCTCTCTTCCACATGGAAATGCTGTTTGCCTAAATAAAATAGTCACTGCAGGAAGCCAATGGCCTTCCCTTCCCCATACATTTACTTTTGCAGGCTCATCCCTTGGGAAGAGGGTATGTTTGACTCCACACTAGGTCTCTTCAGAGTCAGCTGGCCACATACTAACCCAGGGCATCCCAGGATCTGGCCCTCACTTTTATTTTATCCCCTTTACACATTTGCAGAAAGAGAATAATCCCCACACCATACAGTGCGAAGCTGTCTACTACGTGCAGAAAGTGCCCTACAAAATCCAGCCTCTAGAGAAACCCACCGCTTACCTCAAGGTCAGTATTCATTACCATTAACTATTGTTGATGTTTATTGTTATAAATCCTTGGTGGCGGTGACAATAATAGTAGTATCCTGCTTTCAGGATGCAGATCTTTCCAAGGTAACTTACAAATAGCATTAGAGTCACAAAAACCTAGCATGTCTTCAGGATCCTCACCACAGAACAGTTGAGATAGATGGGGAGGAGAACAGGACAGTTTAGCTGGAATACATTTTGTTGCTTTTCAAACAAATAAAAAATTAGACTGCAGTCCTGTATTCCAGAGGTGGGAAACTGGATCTGACAGACTGGCCGGATCATTATCACCACAGGCCAAGCCTGACAGGTGGGGGGGGGGCTTCCCACTTGTCAGTCACTTGATGTCACAATGACACTGGGTGACTCATTCTTCCATAGTGCTGTGCTGCAGAAGCCCCAGTGATCAGCTGATGGTCAATGCTTGCAAAGCACTGTGCAGGGAGCTTTGCAGGTGCTGATGGTTAGCTGATCTATGGTGCCTGCAACCTCCCTTTGGGCCAGTTACGCCTTTGCCTGCCCAACATCTGCCATCATATATGACATCAGGGGACATGATTTGCAGACCACCTGGGGGGCTGGGGACCCAGTTAGGCCCACCAGCCAGGGCTGCTGCACACACGTACTTGGGAATAGGTCCCATAGAACTCAATTGGGCCTTCTTTCAACAAGCTGTTGAATCATGCTGTTGATGAAAGAGAGTGTTTTGCAGATCTTTCTAGATTGGATCAGGGTCCATCCATGGAATTGTGGTTCCAATAGGAGGCAGCCAGATACCTCTAGATAGAAGCTCACAACCAAGGAATGGCCGCCTTTGGTGTTCGTTCCCTGTGCCTGATACTGAGGAGACTGTTCCTGTACATGAGGCTTCCACTTAACTTGAATGGTTGGCAGCCTCTGGATGCAAGACAGGTGGTAACCTTATTCCTGCTTCCTTTCTGCTGACAGGTGCAAACATCACTGCACTGGCCCAAGGCAGAGACCAGTCAGGGGGTTCCTCTCTGGATCATCATCTTAGCCATTCTGATTGGATTGCTGCTCTTGGCGCTGCTCATCTATGTTCTATACAAGGTGGGATAACTGAATTGGGAGAAAGGTTCAGAGTTGGGGATAAGGTGTTAGAATCTCTGACACACCAGCTGCAAGTAGGACTGTAATGACTAAATTCATCAGCTTCGGGTGCTCCACATTTTTATGCTAGACTGCTAAAAAGCTTTGCTTTCAAATGCTTTTTAACAGCAGTTTCTTGGCCTTACAGTTGCAGAGAGCAAGATGAACAAATAATAATAAAATTCCAAATGCCAGATGAACACTGTGCAGGAGTTCAAGTGGTAATAATGGGGTGTGGCTTCAGCACTCTGGACAGCTCCTAGCCCCTCCTTTCTCTATTATTTCTAGTCCCTGCAATACCCACCCCACACCCTCATAGGCACTTTGAGTCATTTTTGCACATTGCACAGAGCTAAATTCAGGTTTGCCATTGCCTGCATGCTCAACTGAGAGTTGCATCTACACTGCAGTTACCTGGCTAAAGCACCTCCAACAGTTGCAAATGTGTGTTTTCTGCTTTCTGTGCAACTAAAAGTGTCATGTGTGATGTCATGTATGATGCAGGCAGCAAGGAGCAATGCAGTTCTGCCCTTCACATGTAGCTGCCGCCGCAAGGAATCTGGAGCAGCTGTAATGTGTGAGCCTCCCCCTCAGTCCCTAACGTTCCTAATTCTTGGATTGTGGAAATGAAAGACTTAGTGCAAACAACAACAAGAAGGAAAAAAGCATGGCACATGTGAATCCATCTTTGGTCGCTTGATGATTACAACATGCAGTCACAATTTGCATGTGAGAATGCGCTGCTGCAAGTCCAACTTCTGTGTTTGCCCTGCATTTTGATGTAGTCAGTTCACATATTCAACAGAGACTTAGTGATTTGTACACTCGTGTGAAGGAGTCTTAAGTGTGCTTAATTTTCATGATTTATTCTGACTGCAGAGTTTTGGTTTGTTTTTATTTCCTGCCTTTTTGCTATTTTGCAAAAAAATCTCAATAACTTTTGTGTTCGGATCTTCACTTTTTGAAATATGGCAACCCTAATTTCTGTGACTTGTGCAAAAACCTCTCTGCTTTTACCCTATGGGTGTTTCTAGTTTGGAGGATCTGTCTGAAAACTAGCAGGCAGGATCTATAAGATGCAGTGGGCTAGAGTAGTGGATAGATGGGTGGAGCAGTCCCGCTCTTGTTTTGTACTGTTATGGGTAAACTATGCTGGGAATGTCTCCTGGGGGAGTTTTCCTTCTGTTGGTTGTCTCCCCATCACGATGAAGGTGAGTATCTAGAGATGTGCACAAGGCATGTTCATTGCAGTGGTGTTTGCCCCGGAGAAGATTCCTGGGTTGTACCTTTTACATTATAAGCCCTGATCTTGTCTCTGTGTTTCCTCCACAGCTGGGCTTTTTCAAGCGCTCACTTCCTTATGGCACGGCTATGGAGAAAGCTCAGCTGAAGCCACAAGCAGCTTCAGAAGCCTAGCAGGCCCAGCCTTGCCCTCCATGTAGGTGTGTTGCCGCTGCTGCCCTGCAAAGAGGCACCAGGATCGTCCGCTGTGAGCACTGAGAGGGGAGCACAGCCAACACCAGCAGGGCAGGGCCACAGGCACCGGGCCCCACAGACTGCTGCAGAGGCCAGGCACCTCTGCTCCTCACAGAGAAAGAGGCTGCAGGCTCTCGAGGCCCAGCGCCCTCCTCTCCCCCCATTTCCCTGGGGCTTGGATCCTACAAAACCCATCGTGCCCTGACTGGGGGCTGCAGCAAAGGCATTTGCTCCCAGCAAAAAAGGGAATACTTGAAGCCGCTGGAGCGGCCGGTGCTGGTCTGATCTCAGGCCCCCTAGTGTCAAGCTGTCTGTTCCGTCCATATGTGGGGAAGGGCGCAGTGCCCTGGACAGTTTCCAAGCTGCCAGTCTCCTCTGATAATAACCACAGCTTGGCTGAAAGAGAAAAAGAAGCACAATCACCTCCCGAGTCCAGCTCTTTCTCCGCCACAGGCCGGAACGAAGGATCCTGGGCTCTCACTTCCGGTCTTCCCCCCAGCCTGCTTCCTGTGGGGGATGATGTGGGACAGAGACTTAAGCTGGGAAAGCCAGGTGCTCCCGCAATGCCAAAGATTTGCCACGTTTGGAAGCCAAGCCATCACCCGGTGTCGGCCCGGACTCGCCGACGGTCTTCGCACTGATCTCCAGAAACCGCTAGAGATTTTATTTTTCAGATGCCACTTTAATTAAGAGAGGATGAAGAAATGAGGAAGCTGCCGCTGCCTCATGGCAGAGACAGGGGTTGCCGAGTTTAATTTAAAATGTTCATGTGCAATAAATGCTTCCATATTTTCCACAATGCCTCTTTCCCCCCCTAATTAAGGATGACAAACTGCAAGGGGTTGAGAATGGATGAAAATCCCACTGTTGATTCTTGTAGGTGAGGGTGGGAATTCTGATGAAAAAAAGCCTGAAGAGTGAGATGCAGGAAGGGCTTCAGCGAGAAACACCCCTAGTAAGGGCAATAAGAATAAGGGCGGCTCCCAACAGAATACTAAAAACACAATAAAACATCAAACATTAATGCCTTTAGGCGTTTTCTAAGTCAGATAGTTGTTTATTTCCTTGACATCTGATGGAAGGGCATTTCACAGGGCAGGCGCCACTACAGAGAAGGCCCTCGGGGTGGGGGTGGGGGTGTTGCTGCCATTTGTGGCCACTGAAATTCAGGCTGTTGGGGGAGTTTTATATTTTCCCAGCATTTTAAGATCCCTATCTGGGCTTAGTGACCAGGTTCCAGGTTTGTTCGCAAGTTGTTTGTAATGAAAAAATAGCACTCTTACCAAGGAGAAACACCCCCCACCCCCACAAAACAGAATCCCAGAGTAAGTGGCAGCTGTGGCCCTGTGGGGGTGAAAAGGGTTCACTCCTGCAGACAGGTCCTGGGCCCACTAACGTCTTTGAAGAACACGTAGTGTCATACCACGGGTTGCAGACGCTTCAGGTTGCGTTTTTTTGGGTTACGGACGCACCGAAACCCGGAAGTACCGGAACGGGTTACTTCTGGTGGCCACGCATGCGCAGAAGCACCAAATCGCAACCCACACAGACGTGTCACTGCGCGTTGCAAACGGAACACGTTCACAACCTGAGCATCCACTGTACAGTGTAAGCTGGTTGTTTGGAGAATCGTGTTATTTCAAAACCAGCTTAAAATCCGTATTGTGACATCGGTTTCATCATTTTCTGCCTGGCAATACATTGTAATCATGTTTGTGCTATGCAAAAATCGTGAAGCCAACCAATACATCACATCATTTAGCTGGCAATATGATGAAAACCAGATATCACCCAGCCCTAGATGTCTCAAGGGAACTTACTGTGGACATTTTTCTACACTCCATTAGAAACAGGAGGAGGAGTGATTATGAAACCGAAGGAGGAGTGAATTTGGATCTGAGACACCTGTATGCCACATGTCATGTCAGTATTGCCTAGGAGTGTCAACTGGTGTCTTGTAAGCTAATAGATGAACAAGGCAGCAGCAAGGGCCTTGCT
Organism: Podarcis liolepis; assembly: GCF_965112155.1. NCBI lineage: Eukaryota > Metazoa > Chordata > Lepidosauria > Squamata > Lacertidae > Podarcis > Podarcis liolepis. The sequence continues at coordinate 2,818,961 of NC_139555.1, forward strand.
TCCTGATCACCACCTACTTTGGTTCTGTGTTTCCATCAGTCAGTTTTCTCCTTAAGCCAGAACAGCTCCTAATTGCTGCATACCTCCTACACAAAACAAGTGATTCTTGGGTGCAGAAAATGAATGACGACATCTTTGTGTAATTAATGCTTTTATTAAACAAGGTCTGAGGTGAGAGGTTTGCTGTGCACAGACACCATTTGAGGGGAGAAAAAACACAAAAGAAATGCTCACATTCATTCCCTCTCTCTTAGTTTGGGGGAGTGAACGCATGCAGTACTTTTAAGGCCACAGTTCCTACCAATGCTTATTTTTATGTGTGTTTATTACTTAAAATATTTTTTAAAAAGCAAGCCCCATTGAATTCAAGTAGAACTTCCTTCCTAGTAAAAATGCACAGGGTTCATTGAGAAGTTCAGCTATGTCTACTGCAGGAGGAGCAACAGTGGAAGCATCACCACCAGCTTCCTAAAAGAAAGGTTACCTGATATCATGCAAACCAGCTGGGTGGGCGATTCAGCATCACTTTAACTTGTCAGCTGTGGAAGGTTAGGACCAGGAAGATTTCAACACTTTCTAAGTTTGTGTGTGTGTGCATCTTTGGTAGGACCTATGAGTTGGGATTGGGGAGGTGATCCAACCGAAATCTCCTGTGGGTTCTACAGAGGCTCATCAAGGATTCCACAAAGGGGCAATCCCATCATGGTAAAAGAATCAAGCAAAGACAAAAGTCCTTGCATTGGAAGTTTATGTAGAAAAACATTCCAAGGAGGCAGAGAAAGTTACCTTTGGGGCTGTTTCCATGTAGGAGACAGGACATTGCATCAAGCTTCATTACCCCTGGGTATAAGGCACCAAGGCAGCTCTATGTTGCCCAAGGTTCTCTTTGGCTTACAGCAGGATTGGGAACAAGTAGCCCTCCAGACATTATTGGACTCCCATCACCTGGCTGTTGCCCATGCAGGCTGGGGTTGATGAGAGTTGGCAGTCCAACAACATGGGTTGGCCACAAGCCCTGCCTGCCTGCTCTGTACTATGAGAAGCTTTGCCTGCTGATTTCTACCATTCAACCTGTAGTTGAAGGTATAAGAGCAGCCCTAGCTTCTCTCCCTGCACCCAAAAAGTCACTGATAATAGTTCTTGAGTAAAACAGGAGTGTCTACAGACTTGCGGGGGGGGGGGGTTACTTAGACCATAAATCACTTGTGTATATAGTCAGGGTAGGTGGGAGAGGAAGGGATACAAAAAACTATATATGCATAGCCTAAACAGCACAAAGAAGAGATTTAACAACAGGTTGAGGAGACTCTCAGCTCTTTAGGTAGGGGAACTAGGGGAGAGAAAAATAGATGGAAAAACAGGGGGAGATGGCTTGAAATCTGAGTAGGAGCAACCACCCTGCAACATTTTGTTGCAGGTCCCCCTTGTGATAATATCTGATGCCCCAGCAAAGGTTGAGAAGAAGAAAATTGCTCCACTACCCCTTCTCCTGCCCTTTTCCCTCCCCAATCCTCCCATTGACCTTTTGACCTGGCTAGATGAAAGAAGGCTCATTGGATTTAAGGCACTCTAAACTGCTGGAGGTGGCTCTTTTGGGATGCAAACAGCATCTCAGTTGGACAGCACATCTGAGGACTCAGACACCAGCTTCCCATCCCGAGTCTCGATCTTCTTGATGACAATGGCCCTTGACTTGGTGACTGCAGAGCTCTCCAGCGGGGAAGAATTCATGGAGTATCCACCACTTGAGTATGAAGAGCTGTAGCCACCCCCATAACTACTGAAGCCACTGGACAGACCACCTGGGTGGGAACAAAGGAGTTTAATATTAGAGACAGAGTGGTGTTTCCAAACCCTAGACAGGGGAAGAAGCTGCCCCAGCTAACAACATCTACAGCACTTAAGAGCAGCCCTCCTAACCCAGGCCAGTGGCCCACCTAGCCCACCAGCCTGTTTGCATGGTAGCCAACCAGTGCGCCTGTGGGAAGTCTGCAAGCAGGACCTGAGCACAAAAGCACTCTCCCCCCTTGCAATTCCCAGCAAGTAACAGCCAGCAATCACTCCGAAACTGGAGACAGAACATAGCCATCATGGCTAGCAGCCATTTACAATGATGAAAACTAACCATTTTGTTAATCAGTTCCCAGAACAATGTGAGTCATCCGTGTAACAGTGGGGCAGTCCTGTTAAAAAGTTTCCTCTGGGCATCCCAGGGTCCCCTTGGTCAGGACTCTGGGACAAAACTGATTTCAGGGCAACGATGATGCTTCTGGGATCCCCCCCCCCCCCGCCCTCCATAACACAATCTGCATTGGGGAATTATCAGACTTAATCCCCCCCTCTGCTCCTATTATTGGCAGAAACTGGGGAATACATGACACAGGGAGCCTCCCAGCTCCTTCAAGCATAGATAGTGGATACCATATATTTTCAAAATTTCCACCTATCAATGGAGGTTGGTTAACTGGGACAAACTTTGCCCTGCCCACTGCTCAACCTGCCAGGCAGCCCTTTTCAGCCATTCCAGGAGTTGCACTGGCTGTCAACCTCCTGCCCATGTAGAACTCAGAGGAGGATGAGGACCAATCTAGAAGGAGTTGGCTTTTGCATTGGTAGCGCTGGCTATATCTGCTTTTCAACTGGTGTATCACCAGCAAAACATTGTGATACAGTGGCGCCCCGCAAGACGAATGCCTCGCAAGACGGAAAACCCGCTAGACGAAAGGGTTTTCCGTTTTTCAATGCACTTTGCAGGACGAATTTCCCTATGGGCTTGCTTCGCAAGACGAAAATGTTTTGCGACCCTTGAGATTTTTTTCCGCTTTCTCCCCCCCCCCCTTTTCTAAGCCGCTAAGAGCCGCTAAACCGCTAATAGCGCTAATCCGCTAATAGGGTTGCTTCGCAAGACGAAAAAACCGCTCTAGACGAAGAGACTCGCGGAACGGATTAATTTCGTCTTGCGAGGCACCACTGTATAGAAAAGGGAAATCTAGTTGCCATGACTTCCATGCCTCAAAACATAACCCCGTGGATTCATCCTATGCCTCTATTTCAATGAAGTTGCAAAGTCTGCTTACCTGAATAGCCGGTTGTTTTGGTCTGAATGCTCAGGTTCTGCATCCCTGACTCCAGCCTGCCAAAGTGGGTGGAGGGGAAGACAAAGCAAAAACAAGATCAGCATGCAGGGACAGAAGAAGCAGGGACAAAAAAATGGAACTGCTAGAAGCAAAAGTCTATGTGGAAGTGGAAGCATTTGTCTATGTGCCGGCAATCCCAACTGCTGCACACCCACGCAAGGACAGAGCACTGGAGCATATGCTGCTGCCAGAATGTGCTACTGATTGTGGGGGGTGGGAGGAGAGGGGGCTCCAGAGAGCTGGGGGTTTTGCAGGTGTATTCTGCAACATGCCATTGACAAAACAGTGGTGGATGCTTTACAGGTGAATTTCTACTGGACAGTCCAGTCCATTCTGCATTATTGGTCGTTCCACTAGCTTTCAGGAGGGGCACTCTGGCATTAATAATCAGTGTAATAAAAGGAGGACAAAGAAAAGGCATCCCAGAGGAATTGCAGTATAGTTACTACAGAAGAAAGGGAACATGCACCAACTGGAAACAAAGTAGTACATTAGCCCGCAAAATTTTTGCAGGCACAAGCAGTCCTGGAAACTAGATCCCATCCCACCCCAATGCCACCAAGAGCACTTTTTTTTTTAGAAGTACACATGTCTTGGCACCCACCTGTTCTCTTCTCCTTCCAGAAGCTTCCTATAGGTGGCGATCTCTATATCCAAAGCCAGCTTGACATTCATCAGCTCCTGGTATTCCCTCAGCTGGCGGGCCATGTCTTGCTTGGCTCTCTGCAGGGCAGCCTCCAACTCAGACAGTTTGCTGCTGGCATCCTTTAGGGCCAACTCCCCACGTTCCTCAGCCTCAGTGATGGCAGCTTCTAGATTAGCACGCTGGGGAGGAAAGGAAAAAGGGAAGAGCCCAATGGTTTTCCCATTTGCAAGAGAGACATTCAGCACTGCCTGTTAAAATCCCAAAAGCCAGAAGCAGTGGTGCAGTGCTCCAGAGTGCATTTGGGTATGTGCATATGTGTGTGTGCCAAAGACTCAGTCCTATTTCTGCCTCTGGGTCCCTGTCTCCAGTGTCCTGGAGCTGCCCAGTCTGCATGAAAGAAAGGGGAGTTTTTTCACCACTGAGAATAACACAGTCACGATTGAAAGGAGGCGAGACAGCCACTGAGGACTGGCTCCCAGGGTCACTCTGGAAAAGAACACTGAGGAGGAGCTGTTCTGTCTGCTCCAAAACCAAGCATTTAGGAGCACTGAAAACACTAGGTGCTTCAGTTTCAAGGGAAATGGTGCACTACAAGTTCTGCCAAGAGCAATGGAACTTGAAGGAAAGCACAACCAATATGATATTGGAGCAATCAAAATCATTTGCCTATGTACAGGTAGGTGGTTGAGTTCCACGAGGTCAGAGGCCTGCCTCTTTGGCTAATGTTATTATATATGGCACTGTATCAATCACAAACATTGCCTCCTGACCTGGCCTTTCAGACCCTCAATTTCTGACTGTATCCGGTTGATGATCCTGTTGAGCTCGTTGATTTCATTCTTGGTGTTGCGGAGGTCATCTCCATGCTTGCCCGCCACTGACTGGAGCTCTTCATACTACAGGGAGGAGATAAAAAGAGAAATGTGACAACTTCCAAAAAAGGTGGCTGTCAGTAAAAGGCGAGGGTCAGAGAATCTCAAGAATCCAGCAAGGGAAGACCCTTGCAGACACTCAGATGGGAGTGCTCTGTTACTACTGCCATGACAGACAGATTAAACACTTAAAACACACACACACACACACACACACACACACACGGGCAACCTCTTAAACATGGAGATGTTTAAACCTCCACAGCTGTGCCTCTCCCCCAATGCCCTAATGCTGCAGTAAGACTGAGGGGGGAGTCTTCCACTGGTGAGCGGTGGGTGGGTCCCCTCTCTTCCCCACCAACCAGGGAACAGAGCAACTTTTCTCAGATGTTCTTATCTCCCCCTGACCCCTGTCCACTTGCTAGGAATGATGGGAGCTGTAGCCCAACAACATCTAGGGACCAAAGATTGAGAAAGGCCTATTGACCTATTGACATTTCAGAGCAGACATGAGTCTAACATAGCATACACACCATACATTTAAAACACATTTAAAGCACTCCCGCCCCTTTAAAAAAGGAATCCTGGGAATTGTAGATCTGAGCAGGGTAAGCTACAGTTCCCAGCATTCTTTGTCAGGATGTTCTAGATGTTGCAGTGTGTAATGCAGCACAGGCACAAAACAAATTGGGGGGGGGGGCAAGTCTCCTAAGCTACTTAAGATGTCCCATTGGAAGGGCTAAACTAGGGTCAGCCCCTGAAGTTCTTGGAGAACAGGTACAATATGAATGGGGCAGGTCCTCTGCATATGCCTCCTGCAACTTCCAAGAAAACTGGTAGTACACTGGAGTGGCTAAGAGTATGAGTCACAATGCAGAAATACTTCCTAAATCTCACTTCAGCCACAAACGCTCCTCATGTGGCCTTAGGCAAGCTATTATCTCTTAGCCTCACCTGCTTCCGTCTGCAACACAAGGATGATCATAGTAATACAGGGCTGTTGTCCCTGAGATAATATATATGTTATGCACATTGCTCATACTTTATGCCAAATTATGATGATTAACGTGATTGATGTCAAAGGGCAACTTTCCACCCACCATCATCTCAAATACTGACGCTCACCAGCATGCGTTTGGCAGCCCCACTCCCATCATCCACCCCATTTGCAGATTCTAGGATTAAGGCAGTTCACTTCCAATTAAAAAATATAAATCCATCAGACAACATAGAAGCCAGGAGACGCAGCACATGGAATTCAGGGGCATTTCAGAATAGAATACACCAACTCTTGTCAGAACGCCATTCTGCAGGTTATGCCAGTAAATGGCAGTTGTTTTGGCAACCCTACCTTATGCAAAAACTCACAAAATTCAGGATCCTTTCTAACAAATTTCACATGCAAAGTTAGCTAATCTACTGGAAGGACACTAGCCCTTGGTATTCTTGCCAGCAGTCTATACATACATTCCCCCTCCAGATGTTGCAGATTTCCTCCATACTCTGAGTCCAAGCAGATTATTTTGCTAGGATTGTTGCTTTTTAATCTGAAATTATGGGGCAGTGTTTATCAATTTACCATAAAGGTGGCGCAACACAAGGGTGGAAGCATCATGTTTCAATATAGTCATGCCATTTCAATTATGTTATCTGAAACTGGCTGTCTTTCACTAAGGAGAACAGATGTAAACTTGTTGGCAATTCAGGGTTTTAGAAGGCAAAGATTTACATCCTTGGCACTGTGGGAAATTTCACTCTCCCTGGCCACACGGCATGAATGTGATGTGAGGACTGTGATGATAACAGAGAGTACTGGGGGTGAGCGAGTCAACCTATTGCAAATAAATATGAAAATCCTCAAGCTCATTCACATGAAGTTTCTCACCATTTACTGGGGTTTCATGTCTAGCTAGAAATACCAACAAAAAACATTGAGAAACACAGATCAAAAGGTCCCGTCCCCCTTGTAATATGCCAATTTGCACCCTAAGCAGGAAGGATTCCTAGCCCAGGCAGGAGTAAGCAAGGCAGGGGGGCTCACCTTGATCTGGTACATGCTCTCTGCCTCAGCCCGGCTCTTGGCAGCTATTTCTTCATACTGTGCTTTGACCTCAGCAATGATACCATCCAAGTCCAAGCTGCGGTTGTTGTCCATAGACAGGACCACAGAGGTGTCGTTGATCTGAGACTGCATCACACGCAGCTCCTGCATGGAGAGAAAGTTGGAGGCAATTTGGTATTACCATCATTAATCGTGATCAGGAAGCAAACAGCCATGAGGAAGCAAAAAGGCCTTCAAGAACATGAAGGGGCATTTTATCATGCTTGGTGGACATCTTAAAAAAGCTTTAAAAATGGATACAAATACATTAATACAGAAGATTTTGAGGGTTAATATTCAACTGAAGCCAGAACTCCTCCTGCTGGGACTAATAGGATACACAACTAGAAAAAGATTATGGAAGATTATTTCAATATTTGTTCACAGCAGAGATTATGCTATATGCACAAAGATGGAAGGACTTACTATTAACTACTATGGAAAAATGGTTATTAAAATTATTGGATTTGTCAGAGATGGCAGAGTTGACGTGTTCAGAGAAAAGTCATTGTTGACATTTATAAATCATCAGGAACCTCTTAGGGACTTTTTACTGTGAAAAGGAAAATGGAACTTGTCTGGATAGCTGGGTTTGAAGACTGAAAAAAAGGTTGGTTTATGGAAAGTAGAAGAATTAGATGTTATTCTGGAGCAAGTGTTTTGCGTAAGTCTATATACAGCTGATATAGAATCAGGTCTTGTCCTTTCCTTTCCTCTTTCTTTATTTCCTCTCAGTTTTTGTTAAAACATGCTTGGTACTTGATGTTAACTATTGTACATCATCTTCAATTTTTCAAGCTTTAAATTTAAAAAATTTCTTATGCAATGAACCAAGAAAGGCCTCAAACTACATGCTCTGCCACAAAGGCACAGCCCTCTTCTCTGCAAGAGGTTTCAACAGTTAGGGTCAGGGACAGGGATGTTGGGCTGCCACACCTCTCATGGGCACTTGTCAGGAATGATGGGCGCTGGAGCCCAACAACATCCAGAGCGCCCCAAGTTCCCCATCCTGGTTCTACTCCATCACCTGTACTGAGATTTCCTAGGCCACGTTATTAGTGGTCAGAGCAAAGTTTCCAAGAGTCCAGCTTCCTGGAAGAAAGCAAAACACTTTGCCCAAGAATGCCTTCAGAGATGCAGCCCAATAAGATAAGTTTTGCTAAACTTGAGCCACTGGAAAGTCAACTTTAACGGTATTGGAAGGAGGAGTTTCTTCATGTGTCAACACACTAGTAAGAGTTGCTAAAACCTTATTAAGACCAGGACCCAGGAAGCTAAAAAGATTTTCAGCATTAGACATGGAGGTGGAAAAAAGATTTGCCATAAAGTTTAAAGACCCTGATAGCCTCTTTACACAACAAGTCTGGAGGTGGCAACACAAGAACAGGCCTTTTTTGCAGTGGCTCCGTTTGTGGAAAGCTCTCCCCAGGGAGGGTGGCATGGTACCTTCATACACTTTTAGGCGCCAGGCAAAAACGTTCCTCTTTAACCAGGCCTTTGGCTGATTGACATGCAATGCCCTTGCAATGCCCTTTCAAAATGTGTGTGGTTTCTTTTGCGGGGAGGGGTATTGGGCTGTTCTTGTTTTTATTTTGCTTATGTATTTTGTGTTTTTATATTTGTTCTGTTCAGAGACCTGTGGGTATGAGGCAGTAAACAAATTTAATAAATACTAGTAATAATTTCAGTCCATGGATATGTCTGGGCTGCCTATTCTTATTTTACAGGTTCCCCCTGGTATTCCCAAGCAGAATAGGAGGAAAGCCCAAAGGAACCTGCTTTGTCCTGCACCAGAAGCTTGGGTCCATCTAGTTAAGTAATGTCCATGCTGACCAGCTACAGGGACATGACAGGGATTGCACCTGGAAGCCCTGGCACACTGGCCATTCTGTTTCCTTAAAGGTGATGCCTACCTCATCATACAGCTGCCTCAGGAAGTTGATCTCGTCTGTCAGGCATTCCAGACGGGACTCCAGCTCAACCTTGTTCATGTAGGCCTCATCCACATCCTAAGGAGGTAGAGCACAAGCCACCATTATAATTAAAGACCTCTACGAAGTTGTCACAAAGCATAATAACCACTAGCTAGGAAATCACTCACCTTTTTCAAAAGGACAAACTCATTCTCCTTCTCAGTACGATGGTTGATTTCCTCTTCATACCTAAGGGGAAAAGGAACAGGATGGATTAGTTTAGGTGACAAGTGAGCCTAGAATGGCTTCATTTAAACCAAGGCCACATGCTTTTGGTGCAATAACTGCTTTGGGAAGCATGTGTGGAGACACTGCATTGGAGCATGTGCAGAGTGTGCATATGCCTTCTCCTAAGAAACTCTAAATATCCCACATGCAACCCCAAAGGACCTCTATAACAGAGGAATCAGACATCATAAACTTCCTACCAAGGCTCAGTCCCAACAGCTTTCACTTCACAAAATTAGGTTTTAGCTGGTTCAATTCACAAACCAAAATTAAGGTGACACTCAGCTAGCATCCCGTTCAATTAACGAGCGCAGCCACATCCGGATGACCACATGATCTCCATCCCCAGGTGCATAGGATTGCAGCCTCTGTCTTCAGGTGCAATCCAATCCCAGCTGTGTTCCTCTTTATAAACCGCCCCCTTTTTTCAACATGTTATTCCAGTCTGTTTTCTCTTCCTCTTTTGTGAGGCAAGGTGCATGAGTGGCAGACACCACCACAGACATAATATATGCCAAAAATTCATGGAGACGGAGATCCTAATCCTGTTCTGGAGATTGCTCAGGAGTGGGTTGTGGTCTAATCACCAAAGGCTGCCCAGCTCCTCCTCTGGGTCAGAGATGTCTCCTTGGAGTTCCAGGTACCACACCCCTGCACCCTCCCAGTCCCGGGAAAGCTTGCAACCCTAATGAACAGTATTCCCTTCACTGTCAAGTATGTCTGGAGAGGCAGGCAGGGTGTCCATATGTGTCAGCCTCATTTTGGAAATAGACACTTGCAAGACTGGTTCGTTCACCCTGCTGGTGGTGCACTGCAGCAGCTGTAGTTGCGCTCGGTACAAGGAAGAAGAATAGCACACTCAGGTAACATGGTGTGTACACTTGACTGAAGAGTCGGGGGGGGGGATAAAGCTACCATGTGCAGGTGTATGACTCCATCCGTTACTTCCTCTTAAAAGGAACAATTCATTTCAAGTGTAGCATTGTTTAGAGATTGTTTTTTGTATGCTTTTTAATTTTCATTTCTCCAGAAGCTTTGAAGCATCTTAGAAACATAGGGTTGGAGATCTTAAAGCAGTAAAATAGTCACCATACAATCTGCCCTTCTCATGTTGTAAGTTTCTAGAGCCCCACTCCGCCTTGAGAGTGACCACAGGTGTGTGAAGAGGAATGTGGGGGAAGCAGATGACAAGAGCATTTATTTGCTCCAACACAGTTGCTCCCTGGAAAGAATTCCTCTCCTCCCATCTTAAAATTATATTAGCACCAATCAGGTTCCTTCTTTGGCAGAGTTTGCTAATGTTCCTGATTAGAGTGGGGAACCTGGTTAGCACGGACTGCAACCCAGAGACTGGGACTATTACATCTGCATTAATCAGACATATGGGCAGCAAAAGGTCAGTCAGGAAAACAGACACCACTGCCAACTTTAATATAGGGAGCGATTCACACCACTGGTGTGGACTAACAACTTTTATGTTAAAAAGAAGAAATGCAATAACTTCAGGAAGCCAAATAGTAGAGCTGATTCCAGAGCAACTATGGAATTTTCACAGCCTTGACAACAGGCGTGACTCAGGTTTCGCTTAATGCCATTTAGTCAGAGGAAGATTAAATGATGAAGGTGCAATAACCCAGCTGCCCCCCCCCACTCACCTAGTCTTGAATTCTTCTACAAGGCCCTGCATGTTGCCCAACTCAGCATCCAGCCTCACTCTCTCCTGCCCTAAGCCATCCAGCTGCCGGCGCAGGTTGTTGATGTAGGCCTCAAACATGCCGTCCATGTTGCTTCGGGTGGTTTTCTGGTTTTGCAGGAGACTCCATTTGGTGTCCAGCATCTTATTCTGCTGCTCCAGGAAGCGAACCTGGAGGCAAGGGGGGAGAACAGAAGGGATTCCATCCAGTTAAATACTCAACATAGAAAGCTCACTTCTGTAGAAGTCTGCAGTCTCTTCCACCTGTTTCATCAGATGCCAAAATGGTGTAATCTTCTATCATCTCACAGTTGGCACACCCCCACCATATATTTAAAGCAATGGCTTCCCAAGGAATCCTGGGAGTTTACCCCCAACACAGAGCTACCAACCACACTAAATAAATTTCAGATCCCAATATACTTTTTTGCAGGGGGAAGACTACCAATGGCTACTAGCCATTGTTGAAACACCAGTGACTGAGAGGACCTTGCTGCTTCTGCAGATCAGAAATGACTGAAGGGCACATTCTTAAAAGCCCTCGGGCCAAATAAAAGACCTTTAGACTACCAGCAGACCTCTGGTTAAGAGCTTGTTTGACAGCTGTTGCCCAGGTTCAAACACCATAAACAGATGGTCAATAAAAGCAGCTTAATTTCAGCCTAAGATGTGTGTGTTAATAAAGGTTGTCCAGGATACAGGAGAAAGCTTTTTAGTTCAGAGTGCCTACTGTTTGCCAGAGGTCTTCCCCCTTTTATACATTTGGCCTTGCATTTATCACTCCTTCTCCCTCACCCCATCCTCCTGCAGTGAAGACTGGGCCCATAATGGAGACCACTTTCAAAGCTCCCTGTAAAAAGTTTTTTTCCACACAGCAAAAGTTCAGCCCACTATCATGGATCAGAGAACTTTATGAAGGCAAACTTTTCAGCAGCACTAACAAGGGGGGGGGGGATCTGATCAATATTACAAGCTACAAAGCCACATAGCAACAACTGCCAAAGGAAGCAATTAAAAGCAACTGCCACTTGGCAACCATTTTCATGCTCTCCGGCAAAGGAAGCAGGGCGAACTTCCTATTTGTTTTATACCACTTCCACAAGCCTCGCTTTCTTTCCCCACCACCATCATTAGGGTTTCCATATTTCAAAAAGTGAAAATCTGGACACAAAAGTTGTTGGGCTTTTTCTGTAAAATCTAAAAAAAAAGTTTTTGAGCTATTTTAAAGGAAATTTGCCAAAATCTACACTTCCAACATGGGTTGCCATATGTCCAGATTCTTCTGGACATTAAAGCGATTTATGCGCAGGCGCTGTTTCAAACAGCCGAATCCTGGCTATGTTCGGGAAATTCCAGCAGCCCTAACATGAACAAAAGATTCTGAGAGTTGTAGTTTGTTGAGAGCAATCGATTTTGAATTAGAGGTTCATTGCCCCGACGTCAAAGAACTACAGTTCCATGGTTGTAGTGGCAAAATGCTTATTAAAGCCAGATTTAAGCATATAAGATTACCCCCAGGTGATAAGACATACAGGTGAGTTGGCATTGCTGGTGTTTAGGTTGTGTGCTTAATCTGAGGCAGCACTAAGACTTAGACCTGGAAGCCATTTTTAAATGCAGAATGCAGAAGCCCTGTCAGATGGCAAGTAACAACAACGGAGTGAGTGTCTTTGTGTACACCTTCTAACCACAAACAGTAGAGTCCTCAGTGTGGAGAGAGTTGTATTTGGGCTCATCCACACTTCCGCTTGAGCCCTTCCTAGAAAACAGGTTCAAGTGGTTTTCCTGCTCCCTTCTCAGGGAAAATCCACTCCTTTGCTCTAAATTACACCAAACTTCAATCTGGGGGGAAATTACCTTTTGCTCTGAGTGCTAAAGAGCTATTTTCCAGGGCGGGGGGAGCAGTGGGACTGGAGGAAGTGTGGATAAGCCCTCTTGTCTAACCTTATGGAGCCCTTCATCTCTGTAGGTTCCAGACATGAGAAGCTGCAGCAGTGTTAGAGCTAAAAAGGTGTGGAGCCAATTGGTGACTCCTGTATTATTTATTATTAACACTAATAATTACCCGAATCCTGTCTGGCTCCACTCAGGTACCATCTGGTGCACATTCAAACACCACACCTAGTCTCTTAATAAACCCGATTTAAAACTCTGCATCTTTTTGTAGGAAACAGGCCTGACATGAACTGAATGCAAAGGAATCCAATTAACTGAAAGCATTCCTGCAAATTCGGAGACAATACAAAAATTGGAAGGGCCCCGCCCAGGTGTATCAAGGAGCCTGCCACAGGCTCCATGCAGGAACTTTTGCAGAAAACTATTATAGGCGAGGAGGACCTTCCAAATTTTGCAATCCAGTCTCTGATATTCTTTAGTAAAAACTTGGCATAGCCAGGAGTGCACATGGAATTCAAGTTGGTGGTTCTCTCCCTCTTCCCATTCTGCTTTAGCATAAGTGGTGCCATACAGAAATAAGGCTTCCACTTTCTAACTCTGCTTATAAGAGTTCAGAAGCTGGCTGCAGGATCAAAGTTTGTAAGCTCCCTCTCCTCAGCTTCACCTCTCATACCTGCATATTTCCTCCCTCCTACCTGCTCCTGCAATGGCCCTGACTTTGGCAATTGGTTACATCAGGCTGAGGATAGTTAATACTAGGGGAAATGCTTTTAGTCTTCCTCCTTTGAGGAAGTCTGAAGGCTTCTACCCACTAGTATTCAAAAGAGACATTCGGAAACCCAGCTCACAGGAAGCTGCCCAATAGGAGTCAGACCACAGGGCAGGACCGAGGGCAGCTGTCTTCACATTTTCACTCCCAAAAGGAGAAAGCACCACAGGAGGGTAAACAGGAATCCCACTACCTAGAGTACATGCTGGGGTCCCCAAGACTGGGGAATGGATGTCTAAATAGGACCCATACCACTGGTTAGCAGGCAGCCTTTCAAAGCTTGCTTCTAATGATTAGCCTGCTCAGTGTTAGCCCAGGGTCAGGGTCAGTGAGAATGAAACTTTTGATCAAGGTTGAGAGCACAGAGGGAATTGTGAATGGCAGCAGCGGGAGACAGCCAAATCCTGCAACCACTCCTGACATATAGACTATAATTAGAGAGTGGAAACATTATGGCAGCACCTGGCAAAATAGCTCCTGAGAAGTAAGCAGCACAGAGTTAAACGGAGCTTACTCCCAGGTGGTTGCATAAAGGTTTGCAGCCTCAAAAGGCACCTTTAGGAAAGCCCCATCTGTTGGCAAACAAAATTGCTCATAACCTTTGACTAAGGCCTCTGCAGAAGGGGGCAGCTTGCCCTTCCATCCAGGGAGGGCATTCAATGATATATGGTGAGTCATTGATAGAAAATGTGATTGAGGACCTTACGGTTTCCTCTCTTTCCCTACCCACGTCCTTTTTAACCAGGAAAGTAGACAGAACTTTTTTTGTGTAGTTGGCTCTCACACCTGTAGGAGGAGCCTTTGCTTGTTCAACTGGTCTGATCACACACCGGACCAGCTCTGATTCCCCCACCACAGGGGTGAGCAAAGTCCAGGAAACTTTCAGCCCATGAATGTGCTCTTTAAAAGCGATCTTTAGCCTCTAGTTTCTGGCACAGATTCCTGCGCGCCACCCAGGAGTAGAATCCAGGTTTCACTTTCTTTGCCTGCACAGCAAAGGCCTCTCTTGTGCTTCTCCTTCACTGTAAAGACTGCCATTTGCCGAACTCCCTTTCCTCCATCTCACACCTGGGTACACACACCTTCCTTCATTAAGGACAGATCAGCTGACAGAAGAGAGATGCGAACTTTTACAGAGGTTCCCTCACAGGTCGATTCTAACCGACCGCTTGGGCTGCCACCCTACAGCTTTCCACCTCCGTCCTCCTCACAATTTAATCTCCCCCATTTTATCTGGGATTGCACGCTCCCGGGAGCCAGGGACCCCTTTTCCCCCTGTAAGGCGCTGGTGGTGCCGCGTCTCTAACCCCACAGTAACACACCGGGCGCTAGGCAATAAAACCATGGAGTCCTCTAGTCCCGTCCCCCCCCCCACCCCCCGCTGAAACCACTGGGCCTCACTTCTTCCGCGCGCCCCCCGCCCGCGGCCCCACCTTGTCAATCAAGTTGGCGAACTTGTTGTTGAGGGTCTTGATCTCCTCCTTCTCCTTGGTGCGCACTTGCTGGATGTTGGGGTCGATCTCCAGGTTGAGCGGCGCCAGCAGACTCTGGTTGACGCTGACGGCCGTGATGCCGCCGCCGCCCAAGGACGAGCTGCTTCGGAAGCCCCCGCCGCCGCCGCCGCCGAAGCGGCTTCCCCCGTAGCTGGAGGAGGCATAGGAGGTGCTGACTCGCGAGGCGCCGACGGGGCCCGCCGTGTAGGAGCGGCTGCTGAAGGAGCGCGCGGGGCCGCCGGAGGAGCTGCGGAAGGACGAGGTGGACGTGGTGGTGGTCCTCTTCATGGTGGCGCCTGCGGGGTCGAGCGGAGCGGGAGGAAGGCGGTTCGGGCGGCGGGCGGGCGCGCACCTCCTTATAAGCGCTGCGGGGCGAGGGGGCGGGCGCGGTCCTGGCCGAGCGCGGACTCGCCGCACCTGAGTGGCTTTTTCGAAAGCAAAGGGGCGGAGCCCGGGCCTGCCTCGCCACGGCGGGGGCGGGGGGGGGCGCACCTGTTTTAACCCTTCTCTCGCTGGAGGGTAACCCCGAGCAGAAAAGAGAACCCTCTGCCCCCGCTCGAGGCTTCTCTGCGGCCGAGACGCCCAAAGAGGGCAGCAGTTGCCCAAGTTTGTCCAGGGGACCCTCCCTTCTCGTTCTTGGGGAATGGCACAAAAAGGGCCTCTGCAGCTGGAGCTCTTTAACGCGGCTTTCCCCGGACATTTCGACACCTGGGAGGAACGTTTCCAGGTGTGGCCCCGCTCTGTTAAGTGGAGACCGGGGGTGTATGTCTGCGCGGACTTGTAAATGGGAGCAAGGCAAGGCAGTGAATATTCAACCTCCACTGGGAAGTAAAATAACAACTTAAAAGGAATAAGCTCCTGAACAGCAAAGCAAAACACCTGTTCAAGATAAAAAAGGTATATCTTGCCGGTGTTAATAGCCATACAAGTACAAAAGATCCCCCCCCCCCCATAAAGACCATATTAGAAGGAAGGAAGACAATTTTAGTTAAAGCTTTGATATTTGTCTCTGCTTTTGTCCTGGTTTTCTCCCATTCTTGTTCTTCATGGAAATAACTCCTTGTAATCACCATACTTTCTGTATTCCAATAAAGTTGACGTTTATAATAATACCCCAAAAAATGACTGAGGGGACAAACAATTTCAGATTGCCAGCTACTGCCTTTAAAGAGCAAATTAGGGGCTAAAACAGATATGAGGTGGGATTTCTGTATGCAGATCTTCCCTTGTTAATTCTTCAAATTTATTTCAGCAGAGACGGGCTTGTCTTTTGTGCTACAAACTGATGGTCCAGAAAGTTCTTTGATGTGCAAATCTAGCTGGTAATTACTGTATTTTTTGCACCATAACACTCACTTTTTCCCTCCTAAAAAGTAAGGGGAAAGGTCTGTGCGTGCTATGGAGAGAATGCCTACGGGTGGCATGCCGACAGATTTTCCTCCTCTAAAAACTACATGCGTGTTATGGTCGAGTGCGTGTTATAGAGCGAAAAATACGGTATCTGCTCTGACAAATGTACCTTGTAAGAGCATAGGCAGCATTGCAGATTTACAACACAATCCTTTGCAGATTTACCTGTAAGCAGCATTTGCTTTTTGTAAAAACTGAGGTGCTGATACTAATATTTTGATAAACATGCTGAGGGTGCCAGTACAAAATGGCTGCCATTGACAACACAAACACAGATGCCAGAGGATGGCTGAGTGCCCCCTGCCCCCTTAAGCAACCAGAGATTGTGGCAAACATGGGCTTAGAAACACTGCAGAGCCTCAGTCCCTTTCCGCAGTGGTCACAAGGCATTTGGGCATCTGAGGCAGACCCCCAAACAGCAACCCGCTTCCTGCCAGGGAAGAAAGACCAACCTTGGGATCTGCTGCCCCTGTGGCTCCTGCCACCTGAGGCTGAGGCAGTTGCCTCACATTGCCTCATGAGTGGGCCAGCCCTGCCAGGGATCACTGTAAAGGGCTGAAGGAATCCGACGCCTCCCTTCCCTGCTGAAGTCACGGACGGGAGAATTCCCCCTGCAGATTGCATGGGGTCCCCAGGTTGCATGGGAAACCCACTTCACAGAGCAGTCATGAGGATGACTGAGATCACGGTTGCATACACACCACCCACTTAGAGCACATGACTTCCCTTAAAGACTCCTGGGAATTGTAGTTTGCTAAGGGTGCTGGAGGCTGTAGCTCTGTGGGGGGTAAACTACTGTTCTAAGGATTCTTTGGCAGGGAGAGTCATGGACTTTAATTATGCTGTAAATGCATGGCATGTACAGTATACAGTGGTACCTCGGGTTAAGTACGCTTCAGGTTACAGACTCCGTGAACCCAGAAATAGTACCTCGGGTTAAGAACTTTGCTTCAGGGTGAGAACAGAAATCGTGCAGCAGCAGCGCAGTGGCAGTGGGAGGCTAAAGTGGTGCTTCAGGTTAAGAACAGTTTCAGGTTAAGAAAGTGATCATGTAGCACATTTGATTCTTACAGCTGAAAGCACTGTACAAATGCTAAAGATTCTTATTTATGGCACAAATTTATAGTTCCTATCAGTGGAGCCATCAGGGCAAGATTTGGGGGGCAGAGACCCAGCAGAGTGAGCAGGGAGTGGGCCAGCTCACCACATTTTGATGTAACACATTACTAGCTAAAGAGCACCCTCCTCCAGTATGGGTTTCAAATCCCAGGCATCTCCAGATAAGTCTGCGATAGATTCCCTCTCTGGAGCCCTGGAGAAATGCTGGCAGTCAGTACTGAGCTAGGTGGAAAAGTGGTCAGACTCACCATGGGGCAACTTTGCATCTTACCTAAACTACTAAGTCCAGAGTCTGAAAGGTTCTAACACGGTGTTTCTGTAACTGTACACTGAGCATCACTAGTGCGCATCAGAGCCACAGTCCACCGCCAGCTTTGGTGGGCAGATGTTAACAGCAGCAGCAGCTCCCCATAAGTATAGGGCAAGTACACATGTGGGAGCGTGGGTGCTGTCTGCCGGCTAACACCCCCCCCCAGCTGCCCCTGAATGGGGTTTGAGTGCAGTGCTTTTTGGATTCCTAGCAGCTATGCAAGATGGCGCAGTCTCATAGTTTCAATTGTTCTGTGCAAATATTACTTCTTTTTTCCAATTTTTTAATTAATTTTCAAAAAAAACCCCAAACAAACAAACAAACAAACATACCAGTACATACATCCTGTTTGTAATTAAACCAAACTTGGTAACATTGTTAAGTGACTTCCTCAAATCCCCCTGATTGAATTTCATTATATATCATTTTAACGGTTTTCCCAAATCTGTCTTCTCAAAGAAAAGTTATCTTTGTCACTTAACATCTTTCATTCCCTCTATCTGGCTTAAGACATCTTAATTCCTATCCTTACATTTTTAAATCCTAGGCCGATCTTGTATTTGCGAGCTTTTCCAATTAGGTTATCTTAACATATTTAGCTAAATAGTCTTTAAATGTTATCCATTCTTCCTGGTACTCCTCCTCCTTCTGGTCGCGGACTCTTTCAGTCAGGTCGGCCAGCTCCAAAAAGTCCATCATCTTCATCTGCCACTCTTCCACTATTGGTACTTATTGTGTTTTCCATTTCTTTGCTATCAAAATTCTAGCAGCAGTTGTGGCATACAAAAATAATTTAACATCTTTCTTGGGAAATTCCAAACCTGTTATTCCAAGAAGAAAGGCCTCTGGTTTCTTAATAAATGTATATTTCAACATTTTTTTCAGTTCATTATAAATGTTCTCCCAGAAGTCTTTCACCTTGGGGCCAGCCCACCACATATGATAAAAAGTACCCTCTTTTTCTTTACATTTCCAACATAAATTATCAGTGGTGTAGCGTGGGGGGTGCAGGGGGGGCAGCCACACCGGGCGCAACATCTGGGGGTTAGGGTTTGGGGGCGCAAATCCACGGGTTAGGGGGCGCAAATTACTTGCCTTGCCCCGGGTGCTGACAACCCACACTACGCCACTGTAAATTATCACTGTTGTGGTATACCTTTGCTAATTTTACAGGAGTCAAATACCATCTATACAGCATTTTCATTATATTTTCCTTTAACATCATACATGCAGTGAACTTGGCCCCTTTCTTTGTGCAAATATTACTTCTGCCTTCACCATCAGTTTTTAAACTTACCTAGCAAGTGCTAGAGGAAGTACAGAGGAAGGAAGAGGCCCATGTTATTTGGGCTCTGTGTATAATTATTATTATTATTGCTCTTAAAATTCATATACCACTCTTCATCTGTAGATCTCAGGACAGTTCATAACATAAAAATACAAGATAAAAACACATACATAATAAAAACAATAACAAAACAATCCACAAACCCATTAGAGGCTACAAATGCTAATGGTCTGTTTATCTGGTGGCAGCAGGAGGAGGTGAAGCAGTGGCTGAGGCTGGTTACCTCCAGGCATCACTCCTGGTATGCCTTTTAAATGCAAGCAGTTAACCAGCTGTGTTTGGATCCCTTGTTCTGGAAACCATTTCCTCCAAAACCAGACAAGAAAGCTAATCTGAAAGGAGTAATCTGTTACTTTAAACACATGTAGGAGCCTTGGAATGAAAGGGGATTTTTGCAAATGACCAACAACTAGCCCATTAAGGCATCTAAATATCTAGTTCTCTTTAACTCACTGATCTGTGCTGTTTGCATGCAGTCATCTCTCTTGGTATCCCAAGGGTATAAGCTAAACAAGGAGCTCCAGTCCCTCAACCCTGAAACTGCATCAGATGCTCTACCTTGAGCAATGTTAAGCAACAAAATGCAAAGTGATATCTAATATGGTCTTTAGCCAAATGGCATGCAGATAAGTCCTGCTATGATTTGTCCTTTTTCAATGTGTTGTTCTTGGGGTATACTTGTTCTTTTTAGGGAGACTTGTTTTGTTTTACTTGATGAACTGGGATGCTCCCTATGAGGTTTTGGGAATCAGCTTTGACTCTGTTGGTAGGTGAGGGATAGGGGTAGGGCATTTGCATTGCTTCAGGTGAAAGATGGGGAGGAAATGGTTGGTCTTTTTGTTTTTTCAGCTGTAGGATTTGCTCATGATTTGGGGTTGCTGGCTGTTTTGAGTATTTTGCTGAAGAGAGAATAGAGTGGAGGGGGTGAAGTGCTGTGTGCAATGAGAGTGTGATTCTTGAATGAGTGGGTATGACCATATATTACTTGAATTCCTGGTTTCTGTTATTGCATATAATAACAGATGTGCTTGTATATAACAGTCATGTGATGTACATAATGTTGCAAACCACCCCAGTCTCCAAGCAGGGCAAGATTCCAGGGGTTCCAGGGTCCGTGTTTCGGAATGAGGCACAGCAGAGACTTTGGTGTTTTTATGATATATGGTTTATTTGCACATATATACAACCTGAGCCTATGATGGAGGTGTTCACAGCATCAAAACCCCAAGAGGGTCCTGCTTATCCCATAGCCAAAGCCTTGGATTCCAGCAGAAGGGAAGCATGGCGCTCTCTTTGCCTTTCCAGCCTCCCATCCAGCTTCCAGCTCACATAAGTCTCCTTGTTGGCCTTTTGTCTTTCCAGCTAACAGACAGCTGAGGGAGGGAGGCACAGAGCCGCTCCCTTTGTCGCCTTAAGGACATCAACCTCAGTCTGCTCTCAGCCAGCCAGCCTGCCTGCATTCATATTTACAACCAGTCCAAGAGGCAGCTTTGCCTGTCATTGGCTCTGACACCACCTACTGTTGGTCTCCCTGCCTTCTGCCCTATCAGCCCCAGCATCAGGTACCAGCCACTTCTGCACCTGAACCACTGATCTGCCTTGTGGCAGAAAATTCCCAAAGTGAGGAATGAGGTTCCCTTAGGACACCCCTCCCTCCTCAGGTTCCCCATTTAAAACAACAGTGATGAAGAAAAAGTAAATGGGGTGGGCCTACCACTGGGGGTTCTGCCACTCCACCTTCACTCCTTTGCTGTTTCCTGCCACGCCCAGAACCCTTTGCTATTGGGAACTTGAGCACAGAAAATAGGAATGTGCTTATCTCTTGCCATGACTAGGAAAAGTCTCTGCAAACAGCAAGAAAGATTGTGAGTCCTATGCAGGCTCAGTGTGGGAAAGAATGCAACACACACGCAAAGCTGGGTGCAAAAATGTCTTGTGTCCACACAAACAACAGCTCACTCTGCAAACATTGATGGTTGCAAAGGCTCTAATTGCAACACCTGGGAACAAGGGGTATGTTCTGTTACTGGGGTGGAGGGCTGTTTTCCCCTGTACTCAGATTATTGCATGACAATTAAATGTTTCCTTCTTGCATGTTTGCTATATTAATGCTGCATGCACACTATACCTTAAATTAAAAGCACATTCAAAACCCATTTCTCCCCCTCAAAGACTGTAGTCTTTTAAGGGATGCTGGGAACTGTAACTCTGTGAGGGGTAAACTATGGTGCCCAGAATTCTCTGCAGGGATAAATAGCTTTGAACACCACTTTAGAGGTATAATATATAGTACGCAGACATGGTCTTCAGCCTCAAGCACCGTTGCAGAGATGTGTCTACCATTTTTATAGCATAGTTGCATCTCAACTGGCCACTGTCTTAAAGAGCAGCTGGAGGTGAAGAGCACAGGTGGGAAACCTTTTTCCAGCCAGAGACCACTTGGCCAACCCTCATGCCAGTAGAAGGCATGATCAAGTCAAACCATGACACACACTGGTAGACCCTCTGTGCCCAGAATTTTTGAGAGAAACAATGTGCTTTGCAAAGTTATAGTGTGTACACAGCCTAGAAGCTTCCCCAGACTCCAGGGGGTGGGTTCTCTAAGACAGGGGTGAGAGACCTCTAGAATATGGGCATAATCTGACCCACCAGACCCCTGAATTTGGCCCTGCCTCTCTTCCTAATGGGAGTGTGTGTGTAAGCCCCGCGTGTGTGGCCCATACTACTCCCCCCCCCCAATAAGGAATTAGGCTTTGTGGGGAAGAAGGAATGCTCCCCATCCTTGCTTTAGGGTTTGCCCAGGTAAAATGGGCTTGGGGTGGTGGTAGTTCAGTAGATATGGAAGCCCAAAGGCAGCAACTGACTGTTCTGTTCTTTTAATGACTGCTCTGTTCTTTTTAAGGCTCAACCCCTTAGGTTTTGGTGGGAGAAGATATGATGATTTCAGGGCCAAATTCATCTGGTTACTATGTGAAAATCCATTTGGGCTTGACTCTGAGCAAGATGCTGGGCTCCAGAGGATGCACATACACACAGGTGGGAACAATGCACACAGAAGTGGAGTCTTGTGGTTTGGTTTCTTTGCAGCACTGCCCAACGTGGAAGAAATTAGCTGTTTATAACCAAGCAAACGGTGGCCTGGCTCTTCCAGCTGCTGCACCATGAACAGCCTATGAAGTTGCAGCTGCTGCTGCATATGCAGTTCCTTCCAACAGGGGCATCTTTGTATCCACACAGATGGTTTCACCAAAGTGCTGGATGTTGGTGGAACTTCTTCAGCACTGCTTGATGTTGGCCAACCATTGCGTAACTGCCTTGAGTAAAATGTCCAGGAAGGAAGGAGGGAAAATAAAATATGTGCTGAGCAAGACCATGACAACATTTCAGAGCTTTGAAGGTTGCTAAAATGGTGAATCATAAAATGGTGAAGATATGTCCACTGAGCCAGATTTATTGTGAGTTGTGTCCTTGGGCAGGTCCAAGCAAGAGGTTCTGACAGACTAGATCTGCATTCCTGCCTGCCACAAGCTTTCTGGAAGTTGAGATCAAAACATGCCACATTATGTATCTGCCCCTTATCAGCTGTGTTGTGTGAATCAGAGGGGTCCTGTAAAGTCTGGGGTGACGAAAAAAAGATCCTGGGATTTATTCACTCCAGCTGTTTTTGCAGGATATGTCCCCAGAAAAGCTGCTGCAATTTCATTGCAAACCTACTATAGTGTCAATGCTGCACTTTTGGTCTTTAATGTGGCAGGTCCTTTTTTAAGGGGGACTCGCTTCCCCATGGTATTCTGTGTCGGGTGAGGAACGTCTGCAGGCCTGCAGGCCTCCTGCCTGGTCCTTGAGCCTCTCCTCTTCTTGCCAGACCACACCCCTCAACAGCCTTGCTTTGCATACTCTTTGCATACTTTTTCCTGACTGGAATGTCTCATAAACACAAAAAAATACTTTATACTATTGTCTTAAGTTGTACAACCAATATAACTAATATAACCAATTAAAAAAATTAATAAGGAGAAAAGATTGTTACAAAAGCTAGAACATAACCAACTGGACAAAACCAGAAACTAAACTACCAAGAGGCATCTATGTGCAGACCCCACACAAAATGCAGAGATTTAAATTAATAAAAAGAGAAAACCTTTCAAAACTCCGCTTACTGGAGTCCACCCTAGGGATTTCCCTTTGATGCCTGAACTATTTGCATAAGCAATAAATCCTCACCAGTTTCTCGCAAAGGTATCTTTGTGCTCATTTCCTCTAGTAACTCTTAGTTGGCGTGTAACTTTCTCTGCTAGGGATGCCTGCCAAACCCTTTTATTCTATGCTGTTAAATTAGCTCCTTAAAATTCCTCCAAAAGTGGCAATAGATACATGTGCAGCAGGATATCAATACGTATCCTATCAGGGGTTTATCTGCCAGGTCCATGTTATCATCTGTAAACATATTTAATAGCACAAGCTAGCTAGTTTTCTTGAACTCTGACAATACCTTTTGCTTGCCAGGATGGAGAATGGAGAGGTGTGTGTGAACATGTGTAGAAGCCAGCTTGCCACAGAAAGACAAATTCGACCCACTTGTGGCTCCCAGGATATTGCCCAGAAGGGAGTGTGACCCTCAGGCTGGAAACTGTTCCTCACACTTGTTCTGTGCAGAATGCAAAAGCAGCAGGACTGGCCCAAGACATTTTGCTGTCTGAATCAAAGGGTAGGGTGGCTTGTGCCACCCTATGCCACCTGCCAAAGCTGCCTGTACTGGTAGCTGAATCTCCCTTCAACACTGGCACTGTGCCTAGGGGGCCTCTTCCACTGACCCTGAGGGCATCTGGCTGGCGTAGAGGTTGCAAGACTGGTAGCATGCCTGCCAAGTGCCCTGTTTTAAGCGGGACGTCTCCACTTTCTTTGAAGGCACCCTGAGCTCTGCCTTTGTCTCTGGGCACCCGATTTTGCACAGCCTGCAGAGGGGGGGGGGGTCACAGAATCAGTTCCTGGAGCAGCAGCGGCATTGGTGCCTACCAAGATGGCACCCTTTCTCTTTCCTACATCAGCCCCCAGGAGAGGGGTCTGTGTTCATGTGCAAAGTGGAGGAGCCTCAGCTGCCAATGGCCCGACACAGCTTCCTCCACAAACTACTTGGTGTTAAACTCCGTAAGTAGCTCTCACCTGGGGTGGAGGAAGTGGCTTCCTTCTGCCACAACAAGTGCGGCAGCAGCGTGCGTGCGAGTGGGCCAAGGCGGCCTGGGCAGGCAGGGGGGAGTGGTGGACCATGGCAGCAGCATGGTGTGGGGTGTTGTGGGGAAAGATGTCCCGGAATTTGGTCTGAAAAAGTTGGAGGGAGGCATGCACAGCTCTGCACCCCTCAGCACCTGCCACCTGAGGTTGCTGCCTCACGCTCTGAAACAGGAGGGTCAGCCCTGAAGAGCAGATATAACCAGGAGCCCTGTCCATTTCCAGGTCTGCTAGCTGAGGAAGGCTCCAGAGGGCTCCCTGAAGCAGCAATCTGAACCTACTTCCAAGCTGGCAGGTTTTCCATGTGAAAGAATAAAGTGGGAGATATGGTGTCTGGATAGGGAGCCCTCTGTATTGCCATGATTTTGTGGGAGGGATGCAAGCACATGGCAGAACCTGGGGCACCTGTTTCTTTGTGGAGGGGGTCCCTGCTATCTCCAGGCAGGACTGGGAAAGGCTTCCCATTTGAAAACCTGGAGAGCTGTTTGGCAGCCAGTGGAGACCAGCCATTTGGACCACAACTCCCATCAGCCCTCGCCACCAGTGGCAGATGGTGAGGGGCGGTGGAAATTGTAGCCCAACAATATCCAAGGCACTAGGCTGGAGAAGCTGGATGCAGAAAATATTTGACTAGCTGGACACAAGTCTTTTCCTATGTTCCTAAGAAAAGAAAGTATTTTAGGCATCGGAATGTGAATTGGCACGTACCCCTAGCGTCTGCAAAGTGACAATGAGAAAGGGAGTACAGCAAGAAAGTCAATGTGACATTCATGCCAAGCCAACAGCAGCGGGTTCATGAAAAGAAACAAACAAAGCAGGTTTCAAGGGTTAGGAGGTCTTTGGTTGGTGGTGGGGGGAAACGACTTGTCTGTTCCACCACAATTTAGATATCAGAATTAGCTGTTGATCCAGCACAGGTTGAAAGAATCTGCTTTTAATGCCAGAACTCAGCTGAGTGTCCACATTATGTTCCTTGCCCAGATTGATTTTGAACATTTTTTTAAAAAGTTCTGTTCTTAATTATTATTTTTTTACAATTGTTCATGTTTGGTAGAGATTGTGACTTTGAGATACGCCAGCAGAAATGTACATTTAACACAGGGCTGGGGAACCTGTGCCCCTCCAGAGGTAGCTGGACTCCAGCTCCCATCATTCCTGATCATGGCCATGCCGGCTGGGTCTGACAGGAGTTGGGTCTGACAGCAGCAGGAGAGCCACAAGCTCCCCAGCCTTGATCTATGTGCTTCACATGCAGAAAGTTCAGGTAAAATGGAGAATGTCGCTGTGTCCGGAACCCTAGGGATGG
Organism: Podarcis liolepis; assembly: GCF_965112155.1. NCBI lineage: Eukaryota > Metazoa > Chordata > Lepidosauria > Squamata > Lacertidae > Podarcis > Podarcis liolepis. The sequence continues at coordinate 2,844,491 of NC_139555.1, forward strand.
AGACAGTTCTGACCGAGATGGAACAATTGTCTGACTTGGCATAAGGTAGCATTCTATAGTCCTAGGAAATGCAAATATAAACAACATTCGAACATAAGGGGAGCCCTGCTGGATGAGGCCCAAGGCTCATCTGGTTTAGCACCCTGTTCTCACAGTTGGCCGCTCAGACGCCTCTATGAAGCCTGCAAGCAAGACCCTTCACCTCCTACACCAGGGGTCTGCAACCTTTAAGACAAAAAGAGCCACTTGGACTCGTTTCCAAAGGAAAAAAACACCTGGGAGCCGCAAAACCATTGCGACATTTAAAACAAATATATCTCCGGAGCCGCGATCTGACAGCGGGCGGGAAGGTGACGTCGGGATGGTGCGTGACTAACGCACGCTCCGCCCCCATGCGACGTCACAGCCAGTACAGCGCCCGCCACAGTGGGGAGTGTCGGGGCGCACAATGCGCCTCCTCCCCTCACTAGTATCCACCCCGGAGCCGCGGCAAAGGTGTAAAAGAGCCACATGCGGCTCCGGAGCCGCGGGTTGCAGACCCCTGTCCTACACCAACCATTTTTTCCCTACAACTCACCCCCCCTCCCCACCATGAGCCATTCTCACTACCTCCCACCTAGGTCTAAAATGGTCTGCAGATTGAGGACCCACCCAGGCCCACTGACTCTCCCTGAATATACTCCTGCCTCTGCATTTCCCTTACAAGGGAAACTCAGGACTGGAAGCTCCCAAAGTTTAGCGCAGTCCTGAGAAAGGCGTTATTTCACCTATATTCTGTCAGTGTGATCTGTCTGTAGAATTAGAAGAGCTTGCAGGAGGATCACACCCAAGACAAAACGCACACACTAGTGGTGATTGGGACATGTTTTGCAAGTCATGGGCCTGTGCAATGGGGGAGGCCCCTTCTGGCTTAATCTTCATGGATCCCAGGACCCAGATACCAAGTGTGGGGGGAGGCTTGGAAATGCAGACATGTTGGAGTCTGTCTATTGTCAGGCATCCACCTATGCCTAGTGCGGGAGGTTTCCAAGGGGTTAAGGACCTGAGTGAGGGAAAAATGCACCTCAACCTGTGTGCCCCTCTGCATTCCTGAGTTGTGAAGCAACTGCCTTGCTGCCCTGTACCATGAAGTTTTTGCTTTGCTTCCCACGCCTCATTTACTTTGAAAGCAGCAGCAAAACACTTGGCTGTACCAAATTCTGCTTGCTCTCAACCAAGTGTGCAATTTGTCACTTCTGTGTCAGAACTGACAGCAGTGCTTAACTCCTAAGCACGCAAATTATGTTAGCAGAAAGATCCTAAAATCTAATACGTTAGCTTGGAAGGCTGCAGAGCAAAAGGGAGATCTGCCAAGAGCAAATAGGTTGCAACACCACACAGACCCTTTCGAAAGGAGCCACTGCCATTACACCCCTCAGATTTTCAGCTCCAGAGTTGAACTACCTTTGAGTGAAAGGAGGGTGGATTGGGGCCTACAAGTACCATGTTCAAATTTCACTTGCCTTGGGCCAATTACCTGATTGGTAGTTAATGCTCCAGCACCAGGTCACCAAACAACCACAACGCATGTGCACCTGTGGCCTGCGGGGGTTAAAACTCCACATTAAAACTTTCTGTTGTGCCCCATGTGAACTAATGAGAGGGGATGCCTTTATTTATTGATAACCACATTTCTCTCTTATCCTTCCTCCTAAAAGAGGCCAGGGTAGCACAGGTAGCAAAATCTCTTGGACTAAAACATATTTTAGGGAGTCGAGATTTAGAGGATTCCCTTATCCCTTCAGGTTCTAGGATTCCATTGCGGAATCTAAAGCCCTGAGTATGGTTGATAGAAGGTTACCATTTCAGCACCTTCCCTCTCCGCAAACACATGAAGACACTATTTGCTGTTTGTTCGCTCTTATCCACTAGCAAAAAGGGGAACTTGATGCCACTAGGAAAAAGAAGAAGTAGAAGGAAAGGAACTGCAGTCAAATTGAAATCCACAAGGCCATAAATTAGGTAATGTGTCGTTGTTCTGGCAGGAATCTTTCTGATTAGTCCAGATCAATATTTAAAATGCATCATGCACCACCATACACAACAAGTACAGTATATTCATAAATTCAATTCATCAAACACACACACACACACACACACACACACACACACACACACATTACACTACACTACACTACACTACACTACACTACACTACACTACACTACACTACACTACACTACACTGCATGCACGTAGCAAATAAACAGCCACGCGTATCTTTAAAGCACATGGCCTCCCTCTCCCCCAGGAGCTTGGGAACTGTAATTTACCTCTCACAGAGCTACAATTCCCAGTTCCCTTAGCAAACTTTGGTTCCCAGGATTCTTGCGGGGGTGGGGACTGTGCCTTTCAAATGTATGTTGTTGATGTGACCCAAAGTCACTCTAGATCGGTATGCATAGCAGAGCTCTTCCCCCTGGCTTAGCCTCCTATTAGACTGACTCTGGATACATGACTCCCAACACAAATCTAATTCACAGGACATGGCTCCTGGGCCCAGCACCCCACTTTGGATAGCTTTGTGTCTTCTGCAGCATGGGAGACACTCATGTGGTCCAATCCAATATGACTGTGTGTTGCATGGGAAGGATGTAAGCACATTGGAGGGGGGCAGATGGGCAGGGAGCCAATTTGTGAATAGTTGAATTTGTATAGCTATCTGGTAACATCCGTTCTCCAGGTGGCTCACAAAACAAATCTAAAACCTAGCAGTGCAATTAAAACCCAATTAGAATGGGAAAGACCCAATGCCTATGTAGTAAAATAATTTAAAAGCAGCCTCACAGTCCTTTTGGGAAGCCACTGCCCCTTCCCACTATGGGTGTCAGGAGAAATTAATCCCTAGATCTGAACCATTTTTAACTCTATGCTATTCCTGTCCCACATTCAGTTTTAAGGTGTTGCCCGCAGGACTCTTTGTAGATTTGGTTGTAGCAATGGACTTAACACGGTTACCCCTCTGGAATTATGGAGCCAGGTCAGTAACACTTATAACTAAAGCAACCACAATGCAGAGCTTATGTGATCCATTTTTCCCTTGTAAAACTGAGCAACTGTGCTCAGGGAAGGAGCCAGAGATTGAACGAATGGGGTAATTAAGCTTTTGTGCCACAATAGTTCTCTGGACAAAAGAACCTGGATTGTACCCAGCCTGTCAAGGTCCATGACTTGACTGGCTGTGCAGTGCAAGCAGCAGCCTCATTTGCTGGGAGTGAAAGACCTTCCCAAATCATTAGCTGGATGTGCAAAGCTAAGCCTGAAAAAAATGCTAAAATAGTCTAGCCCAGTGTTTCCCAACCACTGTTCCGCGGCACACTAGTGTGCCGCGAGATGTTGCCTGGTGTGCCGCGGGAAAAATTAAAAAATTCGAAAGATTTTTTTTTTAAGTCAAATTTTTGATTGGGGCGCCGTCACTAGATGACCCCTGGGGTTCCCTCCCTCCCTCCCGCTCTGCGCCTCCCTCCTCCTCCGGGGAGGCCCTTCCTGGCTCTCGGCCAAGGCTTGGCGGCTGCCACTCACTCACTCGCTCGCCCACCCGTCCCTCCATCCCTGCACCCGGCCTCTCCCCCTCTGTCCCCGGCGCGGGGGCTGCCGGGATCTGTAGTCCCCTCGCCCTTGGGCTCCGCGCCCGCGCGGGGTGCGCAAACTACGTTTCCCAGCGTGGCCTGGCGGGCCGGGCGTTTTGTTTGAAGCGCTCTTCTCCCGGTCATGGAATGAGCGCGGCGGCGGCTGGGCGGGCAGGGGCTCTTCCGCGCAGACCCCACGCAGCCTGCCTGCGCCCCCGCGGAGATCGGGCGGCAGGATGGAGCCCGGGGATCCCTGCGGAGGTGGAGCGGCGGAGGCGGAGGCTGCCCCCCAGGTAGGGCTGCGTCGGGGTTTTTTTTATTTTTGCAATGCTGCATCCGCGCCGGAGGGGACGCATCGGACCGCGGGGAGACCCCTTGGCGGGCGTGCAAGGCAATGCATGCGTGCAGGCGTTGCATGGAGTGCAGTGCAATGCAATGGCAACGCGGCGCCCTGCATGCATGCATGCAACTTCCACCGCGCTCCGGACTTGGCAGGTGAACGGGGGGTCCCCAGTGGGCGGCAGAGAGAGCCGGGAGGGCGAAGGGGAGCCGGGGGGGAGCAGCGCTGCTCCCCGAGCCGAGCCCGGGGGGAAACTTCAGCGTCGTTGCGCCGGGTGTTGGAAGCGGAGGCTGGCGGGGGCCCCTCACCTGCAAAACCTGGTCGCCTCTCATATATTTCGTGCATTGCATTCATCTCCCGCTTTCTCCTCCAAGGAGCTCCCGGGGGCGCGCGTGGTTCTCCCCGTGTTATCCTCGCAACAACAGCCCTGCGAGGTGGGTCAGGCGAGTGGCCCAAGGGAACACCCAGGGATTCTCCTGGCCAGGTGGGGTGATTTGAACCCTGCTCTCTGCCCGGTCTTTGTCCTCATTTAGCCCCCACATGTGCATGACTGTGCATGACTGAGGTTTTCCCCCCTCGTCTTGGCTATGGTGTGAGTCTGTGCTGTTAATTAATGGGGTTCTGCCTTCGGAGAAGATGAGCCAGCCCTCAAGGAGGTGATTATGTAATTTGCTAGCAATTCATATCCCTCCCGGCGTGACGCTGCGCGCTGACGTCACGGGGCTGTAATGGTGGTGTGCCTCGAGATTTTTTTCATGAAACAAGTGTGCCTTTGCCCAAAAAAGGTTGGGAAACACTGGTCTAGCCTGCACTGTGATTGTAAAGAGAGGTTGGAGAAACTACTGTACAAGAATAGAAGGAAATATGTCCTGGGTGGGTATTATCAATAAAGCTGGAATATCTCCAATGTCTCCTGAGAGTATAAACACAACCAATAATCATAGTGGTGATTTCTAATAATACTCCTAAGTACCACAATGCAGTTTTCATGTACAAAGGTATATACACATTAGAAAGCTACATATGGACAGCCTGTTATCATGTCTGGCGTTAAAGTGGGCCTTTGGCCACTGACTTGGATTTCGCAAAGATCTAAATGAAAAAATAGGATCATGCATTTAAAGAACTCATTTATATCACTTTAACAGGCATGGCTTCCCCAAAAGAATCATGGGAACTGTAGTTCATTAAGGATGCTGGGAATTGTAGCTTGAAGAGGTGGGCTCTCTGGAGAACTCTCAGCGCCCTTTTAAGGCTGCTTCAGATGTATAGTGTGGGTGTGAATTAGATTTCCATACAGAGATTTCCCTCTCCACAAGTGCAGAAAGGTGCAAGGGACTTCCGGGTTGGCGCCATCGCCGAATGGCGGACTCCCTCCGAGCTCCGGAGGGAGTCTGCTCGGCAGGGGCTGGGTCCTACCGCGCCGGTGACGCGGGGACCCTTAAAAACCACGGGCACGGAGCCCGTGGACATGGGGACTCGGCTGGTACCATCAGCGCCCTCCCGACTCGTGAAGGAGCCTTTTTAAAGGCTACGGATCGGGTGCCGGGGAGTGGCGTGGTACTGTGAGTCTATCGCTTCCCCTGCCGAGTGCAGCCGCATGCCATTCGTCGGAGAGCGCTGGCTTCTTCCATTTGAAATTCGGACATTTAACAACAACCCGTGAGTAATTGGGTAACCGGGCATAAAAGGAGAAAAAAAGGAATTTTTTTTCGGATTCGGCACGAGTGGGGGGGATCTAAAAAGGAGGTCAGTCCCCTCCCTGATTGTAAACATGCTAAAACAAGGACTGAGAAACCAAGATTGATTCAGAAGTTTATTGCTGACAAAAAATATCAATTCCATGATGGGATATTACAAGAATTGTGCTGGAGGAGAAAAGTCGAGGGTGAGAGGGAAAAGGCAACCCCCTCCTGGGAACCGGGGCGATTCGGAGAACCTGGCGGAGAGAGATGGAGAGTTTGACAGCTGTCAAAGTAGCTGTCAAATCTTGAGAATACAAAGAGGACTTTGTTACAAGTATTTTGCTGGTTAATTTTGATACAATTGGATATAAATATGGATACAAAATGGCGGGGGGGAAAAGAAACAACAACTTAACTTTTGGATTAGAGGACACAAAGTTACTGCAACCCCCCTAGAGGGGCTTTGGGACATTACAAGTGGCGTATGTGGAAAACTACTCTGGGATGTGTATTGGTCTTAGCTCCTGGGAAAGTAGCAAAACTGAAATATTGTTTTGTCTACAGAGGTGACAACACAATAGAATCTTTCTATTGAAGTAAGGTAGGAACTGGACATAAGTTTTTGTTCCTGAATAACAAACCTCTGTAGAGATACTAGATTTCAGAATAAGAATGGTTTTGCAGCTGAACAAGACAGAAACCTGAGAAAGTAAGAAACAAAAGAGTAAAGGACCAACTACGCCACGGAAAGAACAATGGGAGGAGCAACAATGACCAAGGGAAATCAAAGGCCTCTATTAGACTGGATTTTTGAAATTAAACATTATCAAAACAAGCAAATTTAAAGAAAACCGGCAAGATGGATTGAGAAAAATTTGGCTGTGGACTTGAGACCTCCAGGCTGACAACATATAGACTGGTGGACATGGGGAATCCAAACCGGGGAAGGGAGGGGGAATTCTAGAATCCAAAGGCTATGTAACCAACTTTTGGAATCTTCTTCTATCTTCTATCTTTTATCTTTCTATATAACTTTGGTATTTTGATTTAACATGTTTTGGGGGAAAAGGGGGAATTCGTGGAAGAAAACGGGGTAGATCTTGGGGGGAAAATCTTTGTTCTATTTTGTTAAAGATGAGGAGTGATGTTAAGATTGTAATTTAAATTGGCTAATAGGTACAACATATTAGGTTTAAATTGGGAATGAGAACTTGTGGAACCAACGTAGGGAAAGGGGAATACAGTCGGGAGGGGAAGGGGGGAGTCCCAGAAAGAAGGCTATGAAAATAAGGGTTTAAAATTGGTCTTTCTTTTTCTTTCTTTTCTCTATCTTTTCTATTTTTTCTATTCTGTTATTATTGGAAATTTTAATAAATATGATTATAAAAAAAAAGAAAGGTGCAAGGCCTTTTGCATCCTGCCTCCTACTAGGACTCTGTGTGCACAGAGAACCATTTGGTAAGAAGCAAAGTTTTTAGTTGCAAATGAAGGACTGAATGTTGATCACAGACAGATCATAACTGGAGCAGGTTTACTCCATGAAAACCCCCACACACCTTTGCTCTAAATTTACCCCCAATGGCTGGAATCTGTGACTTACATAATTGGTGCAAATTTGCATATATCCTTTGACACAATATTTCTTCTGCTTGGCACTGGAAGGGGTAGGAAAGGAGTTACTGAAAACTCTGGTGTCCCCCCTTTGAAGTCATGCTGAACCCTCATTCTAAGATTTTCCAAGGGATTGCCTATAAAAGCTGGTCTTTGCACCCTTAATGGCTAAAAATGCGACTGTTATTTAAATGAAAACTGAGATTCTGACAATGCTCACTTCTCTGCTCACTGCGGTGACGGACTCTTACTCTTGGAATAAGTCACCCTTGAACATAATGAATGAAAACCTCTTTTGGGATCCTCCTTAGCTCTCCCTAATTCATGCCTCAAGGGGCGGGGGAGAAAGTTAAACCTTTGCTGACTTTTCCTAAGTCCTATCTCAAAAAGATTTTTTTTTTTGGCAGTTTGGTGCCTTTGTAGACGGCTTACATCTGTACTTCTGTAAATGAATTAGTCACCATTTTATTTGTCTGAATGGAATGAGTCCAGATAAGGTCTGTCTCACCACTTCCAAAGCCAAATTTCTTGCGAAAAGAATCAGTCTGTAATAAAGGCTTTAAAAGGTGACCCCTGCCACACCTGCAACTAAGAGCAAACTTACAGGAGGCCATCCAGAGGTGATTAATCTCTCAAGACTGTATTCAGAAGGTGGGAACCAGGGGGGTGAGAGGAAGAAAGATTGACCTCATAGCCACAAAGTTTGAGGCTGCCAATCCTATTCACACTTATATGTGAGTAAACCTCACTGAACACTTGGGTTTAGGAAACATATCTCAAAGCTAAATTAAAGCTTGCGGGAATTTTAACCTGTAGATCAACCGACTACAGCTTTAGTTGATTCATTGTCAAGGTTCAGTTTTAATCGTTGATGGCAAATTGTAAATTGGAGAGCTACATACTCAGCGCCCATTTTTTAAGGAATGTTTTTGTTTCAGATTTTATTTTCTTATTTATTAAGTTTCTAGACGGTCCTTCATCTGGGAATCCCAGATGAAACTCATAATGTTGAGATGAACAAAATGTTACAGTCTAGCAATGAGCCATAGCTTTCATTTATAACATTTTAAGCTTTGTTGGGTTTCATTCAATATCTCAAAAAGGGGCCTCTATTATGATGCTGGTAATGCAATAATTGATTGAAAGTGAACTGATTTTTTAAATCTCTGAAAATACAACCAGTGTCTTCTCAGAAGTAGGTCCTGCCAAGTTCAATGAAGTTTACTCCAAGGTAAGTGTAGGCAGCCAAGATGGAGAATAGGAACCAGCTAGCAGGTTGGATCCTGAGCTCTCCCGGGGCCATTTTGACAAGTGGGCAGGGCTGCCCCCTGTCAATCACCTGGTGTCACCATGATGTCAGGTGACACAACAAGTCTGACTTTGAGTTCCTAATTGGGGGGGGGGATCCTTTATAGAAACTGCTCAAGCTATGCTTTATATTGTCAAACTAGCACTTCAAAGGAAGAATCGAGAGCAGACTCTAAGTGTACTTCTGATTATTTGCAGAGTGACAGAAAACAGTGCCAAATTTGGGAAGCACATCTTTTTGATGCAAAGAATCAGGAGCACACATACAGTAGGCTTCTTCATTTTAGCCACAGCTTGAAATTCCAAGCCAAGTTTCCCATGCTGGACATCAGATACGACATCAGGCAAAGGAAAGGTGGGCACGATTTGCCCAAAACCCACTGACAATGAAATTGGGTTGGGTGGAATTGTCCATCACTTGGCATCCATACTCAGGTATGGTGTTTTGCATATGTGTTCATTGCACTGCAAAATACCATCAGAGGAGCCCTGCTGGATCTTGTTCTCACAGTGACCAATCAGATGCCCCTAGGGGAAGCTCGCAACCAGGAGCTGAGTACAACCACACTCTGCCCCACGTGGGATCCCCAGCCTCTGGCATTCAGAAGCACACTGCCTCTGACAGTGGAGGTTGAGCACAGCCATTGAATTCGCTTCAAGATGCTTCACAGGAAGCAATTCCTAATAAATGAAACAAACAAACAAAGAGCAAGAGGTTGCTTAGAATGGTAGGTTTGAAACTGCACATGACATGCAGACAGCGTTCTCAGGCACACCCTCCCGTTACAAAGAGCAACCGTGAGGTCCGACAGGCCTGGCCCATACTGACTGTGCCTTAAGAGAGGATTGGACAGATAGGGGATTGGGGTCTACTGGCGCTCTAGGTGATTTGCAAGGCTGGTCGGCAAAGGTGTCTGACTCCCAGTTGTTTAGATTATTTGTTTCTTTTATTATATCGTTTTTTAAAATAATTTTAAATCCCACCCTTACTCCACAGCATAGAGCAAAGGGTAGCTTTCAACAATAGTAGATAATCCCCACACAGACACTGTAAAAAAGAGTATAAGTTTCAGCACCACCTCTCCTCTCCCCCCCTTCTTACCCAACCTTAAACTGTACTCAACACTAATGACTCATAACAAATGTAACTGATCTGTAGAAAAGACTTTACAACCTGAAAAAAGAGACAATGCACATACAGTACTTCTGTAAACCAAGAAAATCTTTAATAAAAAACATTTTAAAAAAAACAATAGTAGAAAATCAGAATAAAAGCAACTGCTTAAGAACAGCAAGAACAAAATGACCTTTCGCACCTAAGTTAGGCTGCTGAAATGAGGAACACTTGCCAGGAGTGGACTTTTGTGTGAAAGGGTGGTGAGCAGTACTCAGCGCACTTCTGGTATTGAAAACAAAACCCTCGGCTCTGAATGTGCTCAGAAGTACCCTGCTCTTTATTGCTAACAGCCCCTCACATGGCTCTGTGGTTGTCCTGATCCACAGGCCCCATGCGAGTGGTTTCGTGCAGGGAAACCAAAGAAGGCTGTCAAAAACACCAGAGTGATCAGTTCTAGTGCTTAATTAGAAGAATCATCTTACAACAGAGCCTGCAAAGTCTTGCCGCAGTTACAGACTCAGGGCGAACACCAAAACAGCAAGCAGTTGTCATGACTTGTCCACACCTGGGAAAGCATTTAGGCATTAAAAAGGTAAAGGTAAAGGTACCCCTGCCCGTACGGGCCAGTCTTGACAGACTCTAGGGTTGTGCGCTCATCTCACTCTAGAGGCCGGGAGCCAGCGCTGTCCGCAGACACTTCCGGGTCACGTGGCCAGCGTGACAAGCTGCATCTGGCGAGCCAGCGCAGCACACGGAACGCCGTTTACCTTCCCGCTGGTAAGCGGTCCCTATTTATCTACTTGCACCCGGGGGTGCTTTCGAACTGCTAGGTTGGCAGGCACTGGGACCGAACGACAGGAGCGCACCCCACTGCAGGGATTCGAACCGCTGACCATGCGATCGGCAAGTCCTAGGCGCTGAGGTTTTACCGACAGCACCACCCGCGTCCCAGCGCCACCTGCGTCTAAGCCCACGTCTAAACCCGCGTTTAGGCATTACTTATGCAAAAAACAGCCAAATCAGTTTGGCCAGAGCCTCTCATCAGTCCACCTGCTAATGGATAGCTCCCCTCCCTATGCCAATAACCAAGCATCCCAAGCCCAGAGATATGCACCACATCAAAGCAAGCCAATTAGCATATATCAAAGCAAGGGCATAAAGATATGTGAGCTCATTCTTGCAGCAACCACCAATTAGTCTTGGGGTTAAATTGACTACCAAGATGGCGTTTACAGGCCTTCTGGAACATTTCCACCATTTGGTTCTACATAGTGGTGGTTAGATTCGGGGGGGGGGGGTTGGGAACCAAGTAGATCAAAGAAACGTGATGTCTTCTCATCCCTACCTTAGGATATGCATCTCTTCCCACCCCAAATCCAGCAATGGACATAAGCTCCATGGCAGACATGTAAAGATTCTTCAGTGGGCATGTCAACATGGAAATTGCCTCCAGATAACCACCTGCAAAGCCATCTCCCTGCGAACAGAGAACTTTTCAAAGCCCAAGTAAGAAGCCCCCTTTCTTGGGATGACTCAAAAACCTACTATCAAGTAGCTGCAACATTCTGAAGACACCCTACACTTTCTCTTGTGTTAGAACCCTGAATGACACCTTTTACTGATCTCCACTTGCTCAGGTGCCCTTTGGCAGCTATGGTTGATTGATTCACACTAAGCTGGAAAGAGTATGGCCACGGAATGCAAGCTTAGGGCCTCCCTGATACCTGCTGTATGAGTGCAGGGAAAATGCAAAACTTTTAGAACCTAGCTGCTAATAAAGTCAGTGGCAATAACAAATGTTCAAAACCTTTTACCAAAAAACTCCATGAGATATGGATCATAAATGTGTCTAAGACTGCCCCAATGGAGTCCCGCTCCAATGTTCCATAATTATTTGGATATGCCAGAATCTGGAGAAAGAAGAGGCCAAATTTTGGCAATTGCTTAATCTCATAGGCAGCAACAGTAGATTCTTGGGGGGGGGTGTCTATATTCTCAACTTCAAGTTTCCATTAAACTTGTTCAATATGCACTGACTCCCTGCACAGATATTTTGGGAGATAATCAACAAGAGGAGTGTGCACAGTAAGGATCATGCAGAGTGAGTTTGTGTACATATAACTTACATGTACATAAACCTGCATGTGTGCCTAAAACCCCATCAATGCATAGAGATCAAAAGTTTGACTGGTGCATCAGCCTGCGCTCCTTCCTAAAATGGCAGATCTGGTCATAGTGATACATGTCTTGGTCAACTTCCAATTTGATTACTGTGATGCGCTTGACATGGGGCTGCCCTTGGCAAGTGTGCTGAAACTGCAGCCAGCGGCGTAGCTAGCTGCTCAGGCACCTGGGGCGGTGCAAATGCCCTGCGCCCAGGGGTGGGGCAAGCCGGGGCAGAGCACACTGCGCAGAACCTCCACGGAGTCCGCAACCCCCACATTGCCATTTAGGGCAGTGCGGAGCCTGCAGGTACCCGAGCCACCGCGTCACTCCCCAGAAGAGATGTGTGGCTCAGGAGCGCTGCAGGTCAGGCCCCGCAGTCACCTCCTTCAGTGATGGCACCCGAGGTGGCCCACAGCCGCCGCACACACACCCCTTCCTACGCCACTGACTGCAGCTGCTGCAAAATGCACCAGCCAGATTGCTTGCTGTGAAGGATCTGTCTGGTTCACTCTGTTTCTCATTTTCCCAGTCTTACATCATTGGTGGATTCTTGTCATTGTCTTGAACTCGGCTCCATTTGATTAAGGTTTAGTTTTTGTTACTTGATGGAGTTTGGTTTTGTCAATGTAATCATCACCACCATCCTTGTTTACTTGTATGCCACTTTTCCATAGTTAAACTGCTCAAGGCCGCTCACAACATGGAAAGATCTACAAGATTACTAAAACAGAACCAAGTTTAAGTAGTCATAAGCAAGGAAGAAAAACATCTGAATAAGTAAGCAATAAAATTAAGCAATCCTCACATAATTCACAATAGGGTTCAACAATAAAGGTACAAAATTTTATACCAATAGAGCAAAAGAAATTGAACCTGGGAGAAATTCCTAAACAATCCCCATTGTCTCCAGGCTTCCTAAGCAGCAGCTCCTGCAAGAATTATAGGTAAGGCTACATTGCGGTTTTATATAAACCACTTTTTTGCCAGGGCTGGGAGCTTGTTAAGACCACAGATCACTATCATTTTCTTAAGTAAATAAAATAAAATAGATCTAATTATCTGCACAGGGCTCTCCTCTCTATGAAACATACGAGATGGGACGTCACTCAAACATTCAAAACACTTCAGACACATCCTGGCAATAAAAACAAAGGTCCAATAAATTCATTCTAGGGTGGCTTTACTCACTCTCCACCCGCCTTTCTTCTTGTTTGGGGACATACTTGTTTGACTTTGCAAATGTCTCGCTGAAGCAGAAGCAGACCCAGAGGAGATTCACTGAGGTTTATCTGATGTTTGGGTTTCATCCAGTTGATGGGTCCCAGCAGTTTAGGCTTGACAGGCCAATAAAAGGAAGCAGGACTGTGCAGCCTTCGCTCATAAATGAGCACCTAATCAGACCAGGGTGTCCCAGCCGGGAAGGAGCCAGTGCTCATCTGCAATAACATTTGGGTTGTGTTGAGTGAATCTTGATTTGCTAATCCAGATTACATCTGAAGAAAACAAAGCAGGATTAAGCCTGCACCCTGATCATGATTTCAAGGTGAAACTGAGGGCCGGTTTGGTCATGATGACATTTTGGCCTGACGTAGTTGTCATTCTGGTTCACTGGAATAGATGGACGGATCTGTCCATTTCAGCAAATTTGTTCATATGCTACACTGAGCACAAACACTGTCATAATATGATGCAAATTTGTATGTTATTTTAACTAATATACACATTTTTGTGTCCCTATAAACTTTTTTGTAACCATTTTTTGTTGGGAAACTGCAATTACACTGGCTTTTAACACTGTGGTGTTTTCAGGACCCACCCTATTCCTGTGACTGTAATTTGTTTTTAACTCTTTTTAATTATGAATTTTAAATTGTTGTAACCTGCCAACCTATGGATGCATACCCCATCCTCCCACTCTAGAGCAATTCTCCCCTCTCTTCTAAATGTTCATAATTAATCATGCACTAGCACAGACTCTGGTTAAGAGGGCAAACCATGGTTCCTTTGCAAGTCAATTTATAGCTGAACCGAGGCTTATGCTTTGTCTCCTCCAGACAAATCATGAGCAGTAAACCAAGCGCAAACCTTTCTTAAAGCTCATGATTTGCATGAGCCCAGGTTGGGGTGTACATGCTAAGCCAAACCATGGCTTATCCCTGGGGAGAATGGCAGCAGCAGGAGCAGAATAGGGGCACTGTGGCTGCAATCTTCACTCTGTGAACCTACATGTTTACTCATTCATCCTAAGCCATAGTTTGATGTAGTGTCATGTACAGAACTAAACCAACTTCATTCATCCCACTGACTATTTTGTAGAGCACCAACAGCCTTCTTAGGTGAGCTGTGTTGAGTTGTACATCTCCTTGAACAATTTGCAGCTAGGAATGCTTCCAGACAGGCAGCTCCTAGCACTTCCTAAGAATTGTTCTCCTGCTGTGAACTGCAAGTGGAATTGCAGTGGACTTCCTACATTATTGGAGGTAATGCACCTTTTTGATGGACACATCCTGCTACGTTCAGTCCACACCAATGGCAGCAACATAGCTCCACAGGCATGGAAAATATAATTCACATGAGCAGCCATTAAAAAGAAAAAGAACTAAATTTACAAATAACATCACAATCCTGCATCAAACTGGGACCAAGAAGCTTCTGTGCCACATTAAACAAATCTACTCCCCACTTTCTCCACACCCCAAATTAATTCTGTACTAGCAGGTGTGGGGGATGCTCCCTTCACAAACTTGAACCAGCCTTGGATTAATGGAGAGGGAATTTCCAGCTTCAGCTAAGATTTATTTCTGTGTTTTCAAAAGGAATGCTGCTTTGATCAGCCTGCTTTGAACTGCTTGCTCTTAAAGTCCACCGGTTTCCTCATCTCTTTGTTAAGAGAGATGGAGTGCAGAGGAGGCGTGGGGCTGCTTTTTAACCAAACCAAACAGGAGCCTGGCACCAGCTGGATAAGATCAGCTCCTCTAGGCCTGCGCTTTGCCAAATTGCATTGCTCAGCAGGCAGTGGTGATAACGCTAATGAGCAGCTGTGGAGAATGCCAGGGCAGGTGCTATGAAGTGCAAGGAAGGGGAGATGGACCTTTGAGGTGCACGCTGGATCTTTTTCTTTTATCAGATTATCCTTGGGCTGGGAAAATTAACTGGAGGGAAAGTACAATCTGCCACTTGGATGAGGGCAGCAGCTGTGGATGAAAAAACATGCCCACCTGGGATGCATCAAGTCCACCTGAAACTGCCATTTGTGTACACAGCTGCACACTTGTCAGGCAGGTCTGTCTGCAGCTCTACTCTGAGCGCACACTTGGTGGCAAATGGTTGAAACAAGGAACTCAGCTTATTTGTGGAATGTATTCTCCACTTCTCAGCCAAAGCTTATGAAGCAGCTCCAGCTTCCCTGGAGTGAGAATTCTGTCCTTCTGTGCAGATAACTATTCACCTGGCAGAAGAGTAAGTAGGAAGAACGAGAAGAGGGCAGCCACCCCTGGTTTTCTGCTATTAGATGTGGATTAAGGTGTGGTCTAACTTGTGTTTAGCAAACAGCAGGCAAGGCTGTTCGGGTGCATTAGAGTTCTGGTGCATTTCCCACCAGCAGGGTGAATCTGATTTCTGTTTATTTACAAATCTACCAGTTTGAGCAGGAATTATGGGAGTGGAGAGGCAAGCACAGGGACAGGCAGCCGTACTTGCCTCAAAGCAACCTCAACATAATGGAGCCCAAATTCACCCTGCTGCTTTTTTGTGTCCATTCTCAAGGCAAAAACAGATCCTGTCCCCCATGCTAGCAGGAAGGTGTGATATGTATTCCAAGTTGATAGAACAGCAATCCCAGACTTCCGGGGTGGCGCCATCGGTAATGGCGGACTCCCTCTGATCCGGAGGGACCAGCTCTACAGGAATCGGGTCTGTTCCGCTACGGCGAAGCGGGGACCCTTGAAAAAATCACAGGCGGGTGAAGCCTGTGACCTTGGGACTCGGCGGGCACCTTTTGCGCCCCCCCCATTTGCAAAGGAGCCGGGTTACGAGTTCCGGAGTGGAGCGGGGAAGCGGCGCGGTGCTGTGAGTCAACTGCTTCTTCCGTGGAGCGAAGCCGCACAGCCGTTACCGGAGAGCGCTGCCTTTTTCCTGTGACAATTTGGCTACAAAACAACTATCTGTGAGTAGGCTAATTTGGGAAAGAAAGGAGAATAAAGAAGTAATTTGATACCAAAGCAGAGAGGCATAAACAGGAAGTCTGCCTTCCGTTCTTTGTAAATAGAGTAAAGCAATGAACTTGTAAGCTAAAACCTTGAAAGACGTTTGAAAAGGACTATAATTCTAACATCAAACAAGAGATTTCCCCCCTTGTTTGCAGGAGAGGAGGGGGGAAAGGTCCGAACTGTATTTTCCTGCAAAAAGAGAGAAAAGGAAGCTAAAATCCACCGCTTAAAACCTGGGATCGGGTTACCAGTGAACAATAAGAATGCCGTACTGTGAATGCGCTGTTGGTGAGAATACTTTTTGACAGCTAACTATGCAAGTGAGATACAATATTTCTGGCTGGCTTCTCCTGGTTCTATCCTTCAACAGAGGGGCAACAGAGCAACAGAGGGGCAATTTGCCCTTCTAGGAATGAGGAGCTTTGGCAGGCCAAGCAAACCCAAGGAACTTGAATCAGGGCCAGTCCTGCAATGAGGCTGACCGAGGCAGCTGCCTCAGGCTGTAGGTGTTGAAGTGCAGTGAATGAACCAAGCTGTGAGTGCCAGTCCAATTGGCTTCTGTATGTGCCCTGGGGGATGCCATCTTGTCCTTCCCCTCAGGCCACAAAATGTCTTGGACAGGCCCTGCTTGAATCCCTCCTACCGACAGAACATGGTGTGCAGAAGTATAGCCACATCACCCTGGTAGTTCACTGCCTAAATAACCAGCCTGTATAGCCACCCAGGATCAAACTTGATGGTGAAACTTCACAGTAGAGGCGTCCTGCTCTGGCCAGTGATGAGAAAAGCCTTCCGTAGAAGCGGTCCATGAACAGGAAGGATCTGGGGGTGCTGTTAACTCTCCTAAGGCCCCTTCCCTCCTGGTAGGGCAGTTGGGCCAGTGCCATGCAAGACCACATGAATGTTGCCACACTGCAGCGTTTGGACTTTGGTGTGGTTGTGTGGCTAAAGTGCTGAAACAACACACCCTGTAATCTAAAGCTGAGCAGCTGAAAGCCCTGCCACTACCTAAAAATGGATGCTTGTATATTTGGTGGGTGGGGCTGAAAGTCTCTTGTAATTTGGATCTGCTAGTAGTTTTATGCTCCTCATATGCCAGTTGTTTCAGTTTAAATTGATCTTGTCTAATTGTGGTGTTCCAGAATGTGGGTTTTTTTAATTTTAAAGGCTTTTATTTGTGGTCTTTTTTAGGATGTTGTAAACCATTTTGAAATTTTCTTTGAAATATACAGTGGTATATAAATTACTTGAATAAAATTCAATAGTTTAAAAAACTGATCAGCTTGCCTCAAGCAGACAGGCACACACATCAACATTTCAGAAGCTGCCTCCCAGCCCTGCCCCTCACATGAGAATGGTGAGTGACTCCTGCAACAGCACAGCCCTGTTGGCATATGAAGGTTCTCTGACCTTTCTTTTGAGGTTTTTTAAATGAAGGTGCACTAAAGACTCCAACACAGCAGCTTCTGTTCAAGAAGCTCTCAGCCTAAAATCACGTCCACAGCATTCTGACCCAGAAGATGCAGAGACGCTTCTATGGACTTGCAACTTGCTATCAGCTGTATCCCTTATAGCTCTGTAGATTAGACTATCCTGGTTGACCATCGCTCTGGGATTTTCCTCCAATTGTTTTTCCAAGATTTTATAAAGCTTGTCAAATTTAACAGTGCTTAGTCTGAAGACATTAAGATATGAGGAGAAGCAATATTTACACAGCAGCTATTAGGAGGGATAAAGACAGTGTCTGTTATTCTTGGCGTAGTCAGACAGGCTCTCTTGGCAGTTAGGAGGGAGGCAGGGCGGACAGAGGAATGTTCTGTATTGTGAGAGAGGTGATGGGAACTTGGGAAGGGCTGGCTGCTGAATACATACCCCTGTTTCTTTGGGGGCTTCGTTATACTGTTGTGAAGTTGGATATACTGACAAGGACTTCTCTCAAAATACCCCCATGTTTGCGTTAGGCTCACGGTTTTTAATGAGCCTCTGTAAGGAGATGTTCCTCACCAGCTCCATTTTGGGGAAGGCCACAAGTTCAGTGGGTAGAGCATCCACTTTGCGTTACCGAAGGCCCCAGCTTCCATCCCTGGCATCTCCTGGTTGGACCGGGAGTGTCCCCTGCCTGAAGCGCTGGAGAGCCACTGTCAGTCAGTGTGTGGAGTCTGCACTGTGGACCTTACTGACCTAGATGGGCCAGTTGTCTGACAAGCTGCAAGGTAGCTTCTTCCTATGTTCCTGTGAGCAGTGATAGGTGAACCCCGCCTAGCCTGATTTGGATTGGTCTTCTTTAGTAAAATCAACTGATTTGATTTTCAAGAATATTCAGTGACTACTCGATAGGGAGCAAGCTTTTGACTTGATTCCAGAATCAAACCCCATCATGCTCTTAAGGATGTCCCTGGGACATCCCTGGGACAGAGCCCAATGGCCTCCATGCCAGAAACCACCATGGCTAACCCTCTTTGCTTTATTAATTCTTCCTTTCCCCAAACTTGTCCAACAAAGGCTCTGAGACAGTCCCGTCATTAGGCAGAGTGGAGTAGCTGCCTCTGGCTCTTGATTTTAGGGTATCATGAAAGCAGGGCTGGTCCAAGGCATTTTGCCACTTGAGCCTGTCAGAGGAAAAAGTGATGCCTTCCTCTATTCCACACACAGAAACCAGAATTTTACTTTAACACAGCACCCGCCACACCTGAGGGCAGCATGCACAGCCCACGCCACTGTTTTGGAGTGTCTTCTGGTGTTACAGTGCAATAAACCAGGCTGTAGCGGCTCACCTCCAGACTTTCGCCAACATACTCCAAGTTCTGCACCAAAGAGGGATGGGTCCTGCTGTGTGCTGACATTATGCAAATCAATTATGCAAATCCAATTATTTCCATATGTTTGCTTATATTGTCAGTAAGTGGTTCTGCACTAGATAGTCACAGAAAAGAGCAGAAAGCTTTCGCTGATGAATTGATAGGAAGGAAATATCAGTTGGGGGGTCAAATTTTGATCAGTATTGGTCGCAGAAGTTTTTGAGATGGGGGGAAATGGCAGCCACCAGAAGGAGATCCAGAGGCAGTGGGTGTGTTTTGCCTCCACAGCCCTGGATTTTGAGCTACTCTGAAACTCAGTGACACCATCGCCGCCCCCATCCCATTTCACCACACACAAAAGGGGTCTGAAAACTGGTGAGGAAAGGGTTTCAGCCCTAATTATAAAGAAGGTGAGCCCACTAAAATGGTTTTAATCAGCTAACAACTCCTAATCGTTATCACTGACTTAAGTGTAGCAGCAGTGAAGGCCCCCAATAGGGTCTTTCCCTCTGTATAAAAACTTCCCTTGAGGAAAACCCCAGCACTGTCACATCTGATTTGTCCTGCACTCATGAGGATCATTGCTCCCGTCCTTGCCCCTAACAAAGATCTCTTACACAACATTTACTCAAAGCAGCCCTTCAGAATAGGTGTGCATTGCGGGATTGGAGGAGTGTTCCCCATATATGCCCCAATATTCCTCCCCATTTCATCCTCACAAGAACCCTGTGAGGAAGGTGAGGCTGAGAGACAGCAACTGGCCCCTGGGCACCCAGTGAGCTTCATGGCCGAGTGGGGGTTCGAACCCTGACATCCCAGGTCCTAGTTTCACATAGGTCCATCAGAACACCACTGGGAAAGAAGGGAGAAGGAGATGGGTGGTTCCCCCACCGGCAATTCCCAGTACCTAGCATATTGCCTCAACCAGTGGAGGCAGATAATCAAATCAAATAAATTCTGGGGAAATGGAAGAGCAGCCACTCAGAGCAGCCGTCAGAATGAGTCCCGCTGTCGCCGCCCGTCACCTCCACCACTAAAGGAAGGTGACCCCGCCCTCTACCCCGTGAATAAGTGGCAAAGGACTACAAATGAGAACAGCATTCGTTTCAGAACTAGCCTGAGGCAGCGAAGAACACAATCCCTCCTCTCTCTCACGTTTCCTGTAGAGAAGCCCTCTGCACTGGCAGCTGAATCTTACGTCAACACAGGGGATGGAATGGGGTCCTCCTCCACACATGAAGGGAGGCATCGGGGCACGTTCGGGGGCTCAGGACAGCTTATGTGGGAACAGAGGGTAATGCCTGGGGTGGCTCGGGAGGAATTAGGGGTGGCCGCTGCTGCCTCCTAGCACCTGCTGCCACAGGCTGACACCTCAGGCCCAGCACCAGACCGCATGAGGCCCATGCATGGTCCAGCCACTGGGGCCCCTCCACTAACCCCCCAGCCAACAACCATCGTATCTGTGGTGGCAGCACCACCAATCCTCCTCCTCCTCCTCCTCCTCCTCCTCCTCCTCCTCCTCCTCTTCCTCCGCCCATGATGACTTTCTGCCACTTCCCTCAGCACCTGGACACTGAGAAAGGGCCAAGGCAGAAGGCTTTTAGAAGCCAGGTGTCAAGGTGGCCAGGAGAGTGCCTGGGTTGGCACCAAGATTTTCTGCAGAGCCTAGGAGGACTTTTTAATTAGAATGTATATGTTCATACCTTTTTAAAGTCTTTCCAGCCAGCACACTAAACTGTCATAGTGGCACAGGGAATTATTAATATCCACCTTTTCCCTCTGACAGAATTCAAGGCAGTTTACAGATAAAAATAAGAACCACTAAAAACATAGGGAAAAACAATCATTATAAAACTGCTAGAATTAAAACTGTATACATATACATATACAGTGGTACCTCGGGTTAAGAACTTAATTCGTTCTGAAGGTCTGTTCTTAACCTGAAGCACCACTTTAGCTAATGGGGCCTCCCGCTGCCACCGCTGCGTGATTTCTGTTCTCATCGTGAAGCAAAGTTCTTAACCCGAGGGAGCCAGTGTGGTGTAGTGGTTAAGAGCAGTAGTCTCGTAATCTGGGGAACCGGGTTCGCGTCTCCGCTCCTCCACCTGCAGCTGCTGGGTGACCTTGGGCCAGTCACACTTCTCTGAAGTCTCTCAGCCCCACTCACCTCACAGAGTGTTTGTTGTGGGGGAGGAAGGGAAAGGAGAATGTTAGCCGCTTTGAGACTCCTGAAGGGGAGTGAAAGGCGGGATATCAAATCCAAACTCTTCTCTTCTTCTTCTACTATTTCTGGGTTAGCTGAGTCTGTAACCTGAAGCGTCTGTAACCTGAAGTGTCTGTAACCTGAGGTACCACTGTATAAAATCTATTAAAACCATACTGTTATGCCTGCCGGCGTGGTTGTTCGAGAGCGAACAGGCAAGACTCCCACTGGTCTTTTCAAAGGCTTTATTATCGGTGCAAAAACATTCACAGTGCAGAGCGTCTCAATTCCATGTCTTGCTTGGTCACTAGCAGAATCTGAGAGTGGGCGGTCCTTAAATTTCCCCAGCAGAGTAGTCTCTTGACCCCCAGCCGACGCCTCCCTCTCTGCACGTAAACCTACTGCGCAGAGAGGGCGTGGCCAAAGGGGGACCTCCCTCTCCCCCCCCCCGCTTTGCTCATGCACAGTGCTCTGTCTCTCCCTTGCATCTTCCGAGCCCTGCACCCCTTCCCCACTGGAGGTGTGGCTTCCCTCCTCCACGGCAGACGTGCTGCTTCTCACGATCTTTGGAGGCTCCCTGTAACCCAGCTGCCCTTCCACCTCTCGCCTCTGAGCTGATGGCAGTTCCCTGACACATACCAATGTGAAACAGCATGGCACCAGACCTTTCATGAAAAGCAATCAATTACCAAGAAAGTCATTAGCTGCTGGCAGCAAAACAAAGAAGGAGCCAGTCTAGCTTCTCTAGGGAGGAAGTTCCAAAGTCTGGGAGCAGCCACTGAGAAGGCCCTCTCCTGCATTCCTACCAAGCATGCCTGAGAGGTGGTAGGACCAAGAGAAGGGCCTCTCCGGAGCATCTCAGACTCTAGATAGAATCATACTCGTATGAGGGAATATGGTCTTTCATGCCAGGCTCTGAGAGGAAGGAGCTGGCAATGAGCAAGGGAGTGGCAGATTGAGCTGGTGAGGCCCCTTTCTGAGTCCTGGGGCCCTTGGCTAGTGCCCAATCTGACCAAGGGCTGGTGCTAGACGTGGGTCACCTCCTGGAACTAATGAAAATTAGACCAAATGGGCCCCATACTTGGGGGTATATACCCAGACCCAGTGACTTGTCAGTTTTTAATATAACTCCAGCTGATGAAACCAACATAAAAAATACCCCAGTGGCAATCCCAATTCCTGAGACACTGAATAATGTCATTGCATGAGTAATATATGGTTTATTGGCTTCCCATAGGTAGCTCATTCATTTGCTTAAGGAAAAGCAAATGCAAAATACTGGAACGTGCCGTGTTGACAGATCAACTTTCAGCTTGGCAAAAGACGGTTTACTTACCTGCCTCGCCCAGTCAGCATGCATCCCAGCCAAGGTAACACCCTTTCATTCATGCCCATAGCCAGGCAGGCCTTTTAACGGGTTCACTGTCTAATCCATCAACATGGACACTGTGCAGTTAGGCTAAAGAACTGTTGCAAATAGTTCCAAAATGTCAGTCCTTCAGCAGGGCGTTTTGATGTTGATTATTCTGGTATTGTCAATATTGTTTTAAAAACTTGAGTTTTTATTCTGCACTCACCCAGAAGGTTATTTGACTTCATTTGAGTGTGACATGACACTGTGGTAGCGTAAGCATTTATTTATACAAATGAGAAACAAATGTCTTTGCAAAATGCCTGGTTGGCACAGAGATGCTCTAGAGCAGCAGGTCCATCAATGTGCAAGCCTATGCTCAGAAGTTAAGTCTCATTGAGTTCAGTGGGACATATTCCCAGGTACATGTCTGTTTGCTGAATTTGTATCTCACCCTTCCTCCCAAAGGAACCCCGGATGGCAAACAGCAAAGTGCCAAGAAATGGAAACCAAAATCAAATAAGAGCACACGCACGCACGCATGCACACGCACAACATATATATACAGTTGCAATCAATATTATTCAACCCCCATTGCAAATCGGGTCTATTATCAAAATTTACAGACTTTTACAGCTGTTTGCAAATCAAACAAAAGCAATTGAAATAGCTCACCACAACACATGCTTCAAGTGCCCCCCCCCCCAAATTCAGCTGAAATTGCAACTTATACCAGCTTCTCTGGTCTGCAGTTCTCCTCTGGCTGAGGCAGGGCTGATGGGAGCTGGAACCTGTCAACATCTAGAGGACCACATCCTTGTTCTATACTTTTTAGTGCTGATGCTTAGAAGGTGCATTAAATTAGCAGAGTTTTTGCAAATTGCTGAATTCTTGCACGTGCACAGCACACTAGCAAACTACCCTACAGCATTCAGCATAACCCATGGTGCATGTTCATTGTTATGGGTGCATATGGGACCGAAGTCAGATTCTGACTTCCCAGGTGCCTACTTGGCCTGTTTCTCCGTCCATATTGTATTGCTGTTCTGCAGCACTCACCCTATGCAGCCTCCATCTGCTCCCCTGCCTCTGTTGGCATCCCTTAGCGTGGAAGATCCAGGAGAAGCAGCAGGTGAGGATAGAAGATTATCCTGGCTATTTACTGAAACTTACCTTTGTGTTTATATGGCTGCAATCCCAATGCACACTTGGGAAGAAAGTTTCTTGGATTGCAGAAAATTCCATGCCAGGTCTATAACTGAGTACAACAATGTATTTATTTTATATATCTCAAAAGTCAAGTCTCAACAAAGAGACATTTTCATTAGAACATACATTCCAGAAAGCCAGACCAATCACTCAATATTTTGTTGAGTAAGTTGATTTATTGATTTGATATACTGTCTTTTGTCCATGAAACACCCAAAAAGGCAGTTATAAGCACAACAGAATAAAAAAAATCCCAGTGTTTTTTTAAAAACAACAACACACAATTCTGTGTGGAAACTCAGCTTTGGCTGCAATTTATATACAGTACACTTCCCTAGAATAAGCCCTATTAAATGCAATGGGACTTACTTCTGAGCTGGCATGCATAAGATTGAGTTAGTACATATAAGAACAGAAGAAGGGGGAAAGAGACCAAAGGCTCATCTAGTCCACCATTTGGTTCTTACACTGGTCTGCTTTAGCCTTCTACCTAACAAGCTAGTTTTCTATGTGCAAGGACAGAGTTGGGGCGTGAACATGTCACCAACATTTTGCAGTCAAGTTGGTTATTGCCTTCTTACCCCCCCCCCCAATCCAGTGTGTGTGTGTGTGTGTGTGTGTGTGTGTGTGTTGCTGGATTGTCTTGCAGATCTTTAGTCCGTAGAATGTTCATTCAGGCTTGGCTACTGTAATTCACCCAACCTGGGACTACTTTTAAAGATAGTTCTGAAACTTCATTTGGTGCAGAATGTGGCTGCTGATGATGGAGGTGAGGTGGGCACTTTTGTTAATGCCTTTGCTGCACAAGCCACGATGGTTTCCAGCCCAATTTAAAGTGCTGGTTTTAAAAGTAATGGATGGCAAACCTGTGACCTTCCAGATTTTGTTGGACTCCAGTTCCCATCAGTCTCAGTCATTGTCAGGGATGGTGGGAGCTGGAGTCCAACAGCATCTTACAACAACAGGATCCCCATCTCTGATTTAAAGCCTTAAATGGTTTGAGCCAAAGCTACATGCTGCATCACCTGCCTCTGTTTCTCATCCTGCTCACACAGGTCCCAGAGAGGAACCTTGCAGGCTGGAAGAGCTGGGGAACGGGATCCTGTTTCCTCTCCACACCAACCAGCAAAAACTAGTCTTTGAGCCAAGCATCGCATTTCAGCAAAGCACATTTTCTCTCTTGAAATAGCCCCTGGCTACCCCCCTCCACGCATTCCAGCCACACCTAGGGGAACAATGCTGAGTTCAGGCAATTTTTTGAAGAAAAAAATTCTCTAAGACTTATCACCCTTCCTCTAAATAAATTCCAGTGACCTGGAGAGTGTAGAGATAAACTTTATGGGTGACATGAAGAATGGAAACATTCCCCTTAACAAGCTGGGATGGGCCGCCTGTGATTTATGGATCCCCTCTTTAGTTTTCCACCACCCTCCCAACACTTGGCCTAGTGGCCTAGTTCACCATATGGCACAGTGCTGTCAATGAACTAAATGTGACACTCTCTGCCATATAGGTCTGGCATCTCCATCATGTCCTTCTGGACAGCATCTGATAACCACAAATGGTTGACTACAACATAGACGGTGACCAGATGGGAAAGAGGCAGTGCTGGGTAGAGCCTGGATTCACTGGCAAGTAGAGTGTTCACTTAATACATTTATGGCACTGTGATGCCACTTGGAACACTCATGGCTCCCCCAATAAATTCAAACTACAGCTCCCAGAATTCTTTGGGGGAAGCCGTGAGCCATGACTGTTCAAAGAGGTATCATAGTCCTTTAAATGTATGGTGTGAAATGTGGCCACAGAATGATCAGGGCTTGAGGTAAAGCAACAAATTGTGTCCTCCCCCAGGGGCCAGTTAAATTATTTTGGCACCTTGGACAGAAAATCCAACATGTGCCCCTCTGTAGCAGTAAAAATACACTAATATGAAACTTCAATAGTAGCCATTTGCTCCCCTTTCAATGAAGCCCAAATCAGGTAGATCAGGAGACACATTATAGTGGATTGAGAGACTAGAACTGGGACTGCCATTCAATCTTCATTCAGCTGTGAAGCTTCCTGCGTTGACCTTGGGCAAGTCAGCCTAACCTACTTCACAGGGTTGTTGTTGGGATAAAATGGAAGACAGGCAAACTACCTGCTCCTTGGAGAAAACGTGGTAGGGGAAGCAAAGTAACTTGCAAAGAAGAAAAAGAAAAGGAAACTTGCATTTCACTATGAAAGCTTTGGAATAAGGGTGATGCATCTGCTGGCAATGTATTAGCACCATCTGTGGGTACATAAAGACTCTTTGAACTCCTAAAAAAGCCACATTCAAAACCAGAAGCTGAAACATTCAAATCACACACAAAAGAGAAAGGCTAAGGAGCAAAGAGTCTCCCTTCTCCTCTTCAACCAGCAGGGCATTCTGGATTGATCACATTCAAGTTTTTTGGTTTTCTAGTTTGGGACTTTCTAAATATAATTGTTATTATTGTTTTGTTTTGTTTGGCAACCTGCTGCAATCTGAGGCAACAAAGAGACAGGAATGTGCAAACAAAGGAGGCTAGATCGGAGAGAGAGATTCTGCCACACCCATTGCGACAAAGATCAAAGAAAGTTCAGGTTCTACAATATCTCTGGCTCTGTACACCAGATGGGAAACTAAAAAATAATAATAATCAGAGACTCTAGACAGGGTGGCCAATCTTTTACCCAGTCTCCTCCTGACATAACAACAACAAATATTTCTTATACTCCACCTATCTGCCTAGGTTGCTCCAGCCACTCTGAGTGGCTTCCAGCAAAAATACAGAGAGAAAGAGGGTGGGGGAACATGGACAGCAGTCTACTTTGAGTTAAATAGGGCAGTCAAAGCAGAGAACAGTGCAAATTTGCAGAAGTACAATTGCTTCTAAGCAAATGAGCAAATTGCATCAGGAGAGTACTGAAACTGGAAGATGAGGAGTCCTTTGAAGCACCTCCTACAGCACCAGGACCCATAGAGCCGGAGCCAGGGTCCCGGTGGATGCCTTCCCCTGGACCAGAGGAACTGAGTGCCTCCCACAATTACTCCTCAGTCCACCTAGGCAGGGAAGGCACCAGCCAGGAGGCCCTGGAATGCAGGACAAGTGCCCTTTCTTGACACGTGCCCAGAGGGTTGGCTCCCCAGGGCCCAGCCTAGGAGAGGTAAATTGAAGGCAGGGACTCAGAAGGGACTGGTTTGCTTCTGACCTTTGGAGCTCTCCGTGGTGCTGCAACCACAAACTCCTTCCTCTGTGCGCTCCTAGGGAACATCAGAAAAGGGCAGCAGCATGTATGAAGTTATGGAAGATATTATTTTATTATTTGTTACCATTATTCTATAATATAGATCTATATTTAACTGATGCTGTAAGCCGCCGTGCAGCAAAGACTGGACAGCTTTAAAATACGATGAGACAGATTCATGGAGGAGGATTGTTGGCTAACAGTGATATCTTCACCACCAGAGGCAGTAGGCCCACATCCACATCCTACATGCAAAGCACATGGTTTCCCACAAAGAATCATGAGAAATGTAGTTTGTTAAGGGTGCTGGGAATTGAAGCTCTGTGAGGGGTAAACCACAGTTCCCAGGGTTGTAAGTCATGTGCTTCAAACAGATGGTGTGGGAGTGACCTTACCAGTTGCTCAGGGAACGTGGAAAGTGCTGTTGCCCTCAGGTGCTGCTTGTGGTCTTCTCAGAGGCATCATGTTTGGTCCCTGTGGGAACAGGATGCTGGACTAGATGGGCCTGTGGTTTGCTCCAGTGGGAGTCGTTCTTGGGTCTTTAAAGCCAGGGTATTAATGTTTGGGACGCGGGTGGTGCTGTGGGTAAAACCTCAGTGCCTAGGGCTTGCCGATCACATGGTCGGCGGTTCGAATCCCCGCGGCGGGGTGAGCTCCAGTCTCTCGGTCCCAGCTCCTGCCCACCTAGCAGTTCGAAAGCACGTCAAAGGGCAAGTAGATAAATAGGTACCGCTTTATAGCGGGAAGGTAAACGGCGTTTCCGTGTGCTGCGCTGGTGCTGGCTCGCCAGAGCAGCTTCATCACGCTGGCCACGTGACCCGGAAGTGTCTCCGGACAGCGCTGGCCCCCGGCCTCTTAAGTGAGATGAGCGCACAACCCTAGAGTCGGACATGACTGGCCCGTACGGGCAGGGGTACCTTTACCTTTACCTATTAATGTTTTGAGTAAATTATATAAATAAATAATCTGCTGCTGCCTGTTGGGATGGGAGGGATGGCAGTGAGCCCCAGAGGGAGTGCCAGACTGGCCATGATCCCACTAGCAAAAGCCCAATGGCCCAACCTTGCAACCGCCTCAGCCTCCGCAGCAAAACCACCCACGTTGGGAGGGAGGCTTCACCCTGCACCCCCACTGCTAGGGCCAGATGCTGCCTCTTGACAGTATTCACTGAGGTGAGATTCTGCCATTCCCATCTAGGGGTTTGTAGAATTTGGGGGCTGGTTGCTGAACTGATAAAGCTTTCTCTCTGGAATGCTTCATGACTTCACCCAGGAATGAGAGTGAGAAGTCCCAGCTTCCACTCAGACCATAAATCAGGGAGAACCACAGTCACTGGTTGTGCAAAGCTATGAGGAAGGAAATGTAGAGAATTAACCCCAGAGGCATCTGCCAGAGATCTTCTCCGGGGAGGGATGTCTCAGTGAAAGCTATTTCATGCACACCTGAGGGCTGAAACTGATGCAAGTCGGGAGGTCCGTGATCAGAGCTCCCTTCCTGGCCTCCAGTTAAAGCAGCGTGTGGGTTGCAGGGGCTCAGTATCAGAGCACTGGGGAAGGGAGCATTTCACCCCAGAACTTGATGAAGGGTGGAATAGAAGGGTGGTGTCCACCTAAGTTAAGAGTAGACTCAATGATATCAGTTGACTTGCTTACAAGGCCACCCTAAATCCATGAAATGAAACAAACAAAACAACCCATGCCCTCACACTGGCTCCCTGATCAAAATTGCCCCTCCGAAGCTGATATTATACGCACAGCAGATTTTAAAAAGTATGGCACCATACAGGTATTTGCCAGGCTAGCAGCAGATTCTGGGAGGGAGGTTTCGATGATCAGGGAAATAATGTGGTTGGTGGGGTTATTTATTTACTCACTTCATTTATATAGCCGCCCCATAATTAAATCACAAGCAAACAGCTCCCTTCCACCAACTGCCTTGACCCAAATAAATGTGTGTGTGTGGGGGGGGGGAATTAAGGGAACTGTGCCTTGTTTTTGTCTCTAAGACAAAATGTAAGTGTATTGTAAATGTATTGACCTCAAAATGTAAAGCATAAATGTGATGGACCAATGTTTGAAGAAGTTTGTACCATACAGGTTCACTCATCCAGCACTCAAGACTGGTGGGTTGCCACTGAATGAGAGAGAGAAACTTTGTGATGGCTGCTGATGTGTAATGTAGGAAAGAGTTTAACACCAAGACAGATGTGACGATTAACCAGAAAATGGTGAATAACTGGTCATCCCTGCTGAACTCAAATGACAAATTACCAAGTGGTCATGTAGAGAAAATATTTTTGAATCTTGAAGAGGACAGCCCTGCAGTCATGCAGATATATGATATGAAATAGCCTAATGCTTGTTTTGACGTATAAAGTAAGTTCAAGGGCATATACACTTTAGTTCTTTTTGAATTACTGTATCTGATGGTGCTGTGTTCCAGGCTTCTGTGCAAACAAAGAACTAAGAGCAGACTTCAGCACTGTTGTGGAATGTGCATGGTCAGTGATACATTGCCGTGTAAGCAGAGCAATTTCCCCAAATAAAGACACTCTGGGAGAAATCTAGAGAAGCGAGCAACTAGGGCAAACGCTCCTCACCACTTGGGACAACGCTGCCATCTTGCTAAGAGATTTACTGCACAATGCTATGCATGTCTACTCATAAATAAGTCCATTGAGTTCAATGGGATTCACTCCCAGGAAACTGTATATGCTTGCATCCCTAATATACAACATGGTAAGTTGCCATTTGGGGAATGATTATGAGTATCATTTGAAAACAAACATGGTGGGGGGGGGGTATGCTAGAAGTTTATAAAATTACAGTCGTGCCTCGGAAGTCGAACAGAATCTGTTCCAGAAGTCCGTTTGACTTCCAAAATGTTCGGAAACCAAGGCGTGGCTTCCGATTGGTTGCAGGAAGCTCCTGCAGCCAATTGGAAGCCGCAGAAGCGTTCGGGAGCCAAAACATTCAACTTGCGAGGTGTTCGACTTCCAAGGTATGACTGTACAGTATAGAGAGAAGACCATTTTCTGCTTCTCTCATAATAATATAGCCCAATGAAGATCATAGGCAATAGATTCAGGATAGACCAAAAAAAGCACTTCCTCCTGTATCACATGGTTAATTTGGGGACCTCATTACTGCAAGATGGATTGGTGGCAGATTTGAGAGAGAGGGGGGGGGGGAAGAGATTTCCTGGAACTGGAATGAGCAATCTCTTATTTCCGCTTGAGAGCTGCTTTCCCTCATGGCTAAGCTGCTAGAGGCCACATGACAATAGAAAGCAGGGCCAAAGCAAAGTGGCCAGCACCCCCCATACACACACCTATCCATACACAACCACACACAAGCATATAAACATCCATTTATGCACATCCACTCCCATTTATTCATTCACTCACAATACACACATTTTCAGACTGACTTCCCAGCTGCAATATCCAGGAAGATTCTGCCATCTTCCCATGGAGCAATTAGGCTTGGGGAGACGGAAGCCTATCCCACTGAAAACTACAATGACCCATCATGTACCACACACAGAATGCCTCTAAATGCCAGCTGCTGGGGGCAAAAAAACAACACCTGGAGAGAGGCCACGAGGCCCTGATTGTGAGCTTCCCAAGGACACCTGGCTGGGCTGTTGCTGGAAAAGAGCTGCTGGATAAACGGCAAGGCAATTCTTGTGGCCTTTTAAGAAGAGAACAAATATAACAAAACAATACAGTTCTGGGCACTTTCCATTATTTGTGCTGTCCAGAAACAAGAGGTCAAGCCTTATTCTTTACATTGCTTGTGGACGCACCCCAGAATACTATGCATTATTCTGAGCAACTCTTTGACCTCTCCGAAACCTGTAGGGCTATCCAAAAGAAGAACAGCTTAACATGTATTTTTAAACGCTCAAGGGATGAGAAGATCAAGAAACAAATCTGTCCGGTTGCACAAAGGAGCTGACCAGGGAGAGAGAGATTGCAAATATTTGCAGTATAAACACTCAGAAAGGAGTGGAGCTGGCCGTGATGGGTGTGGTGAGGGAAGTGGTGGAGAAGATCTGTGATGAGACTGCAAAATCCAGCAGGGGAGAGCAAAGTAGACCATCTCACAACGAAGAGAGGAATGCGGCAGCAGGATATTATCCTAGCTGCAGAAGGCAGTGCGGGTTACTACTGAGGGCAAAGAGCCTGATACCAGGCAAGGTTCCCATACCGCTGAAGTGAGGAGCCTGTGGCCCTCTAAATCAGAGTTCCCCATGTTTTGGGACTACAATTCCTTGACCACTGGTCCTGCTAGCTAAGGGTGATGGGAGTTGTAGTCCAAAAACAGCTGGAGACCCAAGGTTGGGAAACCCTGCTCTACATCCTCAAACCATTTCAGGCCCAGAAACCGCCTTTAATCCAAATATGAATTTGGGGACCCATTTCTTTTAAAAATCTGAACAAACACCTATTTTAGGACATGGAGAACTTATGGCCTACCATATGTTGCTGGACTACAATTCTCATCATGTCTTGCCAGCGGCTAAATGGAACTGTCTGCAAGGAAGAGGATAAGTGGACACTATAGGGATCTAAAAATGGTAGCACTCAGAAATTGGAAGTGGGGGAGAGAAGCCAAGGTCTTAACCTTGTCGTACTTTAACCCACACTACACCTCAAAAAAGTGTCACATTGGAACTTGCCAGCAAATCATATATTCTGGTTTTGGGGCTCAGCAAATCCTGGGAGTGGCAAGCTCCCAATGGAAAGTAATTGTCCCTCTTTAGGTATGTATTTACAATATTGATCTTGCTTGCCTATTCATCTTCAGAGGCCACTAGCATGGAATGCTCTGCACAGTAGTGTGACACACCTATTGCTATGACTTGTATTGCTCGACCTTTTGGCTTTACTTGGCTTAGAAATGCACACATACATTTTCCACTCCCCTTCTAATCTCTGTACTCAGGAGATATATATGTATATGTACACTCGCCAGGACCTGCATCAACAAGCAGTATTCTCAGGGAGCTGCTGGTGGAAGCCCCAGTGTGCCAGAAGAACCTGCCGCTGACATCTGCAGCCCCTGCCATTCAAAGTCCCCACACGCCTTGGAGAGAGGCTACCTCAGATGCATTGTGGGAAATTTAAAATGGCAGGCGGCTTGCAGCAAGCTGGCACAAATCACAGCACTGCCCCTACTGATTCCTCCATCACCACCAGGTAAGGACACCAACATTGGAGAGGGCCAATAATATAAGGGGAACATTGGGGGGGGGGTTAACTTAGAACCAGCCCTACTGTCCATTAGGACAACCACTTCATGCATCAGGCAAAGAGGAGTCATGGAAGCTGGCCTGGTATGTTAAACTTACAGGAACATAGGAAGCTGGTCCCCCTAGCTCAGTATTGTCTGCAAGGGCTCTCCTAGGTTTCAGGCAGGGGTCACTCTCCCAGCCCAACCCAGCAATTGAACCTGGAACCTTCTACACACAAAGCAGATTCTCTGCTCCTGAGCCTTGGCCCTTCCCAAAGATTTGTGTAATTTAAAATCCCCCGATTTGTTTCCACTCCCTCCCGTATGAACTTCTGAGATCTTCAGGAGACTTTTCGCACTTGTCGTGTGAAGTTCAGGGCGCAAGGACGTGTGCAGAGGCCTCTTCAGTGATGGGACCCAGATTGCTTTGGCTCTACTTTCCTCCTGTAGCAGAGTTTCCAGGCAGAAGGTAAAGACCACTCCTCTGGACTGTGCTTTTTAGTGGTATTGGATGCTGCCCTTAAATTTTTCTCATTTTGTTGTTCTCTAGCGCTGGACAATTTTGTATGTTTTGATGCTGTTGTGATTATTATTCTTGCTCTGTTTTCTTGATTGGTTGGGCTTTATTTTTGTACCTTACTAGGGGTTGTTGACCCTGCTTGCTCCATTTGCCAACTCTGACAACCACTCCCCACTCCTCCCCCCCCCCAGCCACCCACTCCGACTGGAGTGCAAGTCCACACCCAGGCGCGCACAAAATTAAGGCCCCATTCACAAACCCTCGTTTCAGCTCTAGTCCCTTTCTATGGGGCACACCCTCAAGGTGAGTTCTCCCATCTAGTTTGTCATAACTGATAAGCTTATCAGCTTCTGCTTCCTGTGTTGGTTCTCATGGTTGAGCACCTTATGCAATATAGAGCCGTGCTGTGCTCAGTCTCTAAAAGGAGAGGCAAAAGGTCTGAAATGTGGAGGCAAGGAAGGGGTGGTTCACTATCGGCCCTCCAGATGATGTTGGACAAAAAATTCCATCGACTCCAGCCAGGGAAGACTGGGGCTGTGCCTCAGCCTAAGCTACCTTGCAAGGTTGTTGTGAGAAGATGAGGAGGAGGAGAACCATGTACACGAAGGTTACCAGATATTTTTCAATGAATCCAGGGACATTTTTCAACTTCAATGGATTTTGTATGGGGACTGGTTTGTAAATCCAGGGACTGTCCCCGGGAAACGGGGACGTCTGGTAACCTTAATGTACACCACCTTGAACTCCTTAGAGGAAAGGTGGGATTCAAATGCAATAATAAATGAAAATAAGTAAATAAATGTATGAAAATGAAAATAAGTAAATAAATGTATGAAATGAGGGGAAAGCATTCTGCACACACTCAGGTGATAACTTTTCTTCCTTATTGCTTCATGTGTCTCAGTTCTTGCGTCCCAAAGAAGAAAACCAGTTCTACCCCAGCCAGGTCACCTTGGAGAGGGCTTAGCAAATCTGAGGGGTTTTTGTTTGCTTGCTTGCTTGCTTGCTTGCTTATTATCGTTGTCAAGTGAGCTCAGTGCAGATTACAGCAATAAATACTCAAAAAGAATCAGAAAATTGTGAAACCACAATATCGTCAGTCAGTTGCCTATCACAGGGCACTCTCTGAGTGACTTGCAACCCAGTCGAAAAACTTACAAAAAACTTACAACCAATAAAAATGGGAACAATCAAATCTATACATAAAACACCAGCCTCCAAATTATAACAATGGTTTTGCTGCCAATTCCTGTCCTTCTGCTGAGTAGCACATCCTCACCCCAGCCCAAGACATTTTGGCACCCCAACTGAGAAATCTAATGCCTGCCCACTTTGTGTTAAGAAGATGAAGAGAATGATACTGTTACAAGCAAGCTAATATCTAACGGGACCTCAGGAGTTCCCGTTAGATTTAGATACACCAGGGGTGGGGAACCTGTCACCCTTCAGATGTTGCTGGACTTCATCTCCCATCATCCCTAACCATTGGCCAAGCTGGCTGAGGCTAATGGGAGCTGGAGTCCACCAACACCTGAAGGACCACAGATGCCTCACTCCTGATTTACACATATATACAGGCTGAGCATAAGATGGGGGTCCACAGTATTCACTCCAAAAGATATTGCTCCCCTGGTTGTCTTCCCTGCTAATCTGACATTCAACTGCCCATGGCTCCTAGAGGGCAATGAGCTAATTTGGTTTCCTTTTCTTTTAATTAAAAGCCCATATTCCACACATGCCTTGGGAGTCCCTCGATTATGCAAGAAAAAACCCTACTTTGCCTGGGAGTGGCCCTGTCTGAAGGCTCACCATAGGGCCTCAAGGTTTGCTGTTTGAGGAAGGACATGGTAAATAAATACTGCTGCAAAACCTGGAGGTGATGCTTCTGCCTGTCATTTTGAACTGATGGACCTAATACCTCCTCCACAGAAGAGATCAAAGAGACAGCTAAGGAGGTAACCAACCCCTGGAGCAGGAATGGGCTGGAGTTTGCAATCAGCCCAGAAGTGCCTTGTAAAGCGACCTCACCGTGCACCCACAATGATCCCTGAAGATGAGACCTGAGTGGCTCACCCCTGCGTGCAGCTTCCAAGGAACTGGGTGTATTGGCCTGTGACCTTTTGTACTCCAGGGACAATTGGCAGTGTTGTCCCTACAAAAGGTGAACAGAGCAGGGGGGGGGGAGATGTGGGTGTGTCGGTGTAGGGCCATGCCTCTCCATTTGATGCCTTTGTGATAAACCAGGAATGCGGTGGGCCCCATGGCAGACAAAAGGTGTGGGCTTCCTGCTTAACTGGAGGGCCAGCAGGATTGTACGTGCGACAGCACAGCCTCCTGCTTATCAGCATGTTGCTCCTCAGGGCAGGACAGAGGGTGGGACCACACCGCTTGGAGCGCTCCCTTCCTTCAAACAGCTACATTCCGCAGGTGTGGTGTGGCAACCCACAGAAGTCAGAAAAAAGATGTGCCAAGTGAGCAAGGAGCCCAACAACTTCTAGAGGTCACAGATCCCCATCCCTGCTCTAGAGAAAGATACTTGAGACTCACTCTCTCACTGACACCTGACAGCAAAACTGCAAAGGCATTAGTGGTACCTCAGGGGAACCTGCAACTCAGAGTCTGTGTGTGGCCCTTAGCTTAATTTTATGTGGCCCTCAAACTTATTTTCAAGGGGGTGAAGAGAGCCAGAGGGAGAGGCCAAAGGCACAGGGGAAAGAAAGGGAGAACCTGGGGGGGGGAGCCAAAACATATGGAAGTCTAGCAGGAGGAAGAAGCCCCCTGCGAGTCCATCCCCCAGCAGCATAGGGAGGCAAGAGGGGAGACAGAAACAAAGTGGGAGAAAGCAAGAAAAAGACCCACTATTGGCTCTGGTTCCACCCAATGCTGTTATATATCACCATTTTGATGCACATGAATTTTAACACAGGGCTGGCCTACATTATGCAGACCCAGCATACACACCGAACATTTAACAGGTTTGGCTTTCCCCAAAGAATCCTGGGAACTGTAGTTTCCTCCTTCTCACAGAACTTCAGTTCCCAGCACCCTTAACAAACTACTGCTCCCAGGATTCTTGAGGGAAAGTCATGCACTTTAAATGTATGGCGGCTGCTCCATGCAGTAGAGGCTGGTGGGCAAGGAGCAACTGTGAGGTGTTGGAGGTAGTGGCGTAGCGTGGGGGGTGCAGGGGGGCCCGGGCGCACCGGGCGCAACATCTGGGGGTTAGGGTTAGGGGGCGCAAATCCACGGGTTAGGGGGCGCAAATTACTTGCCTTGCCCCAGGTGCTGACAACCCACGCTACGCCACTGGTTGGAGGGCAGAGCTGTGTCTGCCCCATGGCCTGCCCTTTATCCCTCAAGCTTGCCAGATACCCTCAGGTGTGGTGGAGGATGCTATTCCATCACCAGCATTGAAGGAAGATTTTACTGCTGTCCCAGTCAGATTTTATTCATGGATTGGGAGGGGGCAGGGCTTTGTGTTTGGCTTCAGGCCCCTGTCAATACTAGAAACATCCAAAAATGTGCCTCTTGCTAGGAGCCCTGCCTGATACTGACTCAGGCCCATGTTCTCTCCAGCCCTGAAGTCTTAGATCTTTTGTCTGAAGATGCCAGAGATTAAACCAAGGATGTAAAAAGGTGTGCTCTGTCCCTGAGCTGTGGGGCACAGTTCTTGAGAAAAGTTAAGTATTGGCCACAGCATTGCTCAACAGGTCTCCTTTTCACAAAGGTAGATTGAGCTAAACAGGCAAGTTGGTGAAGGCGATGACTGCTCCGCATATACTTTGGCAGGACTAGGGATTTTGTTTACATTTTAATGAGCAACCGTCTAATTTGCACTTCACGAAGTGAAACAGGTATCTTTTGAAATTCACACTTCTCCAAATTTTACAATGCAGTTCTCAAAGCAAATGCTATGTACAAAATGCATACATATGAGGTGGGGAAACATGCCTAAAAACACAAATATATTCATGAAAATAACATACAAAAAAGTATTCTATTAGGCGAAACTGCTTGCAAAAATGTATCTGTTGGACAAAGCTGCATATGACTACAGTGGTACCTCGGGTTACATATGCTTCAGGTTACAGACTCCGCTAACCCAGAAATAGTGCTTCAGGTTAAGAACTTTGCTTCAGGATGAGAACAGAAATTGTGCTCCGTCGGCGCGGCAGCAGCAGGAGGCCCCATTAGCTAAAGTGGTGCTTCAGATTAAGAACAGTTTCAGGTTAAGAACAGACCTCCGGAACGAATTAAGTACTTAACCCACGGTACCACTGTACATGCTTATTAGGAGGACTCTGCACTAAAATGCTGATGAAAAATCATGAGGATTTTTGGAGAACTGAATTTAATAATGGGGGGAAATGAGAAAGACAGAGAACTGGAATGGACAGATTGGCCCATTCTCCGTGACAACTGATCTGCGTGCCACCACTTGGGGGGGGGGGGCAGAGAGAGCCTTGAGAAGCCAGATACAGGGGTCCTCATTGCCAACATCTGACACAATCAGTTAACTTCCCTGCTGTTAACCAATTTTATGGCTATGGCCTTTATTTAATGACGGTATGGGGTTCCCCAGATTAAAAGACACCAGTAGAGTTATCTATTGTTTGGGGAATCCTCTTAAACACACTGAATCAACTATTCACTACAATGTTATCAGAAGAGAATACATTTCCACTAGGGATCAGCTGTAAGTGGATCCCCCCCCTCCCATCTCAATCTTTGACTAATGAATTTTCTACATTGTTTAAAACTCTCAGGCCTCATTTGTAGGGAAATTATTTCCCCATTGTGGAGCCACATCACTGATTCAGAGTGGATTTGCTGAGAGCTTGGCTGAGGTCAGCACTGAAATGACAACCGTATCTGTATGTCAAGTAAATCTCACAATGGTTTACAAGAACATTAAGAGCTGCAGCAAACGGTTTGCAAAAATCCATCCTGTTTCTACCCTTCTCAGAATAAGGACAGGGTTTCATGTTTCCCCATCTTCAAGGTTTGTGCTCAACCACTTTCTTCGTTTTGGATATACCTTGCTGTCTTTCAGAGGGGTGATCAGAGAGGTGAGATAGCATGTGGAACATTTTCCAACTTGCAAGGCTGCAGCTAGTAGTTTTGAGTAGGCATGATAAAGGTTTGTAAAATTACTAGTCACCTGCACTTAACAATTTGGCTAGTGAAAAATATACAATGGTACCTCGGGTTAAGAACTTACGGTAATTCATTCTGGAGGTCCATTCTTAACCTGAAACTGTTCTTAACCTGAGGTACCACTTTAGCTAATGGGTCCTGCCGTGCCGCCGGAGCACGATTTCTGTTCTCATCCTGAAGCAAAGTTCTTAACCCGAGGTACTATTTCTGGGTTAGCGGAGTCTATAACCTGAAGCGTCTGTAACCCGAGGTACCACTGTACCTCTCACAATGTCCTGCCCACTTATGCCTAGCTACCCATTTGGCAGACCTTGGGAGAATCTTCCTTCCCAATTTCTCTTCCGATTGCACAACAAAAATGGCCAACAAGTATTGAAGCCAAGAGGCAGGATCAACCATCCTCCTATTGGTCACCCATAGTCATCATTGGCCTAACATTTGGGTCAGCTATTAAGACGACTAATAGTTAAACTTGTCTTGTCTACACTAGTAGCTTCCCAGGGATCGAGAACTTGTGGCGCTGATCTTATCAGACTACAGTTCCCATGATCCTGGACCACATGCTGGCTTGGGCTTTGGGGAGTTGGAGGACATCTGGAGAGACTCAGGTTGCCAATGGGTAGTAGTGACCAATGCATAGTAGTAAAGTAGTTCTTTATTGAGGGACTGCAAACCAACATTGCTTCTGGCCTCTCTGTTAATACTGATACCATTCAAAAAA
The DNA here is from genome assembly GCF_965112155.1 of Podarcis liolepis. Classification (NCBI taxonomy): domain Eukaryota; kingdom Metazoa; phylum Chordata; class Lepidosauria; order Squamata; family Lacertidae; genus Podarcis; species Podarcis liolepis. The sequence continues at coordinate 2,882,984 of NC_139555.1, forward strand.
GAGACTTGTGCATATGATGCTGCTTAAACAAAGTCAGGCTTAGGTAAGGGTCTTTCCTTATTTTAACTTTACTTAAATAAATATTCAAAGCTTTAAATAATTTAAATTCCCTTGGCGCCTTCAATCCCCCCCTTCCGCTGGTTGCACAGAACCTTCTTTTCTTACAATGCCCAAAGAATAACATTTTTTTCCTATTTGATAAGGAATCAGCAACAGTGGTCCTTGGGGCAAATCTGGTCCATAGATTCTTTACCTCTCTCCACCCACATCCCATTTACCAAGAGTAGGATGTGGGGGAGGAATTGCATTTAGAAGAAGAGTTTGGATTTGATATCCCGCTTTATCATTACCCGAAGGAGTCTCAAAGCGGCTAACATTCTCCTTTCCCTTCCTCCCCCACAACAAACACTCTGTGAGGTGAGTGGGGCTGAGAGACTTCAGAGAAGTGTGACTGGCCCAAGGTCACCCAGCAGCTGCAGGTGGAGGAGCAGAGACGCGAACCTGGTTCACCAGATTACGAGACTGCCGCTCTTAACCACTACACCACACTGGCTCTCACTGGCTCTCATTTATTTGAATGGGACCTGACAGCAGCCCATTTTAAAGAAGCATATGATTGGAGTCTTTTCTCAAATACGGTTGTCAACTGACCAGGAAAAAAGATGGACCACCCTGCTCCTGTGCCTTTAAGAACAGCCTGAGCTACAGTAATTGGCAGCTGAAGCTTTTTTGCAACATGGAGATACATTCTATTGCCTGCAGGTGAAGCTGTTTGTTAATGCACAGGTGTAGAAGGGACAGTTAAAAATAGTCCATGGCAAAAAGAATTCCTATCCAGGGCATTAGGTGCAGCAACAGGTTGACATGCATTAAGAACTAGAAGCAAAACACACACACACAAAACCTAGAGGGCACAGACAATATAATCCTGTGCGGTGCTGAGTATATGTAATGGTTCTGGTAGGTAACAAGAGCATTTCATAGCCAAAAGCATGAAAATAGGTTTGTTACACAAGAAAATACTGAACTGGGTACGTAGCAGAAAATTAAGACAATTCACTGGCTTAACAGAGACAGGTATGTTGTCAATGGCCCACTTAAGATCATTAGTTGTGATGTGTTGTGGCTTTGTGCAGTGCCATAAATTCAGGAGCAATTATAAGGCCTCTCTCAATCTGCACATTCAGTCCTCATTGGGATCTATAAACAGTGGGCAGCTGAAGTTTCCAGTCAGAGAAACTCCCCATTCAGGTTCTCATAGGCTGACATGCCACAATGGAAGAGCCAATGAGAAAGTTCCACAAGGCAAAAAGAGTCAGGGAGTTTTAAGCGGGGGGGGGGGGGTAGGGAGAAAATGGCAAACTACCATCAAAATGGCACTCAGCTGTCTCCTCTTTCTGGGCCAGTGCTTGCCCCAGTGGCTGCCCATGTATGCAGATATCTGGCTATGGGCACCTCCAGATTATCAGCATTTTGCAGAAGGGATTCAAGCACATACCGGGAAATTTAATTAATGCAATTAAAGTGGATTAAAGTGCTCTGCCACCCTAGCATGACAAGTGCACTTTCTTGGAAAAGGGGACTCCCAACACAGTCTCCCAACAAACGGACCGGAAGAAATGCTCGACAAAGGCCAGATATAATCTAAACTCCACATAAACTTTGTACAAGGAAGTGGGGAAGAATGCACAATATATATGTCCTCTGGACGGGCCCCTTGACTGCTGGATGGAATCCCCACATTCAGAGGCAGCACACCTTTGAACATCAGGTGATTCATTCATACCCCATCCATCTGGCTGGGTTTCCCCAGCCACTCTGGGCAGCTTCCAACAAAAGATAAAAAATAGAATTAAACGTCAAACATTAAAAACTTCCCTGAACAGGGCCACCCTCAGGTGTCTTCTAAATGTCAGATAGTTGTTTATCTCTTTGACATCTGATGGGAGGGCGTTCCACAGGGCGGGCGCCACCATCGAGAAGGCCCTCTGCCTGGTTCCCGGTAGCTTTGCTTCTCGCAATGAGGGAACCACCAGAAGGCCCTCGGCGCTGGACCTCAGCGTCCAGGCAGAACAGAGTGGGTGGAGAAGCTCCTTCAGGTATACTGAGCTGAGGCTGTTTAGGGCTTTAAAGGTCAGCACCAACACTTTGAATTGTGCTCGGAAACGGCCTACACAGCATCTAGCCACAGTCTTCCCAACTATAATTTTACTTAATTATAGTAATTGTTCCTAAAAAGGTTTTATCAATCTGTACCTTCTTTGGTCCTCATTTTTGGAGATGCCCAGGTGAAAGTCCCACCATGGGTGGGCAGAGTGAATGCGGGCTTGAGGGGTCTACTTACGGTATCCTGCTCACGGGTCCACAAAAGCCTGAAGCCCTCCTTGGGAAAAGCACTCTGTGTGTGCGCAAAGGAGTTAGTTCACATTCTTTTTCTGTATTAACTGAGCTGCAGTATAGAATGCAGGATTTGTCCTCAAAATTAGGTACTGGGAGATGCATCTGAGTGAATCTGCAGAGATGAGAGTTGAACCAAAATGGGAAATACAGTGGTACCTCTACTTACGAGCACCTCTGGTTATGTATCCTTCAGGATACACGCACAGCAAACCCGGAAGTATTTTCTTGGGTTTCGTTGTGCGCACATGTGCAAAAGTGCTCTACCGTGTCACGCACATGCACGGAACAGGCACCTCCGGTTGCAAAAACCTCAGGATCCTACTGGAGCTCCAGAACAGACCCCGTCTGCAACCGGAGGCACCACTGTAACTGTTTTGAGTTACATAAACTCTATGGAGGGATTTGGAGGAGGCTTGAAGATGTGTGACCTCAGCCTTCACAACTGAATTTGCTGTACTAACAAGAGGGGGGAAATCTTGCTTCACCACCAAGTCAGGTCTGCTGATGAAGAATCTACAACAGCCTCCTCCAACCTGGTGCCCTCCAGAGGTTCTGGACAGCAACTACCTTCCGTCACAGCCAGCATGGTCAATGGTTGGGGATGATGGGAGTTGTAATAATAACAACAATAATAATAATTTTTATTTTTACCCCGCCCTCCCCAGCCAAGGCCGGGCTCAGGGCTGCTAACAAGCAATAATAAAAACAAGTTGAATGAATGCAACTTAAAAACAAGATTAAAATACAAAAATTAAAATATTGAAACATTAAAATATTAAAATGTAGCCTCATCGCAGGAGGAGAAAGGAAAAGAAAAAAGAAAGAGGGGGAGGGAATCAAATTGGCTCCAAGCCAAAGGCCAGGCAGAACAACTCTGTCTTAAAGGCCCCTGTGAAAAGAAATCAGATCCTGCAGGGCCCTGGTCTCATGAGGCAGAGTGTTCCACCAGGCTGGAGCCAGAGCTGAAAAGGCCCTGGCTCTGGTTGAAGCTAATCTGACTTCCTTAGGGCCTGGGACCACTAGGTATTTATGGACCTTGAGGCTCTCTGTGGGGCATACCCGGAGAGGTGGTCCCGTAGGCACAAGGGTCCTAGGCCGTGAAGGGCTTTAAAGGTCAAAACCAGCACCTTAAATCTGACCCTGTACTGCACCGGGAGCACTGGGTGAATCTGCTCTCATGGCAGAGACCCCATGAGGAGCCTCGCTGCAGCATTCTGCACCCGCTGGAGTTTCTGGGACAGCTTCAAGGGCAGCCCCGCGTAGAGCGAATTACAGTAGTCAAGCCTGGAGGTGACCATCACATGGATCACTGTTGTAGAACAAACAGCTGAAGACCACTCAGTGAGAAAGCCTTTGGGAGGACACCAGGTGGCAGGTCTGGTGGTTTAATGCTAAAGAAACCAACACAGGAGAGCACAGGGTGTTTCTGGGCAGAAACGCCCTTACAAAGTCCAACGTAGCTTGAAGGTTATGAAATCCATGCTGCCTCGTGGGGCTCTGATAATGCTGGAGGAAGCAGCCAGACCTCGCCCCACCCTCACCCACAGCAAAGGCTTTTACAGGATTGTGAAATGTTGCCACAAGGTATCACCACAGATCCTTCCAAACAGCAATTCCTCCCTTTAAGGGTCATGGATCAGCCGTAGAGCACCTGTCTTGTGTGCAGAAGGCCCCTGGTTCAAGCCCCAGCGCCTCTGGGTGGGGCTGGGGGTGACCTGGGGGTGAAACCCTGGAGAGCTGCTGCCAGTCAGTGCAGATAGTACTAAGCTAGATAGACCAAAGGAGCTTTTTGTGTGTGCGTATGGCTTAGTTGAGATTCCTGCTTTGCAGGGGGTTGGACTAGATGACCCTCAGGGTCCCTTCCCATTGTATGATCCTATGTTCCTTCCATCCTTCTTTTCTTCCCTGCCTACCCTGATGTGGCCCAAAGGAAAGCAGAGCCAGATGTTGGGCACCAGCTTGGCAGAAGGAGCTGCTGGAAAGAGGTGAACAAGGCGCCTTCCAGCCGCCTTAGGGACTCCCCTCTGGATTCGGGTAGGGTTTACTCCTTAGCTGCAGATACCTAACCAGGTCTACTCAGAAGCATGTCCTACTGCATTTAATGAGGCTTACTCCCCGGTAAGCAAGGCTAAACCAGGAGCTGAATCTGAGGAGACACATTCGGACCACCAAATAAATGCAGCTCCATTAACTATGAACCCTGAACTTTGGGACCCCCTCCAAACCTTTTGTAGGGCAAATCCCATGTTTTGTAGGGCCCCCCATATGGGTAATTGACACTCAGACTGGGGGTCATAGGTATCCCCCAGAAACCCAACATTGTCCCATTCACTCCAAACTTGTGTCAAAGTTTTGTAGCAAAAACCCTGCACTCTGCAGGTCGGAGCCAACTTCTGGGGCTGAGGGGTCTTCAGTCCCCCAATAAAACATTTGAGGGGGCAGGGCCCCCCAAAGTTGATGGGCATTACCGTTCAAATGGTGTGCGTGCAGCGTGGCATGTGATATGCCCCCCTCCAATATTTTATTCAGGTTGGCACCCGTGGTAGATCCTCCCCCCCCCAAAAAAAACCCCTGAGTAATTGATACTACGTCCCCCCGGTTTGATGGATCAATTATTCAGTGGGTGGTCCTACAAAACGCGGTCTTCGCCCTACGAGAGGTTTGGAGGGTGTCCCAAATTTCGGGCTTCGTAAGTTTTGGAGCGGGAGTAAGGAGGCGGAGGAGTAAGGGACGCTTCTTAACACCTTGCAAAACGCATTCGGCTTGCAGCAAGAAGCCCTTGGATGCGATGGCCGAAGCCTTTCGAAGGCGCGGACACACCTCGGCGCCTTCCTGAGAAACCCGGCGTGGTCGCGCCGTCGCTCCTTCTTGGAAGCGAGTTGGGGGCGTCGGTTCCCGGCCGCCCCTTCGCGCGGCGCCCGGCGGAGGTGGGGCGTGTGGGCGCCGGCCAGGCCCGCCCTCGCGGCGGCCGGCACTATAAAGCGCGACGGGAGGCGAGCGCCGCCGTTCGCCCCTTGCAGCTCGCAGCGCAGTCGGCCTCCTCTTGCCCCGCCGCCGCCATGAGTTACTCCAAGTCCAGCGTCTACTCCAGCTCGTACCGGCCCGTCGGGGGCTCGGTGCGATTCGGGCCGGTGGCCAGCGCGGCCAGCGTCTACGCCGGGGCCGGCGGCTCGGGCTCGAGGATCTCCGTCTCGCGGTCGTCCAGCCTGGGCTCCAGCTACGTCGGGGGCGGCGGGGGCGGCGGCTATGGAGGCAGCGGCTTCTCGCTCTCCCTCTCGGGCTCCGGCGTGGTCCACAACGAGAAGGAGACCATGCAAGACCTGAACGACCGCCTGGCCAGCTACCTGGAGAAGGTGCGCAGCCTGGAGGCCGAGAACCGCCGGCTGGAGATCCAGATCCGAGAGCACCTGGAGAAGAAAGGGCCCAGCACCCGCGACTGGAGCCGCTACTTCGAGCTCATCGAGGACCTGAAGAATCAGGTGAGCGGGGGGGGGGCGCCCAGAGCAGCCTGCCTCCGGTACCGGAGAGGCCGGGGGCTCCGAGCGTACGTGCAGGCTGAGAACCCCTCGCCGCCCTTAATCCCCGCCAAGGCCGCAGCCCTTGAGCCAAGTTTACAGCGAGGAGTTTTGCAAAACTAAAAGATGCAAGCTTAGTAGCTCAGTAGAAAACAGCAATGAAGGAGTAGTTAAAAGTAGCCGGAACTGTTCCGGGGGTGGGAGGCACCTTGCACATGCCCCGATGCACTTTCTTCTCCGTCCATAACATAACTTTATATGTTCCAGAGCTGAGCTCCAACCTTGAAAAGAATGTAGGGTTTCAACCCAGTCGGTGTCAGGTTCAGAGAAGGTCAAGGAGACGAAGTCAGTGCCTCTCCAGAAGTGACATCGTTTGATCCCCATTAGAATTTGCCCTTTGCACATGCATCTTCCCGCCCATACAGTAATGGATCATTGCTCCATGGAATATAGAAGCTCCGCTTTGTCTGATGTGGCCAGAGGCCATTAGCTTTCGGCTTCAGCTCCCTCCCACTAGCTTACGGTGTTTTCTTTAGACAGCCACTAAGAGGCTGCCTAGTGTTAACCACAAACTGTGTTGCCAGATTTTCAAACCATCCCTGAAACTCAGCTTTTAACAGTGGTTTGATATACCAAGAGAGAGCAAACCGCAGAGAGAAACCATATCCCCTGCTAATTCGTGCATATCAAGCCACTGTTAAAGGCATAGCTACAGAAACTATTTGAAAAGTTGGCAACCCAAACGGCAAAAAAAACCCACATTGGCACAGATTGATAGTGGAGAAGAGAGAATGCCTGGAACTTAGCCGATAGTTTTTGCTCTGGGTTCAGCAAGTCTGAAATGATAATCACGAATTTGCTTCCGTTCATGAGGTCAGCAGTGCTATTCAGGATTTCATAAGCATCCACCAAAGTATTTATTTTCTACTAATTCAACTGGTAGCTTCCCTTGAAACCTCTCTGTATCCCAAGCCCCACCTTCTTGTTCATATACCAGGTATGCTAGGTGCAAAAACAGTTAACCATTTTGGGTTTTTTCTTTTAAAAAAATTGAGAATATTATTGTATGGAATATATAGGGAAGCTATACCAGTCTTGGTATGAACCAGAGCTCAGCAGCCCTTGAAACCAGGTTGTCATAATAGCAGAAAGGGTGCTTTGGGGCATGTGAGGATTGCCCTTCTTGCCCCCAAGTATACTCAGTCAATATGTGTAGGTCTTTGGATAGGATTTAAGATTCCAATAACTTGAGTGTGGTACCATGGAAGTGTGAGTTCCAGTGATTTTAATTTTTGAAATTAATCCTTGGATAGGAGAACACACCTCTACATCAGGAAAGCACTCCATTCCCAGTGGTATCCTGTTACGGGTCTAGATTTGCTGCTCTTGTATTCTGTTTAACTGCTTCCTGACAGTTCCAACAGGTGAAGTGTTTCCAATAATGTAGCTTCACATTTTGAATTTCTGCACAGGACCCATATGGAAGCAGGAGGTCCGGGGAAGGTAGCAGAGAACCCATACAAAGAGGCAGAAAACCACTCCACTTGCTCCTATCATAAACCTAGCTCTTGTTCCTTCCTAAGAGTTTCATGACCAGGAGTGATTCCTGGTTCAGTAGCTGCATGTGCATACACAGGTCAATCATGAACCAGACTATGGGCTAATCATTGCCACGTTAGCGATTGCAGGCAGCTGCAGCCCCTCCTTTCCAAGAAGGTTGGGTGTGCGGGATTCACTCTCCCCCCCTAATTCATTCCTGTAAACCCCATTGTCTTTCTGTCTTTGGGGCTAGAGTTATCCACTTCTTTTCCTCTGCCTATACTCCCTTGCACTGAGATCAGTCGTGCACTACATAGAAAGCAACTGAAGCTTTTCTTCTAACATGGAGAAGCAAGAACAGAGGGACAGGGAAAGTCTGCAGAAATCCAGGCGGTTGTGCATCTGTAAAGGCACAAAAAGCTTATTAAGGAGGGAGGAAAGAAACAGGTAGCCAATAATAAGAGTCAGTCTGGCTTACTCAGGAGGAAAAGACACTCTAACCTCCCCCCCCTCCAATACAAGTCAATCAATTTATATTTAGTCATAGGTCATAACAAGGAAGTACTATGCTGCCAAAGAAGATGGCTCAATAAAAAATACCAGGGGAGGGGAACTTGTGACCCTCCAGCTGTTGCCAGAATACAGATCCCATCATCGCTTGCCATTGGCCATGCTGGCTGGCTGGGAGTCCAGCAACAGCATCCGGACGAGACAGTGCTGTACAAAGTGAACAAGTAATTAATATCTCATGTTTTACTGCCACTGCGAGAAAAGGCATCGAATCCTAGAATTGTAATGTTGGAAGGGACCATGAGGGTCATCTAGTCCAACCCCCTGCAGTGCAGGAACCTTTTTGCCCAACCTGGGGCTGGAACCCACAACCCTGAAATCAAGAGTCTCATGCTTGACTGACTAAGCTACCAAGGTCGATACACATTTTTCAAACACGAAACAGGTTTAGGGTCTAAGGCTCTAGTTAAAACTGCCCTGGTTCTAGTTAAAACTGAGAGCTGAGGCTCCACTCCAAAAATGAGGACTTGAATGTGACATGGACAAGAAGCCACCTCAGTCGGTTTCTGTGCCTTTTACAGGGGTGGCCAAATGCAATAGAGGACAGAGCTCCTGTGCCTTTTAAAACACCAGTTAGAAGAAGGAATTGCTTGTGCCCCATATAGTTAAAGCATGTTGTTTCCCCCAGAGAATCCTTCACAGAGTTAACGATTCCCAGCCCCCTTAAGCTACAATTTCCAGGATTTTTTGGGGGGAGCTTTAAATGCATGGTGTCTACACAGCCTTAGTAGGTGTAGTTTGTCATGCAGTCAATACACCATCTGAAATTCCCATTTTAAACTACAGCTTGGGAGCAGTTTACTTGCCCACCCGCCCCATATGCCTGCCTTGCCTCTTCAATGTGCAAAGCGTGCCCTCCTGCTAGTACCACGCATAGGATATACACTCCAAGTCTGTGGGGAGTGGCACTTTCAGTGTGGCAGCACCTGTTTGTGCTGTGTTGTCTAGCACTTGCGGATCCTTTGAATAAGCAGTTTATAGATAAGGGGAGCACTGAAATGTACAGATCTTGTTCTGGTCCCCACCGCTGCATGAATGTGCAAAATCCACATGCAAAGCTTCATCCTAACATGCACATGTAGCAGTGGGTGAAAAGGCTTCTGAACCTTTCAATTTCCTTCATGCCCTGTGACTTCTGGGAAACTGGAACCTTGTGAGGCGGGAAACCAACACCCAGAGGCTATAGCAGTTGGGTTCAAAGGACAATTGTGTGCTGGGAAGAATGACTGAGGGTAGATTAATTATAAAAAAATATGTTTGTTCTCGTGAGTCATGTATAGTCAATCAGCAAACAAAAGGATAACAGTGGAAACTACTTTAGCACCTGGAGAGAGCAGGTGAATGGGACAAAAGGGAAAGGGGCTGGGTTAGAGGCCACAGGTGCAGAAGATGAAAGAGGTGCAGGGAAGGTCTCCTGGGAAAGCTCAAGGAGGAGGGATGCATTTCCAGAAGCAATGCCCCTTCCCCAAAACACAAGGAGAGAGCAAGTTTCCTTAAAAAAACAAAAAAAAACAAAATCAAAACCAGGCTTCTATGCCAGGCATGGGCAGCATTTGCATTTGTGAGGCCACCATGGGACATTTGCAGCCTTACATGTTCTCCAGGCAGCTGCTGACAGGATGGTGGTGAAACCAGAGCACATTTAAGTCCCTCATAGTTTACACCTCAAGGTATGGTTGCCTGGAGCACACCCAATGGCCAGAGAGCTTATCCTCACAACCTTCCCTGTTACCTGTTCCTGCTAAGAACAAAGGGCTTCTTTAAACAAGCAGGATTTCCTACAGAGAAGAAGCAGGGCCCTTTTCACATGAGAGGCAGAGAGGGAAAGGCCAAGAGTCACTGAATTTAAAGAATCAGTCACAGAACTGCAGTGAAGTAGAATCTATGCTTTGGGGATCCATCAACATCCAAGATTACAGGTGGGGTACGATGCATCGTGTTGGGAAGGCAAGGAAACCGTTTTGTCCTTGTGCTTCTACTTGCAAAGGAAAGAAGGTGATAGTCTCACCCACTTTCTTAACTTGAGAGGTGTCCCTTTAAGAATCTCTCCTCCTCTTGTTGCCTTGGGAACTGGGAAGGTGAATTGCACCTGTGTTGGCTTAAGCAAACAATAGGATCTGTGTAGGCTGGCAGGAAATCAGTAGATTCAGGTTGCATTAGCCTTCACTAGACCAGAAACAAAGAGGAAGTTGGCAGTCCTTGGCATAAGGCTGGGAAAATAATTTTTGAGTGACACCAACTTACTCCAAGATCAGTTGGCTTAAGGATGAGGGTTGCCAACTTTTATTTCAGCCCCTGCTCCTCTTCCTTTGAACAGCACCCCAGTTTGCAGATGTTAGCAGGTGATGCTTGCCTTGATGATGAAACTTGAAAGTTTATTCGGCTCAAGCTGCTGTTGGAGGAGCAATGACTGGTTGTGCCCTTTTTTCTGGACAATTGACAACTCTTCTAAAGGCTGGTAAATGTCTTTCACACACTACATTAATTACTAAGTTTTGTGCTTCCTTTCTGTCCTCAGATCTTTGACCAGACAGTGGATAACGCTCGCATTGTTCTGCAGATTGACAATGCCAGGTTGGCTGCTGATGACTTCCGTGTAAAGTGAGTGGATTTTCTTCTTGTTGGTCCTGTTTGGTCCTGGGATCCCTCCAGAGGCCCATCTCTATAGAACATGAGACTCAGGGTTATGGGTTCAAGTCCCACATTGGGCATTGCAGGGAGTTGGACTAGATGACCCCCGTGTTCCCTTCCTTCCATGATTTTATCATTTTGGGACCTTAGGGCCGTCTTTCCCAACACCTTTCCCCAGATGTTGGTCTACAATTTTCATCATCCAAATTCAGTAAGGTCAATGGTCAGGGATAAGGTGAATTGTGGTCCCACATCTGGGGACCCAAGGCTGAGAAAGACTGCCTTGGGGTGTAAAGTATCACTATCTCTATATGTGTGTCATTTCATATTTTTATGTTGTAAACTGCCCTGTGATCTTTGGATGAAGGGCAGTATATTAATTTAATTAATGATGATGGTATCCATAGTTAGAGCAAAAGCAGCAGCCTCTAACTCTTCTTTTTCCATGGGGCGGTAGGCATGTATAAAGCCTACAGATATCAGAAAGGGAGGAACACAAAGGCCAGTGGGTCTCCTCCATCCCTGCCTACGTGATGTTGTGCAGGACTCTGGTTTGCTTCCAGAGCACCTTGCATCCTGGTTCCAGTGGTAATTTCTGTCTCCAGTGGAATGAGGCCATTTGAGTGGCAAGCAATATCAGGCAGATGGGGGTCACCTGCTAGGCCCTTTCTATGTGTTCCCTCTTAACCGTCCATAGCTGCCAAAAAACAGAGTGGAGGGCATTTAAGTGGGGAAGGCCTAAATCCATACAGTCGTTGGATGACACTGGGGTTTCAATGGCTAGCCATGCATCTGTCCAGACAAAGGAAGGCATAAACTCATTCACTGGGCTGAGAAGACTTTGGGTAATCCTGTAAAGTCAGGGTTTAAAGGAACCAGGCACTGAGTGGGTGGGAGAACTGTTGTTGGACTCCCACCCCGCCAGCCCCCCAAAGCATAACCAATGTTCTTGATGGGCACTGTAATCCAGCAATATCTGGAAGGCCCCACTCCTGACCCACAAGTATTCCAGAGTGCTTAAAAAAAAAATCTGTAAATTTTGTGCCAAGAATAGATTAATCCCCCAACCTGCATATGTTATGCACATTCAACAAATTTGCACAATTTCTCTCAATTCTGCAAAATTTGTTCACTATTTTATTTAGCATTTTGCATGCATGAATTTATTCTGGTTTTGCTAATCCCAGAAGAGGGACAAGGAGCAGTATAAAGCACCAAAGATCCACCCTTAACCAATGGAGATCTTACCCAGCAACCTCTTTGGCCTCTAAACTGTCAGCAGGCATTACATGTTTTCAAGCGTATGTTTAGAGTCAATAAGGGCTAGAAACTTCAAAATAAAAATCAAGAAGCCGAATTCTTCATTCACCTGCACTTTTTGTGCATTTACCTAGGATCATTCACGGCATGTGCACACCCCTGCTTCTTACACTCTGAATCCCCCCATCACCAGTGTGCACATCTGTTTGCAAACTGATTATTGTGAAGACCTCATTCCTTCTTCCCTGTCACCCAGGTTTGAGGCTGAGCTGGCCATTCGTCAGTCTGTGGAGAGTGACATTAATGGCCTCCGCAAAGTCATTGATGATACCAATATGAGCCGCCTTCAGCTGGAAGGTGACATTGAGGCCCTCAAAGAAGAACTGATCTTCCTGAAGAAGAACCACCAAGATGTAAGTCTCTACTGTGGTCACTGGGCAGAGACAAGATGGAGTTGGCAGGAGCAATAGTTTGATGGGAGATACTGACTGGGGCCTGTCATGAATGGAATCAATGGCTTTGCACATTTGGGACACACAGCAGCTTCAGAGTCTGTGCTCATTTTATGCCTCCTCTTCCCTTGCTAGGAAGTCAATGCGCTACAGTCCCAGATTGCCAACTCAGGACTGACAGTAGAAGTAGATGCTCCCAAGTCACAGGATCTGGGCAAGATAATGGCTGAAATCCGGGCACAGTATGACACCTTGGCTCAGAAGAACCTTGAGGATTTGGACAAGTACTGGAGCCAGCAGGTGAGCAGAATAACTTTTGCAGCTTGATCCTAACTTTTGCCCCCATAGCATTTCAGGGTTTTTACAATTAGAGAGAGGTTACTGTCCCCAGAACTATAACCCTGACTGTCCTCATGAAGAATAATGTTTCTTCCCACCTTTCCATTAGATCACTGAGAGCACCGTCATGATCACCCAGAATACCAAGGAGATTGAGACTGGCCGTGCTACTGTCACTGAGTTGCGCCGCAACGTCCAAACACTGGAAATTGAGCTGGAGTCTCTGCGCAACGTGGTATGATCTTCACCTATCATTCCAAATATTGCAGGGGTAGGGAGCCTCAGTCCAGGCAGCTATGTGGCCCTTTGGACATCTCTGCCTGGCTCTTGGGAATCTGCCCAGACCAAGCCCCCTCATCTTTCCCTCCTCTAGTGATATTTACCAGGCTGGAATGTGTGATAATAGCTGTTCCTTGCCTGGATGGCGGTGGGGGTGGGTGTCTGGCCAAACCCCCAGATGTGACCACCTTGGAAGGTTGCCCAGAAAGGAATATGGCCTTTGGGCTGAAAGGGGCCCCCGTTCCTGAGCATAGTAATATAGTAATGTAGCGCTTGTTTGTTTGTGGTGCCTTGTTAGTGTTTTAAGTTTGTATTGAGAGAGAGGCACTCTGCATGGAATTATTCGTAAAGCAAAGGTGCAGCCTGTTCCTGAAACGGAGGCAATATATGGAGTGTATGGGATGGAAATACCACCTAAGGACAATCAAAGTGTTGTTGGCTTAGCAAGCAATGACCCGGATCCCCAATCCTGTCCCCTTTTTTATTCTCTCTACAGAAAGCCAACCTGGAAGGAAACCTCCTTGAAGTGGAGAGCCGCTACGGCATGCAGATGGAGCACCTCAATGGGCTATTGATGCGGACCGAGGCCGAACTGGCACAGATGCGGAGCGATGTCCAGCGCCAGGCAGAGGAATATCAGGCTCTGCTGAACATCAAAGACAAGCTGGAGGCTGAGATCAATACCTACAGAACCCTGCTGGAGGGCGGAGATGAGTTCAAGTGAGCTTTTCATTCTTTCATCTTTCTGGGGCAAAAACACAGGACTGGTCATCTGGGCTCTCCCAAGCTAGACACAGATGTTCTATAGATGACCATAGCTCTGGTGTATGTGGCCCTTTCCCTGCTCTTTCTCTGTAAGCTCTGGAACGTCATTTCCCAATCTTGGAGGGGAAACTGCTTCTAGTCACAATGGCTATATGCTACCTTCGGGATCAGAAACCCCTCGATGCCTCCAGCTGCCAGGCATGGGGGAACAATGGCAGGAGAGGGCTATTGTACTCTGTCTTGCTTTTGGGCTTCCTGTAGGTACCTGGTTGGCCAATGAGGATGAGAGAGGATGCTGGACTTGATAAGCCTTGGGTCTGCTTCAGCAGGGCTCTTAATGTTCTTTTAAAGTGTGTGTCTTGACTGAATTAGGATAGAAGGTGTGATGCTCACTAATGCCAGAGGAGATTTACTTTTACAGTACTTAAGAGTAGACCTGTTAAGTGGAAGCCACAGGTCAGTCTTAGCAACTTGAGATGAACCTTGTGCACAGTTCTATTCTTAAGTTCTAGGACATCCTTTCATGATGGACAAATTCCAGACTCCCAAGTACACTTGCCGAAATGGATTGTCACTGGTCCTGGTCTTGCGACCCCTAGGCCCATGAGGCTTCAGGTTGGGCTGCTTAAACCACCTTAAGTTGGCTTAAGATGACTGGATTTCCCCAGGAGGTAACAAGGAACTGGCAGCAGTGTCTCATGTTCATTGTCGGTGTCTTCTGTCTCTCTTCAGCCTGAAAGATGCATTACTGGAAAGCACCATGCAAACTACTCAGAAGATCCACACCACCAAGATCATTGATGGCAAGGTGGTGTCGGAGACGAGCGAAAGCAAAGTGATGAAGCGTTGATCCCACCTGCTGTGTGGCAAGGATTGTCACCCGGTGCAGCTAACGTTGCGCACCTTTTGTTCCAGAGCTGGAGGGTTCCGGGGAGGGACTGGGGTGGGTCTTAATGGAATTCAATAAAGAAATGTTATTAAAAGAAGTGGTGTGGTTTGTATGCCTATTTGTCTACTTTGCAGAGCCCCCTCCCTCCCTCGGTCCTGACCCTGGGAATCCTCCTGCAAGTGGTTTCTGTATTCAGTGGCTTTGCACATGGTGTGCCTTGGAACAGGACACCCCTGTGCCTTGCAGTGGATACCGAGGCATGTTCTAAGATGCTCACTCTGATGCCTGTTGGGCTTTTTGCCACTTGTGAGACAGAAAATGCATCTTAACACAAATGGATTTTCTAGAATAAGGGGAAATCTGGTTTAAATGTTTAAAGAATGACCATGACAATGCATGGATGCACGCCATAAGTTTCTGCAGCCCATAAAAGCTTATGTTGTAATAAGCAATCTACAGCAGCTGCATTAAGTGACCCTTGGTTGCCAACACGCCCAGGAAGGCAGCGTCAGGCCCTCTGATGAATGGAATATCGGTTTACTTACTGGGAGCGAAACACTCCTTTGCAAATATTTGTTTGCAGGGAGAGGGCCATTTCCAGGAAAGGGATCCAGCCATAAAAGATTGCGCAACTTGCCTGCCAAGCCCCTACCTTTGAGGCTGCCCCACCCAAGGAAGCTGAAGTGTTACCCACCCCTGTTCATTACTAGGGGATTTCTATAGCAAGAGAGACGGGGACCAAAGTCCTGGGTCTTGTGCTGAACCTTGGCTCGCCTGTCCTTCACCCCTTATAAAAACCAACCACTATATAGTACTGCAAAGTGCAAGTGTTGAGACTCCAGACAACCACCATTTTAATTCCCAAACCTATGTTTTAAGAAACTCTTTCATGTCACAGGCCTGTGTCCCAAGTGCTTTAAGTACTGTTAGGAATTTGTGGGCTGGGGGGAAGTCCTGGGCACCAGAGACCACTTAGCAGTGTAAAAATGCAGGCTGAATCTGCTCCCTGCAAGGAACTGCTTGGGGAGAAGAACCACCATGTAGTACAAAGGAAGGTAATGGCCCATTGGCACAAACAGTACCTCCTCCCATGAGGGGCTGGTGAGCAGAGACAAAAGCCAGGTTTAGGCTTTCCGTGTTCCATAATGGAAGCTGGGAGGAGGGGGGGGCCAGGTTACAGGGGGTGTGATGTCACACAGGAAAAAGGTGTCCTTTTAAAACTGAAGTTTGGAGGAAAGTGCAGAGCTGCCTGGGAGAGGCTGCATGCAGAGACTGGGAGCATGGCTGGCTTCTGGTCTGGACCCAAGCTTGCTGAAGTTCAGGGAGAAGCAACAAGAGACACTCGGGGTGTAATGTTCTGCGCTTCCACCATCAAAAATCAGATGTAAATCAACCATATTTCTTAAAAACACTGCAGACTCTGCCATGCCTCATTCCAAACCCTGGTTTCCCAGATAATCCTTCAACATGCAAACCACTATACCAACACTGGCTCCTGGGTGTGTCATCTTCAGTCTTGGAAGAAATGGTACTTCACAAGTTCTCAGGTATTGGATTCTTACAGAAATCTACAATCTATAGGCAATCAATGCCCCAAGGCATAGAGCTGAATCATTTGCTAGGAATGGACAATATTGCTGTTAGTCAGCCCCTCTAACATTGCCCTTGTATTCCTCAGCATCAAGGGCAACAGCTTTTCCTGCATGAGTTCACTGTATGGAATGTTTTTGAAACAAGGTGGACTTTGAATTTTATTGTCGGGAATGGAGGGACTATCTGGAGAAATGTGTATGTTGGCAGAGTGTCCAATTACTGCGAAATGTGCAAGGCTCAGGCAGACTCTTGCCAAATAGGGAATTGGATGCCCTAAGCTTCCAAGGTAGAGGGAGGAGCTTGAAGCCAGTTGGACAGAACAGAGATCACCCTACAGCTGTGTGTGTGTGACAACAAAAGAAAATCACCTGGGAGATAGCCTTGAGTAGAGAAGATTAGTAACTCAGATTGCCATGGAAAATGCATATATAAGCAAAAGCCCCTTGTTGCTGCCTTATCTTTAAATACAAGCCTGGGGCTGTTTGCAACCCAGACACAGATAAGAGGAAGTCTGTGTGGAGAAATGGATTAACTCCCACCCCTTGGATGTCTTTGGGTAACTTGTTAGTTCATCTCACTACAAAAAACAGCCCAACCCAGAGATCTGAACCTGCAGCAGTGGAGCACATTGTGCAACTGTGCTTGCTTGGGGACCCAACAGGTGGCTAGCACTATCAGTGTGGCTCCACAAGTCACCTATTTTGTGACATGTTCTCCCTCTGTCCTCCAAGAGGTGACTGATGCTTACAGCAGCTCACTGGTGCTGCATGTCCAGTCCTGATTCAGTGATAAAAAGCTCAAAAAAACCTCATATAGTTCAGAAAAGCTAATAATAATAATAATAATAATAATAATAATAATAATAATAATAATTTATACCCCGCCCTCCCCGGCCAGGGCTGGGGAGCCTGTGGCCCTCCAGATACTGTTGGACTCTCATCAGCCCAACCAGCATGGCCAGTGGTTAGGGATGGTGGGAGTTGGACTCTGGCAACTGCTAGAGGGCCACAGCTTCCCCACAACTGGCTTTCACCATAATAAATGTGTTCCATAGCACTCTAATCGTTTTATCTTGCTCTGTAACAGACTAGGGCCTCACCCACACTTCCACTTGCCCTATCCTTTCTAGGTGTGGGTCCAAAAGGTTTTGCCTTTGCTCTACTGCTTTCTCCTGGAAAACCAACTTTTTAGCACTAAATTGGAGCAAACATTAATCCAGAGAAAACGCAATCGACCTTTGCTCCAACTCAGGCATAAAGGTCGGCTTTTCTGGGGGAAAGTAACGGGATAAACAGAAGTGAGGATCAGACCTAATATTGCCCACCCTACACTGAAGAATAATATTTGTTTGACTTAATGGCTTCTCTATGCTACAAAAGACACAAAGATCATTGCATCTGAGTGTGGGGGGAAATTATTGCCCTGGGAGCCCGCTAAATAATTTAACCTGGCTCTCTTGACGCCTTCCTTCTGAGTTCTGCATTTTTGGGAGGATAAATTTTGTAGAAGGGGCTGCTACCAGGCATACACATGCCAAGGGCCAAAGGATTACTTAAACAAAGCAATCTTTGTGGAGATACAACTAATATCCCTTAGATAAAGTTTCACCGCTCTTCACTGGCTCCAGGAACCTTTAGCAGTGCCCATTCTGGACACTATTTGGAGATTAGAATGACCCTGGAGGATAATGACACAACCCTTTAACAACCAACTCATACTTGGGGCCCATCCAGACTCTGGCTTTGTACAGCCCCGGGGCCAGCCCAGAGGCTTCAGGGAGCTAAGTAGTCGACCCCGGAAGCTTCAACAACTCACACCCACATGCTTCTTTTTCTCTGAAAATCTGTGTCAATATTTAAAAGGACGGGTCTACCATTATCACATATAATAGGGATGGGGAACCTGTGGCACTTCAGATGTTGTTCGACTACAACTACCATCATCCAGTGCCAGATTTAGGGTGGTGCAGGCACTTACCCCACACAGGGCTCTGAACCAAGGAGGCGCAAAACTGAGAAGATCCATAATTGAGAAGATCCATTTGGAAGTGCCAAATTTTGGCCTCGCACAGGGTGCCATGGTCATCCCTGGCCACTTGCCATCCTGGCTGCAGCTGATGGGAATGGAATTCAACAACATGTGGTGTCATATACCTTGGGCCCAAGCCTTTCTTATGAGCTATCTGACACATACATGAATGGCTGCAATACAGATTTAACAAGGCAGAAAATTAAGGCCCATGGAGGAAGACAGATTTGCAATTCTACTTCAATGGACACACACTTTTTCTGTCACCTGTGTGTTCTGTTTAAAGAACAACATTGTTTGGTTCTGCGTTGCCACAGGGTCTTGTATTCCTTACATTTGGCACACTGGAAAAAGTACAGTTGGTACCTCCCTGAGCAGTAGCTTTAGGAGGGGTTGCCGCACTAATGGGTCAGGTTAGTAAGCCCAACCCGATAGGCCAGTGACACCCTCCTGAAATTAATCTCTGCCACATCACCTGGAGAGGAGCAACCAACTCTCAATTCTATGACTCTTGCTGACCTTCACAGCAGCATAAGCCTCACTTTTGGAGAGAGTTAATGCTAATCAGCTCAGCCAGGTGACTGTCACAAATATTCTGATTGTAATTAACACAATTTCCAAGGGATGCCCGTGTGCCCTTGGGCTGGCCGAGAGGGAAGGGGAGAGCGCTGCTGCCACCCCCACCCCATCAGCCTTTCCGTTGGGCTCGGGAGAAGAAGGGAGCTGCAGAGGCAGCTTTCCTGGCAACAACCCAGCACCGCTTTGCCGGAGCTTCACTCCCAAGCCAAGCCTGACCTGGGGTGGGAGAGGAGGAGAAGTGGCGGCAGCATCGCCCTACCAATCAGCCCAATGGGATTGAGCGGAAGGGCGTTTGCCTGCCCTGCTGCATCTTGCTCATGTCGCCTTCTGTGCCTGCCCACCTGCGGCGCCAGGGAGACACACTCCACTGCTGTTGCCAGCACTGCTGAGAGTGCTTGTTTGTTTTTTAAGGGAAACCTGGGGCAGGTGTCATCTGTAGGCTCTGCTATAGTGCTGGTGCCCTAACAGCACTATAGCACCACATGAGCAGCTTGCAAATGAACACTGCTATGCCTCTGCATATGGAGGACATTTATATGGCTATAGGATCTGGGTGCCAGAGAACCCATAATTCTTGGATTTAGTAAGTTAGAATTAATCACGATTTGACTAAACTGGGCCACACATGGAAACCCCTGCATTTAGTTTATGGGTGGGGGTCATGGAAGAACAAAGGTGACCCACCATTAACCTTTTAAGTAGGCCATTGACAGAGACTTTTTGGGTTCACAGAAAATGGGAGAGCCCCACCCTGTGGTGGGAGATTGTGGAGAGAAAAGGCCAGAATTTAATTTCAGGAGGGACAGAATGGAAGTGGCTGATGTGGTAAGCAAGCAGGAAAAAAGTGTCACTTTTGCAAGCTGGAGAGGGGGGCCCAGAGGAGGAGGCAGACAGTCTGTTTTATGCTGCAGAGAGGATCAGACACATTTGGGTTTTCTTGGAATCTAAGGCTGCAGCAATGGGAGAAACAGGACACTCTTGGGATCTGAATGGCCTCTCCACCCAGACACAGGTTGTATATACAGTATGTGGTAGTAAATCATATAGGGACATGGGTGCCACAGAGCCTAGGGCTTGCCGATCAGAAGGTTGGTGGTTCGAATCCCCACAACGGGGTGAGCTCCCATTGTTCGGTCCCAACTCCTGCCAACCTAGCAGTTTGAAAGCACTGCTTTCAAAGTGCAAGTAGATAAATAGGTACCGCTCCGGGGGGAAGGTAAATGGTGTTTCTGTGCGCTGCTCTGGTTCGCCAGAAGCGGCTTAGTCATGCTGGCCACATGACCCGGAAGCTGTCTGCGGACAAATGCCGGCTCCCTTGGCCTATAGAACGAGATGAGCGCGCAACCCCAGAGTCGTCCACAACTGGACCAAATGGTCAGGGGTACCTTTACCTTTTAAGTAAATCATATACCATAAAGACAACACAGACTCCGCTGTGTTTCATTGTCCCAAAAGAGAACACACCTGGAAAGCATGCCTACAACTCATGGAATTTTGCCCTGCTTGTGGAGATTGGGGAGGTGTGTAACAATATGATGAATAAGGATCACGCCCCTCTGCTCAGGGAAGGGCACAGTGGTGGCGTATGTGCTTTGCACGCAGAAGGTCCCAGGTTCAACCCCTGGCGTCTGCAGGAAGGTCTCTGTCTGAAACCCTGGAGGGTCACAGACTTTGCTGAGCTAGATGGACCAATGGTCTAGCTTAGTATAAGGCATCTTCCTATGTTCCTAAAGATGCTTGACATTTGCAGAAGCTACAGAGTGTGTATGTAGATGGGAGTTCTTAAAAATGGGAGCGAGAACTGCAAATGTAATCCAACAGGGCAAAACTGGCAAAGGCAACCAGACAGGAGCAGCAACATGTTGCTGCCCTCTCGTGTCAGATTAAGATCAAGCACTGCAGTGGCCATTTCAGAACCAGGTGAGCACACAGACTTCTCTGTAGTCACTTTCTCCAGTTAGGAAAAGGGACCTGTCTGTGTCTCCTCTTAGTGCTAAAAGTACTGCTAGATTCAGCAGGGCTAGCACTATATTCTGCCCTAGACAATTGCCTAGGGTGGGGAGAAGGAAGCTTTGGCACAGGAGCGGAAGCAGGGCCGACCCACCCATAGGGCAAAGTGAGACAACTGCCTCAAACGACAGGATCTGCAGGGGCAGAAGATCTCAATGTAGATTTTCCCTGGTGCCATTTTGGGGTCCACCTGAGGTGTCAAAATGTCTTGGGCCAGCCCTGTGCAGGAGGATCTCTTTGCCATCGTGCCTTCTCCACCATGACAGCTATTGTGTACTCCTGTGTTGCAACGTTCTGGAAGAGAGAATGCAATCCTCTCCTTTGCTTCAGCTTTGTCACTGTCACTCCCTGATGCATGGCATTGTGGACAGTTCCGGAGTGACTCAGTAGGAAATGCCCAAACTGTGGAACAGCTCAGGATTAATCTGAAGTGCCATTCCAAGCAGCTGCAAGACCCACTGCAGGTATTCGTAGTTCTAAACTTCAGTGGGTAGACAGAGCATGACCAAATCTAACACTCTGTTTGTTTGACCAATACATCTTCCTGACCCGTAAAGAACCATTTCACAATAGTCTGGAGACCGAAGCACCGAGAGTTCCTATTGTTTTACACTGCTTCAATGTCAAAGTGACAGGATGACCTCAGATTGCAGAGCTATAAGCAGCCTCTGGGTGCAGCAGCTGGATCATGAAGTATGTGCTCTAGTTATTTATTATTTTCCAGCATAGTGCCCCACCCCCCCATCTCATAAAAACACTAACAATCTAAAAGCAGCGGCACAGATATGTAAAAGCACAATCCGCTTTAAATAAATAAAACAAATTAGAAATGCTGTTCACTCAGGAATAAGGGCAGTATCCAATGCTACTCCTACTCAGAGTAGGACCCATTGAAAGTCCAGAAAACAAACAAACAAAGTGAGTTTCCCTAGGAATATAATTCAACAACAGTATTAAATATAAATATAATATCTAAATAATACACAATGGAGGCCAAACACAAACAGGATATTTTTCAATGCTAGGTAAAGGTAAAGGTACCCCTGCCCGTACGGGCCAGTCGTGACCGACTCTAGGGTTGCGAGCTCATCTCGCTCAAGAGGCCGGGAGCCGTCGCCGTCCGAAGACACTTCCGGATCACGTGGCCAGCGTGACGAAGCTGCAACTGGCGAGCCAGCACCAGTGCCGCACACAGAAACGCTGTTTACCTTCCTGCTATAAAGCGGTACCTATTTATCTACTTGCACTTAGGGGTGCTTTCGAACTGCTAGGTGGGCAGGAGCTGGGACCGAACGACGGGAGCTCACCCCGCCGTGGGGATTCGAACCACCGACCTTACAATCATCAAGTCCTAGGCACTGAGGTTTTACCCACAGCGCCACCCGCGTCCCATTTTCCCCCCCAATGCTACTGTTTCCTAATTTGTTAGATAGATAATAATATGCTCACAATAAAATTAGAAACATGCATAATATTTTCTGTATTACCTTCCAGGTATTCAACACATTATTATATACATGGTTTTCAAATGCAATGCTAGACAGAGCTACAGAGTTCACAGCTTTATTTGGGTCCAGAAAACTGCCTTCAACAGGTTGGTTTTGTGTCTCTAATTTGTATTACACTGCTTATTCCTCAAGTATTTCAGAGTTGTAAGATGATGGGCCCCTGCCTTCTTTTCCTGTTTGAACACAAAATGAATTTGTGCCATGTGACCAAGGTGTTGCTTCTACATTGTCCTTTTATTAATTAATTTATTGCATCTATTCTCATGAAAATACCGAAGTGGTTTAACAACAGAGACATATATAAAAATCAACTTCAAATCCAGTACAGTTACAGATTGGGATAAAACTCTCCACTTAAAAAGCTTATTGAAAAAGGAAGGTCTTCGATAGGCACGGAAAAGACAATTGAGACAGCACCTGTCTTCAAAGAATAGGTACCACCACACAAACAGCTCAATTGGTATCTTCAGTAAACTGTCTCCTGCAGAGTATTGTGATCTGTAGAGTATATAAGAAGTGAGAGGATCTTTTCTGTGTGATCTTTTCGGTTAGCTCCTTTTAAACCCAGTTATGGTAATTGTTTAGTTATAGGAGTTTTGGTATGAACCCTATTAGCTCTTTACTTTTAAGTTCTTAGTTTTGTTTTTTGTATTAATTTGGCATCGTATTTTTCTACTTCTTGAAAATTGCTTCCCAAAATAAAATTACTGTTGGATATGCCCATCCTATAAACCACTGAGCCTTTGGGGCTTTCCGATTAGAAGGTTATCGCTTCGAATCTGTGCGACAGGGTGCGCTCCCATTGCTCTGTCCCAGCTCTTGCCAACCTAGCAGTTCGAAAGCATGCCAGTGCAAGTAGCTAAATAGGTACTGCTATGACGGGAAGGTAAACAGTGTTTCTGTGCACTCTGGCTTCCATCACGGTATCCCATTGCACCAAAAGCGGTTTAGTCATGCTGGCAACATGACCCCATAGTCGCCTGAACTGTTCAGGGGTCCTTTATCTTTACCTTACTATGCACCTTTATTGGTGCAGCTTCTACAGAAGAAAGGGGGTTGAGTTCCATTTATATAGGGTAACTTAACTGCTGTGTTATATCACCAGCAAACAAATTTTATTGAATTATTTCCACCTTTAGGAGGTTTTTTATACTTCATGTGATTTTGCATGTATTCATATCAATGTTCACATTTAAGATCAGAATCTCATACATTTTTGTTATGCCCACCTCCTAATCTATATTTCATGTAATTTTGATGTTTCTCCTTCAGATGTATTTGTTTCTTCTGTTATTATTTGCTGAAATAATGTCAGCTGCCTATTTGCCTGAACTCTGCTTTCTAAGCCCATGTACCAATTTTTTTCTCTAAGGGCAGACAATCACATCAGAAGGCAATGATTTCTATGGATGTATCACTTTCAGAAGCATATGTCCATTTCATTCATGCATTGATTAAACTATGATTTTTCTCCCCTCCACATGTATAAGAATTTCCTTAAGAATAATGAAGACTCCCATCAGACTTGCATAGCTTTGCCAGCTGCCACATAAGTGGAGTATAGGATTGCTCTACCCATTTAGGGACAACTGGCTTGTATTATGCTCAGCTCCAATTTAGAGGCCTTTCTGGAAGGCTGAACAAACTTCTACAGTTGTTAGCTTGTGATGAAGATAGTTGTGCTCGTTATGAATTTTATGCCTAGTGTTACATTGTTAGTACATAAACCCTACTCCAAGAACTGTGGGTGTCATTGCTGACACAGTTCCTGATTGGTGGGCTATGGCAGTGCTTCCAAAGGCACAGAGCAGGGTGTATGTGCCATTTTCACAGCATATTTTTATTTTCTGTTTCCCCCCACCCTTCCCAGGCTGAGCACTTACTGAATTCAGCATCCGTTCAGTGGCGTATCTCCAGCCCCAGTATAATGTCAATATCGGATTGCTTTTATCCTTGATCTGTTTTCTTATTACCTTGTTTTATATTCTATAGAATTGTTTTATGTTGTATTTCATCTTTCTGTTGTGTTTTATATTGTATTTTAACCACTTTGAATACCACTGTGTAGAAAGATGGCATAAAAATTAAATAATGCAACATTTTCCAGGAAGGGTTCGTGTTTTCTAGCTAGCACCTGTAACACATTGTCCCATTACTGCTTTGGGGGGAGATTAGGTTTCTAGAAGTGAAATAACTGGGACCGGGATGGGAGTCCTGTGCTACCCCAGATGTTGTTTGACTCCAATTCCCATAAGCCTCAGCCAAGAGTCAGTGATGATGGGAGTTGTTGTCCAACAACATCTGGAGGAGAACAGACTCCCCATCCCTTATCTTGTGGGTTCCTAGAGATACTGTATTGGCTGTAGCTGCACACATATGCAGAGACAGATACGCAGGTACAAAATGCAGATTCCCATCCGCTCTCACTAAGGTTGTCGGATCTTAAGACTTTGCTGGCCGAGAGCTGGAGCAGATCTTGATGAGGCAGAGATGAGGCACAGTAGCCTCTTGCAGGGGGAAAGAGGCTGACAGGCTGACTGTTTATCTGGGTGGACCCTGATAAAGCATGAGTATTATCCCTTGCTTCTGGACACCAACCTTAAGATCATTCAAAGTCATCCTTTCCAGCCTAGTGCCTTTCAGATATTCTGTACTACAATTCTCATTGGCCCCAGTCCGTACACTGCTTGAGAGAAGGCTCCTCTTCCCCTCCAGGTCTGTGGAGGCTGCTCTGCTTTTTTTTATCACTAGCAACACAGGGACAACCATCTTTTCCCCACCACATAGCTAATCTATTTAGCAGTTCTCATGCTGTTGATTAAAGCTGAAAGAACTGAGATAGTTGTGGTTCCTGCACTGCAGGGGGTTGGACTAGATGACCGTTGGTGTCCCTTCCAACCCTACAATCGTATGATTCTATGAAATTTATGTGGCACAAAATATGAAGTGGGCAACACAAATTACATAAAACAACATAAAAATTCAACATTTCCTCCACTTTTAAAAATAACTTTTCCAAATATGGCAGGGGAGGCTTGAGTTTTCAACAAGAGCCCTGAAACTTAGCAGAGAACTTTACAGAACATTAAAAAAAATTAAAAACCTCCCACTGGCACTGAAGACAAAATCATCACATCATCAGCGAGAAAGTTTTCCCCCGCCCTGCAGGCTAGTTTTCTACTTGCAAGGTGCCACTGCTACTTCCCTCATCTTGAATGTGGAAATTGCGGGGGTCGGGGGGGGTCACCAGCACCAACGAAGCATATCCTTTTTAATGTGCTTGTGGGAGGGGAGGGGTATTATGTACTTTGTTGTTTTTATGTTGTGAGCTGCTCTGAGATCTTTCGGTGAAAGGTGGTATACAAATTTAATAATAATAATTCAACAAGTAAAACAAACTAGATACGGGGATCCCAGAGGACCCCGAGGGTCGAGTCCGACCCCCTGCCCTGGTCGCGAGGCGCAGCAGAGGTGGGCCCGCAGGCCAGGAAAGCCCATCTGAAACTGGCCGAACTCGCCCCCCCCCCATCTCAAGGCGCCGCCGACGGCGGGGCTCGAACTTTCCGCCTCGCCTCCGCTCGCCGTGACTCCGCTTTCCCTCGCGCCTGCGCCGACCGCGCCGCCTCCCCGGCCCGCTCCGCCCGCCGGCTTCCCTTTTTCGGACCCGCCCCGCTCGGAAGGAGGCGGCGCCTCTCTCGCTATAATCACGTGACGGCCGCATCCGGGCCCTTTCGCCTTCTCTCCCTCTTCCCAACATGGCGGCCTCAGGTGAGCGGCGGTCGCGGGGCGCGTGGGCCTCCGGGTCCGGGCAGGCCGGTCGGCGGCGCCGGCGGGCTCGGCCTCCCTCCCGAGCCGGGAGCGGGGCGGCGGGAGCGGGGAGCGCGTCCCCCCCAAGGCGCCTCTCGCCCTCCAGGACCTGAGCGGGCGCGCGGCTTCCAACCAGGCGGCCTCGCGCAGCTCCCGCGCCGGCCTGTGGGGGGGGGGCGGGGGGGGCGCGGGCGGGCGGCACTCGGAGCTCCGTCAGGGAGGGGGCGGGGGCGGCAGATGGCACCTTCTTGGGCCGCGTCCCAGTGCGCAGGCGTGGCGGCGGCGCGCGGGCGAGGTGGGGCAGGGCGGACCTGGGCGGCGCCCACGTGGGTGCTGCTTGGCTGACTCGCCGCCGCCGCCCGGGCTGGCGGGGCGGGGCGGGCGGGCGGAGGCTGCGGGGAGCTCGTTGGCCGGCGCTTGCCCGCCCCGCTCCGCCGCCCCCGCCGCGGGTGGCATTCAGGGCCCACCTTCCCCACGCACCCACCCCCTTTCTCCCCGCCTGCCTGCCCGCCTTCTCCCCCACCCGGGAAGGAATTAGCAAAGCCGAGACGCCAATCCGGAAGCCCTCCTGGACCCCGAGCTCCCCTGATGGCCTGGGCGGGTGGGGGAAGGACTGTCGTCTCACTCTCGGCCCTGCTTTGTAATACGGGGAGGGGGCCTCGGAGGGCTGCTGTAGCGGTTGCTGAGACTCCTGTGGACGTGCAAAGGGCTGCGCTCTCTCCACGAGGGAGAGAAGTTTTCCATGCACGTTCACGGCCCCTGATCTTACTTGCCTAGTATGGTTGCCTTCTTGCCTCCTACCTTTCTGTTATCTGTCCCAAGATGGCCTTCCTATTTACGCCATTGCAGGATACTCTAGGGAAGTGTCCAGGCTGTTCTTTGTTATCTCTCTTATAACACCTGGTGTATTGGGCTGTGTACGCTTTGTGGGGGTTTGGGCCAGTCATTTTGCCACTTGGTTTCCTAGTTCCCTTCCTTCGCACGCCACCAGTCTTGAAAAGATTGACTTTGTCTATAGGTGCAGCAGGATGAGGTGGTAGAATGACCTTCATAATGGAAAGGGGATCATATAAAATTCCCCTCTATAAACAACACCCCCAAGTAGAAAATGAGCACAGTGTACAATCAGGCTGGACTAGAAACACTGACTGATATGCTAGTATCTTCCTTACATGGGGGAAGATTCAGAAATGGCTTTCCTTGTCTGTAGTCCGGAGCGATGCAGCCCAGTCTACCATTTAATTCTCCTGCATGTATGCTATGAGTTGCAGGCTATTTCTCAAATATAAAATTTACCCATCAAATGTCTGGAATGCTGGGTCTGTTGCGGCCTGACTCCTGCTGCTTGCATAGCTTTGTCTTTGCTGGAAGAAACAGAGGAACAGTTGGGTCTACAGGGTACTACTTACCATGCTTTCTGTATGCATTTCTGCTTTAACATAAAATGAGGCTTCTCTTCTTCTTTGCACACTACTTCCCTATTTTGATGGGGACATAGCACATTGCCATCTGTGTAGAAGATGCTTGTAATGGATCATGGCGTGTCTTCCTGTTGGAGAGTTAATTTTATTTCTGTGTGTTGATAGTCTGCCAAGCTCTAGTGTAACACTTCCAATTTGTGTCTTGGATAATGGAAAATACATCTGCCTAAGATCCACCTCAGAATGAAGTTGATGGGCTTTGGATAGGTTATTTATTTGACTCTGAAAGGCACCTCTTTGTTCCCTCCATCGCCAGCTAACAGGATTGCTGTTGGTGCTTTTCATAAGGTGCAACTCTTCCATATAAGGGATATGTGGTGACACTGATAGCTGTGTTCCATAGAACTGTGTTCTGCAGGCAGATCTCTCACCTGTACTATATTCCCTACATCTGCACATTAAAAAAGATTGTTTTCGGTTACATTTAGTAAATCCTTACAAGATGACAATGAAGCTGATTTTTAAATATATAATTTTATTTCTAAATTTCAAAGTTCACAAATCGATACATACTTTTAAAATATTATTGAGAATATTAGATTGTTCTGCCCCCAGACTGGTATTTGAAAAACAGAGTAGCTCTCAGTAATACATTCATTCCGCAGTATCCTGTCCCAAGAGTTCCCTAGGAGACAACATCCAGAGGGCAACAGGTTCCCCATCCTTGGTAATTAGGTTCTCATTACATGTTGAGCTTAGCTCCCACACTACACTTTTTGCAGCCCAGTTGCTTGACTTTGGCGGGGGGCATAGAGTATCCCTTGTTTACTTTATTCCAACATTCCACTTTCTTAGCTCCTGGAGTGGTTTCCGCTGCTGAAAATGGAAGCTCGAGGACTGCTCAAGGTGAGGATGATTTTTGTATTTCATGCTTTTCTTTTGACCTTCCTTTGGAGTGCCAAGATAATGTGGCATATTTTTAATCTCTGAATATGGTTCGCATAACAGCACAAGGGATCCCTAAGAATTAGGGAGGAGCACTGCAGCATCTTCCATACAAAACAAAGTGTGAAGGTTTCTTGTGTAAGTGTTCTTTGTGTCTGTCTGCTTGGGTGATAAGTTCTTTGTGTCTGTTTAGATGTTGTGGGTCGATCTCTGCCAGGCATGACTTTTTCCCAGTGGTTTAGTATGGTGGCTGACTTCCATATGCCTTTGAAATGCACCAGACTGCACCAAATAGCTGCACTAAAAATACTAAAGTGAAAAATGGGAGGGCACACCTTCTGTATCTTGTTAGCTGGATACTATAGTATTGCAGTTAACCAGACATAATTCCATTACAATTCTACTTTGAGACATTTGCTGCCAGAAATGAAACACCTCTGTCATAATGGATGGTCTTTGCAGAGATCAGGCATTCTGTTGTTTGACTCATAATGGTAGGACAAACCATTGCAAATACTTTGAGAAGCATATCCTAAATACTAGAGGGGTTTTTTCCTGTGGGCTGGATTCAGCAAACCTGGTGCACTTGTGAAAGCCAGCACTAGTGTAATGAGCTTTCCCCCGCTTGCCCCAAATCTGCTGGAGGGTTGGGAGAACTCCCAGAACAGCATGCGATGGGAAAAGAGGGGGGGATAATTCAGCCTGGCAAGCAAAAATGCTTGTATGAGCACGGCATTGAATTCTATTCTCTCCACTGTAAAACTGATTGGGGGTTTTAGCACTTAGGGGACTTAAAAGGGGGCTGAACCACATACACAATTTTTTAAAAAGTCTTAGCTGGAATGATGGCTTTAAATAATTTACCTTCTTGCCAAATTTTTGAAACTACTGTTTACACAACTGTGAATCTTTTGCATCTTGCGTAGACACAGTGGGCTGTGCAAGAAAACACAGCAGAGCTTGAAACCTGGTTGCATTTCTTTTTCATAGGTCAGTGCAGTGTATATTATTCAATCTAGTAAGTTTGGCAAGCTTCCTTCACTTGCAGTCTTCATTGAAAAGAGAGCTAACCCATTTCCTCTTTTTTTTAAAAAAGGTAGATATTCTTTTGTCATACTGCATTGGCATAGTGCATTTATTCATTAGATTTTTTAAAGTTTATAATTATTGTCAGGCCTTTGTATAAGGGTTGATTATATATCCTTGTGTTAGCCTTTGAACAAACCTGCAAATTGGGTTAGGCTGAGAGATGGTGACTTGCTCAAAGAATCCTTATGAGCATATATTTTGTGCCTCTGATGATAAACTTGATAAGCAGTTCCATAAAGCTGTGTTATGATAGGACAGGAAGATTGTATTTCAACAGCAGTTTCTCTGTGGCTGCTGCTGCCGCCTCAGCTAAGTTACAGGAATTGTATCTATTCTTGACAGTAGCTTTTAGGTCTTAATTTCTGACCCAGTTCTTTAGAACAAGAGATGCCATGAAAACAGCCTTGCAGGTTTGAACAATATGGGCATAATGGGGTCTTGTTTGGCAAAATGGGGGGGGGCGGCTGTAATATAGGCAGGGACTGGTGTTGGGTTATGGATACCCTATACCAGCAAGAAGAACTGTTTTCAGCCATGTGGGTGGGGGTTATTCAGTATTTTTCTTGATCTTTGACAGGGTTGGTGATATAAGATCAAGCAACGCTGTGTATCTTTGCGGTGTGACTTTGCTGTACTGCTTGCTCTCTCTGAGTTGTCAGCCATTTGATGCAAACTGAGCCTGCAGGTTTTGAGTCCAGGGCTTGCTTGTTATCATTGCATTTGTTGTCACTGAGAAAGTGATACAGATAGCCACTTTTAAGAGTGCCATGCCATGGGGGACAAAAGAAAGTGGAAATGGCTGCATGTGAAGGATCTAGTTTGTTAAAAATGCCGCTAGTAGGCCGCCTGCTTCTGACCAACTAAATTTTTAAATAATTCCTAAGCTGATTGATAGTTCAGTACTCTGTATGTGTTTGTCCTTACCAGCCTGAACTTCAACACTCCAAAAGGGCTTACTCTAATATTTTGTTAAGGAAACTGGTGGGTGATTGGTTTTTTTAAATGGCATTTTCATTGCATTCAGTTTTGTAAGTGACTGAGAATCTAAGGCTGCTAATTTTATATTTCAAATAGTTATGCCAATAAAAAAATACAACACTAAAAGGTTTGCAGCCTCATCATCTGTCCTCTTGAGTTTCAAAGCAAGGAGTCACCTTAAACCAGAAGATGTGCAACATGGATTGTTAACAGATAGTATTAACTGGAACCACACCACAGTTTGAAACATCATGAACTGGGCAAGTCTTAGTTGTATTTTGGATGTGCAAAAGTAAAAGTATTTTGGATGTGCAAAAGTAAACGTGAGCTGCTGATACAGATGGTAGTGACATTTGTCTAGGACAAAGGCTTCATATCTTATGCCCAGTAAACTTTATATGTTTGATCTTTGTAAGAAGGTAATTATTACACTTCAATTTATCTTTTTTAAATTATTGTACTGATATCATTAAGCTGCTGCAGGAGCCTCTGGGCATTGCTGGATAGAAATTTGCGTCAATAAAAACAAGCTTCTACTGATGCCCCATGACAGTTTACAGCAGGCATAGGCAAACTCGGCCCTCCAGATGTTTTGGGACTACAACTCCCACCATCCCTGACCACTGGTCCTGTTAGCTAGGGATGATGGGAGTTGTACAGTAGGCGCTCGGGTTGCGAATGTGATCTGTGCGGGATGCATGTCCGCAACCCGCAGTGGCGCATCTGCGCACGCGCAGGTTGCAATTCGGCGCTTCTGCGCATGCGCGACTGCCAAAACCTAGAAGTAACCCGTTCCGGTACTTCCGGGTTTCGGCAGTCCGCAATCCGAAAAAACGCAACATGAAGCGCCTGTAACCCGAAGTATGACTGTAGTCCCAAAACATCTGGAATGCCGAGTTTGCATATGCCTGGTTTACAAGTTGGGCTTTGAGATTATTACTGTGCAGTATGATGAGCAAAGCACAGTGGAAGGTCTTTCCTGCCTTTCACTGAAATAGATCTCGTCTGATCACATCATTTGGGGAGTGCCCCTAGGGCCCATGCAGCAGTTTTGGCTCCCATTTAAACTTGATTTATCTGCAGTGGATATGACAGTGCTTTATGTTAATTAGGGTAGGAGGAGAGTTGTGGGTGTGAAGGTTTTGTGGTTTAAATGTTAAAACGACTGGGAAATAAAGCCAAGAGAAAGGTGTATTGTTAACAAGATTAAGTTGGGGTCCTGTATGTGATTCCTTTTACATTGGCCTTTGGGGTTCCAGTCTCAAAAGAGCCTGGAGAAGATACTCTTATGAAGACTGTGAACTGAAAGGACCACAGTTGTATTTTTGAATATTCCTATCCCAAAGGTGGTGTGGAGGAGCTATATGTTGGAGCCTTTGGACAGCAATGCAGAAAGTCCTGTTTTTATTGCATCCTACAAAGAGGTTTCCAAGCTACACAGTTGACAGTACAGTGGTGCTTGTGTAGAAAAGTGACCAAGACTACATCATGAACTAGGATTGCCTATTTCAAATATTGCCTTTCTATGAGCAAGCGATTAATTTTGACCCTCCCTACCCCACCAGTTTTTGGAAAAATAGGAACATGCTTTACAAGATTGTTGTAAGGATGTGCTGTATTTGAACACTAAATGCATTTGTGTGTAAATATTGTGCATTAAACTGGAGTCCAGTTTTAGGATATAGGCTGTACAAGTCTCTCATACTGGACATGGATAATCTCCTTGTCCAGTACCTACTTGAAGGGTTAGCAACTTTCTAGGCTCTCATGAAGTCTTTCCCAGCCCTGCTGTTTGTGATACTTGATGACTGTGATTAAAACACATATGCACAGAGATGCACACAGCTTGCTTTTCCTCTTTCTAACGGGACCCTTTACAATGAGGTTTCCACTCACAGGCATGTTGATCTCATTGGAATACCAGTCTCTTCTAGTCACTGGGAAATGGAGAGTCTGTTTGGGAAGCTCAAAAAACATACTTCTCCAAAGCACAACGATGATGAGACTGAGATTCCCTCACTGTAAGTAGGCAAAGCAGCCTATGTTTGAAGGGTACTTTTCATATATTCTGACAACCTTGCCATGAAGTCACAATGTGATGACATAATTGAAATTATCACAATGTGGAGGCAGATAAACATGACCCTGTAACTTTACTGTAGGATTTGCACTCTTAATAAGAGAGGGGAGGGAGCAAATATTTTAAAACCATGCCGTTTATCTTTGGTCAAGTATTGGCCAATTACTATGCAGGTTGCAGAAGAAAGTAAGTAAATTAAATGGGTGTCCGTATCTCAAAAGCATTAGGTGTTTTCAGTCCATAGCACTGGGTCCATTTCCCATACCCATGCGCTTCACACAGGGAGTAGGATTCTCTGCTTGCTGGTGGTGTAGGAGACAGGATCCAGCCCTAGTCGAATCTGTAGTCTTCTTGAAACAGTATTGAATGTGGTATATAATGAATCACCCTATCAGCAGTGAATCATAATGCTTCAATGTTGCTTCTTCACCAATTACTGTTGGTAATTGCAGTGGAAATATCCAGCTTCTTGGTCTTCAGGGCTGCAGCTTTAACGCAACCATAAATGCAGAGTTGAAGATGCTTGTTTTCGTTCTCCATAATTCTTTCCAAGATAGACTGTTTCTGACAGGGGGGAGTTCATGAGTGCTATATAGACACACTTGTTTTACTCCAGGACAAAGGTTTAAGGAATGCAGAGCAGTCAGTGATAAGTTGCCAAGATGTGAGTAGTAAGTGGCTGTTCAGAACATCACTTGGCATTAGTATGAGTGAGGATAGACATCATAATAAGTCATGGAAATTCATATGCCAGGTTATGTCCTCCCAATTTTTTTTTTCAAATTATGCAGTATTATTTTGTTTTTATGGCTGATAAGTTTTAACAATATGTTCATTATTGTAAGCCACCCAGAGAACTTTGTTTTTGGACAGTATATAAATGTAAGTAAATGAAAGGACAGCGAAAATTGATGAATCAAGGGTTGTGCAAAATTTGCTTACATTGGTGCAATAGTAGCTGATAAAATAGAGCTGCTGTGTAAATATTAGGAGAGTTGTTTCAGTCTTCTGTTATTCATCCCCTCTCTCTCCTGCTAGCAGCCTGGGAATGTTATTGGGGCATGGTCCGATACAGCCTGCTGGAGCTTCTCAATTCGTTCTTGCTGGGACTGTTAAAGGTCTCTCCCCCCCCCCCCCAAGAGCTCCATACAGAACTGCCTGTATATAGACAATGATAGTAAAATTTAAAAGGCCTAAAGTTAGATGATCCACAAACCACAAGTGCTGTCACTGGAGAAGGGCTTTTGCTGGTGGGTCAGCTCCATGTAATAAACAAAATGTTGGGCTTGTTTATTAGAGACCCAAGTTCAAAACTTTACTCCTGTCAGTAAATATTGTGGCTGTTGCACACATCATGTTTTTTGGTATATAACACTGGTGTGAATATTACTGATAGCTGATGAAAAGACTGCAGTTTATAAATGTGACATTGCCCTCTAGTTTTCCTGCAGTGGAGGAGAGGTAGGAAGATGTGAGCAGAGATGTGAGTGGGCCACGCAGTCTCTCCCCACTTCCTCCCACCCAGCTCCATAGCAGATTGTTTCCTTTTGCAAACTGTAGGGGACTTGCCAACCTGGTCTACCCTTATTCAACCCTTATTCTGAATAGAGTCCCTGCCCTTCTCTAGTGCTGGGAGACAAATAGAAGCAGTGTACAAGGTCAGAGAGAATGTATGGCAGAGCCTTGTCTCCACCATCATC
This sequence comes from Podarcis liolepis, assembly GCF_965112155.1. Lineage (NCBI taxonomy): Eukaryota > Metazoa > Chordata > Lepidosauria > Squamata > Lacertidae > Podarcis > Podarcis liolepis. Next base: position 2,917,361 of record NC_139555.1, read on the forward strand.
ACCACCTACCTAGGAAAGGCAGGTGTAGGGGCTTGCTGTTGCAGTAGTACTAAGCTCCAGGTGTCCTTGGAGCATAAGATCACAGGCAAGAATCCCCCCTTTGGGGTGGGTAGGAAAGGCTTCTGGCAAGCAAGGGTTGTTGCATGGCCACCAAGGCCAGCTAAAGCTTGCAAATCCTTGCTTATAAAGAATTAAAATGACTTTGCCCACCGTTCCTCCCTCTCCCCCAATTTTAGCTCCTTTCTCTTTCCCCCTCTCAGTATGTTTTATCCTCCAGCCAAGGACAGCATACTCCTACTACGGCCCAGTTAGTCACCTGTTCTAAGGGGGAGTTTGTGCTTCTAAGGAACAGAAAGTGCATTACTCTTCCAAGAAGTAGGAAACACTGTGTGCCCCTTTTACATTGGAAAGGATGTTCCCTAAAGACATTTCTGTGGCCTCAATAGTATCAGTTATTTCAGATCCTCCTTTCTTCTAGAGGCTGTTCTTTGCTTACAAGTGTGCTTTCTAGCAGCACTGTATGAGCCAACAATTTTGGTATGTAATATTTAACAGCATTTCAGATAGGATAATCAAGCTCAAAAACAAGACTTTCTTCCCTAATAATAATAATAATTTTTAAAAGCATTTAGGGTAGCATTCTTCTCTGTTTCAAATTCTGACAGCTCATAGTAAATACCCTCCCATTCTGTCTGTCTGACACATAAGATAAAGGGTAGACTTCCAAGAATAAAGAATTGTGTGCTTCTAGGATAGAAGGTTATCTGCTCTGTGTGTAGGCTGTTTTCTACCATTGTTAGGAAGCGCTGGTTCCTTTGCCAGGGCTTTTAAGGTTTCCACCTAAGATCTAGAAATAGGTTGAATTCTTGCGTTCCTTTTTGACATGGTAAAAGCCCAAAGGCGTTCTGTAGAATTTTAGTTTTTATTAGTCTTCATGACATTTCAAAACTGGAATTTTCTGTGGAGCACATTTGACACAAATAGTGATCCTGTGATAGATGTTGACTCATGGTGATTATTCCACATATAAAAATTGGTGTGGCCATACAATCTGAGAAATGAGATTTTTATTCATCTATGAAAGTACATGATAAAACTCTTGTGTTACACTTCCTTACCTTTAACAGGAAGGATTTGCTTAATGCTACATTTAAGGTCCATTTAAACCACGTAGGTTGGATAGCAAGCTTCTAAGGGTTCCTACTGTTTTTTTAAACCCTCAGCTGGCATCTTTGAATGTTAATTCCAGCATTCTGTGTATTGAGTAGACGACTTTTGCTAGATTCCCTTGTAAGCAAAACCACAATATAATTTTTGCTGTGCCATCAAAATATATAACAATTAAGGTGAACAAAGTGGCAGTTGTGTTCTTTGTGTTTAGGATTTTAACATTTGGTGCTGACTGTTTTTCTATTATAAGTTCTATTATGCAGCATTCTTTATCATTGGGGATCCCCAGTAACTAGGGCAGTTCTCTTGAGTTTTACTGGAGGCAGAAACTCCCCCAGTGTGGAATAAGAGACCTCCCACAAGTTAAGTACAATTGACAGAGAACTATGAAGAGGAGTCTTATATAGAGCTCTGAGTATTATCACTGGCCAACAGTTCTCTTTTCTGGTTTGTGGATTCGTGGAGGCTTGTTGGGTATACAGAGTTCTCCCTGATGTTTACCTCATTTGTAAAGCCCATTTGTGTGACTTGGCTTAAGCTGAGTAGGGAGTGAGCTTCTGGCTCAGCAGGTCTTCTGGACCCAAGATGACTTCTCTCTGTCCTGATCCCGTTTCTGGGCCATGCTGCTAGCTTCTTTCTTTTGTTAAATGTTGCTCCTCTGAACCCCAAAAAGGAAGCAGTGGTGTCCTGCCTATGAAATTCTCTCCTAATGAAATGCCTCTCTGCAAACACTTTCCTTTTTTTACAATGCAGAATACCAATATTTTCTTGGCTTACCAAGAACTCATTACAAACTGCTATCTATGGATAGAATAACTTAGAACACTGTCACAACAGGAAAATGATGGGGAATGAAGCTGTACAACACTTTATTTTCTACTGATTTTGAAATTGAATCTGTTTGAATTCAAGTGTATGTTTTGGCTGTGCTGAAATGTGTGATTGGGTGTTGCTGTGGAAAAGTGGATTTGTAACACAATGTCTTCCTGTCTTAATGGCAGTTCCTACTGTCTTTTAAGATTGGTTGGTTTGGTTGCTTGTGTTCAAATCAGTAGTAATAGACTGATCGGCATTGTGTATGCAAGTGAGCGGTAAAGGACAATAGCAGTTTCCAACGTTTTGAAGTGGCTTTTGTATCACTTTTTCTGTTTCTTACAGCTAAGAAGAAGAACAAGAAGGGGAAGACCCTGACTCTGACAGACTTTCTAGCAGAGGATGGCGGTGGTGCTCCCACCTTTGTTCCAAAACCAGTTAGCTGGGCAGATGAGACAGACGATCTGGAAGGAGATGGTAAGATAAGACATAATAATGGTGTTTGGTTCGGGGGGGGGGGGGTTGCTTTGCTTCTGCTGAACAGTTTCTAGGTGTCAGTGAGAAAACATCCTGGAGTTTCTTCTAATCTTGACTTTTCATCTATTATCTCTTTCCTCCAAACTGGTGTCATACACTTGTTGTTGGACTGCAGTCAGTCCCAGTCAGCATTGTTAATAGTCAAGGATGATGGTGGGTTGCTGTCCTATATCTGAAGGGTACCATATTGGGGAAGGCCAATACTAGCAGTTTCTTGTTCTCTGCTGCATTTTTATAATGAATTTTGGGTAAGTAGTTATTTTGTTTTATTAGAGAAAACAAAATAAGTGTCAACTAGGACAGCTATGGAAATCTCCAGCCATGGTAAGAAGCCAGAATTTATGTCCAAAGGGTGGGGTCTTATCTCTGCTGTCATGCTTAGCTTTGGGGGTGCTTGGAGCACAATGAAGCTAATACAATTTCAGAGCTAAGGTACCATATTCCTCCCCAGTACTGAGTCCTTCTGAAGCTATCACAAGCCCCTCCCCATTTCTAATTTGGTGGGCTTTTGGTGTGTATGCAATGACATTAAGCAGTGTATCTTCCTAAGAAATACAGCCCATGGAATCTTTATGAGCATGCAGGACTGTCACTTGGCTTCAGTCACATAGAGAGTGGCATTCAGGGTGGGCCCTGTATTATGTAGCCTGAGGTTGCAAAAGACTGAAGTGTTGCTGCAGCATCTTTCCCTGCACATGGAGGCACTGGTTCATTTATAATACCTCTTTGTGATCACCTCTCCAAGGTGTTGGAGAGTCATCACAGCCCTCAGCTACACACCTTGAAGTGAACATTTGTCAGCAGTCATTGCAAGTGCTACTAATATGGAGTTGTTCTTTAGGACAGTTGGCTGCTTTTTTGCAGCCATTTCCCCTACATTCTCTTTGAGTGGATGGTTTGGAACCAATTCCTTGTGTTTCTGTGAGTTAGAATGTGGGAAATTGCTTATGAAGTGGCATGGCATTTTTATTAGGCTGTTGTTTGCTTGGAAAAATGAATCCCATTTGGGGTGGTTTGTGGAGGTGGTGCTCTTGTCTAATAGTGACCAGTCCCTATAAGTCTCCAATACTTTCCTCGCTGCCCAGAAGTCAAATGGAGGCTGAACATTCTTTGCTGTTCATTGTAAATGCTCTGTGTGTTTGCTAATGTGTAACGCTTTTCCCTCCTAGTTTCTACCACCTGGCATAGCAACGATGACGATGTGTACCGAGCCCCTCCAATTGACCGTTCCATCCTGCCTACTGCACCTCGGGCAGCTCGGGAGCCCAATATTGACAGAAGCCGTCTCCCAAAGTCACCCCCCTACACTGCCTTTCTGGGAAACCTGCCCTATGATGTATCAGAAGAGTCCATCAAGGACTTCTTCAGAGGGCTTAATGTGAGTATTTCACGGGTAGCTTTAAGGTTCACGGTCTGGTAGTGCCACGTGGAATCCAGCAGAAAGCATTCAGTAAGAATCCAGGTATTTTTGTGTCACCTTGAGAGGATAGCAGCATTATCTTAAGCTGTGTGAAAATGGTAATGTCAAGAGAAATTCCGCACATGCCTTGTCTTTAAAGATGATGTTTCTGATATGAAACTCCACAGGAGTTTCCCTAGCAGCTGGTAGAAATCCCAGGCCTCTTTGATGAAGTGAAGAGCGCTTTATAAAGTGAGAAGAATGATCTGGATTTTTATATTGTTTCTAGCTTCTCAATACCTTGCAGTTTGGAAGGCAGCAACAGACCCAACTCTACTATTTTCAAATAGCTTTATGCTACATAAACCTATCAATTGTAAAGAGTAGTTTTCTGCTTCTGGTTAGCCCAAAGCAGGCAGCCACCCCTTAAAATAGTTTCATGCAGTTTGCTGAGTGGGTGATTGGTCAGGGGTCTTGTGTCCAAACATCTGGCAGGTACAGGCATAGATCAGAAATATAGTGGGTTCGGTTCTAGGCCACCGCAATAAAGCAAGTCACACAATTTTTGGGATATCCCAGTACATACCAAAGTTATGTTTATAGTGTAGTCTATTAAGCCACCCCACCCCAGTTGCAGGGGCAGAAAGAGAAAAACCTGTCTCCAGCGTGCTCCACTCCCACGGCTAGAAGAGGAGGGGTGGTGGCGCCAGTACTGGGGGGTTTCCTTCCCCTGGAAGTCGCCAGGCTTCCTGCAGCTGCACCCACATTCTTGTAAGGAGCAATATCTGCAAAGTGCAATAAAGCAAAGGCATGCCTGACTAAACCACAGAGCCTAAGGCTTGCTGATCAGAAGGTTGGCGGTTTGAATCCCTGTGATGGGGTGAGCTCCCGTTGTTCGGTCCCAGCTCCTGCCCACCTAGCAGTTTGAAAGCACATCAAAGTGCAAGTAGATAAATAGGTACCGCTCCGGCAGGAAGGTAAATGGCGTTTCCGTGCGCTGCTCTGGTTCCCCAGAAGCGGCTTACTCATGCTGGCCACATGACCCGGAAGCTGTACACCGGCTCCTTCGGCCAGTAAAGTGAGATGAGCGCCACAACCCCAGAGTCGTCCACGACTGGACCTAATGGTCAGGGGTACCTTTAAAAAAAATTATGGAGATAGATATCATTTGTGCACCTGAGGATGTACCAGCAAGAACCACTCTACCTTCAAGGAACTTTGTGTGTTTATTTTTCTGTCCTGATGCCAAGAGTAGTAGTGACACTGTGCTTCAAGAGTCTGGTTCTCCTCTCTTCCCCACTTGAACAGAATTAGATTGGAAGGAGGCAAGGCCAGAACAGTAAATTGTGAAGAGATGCAACAGGCAGCTCTTGTGAGATGTGCTCAGGACTCATGTGAACTGCTATTTCACACAGTACATGAGGGTTTGTCACATGGTTTGGGAATTGTACCTCTAGTGATTTAGCATGCTGGAAGGACAGATCACAATTCCCAGCAGACAAGCCTCTTGTTATGAAATGCTGTACATAGCTTGGGGCTTAAAAAGAAACAAGACAGGTGTGATGAAACTGCATTTGATGTTGGAAGGAACTTCCTGTACAATAAAGGAAAGCATCATTGATCTTCTTTGTTGTTACACCTATCTTGAGTCAAGCTCCAAGAAAGATCTAACTGTCCTGTGGTGGTCAAAAACTGAAGAAGATTCTTCCCTGCTAACCATTAATCTAAATATATATTTGGTAGCTTTGATAGCAATGAATGTGCAGTGTAAATAGAAATGTATAAGCTTCAAGTGATCTGCTGGTTGGTTCCAATCTACCTTCTGAGTACTCCTGACCTAGAATAAAGTTAGCATCTTTTTAAGCAGTCTTTATTGAAATCAGGATGGTTAAGACTGCAGTCCTGTATACACTTAGCTGGGGTTAAGGCCCATTTAACTTGATGGGAGGAGCCTTAGGAGGCATGCATAATAGTGTGCTGTAAAAGGTGTGTTCCTCCAGTGTTTCAATATCATCTTATAAGGGAAGCAGAAAGAATAATTGGTGTTAGTGATGCGTGTGTAGAATCAAAGAGTTAGGATAATCGTTCTGTTGGTGTGAAACACCAGAGTATATTATGTGGTCTGATTTAAGGAGTGAAAATCTATCACCTGCATCCACTCCTGCCTTTCTCTTTTCAAGTGCCCTTATTGCTATTACTAATTTTTTAAAGGTTTTTTTCTAACTGCTTTGAAGGGGTTTTCTTACTATCAGCAGTATATAAGTTTTATGAAACAACATTGTTTGTTTGTGTTTTTCCTTATATACAAGCACCATATAGTGGAAAGGTAGGATACACATTTAACAAACAAATGAGTAAAGCCCAAGGACATTTATCCTGGATTTCAATTGCTTGCGAGTTATGCAAGTTTGTATTTTATAAAGGCCACCCTAAGGGTGAAGGGTGGCATGAAAATGTATTTAAATAAGTGCAGTGGGTGGAGCACGGCACCTGGAGACAACAACTGCATCTTCTTTGTAGGAAGATGGTTACTTAAAATATTTCCCCCTCTCAACTGCAGATAAGTGCTGTTCGTTTACCACGGGAGCCTAGTAATCCAGAGAGGTTGAAAGGATTTGGATATGCTGAGTTTGAAGACCTGGACTCCATGCTCCGTGCTTTGAGCCTCAATGAAGAGGTGAGTTGAAATCTGCCAAGAAATGTAGTCATATCCCTTGGCTTGATGTAACCCAGCCTCTGGGGTGGAGAGAAAATTCAAAGGAGCAAAACTCTTGAAAACTTGATTGAAGTAACGATGCATAGAAAGTGCTTCACTTTGCAGGTATATCTATGTCTGGATTAGAGAGGAAAGAATCATTGAAAGAGGTAACCTGTAACAGGATCTGGTGCATTTCTGTCAGCTGATGTGAAACTCTCAGGGCACAAAAGGCAGTATGTTTCTAAAAATAACCAGAGGATGAAGGCAGATTATGCAGGCTGCCCAACCATGTTGCTGCTTGCAAACCTATCCACATACAATTAAGTACACTTCCAGTGTGTTTCCAAGCACAATTCAGAGTGCTGGTGCTGACCTTTAAAGCCCTAAATGGACTCAGTTCAGTGTACCTGAAGGAGCGTCTCCACCTGCATTGCTCAGCCCAGACACTGAGGTCCCCATCCGAGAGTCTTCTGCTGTTGTTTGATCATTAAACGCAATAATTTGAGCTAAAAGACTGTTTTCAGGGGATTAACCCTTTGCAGGAGTTGGCAAGGATCTGGATTGCCAGAGTAAGGTTTCTTAAGGCTCTACAGTTGCACTCCCTAGAAATTTTATTTTCCTAATAATGTTTGCAGACTGCAAGTTTAAGGGCAGGAAACCTGTTCATCTTAGGCAAATCCCAGTTACTCAGGATTTCCTCAGGATGCACAGAGGATTCCAACGTGTTTTTGGAATGTTGCATGCTTTATTTGGAAGCAGTGCTGGAAATAAAGTATCTTAATAGGGAGGTACCTTAGAGACACGGGTGGCCCTGTGTTCTATACCACTGAGCCCCTTGGGCTTGCCGATTGAAAGGTTGGTGGTTTGAATTCGCACAACAGTGGTGAGCTCCTGTTGCTCTGTCCCAGCTTCTGCCAACCTGGCAGTTCAAAAGCATACCAGTGCAAGTAGATAAATAGGCACCGCTGTGGCGGGAAGGGTAAACGGCATTTCCGTGCGCTCTGGCTTCCATCATGGTGTTCTGTTGCGCCAGAAGCTGTTTAGTCATGCTGGCCACATGATCCAGAAAGCTGTCTAGACAAATGCTGGCTCCCTTGGCCTGAAGCGAGATGAGTGCCACAACCCCATAGCCTTTGACTGGACTCTACCATCCATGGGTCCTTTACCTTACCTTACGCTACCTCATGTATTATTATATATTTATTTTGGTAAAAATTGACTGCTTCAGAAGATGCATGGTGTACATCTGAAATGGACTGCCTTTTATTATCTCCAATTGGCTTCTGAGAAGTTGGATGGAGCCAAATGCAGCCACATTGATTCTGAACATATTGATATCCAGCAGTTCAAGTTGGGCACTTTTAGAATAGTAACCTTTCATAATTTTAGAAGCTGGGACAGTGCCTGTTAACCTCAATCTCCAACAATGGGCTCAGTAATCCCCCCCCCCTTCTATCTCCCTCCTAGTGACATGAAAACAATTTATAGTAAAATGGCAAAGATCACAGTGCAATGAATGGAAGCAAAATCAGATAAAATTAGCCATGTTTTAGAAGTTGGGTCGTCGTCCCCATTTTGTATCTTCAGGGCAGTTTGTTGAAGTACTTAAGGTCAGCAGTGATCTGTCCTGTTCTGATTGGCATGGCTCAAGTCTCAAGCAACTTGGGTCAAGGAACTGGACTCCGTTTTCTCAGACAAGCCAGATAAAAAGTGTTAACTATCGTGCAGCAAAAAGCATTTTCAGATGGTTGTTCTCCTGCCTTAGCTATTTTAAGTAGATTATTCTGGCCATCTCAGATACTTGGCAAGTGATCCTGCTTCTGAAGTCTAGACAATGCCACCTGAAGGCATCCAAACCATTTTTCTGCCTCAACAATTTTTTTTGCAAAGGACAAAGCTATAATAGGTACAGGAAAGTAAATCTGTAAACTGTTAAGGGAGTTTGTGACAGCTTGGAAGCTTAAAATAAGCAATTATATTTGTTGCTGCAGATATTGAGGGAGAGGAAGTTGCACTGTACAAGCAGAAATCTGGTATACAAACAGAAGCACCGGATACACTCTTTGATGAAGAAGCTCTTGATACCGTGTGTCAACCTATTTCTAACCCTGGAGACTTTTTGTGGGCCATAAACATAATATTCTCTAGTCGTGTGAAAGACAGAGTGAAAGGTCCGGGCCTTGGTTTGATTGAGTTTAGCTCCATCAGGCATCTTAAAACTCCATGACCCTTCACATTAGAGAGAACACATGAACGATGTTACTCTTAGATGCACCCTGTTTCCATGTTGATTCCCAGTGCATTGGCACAAGTGAAGTTCTACAATTGTACATCGGGAACCTGAGTGATAAGAGTCCAGGGGGCATTGGTTTTTTATTTGCTGGAATGCTCTCCCCAGGAAGGCATCCCTGCTTCCATCATTACATACCTGGGGATGCCAGGCGAAAACATTTCTTTTCTGCCAGGTCTTTGGCTTTTAGTAATCTGTGGCCTCTTTTAGTGGGTGGGGTGTTTTAATCTTACCTTTTAAAAATATGAATGTCTCAGAAGTTTCTTTTTTATGCTAAGTCACTTTTAGTCAGTTTAATAAATAACAATTCTGCTAGCATCCTTTTTTCCATGTGTTAAAGTGATTGGCGCATCCATTTACAAAGCAATTCTACATGCGTTGGTCAGATATAACCTTGAACTTGCTACAGATAGGTAGCCGTGTTGGTCTGCCATAGTCAAAATAAAAAAATTCCTTCCAGTAGCACCTTAAAGACCAACTAAGTTAGTTCTTGGTATGAGCTTTCGTGTGCATGCACACTTCTTCAGTGTGTATCTGAAGAAGTGTGCATGCACACGAAAGCTCATACCAAGAACTAACTTAGTTGGTCTTTAAGGTGCTACTGGAAGGAATTTTTTTACTTGAACTTGCTGTACATCTTCTAAAAAATTTGGGCTTTAAAATGCTAATGTTCCACTGTATGTTCAGTCTCTAGGGAACAGGAGAATACGAGTGGATATTGCTGATCAAGCTCAGGATAAAGGTAAGTGCTGTGGCTTTGTGAAAAGAGATCATCTTGTACCAGTTAAATTTTATACACAAAGGCTGGAAAATAAAGCTGTGGAACGACCAAGTTCGCCCCATTTTACTAGCAAGTCTTTTCTGTGTAAGGATGAAATTGACGAGGAGAGCTAAAGGCCTTATGAACTTTACCTTCACGGTACTGGACCTGCTTTTGACTTGATCTTGTTGGGTTCAACAGTGCAAATGGCAAAAGGTACCTAGTAAATTCAGAACTAGCACTGTGGGTTTCCATTTCCTTAAGTGCCTCTCCTGCCCAGTGGCTGAGGGTACAGAAGGTGTGAGCTACAGGATTCCACAGAGCGCATTGAACCAGCATTCTGCTCCCTCTTACCTACACACTGTGATCTTGCCAGAGGTCATGTTTATTGCTCCAGCAGAGAAATTATTAGTGTATCTTTTTTTTCTTTAATAACATTTATATGCCACTTGGTTGTAATAAAACCTCAAAGTGGTTGACAAAAAAATCTCATTACAATTACCCATAAAAGACAGTTAAAAAACAGGTATTTTAAAACTAAAATCAACAATAAACTAAAAACAGATTAAAACACATGTAACTTCTAGGTGTCTGGAGAGGCTTGCCTAAGCAAAAATGTTTTAAGGAGGTGCTGGAAAGAATACAGCAAAGGCACCTGCCTGATCTCAATAAGGGAGTTCCAAAGTTTAGGTGCTTTTACTTTCCTCTGTCCGGACGTCTGAATCCATGAAACTGGATGTGCCATTTAACTGTTGGATTGCTTTTCCTTTCTTTTGCAGATAGGGATGATCGCTCTTTTGGTAGAGATCGTGATCGCAACCGGGATTCAGAGAGATTTGAAACTGACTGGAGGGCCCGTCCTGCTACGGATAACTTTGATGACCCCCCTCCCCGCAGGGGCGAGGATAGCTTTGGAGACAGTGAGTTCATCACCAGTTGCCTGCTGTGCTAACTACCATTTTCCTTGCCCTCTTCTAATTTTCCTGCACGCTCCTGAGTTGCTGAAGCCCTTCCTTTATATTCTGTTCATACAAGAGTAGCTTTCCTCCCTATGCTCCCTACACATGATTCTAGACTGAATACTAGCCAGTTACTACAAAAAGGTAGCAGGGAATTACGCACACTGAGGAAGGGCTGTGGCTCCAGGGCAAAGCCTCTGCTTTCCACGCAGAAGGTCCCAGGTTCATTCCCTTGTATCTCTAGGTAGTGCTGGCTGTGTCCCGAGTCGGAAGCCTTGGGAGAGCCACTACCAGTCAGGCAGACAATACTGAGCTGGATGGACCAGTGGTTTGACAGTGTAAGCAGCTTCCTATGTTCTGGGCTTCTGGAGTCTTATCCCGTACCTATGTTCCCATCGATGCCAAATACACAACGGAAGATTTCTAGCAGTTATTTCATTGTACAGTGGTACCTTGCTTCTCAAATTCAATCCGTTCTGGAAGTCCGTTTCAAAACCAAAGTGTTCCAAAACCAAGGCACGCTTTCCCATAGAAAGTAATGCAGAACAGATTAATCTGTTCCAGACTTTTTTAAACAACCCCTAAAACAGCAATTTAACATGATTTTTACTATCTTAACGAGACCATTGATCCATAAAATGAAAGCAATAATCAATAAAATAAATAAGAAAGTATTGTAGATTATAAAAAAAAATTAAAAACAATCTTACCTGCACTGATGATAGTCATTGTTTGGATGGGGGGCTTTTATCCATTTCTGCAGTCACAGTCAGTCAGTCAGTAGCTGAACTGGGTTCCACACAGTCACAAAAACAAAAACGCAAAATAAATAGTAAAAACAAAAGCGTCAAACTTAATCCATTCTGGAAGTCTGTTTGACTTCCGAAATGTTTGAAAACCAAGGTGCAGCTTCTGATTGGTGCAGGTGCCCCGGAAACAATAGCCGACAGCCGCATCAGACATTTGGTTTCCGAAAAATGTTCGAAAACTGGAACACCAAAGAAAACCGGCTGCGCTGAAAACAATGGAAGGAGGGGGTCAGGGCAGCTCAGATGCTGAAATTATGGAATTTTCGTACCAATGGAAAAGAGAATTTATGTAAAGTATGGCTAAGATATCAGAGACCATCAGTACCAGATTGGATCACTATAAGAACACGGCGGAAGAACTGGAAACAAGAAGAATAGATGCAGGAGAGACCCTCTGGCAACGACAGGAGGGAATGTTTGTAAGCCCCGGGGGGGGGGGTAACTGAAAATCCAGAAGGAAAGAGCAGGGGAATATGAAGGGAATACACAGAAAATATTTGAGGAAGTACTGTATTGGTAAAATCACCAATGTTAAGACAGGAGGAGCTGAAACTGGAAATTGGTAGCAGCTTCTTGGCCTTAATTGGTAGCAGCTTCTTGAGAAGCTTTAAATATGAGTACAGACAGGAATTAGAGAAATTTGGGTGAAATCACAACTGTGGAGACAGAGAGAAATTTGGAAGGAAGGAGGGCTGAAATGGGGAATTGTCCTAACGGGAAGCCTCTTTCGGAGGAGATTTAAATATGCCAAAGTAAGAAAAAAAAAGAATGGGTAACAGTCTGGAAAATGGTTTTTATTTAGGGGCCAGCAGTTGTAAATAAATTGGGACATCAGCAGACATGTATTAAATCAGGCACAGGCAAACTCCGGCCCTCCAGATGTCAGGGACTACAATTCCCATCATCCCTGACCACTGGTCCTGTTAGCTAGGGATGATGGGAATTGTAGTCCCAAACATCTGGAGGGCCGGAGTTTGCCTGTGCCTTGATTAAATGCTTGCAAAAAGCAACAGTTAGGATAATTTTAAAAGGGGAAATAGCATGAAAGCATAGGTGTGTAATGTATAAAGTGGTCTGAATGTTTAAAATATCTGTGCTGTATACCACAAGTTTAATTGTTTAGTAGTTGGAAATTTGGGTAAAGGGATCTGGAATGTAAGATGATTTGGTTTATTTGAAGAACCAGAAGAGGGGGTGGAGGAAAGTCTGGGGATTTGGGGGGCAGGGTAAAAATGTGTTCTTTTAAATTATTTTTAAATGTTAATGAGAAATGTGTGGGGTAATCTGGTATTGATACAATGTGGCATATATTTGATTTTTTTAAAAAATTTGAAAACTAATAAAAATTATTATTATTATTATTATTATTATTATTATTATTATTATTATTATTATTATTTATTATTATTATAAAAAAGAAAACCGGAACACTTACTTCGGGCTTTTTGGCGTTTGGGAACCAAGGTACAACTGTACATGTCTTGTGTTAGTCAACCAAGCTGGCTTGGTTTTCAAAATGCAGTCATTTGTTGCTCCAAATGTTGCATGATTTCTGTTCATGTTTTTACAGCATAACAGAGACTGTAAAATGGAGTCCTAGCTGCACAAGTGCATTGAAGGCTAATCCCTGTTTTCCTTGTTCTCTTTCAGACTGAAATGCGGAAGACCCATTTCAGTCTGAAATGGGGATGAACTCAGCAGGTTCATATCATGAGCTGAAGACATGGAGGCATGTCAGACATTTATGCTTCATGACTGTAAAGCATGCATTCTACAGGCTACTTTTTTGAGAAAGGAATGCCTTACTCAGAAGACAAATACATCTGAAATCTTCTTGTCTAACAGTCTGGAGAATTAGAGTATGGCAGCTGTGAAATTGCAATCAGTGTTTTCACTGCTATTTTTTTGAAGCAAAAAAACTTGAGTTATATGTAATTCTGTGATTGCCTAACCTCATGTACACCTAGGAGGTAGCTTTATAAACAGTTTGCTTATAGTTCAGAAGATACATAGTTCATGTATGTTGAGATTCCTGCATTTCAGGGGGTTAGACTAGAGGACCCTTGGGTTCCTTTCCAGTTCTACAGTTCTGTGATTTCCTGTGAATTGCCCGCCTCCTTTTGAGAAAAGCACATTTTCTCTACTATTCTCCTGCTTAGAACAAAGACTTTTTATGATGGTGGTGATAATTTTCTAGGGGTACTTCAATACCTGCTTTTTCGTCACATTTTCTACTGTGAACCTTCTGGGTGCAGTGGAATATATATGTAAATACTTCTTTACAGTACAAGGCAATACAATGTTTCAATAATAAATAGTTCTGTGACCCAGCACTATGGTAGTCACGTGCTGGAAGATGCCTAAAGCCTGCCCCCTGAATCTCCCCCAGCTGTGTCAAACGTTTTCTGAAAGTCATTGCTCTGTGTCTATCTTGTACATGCTATAGCCTTTTCCCCCTGCTTTAGGGTATCGAGACCGTGATCGCTACGATTCGGATCGGTACCGTGATGCTCCCCGAAGAGAGATGGATCGGTTTGGGGGCAGAGATCGTTACGATGACCGTAGAGACTACGATAGAGGAGGTACTGTGGGTCACAGACTTCGTTGTGGGTCTGGGGTTTGAGATGCTTACAGGAGGCATCACTTAATATAAACATTTGCAGCATCGGCTAGGTAATACAGCTCCCACATTCCCCTGCTATCGATGCAGCATTTTAGGCACACAATCCATTTTATGTATAGTCATTGTGGTCTGAATGGCTTTTCTCTCTTGAAGGTGAAAATACTTGGAAGTTGGGATACGGAATATAGAGCACTGCTGCAGTTTCTTTTCTCAAAGGCTTAAAAAGATTTTGCTTTTGTGTTTCAAGATTAGTGATTGCTCTAGTGGAAAGACATTTTGATTGTCCTCCCTGCTTGGTCTACAAATACCTCTTGCATCTTGCACACACCTTGATACCTGCAGCACTCTCATTATTTGTGCAGTTTTTAACTATTATATTGGTTGTGGAGATGTAGTAAATGAGGCGAAGTTACAGTTTTGGGTTCCTTTCCAACCAGTCATTCTTCTCTGGTTTCTTTTGTTGCTGTGGTCTGTTTTCCTTCCAGGCTGAGTGATCTTGTAATTAGGAGTGGTGCTTTTGTACAATTGTGCATGACTTGAGTCCCTACTAGTTAGCATTTTCCAGCTGTGTTAATTAAGCATTTTTTGGCCATGTTTTGAACTGAAGTGGGAGGTATTTTCTTCAGATGCCAAATAGGACTTTAGAGCGTGCCCTTGAAACTGTACATGAAATCCTCCTGAAACTGGCTTGATCTAACATTGTGTGCCATGCTTGGAGACTACTTAATCAGGGACTGTGTGCCTCTGTATATGTAACCTCAGGGAAACATTTTAATAGCTGCATATGTTGGAGGGGTAGGGGTGTGTGAATGTACATACAGACTCTGAGGTCTGCTCTCTGTTCTGACTCGCCTGTGAGCCCTCTGGGGTGCTGTCCTCAGAAATAATGGTCTCCATGTTGTGCAAGATTAAACCACTGAACTTCCTTTTCCTGTAGGTTTCGACTCTAGGTCAGGCAGTGGTAGAAGAGCCTTTGGCAGCGGATACCGTCGGGACGATGATTATAGGGGTGGTGGTGACCGCTATGAGGACCGTTACGAGAGGCGAGATGATCGAATGGATAGGTGGAGCAGCTCGCGGGATGACTATAGCAGGGATGACAGCCGGCGGGATGATAGAGGTATGCTCGGTGTTTGCTCAGAAGCAAAGAAATGAGGAACTGTTGGCTTTGCTGTCATTGTTTGTTGTGTATTGCTGCAGATTATTCTGTTCTCCCTTATTCCTTGTGGTATTCTGAATTTGACCCTAGGCCATGGTGGTGATTGCCTCTTGCCCTATCCCAGTGCATATGGTATGTTGCCAGATCCATCTTAAGAAAGATTTATTATGTAGCCTAGCCATTTCTGAGAACTGGGTGACCCACCTTTTGTAGGAGGTTTGTCTAATGATTCATTGTCCCCTGTTGGGCATGGGTCCTTTTCTGACTCTTCCTTGTTTCCAAGATCTCCTTATGTGGCCTAAATGCCACATACCATTCAGCCTTTAATCCCCACCTCCTTATCTAAATAAGACAACCATATGAATTTTTCACAATTCTCCTGCTTCTTGGTTTTTGCCTAATCCTGAATCCAGTGGCTTTGCTTTTTTCATTTTGCTTTTTCTGAACTGTTCTGCTTTTTTCAACCTCCTGTTCTTTTTCTCTTAGGTCCCACTCAGAGGCCTAAACTGAACCTGAAGCCTCGGAGCGCACCCAAGGAGGAAGATACATCTGTAGCTCCTGCTACCCAGTCTAGCCGTGCAGCCTCCATCTTTGGGGGGGCCAAGCCTGTGGACACAGCTGCAAGAGAGCGTGAGGTAGAAGAGAGGCTACAGAAGGAGCAAGAGAAGCTGCAGCGCCAGCTGGAAGATGATAAGCCCAGGCTAGAGCGACGGCCCCGGGAGCGGTAAGTGACAGAAAAGGAGCAGGAGCTGAACGCAATCCAGTAGAGAAACTGCTTGGGTTAATCTGCAAAACACCACTTGGTGTGTCACAGGCTCAAGCTGGTGATCTGTGCAAAAGGTGCCATAGATATGCCTGCAGCTCCTCTGATGCTGCAGAACACTCCTAGAGTTGCTTCATGCTGAAGATGGTGAATGGTGACATTCCATTAGCTGCCTTGGTAGGTAGGTTCATGGCATTACAGAGCACTTTTTGGGAGGCAGCTATCTGCGTAAGCCCAGAGAATGAATGCTAGGCTAGCACCAGGCTTGCCCGAGTTGCTGTATCCCAAACTGTGTCACTGCCGCAGGACAAGCAGCCACACTAGCCTAATGACAGGTGGCTGCAAGGCCAAATCACATTACGTATAATCCCCTAGCAAAAAAAAGGTCTTAAGTTTTATTTAACACATATAATTTGAGCAGTTAAGAAACATCTCTAACTGCTTCTGAGCTTTGTTTCAAACCTGAACATAGGAATGCATCATGTTGAGGGTTGCTTCCTATTCCCATTGTCCAGAACCTTTTCACTTCCGGGGTCCAGGGATTGAAACTGGGCCTCCACAGGCAAAGCCTTGCACTCTGTAGTTGTCATAGCTCAGTTGTAAAGTCTCTTCCCTGTGGACAGTGTGATCCAATGCTCCACTTCTCCAAAGAGTCCCTTTTCTTCTCCCCAAAATGAGTTCCTTTAGGAATCTTCCTCTGAAAGGATATCTCTTTGAAATTGTGATGTATTCCATCTCGGAAAACTTGAGGAGGGTATCTTCTTGTGGTCTTTCATCTGGGCATTGATCAACTCTACATTTGCTTAAGTTCTACAGTACTGCAGCGTCAGCTGCTCCCTGACCAGTGACTGAATCAGTAAGCTCAACATCAGAAGACTCAAACCCCAGACAAACTTAGCAGACCACCCCACCTGGTCTCCACTAAAGGGCTGATTTGAGCAGTACTGTGGATTGAAAGGTGCTAATGGCACAATTGTCTCAGTTTGATTTAACCACCTTGTTTTTATTTATTTTTTGTAGAGTTGTGTATACTTGTTTATTATCCAGTGCCCCACATTTACAGTTCGTGAGCCTTGCTTCTCTGTATATGTTCTAGACACCCCAGCTGGCGTAGCGAAGATAACCAAGAGCGGTCACGGACAGGGAGTGAGTCTTCACAGACTGGCAGTACAACTCCTTCTGTGGGGACAGGCCCAACAGGAAGAAGTAAGTTGTATTTGGGATATCATTCACTTAACCCTGAGGTGTATCATTCTATTTCTGGAAAGCCCCATAACTTTCCTGCATTATAGCACGGATTTCAGTTGGGAAGCTTCAGTTGAGTCACATGGCAAGCCTTTGTGTATAGATTTGAGAATATGGGGCTTCTTAGTTCTTCGTAATGGAAGTTGTCCATAACCTACCAACAGATCCACTAAATAGCTGATCAGGGAAGCTAGCAGCTTAAGTAGCTGTCGATCAGTGGTGGTACCATATTGGCCCGAATATAAGCCACACCTGCAAAATTGAGGGGGGGAGAGACAATACCCCAATATAAGCCACTCCCTTCAAATTCCGCAGGCACTTACACCCGTTCCGTTTTACCATATGTCTGTTTCAGCAGTGCTATCATAAAAGCCAATTTTTGTAAGGTCATGAATTTAAGCCGCACTTAAAATTTGGAAAAAACTGAGGCTTATATTCAGACCAATATGGTATTTACAAGTTAGTACTGTGCAGTCAACTCTGTTGGGACAAATATTTGCCCCTCTGGTTGTTGGTAAGCAGTTGGATTGCATGTGGTTGGTGTTGCTAGTCATGTAAATTGTCTGTTACCAATAGGTAGAGTTTATACAATAGACTTCCTAACAGAGTCTACAATGACTGGGTGGAAGGGGCTGGCAGGGAGTGGACTAGCTTGGACACAGCTGCTTGACTGTGTCTCCGGGGGCAGCATCCACTGCCTCCTGCTCTGGCCTTAGATTTTCCCTAGGGAAGGGTCAGTGGGGAAGGAAGGATGCAGGCTTGGGCTCCACTGTGCAACAGCACTTGGAATGCCCTCACAGCTGTGCAGTGTGAGCAGCAGGGGACCATTGGATTTCACAGCTGCCAAACAATCCCCAACCGCCCTCTCAGCTTTGGAGATGGTTGGGATCACTGCACAACTGAGAGCAGTCCCTGCCCACCTCTGCAGTTGGGAGTAACTCTCATCATTATCATGCCATTTGGAAGGCAGTGCCACACTTTGCACAGAGAGACTTGTTGAAGCCATCTTTTTAGGTTTTGGTTTGTTGTTGGGGTTTTTTAAAAAAAAGAACCTTAGATGCTCACTACCCAGATTCCTATTTGGCGGGAATTTTCATTCAACTCTTTGCTAAGGGAAAACACAATGCTTCTACTTGCATGTACAATTGACAAATGCTGGCTTTGGTCTGAGCCTATGGGCCAATTTGACTAGATTGGGCTCTGCTGTAAACTGAGATGTATTTTAACAATTGTTTGTTTTCCTAGCCAAAGCAGCCATCAAAAGGTGTTGACAGTGTTGGGGGAGTTGCATGTTAAAAACCTTAAGGCCCAAACTAAATATTTTTTTGTAGGGATAGCACAGTCGTGGGTGGGTGGGTGAGAGAGAGAGCTCAATCATAGCAATGGTACTGGGGGAAGATGATGTAACTCATTCCCATGAAACATTTTTCACTATCAGAATCACTTCCCTGCTTGCTTTCTCTCATGTAGGCAAAACAAGGGGATTTCAGCTGGTGGGAGGGGTGCTGTGTTGGTGTGTGTGTGTGTGTAGGAGAGAGAGAGAGAGATTCCTCAGCCTGCATATAGACTGGAGATAGCAACACTGGACTAAACTGCAAGATTGTCATGCCTCACGCACACACCTCATGCATGCCCACTTGCACTCACACACGATAGAGCATAAAACTTTAACTGGGCAATAGCATATCCACCCCCAATCAGTTACATTAGAAACCTGGGTGTTTCTGTTGCTTCCTATGAGCAATTGATCACTTCTGCCCCAGGAAAGACAAAAAGACTGACATGCAACCAACCAGGAAGTCTCTTCATCAAACAATGGAATTGTCAGCCCAGATCCTTTTCACAGGTCTGTGATTGTATTGTGGATTAAGCACATGGCCCAGTTTAGGCTTGTTCTGTGATCTTCTGCTCTGTAAACTCACTGGGTGTTTTTGGTGGTTTGTATTGGTAAAGCATGCCAAAAGTGCTTTCCATCATACAGCCGGGGTGTGTGTGCATATCTTCTTAGCCCATGTTGTATTGTATCCTGCGCTTCCAGCCTCACGAAGGAGGGAGAGTGAGAAATCATTGGAAAATGAAAGCAGCAGCAAAGAGGATGAAGGTCTGTCTCCCACTTCCAAGACTCCCAGGGAAGAGAAGCTTCCTCTGAAGGTGATGCCAGCGCCTCCGCCAAAAGAAAATGCCTGGGTGAAGCGCAGCAGCAACTCTCACCCGGCCTGCTCACAGAGCTCCGACTCAGACCAGCATTCCCCTACAAGGTGAAGGCCTCTGGCAGGGCTGCCCTTTTCAGCCAAGGCCTTAATTTGCAGGAGGGCTGGGAAGCATGTAGGCTGCATGGTACTACGCTAAGGCGTAATAGAATCCCAAATTATGTTGTTTTAAAATGCATAAAACGTGACAGCAAAATGTTAGGGATGTGGGCAAGGTGGGTGCAATGGAAACTAAAGTCAGCTTTGGTTCACTAGGGTAGGTTTTATTCGGAACTCATGATTTTGAAGTGGGGATTTATTTTCTTTCCTGTTGTGTTGCTGGGGGTTGAAAGAGCTGTGGTTCTGTAACGCTGGGCAGTGGGTGACCCTGCTGCTCACCTGTCAGGATTAAGGGAGATGAATACCTGGTCCTCTAGCCCCAGCTTAAAAGCTAGCTTCATTATAGATAGGAAACATTAAAATGCAACAATGCTAAATAAATAAGTAAAATTACTAAATAATATAGCTGCAGGTTCTTGGCAATCATTTTTAATGATTTCTATACAATTTCACACACATTTTACTTACCAAGCGAAACTAAATTATATTAATTTAAACAAAATAACAGAATTCCCAAGTCATGTTACAACTTTTTGGCACCCCTCATTTTAAGGAATTTGAAAGTTGAAAAATTCAACACACCTGAATGTGACGTGGAGTTACAGTAGCAACTTCCATGGAGTGTACAGTATGCACAAAGCATCAACGCTGCTTTCCTGTGTTCTTTGTTGCAGCGGCAGCCAGGCTATGCCACCCCTGCCTTCAGAAGATGGAGTGCCCTCCAAGAACGCCCCAAGGAAAGGTAAGGCTCGGGTGTGGAAACTTACCTGTGGCCCTTTGGGGCAAAGAGAGAGAGCCCTGGGGATTGAGGATTGGTTGTGTGCAGCTGTTGCGCCTGGCAATACACATGCATTCTTTGTTTCTTCCTGTCTGTTGGATGTACACTGCTTTGAGGAAATGGCTCTTGTGGCTGGCAGCTGCGTTTATTTTTATTATTTTATTATTAATTGCAGATATGGAGCAGGGCTCAAAATTCAAAATATCTACTTCGTAGCTATTCCAAGAAAAAGATATATCTGCTCCCTGTTCACTAAGAAGTCGTGAAAGTTCCCAGTGTCATGGCTTATTGCTTGCAGGTGTACTTTGTAGATTTATTTTCTAGCTTGCCAGGAGAGGGCAGCAGAGTCCAGTGAGGAGACACCTTAAATTCAGTCTGGGGAACTTCTCTGTCTGGATCCTGGTTTCAGTAATCTGCCACATGTTCAGTTGTTGATGGTTTGACTGGCGAATGACAAGCGGCATCTTCCCACTTGACTTCTCCTGCCCAATGTAATAGAAACTTGTAATACTGTCCTTAGGTGTGTTTACTTGGAAGTAAGTCCCGCTGTGTTCAGTGGGGCTTACATCCAGGTAAATGTGTTTATATTCCCTTCTTGCTGAAGGCAAGGTAGGGTCTGGTCAGGATGATCACAAGTTGATAAGAAAATTGGCACAGTATACTTGGAAGTTCAACTTAATAATGGAGTAACACAGAAAACTATGATGACCCTAAAATTCAGGGAGGCAACCCAAGTCAAGAGGACTCACATTTCCTAATTACAGAGTAGGGAAATCCACACAATCTTCCACAGTTTTAGGAGGAGAAAAAATGAAGAGCAAGAGGGTGGAAAACAAACCTTAAAGCTGGTACTTTGTTGCAAGCAGTAGTAAATTTCATTGAAATTAAACTTGCTTAGTGTTAGGTAGGGCTGGGCGAGATCTGGTTTTCAACATCACAATATTTTGATATATCACAATGTCTGAAATAAGGCTGGAGCTATGCAGAGGAGAAGCGTGGTAATGTCCCGGCAATTCCTAATACTTAAGGGTCTTACTCTAAAACTGATAATTTTTTACTTACCTTTAATTTATTATTGTTAAAACTTATGAAATTTTACTTCTTGATAGCATGCTTCAATGAAACCATTTAAGATTTCTGGAGACTATATTATTGCAGTTTTGTGGGCATATTTAAAATTTATGAAAGTGGTAGATCATCTGATTCCTTACTCAGAGGTCCCAGTGGAATTCTAAGCATGTGTAAGCCTCATTGAGTTCAACTAAACCTCCTTTCCTGGGAGTGAGCCCCATTGAATTCAGTAGGGCTTGCTTGTGAGTAGACACACATTTGCTTGCACTGCTTACCAACAACACCCTCCCCATCATTCTCACCCCACACAACAACTACCCAATCTCCCATTTCAGCATAAGGAGGCCACTGATAAATCTTCCCCCCTCTGTTCCCCACAGAAAGGCCCCCCAAAAGCCCCCACCCACCTCTGAGAACCTCATGGCATCTGGGAGAAAATGCACATGGAGCAGGCCCCCCCCCCCCGGGGCTTTGCTGTTTCAGAGAATACGGGAAAGTGAAGTTTTAAGCTTCCCTGGCAGGACACATCACACAGAATACTTGCATCACCTGTAGGATGATCACAGAATTGGAAGGGACCTCTGAGGGCCGGCCAACCTCTCCCATAGGAGAGCATAAGGCAGCAGAGGCCTCATGTCTGTGAGCTACTACGACAGGCAACATGTAGCTCACAGACAGAGAAGGAAAGAAAGAGCTGGGCCTGGCTTTAAGGGCTATGCGCTTTTTTTTATTCTTGAGCTAGAACCTCATGTCTCAGAAAAGCAAGGGAAGGCATCATCGCACACACCTTGACACACACACATTGAGGTGGGGAAAGGGACAGGGCACGACCCCCCCCCCCCCCACTCTGAAGTAAATAACCCCCGTTAATGGGAGAAAGGAACTCAGAGCAAGAAGCTACCTACCAGCCTGGCACCTTTTATTACACACTTTGAGCAAGAGCCTCATAGCATCTGAGGAGCTTTCTGCTTTGCAGGCTGTTCAGTGCTGCCTGCTCTTGCGATTGGCTGTGGCTACAGGATTAGGGGAAGAGCTGAAGCAGAGACTGTTTTGCACAGCGGAGCTGAGGCAGAGACTGTTCTGCAGGGATTGTGATATTTGCATTAGCCAGCCAGACGCCTGCTCTTGTGGTTGGCTGTGGCTGCAGGAGGTAGGGGAGAATTAAGGAGGGCTTTGCAGAGGAGCATGCAACGCAGTGCTTTAAAATCACAGGCAGGGAGGTCATTCCCAGCGATCGCCCCTCACAGCGGCTTGGCTGTGGAGTGATGATGTGGGCAGGTGGGGCAACCGGGAGGAGGGAGGCAGCCCATCTGCAAAGGAAGCAAGGTGCAAGCAGGCAGGTGAGCACCTTACCAGGCTTCCTCTGGAACTAGTGCAGGCTCAAAAATGTTACCGCAATAAGCTCTTCAAACCAGTTTCAAATTATTTATTGATGTATCACACAGCCCTAGCCCTAGTGTTAGGGTACTAGTAACCTGGGTGAGCTAACTTGACATCTCATTGCTGAAATTATTTCAAGATGGAATAACAGGAGATTTGTCTCAACTTACTTTAGGTGATGAAAACCGACCTGATGAAGGGAAGGAGAGTGTTCCAAAGGGCCGAAGTGGAAATTCTGGGTGTGGTCCTGGAGATGGAGGCAGCAGAGACCATTGGCAAGACTCAGATAGGTATAGTTGTCTTCACATCCTCATGCTCTGACTCTGGAAACCTTGTGCCGGGGGCAGGCAGTGAGCAGCTAAGGGTGTGCTGGAGATCCACTCTAAGCTGATACAAAACAGCTGGAGGCTGGAACACCCGACTGCAGTTTGCTGTCTGTGGCACACAGAGCTCTGGGTTGTCCAGACTCATCTGCATAGGGCTGGAGTGTGGGTTGCACCTGATGGGTTGAGTATGGAGCAAATGGCTCTCACTGCCGTTATTCTGTGTGTGTAAACCTTGTACTTTGGTCACCTTATTAATGTGGTAGCCGTTTTCTTTTTCAGGAAAGAGAGTAGTGAGCATGACTCAAGACCTGCATCTGAGCCAAAGAAATTTGAAGAGAACCCTACCCCCGTAAGTGCTGAATCTGCTGCTTGCAGCAATGATTGTCAAATGCTGGTGTAATTAGACAGCAGCTCTCTGTCATTCAGTGTGCCAGAATGTATCAGGATTCTCTTAGGACTTTACTCAGTTAATTGTGGATTCAACTAACTGATTATAATTCTGTAACTAAAATATCCTTGTGCTACATTCAGACTTCTTGCTGAGAAGCTTTTACAGCACTGGTACCCATAGTTACTTCCTATTACTGGCTCTGAAAAGTGGGGAGAAGGGAATATAGGCTTCACCAATTGATAGAGGATAGAGGATATTCTGCTGATAGAAGAGGAGGCACACGAATGTCACAGGAAGCCAAGCATCTGTTTTCTGAATCCTCAGCTGGAAGTAGAAGTGCCAAAATCCCAAGTTTGTACTCTTGTAAAGCAGATAGTTGTGTTTTGTTTATATTCTCAAATTGTGCTCATTGATTATTGAATTCTTGGTTTTTTGTTTGTTAATTGGAGGATGGACTAATAATAAAAAATAAAGTTTGCCACAGGCAGAACAAAGACCAGATCAAGAAATTAGCCCTGGAAGTGCACGCAAAGAATCTTGGCCACAAAGCCCACTTCACAAGGGGAGCATGGAGCTTGTTTTTCCTTTTTCCTTCATTGCAGCCTTGAGAAACAGTGATCAGCCCAAAGGTTGCCCAGTGTGGTTTCAAAGTCAGGTCCCCCAGTCTGTCATTTTTATCCGCCATGCCTTGGTGGTACACCTCTAGGTTGTGGTCTGAATTTAGTCAGGCTGTTTTCCTCAAACCACACCCACCTGGCTGGTCCAGCTGCTTCTGCAACCTGATCCCTGCAGAGAGCAGGAATGAACTCTTCCTGCATTGGCTGATTTCATTCCTGATTGGTCACTGTGTTCTCCCACTCTGACAGCCCAGCTTTGACAGGTGGGCGATCTCGTCCACCTGCAAAAGCTGGCTCTCAAGGTGGGGGAAATAAAGATCTGGGCCAAAAAGATTTCCCACCCTGCATTCTGCCTTTTATCTGCCCAGAATGTAGCCATTCCACCCTTCTCTAATGTCTGTGTTACTCCATCCCAGGAACACCTGATACCCACAGCCCTATGTATAAAACTTGTCACAGGATGGCTTTCAGTGTCTCAGTGTCCAGTTTTGAGTGCTGTTTTAACACCCACTTCCCTACCTCTCTTGCAGAAATTTAGCTGTGCTAGCAAGTATGCTGCTTTGTCAGTGGATGGTGACGATGAAGCAGAGGGGGATGAGTACGCTGATTAAATTCTCCAGTCCCTCCATGCCGTCTCCTTACCGGTTGCCACCCAGGAATATTCGGCAAGCAAAACCAAACCTTTATTCAGACAAGACAGAAAAATAAAAGCCTACAAGTCAACATCTCCTTGGAGAGACCTTTCTTAAACCTTTCTTTAAAAAAATATATGAAAAAGTGATACAGTTTCTCTTGCATGCTGCTGCAGCCTTTAAAGTATTGAACTAACTGGAGAAATCCTTGCAAAAAAAGGTATAGCAAGAGAGAAAATGGCAGGTGTCTTTTTAAAAAAAGGAATAGGCCCAGTGTGTGTCTTGAGTGTGACTTCATGCAGCTTCCAATCACGTCCAGAGCCCCAGGTCCTTCCCATTAAAAGAGAGGTTAGCACTTGAGCAGGCCAGGTGCGTATTAGTTGAGCACAGTGGGGACATGGACAGCTAAGACCTGTCTCCTCCTTTTGCCAGGTTGGTTGACTTCTGCAGTGTAAGCTTCAAACGAACTTGACAGCATTTTAGTGCATTGGGAAAAGGAGGAGAGCAGTCTTGCCTTGATGGCTGGGGGAAGAGATGAGAGATGGCTTTTCAAGGCAGAGAGTTGGCATCTCTACACAAGTAATCCCTGAGGTTTAAGTTAGAAACCTCGCCCTGGTGGTGGTGGTGTCCCCCTCTGAAATCCATCAGGTTTGGGGAAGCCCCAGGCAACACTAAGGCTGAGTAGCAAACCTTTGCTACCAAAGGAATCTTCTCAGACGCCTCAGAGCTGATCCTGGGGTTGTGCCCTTGCCTGTCCCCAACAATAAAGGCTGCTGACAGTTGGCTTCTATGTTGAAAGCCACTTTCCACATAGTTTGGCCAAATGGTGCAAAGACTCTCTGTGTTAGTGGTCACCAGGACCATGCAGTGCTGATGTGGAAAGTGTGCCTTGCATATGAACCATGCAGAAAGTAACTTTTTGTGTGTCAAGGTGCTCCACCATATGGAATCAGTTTTTGGTAACCTCCCTGAAGGAGGTTGCAATATATATGAAGGAGCCATTGGATTTATGGGAATCATTAGGTGAAAGAGCAATTTCTGGAGACTATAAAGTTTTCTTGAATTCCCCCCTTCCTATCCCTTCCTCTTCTGCCCCCTTTTAATCACGGAGGTACCACCACAACCACTCAACCACTCTCACAAATTTAAATAGCACCCGTTTTAAACTTGGGCACTGTTTAAAGGTAGCAAGAGTCATTGAAAGTTTGACTGAGCATCATGTGACTGTTCCAAGTTCCTTCCTCACTTTTGGGCAAGTAGGTACACAACATGACTGGCAAACTTCCTTCAGCCCTTACAAAAAGGGTTTACTTTTAGTCCCCTAAATTTCTTTTTAAAGCTTCCTTCGCCAACACCCAGCACCATCAGACACAGAGACAAGCAATCTCTTCCATTTCTTCCAGTAGTCTTGGTCCTTTCATTCTTCTTCCTTGAACTAATTAATGGGTAGGGCAAGTGGGAATTAAATCCACACAGTGGAACTGAAGCAGCACAAGGTTTTACTAGCCAACTCTCAGCAGCCTGATTTACATGGTGGCTGCAGAGGAGGATCTGGCTAGCTTTTGGGAGGTGTGCGCGTGCTCACCAGGGAGCTGCCAGTTTTTACCTAGTTGGGGAGGAGAACAGTGTGATTTTCCTCTTGAAGCAATTCTGGCTGAGTCAAATACAGGATTTGGCGTGTTGTAAAGCCTGCCGTGGTTGGTGTCTTGTTTCAGTAAATTTTAGCTACAATTTAAAGCAGTCCTTTGAAATATACAGAGTAGTGGCACATCCTATGGGCAGGATATAAAGGAATGGGAGGGGAGACCCTGCTGAGTGCAGATAATTGATTTGAAATGCAATATTGCTTTGACTGTGTGAAATGCTGGGGGGAGGGGCTATATTTGAGGTAAAGTGCTAATTTGCATACCCCAGAAGCATTTTCTACCCTCCCTTCTCTCTCTCTCTCTCTCCTATTCTCTCTCTTTATCTCTCTCTGCGCTATCAGGACAGGTTCACGAATGGATTGAGGTGCATTTTACACATTCTGAAGACATGTAAAATTTGTACAAAATATCTTCTATGAAAATGATTTGTAATCTGTGTGGACTTACTGGGAGATGTCTTTTATTATGTAAAATTTTCCCTCCTCCCCCCTTCTTGGTTTTTTGTTTTTCTCCAAATAAAACTAATCTTTAAAATAATGCTTCAGCACTAGATTACTTTGCCAGTGGTGTCTCTTCTCCATCAGGACATGGATGTCCTCAATGTCTCAAATACATAGAACTAGTAGGGAGTGCCATCTTGATTCAAAATGGTGGACACCAACGTGCCCCCAGAATCTGCTCAATCTTCTGGGGCACACAGGGGGCTCCAGGGGAGCAAAGCCCCACTAAGGCTGGTAGTGCCTTCTGTCTGCACACACAGGATCTGACACAACCCAGAGACTTGCTGATGCAGAGAGATGTAATTGTAGATTTCATAAGTTATGTCACTGATTCTCCTTCTAAGATCTCTAGAGGGTAGGCTATATCCTTTCATAAATACAATACAAATAATTTGGGAAGGGTGAGTGAAGCCAAGGCCCGTGATCTCTGCAGCCCTTAAAAGTGGCCCCTGTTGAGATCTCATTGCTGCCCACATTTCTGGCTCAATGGTTAACTACAGAAAACTGGATCTGTCAATATTCAAGTTCTCTGGCTTCCCAAGTCCTTTGGTTTGGACTAAAAGCAATTGACTTGTTCACTTACTTGACAGGAGGGCTGGGGACGGGGAGAGGAACTGAGCCTTGGTTCTTTTCCGTCTATTTCTGAAATCAAAATTATCTTTCTTCACTTTCACAATTGCGTCTCTGTGCCTGCTTCCCTGCGCTTGGATTGGTAGTGCAATGCTTTAGCCAATTCCAGTTCCCTCCCTCCTGCCAAAGAAGCAGGGGGTGCGATCAAGGCTTGGTTTTATAAACAGCAGGAGAACACAGTGCCCTTTTCATTGTGCATCCTCCCCACATAAAGCATCCAAAGACAGATAGTCATTGAGGCAGCATCTGGTATACCACCACCTCCTGCACTTGATAAATGTCCCAAGTGCTTGTGAAGTCCAGGCTGGCTTCCAGGCATGGAACTTACCTTACTTCAACTCACTAGAACCCCATGCAGTTGGATTCTGCCTTGCAGAGCTGGGAGTCCCTTGCTGTTGGCTGCTTCCACCACTCTTGTGTCCATCAGAGCAGCAAGGCTTTGTGCAGTATGGATGCCTCCTCTCCCTGCTAGTAATCTGGAGGGTGACCCAAGATTATTTTGGAGCTGGAGGGAGGAAATCCAAACACACCCTTCCCCTCTCCTTCATGCTTAATCTCCTGCGCATACGCCACTGAGCAGAAACAAAAATGAGCCAGAGCTAAAGAGGAAAAGGATGAATGCTCAGTAAGCCCATTACAAGACCAGTGGTCTACATTCTCAGGGAAGAAAGAAGAACCTGCTCAGAGGTGCCAAATAGAATAAAATATGGGGGTGGGATGTAACAGGGTGCACCCACATCATTTGAATGGCAATGCCCTTCAACTTTGGGGGATTCTCTGCCTCCTCAAATATTTTATTGTGGGGTCCAAAGGGACCTTGACCCCCTAGGAGTTGGCTCCTCTGGCCCTGCCTGATTAGACCAAAGGCCCTTCTGGTCTCAGTGGCCAAGCAGATGTTCCTGAGAAGCCTCATCAGGTTTCTCTCTGTTGCTGTTCGTCTCCACTGGTCGGTTTTCAGAGGCATCTTCCCCCTCTGATCCTGGGGCTTCCAAGGGCAGGGCGGTGCACAGCCCCCAGGGAGGAGGGCTTGGCTTTACACACACCCTACCCACTCCTTTCCGCTGGGACCAGAGCAGCCAGTGGGCTGGAGGTAGTTCGCCCGCCCACAACCCCCCTGCAGAGCTGAGTCACACGTACTTCCGTCATCCTTGCTGGGCAGTAATCAGCACCAGATTTTCTCCGTTAAGACCCTTTCAAAGGCTGGACATCATCTCCCTCCCCACCTCCACCAGTCAAAACCACTTCCAAAGAGGAGGAAGAGTCTCCAGCAGCTTTTATTTACTGCAGCTGGGGGGTTTCGAAACCTTTCATAAACATAGCTGTAAAGGTTATGGTGCCTCTGGTTCTCTGCAAAGCCCACCCTGGGTGAAAATGGCAAGAGAGGGAGAGGGTCCCAGTAACAAGAGAGCTGCTGAATCAGATCAAAGCTGTTTCCAGCAGTGGCTACCAGAGGCTTTGCAGATGAGTGAAATGCTGGCAGGGTTTCTTTGTCTCTTTTAAACCTTTTTGGAATTGGTGTGTTTGTATACAATGGATGCTCCTTGGTGCCCGTTGGGACTGCCGGGAGAGAAGGCAGAGAGGCCAAGAGTAGGTGGCTCCAGAGCTAATGGCAGGCTGGCAGAAGCACCCCCTGGACTGGTCCTAAGAAAAAATGCAGGTGGGGGCGCTAGTTGAGGGCACAGTGACGCTAGTGGGGCAGTGCCCCATTCAGCCTCCTTAGATTGATTGGGGGGGGGGGTGAGAGGAAGAGTGTGACAATGTGGTGATCTGAAGAGAGAATGTAGATAGTAACTGAACTAGGTGAATCAATGGACTGACCTGCTGTGTACACACCACACATTTAAAGCAAAACAGTACTGGGAACTGTAGTTTGCCCTGCATGGAACTATAATTCCCAGAACTACAATTCTCCTTTTTTAAAAAAACTTTTTTTATTCGAAATTAAAACAACACATATTATCCCAAAACATATCATCCTTATTTTTTCCCCCATTTTTCCTCCCTCGCCCCACCCTCCCACACAAAACCCACCCATCCCCACCCCCCCGACTTCCCTCAGTTCCAGTCATTGATTTCTCTAAGAATGCTGTTTTCTGCATGTTACACAGTTGTATAGATCCTCAAACTAGCTGATTATCATCAATAAAAAAGTTTGTGAATGTTTATTCAAAGCCAGCCAAGGAGTCCAGTTCGCTTTGTTGCATCTTCAAATATTTTGTAAAGGGTTCCCATTCATCTTTAAAGTCAGTTATCCTTGTCCTGTAGCTTATATGTCAATTTTGCCAGTTCGAGGCTCCTCACAGGGTCTCTGCCATGGGAGCATATTCACCCAGTGCTTTTCAAGCTGCACTCGCTCCCATTGGAGTACAGGGTCAGATTTAAGGTGCTGGTTTTGACCTTTAAAGCCCTTCATGGCCTAGGACCCTCGTACCTACGGGACCACCTCTCCTGGTATGCCCCACAGAGAGCCTCAAGGTCCATAAATACCTAGTGGTCCCGGGCCCTAAGGAAATCAGATTGGCTTCAACCAGAGCCATGGCCTTTGCAACTCTGGCCCCAGCCTGGTGGAACACTCTGCCTCATGAGACCAGGGCCCTGCAGGATCTGATTTCTTTCCGCAGGGCCTGTAAGACAGAGTTGTTCCGTCTGGCCTTTGGCTTGGAGCCAATTTGATTCCCTCCCCCTTTTTCTTTTTTCCTTCTCCTCCTGCGATGAGGCTACATTTTAATATTTTAATATTTCAATATTTTAATGTTGTATTTTAATTTTGTTTTTAAGTTGTAATCATTCAACTTGTTTTTATTATTGCTTGTAAGCCGCTCTGAGCCCGGCCTTGGCTGGAGAGGGTGGGGTATAAATTATTATTATTATTATTATTATTATTATTATTATTATTATTATTATTATTCTGCATAGTCCATCAATTTTTCTTGCCATGATTCTTTAGTTGGGGTTTCTTCAGTCTTCCATCCTTGTGCTATTAGAACTCATGCGGCCGTTGTCACATATGGCTGACAACAACTACAATTCTCCATTTTCTTTGCAGGAAGGCATGTGCTTTAAATGTAAGGTGCTTGTACAGCTTGAAAGGCACCTTCC
Organism: Podarcis liolepis; assembly: GCF_965112155.1. Classification (NCBI taxonomy): domain Eukaryota; kingdom Metazoa; phylum Chordata; class Lepidosauria; order Squamata; family Lacertidae; genus Podarcis; species Podarcis liolepis. Next base: position 2,947,965 of record NC_139555.1, read on the forward strand.
TACATTCTTGCTTAAGATGGCAACCCTGGGATAACAGAACGGCCTTGCAATTACAGTGATTGCAGCAAGTCTTGGGCAGCGAGGTCACATGGAGGTGGCCTTGGCGCTAACCCACCATTGCAAAAAACCTTTTGACATCTTCCTTTGCAAGCCCTGTCTTATTTATTCTGGCTCTTGGAAGGTAGGATTGAGCCAGCAGGGGTGAAGCTCTCACTGTGTTGCTGTGAGTCATGCTGTTGTCTTACACACAGGAACATCTTTCCATCGGCTTGGCAGAACCTTGCCCAGTGATGGGAGCAAAGCTGTCAACTTTTCCCTTTTCTTGCGAGGAATCCTATTCAGAATAAGGGAATTTCCCTTTAAAAAGGGAAAACGTTGCCAGCTATGGATGGGAGGCAATCTAATTTAAATGGGCACTTGGGCTCTTCCAGGTACCTGGAGAACAAGTAACTAACACACACACACACACACACACACACACACACACACACACACACGAAGGACATGGGGAGGTTCAGATTTCATTTGCCTGGCAGTAGCAGAGATTGTGGATGGAGCAGAGAGAGAAGGAGGAGGCTGTGGGAGGTCTGACAATTAGAACAATTAATTGTCCCTCTAAAGGGGGCCAGAATTTTAAAGAATATTTGGCTAAATATTCTAATATAAGATAAAGAGAAATTTATTGGAAGTAATAATTAGGCTTAGGGGTAGAATAAGAATATGTTGTTAATAAACATTAAGGATTAAAATATTAATAAAGGAGAAGAAGTTAGTAAATGAAAGAAGTTAATATTATTAGAGATATGAATTTGGAGAACTGCTAAACAGGAGATTTAATGAAATTCAGTTAGAGGGGATTCGAGGAAGTCAGTTATCAATGAAATGAAATTAGGATTTGGAAGTAAAAAATTCTTTTTTGTGTGTGTTGTTTTTTTCTATGTGATAAATGTGAGAATCAATTAAAAAAAATTTGGGGGGGAAAAATAAAGAGGGCCAAGCATTGTTACTGGATCCCTCTTTGGAAGGTACACCACAAAATGAGGACTGCTACTGAGAAACAAGCAGATATGCCCTTGGACTTCTCCATACTGGAGATTACTGTGTGTGTGCAACCAGGAGTGGACTTTGGTAACATGGCATCCTGAGTGAGGACAAAAGTTGACACACCCACCCAAATATTTTCATAATGATTCCCTTTGGTACAGTTGTTTTTAGGGATCTTCTTATAAACCATATAAATATATATCATATATATATATATATCATATATATTTGTTTTCGTAGATTTTCACGGGTACAGGAATGCAGGTTTTGGTGTCCTCGGGTGTCTTCCCGTGTAAAAGTTGGGGTGTCTAGGCGACGTTTCGACGAGGTCTCACTCGTCATCTTCAGGCTGGTGCTTTCGGCTTCTTGTTACTGGAACAGAGCAGGATCTCAGCAGGATCTCAGTGTTTGAGTTCCTATAAATACTGTTGAGGGGGTGTGGTGTATAGCCTCAACAGTATTTATAGGAACTCAAACATATATATATATATATATATATATATATATATATATATATATATATATTGTGCCCCTTCAGCTTGGTGCCCTGTGCGTAGGACGGGGATGGGGTGTGTGAGAGAGATGACAGGAAAACAGTGTGTTTAGCAAGGGGGGGGGGGGAGAGACAGGGATCCATCTTGGGCAGACTGGCTGAAGGCAGGCTGGGAGAGATGCCTTGGACTCCAGCACTGCGCTGCCATTGGGAACAAACCCTTCTTGAGATGACCATGCTTTAAGATCTGGACTTCCTCCATCTAAACTCAGGTGTAAATATGTGAACGAATCCTATTTCTTTATGCCATGGCAGCACCCGCCGTGCATTCAATTCTCCAAAGGAGCAGAGACTCTGGTTGAAGGCCAAGACCCCTGGAACCCCATGCAAGGCTTGGCAAGTTGGCAGGGATTGGGGTGGCCAGAAACAATACTGACAGTTGGGGTGGTGCCCACAGAATCATAGAACAGGAAAGGGATCTCAACCATGGCCTAGTTAATTCTGCTGATTAGTGGTACAGCATCCCTGATAGGTGTCCATCTGCTTTAGGACCTCTAAGAAAGGAGACTCCAGGATCGCCCAAAGCCGTCTGTTCCACTTGCAACCCGACAACCTGCTTCTTGAGCATCCAACCTGATTTGTTCTCAGGGAAGTTAGGCAAGTGTCATCCTACACTTTCTAGTGCACTGCCCTATCAGTTTCTTCACTGCAAAAAGTCCACTGCCATTGCGCAACCTCAGCTTGTTGGTATGCAGTTCAATCCCACTCAAAAGCAGTGACAGCCTGGAAGCGTCCACACTGTCAGGAAGTTCTTCCTAATGTTTAGTCTAAAGCCTTGTAACTTGAAGCCTTTGGTTTGGGTCTTACCCTCTGGAGCAAGAGAAAACAAATTTGCTCCATCCATCTATGTGACAACCCTTCAGGTCATTAACTGCTGTGCCCCCTTAACCTGACTTTTTTCGTGCATTACTCAACTGTCACTCCGGCTAATCTTTCTCTACTTCCTGAAGTTTCTGCCTGGGCTTGACAGCCAGGCACTCCCAACCTATGTTTCCCTTCAGATGATCCCTCCCACCCTCTTCTGCCAGCTTTTATGGGCTCAGGGCCTGGATTCCTGTGCTCTTACTCCTCTACAGCTACCTGCCAAAACCTTTGGCCCAGGGAAGTTGGCACAATAGCACCGGGTATGTTGTTAGACTATTACAATGCGTTGTCCTGGAAATTAATCAAGTCAAATGAATTTTCCATTGACGTTGCAAATCCACACTCTGGTCAAAACACTTAATGGGAAGGGAGAGAACAGCCCTCTATCTCTGCCCTGGCAGGGTGGCGACTGCAAAGCAGTGGTGAGGCCATCCCAGATGGTGCTAGACTACAGCTGTCCTCATCGCTGAGCAGTGATCATGCAGGCTGGGACTGGTGACAGAGCATCTGAAGGGCCAGAGAGGTGAGCCACCTCTGTCTTAAGACACCCCCCCCATCTCAACACCTGGCATCTATTATTATGCAAGGGTGAAAATAACACTAACTCAAACTTGACTTTACAGCAGTGGGGGCTACCTGCCCCCCTGCATATGGTGTTGGACCAGCCTCAGGGATGATGGGAGCTGTAGTCCAGCAACATATGAAGGGCCAAAGTTAGACACCCTGAGAAAGCTCCACCAGCTGACTGGTGCAGTTCTTGCTGCAATGAAGGGCACAAGAACAATCTGCCTTTAGGTCAGTTGGCAACCCTACTCTTTATTGTGTCTCAGTCTTCCTGTACTAGTCAAAACGCACACACAAAGGGTTTGGGGGTTTTTTAGGCTTGTTGAATGGCTTGTTGCCAAAGGTGGAGTATCTAGCTGGCTAAAAAAGCAAACCCAAACAAAGAAAGTCTCTTGCATTTGAAGCCTTTTGTGCATCCTGAAAGGAAAATTTCTGCCAGCTGGGCCTTCCTGCCTGCTGGGCTTCCGTATGCCCTTCTCCTGCTACCCCTTGTGTGAAGCTGCATTCTGCAAAGCAAGGGAGAACTGGGACTGAGAGGGAGATCTGACAGCCATTGCGGGGCCTCCACAGAGGCTCCCTGTGAGCAGCAAACAGGCTGGCTCCCTCCAGCGCAGCAGCGAAGGCCACAAGGCTGGCTCTATGGCTCCTTCTCGGCATGAATCCCAGCAAGGAGACAAACCTGTGGCCCCAGTTTTCCTTCCCATGCTTTTCTGCTTCTCAGAGACCCCGGAGAGCAGCCAAAATCAGCAACTGGAACCTACTTGCTTATATATAGAGAGAGAGAGCTTCCTGTGGGGAAGGAAGGAAGGATTCGTCTGTGTTGTGGCCCTGAAGTGCTGCTCTCTGAAAGGCTGCTGGCTGCTGATTCTGCAGATCAGGGAGCAATAAATTCACTGCTCCCTGTTTGCAGAATCAGACACACCCATCCCCAGACTTTGCACATGCACATCAGTGGAGACTGGCGCATTAGGGCACATGAGGCAGCGTCCCACAAAGCTTTGCTCTCAGCCAGCCTCCACCTGCCTGCCTGCTTCCTCACAATCAGTTTAGGGTCAGCACTGCCTGTCAGCCTCGTCAGTCTCCAGCTATGTGCACATCGTGTATTTAAAGCACACACACAGAGAGAGAGAAATAATAATGGGAACTGTAGCTAGGTAAAGGTGCTGGGAAGTGTCGCCCCATGAGGGGTAAGTTACAGTTTTCAGGATTCTTTGGAAAAGTCATGCACTTTAAATATATGGTGTGTACACTGCTTGTGTTGCTTTTGTTGAATTCAGCTGGGAGGAGGACAAAACCAGAATTAGCTAGCTCTGCCTGCCATTGGCTCTGACACCACCTGACCGTAGTCTCCCTGCCAGGGAACTCTGGATGCTGGGATTCTTCTATGAGAAACCCTTGGGCTATGCAGGGTCATGACCTAAGGGTACCTCATAGTCTCAATAGCCAAGACCTTGTATGAACCAAGATGCTGTGGAATCCTTTGCAATGCACAGAGCCATCCAGAAAGCCGTTCCTCTGAAGCAGGCAAGTTGAATGGAAGACTTGAAAACAATTGGTCTAAAGTAAAGGCGGGGAACTTGTGGTGGTGCTGCTGGTGCTATTTGACGACAATTCCTATCAGTCCTGTGCAAGGCCACCGTTTCCCCATCCCTGGCGTAGATGTTGCAAATCAGTTTGGAATATTTCCTGAAATTTCCTGCAGCGTCAGGAGGGATCAAGCAAGGTTTTCCAAAAGCCACCGATAAACAAACAACCATTGAGTTGAGCAAAGTTGATTCGGTGTGAGCTTGGCTGCCCTTCTCCTGTTGTGGAGCAGTTTGCTATTCCAGCTGGACGAAACAACCAAACAAAATCACATGACTCCAGATGTGACTGCGTTAATGAAGACAACAGGGCAAAGAGCCATGGGATTCTTTGGGGCAGATTTAGAAATATGTGCTGAGAACTATGCAACCAGAATGTTCTGCAAAATCCTCTGTAAACAGTTTGCCAGAAACGGCCTATTTTTAAGGGTGAACTCTGGACGATCTTGAACTTGAGACCCGGCTCCATGATGAGACCCATCTCCTCCCTTCCTGTCTCACCATGGCACCAGCAGTGACTTGGGGATTGGTTCAGCAGTTCTGAATCTTATTTGTTGCCTTGTTTTCTCTTCTTTGAGGTTAGGCGGTGACTGTAAAGGCAAGCGCTTCCCCCCGCCCCTTGTGCAATGACAATAAACAGACGGACGCCTGGAACTTGGTAATAAGTTTCTATCCTTAATGGCCAGGCCAGCCGCTATCCGCCTGGCAGACAGCAAATTTTAATAATCTGATTGGGAAGCTATTCTGCTTGTTGTCAATATCCGTTTCATGTGGGCAATGTCCCACAAGACGCGGACACTGCCGAGTGAAGTAACATTATTTTGGTCTCAGATATGACCTTCAAAGTAGGTAGTTTATTTCAAAATATAACCTGAATTGAATCCACCCCACACCGTCGCTGACCGCTAGGGATAGGGCAAGTCTTGCTCTGCTGGCAGCTTTGGCCCTCAGTGACATGCAGCCCATCAAGAAAGAGGTGGTCTCAGGAGCCCCTCTTGAGGGTGGCCAGGGCCACTGCGTGGCTGACTCACCTCCTTTCATTCTGATTTTTTAATCGTTTCCCCCCCATTCAGGCTCAGCCTGAGTGTTTGTGATAAAATTCTATGAGTGCCAATTTATCTCTTTCACTTCAGACCAAATGGCATCTCGTGTATGGAGTCTTTGTTGGAGGCTTCCCTGACTGCTACTCCCCAATTCCTTTGTTCCAACTGCTGAGCACCTTGTTTTTCTTCGATTGCTTTTTGCCACTCACTTTACAAGTCTGATGCATGAATTTGCATGCACAATTCCCCCAACAGTGCACTCACATGTGTGGGCCTGATCACAACCCCTCACATGCACAGCCAATTGTCAAATGGGCGCAGGTGCAAGTTCTCCCAGCGCCTGCAACTCAAAATTGGGGGATTTCAGGTCTGTGTGCAGCTGCCTGAAGGTAGCTAGAAAGTAGCTTAAGTGTAGAAGGTGGAGTACAGCTCACAAAATCTGAGACCCACTCTGGTGCAAATTAAATCCAGGTTACAATGGCCTTCTGAGTGTGCTTTTGTGATACATTTTGAGCATCCTGTTTTTACTGGTAAACCCCCACTCACCTCCAACCTCAAAGGGCAACCATATCTTCCACCCAGCACATCACTTGGGGTGTCATTTCTTGCTACACCTGGGAGACCATATTTGCTCTGCTCTGGACTATATCATGCCATTTTTATGCTTAGGAGTAAAAAAAACAACAAACCCTGTAAAGGAGGAGAAAGGGGAGAATGGCATGTCAGGAGGAAGACTGGGAATCCAATGAAGAACAGGATAGAAGCAATGAAGCAAGGGAGGACGAGGATCCAGGAAACAAGCAATTTTATAGCTATGAGAGCAGTATGGTACCAGTCCTCAAGAGCTGTTAGATTCTGGGGCTTGGGGAAAATGAATCAAACCCAGAGAGGTAAATAGCTCTCACACTGTGTGGGTGGGGGGTGTGAGTGCACATTAAACAAATACTACTGGCAAATATATCTAGTTGGCTCCAAGTAATGCCCTGTAATTGAACTGTTGTTGAACTGACACTGCCATAAGTCCCCTGCCCCGCATTATAGTGTTGTAGACTGCTTATGGATTCTTTTTTTTTTTTAACATTAAACATTCATAAATTGAATGAATGAACGAACGAACGAATGAATAACAACCTCAGAGCAGGCTGGGGAATGCTGGCATGCTAGATATAAGCACTGCCTGTTTGTCTCTGGTCTTTGCTGCCATTGCTTTGAGCTGCTCTTAGAAAGAACCTGCTCTCCTTTTGCAAAGCTGCCTTACAGCTCCACCCTTCTCTGTTCTGGGTTGTGTGGGTGGCTAATCCCCGAAGTGCTCTGCTCATCTTTCTTTGGCACCTGACTCGGCCCTTAATCCTTTTGGTGCTGTAACCTGGGGTCCTTTTTCTTGCCACACCTCTTCACCCAGAGTGAGATGGTCATTCCCAGGGTAGGTTTGTTACACATCCTGACCTTCTGTATCTTCTTCTGTATCTTTGATACTGCAAAGCTGTCAAGTGTGGCTCTGTTTTGTATCAGATGGGCAAAGCTGTGTCTGGCAGAAGTCCCCCTTCTGTGCAAGGCTTAAAAGATACAAGGCTTCTGTGGACCTGGACTTGGCAACTTTCATATTAAAATACAGTGGTACCTCTGGTTATGTACTTAATTCGTTCTGGAGGTCCGTACTATTTCTGGGTTAGCGGAGTCTGTGACCTGAAGCGTCTGTAACCCAAGGTACCACTGTACTTACTTTTTTCCTATATGATGCGTGCACCCAGAAGGCTTCTTCTTCTGTTGTAGGTGCTTTTGTGCTCAGTTACAAGCCAGAAAGTGGGAAGCAGGGAAGTTGCACCTTCAACAGGGCAGAAGTTGGCACCTGCCATGCTTGGGCAGCTGCTGCCCACCACCCATCACCCTGGCAGGGCCTGCTGCCGAGGTCTGTGCTGTGGTTGCTTCCAGAGGACTTATTTATTGAGCAGCCATCCCTGATTTGTTTGCAGAGAGGTGAGTTGCTGCTGGCTAGTTAGTAAGCACTCATTTTGCTCTGGTTGCAGGGAGGCTATATGATGTTGGGTCAACGCTATTGTTATCCCACACTTTCCATTGCACTTTCCCTATAATGAAAAGTTCAATGTCTTGTGGGGGGGGGAGCAGGTTTCTTTGGAGCAGAAGAGCACTAAATCCACTCCAATTTCACAACCTGAATTTACTAGGCATGTGATTGAATCTCACCCCCCCAAAACAGTACCTGTCTGGAAGTGCCGGAAGCCTCTCTATCTCTTCTTCACCCTGCCTAGTGTTCTAAGCAGCACCTGGAAGGTGGGTCTAGGTGTCATTCCATTTCCCACAATGCCTCTGCTGTTGTGTCGCTCTGAGGAAGTGTGAGTAATTGTATGCACCCTGCCCTGGGACCTTGTGATCAAGGGCGGGTTATAAATTCACACAAGAAATAAGCTTAAAATTAATATGCCAGCTCTCAGCTGCCGTTGCAGTCAATCTGCACTGCTTCTCTGGGCTCCCTTGAATACAGACCTGGCCCAGGTCTAAGGCATTCCCTCCTCCTCCATTTGTTAAACTTTTAGTACCTTGCCTTTAAATTTCATTTGGAGAGTGTTGCATTGTTTGGATGCTCCATTTGACTGTACGGTCCGTCCCGTGTCACGTCTGGCGATACAACTAAGTGCATGGATCCGCTCACAACCGCTCATGTGCACACTGTTTGTTGAAGAGACACTAATGGTGTACATTTTCATGGGCATGAGTGCGCACATGCACAAGCTCCCCTAATGCCACCAAAGCCCATAATCAGGTCAACGCTGCCAGCTTTGCAAGTGAACAGTTGGTACTGTTGATTTCCGTTGTTGAGTAGGTAGCCTCAGACTAGCAAGCACCTCCCCTCCAAGCCTAATGCTCCTCCTCCCCCTCCTGCCTGCATTGTTGCCTGCCAGTCCAGGTGGTTACCTGCCCCTAATTACTTGCCTGGGTGGGAATCTTCCTGGGAAGCAGCAGGTTTGTGGGAAGGGCCATAGCTAAGTGGTAGAGCACCTGCTTTGCATCCAGAAGGTCCCAGGCTCAATCCCAGGTAAGGCTGAGAGGGATCCCTGCCTAGAGAGCCCCTGCCAGTCAAGGCTCATCCACACTGACTTTTCCTCTGCACATTCCAGGCACAGTAGTCCATACTTTATAGCTTCATGTCTGAGCCCTATTTTCTTTGTTCCACACCTTTCCCTGTGAAAACCTGCTCTTTATCACCCAATAGGAGATAGCTCAGTTGGTAGAGCATGAGACTCTGAATCTCTGGGTTGTGGGTTCAAGCCCTACGTTGGGCAAAAGATTCCTGTACTGCAGGGGGTTGGACTAGATTACCCTAGGGGCAGTGGCGCAGCTTCATGCTCCGGCACCAGGGGACGGAGAGCAGGCGGGGGTGGGGCTGGCACGCGTCCCGGGGGTGGGGCACGCCACCTGCAGGGGTGTGGCGCCCAGCGCAGGAGGGGGGCAGCTGCAATGGCACCCAGCTGGGATCGCGCTGCCCCTGCACTCCTCTTCCTCCGCCAGTGCCTAGGGGTCCAATTCTACAGTCCATGGAAAACCCAAATTGCCATTTGTTGCACTTCAGCTTTAAGGAGCAGGTTTTTGCAAGTAAAGTTCAGAGGTGAAAGAAAGGGTGCTTGGACACAAAGCTTTAAAGCATGAGCCTGTACCTGGAAAGTGTGGGGCAAAAGGTCAGCGTGGATAAGCCCTCAGTGTAGACAATACTGGTCTAGATTAACTAATAGTATGACTTGGTATAAGGCAGCTTCCTATGTTCCCACATCTCCCTCTCTGCTGAACATCTGATCCCCTAAACTTGGACTATCTGAACACATCCTGAACCACCTGCAGCATTTGGCAGAGCTCTTTGCAAATAGCTATATAGCTGTGCATGTCAGCTCCATTGTCAGTGTAGCCTTATTGGAGTTCACCGATTGGGTCTGCGTTGCTCCGTGACGGGAGGAAGGAAGTCAAAACGACACCGAGTTGGTTCAAAGAAAGAGTTTATTCTGCTCTCCGGATAGCAGAAGGCACTTGCGTGGTGGGTCCACAGCAAAGTCCAAAGAAATGACAGGTTTCATGCAGTTTATATACTCTCCAGGCATCCTCTCCCCCTTCCCAGCCACGTCAAATTGTATACGGAGGTTGACATCACATATGTTCCTGCTCTGGTACTCTCAACCATAAAAGGATCTTCCTTCTTGTACTTCTGACCATAAAAGGATCTTCCTCTTCCTACTCTTATCTGGGGGTACGTCATAATCTCCGGGAACACGCTTATGGCGTTTCCCCCGGACATTGGTCTTGTGCGTATTTTGTGGTTGGCACATAAGATAAAGTTTTGACGTGTTTTCGTTGTTCCCTGGGGAGCCAAGGCCATGCCTTGCCTGTCCTGATAAAGGACAGAACTGTTTATGCAGTTGTGTCCTTTATTGTGGTTTTTGCTCAACAGTTCAAGTTTTACGCATTTAAAAGTGCTCTCTTTTGAAAGAACAAAAAAGGGGGGTTGAGTCAGTAAGTTTTAAACTTACTACACAGAAACCCATTCCTTCATTCCCTCCTCTTCTTTTGGACAGCCTTACGGCTCGTCCTAAGGCACTGGCTGGTATTCTCGTGTCAGTGCTATAATCTGGGGTCGAATCATTCGTGACATCATTTTACGCATCATATTTTGCAAGCATTGCATTAGGCAGGGTATACAGGAGCAGAAAAGAAGCAAGATTAGCAAGGGGCCTATCAACATCATAAAAAGTCCTCTAAGCCACCCCAGGTTTGGAAGCCACTCAGTCAACCAAGACATGTCCCATCCGTTCCAGGTTGGGACAGGAACATGGGCTATTTTTTCTATTTCTGCTGCCAGATGTCGAATAGCTGCACCATGGTCAGAGATGCTAAAGCAACAGGCTCCTCCCGTCAATTTTAGCGCGGCACAAAACCCTCCCTGTTTCGCTAGGAGAAAGTCCATCCCTAAGCGGAGTTGGAGAACCGCCGTGCGTGTCTCATCTAATTGGGTGGCGATTAACCGGAGGGCTGTGGCTGTGGCATTGGCGACAATCTCCACTACAGCTTGGAGTCTAATAATGCGGTTCAAATTATAAATTGGCTCTCTTGCCCCTGTTATTAGTTCTCCTGGATTCCAAGAAGCCGGATCATAATGGGCCACTATCCTTTCAGGGGGCCACTGATCTTTTCCCCAGGTCTGAGCGCTGCCTCCTGCAATGGCTGCTATGTCAACTGAGCGCTTTTCCCGATGGGGTGTAGCGGCGACCGGCTCATAAATCCACATGGGAGGAATTAAGGATGCCGGGAAGCACACTCCATACCACCCCTTCGGGAGGAAACGATAAGCCTGTTTTCCACATACCCAATAAACATCATGTCCTTGGGTGGAGGCACTACTTCCTCCTTCTGAAGCCCTTGCCAAGTGTGTAAGGCAGTTAGTCAGATTACAGCGAGCTCCTGATGCATCGGAGTCAACTGTGATGGGCTGGGCTGGGAAGGTGCGATTACAACGGGATGTCCCCACATATGTCAGATTGCTACTGCCACTCTTGGACTGGTTCACACAGAGCCATCCAGTAACTCGGTGAACCCGGAAGGGGATAGAATGATTCCATAGAGAGGAGTTGTTTCCTAGGGGGCGGGACCCCAAAATCGGGGTCATAACTGAGGACTCATTCCAAGGCACAGGGAGGAGGGGTATTCCTCCCAAAGCATCTGTAGGTCCCAGAGTGCAGACCGTGCAATTGGTTCGGTTTGCAGAATAGGCTACCATTTCTGCCATTTGTAGCCATTTATTGTGCGTATTGCGGGCACCCCACTCTTTCATTAATTGCTTGGTTACCTTAAGTGGTGTGGGCGTGCCGATGGCCAGAAGTAAGAAGAATACCATCCCGGCCCAAACCATGGTCCCCCGCAGCCCTATCTGCATCATTTGGGCGCAGGGATATACCTATCTTCTAATACCTGAGGTAGCTCCCCTCTCTATATATTCAAGTGGGAAAGAAAGGAATGGAAAGAGAAGAAAATGTCCTCTTTTAGTCCACGTGGGATTCTTCTGCCGTGCGCAGGGATGCCAGCTTCCTGGGGGTGGCACCAGCAGGGCGGTCGTCTGGTGGGCGTCGTGAAATGGTGAGTCGAAGGGGCTGGTGTAGATCAGTCGTATCAGTCTGATACTGCCTTCTTCACACGAGTATGGTGGACCCAAGGGGTGATACCGGTGACTTTAACAGCTGTAGGAGTGGATAGCAAAATGGTATAGGGTCCCTTCCAACACGGCTTCAACGGGGTCTGGGCCCAATCTTTTATCCACACCTCATCACCTGGTTCATAGGGATGCAGTGGCTCGACCAAGACACAAGGGGTTCGAGCCTGGGTCCACCTGTTAAGAGAGGAGAAAACTCGGGAGAGTGACTGTACATAATTTTCAACATCCATATCATAACTCGAGATTGGGGATATCATCCGTACGTAAGGTACTGGCCTACCAAACATTAATTCAAATGGGGACAGACGGGTGTGTTTGGCAGGAAGACTTCGTACGCGCAGTAGAGCAAGAGGTAACATGGCAACCCAATTTGACCCTGTCTCTTGGGTTAGCTTTGCCAGCTGATTTTTCAAAGTTCTGTTCATACGCTCTACTTTACCAGAGCTTTGTGGCCTATAAGCCGTGTGTAATTTCCAATCTATCTGCAAAGTTACTGCTAGTTCTTGCAGGACTTTATGCACGAATGCGGGGCCATTATCAGATCCTATTGACCTGGGCAGGCCGTAACGGGGGATAATTTCTCGTAACAGACACCTGGTGACTTCAGATGATTTTTCAGATCTGGTGGGCCATGCCTCTGTCCATCCTGTGTAGGTGCACACAGCCACCAAGAGGTAGTGGTACAACCCACACTTAGGCAGTTGAGTGAAATCCACAACTAAGTCTTCCATAGGAGCGGTCCCTTGGTGCTGAATCCCGGGAGGAGGTAAGGGTCCAGTCCTGGGATTATTTTTCTGGCAGAGGATACATCGTCTCGAGATTTGGGAGGCCAACTGATACACTTTGGATATATAGTAACAGCTCCCGAGTTGTTTGGCGAGAGCATCTGGTCCCACATGGCAGGAGTCATGATATCGCCGCACGACCTGTGGGCTTAGAGATTCTGGCACCCACAATCGGTTGTCAGGAGTAAGATACCATCCTTCTTCAGTGACCACCAACTTCTCTGCCTCTGCCATCAGTCGCTCCTGTATTGTGTACGGTGGTTTGAGACTAGTGTCCACAATCTTTTCCGGTAGCAGAGATCCCACGAAGAAAGCAGGTGCCGGTTGTCTTGCTGCCTGTTTAGCTGTTTTATCGGCTAGGCGGTTCCCTCTAGCCGTATCACTTGGTCCAGTCCGATGTCCATAGCAATGTATCACGGCTACTTGGTTGGGCGCCCATACTGCGGTCAAAAGATCCATGAGGGCTTGGGGGTGTTGCACTTGGCTTCCTTTCGATGTGAGCATGCCGCGTTCCTTCCAGAGTACTCCGTGGGCATGCAAGGTGAGGAAGGCATATTTTGAATCTGTATATATATTGATGTCAGTGCCTTCAGCCAGTTGTAGGGCACGGGTGAGAGCCACAATCTCAGCTAGTTGTGCCGATGTCCCAGGCGGGAGCGGGAGGGCTTCTATGATTATTTCCTCTAGGGCCACCACAGCGTATCCCGCTTTCCGTTGTCCGTCCTCTATAAAGCTGCTACCATCCACGAACCAAGAGGACCAGTTGGGATTTGCTTCATCCTTCAAATCAGGCCTGCTGGAATATACTTCATCCATCACTTGTATGCAGTCATGTGTCGGGGGCCTACCTTCTTCCATAGGTAGTAGCGTAGCCGGGTTAAGTGCCTCAGTGACTCGAAACTGCAATCGCGGGTGCATGAGCAGTGCTTGGCACTTCATCATCTTTTCCTGGGATAGAAAATAAGTTCCTTTCATGTCCAACAAAGCTGGTACAGCATGAGGAGTGACACACGTGGTTTCCTGTCCAAAAGTGAACTTGTCAGCTTTTGTAATCAGAGTGGCAGCAGCCACTACTGCTCGCATGCAGGGAGGCAAACCTCGTTCTGTAGTGGTTAACTTTTCAGACAAGTAGGCTATGGGTTGTTGCCAGCTACCTAGCTTTTGGCAAAGCACACCCTTAGCTATACCTTGCTCTTCATCCACGAACAGGGTGAACGGCTTTTCTGGGTTGGGAATTCCCAGCGCTGGTGCTCGCTGTAAGGCTTCTTTGAGCTCCCAGAACGCCTGTTGTTGTTCTGGCCCCCACACGAAAGGGTCCTTTTCCGTCCCACAGGTGGAGTCGTGTAGAGGTTGGGTGATGGCACTGTAGTTTGGTATCCATATTCTACAAAATCCCGCTGAGCCTAAGAACCCCCTTAGTTCTTTTCTGTTTCTTGGCTCCGGAATTTGGATGATTGCCTGTCTTCGTTCGCTCCGTAGGGTACGCTGCTGGTGGGAGATATCAAATCCAAGGTACTTGACAGTTGGCCGGCAGATTTGGGCCTTGGCCTTAGACACCCGGTAGCCAGCTGCTGCCAGGTGATTCAGGAGATCTTTGGTCGCTTGCAGACACGTGTCTTCATCTTTACATGCAATTAGTAGGTCATCTACATACTGAAGAAGAACGCGGTCGGGGGAGGTGGGGAAGCTAGCTAGGTCAGTGGCTAAAGCTGCCCCGAAAAGTGTGGGTGAATTTTTAAACCCTTGCGGGAGTCGTGTCCACGTGTACTGTGTTTTAGTCCCAGTCTCTGGATCCATCCACTGAAAGGCGAATAATTTTTGGCTTTCCTCAGCTATCCGGCAGCAAAAGAAGGCGTCTTTCAAGTCCAATACAGTGAATTGCGTTGCGTTTGGTGGAATCAAACTTAACAGGGTATATGGGTTGGGGACATTCGGATGGAGGGTCTCCACGGCCTCATTTACAAGGCGCAGATCTTGCACCGGACGATATCCTCCCCCCTCCTTCTTTACAGGAAGCAGTGGGGTGTTCCACTGTGACTGGCACGGTTTTAAAATCCCGTGTTGGAGTAGCCTTTTAAGATGGATCCATACCCCTTCGGCCGCTTGGCGTGGGATGGGATACTGTCTGGCAGCTACAGGATTAGCAAATGGTTTGGGCTTCACGATTATGGGGGGTATATTTCTAGCCATGCCCGGGGGATTGTCTTCAGCCCATACCTCTGGGTTCACACTTTCAAAGATACAGGGAGGAATAGGTTCTCCTTTTTCCTGTACCATCATGAGGCGCCAGTGTTCCCTTAAAGGGGCCTCCACTATCAGTTCTCCGGATATCCCGGCAGTAGACATTGTAACCTCTCCTGACGGTTTGAAGGTGATTTGTGCCTGTAGTTTGGCCAGTAAATCCCTGCCCATTAATGGAATGGGGCAATCGGGTACGTAGATAAATTTATGTTGGACTGTTTGCCCCCCTAGTTTACAAGTCACAGGGTGCAGGACTGGCGCTTGCTGTGATTTTCCGGTGGCCCCAATAATGCTGATTGATTCAGCCGTTGGTTTGGTAACGGGATTCGGTACTACGGAGTAGGCTGCTCCAGTGTCTATCATAAATGGTATAATTTGGTTCCCTGTTACAATGTTGACCATGGGCTCATGGGAACCTGTTTTTGTTGGGCCCGGTCTGTCCTAGTAGTAAGTCTCTTCCTCCCCTCTCAGGGCCATTGCCCCATATGCTCCCGGCTGGTGAGGTGGGGTCCATGCAGGTCCCTGTCCACGCCCTCTGCCTTGATTACCTGGAGTCCATGGTCGGGCCTGTGGCTGTAATGCAGAGGCCCATGGCTGGGCTCGTGGCATTGGTCCTTGGTTACTATTGCCAGCTAGTGGGGTGTGGGGTCCCTGGCGCTGTGGGCATTCCATTTTCCAATGACCCTCCTGCTTGCAGATGGCGCACTGGTTCCTTCCTAGGCGTGCTCTGCCCCTCCCGCGGGCACACTCGCTCGTACCAGGATTATGTTTCTGGCCCTCTGGCTGCTGGCTGGCTCTAAGTGCCATCAATTTTTTGATCTGGTATTTCTCCTTTTGCTTCTGTGCCTCCTCCTCTCTCTGATTATAAGTGCTCTGTGCAAGAGTCAACATCCATTCTAGCCTGTGGCCCAGGAAGCCCTCCTGCTTCTGTATTTTGCGTCTAATATCGGGGGCTGCTTGTGCCACAAAAGCGGCTTTTACAATCATCTCCTGAGCCCCATCATCAGGGTCTATGGGGGTGTGCCTGCGGTATGCTTCCTTCAATCTCTCCAAGAATGCACCCGGGGACTCATCAGCTGTCTGAACCACTTCTGCTACCTTTGCCATATTAATTGGCTTCTTGGCCGCTCTTCTCATGCCTTCCAACACAATTTTATGATATGTCTCTAATGCTTTTCTCCCATCAGCGGAATTATAGTCCCAATTAGGGGTTTGTCTAGGATAAGCTATTTCAATTGCGGCATCGTTATTGCCCGCTGCTCTCAAATGTTCTCTAGCTCCGGTATTTACCTTCCGGATCTCCTCCGTAGTGAGTATTGTATCCATAAGTTGGCTTACATCGTCATAAGTAGGCATGTAAGTTTTAAACACACCTTCAAATAGTCTAATTATTTTGGCAGGATCCTCTTCAAAAGAAGGATTCTGGTTTTTCCAATTGCAAACATCCGCACTTGTAAATGGCACATGTTGCATAGTAAAGGTACGTTCGGGCGGGTTGCCGTGTGTGTCGGGCGGCCCTGGGGGGTCATACACCTGGCGGAGCGGTGCCACCAGATTGGGGCCAGACAGGGGTATGGGGCCTGAGCCTTTTTCATACATCTCTTTACGTTTGGCGAATGCGCGCCATTTGGCTGCCATGTCCCATGCATCTTTTAATGCCTTCTGTTTCTTCGGCCAATTCCTATCCCCGTATTCTGCTGCCTTCAAGATCAAAGGTGCAATACAAATTGTATAGCTATATGGTTCTATATACTGAGCTACCTTATCGTACTGCCATTTTGTCCACCTTCCCTCCTTTTCTAATTCCTTTCTAAATTCTTCAAAATAAAAATCATTTTCCTTCTCGCTGTTCACCTCCTCCTCCTCATCCTCTTTAGGGGCCAGATGAGAGGTAGTGGGGGCCTCATTTGAAAGATGAGAGGTATTGGGAGCCTTATTTGAATCCTTAACCTGGTCGCGGGGCGGGATACCAGACCCCGATGCCCCATCCACTCCCAGATCTGGCAACTCTGGTGTGGTTGGTAGGTAGGGTGGAGGGGGCCAAATTACTCCTCCCTCCTCTTCTTCTGGGGCGGGCAAAACTGGCGGCAGCGGGGGTTTTATAGCCGGTTTTCCTGCTTGCTGCCGGATTGAGCACAATTTGGTTTGGGGGGAGATATTTCTACACTTCCTCAGCCATAGGGGATTTCGGTCCACATTAGTTTTCCAGGTGGAAATATAAGGAATTTGATCTGCATGGACTTTTAGGATGTTGCGCCATAGGGGGTCAACTAGACTTTCATCAAAAGCCCCTTCACTGGGCCACCCTGTCCCTTGGGCCGGCCAATCAACCTCACATAGGGCTCGAAGTCTTTCTTTCTTCAATTTAAACCCCCAATCATACCCCTTCGTGGCGTCTTTCCAGTTGTCTAGAAAGCACTGCAAGGGGGCCAATTTACTGCTTGCTCCCCCCATGATTTTGGGACACTCCGACCACCTAATGTAATTATTCACTCAGTCACCTTTCTCCGCGTCCTGTCAGTGGCCTAGACGGACTCGCGTCGCTAGGAACCGCACCTTACAAGGACCACACTTCGCTTCTCATGCACTCAAAGCATTCACTGGAGTGTCCCCATACACAAATAAATGCACATACATACAAATCCCCATACACATACAAACCCCATGCACCTCCCCAGTCCCCTTTACCCACAAACTTCCCAAAGCCGGTGGCACTTTTACTGCTCTTCTACCGGCAAACCAGCGGCACACTACTGCTCTCTACTGGCTAAACCCAGCGGCACTTTACTGCTCCTACTGGGCGGGGCTGATCAAACCCCTGACTCCCACAAAACAAGCTGTGGAGCCTACCTTTCCCCTGGGTACCCTTCTCCCGTGCAGCTGCTGTCTGTCTTTCTTCCGTCTCTGCTGCGTCTCCACTCAGGTACGGTGTGGGGGGCTCCCCCTAGAAATTGCAGGGTTGCGCGCTTGGAGCCACCAACGCCGACCCAGCTGTTCGCTTAGCAGTGACGTCTCGGTCCTTCGTCCTGTCCTCGGAGAACACGGATTCCCGGCCAATGCACCAAGAAATGTAGCCTTATTGGAGTTCACCGATTGGGTCTGCGTTGCTCCGTGACGGGAGGAAGGAAGTCAAAACGACACCGAGTTGGTTCAAAGAAAGAGTTTATTCTGCTCTCCGGATAGCAGAAGGCACTTGCGTGGTGGGTCCACAGCAAAGTCCAAAGAAATGACAGGTTTCATGCAGTTTATATACTCTCCAGGCATCCTCTCCCCCTTCCCAGCCACGTCAAATTGTATACGGAGGTTGACATCACATATGTTCCTGCTCTGGTACTCTCAACCATAAAAGGATCTTCCTTCTTGTACTTCTGACCATAAAAGGATCTTCCTCTTCCTACTCTTATCTGGGGGTACGTCATAATCTCCGGGAACACGCTTATGGCGTTTCCCCCGGACATTGGTCTTGTGCGTATTTTGTGGTTGGCACATAAGATAAAGTTTTGACGTGTTTTCGTTGTTCCCTGGGGAGCCAAGGCCATGCCTTGCCTGTCCTGATAAAGGACAGAACTGTTTATGCAGTTGTGTCCTTTATTGTGGTTTTTGCTCAACAGTTCAAGTTTTACGCATTTAAAAGTGCTCTCTTTTGAAAGAACAAAAAAGGGGGGTTGAGTCAGTAAGTTTTAAACTTACTACACAGAAACCCATTCCTTCATCAGAACCCCCAGCCCTTGAACAGCTGTGCTGTGCCCTGTGGGATGCTGCTGCTTCCTCCTTCCAGTCAGTAAGAATTTGTCACTTGCAAGCCTGGGGATGCCTTTGTTTGTAATGGTAATTAATACCTGCCTTCCCCCTTATTGCTAGGAAAATGGTGGGAGGACAGGAAGGATGTCTTTGGATAACATGCTTTTAAATGCAGTATTAACTTTGGCTGAATTTAATTAACACCCAGTGATATCCACTTGTAGATTCCATGATGTGCATCTCACAGGTTGCTTTCCAAATTTCCCCATCCCCCAAATTAAAACTGGAGGCACATCTCATTCTTATGTTCAAAGTTAGTGTGTCTGGGAGCTGAGTTTCTGCATAAATTGCTGTTCTGGGGCATACCTCAGAGGGCAGGCAGTCTGCTGTGTCTCTCTCTGTCTGGAGCAATTGAATGATCTAGTCCAGGGGTAGGCAACCTACGGCTCGGGGGCCAGATGCAGCTCAATCGCCTTCTCAATCCGGCCCGCGGACAGTCCGGGAATCAGCGTGTTTTTACATGAGTAGAATGTGTCCTTTTATTTAAAATGCACCTCTGGGTTATTTGTGGGGCAAAAGAATTCGTTCATTCCCCCCTCCCACAAAAAAATATAGTCCAGCCCTCTGCATGGTCTGAGGGATGGTGGACCGGCCCATGGCTGAAAAAGGTTGCTGACTCCTGTGCTAGTCACATCTGATGCAGAGACAGAGGAGAATTATTCTCCATCCCTCCACCAGAGGCTCATTGCAAGAAGGTATGGCCAGAGAGCACTGGTGAATCACGCAGGGAGGCAGCCGGCCGGGCCCCTCCTCCTCACAGAATCATAGAATCATAGAGTTGGAAGAGACCCCAAGGGCCATCGAGTCCAACCCCCTGCCAAGCAGGAAACACCAGCAGAGCACTCCTGACATATGGTTGTCAAGCCTCTGCTTAAAGACCTCCAAAGTAGGAGACTCCACCACACTCCTTGGCAGCAAATTCCACTGTCGAACAGCTCTTACTGTCAGGAAGTTCTTCCTAATGTTTAGGTGGAATCTTCTTTCTTGTAGTTTGGCTCCATTGCTCCGTGTCCGCTTCTCTGGAGCAGCAGAAAACAACCTTTCTCCCTCCTCTATGTGACATCCTTTTATATATTTGAACATGGCTATCATATCACCCCTTAACCTCCTCTTCTCCAGGCTAAACATGCCCAGCTCCCTTAGCCGTTCCTCATAAGGCCTTTGACCATTTTGGTTGCCCTCCAGCCAAAGTTCAGTTAAAGAATAAATTAATTTCTAGCTGTGCAAAAGTATGCCCACATCACTCATCTAGCCCCATCTGTGTGCTATGTTTTGAGTGACTTGTTTTTGTCTGGAATCGTAAATCCTAAGAGCGAGCTCGGTTCTTCAAGTGATGCTTCTTATGCAGCTGAAACACCCAAGCAGGAGTTACTGGCAGACTAGGAAAGAGCTCCAAGGTTTGGAGAACCCTAATCGTACTCATCCTAAGGCTGGGGAATCTCCCAAACAGCCCAGTGTAAACTGAACACACTTGGTGGCCACAGGAGGCTGGCAGGCTATTGGAGGGAGGATGGAATGGGGGAAAGATTATTATGGCAGGCTGGCTGGAGCCCTCAACAAGGGCACTCACACTGCAACATTTTGTTACAGGTCCTACTTGTGCTTATCATTAGCAAGGGAAAGGCACATCCATGATACATGAGCAGAGTAAGAGAAAGCCTGGCAAAGGGAGACAGGAAGTTCACTCCAGGTATGGTTGCACATGCATATATTCCTGTTTAGGAAGTGGAAACCCAACTGCTGCTGCTGCTGCTTTTTCCTCCCCCTCTTGAGCTGCAGGCCCTGAAGCTGCTGACCCAGAGCACCAAAAGCTGGAAGGAAACAGGATACAGATCTGGCTGAATGGTACACATGTCTCTTTGTTACTCCAAAGCTGCTCTGGAGGGATTTTCCAGGGGATAATATGTTTCCAATTATCCCGTTACGCTCTTTGGAGTGCATGTGTTCTGACAAGGCACCCTCCCCATTTCCAACAATATGTCATCTCCCCCTGCGTTTCCCTCTCCGTGTTATTCCCTGAAAAGGTTATGACCTTCTTCTCTGTATGTGCACACACACACACACACACACACACACACACACACGGCATACTAATCTACCTACATCTCAGGGGGCTCCACTTTGCCACCTGTTTACAGGCCCAGTTTTGCAAACTCACACAGCTTCATGTGGCATGGCTGAGTTTGCTCTGGCACTGATCTAAATATTATTAAGACTGTGTGTGTGTGAGAGAGAGAGAGAGAGAGAGAGATGGAGAGCAAGGGGGTGGAAAGAGTGGGACAGGGAGGAGGAGTTTGTAAGGCAAGGCAGTTCCAAAGATCCAGAGAAGGGGGGGAAATACCCACAACTTTTGCCGAAGAAAGAGAGAGAGGAAGCAGAAAGGATCGTATGGGCTGGGAAGGAGGGTCCGATTGTTGGGGAACGGATTGCTGCTCTGCACCCCGGGGGAGCCCAAGAAGCGCCACAAGAATGCAGTTGACCAAGGTGTGTTACTTAACTCACTCTCTCTCTCTTTCTCTTTCTCTGCACAGGCAAGCATGGAATTACAGGCTGCGTCATCTCATTAAAATTATTCAGCCAGAGACACTGGCTGTTTTGTGGCATACGATGGCAAGGGGCGTGAATGTATGAGTGTCTTGATGTGTTTGTGTTTGACTTTCTGGCTAGAAGCATGGATGGAATAGATTCATCTCCAAAGTTTCATAGAGACTAGAAGCTGGGACACTTTTGTCTCTGTGCAATGCAGTCTATTCCATTCCCTACTTCTGCCTCCTTGCTTCTTGTATTCATTTACGCCTCTCTCTTTTTGCTGTTCCTGAATCAGGGTGTGTTAGTAAACAGTTCCTAAGAGAGCTTTAGTCAGAGTGACTGAACCCTTACAATGGCTGTGATTGTGCTTCTGCTAGAAAAAAGCACTTAGCAGTTCCTGGCAGGGTGGGTGGAAGGGAAAAGGCGCACATCGGTGCTAGTGTCCATGTGCCGGCCGTTTTATGTGCATGTGCACTAGAGTCCGTTTTCATCCCACTCCCACATAGTTTTAACTTCCAGAGGCCCAAC
This sequence comes from Podarcis liolepis, assembly GCF_965112155.1. NCBI lineage: Eukaryota > Metazoa > Chordata > Lepidosauria > Squamata > Lacertidae > Podarcis > Podarcis liolepis. The sequence goes on from NC_139555.1 coordinate 2,969,711, forward strand.
TTGAGCCTGAGGCTGCAATCCTCAAGAGTGTAAGTCTTGCTGGAATAAATGGGACTTATGCTCAAAGTAAACTTGCCTAGAATTACATTGTGTGTGTACACACACACACACACACACAGCATTTTTCTGTGTATAAGACGCCCCTGTGTATAAGACACCCCCTATTTTTAGGGACACCAGTTTAAGAAAATAGGGGGGAGATTGCCCAGTGTATAAGATGACCCACAGTTTTTCACATAATTTTAAAGTAAAAACTAGTCTTATACACGGAAAAATATGGTATATATGATATGTATGCATGCAAATAAATAGTTAGAAAGGCATCACCGGAGGCTAAGTGGGAGCTCTGTATTCTGCTCTTCTCAGAGTGGGTTGTTTGGCCAACTGTTCTCAGTTGTGGACACCACACTTCAGAAAGTCCATTGCCTCCAGAGGTTGATGTTGATCACAGGGGCATGGAAACCTAGGAGGTATGGTTGAAAGAGCTGGATATGTTTTAGTGTGGAAAAGAGCAGATTAAGGGGAGGCGTGATAACTGTCTTTGAATATCTGAAGGGCTGTCACATAGAAAATGAAGCAGGCTTGCTTTCAAGAACAGGGTGAAAGCAGCAGAGTTTGTGAAGCAGACTTGCCTCAGGAGGTGAGGGTGGGCTCTCCACAGCTGGAGATGCTCAAGCAAAGCCTGGACAGCTGTCTGCCAGGGATGACACAGTTGAGCAGGGTCCCCTTCCAATTCTGACATGCTGTGGCAGCGCTTCACAAGGTAGAGGTCCAAGGAAAGGAGGACTGGTAAATGGGAACAAGCGGGTTGTATGAGAATCCCTCCCTACCCTGCCCCACAACCCACCCCCTCACCCCAGAATTACAGTATAGTGGTCCACTCACTGCATCTGACAGGAGAGGACAGCTCTCTTGCTTTGAGAGAACAGCTGAATCTGCCACTGTGTCCCAGGCGTGTGAAACGAGGTTTCTGGTCTAAAGACACTCTTTTTAAAGATCATTGCAGACACCTTTAGGAATGACAGGGGCAAAGCTTTCCTTAGCTGTGCGCAGTCTTGACCCATTAAGAAGTAACTGTGCAGCGACTGCAGTTTCCCTTAAAAAAACAAAAAACTTTTTGCTTTTGCATGTGGTGATGGGGAGCATCTTGCAGCAGTTGGCAGCCAGTGGCTACTGTTCTGCTGCCCCACAGCGTTAAAACTGGTAAGACCAAGGCAGTATCCCACACCATACATTTACAACACACTTAAAACGTATTTCCCTCCCTCCCTCAAAAAGAATCCTGGGAAGTGCCGATTCAGAGTGCTGGGAATTGTAGCTCTGAGGGGTAAACTACAGTTCCCATGATTCTTATTGGTGGGAATGTGCTTTAGATGCACCACCGTGTGTAGGCAACTTCTGGTAAGATTAAAATACACTAAAAGCTGAGTGGAATACAAATGCCACAACCAATTCATTTAGAAAATTGCAGAGAAAGGGACCAAATTTCTCTGGCTTGATTCTTAATTTTTGGTCTTAAAAAAAATAATGTTCCGCTATTTTGAACTTTGATACAGAAATAGAGTACAAATTATTTTAAGAGCTGGCATTCCTGTAACCCAGGGTGGTGAACATCAGCCTCAAGGGCCAAATCTGGCCTTAGGAGAAACATGTATGAAAATGTGTATGAATTTCCATCCAGACTTTTTTTAAAAAAAATTGCATGTATCTTTGTTACATTTCTAAACCTAGGATTAAAAAAATGAGAAATTGAGAGAAATAAAAATTGAGACACTGGCCATCCCTCCCTGACACTGTAAAGCTCATCAGACTCAATAGGACTTATTTTTTAGAAGACCCCTGGAAGAGATTGCACTATATTACAGAGCAAATGAAGAGCCTTCGGTGATGGGCAATAAACAGAGGGGAGGGCAGGCAGGAGCTTAGCAGTGATCTTCAAGGTGAGAATTTAAGGTTTTCAAGCACGCAAGAGTGTCTGCTCAGCTGTGAAATGTGGGAGGCTATGTAATTGGTAATAGGCTTATAGGCAGGCAGGCATCCCAGGAGTTTCCTTAAGGGTGGGTCACAAGGCCACTGAGATTGCTGAGCGCAAGCAGCCCAGTTGCAAGTCTAGCTTCTCTGACCCCTTTTTATTCAGGTCCAGCCCAAGGCCAGCCTGAGGAAGAGCAGCAAATCCCTCCCCCCTCTTTGTATAGTACATAAGGTGGATCAACTTATTTTATCACCTGAAGCAGAAAAATCTCACAAGCACCTTCTGTCTCTGGCGGTAGAACAAACCCAAGTGATTTAAAAAAAACCACTTACTGTCTTTCCATGACTTCACAAATCCACTACCCAGAGGCAACAGCCTTTCTTGGCCCCTGCTTCTGGGGCTGGAAGCAGTGCAGGGTGGATAGGAGACAGTAAGGAGGTGCTGGGGGGGGGGGCTACGTACATATCATGTATTAAAAACCCACCCACCCACCCAAGATTCCCAGGAACTGCAGTTTGCTAAGGGCATTAGGAATTGTAGCTCTGGGGGGGGGGGTACACAGCAGTTCCCAGGATTATTTTGCTAGGGTGGGTGTGTTGTGTGCTTTAAACTGTATGCAGAGAGATATTTAAGGCATGTAACACCAAGATGTCTTACCTGTGTTTATAAAACAGTGAGCAGTTTATGCTGGAGATGTAAAATACTCAGTGCTGACTTCTTACATATTTTTTGGACCAAATAAGGAAGCTTTGGATTGATGTTATTAAAGGAATTGAAACAAGTACGGGACATATATTACCAATGGATCCACTAGCAATTTTGTTTGATTATATTAAAGATGTAGGACCAATGGTTGGTAGAGAGATGGCCCTTTACATATTGACTGCAGCCTGTATAGCTATTCCTTATAACTGGAATAAATTTGATCCCCAACCCTGGATGATTGACTGGCTAAAGTTTGGCATATAGCTTCCATGGCTAAACTGACTAAAATGATTCAAGGTCAAAGTGGGTAGACAGAAGTATGACAATTTTCTTTAAAAATAGGCTGATGCAAGAAGGTACAAGAAAACCTAAATCCACATGCTTTGATGGGAATATTGTGAGATTCTGATGTATGGATTTAGCAAGGTTTCTGGAATAGTAGGATGAGAATCACCTAATTAACCCCGTCAGCAGAAGCCTCTCCCCACACTCATGAAATTGGCTCCAGAGGGTGGAGACAGAAGGAACAGCAGCATGCTTGGGCAGATGGAATATTTGTAATAGTGCCACATTGAATTCAACCCATGGTTAGCGTTTACCTTGTTTAAATGTACTCAATTTTTTTCAAAATTACTATTAAGTGTTTCTCCCCACCCACCTTTGCTTGCACACTGTTAAATACAAAAAATCTGCCCTCAAGAGATACAGAGAGAGAGCAATTCTGCTGTCAGGGCAGGCAAATAAATGGCTTGTCAGACCAGAGCCTCTCTTTCAGCATTTACATTTTCTTGCCTCCCTTCCTGAACTGGATGGGTGTTATTTTCTCTGCCATCCCTCCCCACCCATCTTGCTTGCTATAGAAGCCCCTCTCTCTCCCTTCCTTCCTTCCTTTCTGTTCCTCTGTGCTTGTTGGCTTAGTCCAATTCAGAGGACGTTCTTTGCATTTTTTGAGGTTAAAACTTCTAGTGGGGGGGATTTTTTTGGACAGAGCAAGGGCAGCAAGTTGGGTATGAGCACAGCTCAGAAAGATTGGCTCAAGTGGCGAAAAAACAAACCAACCCACAGGCGCCTAATCCATGTGAATGAGGAGCAGAAGGAGCCTCTGGAGGGGCTGATTGGCAAGGGAAAGAGAGTTTTTGAGAAGATCGGTGTAGGGATCAGTCACTGTGGCTATTGAAGAGCATAGTAGCATAAAGCAGCTTTCCCCCAGCGCGGTGTTGTTGGACTCCAACTCCCATCAGCCCCTGCCATAAGAATATAAAATGTGCCCTGGTGAATCCAGCCAATGGGCCATCTAGTCTAGCATCCTATTCTCACAGCGTCAACCAGGTTCCTGTGGGAAACCCACAGGCAGGACTGAGCGCAAGAGCCCTCTCCCTTCAGACAGTTTCCAGGCCTGCTTCCAGCTGTGGAGGCAGAGCATGGTCCTTGTGGTTAGTAGCTGTTGATGGCTTTACCCTCCATGAGCCCATCTCATGCTTGGTGGCCTCCCATGTGAGCGAGTTCCATGGTTTAACTGTGCTGTGTGAAGAAGGACTCTTGCATTCTGGAGTAAGAGGAGGAGACTTTGACACAGAGAAGCATCCTAATGCCACATGGAACATCTTGTCTTGTCCTGACAATTCTGCGTCACTTTGTGGATTGCTTACATTGTAATATGATTCTCCCGAGTCGGCTGGACAGGGGCTACTACCATTTTATAGTTCCCAGAACTCCATCTGGGTAGTTAGCAAAGCAGTGGGAGATGCGTGTGCATTTGGCATTTCCTCTCTTTAATCCTTTCTGTCACCCACACACCCAGACTTGCGTGCTCTGTTTGCTGCCTGCCTTGTGGGATTCTGACTTTTCATGCTAATAGGTTTTTGGTTACATAGCAGAGACGTGGTTACTCAGTTCTGGTATATGATGTCATTTATGACTTGCCTCCTGCTTTAATTAAAAAGACCCGGGGGAATAAATATATGACCTCATTATCAAGATGGGACATTTGAAGTTTTCAAAGAGTCTAGATGAGTAGCTGTTTTTATTTGTGCCATGATCTACTAATGGCCCCATAGGAATCAGGCAGACCACTCCACCGAGCAGAAAGCCTAGGCACCTCCCTTCAGAAGAAGGGCCATAGCTCAGTGGCGGAGCACCTGTTCTACAGGCAGATAGTCCCAGGTTCAATCACCAGCATCTCCAGGTGGGACTGAGAGACAACCCTGCCTGAAACACTGGAGAGCTGCTGTCAGTCAGTGCAGACAACACTCAGCTCAAAGGACCTATGAGATTAGGCAAATTCCTAGGTTCCTGTGCAGTCATTGCTCTGCTGCGAACTGCACCTTGATTTCATTCAGACTTGGTTTTATCAACCAATGCAGCAGGGGTGGGGGGCCTTTGACTCTCCGCAGATGTTGGACTCCATCAGCACACCACACAACTGTCCTGTTTTAAGTGGGACATCCCAGAATTACAGAAGCAGCCCCGGCTTCTGATTGTATCCCGGCGTGTCCCGTTTTGGCTCCCATGCTCTGACACACGACACACGTTTTTGGTCTCACTCTCTCACCTTGTGCTTGTGTGCCACCCCCTCCTCTTCCTACTTCTGTGCCAGCTTCCAGAAGTACAATGGTGGGGGGCGGGCAGTCATGGGGGGGGGAGTGAGAGGGGATGGGGCCTCCATCAAGGTCATGTCCCAATTAGCCTCACCGGGATGTTGGAGGGTATGCACCAGCCCCAGCTGATGGGCTCTTACTGCTGGTCTGGAGCAGCCAAGGGGAGAAAAGGAGGAGGCTGGGCTACTTTAAAGGGTGTGGCACACTGTAAATTCACTGTGTTGTGCCATCTTGGACACTTTGAAATTGTTTGATTAAGAGACTTTCAGAAGTCTTGAGACCTCCTTCTTATTGACTGCCTGAGCCCAAGCAATAAAACATTTGCTGAAATACTCTTTATTTTGCTATGTATGCTATCTCTGCTGCTTCTCTGCAAGAAACTACCTTTATTTTGTAAGAGTTTTTTCCTAGAGACTAGCGGAACACCCCTGTCTAGACTCAGGGGAGTTCCGAGGCGGGGCCAGGGGGGCTGTCCAACCCGGGTGCCATTCCAAAGGAGGGGTGACAAATGATCGGCGGCACCTCTGGGGCACGCATCACTCACCGCACATGCCCCCGGGGTGCTTGCCATGCCCCCTGGGAAACGCACCATGCTCCCTGGGACGAGCGCCACTCTGGGTACCAGAGCAGGTCGCTCTGCCTCTGTCTAGACTGCTTGCTAACATGCTAAGCTGCATCAAGAACCCTTTTTCAAGAAAGTGAAGGGAGCCAAGCACCTTGAGTGGAGCAGGCAGGGGAGTCCCAGGCCTTAAAACAGTTCACAAAATGGTGCTTGCAAGATGCTAAAGCTGGAAATGAGAGGTCGTATTCCTGGAGGGACTGTGTGTGTGTGTGTGTGCGCGCACACACACACCAAAAACAGTAAAAAGGGGAGAATAGTTTTTTTGTGTTTTTTTAAAAAAAAACCTTTACATCAAAGGTTGAGAACCATATGTTGTTGGACTTCAACTCTCATCAGCCTCAGCCAGCATAACCAGTGATCAAGGATGATGAGGTCTGTGTAGTCAAGCAACATCTGAAGGGCCATAAGTCTCCCATCCCTGTCAACCCAGAGGCTCTGTTTTTACAGAAAAACTGCACTGGCAGCCCTATTTAATTAAAAGGGTTGCTTGTGTGTCTGTGTGTGTCTGTGTGTATACACATATTGCAGGCGACTCTTTATTTGTATGCTAATTGATTATAAAGAATGCAAACCTGAAATCCTTCAGCTGTCATGTACTATGCTGGGCATTTGCAAGTTGGAGAATTGTGTGCACCCATCCAAAAGCAACTTTATCTTACACTAAAACAGGGTTTTTTATATATATATACCAGGTATCTTGTTGCCAAAGAAGCCTCCTTTGGGTAGAACTGGATACATTTTGTGTAAGATTTTTAGGAATATTTAATAGTGGACCTCAGTTCAGGCTGGGTTTCCTTTTCCCCCCCCAAAATCATGAGATGTCATAAGGTTGTCATGTGAGTGACAGGTGGGCAGCACCCACATCTCAAATTCGACCTGTGATGCCAATCCTGATAAGGATCTGTCCGATGGAGCCAAAAAGGTACCCGCCCCTGTCCTGGCTCTTGTGAGTTACTTCCGGGGCTGCTTACACTCTTGTGTTGAATCCAGCTAAGTCATTGCGTAATGGAGCAATTTCTGCAAGCGCAATGGAGCTTTGCCCTCCTCCTCCTCCCCCTCGTATTCTTATACAATTTAGGAACTTTCACCATTTTGGAACTAACCTAAATTTTGCTTGCCTGTGTCTTCTGAATGCTGTATGGAAAAGCACATGAAACCATTTTTAACCTACAAAACATGTAGTCTTTTTCTATGCTAAAGGAAGAGGAGAACTTTGGAAGAAACTCACAAGCGCATATTTTAAAGATTTAATAGCCTGCATTTCCATGCTTTACTTGGCTGCATGTTTTGTGATTTTAAATCTCTGCTGGGGTTCTCTCACCAAAGAGTACTTGCTCCAAACCTGGATCATCCATGGAATTCTCCTTTCTATATTTTAATTTTTCCTTACCAACCAACACTGAGGAGAGGAAGGGGCAGCTTCATTGAGCTCATGGAAGTTGTTCTGTACATGCAGTGATTTAATTAGATACAACCCCATGATTTTCTGAAAAATAATATTTTTAGGGTCACCGAATTCTACAATAAAATCTGGCCTCCTGTATACGTTATGCAAGTTAAGCAAAGCCACATGATCCACAGCAACTGTACCTGTTGACCTGAGGCAGTTGTTAACATAGTCTGTAATAAGAAGATTAGACAACTTCATAGTGGATAAGGTGATCTGTGATTACAACTTGTGATGGCTCTATGACGCCTCCGAGAGCAGAGGCAGCGTGCCAGTGAATACCAGTTGCTGAGGAAAAACAGCGCGAGAGGGCTCCGTTGCTCTCATGGCCCACCTGTGCGCTGCCCACCAGGGGAAATACCGTATTTTTCGCTCCATAAGACGCACTTTTCCCCTCCTAAAAGGTAAGAGAAAATGTGTGTGCGTCTTATGGAGCGAATGCAGAGGAGAGGCAGGCAGGAAAAGCCCCCAAGAGCCGCACACAAGCTCCGCTCTTGGGGGCTTTTCCCCAAGGAGGGAGAAGGGACTGACTGGCCGCGTCAGTCCCTTCTTCCCTCCTTGTAGAAAAGCCTGCAGGAGCCGCGCGCTCCTTAAAGGGTGCTGCTTTAGCTGTGCACAGCTAAAGCAGCCAGGACAGCAAGCGGGATCCCACTGGCTTTGCTCTTTGGGGCTGGGGTGGGGGGGAATAATATATTTTTTTCTTGATTTCCCCCTCTAAAAACTAGGTGCGCCTTATGGTCAGGTGCGCCTTATGGAGCGAAAAATACGGTAAGGTGCCTGCTAGATGGACCCTTGGTCTGGTCCATCATGGAAACTCAGTCCTTTGTGTTAATGAGAAACTCTGGAAAGGTAAATGTCAGACGTCAGGGAAGCCAGCTTTGGCTCCTCCTGCTGTTCTTAGCTGTATGATTTTAAAGCTGTACTATTAGGTCTAACATAGCCAAACTAAGGGGCTAATGGAGAGGGAAGCTGTGTGTGTGTGTGTGTGTGAGAGAGAGAGAGAGAGAGAGAGAGAGAGAGAGCGCAATTTGATTCCAAGGGAGCCTCTCAGGACCTGGACTGCTGCACTCATTTTCCCAGTCTCATTTGTCTGAAGTAGAAAAGGAGAAATTGGAAATGGAATTCCTGAGGCCTTGTTTCTTATTGGAATTCAGTCGTGATGAGCAGCTCAAAACCCCTCCCAAACGCCAAACTGCTGCTGCAACCCCCTGCCTGAGACAATGGAAAAAACTGCAATACGCACGGCTTGGACTGTAGCCCTTGACTGGGAGTGAGTGAACCAAGCGAAAGGTTTGCCTGTCCCTGCTGTGAGACGTCTCCGTCAGCCAAACTAGGAGTCATCCAGTCCTTGATTCCTCAGTTCAAGGAACCAGGTCCCCCCCCCCAAGCCTCTGGCCATGGATCTTGGCCTTTACCCAGGGAGGAGGTACGGAGCACTGACACATTTAAAAGATGTGGCTCTCCCCAAAGTACCCTGGGAAATGTAGTTCATCCCTTACAGAGCTACTATCCTTGGCACCATAAACAAACTTCAGTTCCCAGGATTCAGGAGGGGAAGGGCAAAGTCATGCGCCTTAAATATGCCTTAAATGTACAGTGTGTGCCAGAAGGAACACCTTCTCTGGAGGATTAAGATTCTTCTGAAGTTGTGCAGGGGCCCTTCTGAACACCGAGGGGCCCCAGCCCCTTCCAAGAAAGGTTGGGGGCCGGGCCCAGGGCCTCGTCAGGGTCAGAGAGCAGAGCAGAAGAAAAGCAAATGCACACTTAAGGCCACAGGAACATATGCTGAACATGTTGAAGGCTTGACTTCCCGAAGGGTAAGGGTCCTGTTCCTAGAGTCAGTGTGGTCAGTGTGGTGTGGAGCACAGAGTGCTGGACTTAGGGCTAAACTAGGCATTTCTATGTATACCTGGACCTGGTAATGAAAGCACTTCTAGCTTTCCACCTCATTGCTTGTGGAAAATCTACCTGGTGGCCTGACTCTGCAACAGTCAATATGTTTCCTTCCTATCCCTGCTTCCCCTTATTTATTTATTTCATCTTTACATTTCTATCCCACCTTTCCTCCCAGGAGCTCAGGGTGGTGTATATAGTTATCTCCCCTCCCCATTTTATTCTCACAACAGCCCTTTGAGGTACTTTAAGCCGAGAGATGGTGACTGGTCTTTGTCCGGCCAGCCCAGGACATTTTGGCACCTGAGGCAAACCACAGCATGGTGGTCCCCTTCTCACTCGGGAAGACCCACACCAGGAACAAAAGAAAAACAAAGATCGGCTTCGGATCCTGCCTCCTGAGGTGGTCACTTCACCTTGCCTCATGGGATCAGTTCATGTTCTAGAATCTAGACATTGCTGAGGGTAGGCACAAATTCACTGGATGGTGTTTGGTTTAGCCTTTGGTCTGGAGAGACTGAGCTTTAGCAGGGTTAGCCTATAACATTTGTCTGCCTGAGGCGAAGGAAAAGATGGCTCCTCTCTCCATTCCACATACAGAAGTAGACCCTACTGGCAGTTGAATCTTACTTCAACAGTGGCAGTGGGGCGCCACCTCTGATGCTCCTGAGGGCCAAGGGCTAGCTCAGAGAAGACAAGGCACACACCGCTCTGTCTGTTCAGCCCCTCAGCATATGCCACCTGAGGCAGCTGTCTCACTCTGCTCAATGGCAGGGCCGGCCCTCAGCTTCAGATCCCTGCTTGGCATCGGTGGCCCTTGCCCAGATCTCACAGGCTGACAAACCATAGGTTATCAAGCAGAGAACATGCTGTGTGCCCACATGCTTCCTCCTCATCTCATCCTTCACACACCTGGCTGCAGCGCTTCTACCTGGCTTGTTAGGCCACAGCTGCCCATGGCCCCATTCCCTGTCTTAAAGCCGACTGCGGTTTTTCCAGTTTTATATCCAGAAGTTCAAAATGTGTGCCGTGTTGGTCTTTTTCTTAGCACCTCTGAGTTTTAGCAGCTATAGAAGGGCTTTTTGTAGATTGTATGTGTCTTGACAAGAGTTGGTGAGGCCTCTTTAATGGTTTGGTGCTTAAGGAAAGATGGTGTTGAGTCAAGGAAGGAGAGATATCGTTGAAGAATCACAACATAAGTAAATTCTTCACATTCTCATGAAAAATTGTAGAAATATAATTTCAGGTTCACATTCAGGCTATGATGCCTGCTCACCCAGCTGCAGAATGATCTGCCTGAGAAGACTGGGAATAATCTGAGGAGAAGTCTGGGCCAGGGGTCAGCAACCTAAGGCCCATGGGCCGGAAGTGGCCCACGGAGGTCGTTTGACCGGCCCACGAGCTGCCCCCGAACTGAGATGCCTGCTTGCGCGCTGTGCTAAACCGGCGCAGCACGGCGTGGGGACTCGCTTCCGCGATGCCAAAAATCACACCTGTGCAGATGCCAAAAATCGCGGGCGCGATCCAGCCCACGGAGGGATCTCTGCGGGACTGATCCGGCCCAGGCAAGATAAACCTTGCTGACCCCTGGTCTAGGCAGTGTCATAAGACCTCTCAGGATGCAAGTCCCTGTGGCTTCCATAGCATGCTGAGTAAAAAGCAGTCATTGTTACCTTGCCCTGACAGAAAGGGTAATCTTTAATACAGTGGTACCTCGTGTTATGTACCATCCTCCTTATGAATGCTTTGGCTTACGCGCTCCGCTAACCCGGAAGTAGATGCCCCTTGTTGTGAACTTTGCCCCAGGATGCGAGCGGAAATCGCACTCCGGCGGCATGGCAGCAGCGGGAGGCGCCATTAGCAAAAGTGCGCCTCATGTTACAAGTGGTTTCCGGTTACGAATGGACCTCTGGAACAGATTAAGTACATAACAGTACTGCTGTTTCAGTTCAGTATGGGAATATGGGATAGTCCCAATTAACAGTAGAACACTAGAGCAAAAGTGTCTGAAATATCATGCCGTAGTACATTTCAGGGCTCCTCCAGATGACCTGTTTATTGAGCATTTATCTTGATTTACTTCCACAAGCATATTTGGCTTGCAGGTTAAATTATATCCTGTCTTTATTGAGCATTGATCCTGATTTGCTGGCACAAAGTTTATTTATGTGGAGTGGAGGTTAGATTATATCCTGTCTTTATTTGATTTGTTGGTGGGTAGGGGTTGTTATATGAGAATGAACATTCATTCTGATTTGCATGTGGGGTGTTTATACATCTTCCCATTAATCATGTCTTCATTCTACAATTTTCAAGGGATTAAAGCACTCAGTCACTTAGCACAACCAACCTATTTTTAAAGCAAACAGACTTTTTGTGGTTAGGAAAGAAATGGCAAAATGCACCAAAAAGTCTAGGATGAACAAAGGATTAATGGGAAGACTCCACAAACAAATCAGGATGAATGCAGGATGAATCCTCATTGTCTTTGTAAACAAATGAAAGCAAAGACTCAGTGTAGACTGGGAATAGTCTAACTACCACATAATCTTTGGGATGAATACTGAATGAACAGGTTGTCTGAAGTGGCCCTAAATATCCCAGCATGTGTTTGAATTCCTTCCTGCCAAAGACTGAGTTCAGAGCTGCCCTTAGCCTTCAAGGAGACACAAGACTCTTTGTGTTTTTCAAATGGAAAGTCCACGGCTCATCAGTATTATATCCAGTCCAGATGCATTGACATCATAGATGGGAGGTATAGGAGGATAAGGATGGGCCACTGAGAAAACTATCCTGCTCACCCTTTGACCTCCCCTCAGCTGGCAGAGTTTTATGACAGAGTAAAGGTAAAGGGACCCCTGACCATCAGGTCCAGTCGTGACCGAATCTGGGGTTGCGGCGCTCATCTCGCTTTATTGGCTGAGGGAGCCGGCATACAGCTTCCGAGTCATGTGGCCAGCAGGACTAAGCCGCTTCTGGCGAACCAGAGCAGCGCATGGGAACGCTGTTTACCTTCCCACTGGAAGGTATTTATCTACCTATTTATCTACTTGCACTTTGACATGGTTTTGAACTGTTAGGTTGGCAGGAGCAGGGACCGTGCAATGGGAGCTCACCCCGTTGCGGGGATTTGAACCACCGACCTTCCGATTGGCAAGCCCTAGGCTCTGTGGTACTAAACATATATACTTGCAATTATTATTTACTTCTGATAAAGCATTGTTATTTGTTTGCCTCACTCTTCCTTCAGAAGGCAGTAAAGTCACTAATCCTTCATCTGTCTCTATCTTATCATACTCATTAAGCTCTGGTGTGTATCTCATTCCAAATCCTCGAGAGAGATTCTGAACTATCAGGAGAATATTTCAATTCATTGGCTCTTATTGCTTAACCAATTGTCCTGGGCTATTAACATGTTTTTTCTAGTTAAGTTTTTATCAGCATCCTTAACACCTTCTTTCCTATGTGGTTTACATAAATTATTTACAATGTTTTTAGCTCTTCCTGGAAAAGAGGGTAAATCGGGCTAACAAGAAATAAAGATTAAATCTAAAAAAACATACATGATGATTCATGGTTAGCTATATACAAAGGAATTTCGTCTCTTCCTGTCAAGCACTTCAGGTCATTGCAATCAGTGTCCCAAGACCAATAAGCTTTCTAAAGAAAACATTCCCTTTTCAGGCTATTACATGCAATAGTCACCATTTGCAAAACAAAAGGCAACATTTAGTCTTTTATGCGAAGCTTTCTGTGCCACTCTCCTGTGTGCACTTGCTCACAGGATAGACACTCTTCTCCACAGCTCACAAACACAATTCAGAATTTTGTTGGCCATGGTTCCTTCCTGGTCCTCAGTTAATAAGGTTGTTTGCTGAGATAAATAGAGTTTTATTATGGTAGGGCCAGGAATAATAATAATATAATAATTTATTATTTATACCCCGCCCATCTGGCTGGGCCTCCCCAGCCACTCTGGGCGGCTTCCATAAAAACCAAAAATACAGTAAAATATCACACGTTAAAAACTTCCCTGAACAGGGCTGCCTTAAGATGTCTTCTGAATGTCAGGTAGTTGTTTATCGCTTTGACATCTGCTGGAAGGGCGTTCCACAGGGCGGGCGCCACCACCGAGAAGGCCCTCTGCCTGGTTCCCTGTAGCTTTGCTTCTCGCAATGAGGGAACCGCCAGAAGGCCCTCGGAGCTGGACCTCAGCGTCCGGGCAGAACGATGGGGGTGGAGACGCTCCTTCAGGTATACTGGGCCGAGGCCGTTTAGGGCTTTAAAGGTCAGCACCAACACTTTGAATTGTGCTCGGAAACGTACTGGGAGCCAATGTAGGTCTTTCAAGACTGGTGTTATATGGTCTCGGAATGTGTGTTGGACCATCAGAGCTACATTTCAGAAAAGAAATGAAAAAACCTGTTTCACCTAAGACTGACATTTGCTAATATGGACCAGTGGTTAATCAGGGCGCTGGACTTAAGACCAGGGAGGCCTGGGTTCAAATCCCTCCTCAATCACAAGGGTCACTGAGTGACCTGGGTCAGTCACTCTCAGCCACTTCACCGTGCAGGATTGTTGTGGTGATAAAATGGGGGCGGGGGACACATGTATCTCTGAGGAGGGGGGCTATGCATGTAATAAATTTATAAATAATTTTTCATTTTTTCCAGTAGTCCAAACACCTACACTCAAACATTCTTGCTGAATTAAGAACACATTTCCCAATACAGATGAAATATCCTCTCTTGGCACAAGGAAACTTCCTTCCTTGGACTTCCACTCACTAGGATAACGATAACCTCTTTGTGGCCAATTTTAGTGCCAGCCTCTTAAAAAGGTACTTTCCCCACTAAAGCAGCAGTCCTAACGTGTCTACTCAGAAGTAAATGCCATTGAATAAAGCTAAGGGAAAACCTAACAACATGGTAGCAGGGCCGGATTTAGATGGAGAGCGGCCCTCGGCTACTCCACTTGTGAGGCCCCTCCCAACCCCCCACCCTCACGACTAGAAGAACGTGGAAGAGTGTTATAAGCAAAACTGAATGAAGCCAAGGATGATGATGGGCATTTAAAATTCTGCAATTCACATCATAAAACTTCATCAAAATTTGTTTGTCTAAGTTTGTCACTTTCAGTGTACAGAATGCTCAGTGCGGACAACCTCACTTGAGACATTGTGGCCCTTAATTCATTTTTAATTCTTTTAGGTCTTGAAAAACTCCTCTCTCCTGAGCAGTTAGTGACCATAAGGCTAAGAAATAGCTGCAAGATTGCTTCCACATTAGGAAAGGCCATCTGAATTTTTTCCTTGTATATAATTTGATAAAGGTCTGTATGAGACAGAGAGTGCTCTGCTGTAAGCCTATGGCTTTGTGTCACATCGAGGTGAAAGTGCAAAAGTTCATCACTAAGTTTCAGGTCAATATCTTCTGGGTATGCTTCCATCAACAGTTCAACACGTGGCTTAATTTCTTGCTTAGATGCTGTCAAAGTAGCAAGAATGGCAAACAATTGTGCAACATCACTGTACACAGTACTTCTTCTTTTTAAATTGGCTTCAAGTGCATCTAATATAGGAATAAAGGATTTTCTTCTAAACCTGTCTCTTGAAGATAGTGCATCTAAGGCATCAGGTGCACTTCTGTTATTTCTTTGCCTTTCCCTCACTCTTTGTCTCCTGGTTTTGTAGTTGACATTTGGCAAGGTGGCTTTTGCTTGTTTCTCAAGCTCATCAGACGTGAACTGTACAAACTTGCACCAGAACTCAATAACAGGTCTGATTTCTAAAGGGCTTTGCTGACCTTGTGAAAATGACCTAGCACATGGATTTATATCTCTAAGATTTTGCAGACTTTGGCTATGAACTGGGGCCCCACAAAAAAAATTCAAGTTGGGCCCCAGAGTTTCAAATTGGACCGCACTGGCTGGCCCTGAGTCTCATAGTTGCTGGGCCCAAGTTGCCCTGCCATCGCATGAAGTCTTGGGTTTGCAATTTGGGGTGAGAGGGGACTGCCCACTGTGGGGTGGGCAGGCTGGGGAGGACCCCTAGATTTAGAAGCCCAAGGCTTCAGTCTACTTAGCCCATACATAAATCTGGCAATGCATGGTAGCTATTTAGTGCTGATAGCACAGCTAAGGGTGCTTCCTGGCAACCTATTTATTGCACATTCATCCTAATTTATTTGGAGGGAGATTAGATGGCCTGGGTTATTTAATTGGCAGCGGCAAGAGTCAGTCCAGCACAGTCAGTCAGTCAGTCATTAAGTCTCACTCTCTGGCTCCTGGATGCAATTAGTCCTGCTCTAGTTAACTCCCTCTTGAACACAAGCCTAGTTGCATCCCTCATGTGTGGGTGGGTGTTTTTTGGCATTTTCATAAAAAAAAGCTCAACAGTTTTGGGGTCTTCCTAAAGATAGCTCTTTCGGGGGGGTGCGTTTTTTACTTATTTAGCCTAATGACTGTTGGGAAGAAAGTTATTAGATGCTCAAGCAGCAGAGCAGAGGCAAAGCTGCTGCAGCAGATTGCATAGGCTTACCTGCAGGAAGGAGCCCCAGCTCACTAGTGTGAGCTGGGCAAGCTTCCAGTGCTCTTCTGTTGTCAAGGATGCTTATGAGCTGGATATTTTTGGAGGTCCTACAGAGCCCAGGAGAGAACACATACAACACACACATAGAAAGCGGTTGTGTTGCAGGGGGACAAAGGCGCAAAATATAAGCTCCAGATTTGCAAATACAAGACTTATTGTGCATCTAAATAACTATTCACATGGTATAAAATGGGTAAAAGAAACAAGACTATGCTCAGAGGCATACAAGACTTCAGTCCTAAACTCATTTGCGGTGGTACCTCTGGTTACGAACTTAATCTATTCCGGAGGTCCGTTTGTAACCGGAAACATCTCGCAACATGAGGCGCGCTTCCGCTAATGGTGCCTCCCGCTGCTGCCGTGCCAAAGTTCACAACAAGGGGCATCTACTTCCGGGTTAGCGGAACGCATAACCCAAGGAATTCGTAAGGAGGACGGTTTGCAACACGAGGTACCACTGTACTAGAAAATGATCCCTACTGAACTGAGGCCGCACTTCAGCTATCAAATCTGAAGCAGCTTCATGCTCTTGTACACAACCGCTTTGCTCTTCCTTTCACACATGCAGAGAAACAAGTCAGGAAGCCATGCTTAACCATGGTTTCCTGTTGCCTCTGAACTCGGAACTAGGGTTAATGGCTTCCAAACAAGTCAAATTATGGTTTAAAGTTGGCTTCTGTTTTCTGGCTCATTTGGAAGCCATTACCGTAACCTTTGTTAGCGATCTGCACATAAAGGGAAGTTCTGGTTAACTGGGACATCTTTTTTAAAAATAAATAAATTGCTTTTTCTATTTGACAGAAACAAGCAAATTAAAAACATAAGGTAAACGTTTAATTCCCTTTGACTTCCCTTCCCCTATTGTGGATCATAACATAATGATTTCCCCCTCTGCATCTCTTTCATAACTCTATTCTTATAAATCCTTTATCATTCCATAGTTCAATTTTTTGCTACAAGTTTTCTGTCAATTCTACTGATGTGTGTAATTGTTTACAATAGTTTTGCAAATAAATTATTAATTTCCCCCTTTCTTTATGAAAGACCTCCTCTTCCCGGTTTCTGATTCTTCCTGTAACTTTTGCTATCTCAGCATAGTTCATCAGTTTAATCTGCCACTGCTCCTTGGTTGAAGTTGTACCATCTTTCCATTTCTGGGCTAGCAGAATCTGTGCAGCAGTGGTTGTGTACG
The DNA here is from genome assembly GCF_965112155.1 of Podarcis liolepis. Taxonomy (NCBI): domain Eukaryota; kingdom Metazoa; phylum Chordata; class Lepidosauria; order Squamata; family Lacertidae; genus Podarcis; species Podarcis liolepis. The sequence continues at coordinate 2,986,731 of NC_139555.1, forward strand.
TAAATAGTTCCATCTGGTCCTTTGGGATCTCTGGTCCTATAATACCTAAAAGAAAAGCTTCTGGTTTCTTAGGAAACGTTATTGTCAATGTTTTTTTCAATTCATTATATATAATTTCCCAGAACTCTTTTATCATCTTACATGACCACCACATATGATAAAAAGTACCCTCTTTTTCTTTATATTTCCAGCATGTTTTGGACTTTGATTTATACATCTTAGCTAATTTTCCAGGAGTTAAATACCAACAATACATCATTTTCATACACTTCAAAGTGTAACATGCTGTAAATTTTCATCCTGTTGTCCATAGTCTCTCCCACACTGCTAATTCAATGTTGTAACCAAAATCTTTGGCCTAGTGGATCATAACTGATTTGACCTGTTCATCTTTTGTTTGCCACTCTAATAAAAGTCTATATATTTTTTAAGCTAACTTGATTTTATTTTCTAACAATTCTCTTTCGAACTAGGAGGCTTTATTTTAAAAACCCTTCTTTTTGACCAACTTAAACACTTCATTAAGTTGGTAATATTGCAACCAATCTGTTACTAATTTCCTTGTATCTTCAAACCTCCTTAGTTTTAAATCCTGATCTGCTTCATTTAATAATTATTTATAAGTTGTCCAATCATTTATCATAGTCCTTTTTTCACTGATATTGCTTCAAGTGGAGAGAGCCACCATGGTGTTTTGTGTTCCAATATATTTTTGTATTTATCCCATACTTCATACTCTGGTTTCCTTATAACATGGTTCAGAAAAGCTTTATGAACTTTAATCTTGTCATACCACAAATAGGTGTCCCAGCCAAATCTGTTATTGTGTCCTTCAAGATTTGATATGGAACCATTTCCCAGTATATCCATTCCTTTAACCAGCAAAGAGAAGATGCCTCAAAATATAATTTCAGATGTGGTAAGGAGAATCCACCTCTTTCTTTGCTATCAGTCAATAATTTATACTTTATTCTTGGTTTCTTTCCCTGTCAGATAAATCTAGTGATATCTTTTTACCATTCTTTAAAGCATCTTGTATTGCTGATCACTGATAGTGTTTGAAACAAAAATAACATTTTTGGTAGCACATTCATTTTTATCACAGATATCCTCCCCATAAATGACAAGTTCTTCCCTAAATTTATAGGCTCTTCTTAACCTCTCTCCAAACTTTCACATAATTGTCTTTAAAAATATTTATATTCCTCAGTGTTAAACACATTCCTAAATATTTAATTTTCTTTTCAATCATTAATCCTATTGATAATTGTAGATCGTTTTTTATCTGGCAATTCATATTTTTCACCATAATTTTTGTCAAGTTTGAAACCTGTTTTCTCTCTGAATTCGGAAATTTGTTCTAAAACCCTTGGGACACTGACCATAGGTTCCTCTACCACTATCATCACATCATTGGCAAATGCCTTGAGTTTATATGCTCTCTGCCCCACTCTTATCCCTTTGATCTCTTCATCAGATCTATTTCTTCTAGCCAGAACCTCCAACACCAATATAAACAATAATGGTGACAGGAGGCAGCCTTGTCTTGTCCCCTTAGTTATTTTAAATTTTCCTGTTGAGACCTTATTCACTATCAGCACAGCATGTTGATTAGAATAAATTGCCTCAATTGCTTTCAAGAATATATCTCCACAATTCATCTTTTCTAAAGTTTTTGTCATAAAAGTCCATGAAATGTTATTGAAAGCCTTCTCTGTGGCTTCCTGGTTTGTTTCCCTGCTCAAGCAATGCAAGGAACAAAGTGCTGGTTGTTAAACAAGGTTTGCTGACCTGGCAAGATCTAACAGGCAGGAGATCTTCGGTCATGATAAATAGCCCAATGGAGTCATCAACTCCTTATGTGGTGGCAGCGGGAGGCAAGTGCATTGTTGGGGACTGGTAGGAATGTGAGTTTAAAAAAATGGATGGTATTATAAAGCCTTTATATATATCTATGGTGTGGGCACATCTGGAATGCTGCTTCCAGTTCTGTTGTTGGTTCTCAGTGAGGTCTAGCATGCTGCATAGACAACTTTTTACATGAGGCACCTCCTACTGCCACGCCACACAGCAGGCAGGCAGGCATGCTTATCTGTGAGGTAGGAGGAGACAAAGGGTGCTTCAGGTCACCTCTATTTTCAGGTGGGATTCAACCACTTCCCCACAAAACGGGGCTTTTAACAGAAAGCGACAGGGAAACTGGAGTGGAAAGGGTGTGGCAACACTTGCTTTGAAGCAAAGTCATCCAAGCTGTTCACAAATAAATCAAGATGAATACTCAATAAACAGGTCATCTGGAAGCACCTGTAAAGAACCCCCCAAACCTCGTGTCCCTGCCACTTCCTTGCCCTTCTTTTTTATATATTAAAAATACCCTCTTTTTGGGTGTGGAGATCTGTCATCCCTAAACCTCTGACTGTTCTCATACCTACCTTCCCTCCCTTTTACTTCAAGGGATAGCACAGATTAAAGTTCCCTAAAAAGCTGCCCTTTAAAAAATGGAAAACAAAAATCCCTGCAATTAAGTAATTAATTAATTAATTGTGCCAGTCAATCAACCCAACGAACCAGTCATAAATGATACTGACAGTGCAGCCAAACCACTCCAATTCTTCCTCTCCAGAGAGTTTAATCTCCCTCTTCTGGACAGAATTTTATAGGCGTAGCCAAAATATTGTCCTCTTGCCAGGATGAGACAGCATGGGTGGGGGGTGGAGAGAGGCCCCAGCAGACCCATTTTTGCTGTTTAAAGCATGTGCCTGGAATGCAGTGCTTTTTTTTCTAGAAAAGAGGTGCGGGAACTCCCACTTTTTTTGACGGACAACCCTAAGTTCTTGAGCTTTTTTTAGGGGGCAGCCAAAGCCAGGAGCGGTAGCTGCGCCACTAAACAGCTGCCAGTAAGCTACAAAGAGGTGAAAAAAGCCCTGCTGGCCTGTCATCACAGCATAGGCACCAGCTCAGTATTGTGAAGGAGGAGGTAGCATTTTATTGAGAGTGGGGAGAACTTTGTTGCTTTGGCGCGGAACAGTGGTACCTCTAGTTACAAACTTAATTCGTTCCGGAGGTCCGTTCTTAACCTGAAACTGTTCTTAACTAGAGCATAGTTGTCAACGTTTCCCTTTTTAAAAGGGTTCTCATCCTGGGGCAAAGTTCTCAACTCGAGGTAACTCTTCCAGGTTAGTGGAGTTTGTAACCTGAAGTGTTTGTAACTCGAGGTACCACTGTATTTGTATATATCTTTCTTCATCAACATTTCCTACCTAGCAATTTTCCCTACCAGAATAAGCATTCCCTCCAGGCCAGCCATGTACACATTAGAGACTTGAAACACATCAAGTTCACCCCTCCTTTCCCTGCTGTGTTTCACAGCTCACTCTTATGTTGCTGTACAGTCCAGGAAGGGGGCGGGGTGGGGGATGTCTGCACATGCGCAATGGCTGTCTCAAATGTACACACCTCAGCCTAACTTCCATTTCTGAACTGGATACAGTGGTGTCAGGGGGGGGCAGGAGGCCAGGGCCCCAGATGCAGAATCTTGGGGGGCACTAACCATGTGCACGCAAGCACCCACCCATCAGCTGATGGGTGCTGGGTGACCGCAGCACCCACCCCACTCCTGCCCGCCAGCTACAGGCGGGTGCCCATATGCTGGGTGGGGGCAGGGTGCGGAGGGTGAAAAGCAACCTCTGCACCCCAGCAATGGCAGGGGCTTGGGGAGTGCAGAGGGTGCTCTTCAACCTCTGTGCTCCCACCCCTGCGCCCATCTGGCATGCAAGCGCCTGGCCACCAGCTGTTGGGCTGGGGCTAGCGTGCAGGGCAGGAGCGGGGCATGGAGGGTGAAGAGCACCCTCCATGCCCACCCTGCCCCCGCCCCTGCCTGTCAACACCAGGGGCTCCCTCTGCACTCACCCAGTTTCCGCCATTGATGGGGGGGCGGGCGCTTGAGAGCCAGGCAGGGACAGGGCGCAGATAGTGAACAGCACCCTCTGCACTGTGCCCCTGCCTGGTGGCGGCAGCAGTGAGGGCTGGGTTAGCGCACTCCATCTCAGGTGCCCTGGACCGGATGGAAGCTGGTTTGAGGGAAAGCGCATCAAACAGGAGTATTTCTCAAGAAACCACAGGATTGATACGGCTTCAAACAACAGAGGTGTAAGTGCACTAGAGCCAAAGTAAATGGTAACTTCTACATGGACCTAACGGCCAGGGGGCCCTTTACATTTACACAGTGTGTGGGTGGCTCCAGACTACCCCTGTTTTACATGAAGGAGCCAAGTGCATACTGGAAATTTAGGTTTCTGCATTTAAAGCAAATTAACATTTGCTGTTGCCCTTGCACAACAAATCAACTTTCTTATTTCAAAACAAACAACTTTTTGCAGTTTTCAATGTGATGTGGAAAAAACCTGCTCCTTTTCGCTTATGGGGTATCCAAGAGCCGTATAGAGTCCCTATCAGTCAGAGAAAATATCAGAGGCCAACCAGAGAATATTGAGAAGCAAAACAGCTAATAAGCCTGATCTTTATAAAACTGTTGCAACAGGGTTCCCTGCTTACCTGACACAGGGAGGAAGGAAGAGGAATCCCGAACAACAGTGCGCAAGCCCTTATATAGACTTTTGAAACTGCCCACCCTGTAGCTCAAGACCATCCCCGAAAACATCACACATACATCACAGGAGGAGGTGGGCTACAGCAGAAATACATCAAAGGGGGTGGTCTACAACAGAAATCCTGTTTTGTCAGGATACTGATAATGGTCACTTGATTGCTTTACCTGGGCAGCCTGGCCATTCCTTTTGCAATGCTAAATGCTTAGTTCCTGAATCTAGGTCACAGGCTCACCCTATTCATACACAAAGATGCCCTAAAGACAGGTAAGCACAAGACAATGGAGAGGCTTTCCCATTTCCTTCCTCCTTGCAGAGAAACATTTGGGAGAGTCAAAATGGTTTCAGGATTGCTCTCCTGCACTATTTCAGACATGTGGTTTATATACTTATCTATGTGTTTGCCTTGTAAATTTATGGACATTTAATTTATATATTTGAGATCTTACATTCTTTTAACAATTGCATTTCCCCATTGGTTTGCAAAGTGCGGGATGAACAAATGACTAATGGGGAGATTTGTAAAGGCCTCACAAGCAAATCAGGGTGAATGCAGAACTAATGTTGATTTTCATATAACTGTGCTGCTATAAAGAAAGCAGAACCAGTGAAGACCAGGCAGACTCCAACCACCATGGACACTTTGCATAAGCAAATCAGGATGAATGCTGGAGCAGGGGGGAACAGGGCAGTAAGACAAGCCCCACCAGATCAGACCAAGGGAACAGCTCAGTCAGTAGAGTATGAGGCTCTTGATCTCAGGTCAGAGATTCCTGCATTGCAAGGGGGGGACTACATGACCCTCATGGTCCCTTCCAACTCTACAATTCTAAGTCCAGCATCCTGCTGTCACAGGGGCAACCAGATGCCCATGGGAAACCCACCACTGCAACCCCCAGCAACTGGAACTTGTGCATAGTTCCTGCGGTGCAGTTTCCACTCCCACCCCACTTATTTCCCCCCTTCCCCTTTCCCGTTAAGAGGCCTGGGAAAGAAATAAGTGGCTGCCCCAAGCCCCTAGGAGCCATTGTCTGCTTGGGGGGTCCTGGAATCACACAGGGCTAGGAGATGTCTATGCTAGACAGTTGGAAGCTGCCAAAATATCCCCCCTTCCTCCTCCTTCTCCTATCACAAGGGAACAGCCAGAGGTTAACTCTCCATTCACCCAAATAGCTGTGTTAACCCTTTAGCAGCCAGCAGCATCCCCATCACCAGACTCTGTGCATTTAGTAAAAGGTTGTGGTTTAAGGAGGGTAAGAGTCAATTCAAATGTGGATTAAAATCTTCTTCAGCCACCACCAAAGATTAACTGGGAAGGGTAACAAGCAGAAAACATTGGGACTCTTGATCTTTTGAAGTGCCCCCATAGCTAGCCCGCCACACAGAATCGATGCTCTCCTCTCTCTTTAAGAATGCACTTGAAGGCAGATTTCCCCTTCCACTCCATAACCACAGCCAGCAGAAGGCTTGCCTTAGGCCCAAATGGGCAGGGTGGCAACCAATGGTCCGTTTAAATGAGAAGCTATTAGTTAGAGGAGAGTGGGAGGCAGAGGAGGGAGGGTGGGTGCAGGGAAAGACTTAATTCTGCCCTCCTCCAGTTTCCCTTCTCCAAGTTGCTCCCCCCCCCCCCACTGCACAGTGGGAACATGGGCATAGCCAGGATTTATGTTAGGGGGGGCAGGCTTAACTAACTCAGTTTAGTATTTTTATTTATTTACTTGATCTTAGGGGAGCAGCTGCCCCTTCTGGCTATGCCCATGGGTGGGAAGTCATTGGCAGGGCAGTTTGGGGTGGGGCAGAGCAGACAGGGGAAGGGTTAAGCACTCTTCCACTTCAGCCTCATGCATTGATTCTGCCCCCCCTCCACACACACACACCTAAGCAGCTTTTAAAGCATAAAAGGGAGCATCTGGCTGCAGATGAAGAGATAATGGAAGATATCATTTCATTTGCTCTCACAAAGCTTACACTGTGGTTAGACAGTACCCAGTCTTTACTGAGCATTTGTTCTGATTTGTTTATGAGCCAATTATATGACTATATAAGCATACATCCTGATTTGCTTATGGGGCATTTATACATCTTCCCATTAATCCATACATTCCAAACTTTTCAATGCATTTTTGTGTCACTTTCCAAGTCTCAAAAAGTCATTCTTTTAAAAAGTCAATTTGTTGCGCTAGAGAGACAGGACACTTTAAGCCACTTAAAATGCACAATCCTAAAGTTCTGGTTTGTGCTTGAATCCTTCCTGCAAAATAGGGGCATGTATCAGGTCTTCTCAGACAGAAACAGCTCAACATTTCAAATTAACTGCTCAGTCCTATTGCTGGTCAGATAGCTTGTTAACACTACAGGATGAATAGCTGATGTTTCATTAGTGGGAGCTAATGACAGGCGATATTCTGTCTCCAGCTTTTTGAATGTGATGCTCTAGGAAAAGGGAATCTTTTTGGTTCCACAGTGACAAATATTTATCAGGATCTGTCTTAAAGGTCAAATTTGACAGATGGGTGAGTCCACTCACCTGTTAATCATATGATGTCACAAATGATGCCAGGGGATTTGGTGCTTTGAAGTCCCAAAGCTGGGGAAGGCTGGCAGGTCAAGACTGAGAGGCTGATGATTTTGCAGGGACTGGTTAGCGGCTTAAATCTGTGAATGTTTGTAACAGTTTTTGACAGTTCCTTACAGTGCCTCTTGTGGTTGGTGGCGGCTGTGTGTGGTGCTGCGGTTTTTATCCCTGTTTGCCACTGTACTGTCATTTGCTGCTTGTGCACTACAAGCTGAGTTTATGGCCAATCAAACTTCATTCTGGATGTGGGAACCTGCACATAGCTACTGTTTGGTAGATACTGGGGGTGGTGTGTAGCCTTTGTAACAATACATCACACTGATGATGATGTTATAAGACTTTCTATTCTCAATGCCCAAGACTGGAGAGTAGAAAGTGGGGGAGCTGTCTATATATTTGTGCTCCCATGTTTTAGTGCAAAACCAGCATGACATCACTACATCTTATTTTTTAAAGAAGCAGACTACAGCTATAAGGAAAGGTGCAACCCCAGACACCCCCTACGACTAATGATCTTCCATCACCCCCGCGGCCACCCCCCATTACTGCCTGAACCAGTAATGCACTGCCACTCCAAAGCTATTGTGTTCATCATTGCAGAAATGGCTACAAAGCTGTGCAATGCAGCAGCCTGGTAGTATTGTCATCTGGATAATAACTGAGTTGGAGAAATGACAGGCATTCCAGAGAAGACAGCTAGCACGGAAAAAGCGTTCTCTTCCAGCGTCATTTATTCCCAGTGCAGTTTGGTACCTGGCCAGAAGGTGGCGCGCTCTGATTTCCACAAAGGCATTCATGATCTCTCACAGCAGCTGTGAGAGGATTCCCTGCCTACCCCTTTGGCTGTGTTCAACACTAGAAGTTAATTGAGATGAATAGACTCAATATACATTGATATTTGAGAGGGGCGTTTGTGAAGAAGGGGCAGTATTCTTTCTGTTATAAGCAAATGAAGAGAGTACTGTACTCTTCACCTAGCAGAATGTAGCAAAAACATGGAATTTACTGTATTACCATCATGGTATAAACCAGTGATGGTGAATCATTTAGAAACCGAGTGCCCAAACTGCAACCCAAAACCCACTTATTTGTTGCAAAGTGCCAACACGGCAATTTAACCTGTATATCTCATTTTTTGTGTGTGTTTCACGTTTCTTCTTTAGGACTGCTGTTGTAATAAATAACCCTTCATAAAAGTTATTGCATTACATTCTTCATTAAATTATCTTTCCATTGATATATAATTTTATGGTATAACTCAGTGCTTTTTTTTCTTAAAAAATGTTTAGGGGTACTCTCATTTTGACTCAAGAAAATCACCACAGGGGGAAAATAAATACAGTTCAATTTGGGAAAAATAAATGTAGTGAATTTCTTCTCCCATTAAATTCACAAAATATTTAGGGGTATGCGTCCCCCAGTGTCCCCACAGTAAAAAAGCACTGGTATTACTCCCAAACAAAGTGGTGTTATTGGCCATCAAATCTCAGAAATACATTTTTTCCCAGCAGGTTCCATAATTTTGGCCACTAGTGTACACTGGAGGGCTGTACTAAGAGCCACCCTCTTCCAATTTTTAATATGAGATAGTAATGATTGTCTGCATGCGCACATACAAATAAATAAACCCAGCCAGATGGACGGGGTATAAATATTATTATTATTATTATTATTATTATTATTATTATTATTATTATTATATTTTGCCGTTTCTTCGGCTGCCATTTGATCGCAGCCTCCACGGAATGAATTCCTCTGTTGCTTCCGTGGGAAGCCCAGCAAACATTCAAACCCAGCAGCCCAGTTTTAGGTTGCCGTCTTTATATGCTTACTGACATGGGGGTTAAGCCCTGCTGAACTCAAGGCAGCTTACTCCAGAGTAGGAAAAACAGACTGGCGGGAGGCCCTGGCGCATCAGAAGTCATGCCTGCTCAGCCCCTCACTCGCCCACCAGGCCCTGGTGCAGCAGGCTTTGGACGGCACATGCGAGGCCTCCTCTCCTCCTCCTCCCCCACCCCCTGCGGGGGGGGGGGGGAGTTTAAAGAAAGGTAGTTTAAAGAAACCCCCACTATATTTATATAATAACTAATCCCTTCCAAGTGATTTGAAAGCAGATTAGAAAGCCAGCATCACACCGCTAAAATGAGCCGGATTTTGTTTCTAAACAAGAGAATCAGCAGCATAACATCTTTGTTTACCTTTGTGCTATGAAAAGCCTCCTTGTCTAATGTCTGCAGATCAAGATGCCGTTAGAGGCACCAGAGCAGGCGGGGCTTGTTCTTTCTATCCAGTGGCAATATTACAGGTATAGGAAGAAGGGGAGGAAAAACTCAGCGCTGCAGTCTATCTGGGAGCCCCAGTGTGAATGGATACTCCCAGTGGTTAGTGACTGATGTTGAAAAGAAAGCACTCTGCACCCACTCCTAAGAAGAGCTCTGCTGGATCCGGCCAGTGGCCCATTTAGTCCAGCATCCAGTCCATTTCTCACAGCGGCCAAGGAGGTGCCGCAGTGGGAAACCCACAAGCAGCAGCTGATCACAAGAGCACTCTCCCCACCCCCCTCAGAAACACTTCTGTCCATTCATATTGAGCCATGATGCTGAAACTGAAAGCAGCCCCTAGAACCATTCCCTGGTCCAAATGAAGCCCTGATGTCCCTTTAAAAGCAATAATAATAATAATAATTGAGCTGGCATGCTGGTCACTATAAGAACGCAGCATATGAACATAGAAAATCAACAAGATGAGCAAGGCCAGAGGCAGCTTTCTCTTGAGCCTTGCAGTTGGGAACAGTTGTTGACAAGAGCTGTGACTTAGCCTTCTCCTTCCTGACAGTGCTCAGGCCTTCAGCTTCCTGGATCAGCTGGTTCTGGACTAAGGATTCAGGAAAGGAGGGGAGGATTCTGCCAAGGGCCGGAGCCCAGGGGAGGAAAAGGGTGTGGGTCTCCCGAGTGCTATCAGCACTTCCTTTGCCTGAGGACAAGAGGCCAGGCTGAGGATTGGAAGGCCACTTGGGAGTCATCGTAAGCACTAGGCATGTTGCACTGGTAGTGCAGTAGTGAAGGGTCCACATCTGTCCAGGCGGCAGAGAATTCAATGCAGGTAGATAGGAGATGGGTGGGAAAGGACTTGTTCATTCACAAATACAAATGGAGCAGACAGGAGAGAGAGAGACCTGGTAGACACCAAATATGTGTACACACCAAATATTTAAAGTGCATTCAAAGCACCTACATACCCACACCAAGAATCCCGGGAGCTGTAGATTGCCCCTCATAGTGCTACAATTCCCATCATCCTTAATAAACCTCAGTTCCCAGGATTCTTTGGAGGGGGGTGTTTTAGAAGTTAGCTAAATCCACGATCTGATTAAAAGCTGCTGAGGCTGTGCACCAGTGATTATTTGGGGGAGACCTTACCGTATGCTGTAAAACCTTTCAGTTTTGTGGAATTTTAATGGGCCCAACCTGGACTTCTGCTACACCAAGAGCATTGCTCAAGGCTGGCTGGCAGGCTACAGAATACCAGAGGGAGGCTGCTTTTAAGTTGCCCCAGGAGGCTCCATTTTAGCACAAGGGAAGCTGTTCAGTGTGCAATTACTTATTGTGCAGCAGGAGAAATTTTCCTTATGTCAGCACCAAAGTCCCCAAACATAGACTATGGCAACCCTGGTGAGGTCCATTAAAATACTCCATGGATGTGCCACACTTCTCTGGGTGCTGTTGGATTTTTTGTTTTTTTAAATGGAACCTAGAAACTGTATTATACTGTGTCTGGCCATTGGTCCATCCAGCCCAGTATTGTCTACACGGACTGGCAGAAGCTCTCCCAGATTTCCAACAGGGTTTCTCTCCCAGCCCAAACTAGAGAGGCCTAGGATTGAACCTAAGACCTTCTGCATGGAAAGTGGATGCTATTCTATATGCAATTGCTTGTGCCCTACTTGTTTTTATTTGGCTACTGTTATTTGAGAGGAATTTGTGATTGTAGGTAATGTAAAATGAGAAGCATGACCATTCGTTCTCAACAGCTGAATTTGTCACCTTTGGCTTTGCATATGGGAGACCTGGGTTCAAACAGCTGCTTATCCCTGAGAACTCATTGGGCAGCCTTGGATCAATAACAATAAAAATTAAGCATTTCCACAACTAAATCTTAACCCCAACAAAAACCTCTACACCCAGCAGCCTCTAAGCATTCTGGTTAGCTGGTCTTGCAGGACTCACAGCAAAGCTGATCTCTGGACACTTAAGCTCTAGCAGCAGCGAGTCAGTGAGGTCCCCACCCTCCCAAACCAGGTGGAAACAGATGGGCAACCCAGCAAACGAGTCTTGCAGGACTTACAGCAAAGAAGGTCTTTCTGTGTACCGTATTGCGTTAGATACACCAAGCTGGTCTGATTCAATAAAAGGCGGCTTCTTATGTTCCCCATCTGAAGCCTCAACCTGTCACCATTCAGACATGTGTCCATGCTGCCTATCACCTTTTCATTCCACTTCATGCCTGTAGGGTCACCAGAGCCTTGGGGAGGGGAGGCGGTAGAGAGTAGATGGGCTCTTCTCTTACCTTTGAGAGCTCCTTGATTCCCAATAATTAATAAGGTTAGCCTCATTGGCAGAGTGAAAGTTTTAACGCAGAGTGGGGGAACCTCTGGCCCTCAGATATTGCTGAACTACATCTCCCACCCACCCAAGCCAGTATGTGTCCTAGGTAAGGCCGATGGGAGTTGTAGTCCAACAACATCTAGCCGGCCAAGGGCTCAGCACTCCTGTTTCAAAGCATGAAGAACAGTATTATCACTTCCTAATTGCTATAGCTCATGCAGCTGGCAAAAGTGCCAGACATGACATGGTCCAATTCAAAAGCAGGCAATTTTTCTTGTAGCAAGGGGTTGGTATGCCCTCTGTACTGAAAACTGAACCTTTTGCACTAATGTTATCCAAACTGCCCAGAAAACCAAATCATTTAACCTGTATAGATTTGACAGACTAGCATCTATTTGATAGTTTTGGACAACTTCTTCAGTTTTTGCTCCACCGACTCTTCTCCCAGGTCTCGGATTCTGCCAGTCATTTCTGCCAATTCCATATAGTCCATCACCTTCATCTGCCATTCTTCCAAAGTGGGTAGATCTTGTGTCTTCCAATACTTTGCAATAAGTATTCTTGCTGCTGTTGTGTCGTACATAAAGAAAGTTCTGTCCTTCTTTGGCACCAATTGGTCGACAGTGCCCAGAAGAAAGGCCTCTGGTTTCTTCAAGAAGGTATATTTAAATACCTTTTTCAGTTAATTATATATCATTTCCCAGAAAGCCTTAATCCTTGGGCACGTCCACCAAAGGTGAAATAATGTACCTTCCGTTTCTTTACATTTCCAGCATTTATTATCGGGCAAATGAAAGATTTTTGCAAGCTTGACTGGTGTCATGTACCACCTGTATATCATTTTCATAATATTCTCTCTTAAGGCATTACATGCCGTAAACTTCATACCTGTGGTCCATAACTGTTCCCAGTCAGCAAACATAATATTATGTCCAACATCTTGTGCCCATTTAATCATAACAGATTTCACCGTTTCATCCTGAGTATTCCCTTTCAACAGCAAGTTATACATTTTTGACAAATTCTTAGTTTTGGGTTCTAGCAGTTCTGTTTCTAGTTTTGATTTTTCCATCTGGAAGCCAATTTTCTTATCCAAATTATATGCCTCCATTATCTGATAATAATGAAACCAATCTCTCACTTTGTTTTTTAATTTCTCGAAACTCTGCAATTTCCATTTGTCTCCTTCTTGTTCCAAAATTTCCCAATATTTCGGCCATTTGGCCTCCATATTGAGCTTTTTCTGAGCCTTCGCTTCCATCGGTGACAACCACCTTGGGGTTTTATTTTCAAATAGGTCCTTATATCTTATCCAAACATTAAAAAATGCTTTCCTGACAATATGATTTTTAAATGCTTTATGTGCTTTGACCTTATCATACCATAAATATGCATGCCATCCAAATACGTTGTTAAAACCTTCTAAATCCAAAATGTCTGTATTTTCAAGGAGTAGCCATTCTTTCAACCAGCAAAAAGCTGCTGATTCATAATAAAGTTTAAAGTCTGGCAGGGCAAATCCACCTCTTTCCTTTGCATCAGTTAATATCTTAAATTTTATTCTAGGCTTCTTGCCCTGCCAGACAAATCTAGAGATATCTCTCTGCCACTTCTTGAAACAGTCCATCTTGTCCACAATTTGCAATGTCTGAAACAAAAACAACATTCTAGGCAATACATTCATTTTTATTGCAGCAATACGACCCAACAATGAAAGCTTCAAATTTGACCAAATTTCTAAATCTTTTTTCACTTCCGTCCAACATTTTTCATAATTATCTTTAAATAAGTTCCTGGGTCCACCCTGCTTCAGAAGCTAGCAGGCCTGTCCTAAATTATAACCATGTAGGCAATCTCCCTAACCTGGCCCCCACGTGGGTTAAATTGACTGGGAGCTTAGATTCTACCTAAGCCACTCAAAAAATAATAATCAGGGTTCAGCCTTGAAATGAGCAAGCAAAGTAATAAAAATGCAGAGTGCTTTGCAGAATGTATGAAGTGCCTTTTCCTTCTACATTGAACAAGCCCAGTCAGACCCACCCATCCGGGATAAAGCAGTTAGAGAAGAGTGATTTCCAGACATGGTCAGCCTCCCTTCACCCCCAGACCCTTCTGCTTGGTTAACGGAATCGGCATGGTTCATTTGTGCGTTATATGGGCCGCTGCTACACTGACTGACCCAGGGCTATCAACTCTCCCTGCTTTCTGCAGCAGCTGTTGACTCGCAGAGCTGATTTCCCACTCTTTCTTCCTCTCTCCCCTCCCTTTCTACGAGATTTCATACTTTCAGCAGGAAACGCAGTTTGGGGGTGGTCATCATTCCCTGCATTAGGAGGGTAGGGAAAAGGGGCTGGGAAAAATCTCAGAGAGGAAGGGAGGGAGAAAGGAAGGAAGAGAGGGAGGGAAGGGAGAAAAGGGAGGGTGTGTTTCTGCTCAGGCTCAAGAGACACTCAGGTTTCTTTACTGCAAGGAAGTTTGCAGCTCCCTTCTCTCCCAGTAAGAACCGGGCAGAGGGGTTTTAGATGGAGGCCAGCTCAGGGGCTGCCACCAGTTTTGCAGCGCATTGAGATGCCAGCCCCAAATCAGACTCCATCAGAATCCATGAAGGTAAGCTGGGAACTTTTCCCTTTCCTTGCCCTTACTGCTTGTGACACCGGGTTAGGGGGAGCAGCTTCTTGCAAATGGGCGCCAATGGCTGGAAACACAATTTTCTCCCCGTTTTTTTAAGGCTGTGGCGGAGACACGGGATTGCTACGAGAGTGGGGGCCTGGATGGAGCAAATAGGCTTCAAAGGCAGCCACAGAAAAGGGGAAGATGTGCAGACGGGAGCTTTGATGGGATGCTGGCCTTTTGGAAGGGGTTGCTTCCGACTTCACTAGACAGCTTGGAGATGGGGCTTTTGAAGGATGGCTTGTAATAGTTTACAAACAAAATATGCTTTAGCTATTATGCAGTGGCCAGCCAGGAAGCACATGAGCAGGCCAGGAAGGCAACAGTCTCTCCCCCACCCCCGCCCCCATGTTGTTTTTGCCCCCAATGTCTGATGTTCAGAACATGGAAGTTTCACTTATTAGCTGTCCATGACTAACAACCTGGGATGCACCTATGAATAAAATGGAAGTGGGTGGAGCTCAGCCTTGGCAGGGAAGGCAGCCCTCTGAGCTTTTCTGTCTAGCCCTCTGGGCCACAGGCTCTTTCCCTGGGCTCCTCTCCCAGGCAGCTCCCCTCCCCAAGCCTATTCTGCACCCTTAGGGAGTGCTTTTTGACTGGGAAGCGTCCACAAACTCTGCTTGCCTGGATGGAGAGGCGTGTGTACTCAGAAACCTCTGACTTTTGTGTGGCTGGAAGGTGTTATGTACTGAAGTTCTCACCCTGGGCCAGCAGGGGGATACTGTAGATAGTTATGCAAATAAGGGATCGAAAGTGACGTTCAGTGATTGGATAGTTTTGGAAAGTTGTTACAGTAACGTTGTACTGGAGCTCTATATAAGCAGGCTGACTGAACCCTTCAGTTCAGTTCTGTCCTGGCCTGTGAATAAACAAGAGCTGTTTGAAGAATTGCTGTGTCGTCTGATATGTTCACCCACAACTTAACAGAAGGTACAGTGGTACTTCTGGTTAATACTTACAGTGGTGCCTCGCAAGACAAAATTAATCCGTTCCGCGAGTCTCTTCGTCTTGCGTTTTTTTTGTCTTGTGAAGCACGGCTATTAGAATCATAGAATCCTAGAATCCTAGAGTTGGAAGAGACCACAAGGGCCATCGAGTCCAACCCCCTGCCAAGCAGGAAACACCATCAGAGCACTCCTGACATATGGTTGTCAAGCCTCTGCTTAAAGACCTCCAAAGAAGGAGACTCCACCACACTCCTTGGCAGCAAATAGCTTAGCGGCTTAGTGGCTATTAACGGCTTAGCAGCTTAGCGGCTATTAACGGCTTAGCGGCTTTAAGAAAAAGGAAACAAACTCACAAGAACTCGCAAGACGTTTCGTCTTGCGAAGCAAGCCCACAGGGAAATTCGTCTTGCGAAGCGACTCAAAAAACGGAAAACCCTTTCGTCTAGCGAGTTTTTCGTCTTGCGAGACATTCGTCTTGCGGGGCACCACTGTAATTCATTCCGGAGGTCCGTTCTTAACTTGAAACTGTTCTTAACCTGAAACACCACTTTAGCTAATGGGGCCTCCTGCTGCTGCCGCGCCGCCGGAGCACGATTTCTGTTCTCATCCTGAAGCAAAGTTCTTAACCCGAGGTGCTATTTCTGGATTAGCGGAGTCTGTTACCTGAAGCGTCTGTAACCTGAAGTGTTTGTAACCTGAGGTACCACTGTAGTCACATCCATTGCTTGGCCCACTTTCTCCTCTGGCTGCTCCCACCACAGGCATGTACTTCCCTAAGCCAAGGTCGCCCATGTGGAAGTGTGGCTGATAAAGGTTGTGCTGATAAAGGTTCCCCACCCCCTTAAAAAAACTATAAGATGATAAAGGGGTACAAAGTGTGAAATAATGTGTGACCATGAGTATTTGGCAAATGAACAAATGACTAAGCTGGACTATGTTTGTGTGTCTCCCCATGATAGGGGATTTTGCAGTTTCCAAAATATTGTACCAGATTAGCTGCCACTAAGGGAGGATCCAACATCCAGTGCAATTTTGACACTTTAAGAGGGCTGCCAACTGAACATGGCCTTGGGTAGGGCGCCAGTGGCTGTGCACATGCTATACATTTAAAACACATGCCCTCCCACAAAGGATCATGGGAACTGTACCAGTCACAGACTACAATTCCTGGATTCTTGGCAGGGAGGAAAATAGAGCAGCTCCCCATATCATCCATGTATTCTTGCCCTGTACAGTGGTACCTCGGGTTACAAACACCTCGAGTTACAAACACCTCCGGTTACAGACTCCACTAACCCAGAAGTAGTACCTCCGGTTAAGAACTTTGCCCCTGGATGAGAACAGAAGTTGTGCGGTGGCAGCAGGAGGCCTGATTAGCTAAAGTGGTACCTCAGGTTAAGAATGGTTTCAGGTTAAGAACGGACCTCCGGAATGAATTAAGTTCTTAACCCGAGGTACCACTGTATATGGCCAGAATTGCGAGGGGTTGCTTGAAACTTCAGTCTTTGCTCAATACTGATCTGAACCACCCAGGAGACGGCATTGCTTAAGACGCCAACAAGAATGTGTGTCTTGCATCACAATAAATTAATCCTACTGATCAAATAACGGCGCATATTTATTGAGTTGTTGCCTCCTGCTTCATTAGGAAAGGCAGTTTACAAAGTCCTGAGCCGCAGCCACCAGTCTTGGCTTGTATGGTTGGAAGGGAACAGCTTTCACTGTTCAGTCCCCCTATGAAGCCCTATCATTTCCTTCTTGCCTCAGCAGATATGCTGAAACCCAAGCTGGTCTAGTTTCACTTTTGTTTAAAACGATATTATTATTTTTTAAACGATATGACTATTTAGCAGCCCTGTTTGCGTAAGAGTGGCACCGTGTTGCTGTTTTTGTATCTCTCTACCAAGAATTTTTTAAAAGGTGGTTCCCAAGATTCTCTGGCACTCCAACATGACCAAGAAACGAAACTCATATGGGTGACGGAGCCACGCTAAGCAGGTAGTCCAGGCAGATCCACATCATGCGTTTGAAGCACATCCCCCAATGAATTCTGGGGACTGTAGGGTGCTGGGAATTGTAGTTGTGAAAGGGGGAAACTATAGTCCCAAAGTTTTGGGGGAGAAATTGTGTGCTTAAGCATTTGTTGTGAATTAGCCTCTACTAGGCTTGATCCTCACATAGTTGTAGTTTTGTCCCCTGCTTTGTTATGAATGAATTGGTTCCTCTGTTATCACAATATCCTGTCTGCAGAAGCTCCAGGCTCCACTCCAGGCTGGAGGGAGTGGATGGACTTGCAATGCATTGCCCCAAGTACACACCATCACTTTCTGACATATAAATGATTGGCTGCCATGCTCTCTTTGATGTGCTTGCGCGACAGTATCACCATGAGAGCAAACCCTGCCATCCATCCCTGACAGTGGGAAGCCTGGATCTCATGGCACAGGACCCTCCCAAGGGGTGCTGTTCAGTGGAGGAGTATGCAATTATGCATGGTGGGCAGATGTGGATATAAAAGGTCCCCCCCCTTGTGTTTCTAGAACTTGGGGACATCCAATGAAGCTGAAAGGTTGGAAGATTCAGGGCACACAAAATTAAGCACTTTTTCACGCACCTTGTACTATGGAACTTGCTCCCCGAAAGAAGTGCTGTACTGATTGCACCAACTTGAATGGCTTTAAAAGAGAATTAGACAAATCCATGGAAGAAAAGGCTATCAGTGACTACTAGGCATGCTGGCACGCTCTCCTTCCACTGTCAGAGCCTGTAGGCCTCTGAATACCAGTTGCTGGGAAGTGCATGAGGGGAGAGGACTGTGGCTTGTGGGTTTCCTGCAGACATCTGGTTGGCCTCTGTGAGAACAGGATACTGGACTAGATGGGCCTTTGGCCTAATCCAGGAGCACTCTTCCTACGTTCTTATGTGTCTGAGTATACATACCCTGCAAACATCCTTGAAAAACTAGGACATCTCATTTCCCCCTGCAAGAGCATGGCAGCCATTTTGGGCACTGTGATATCGTGCAATTGTGATAAGCACTTTTGGGGGGGCTGTGATCTTGTGTGGCACCCCAAACACATGTTTTTGTGTTCTGTGAGGGCATGACCCCCCAAAAAGCATATCTTTGGAGCACAGATGAGAAGACGCACTGTTATGTACTGAAGTTCTCACCCTGGGCCAGCAGGGGGATACTGTAGATTGCAAATGCAAATAAGATGCAAGATGCAAATAAGGGATCAAAAGTGATGTTCAGTGATTGGATAGTTTTAGAAAATTGTTAGAGTTACATTGTACTGGAGCTCTATATAAGCAGGCTGACTGAACCCTTCAGTTCAGTTCTGTTCTGGCCTGTGAATAAACAAGAGCTGTTTGAAGAATCGCTGTGTCGTCTGCTATGTCTACCCACTATTTAACACACATGTTCCAGTTTTAAGACGCAACATGTTGGAGGGTATGAGTATATAGTACATTTCATCCCAAAAAAGGTCCTGTCTCTACACCACATTGCAATGGTGGGTATTTTGTTACTGATCACTCTCACAGAGAGAGACACACACACAGACAGTGCCAGCTGCTGGCTTCTGTCACTTAATCACGCTGAACTTAAATGTGTGTGCATTTCCAGTATAACCAAATCCACCGATAAGCCAGTGTGTGGCAGAAGAGGCAGCCAGCCAGGCCAAGTGGACCCACTGCTTGCTTTCTCGCCTCAGTGGTGCTTTGGCTCCACAACCTTGCCTCCGCAGCTGCTGCTCACAGGCCGTGGCTGACTCATCTCTCTGACCTGGCAAGGCCAAGCTAAGAGTAGCAACTGAGTCGCTTGCTCACTGCTTTTGGCCTGCTCACCTGGTCAATTTGCCCTCCCCATCTGTCAAATAATTAGATGTGCTTTTTATTAGCTCTGAGTAATCCCTAAAACACTCCTTAAAAATGGGAGGAATGTTTTACAACCCTTTTATAGTGGGTGGCTAATAACACTTTCATTTGAGGGCAGCAGGGAGATGGTGAGTTGACTCAAGCGGATCCTGGCATTAACGGTTGGGTAAAAGTTGTAAGCGGTGGTTGTGTATATCAGGGCAGGCAGAAGGCCAGTTGGGATCTGATAGAGATCCACTGATAGATCTCTGGGTGATTTGTAGTAAGAGGTTTTGACTCCCAGTTGCTTCACAGTGGTAGCAACGAAATGACGTTTCCCCCACCTAATTTATGCTGCTGAAATGAAGACAACTAACTTGTAGCAGACTTTTCTGCAACGGGATAGTGAGCTGCTCAGTTCCGTTTTGGTGCTGAAAACAAATCTCTAGACTCAGACTATGCTCAGAGGCCACCCTGTTTTTCAATTCTAACTGTAATGTCATTTGTACCGGGCTCTCATTAGTAGAGATTGAGGTTCTATTAAAAATAGTGCTGATCCAACAAGACGGGCTATCTGCCCATGACAGTGTGTACAATTTGTGTTGCTATATAAATGTATGCATATGAAATCTGCCTCAAGGTAAGTGCTGCAGCAAGAAAAGCTGGGTGCTGCAGCCTGAATGGCTTGTGCAGATCTGCATATATTTTGCTTATTTTTTGTATAATTTAGTATTGGTTAGTGGTGGGGAAGGGGTAAATAAAATGTTATCACGCTTTAACTGATGGAAAGCCTGTCCAGGATCACACACCCCTCCCCGCACGTGTTTCTAATCAGAAACGTGTTTATCAGGTGCTGCCCGTCAGCTGCAATCTATAAGGGTTTGTGTTGTTGTTTTTAAAAAAGAATAAAATAATTCTGTCCTGCAGTAACAAGGAGGCAGGTAGAAGAATCTTAGGTGAAGCTGCAGCTGCATTGTCTCCTGCATACCTGTCACATCTAAAGATGGAGTGCAAGATTGTGTTGTTGCCATATGGTAGGGTTGGGGAAACCTGTGGCGCTTCCAGATATTGCTGGACTCCAACTCCTTCAGCCCCAGCGGACATAGCCAATGATCAGGGATGATGGGAGTTGTAGTCAGGCTTTCCATCCTTGCAATATTTATTATTTTTAAAATTAAATTTCATATACTGCTGTCAGGGAACTGACATCGGAGCCAGAGGCGGAGGGAAGGCTCTCAGATGATGCTGGAGAAGGGCCCAGCAGGGAGAGAGGCAGCTCAGCTGGGGAAGGAAATCAGCGCAACACCAGGGATAAAGGGGGGCAGATGGGGGAATCGGCGAGGGGGCTCCAGGACTCTTCGCTGGACACCAGCGGGGAGAGCACGGGTCCTCTGCTACCCACACCCTCCCTGCGCAGAAGACTTCCGCGCAGGGAGAGTAGGAGGAGACTTGGCGTCAAACAACTTTTATGCTGGAAAAGGTTTAAGAAACGCCCACTGATGGATTCTGCTAGCGACTGAGGCAGCCATGGAGTGAAGGGCTGTCCAGACAGGAAAGGTTTAACAAGCCAACTTAGCCAGGAGTGGCGGTAACTTACGCACGAGCAACCCATATTCATTACAACTGCCCTTCAGCCGAGGGTCACAGGGAGGTTTACAATATAAAAACACAAATATACAAAATATGGTGATCATGGTTCAGAGGCACTGGTTGCTTCCAAATATCCTGTTTATTGAGGATTCACCGCAGTTAGTTTGCACACAGTTTGGAGGGGAGGTTAGATGATGGTGGCTTTTTATGGAGCATTTGTTCAAATTCCTTTGGTGGGAGATGATACAGCATTGAATCAAGCAGAGTGGCTGGGTATAAATAATAAACTTATTATTATTCCTGTCACTTTCCTTATTGCAAAAAGTCCTCTGTTTTTTAGTGTTGGGTGTGTGTCTATTGCGCAAAAGCTCCAAATCCACTTTCATTGTGCAACCTGAGTTTTGTCAGTATATGATGATAGGAATACATGCATACATATATATACATAATTTTATTTGTGCGCCACCTTTCCATAGTTAACACCCATGCTCAAGGTGGCTCACAACATGAAAAAATTACATAATTACAAACATAACAAAAGTCATTATAAACAATAAATAAAACATTAAAAGTACACAACCAAATTAAACAATTTCAACATAAAACATGATAATATCTAAAATAAAGATACAAAAAATCAATATCACAAACAGCAACAACCTCCTTACAAACAACCCACTCCTAAACAATTTCCCATTGATTTGGACTTACTAGTCTTTTGTTACCTAAGGAGGACTCCAGGCGTCTTACATGTAAAAATATAAGGGAAAGAAAATTGAAAGAGATGAATGTCATAAGCAGATTAACATTTTTGTGATTCCAAACAGCCACTCCCAACAGAACTGAAACCCACCTAAAAAATATTAATATTATTACATTTATATTCCACTTTCCCTCTAAGGTGCTCAAAGTGGCATACAAAAATCTCCCCATCTCATCCTCACAACCCTGTGAGGCAATTAGGCTGAGAGGCAGTGACTCTTCCAAGGGCCCCCAGTGGGCTTCCTGGCCAAGGAGGGATTTGAACCAGGGTCTCCCAAGTCCCAGTCCAGCACTCTGACCATGACGCCACACTGACTCTCAAGGACACCATCTGGAAGGGCAGTCAGAAAGAGCTGTCAGAGTAGCAGAAGCAAAGATCAAAGGCTGCTGTGGGTCCCACTAGAGGTCAAGGGGTAGAAAAGCAACTCATTTGAAAAGTATTTATTGTGAGTATTTTAAAAAAAACTTTTTAAAGTGCCTCAACATTGCTATAGCTGTCAAGTCACCAGAGGAGGAAAAGGCAGCATTTGTACAATGCAAAGCCTTTCAATGTAAGACAAGAACTCTTTCAGCCCATGCAGCACGTGAGTTGTCCAAGGAGGAGAGACACTGCTGAAGGACAATGAGCACATTTATTTTAAGGGAAATTTCTATCCCACGTTCCACTCCAGCAGCAGAGATGCTCAAACAGTTGACCGTGTGCAGCAGATATGATCAAAAGAGAAAAAAGAGCAATAAACCCCATCAGTTTAAATAATGAAATAATAACAATTTACCAGACTTTCTAAAAAGCATTAAACAAACTCAGGAGAGGGAAAGTAAGAGACAGTAACGTAAAACAGCAACGGAGTTAAAAGCTTTGCTGGAATCAAATAAGAGGGCGCTCATCTTGTGCTGAGCTTTCCAGGCACAGGGCTGCACCTTTAAGCTCCGGGTCCAAATGATGTTTTTATCTGCCCCCCCCCCCGAAAACTCATGTTTTACCACTGAATCAGAGCAAATGTCATTCCATAGAAAACCCAATGGCGATTGTCTCCAATTCAGCAGTAAGACATAGGTCTTCCTGGAGAAAGTGCCAGGATACACATCCACACACACAACCAAAACCACAAACCTTTTCAGACATGGAACTTTAAAGCCCTGACCTAGAAATGTGACACAAAAGGCGGTCTGGGTAAGTCCGGAGTCTGGGAAGCATGTGTGTGTGACATAGAGAGATACTGTGACAGTCCCTTCTGACCCATGTCCCATTGGTGGGACCCCTGGCATAGCATGGGGCTTCAAGCTTCACCTGCTCTTTCTCTACCACAGCAGGTGATGCCCCAAATGAGCCTGACTCATTTCCCTCTTCACTGGTGGGACAGCTGCTAATTCAGGGGTGGCTTGTTCTGGCCTTTGCGTGAATTTGGAATGCAATCCTTGCTTTGCCACAGACTTGGCTCTGGACCTTGGGCATGGTTAAACTTGGATGTGTTTTTTCTATAGGCTGCGTCATGCTAGAATTTGGGACAAAATATAATTCCGCTATTACTTTTTTTCTTTTTCTTTTTGCTGGTTGTTATCCAGGGTTGGCTACGAATAACACCCAGAATTTATAGCTCCATTTCAAACTGGTGTTTGTGTGTTTCATTAGGAAACTTGAAAGGAGGAATGGGTAGCACTGGAGCCACATGGACGCAAGCTTCTGGTGTGCCAAGACGGTGCCATTTGGTTATGGAGGTCCATGGCACTGCACTTCTAAGCAAAAAGTTGTGAATGTCATGGGGGTGTCCCCCCCCAACCTGCCTCTCCCCTGCATTGTGACCACATCATCTGTGCCATATTGGCTGCATCCATTTGACCCAGTTCCATGGCAGAAGTTCAGCTTCCTCAAGGCAGCTCTGGTCTGACTCACTTTAACACCCACCCACGGTTGAAGGAGGCCAGCAAAGAGCCTTGGAAACATGGAAAAGGCAGACTCTCTCTTCTCTGGGCAGTGTCTGGTCAACAGCGTTCTGCCCAGAGAGGAAAAACAGAAGGAGAGAACAGAACTCTTTGCTTTCCCAGTGGGGTATTGTAGTAGTTTCTAAAGCAAAAACCCCTCTGTATTATGTGGCCATCGCTTCGCTATATGGGACATTTCCACTATGGAATTTGCTGTGATGGCCACCGACTTGGATGGTTTAAAAAGAGACGTAGGCAATTTCATGCTGGGTTACCGTATTCTATCAATGGCCTCTCGTCACAATGGCTTTGTTCTACCTCCACCATCAGAAGTGGAGGGGAATTCTCTTGCCCTCATATCTTGCATCAGAGTATTTGGTTGGCCACGGTGAGAACAAGATGCTGATCCAGGAGGGCTCCTCTTATATTCTTGCTATTTAGCTATCCATTACTTAGGCTGAATGCTTTAGTGGCTTACAAGCGTCTCAGCTAAGGCTTATCAAGCAGCATTATCTGGGCCTCTGAGGAGCACGGAATGGTTCCTCTATTGACAGATCAGAAGAAAAAGAGGCTTTGTGGAGACGAGAGTCAGTGCTGAGGCAACAGGGCTTGGTCTTTGGGGCAGCTGGAGTGCATAGGCCTAGCACCTTCTGGACTGTCAGCTGAATCTCCCTTCAGCATTATAAGGGGTATAGTGTAAGTGTTGGGCTAGGGGCACTCCAGCCCTCCCAAGGAGCAAACCGATGCCTTCAAATCAGAACCTGTTGGATAGTTCCACACTGTGGCTTGCTGGCCTCTGGTTGCATCTGCATCATATATTTAAAATACCTTTCTACCTCCCCCACCCAAAAATTCATGGGAACTATAATTTGTTATGGGTGCTGGGAGTTGTAGCTCTGTGAGGAGACAACTACAGCTCCCACAATTCTTTGTGCTTTATATGTATGGTGTGCTTAGTAGCCTCTGTCCCTTCTGAGTGCCTCTGCCAGACTCTTTCCCATCCCTGGCTTCAAGGGGTGACCTGGGCTCCTCTGTTTCTCTGCCAGGCCCAGCTGTCCCTCCTTCCTGGTCCATCCTTTTCCATTACCTCCGCGCAAAGGGAAGGAGCTATTGTGTGGCAGGAAACAGCAGCTCCCTGCCTGCCCGCCTGATCTCGCAGCCCAGCCTTGGCTCCGGCCTCATTGTTTCCAGCTCCACATCCTCCTCTTTCACACACTCCCAAGGGCTGAGCTGCTTTGGGAAGCTGGAGAAAGCAGATCCACCACAGCCACGGATGCCGTGAGTCAGGGCAGACCCCGTCCCTCTCATGTGGATTTGTTCTCAGCAATGCCGACCTGACAGTGTTTCCAAGGCAGTTGTGGGATTAATGTGCCGTCACCATCATCTGTAACCATGAAGCCCCGAAACACCATGGACACTCTTCTGAGAGTGCTGGGAAGAAGAGAGAGCACCCGAGTACCAAGTGGCCGCCGGGTAGGTGTACAACAGAGACGGAGGGTAGGCACTGCAAGGGGACAAGGCGAGGCGGGGTTTTCTTGCAAGCTGTCCAAAGTCTCTGAGGTCACTTCCAGATGGCCCATTTATTGAGTATTCATCCCGATCTGTTTGCACAAGTTTGCGGGGACTTAGGCTGTGGATACACCATACATTTAAAGCTCATGGCTTCTCCCAATGAATCTTGGGAACTGTAGTTTGTTAAAGGTGCTGAGTATTGTAGCTCTGTGAGTCTTTGAGGAAACGTGTTTTCAGGATTCTTTTGGGGAAGTCATGTGCTTTCAGGGTGCTTTAAATGTATGGTGCATACGCTGCCTTGGATTATTTATTGAGCATTCATTATGTTTTTGTTTCCGGAGAGGTTATATGATGTCGCCTCAAGCAATTATTACCACACATTTTTCAGCGTGTTTCCCTATTGCTTTCCTTATTGCAAAAGGTCAGGGTGGGGGGCAGGGTTGTTGCACAAGCATGCCAAATTGGTTTTAATTGCACAACCTGAATTTGCTGGCATGCCATTGAATTCTACCACCCCAAATAGCGACTGTCTGGAAGCCCCTGTTGTGCATCTGATGAAATAGGCCTGCGAAAGCTCATGGCGGGGTGAATCAGTTAGGGCCAAACAACACATTTTAATAAACTTTTTAAAAAGCATACTTCTTGAAGAAAAAACAGCTTCAGGGTCCCGAGGGGCAAGGCTTCAGCTTTGTGGTGGGCACCTGCCCTGCATATCCAGGTAGGGCTTAATCCCCAGCATATCCAGGTGAGACTAGGAGTGTTCCCAGTCTGAAACAGTGTAGACTGTGCTGGATGACCTCTGGTCTGACAGTAAAAACCACCTTTCTCTGTTTCCCGCTCCAGAAGGTGCTCCTGATCTGAGTTGGGGCCCCACACTGGTTTCCTACAAACCCCAACATCTGCTTGCCCCCATGCGGTTTGCTGCAAAAGAATTTCTGTCTCTCTCTTTAGAAAACTATGAAAAGAATCTGTTTTGCTTGTTTTTTCTTCTTCTTCAGCTGACTTAACGTGACTACTCTTCTGGAGTATGAGGAAATCTTTTCCCCTTCTTAAAAATAAGGGCAGTTGACTTTAGTTTAATTTTTTGTTCTCCTTGGTACTGCAAGGGACCTAGTGAAACTAAATTACTGGGGACTGAGAGGTTTGTCTGATGGATAGTGCTCAGAAGCTTAGGAACCAATTTTGACATTTGTTTTTTATTGACACAGATCTTAAAATCCCAGATGGGTGAAAGCTGGTTGGCCAAACGCCACAGCAGCCTGTTTGAGCCATTTCTGAACATGCCTCTTCAGCATGTAGCAGCCCTGTTTCCTCTTTCACTCTCTTTCTGAAGTGCTCTGGGAGGAGGCAGCTTCCTATGACCCCTTGTCTGATTTTGAAGTACGTACTCTGGTATGGCGGGGATACAAAAACAGCTCTGGTTCAGTCACGGGACTTCCATGATGCCAAGCTATGATGGCTTGCCCACACTGAAGGCACCATCAGAGATCAAATCCCCACAGGTGGGACACAGACACCTCTCACCTTTGCAAACACAGAATTAGTTCACGCTGCCAGTTTGCACATTCACGTGCAAGCCCTGAAGTGTAGAGAAAGCAAGTGGTGGTGTGTGTAAACCAACCCTAGGATGTGGGTCCTGTGTTGGATTTGGGGACACAGCTACCACCTGCCCTCACACCCCATTTGTTGCCTAAAGTACACAGGGACATCGGAAGTTGCCTTATACAGTGGTACCTCAGGTTACAGACGCTTCAGGTTACAGCCTCTGCTAACCCAGAAATAGTATCTCGGGTTAAGAAATTTGCTTCAGGATGAGAACAGAAATCGTGCAGTGGCAGCGGGAGGCCCCATTAGCTAAGGTGGTACCTCAGAACAGTTTTAGGTTAAGAACAGACCTCCAGAATGAATTAAGTTCTTAACCCAAGGTACCACTGTACTGAGTCAGACCATTGATCCATCTTGTGAGGGGCTGAGGAAGCAGCAGCAGCAGACATTTTGTTCACAGGCTTATTTTAAAATGTTTTTCCACCAAGAGTTCATTAGGCATGGCCTTTCTCCCCTGGCAGGGAAATCTTCTAGCCAGCGTTCCAGAAGATCTGGGAATGCTGAGTAAACAGGAAATGAGACTGCAAATCTAGGCTGGTTTAGCTCCTTCTGAAATGACCCTAAGGGCTCAGCCATCCAATCTCTCTCTCTCTCTCTCTCACACACACACACACACACACCAGTTGCTTTCGGTTGACCATTGGTCAGCTTTGTGGCCCTTTGTGGAGAGGCTATGCAAGACCTAAGTGCAGTTTTCACAAGTGTAGCTACTGTGCATGATGCAGCTCTGCTGGGCAGCTCCAGTGTGCGAGGCTTTGCCTGAGTCAGTTGTGGCAGGTGCAGGATGGAAGGAGGAGCCCAACCCTCTCCCTGCCAAGAGTCCCTCTGTCTTTGCGCTAGTGCATTATTGTAGTTAGGGGCCAGCTGGGGTTCTTGGATCAGAGGAGCTAGTGGTAGGGACTCCCAGCTTCTTGGTGTCACTGTAGGAGCTTGCAAAAGGAGAAAGCTCCTGGGCAGCTGATGGCCAGAGTGTCACATTGCAACTACCAGTTTGGTTGAGGTCAGATAACACAAGGGGACAACTGGAGTCGTGGTTCCAGGCAGCTACAGATTCTAGCATGACCCCTAAGACTGAGCAATGACCTAGGCAGAGGCAGAGGTTTGCTCCTCTGTGCCTTTAATGCATATGTGCTTGGCTCCTTACCTACCTGCTTCCTGGGTTTCTCCAGGCTATTGGCTGACAGTTGCAGCCACAAGATTCAAGGATTATTCTGGGGAAAGGAGCACTGAGGGAAAACTCGTATGGGCTAAGCAGACTTAGGCCATACATATAAAGCACGAGGCTTCCTGCAAAGAATCCTGGAAACTGTAGTTTGTTCAGGGTGCTGGGAATTGTAACTTTGTGAGGATCTACAAGTAAACAAATGAAGCAAAGATGTTCCCTGCATGTTGATGCTAAGGCTGTCAAATGATTAAATATATTTAATCTTCATGGATGAATTGAACTGTTGGCTGATTAATATACATTGCTGCATATTTCAAGACCTCAATGAAGATGCCTTTGGTAAGCCATTTCATATTTTAGCATGGCAACAAACCAGGCTGCATTTACTTCTTGAGTGTTCATTTGACAGAGTGCAGCCTGTCTTGGCTCTATGGTGAGAGTAGGCCCAGTGGCCCATTGGTTAGAACTCAACACCACACAAGTGTTCCATCAGCGCAAACACTGCAGTTGCTAGATGGAGCAGTCCTCCTCCCTCCCTCCGGGGGTGCAAGGGGAGAGGAGAGGAGAGAAGGCCCATTTGTGAGTTGGAGTCCCTGTGCAGATCTATCACTGATGGGCTGCCTTAGGTGAATCCCACTCATTGTATGTTAGAGTTATGTTTTTCATCTTTTAAGTGTATGCTTATAAGCCATAATATGTGAAGTGGGAAGTATTCCCTTGGAGAACCTGCAAGAAGCAGTTTCTCTTGGGCTGAAAATGCTGACATTTCATAACTTCCATTGGCTGGGTTTGGAAGCAGACCAGAAGGGAAATCCTTCTTTACATTTCTTTTTCAACTGATCTGGGACAGGAAGGCTGGCGCTGGCACAGCTGTGTGGCAAGAGCTGCTGGTCCTGGGATTTTTGCTTCTTGTCAGGTTTACCAGTTAATTGAGAGGGTGTGTGTGTGTGTCAGGATTTTAATCTGTGATTAATCGATTAATGTTGTAATCCTAAACATGCTTATCGGAACTCAGTGACACTTTAAAAAAAAACATGCATAGGATAAGGCTACCTGGCTGGAGTCCTATGCACACCTACAGACGGCCTGATGAATTCAGCATTCATTCTGATTTGCTTGCACAAAGCTTATATGGTGGTTAGACTATGGCCCTGTCCATACCTGGGTTTAATGTGGTTTGGGAATGCCTTGCATCTCCTTTAATTTTCCCTCATTCATGTAGACCACATAACACCGGTCTTGAAAGACCTACATTGGCTCCCAGTACGTTTCTGAGCACAATTCAGTGTTGGTGCTGACCCTTAAAGCCCTAAATGGCCTCGGTCCAGTAGACCTGAAGGAGCGTCTCCACCCCTATCGTTCTACCCGGACACTGAGGTCCAGCTCCGAGGGCCTTCTGGCGGTTCCCCCACTGCGAGAAGCCAAGTTACAGGGAACCAGGCAGAAGGCCTTCTTGGTGGTGGCACTCTCCCTGTGGAATGCCCTCCCACCAGATGTCAAACAGAACAACAGCTACCAGACTTTTAGAAGACATCTGAAGGCAGCCCTGTTTAGGGAAGCTTTTAATGCTTGTTGTATTATGTTATTTTAATATTTTGTTGGAAGCCGTCCAGAGTGGCTGGGGAAGCCCAGTCAGATGGGTGGGGTATAAATTATTATTATTATTATGCTGTTCTCATCTAGATATTGCTGTCCTTCATTTTCTACTCCCTAAGTCCAGAGATTCCCTATGCTTTGAAAAATCTGACTAAGAAAGCTACATCAATTGCATAGGGACACTCCAGATTTGGGGAGGAAAAAGTAGTTGGAGGAAAATGTCACATGGAGATAAAGGAGACACAGGTGATTTACAATCCACATTAAACCTAGCTATGGATGGACCCTTAGTCCAGTATTTATTGAGCATGCATCCTGATCTGCTTTCAGGGTGTTTACACATATTCCCATTAATTATTCATCCCACACTTTTCAGTGCATTTTCCAGTCACCTTCCAAACCACAAAGAAGCCCTCCAGGTCACGGTACCTATTTATTGTTTGCTTGCCCTGGTTTGCTTGCAAAAGGCTTACACAGAGATTGGATTACTGTATATCTAGTCTATATTGAGCATTAATTTTTATTTGTTTGTGGGACAGTTATATGACAATGAGCATTCATCTTCATCCTGATTTGCTTGTGGGATGTTTGCACATCTTCCTGTTAGTCGTTTGTTCACCCCATTCTTTTCAAATGTGTTTCCCTTGCAATTGTTGTTGCTTTCCCAAAAGCCAGGTTCTTTTTTAACAGGTGGGTTAGTTGCCCCAGGGCCACAGAGCACTTTAATCCACTTTAGATGTGCAAACCTAATGTTCCAGTAAGTGCTTGTATTCCTCCCTGCAAAACACGAGTAAGATTGAGCTGGAAAGGTGGCTAGCCCTACTACTTATTACGTATTGAAATTGTAAAATCCTCACCGATCACTCTGCCTTTGTGGTAGCTGTTTCTGAACAATTATGTAGAATTTCCTGGGAATGTAATTAAAGTGACAGTCTTTCAGACAGACTTCCAAGGCTTTGATTTAGGCTTCATGTGCAAAACATGGGGTTTTGCTTAACCAGCAATTTGATGCACAGGGTTTTGAAGCCAAAGAAAAGAAGACATTTCCAGGTTCTTAAGACATTCCCACATGCTCACTAGCTCATTCCAAGCAGTGCTGGGAAACCTACACCAGGGGAAAGAGGTGGGTGGGAACCAGGAAATGACAATAATCATAAAGCAGGAAAGGGAAATGGACTCTATTGGTTTTCCTTTTTTGTGATGAGATATATTTTGCGGGGGGGAGGGGGGGTATTTCCAGCAAACTGATCTGCAGGGCACAATGAAGCAAGCAGAATTTAGTTTTGTTCTCAAACTGTCAGCTGTGCTGGGGAAGCGGTTTTAAAAGCACTGATATCTTGACAGATCCCTAAAATAAATAAAAAAGTCCTGTTCCTGACCTCTGGAGCCCAGCCTGCTATTCTTAAGCCTTGACCAATTCCCATCTGGTTTCCTGAGTTATGGAACACTCTGTTCTGCTGGGTGGGAACCTCCCGTCCCTTGCAAAGCTCTGCAGCAATGCAGGAGGAGGTCAGAGATAATGTGCTGTAGGTCCCCACGAATTAGCTGGTTGTCATGGATAGGACATGCGTACATAGTCTTGGTACACTCTGCAGCAGGGGCTGGGGACCTCAGGCTTGTGCCGAATTATGGCCAATGCAGCTCTCTTTTTCCGGCCCCCAGGATTCTCCCCCTCCTCCCATGCCATGCACCTCACCAGCCCTGCTCTGCACCCTCCCTGAGTTTATTTTGCCTGGCTGGAATAAGTAATTGAGCTCTGATAAATGCCTCTAGTTTGCCTGGATGAAGAATTGTAAGTGTGTGTGTGTAACAAATCAACAAAGTTAAACTGCATAGCTGTTGCTCTACTCACTTTTGCCTCTGGCGCCTTCCATCACTCACTTTTGCCTCTGGCGCCTTCCATCACTGGCATGGATGTTGCCCTCAGGTTGAGAAAGGTCCCCCCACCCCTGCTCTGGAGGATCTGTGGCTCTGGTCAGCAACTCGGTTTTTTGGAAGGCTGCTTTGAGAAGAGCCCATCTCCCATTGTGGCCAGATTGCTCACTGAGGCAAGACGGTTTGAGCATATTACACCTGGCTGCCTATTAGTTTCCAGGTGCAGTTAAAGGGCTGGTGTTGACCTACAAAGCCCTAAATGGCTCAGGACCGCAGTTCCTCAAGGACTGCCTCTGCCCATATAAACCAACCTGGACTCGGCATTCATTATCTGAGGCTCTTCTTTGGGTGCCTCCTCCATGTGACGTCTGGATGGCAGCAACACGAGAACGGGGCTTTTGTGCAGTCCCCCCCCCCCAGTTTGTGGAATGCTCTCCCCTTCATTATATATCTTTAGGTGCCAGGCATACATGTTCCTCTTCAACCAGGCCTTCGGATGATTGATATTCTATAGTCTTTTAAATGTGTTTGTGGGATGGGGAGCTATTATTTTGTTGTTTTAACTATTTATTTGTGCTTTTAACCTGCATTTTTACCATATGAACTGCCATGAGATATTGTGATGATGGGCGTTATATTTTATTTTATTTTAGTGGTTGCCAAGCAAATCCTATCTCCATATAACTGCCCCACAAACAAATCAAAATAGTCAATTACCGTAAGTTGAGATGCAGTCTTAAAGGTAAAGGGACCCCTGACCATTAGGTCCAGTCGTGACCAACTCTGGGGTTGCGGTGCTCATCTCGCTTTATTGGCTGAGGGAGCCTGCGGACAGCTTCCAGATAATGTGGCCAGCATGACTAAGCCGCTTCTGGCGAACCAGAGCAGCACACGGAAACGCCGTTTACATTCCCGCCGGAGCAGAACCTATTTATCTACTTGCACTTTGACGTGCTTTCAAACTGCTAGGTTGGCAGGAGCAGGGACCAAGCAATGGGAGCTCACCCCGTCGCAGGGATTCGAACTGCCAACCTTCTGATCGGCAAGTTCTAGGCTGTGTGGTTTAACCCACAGTGCCACCCGCTCCCTTAAAAGATGCAGTCTTAGAGGTGCACAAAAATCATACCTCTCCACTCTGGCTAGAAGCCAAGGCGCCAGTGGGCAACTTGGTGGAGGAATCTGGTTGCTGGCAAGGGCCGTCGCAGCAGTCCTGCAGGCGCCCCTCAGTCGGCCAGGCAAACTTTTTTAGTGTCTGGTCCATGGCCTCTCCTGGCTTCCCAGGTGCCAATTCATCCACTTGCAAAGGGTCAAGGTTGCCTAGGTTTGCCTCTGCCTCTACATGAACTTTTGTGCAAGCTAATTGGGATGAATGCTCAATAAATTGGTTGTCTGGAGGAGCAGGAAGTGAGTTTCTCAGAGGCTTCTGCAGCTGGGGCCTCAGACAGCTTCCAGACTGTCACTATTTTGTGTGCAGGATTCAAGTCTCATAACAGCAAGTTCAAATTATGCAATTAAAACAGATTTGGCTTTCCTTCGTAACAACAACAAAAAATTATTATTAATAGTAGAAGTAGTAGTAGTAGTAGTAGTAGTTACTTATATCCTGCCCATCTGGCCAGGTTTCCCCAGCCACTCTGGGTGGCTCCCAACAGAATATTAAAAATAGAATCAAACATTAAAAACTTCCCTAAACAGGGAATCTGCCTTCAGGTATCTTCTAAAAGTCAGATAGTTATTTATTCCCTTGACATCCAATGGGAGGGCGTTCCACAGGGTGGGTGCCACTACCGAGAAGGCCCTCTGCCTGGTTCCCTGTAACCTCACTTCTCGTAGTGAGCGAACCACCCTCAGAGCTGGACTTCAGTGGCTGAATGATGAGGGTGAGACGCTCCTTCAAGGTATACTGGGCTAAGGCCATTTAGAGCTTTAAAGGGCAGCACCAATACTTGGAATTGCTTGGAAATGTACTGGGAGCCAATGTAGGTCTTTCAGGAACGGTGTTATAGGGTCTTGGCGGCCACTCACATGCTATTTGTAGTAAAGAAAGTGGGATAAAGAGATGCACTGGAAAGTGTGGAATAACAATTGCTCAATTTGATGTGTAACCTCCCTGCAAACAAACCATGATGATGCTGACAGTGGTGTTGCGTCCTTTGCTGGTGCCCGGGGTGTGCATGCATACATGTGTGCACGCTGGGCAGGACTGGGGGCAGGGCATGGAGGGTGAACAAAATCCACCACGCCAGCCCAGTCCTTGCCGCCAACACTGCAAGGTGGGCACTGGGCCTGGAGGGGTCACAGGGCTGCGCTGCGTCGCCTGCCTGCACAGGGGGGAACCCAACTGGCTGGCGCAGCGCTTGGCGGCTGCATCCCCCCCAACACTGGCCAGGTGGTCATTCAGTGAGGGGGCCGGGGGTGTGGTAGCAAAACCATACTGGGCTCTGGGTCCCAGAGACCCCTGCTAGCAGATAGGGCAGGGCGGGGTTCCTTGTGGGGGGGGGTCTGGTTTCCAGCCCCTCAAAATTCTGTGCCTGGGGCTATATCCCCCCCCCTGGCCCTCCCCATGCTACATCCCTGGATGCACCCACGGGGCTAGTCTGCAGCTAGAGAAAAATTAGGGGCCTCCAGACAACCTTTTCTCTCGTGCATTCATGATGATTTGTACTCATTATGGTGTTGGGGGGTCATATGCAACCCTGCTTTTGATCCTGTTTACGCCTCTAAAATTTGGTGGGCAGGCATACTGCTTCATTTCCACTCAGGACATGTCCTGCGGCTTCCTGCTGAAATCCTATCACTTCTCATACTGCAAATGTTCTCTCTCTCTCTCTCTCTCTCGTGTGTGTGTGTGTGTGTGTTTATTTTTGTAACACTTTTGTTGTACTGTAGTGCAAAGGTGCCCCTCCTGATGGCAATAATATGTAACACTGGATAATCATTGCAGAACTAATAAAATGGAATGATGCATGGATGGTCCAGTATAAATTCATCACTGATGCATCCGCTGCTATTGCATCTGTGACATGTAGCATTATATACTCAGTCTGGAGGGCCCTGTAAAAGAAACCAAATGCCACCACCACTCCCATGAAATGTTTTACTGGGTGGATAAAGAAAACACCAGCTAGATTTCTGGCGTCTGCCACCTTTTATTCCTTTGATAGGTTCAATATTGCTCTCCTTTCTATCCTTCCTGACTGCCTGTAAACTTAGGGGGAGGGGCAGAGGAAACGGGATATATTCAGAAGTTGAAGAGTTGTTTGACCATTGGGTTGGTTTCAGAGTCCTCATCCTGCACACCTCATTTCCCCCAAATTTCCAGTTCCTTAATTTGTGCCCTTTGCACTAATCTTTCTTGCCCTGAGGGAAGAAGGGTGTGCACAACACAAGCCAGTCGTGTGCTTTTGCCCTCAGGCCCTGCTTGTGGTCTTCCCCCTGGCACCTGGTTGGCCCCTGTGAGAACAGGATGCTGGACTAAATGGGCCCTGGGCCTCATCCAGCAGGGTTTTTCCTTCTGTTCTTAGGAATCAGACTGTTGGTTTCCTCAGGGCATTTTCTGTGCACTTTGAGTGGCAGCCGCTCTCCAGGGTCTCAGGTGGAGAAGGTTCTCCCCAGCACTGCTACCCAACACACTTTTAACTGGAGATGCCAGAGATTGGACCACTTACCTTTGAAACATGTTGAGTCACCTCCCTTAATGCCTGCCTGCTTCCATCTATTCCCAGTCTGAATAGCCACCTCCATCCCCTTCAAAGCTCACTTCCTGAGCCTTGCCATACCATTCTGGATTCTTAATAATAATAACAATAATAGGATTTTCAGTTTTCAATTATTTTTCTAGGGAATGCA
The DNA here is from genome assembly GCF_965112155.1 of Podarcis liolepis. Taxonomy (NCBI): domain Eukaryota; kingdom Metazoa; phylum Chordata; class Lepidosauria; order Squamata; family Lacertidae; genus Podarcis; species Podarcis liolepis. Next base: position 3,021,866 of record NC_139555.1, read on the forward strand.
TTACAGTATTCCCTAGAATACAGTATGAACAATAAAAACATGAGTCATGTGAGTTAGTGAGTCAATGTGTTGTCATAGTCCCAAATACGTCTCCAGAGTTTAACTTGCCATACCATGAAAAGGTTCTGCTAAGGCTGTCTTTTAATTTCCATAACTTACCCAGAATGTAAGATTTCTGTTCCTTTGGCACCAGATTTGGATTGGTGTGCATGGCAGTGTAAACACAACCCTTCACATGACTGGGATGTTGTGTAGCTGGGGAAAGCACCTCTCAACTGGCACACAATACCGGGCAGTCATTGCGCGGCACTGTGTGGCTGAGTCAGTGAGTAAACATGTTGTTCTGGACTCACTGAGAGCAAGGAAGGAGGGGGAATGGATGCTGCAGCAGCTCCTTCTGGGCCCTGATTATGTAAGAGTCGCTGCCCAGCCCGTTCCTGCTTTGGTGAACCTCCTTGCCCGCCGGCAGAGGCTGTGGCCAGGACCAGCCCACCAGCCAAACAGATGGTTTCCTTCCCCAGCTTGGTGTGGATTTCAGCATGTTGGTAAGAGATACTAGGTATCTGATTTTGCCATTGCAAAGATGCCTAGCTGTGTTTTGTGTGTGTGTTTGTGTGTATGCATATGTATATGTGCATATTAGGATGGAAGAACCGGCCCATTTTGTTTTTCTGTGTCTCGTTTTCCCAGTCTAAAGTTTGGTTCTCCACATTTCTGCAGCAATTTGTGATTTATTTATTTAATTTTCATGAGCATGAAAAATAAATAACCAGCATTTTAGTGCAAATTTCTTGATATAAACTTTTTTTTTTGTATGAGGTTTGATGTACACCCTTGTTGTGCAAGGATTTCCCCCATGTATATGCATTTTTGTGAAAGTGGTTGGACAAGTGCATTGTAAAGTTCAGACAAGCATGTCGGGAAGTGCGAATTTGGAAGATTCCCCTTTAAAAATGAACTGAATTGAATCCCCCCATCTCTAGAATGCACATTTTCCGCATTTTAATGACGCTTTCAAAGGTTCCTTACCCAGTCCCTTTGGTTCACTTTTTGCACTTGTGTGCACACTGTAAGGGCTGTTTAGTCCATTACACTGAGGGAAAACAAGAAGATGTACCAGGGCTTAATTCTTCCAATGGTAGAAATCTCATTCCGTGAGTTCATGGATGAATGGATGCCAGTTGCAAAGGGTGGCATCCAGCAAAGTAGTTGCACCGGCATAACAACTTCTGCCCATGCAGGGGAACTTCCGCTCTCCCTTTGCCACCCTGCGTTGCCCCTGCACCTTCCCAAATCTGCTCCAGAAGGTTGGAAGAACACCCAGGGAAGATGTGTGTGTGTGTGTGTGTGTGTGTGTGTGTGTGTGTGTGTGTGTGTGTGGAAACCAGCAAAGGTAAAAGGGAGAGGGGAGGTTTGGCACTGTGCACATGCACTGGTGGAACCAATCTGGTTCTCCTGCTGGTGTGTTTGCACTGTGCCAATCTCCTTGCCCTCTCATCCCTCCTCTTCCCAGTAAGCAACAGCGACCCACCTGCTGTGAAGCAAGTGTTGCAGCTGCATACCACTCTACCTGGTGAGCCACTTCTGTTTAACAGGAAGGCATGCAAACACCTGCAAGCAAACCAGAATGGTTCTTAGTTGTATAACTGCCTGTAAACAAATCAGAACAAATGCTCTATAAAATCCAGATATATTCTATCTGCTGCATAAGTTTTGTACAAGCAAATTGGGTTGAATGCTGAATAAGCAGGTCATTCAGAGGATGAGACACTCATTCAGTTGTGAGACACACAGTTCTAGCTTCACCAGAACACCTGTGCTCCCAGCGCATAATTTGCTATGGGTAAAGTATAAATTCTAGACCATGTTTGTGATGGTGTTCACTGGTAATTATTCCAGTTTAGCATGGAGATAGTGTGTGGTGCAGAAAAAGTTTTGTTTATAAAAAAGGAGGTGGGTCATACTTAAGGTGCATTTGATGCATTTCATTGTTTTCATGGTTTAGGACTTTGCAATGAGCACGCATGCTGGCAATTGGGTAGCTGACTGCAATGCCTCAAGCATGGGGTAGGGGCATGTAGTAAGCCCATACTGGGGTAGGCAAGCCCATATTGTGCTAAGAGGGTAGTGCAAAAACTATACTGGGAAGGGGACACGGAGCACTTATTGTGGCATCATTCGACAGAGTGCTGGACAAGGACCAGGGAGATCCAGGTTCAAATCCCTACTCAAGTCACAGCCACACCATGTAGCTACAGCACATGGCTTCCTCCAAGGAATCCTGGGAATTAGTTTGTTGAGGTGGCTGGGAATAATACCTTTGCAACCTCTAAGCCTAACCCATTTTGCAGGCTTGTGAGGGCAAATGGGGTGGGGGAGGTGGAGGTGATCTATGCATCCAGCATTGAGCTCCTTTGGGGGCAGGACAGAACATATGTGGAAAAAATGAATTTAACTTTGGATGGGGTTCCATGTGACTCGCCTCCTATTTTGGGAACTCCCTGCTTACCATCTATGAAATGCCTCTGAAGGGACAAGGGGCTTTCTTGGGAAGCTACACATCAGATATTGGAGCTGAGACCCCCAGGGTCCAGCCCAGCCCCCGAGGTCTCCATAACCGGCCTCCAGTGTCACAAGGACACTCCCGCCTGGCCATTTTCTCCCCTGTGAGCCAAGAAGGCAACAGCAAAGGGGACTTTTTCAACACAGCTCTGCCCACATTAACAACAAGAGCAGAGGGTGGCAAGCATTTTCTCTTCTGTGCCCCAAGCAGGCACAGTGGAGAAAGTGAAGTGTGCATGGAAAAGACCTTGGCAGAGCCTCTGGGACTGACCCGGCAGAGGCAGCAACAGAGGGGCAAAGAGCCCTTTGCCGGCATTCTCAGGTGGCAGGAAGGGGTGCACTTGTGTTGTTGGGAAAGAGGGTGGAAAAGCAATTGGCAGCTTGGGTTTTACAGGAGTGAAGGCAGAATCAATAAGTCTCTTGGGCAAATGAGTGCTCCTAAGGGTGCATCTGCTGAGAAAGCGAATGCAGGGGCAGAGAGTATGCAGGGGAGGGCATTTGGAGGGGAAAGTACATTGCCGGAGGCAGAACTTCCCACAACCAAATCCCTCAGGTGACACAGAAAATGCTCTCTCTCTTTCTCGCTCGCTCTCCACACCGATTTTCTCCCAGCCGGCCTTATTCTGGTTTTGGAGCTCACCTGGAGATGTCAAAGGGCTGGGAACAAACGTTTAAAAACAGCCTTGCTGAAATCTTGCGACAGATTATTGGTGGGTTTGGGAAAAGGTGAACCCAGCCTTCACTGACTACAGCTGGCATCATGGAGGGCACCAGGTTGGCAGAGGCCGGGTGAAGATGCTCATGCTTGTTGACTGCATTGACTGGGAGTGGAGAAGCATCTGACCATCTGGTGCCTGCTGATTTGGGCCTTGTGACTCTCGGCCAGTCCGTTTGGACACAGGGCAGGTCCTTCCTGCTCATCTGTTACGAGTTCAGTTTGTTTCTTTACTTTTTGGGGAGGGGGTTGGAAGGAGGCCTTTCCCCTTGGAGCTTCAAACAGCCGCTTCTTGCTGGGCTCCTGCCCCTTGGCCTCTCACCTGGGCTGGCCAGCAGCTCCTGCGTCTTGCCCTTTTAAACAGATAACTTGTTTTCACAGTTAAGAACCTCGGCAACAAAGCAGGCGATTCATGGTTATTTATAGCCCCGCCGGCCATGCTGTGGCCCAGTGTGAATTGGCTCATTCAGTAGGGCTTATGTACACACGCTTTGAAACAGAGCCCTCTTCAGCTCTCCTTGAAAGAACTACATGTCCCAGGAAGCCTTCTTTCTTTGCAAGGCGGACTTGCAATTTGGGCAGCTTTGCCTGTTCCTCCTCTTTCAGGCCTCATTTAAGAGGGTGCAACTCCCACCACCGCTAGGAGCTGAGTGTGCTCTATTTGACCCCCACTTTACAAATTCTGCAGCCTGAATAATCCTTTTCTTGCTAGGAGTAAATGTTTCTGCTTTTAAGATTCAAGTCCCTACAGCAGCCTTCCTCAGCGGTTGCCTTCCAGATGTTTTGGCCAGACTGCAGTATTGTTATAGAAAAAATAGGGGGGTTGGCTTTTGCTGTCCAACTCCCCAAGGGATGTAAAATTCCCTCCGGATGGGCATATAGGACCCCCCAAAAGAGGACATGTCTGGGAATTCCCAGATGTGTGGCAACCCTACCATAACACTGCCCTGTGTGAAGAAGACTTTTTGTAGTTTCCCCTCTAAATCTCCCACTGCTCTGTGTTGTAGGATGACTTCAGGTTCTCGTGTGATGAGCGAGTGAGAGAAACTTCCACCCACTTTGTCCACACCATGTGCAATTTCTATAAACCTTTATTATACCCCTCCTTATTTGCCATTCCTCCCCTGAACCAAATATGCCACTTTTCCTTGCTGCAGTGCCCAGTTTTATTGCAAGATTGTAGTCTTTCTTTAACCAAAGGCCACAACAGAGGCCCCATGGTGGAAGCGCAGGCCCCAGTCCAGTTGCCTCTGGAGCACCAGAGGTAATGCAGCAGGGTGCAGCGGCGGGCGTTAGGGGGGGTGGCAGTGGGGGGTGGAGACCGGGCACCCACAGCAAAAGCTTTGTAGGGGCCCAGGCCCCCAGAGCTCTCTGGAGATGGTGGCAGTGGGGGCCTGCTTTCAATACTGTTTGTGCCTTAAGAAGTTTTGGGGCAGACATGGCTTTGTTTCCAATCAGTGCATATCCTGTAAATCCTTGCTAAGATCCTGTAACTTTTTTATACCACATATGTTCCAGGATTATTGTTGTTGTTTTGGTCTTGCTTTAGAGCTCCACAGTGCAAGGCTTCTCCTCCCTCCGACTGCAGTAACGCAATAACATTGGGGAAGCATTGCAGAGCAATTAGATAAAGTGGAATGAAGTGCGGATGGTCCAGCCCAAATCCACCACTACTATTGTGTCAAGAATACAGCCATCCAAAAACACACCCATCTGGGGGGCCCCATTGCAGCATAAATGAATTCCACACACAGCAGCAAAGCACATGAGAAAGGAGCCTTAAGCAACATGCTATAGCGGGGGGGGGGGGGTGCGCTTCGCAAAGTGATCTAGGGCTGAGAATGGAGGTGCGTGTCAATTTGCAATCATGTCCCTATATTCCTCTAACGTGTCAAAGGCACAGTGCAATCGCTTGGCTTAGGACAGCCCTGCGCATATTGTAGCTGCAGGCAATTTTAACGGCAAGAAAACTTAGTAGCTGGTGAGATTCCTAGGAAGAGGTATGATTATGATTTCTGAGTACAGATCCCAATATCTGAAGGTGTCTTTGTTGTGACATCTCTCACACACGTGTGTGTACTGCTTGGGTTGCCGATATTCTATAATGTACCACGTACCATGCACACTTTCCTCCCTGCACCATATGGAGATGTGTGGGAGGGGAAGGGAGGCTCTGCTGGTAATCCATCCATCTCTTTCTCTCTCTCTCTCTCTCTCTCTCTCTCTCTCTCTCACACACACACACACACACACACACACACTGCCCAATTTGCATGACTGGAATGCAGCTCCATTTCCGGCAGGACAGCTGTTGCATTTCTGGGTAATCCAAGCTTCAGTGCCCTCAGAATCCAGGAATGGGGATTTTGAGGGGGGCGCTGAGAAGGGGAGAAGGCTAGGGAAGGTCATTTGTAAAACTTGTCAGCTGAGGAATTCCTACTGTCATGGATGGTGCGTGTAAAAAAAATACCCTCTCTTTACATAGTATTCTCTAGACTCAGGGCTTTTTTTCAGCTGGAACTGTGGAACTGAGTTCCAGCACCTCTCAGATGGGCACCATTGCCATTCTAAGAGAATGAGGGAGGGGTTCATGGTGAGTTCCAGAACCTCTTTTTCTAGAAGAATAGCACTGTCTAGTCCAGGGGTTGTCAACCTGGTCCCTCCCGCCCACCAGTGGGCGTTTCAGGATTCTGGGTGGGTGGGAGGGGGTTCCAATGGCACAAGCTGAATCCTCCTTCCATCGAGCACCGGCGGGCAGTAAGGAAATTTTACCATCAAGAAAGAGGCATTAGTGGGCGGTAGGTATAAAAAGGTTGACTGCCGCTGGTCTAGACTGTACTGTTCTTTTGAATATAATTTGCTTTAATGCATTTGAATATTGTATTTTAAAATTGTTCTAACCTTCCCTGGGACTTCATGATGAAGCGGTAAGATATCTAAACAACAGCAGCAGCAGCAGCTGTCAGGGAATACGAATACTTTTCTTTCCTTCTTATATATATTGTTCATTGCTAATATTTATAAATCACAAATCTTTGAGCAGAAACACTCTCTCTTACTGATGAATTGCGGTGAAAGTATTCATTCCTTCTGATCACTTTTTGGAATTTTCAGAAATAAACAAGCTGAGTTTAACTTTCAAAGAATATGAGTGCACTCAGTTCTGAACAACTGCAGATAAACAGCAGAATGTGATACTGGAAACAGAATTCAGCTTCCTGAGAAACTCATACCCTTTTCAGAAAGATGAATGGAATCTTTTCACCCATTTCTCATCCTTCAAGTTTCTAGCTCTCTTCATTGCAAAGATATGCTTCAAAGCATTTGGTCTCCAAAGCTTAGAGATGTTGCGCAATACTATTTCCAGTTGACAGCGCTTGAGCTTCTGTGCCTCATGGCTGACCATGATTAAGAGATGCAGAATACTTATTGTTTTCATGGAAATTAATTAATCATTGATTGTTTATTACTGGAATAGGATGCATTCTTCTACTGATATAAACCTTGTAATTAGGCTGCAGCTTATGCAGTTACCTTGGAGTAAACCCCATTAAATACCATGGAATGGATTTTTGTGTAGGCACACAGAGGATTGCATAGTCTTATTACAGGATGATGATTATATTCTATAGTCAAGGAAATATTTGCATTCATGCGACTGTAATTACCTGTACATGCCATCATTAAAGTAAAATGGTTACTTAGTTTCAGAATAAATTAAAATGGAACAGAGAAACATGAATTATGCAAAATAATGGAAGAACAACAATAAAGTAGACACAATTGGATTCGGATAATTTATATCACAGAATTTCCTTTGGAACGAATATGTTGCTTTAAAGAAGGGAGAAGGAAGGGCATTGTATACACAGCCCTCCACATCAGCCCAACAAGGTGAATCTGATAAAATTGCAAAGCAACTTATGGTGTATTCAAATTGCAGCTTAGTACTGCCATATCTTGAAGTACGGTATATCACTCAGGGATTCCTCAAACCAGCTTTCAGTTCCTACTAATGTGTAGAAAGGAGATTCACTTTCGTTTATAGAGCCAAGAATGGTGATAGTGTGGCTATTCCAGTTTAATTAAACCGGAGTAAAATATTGTGATTTTGTTTAAGTTGCTCTTAAGCATACCCAGATGACTATTTCTCTTCAAAGCAGTTATTCACAAGAATGGTGAGGTTGCAAGACCCCTGAAAGGCCACCTAGTTTATCCCCCGGCCATGAGTCAGAACTCGCCATCCACCAGCACCCCACAAGAAAAAGCAAACTACGCCATTCAGACCACAAGGCGAGCAGAACACATCTCTTGCAGAAAGCTGATTACAGAGTGAAATAGCTTGGCACAGTGAGCCAAGTTTAAAAAACAAAGCATGCAGGGGCACTGCCAAACTGACCTGGGGAAATTCCTGTCATCCCCAGTGTATTTGTTTGCTTGCTTCTATGCATACATTTAGATGTCTTTTTTCTGCCTGGGGCACTCATATCAATTTACAATGAATCCGTCAAAAAAAACACCACCACCCCCCCCACAAACACCTGAAAGCCATCGTAACAAAAGTTCAGCCTCCAGCAAAGTCATAGGAGTAGTAGCTAAAACCAATAAGCAATAATAAAAGCACCACTGGAAGCCAACTAAATTGTAGAATTATAGTTGGAGGGGGAGGCAGAGGGCATCTAGTCCAACCCCCTGCAGTGCAGGAATCTTTTGCCCAACATGGGGCTTGAGATTAAGAGTCTCATGCTCTACCAACTGAGCTATCCCAGCACTCATTTTTTTAAAAAAAGATATATCTTGTAAGGGGTAAACTACATGCTGCAGAGAATGTGGCGCTGCAACTGATAATGTCTGGTATAGACTCCCAACATTATCCCACTGTGAATTTCTCTGCTGCTTGTGGTGATGGGGAAATTGCTTTGTGTAAGTTGAGCAAGATGTTTTAGAAAGGGGGAGGAGACTCTACCCCTTTCTGCCATTTTCAGCATAGCCTGCCTTAAACTGCGCAAGACAATTGGTCCATCAACACTGACTGCCAATGACTCTCTGGGGGTTCAAACAAGGAGTCCCCCCCCCAGCCCCACCTGAAATTCCTGGGGATTGAACTCGGGACCTGCTATGTGCAAGGCAAATGCTCTAGCACTTAGCTGTGGCCCTTTCCAATTGAGCCCTCACTAATTTTAATGTGCAGTTCTGCTGGAAATTGTTCATCAGGGCAGTGGCATGGTGTGGGGAGGACCAGGGGGCTGTAGCCCCAAGCACATGGTTTTAAGGGGGTATGAACCAGGTGCCCCCCACAGGGACCTCTCCCCTGCCTGCCACTGGGGGTCTCTGGGCCTCAGGGCCCAGCCTTGCTGGTGTACCCCTGGTTCCCTTGCCAAGGGTCGCGTTGGCCAGCCGGGCTCCCATCTGCATGGACAGGTGGGCAGGCAGCGCAGTGCGGCCCCGTGAACTGTGTGCCCTGCGCCTGGCAGCAGCGACAAGGGTTTGGCTGGTGCAGTGGGCTTTGTTCACCCTCCACGCCCAGCCCCTGGTCACTTTCAAGGTGAATGTGTGCATCTGCTCTTCACCCTAATTTCAGTTAGCGAGGGAAATCACTGCTATCTTCCGTCCATGTAGTCAAGATTATACATTCCAAATGAGTGTAGGTATTTCTTCCACATTCCAGCAGAACACTGAACATTGACCTGGGACCCGCCATTCCAGGAAGATTCATCTAATGGACCCTTAGCATGCACATTCCTTCTATCTGTACAGGATTAGGCTGGGCCTGCAGCTTATGGAGGAATGTTCAGCAAAGTTCTGTGTATGTCACGAAAGTTCATTGCAGTCGTTGGACTTTGGGGGGGGCGTGTCCTCCCCAAAGGATTGGACTGATTTTGCTCATGTTCTTCAGTTCCAACTCTACAGTTCTTTGATTCTATAATTCTATGATTCTAAGAGTCTGGGCCTTACACGCACACAGAAATGCTCTCCTCCCCAGCGGGTATGTCTGAATGTGTTTAATTCGTATAAGGATTGTCTTGCTGGATCAGATCCATCTCTAGTTAGTTGAGAGCTGCAACAGTTTAACTTGCTTGGAAGTAAGTGTCATTGAGTTCTTCGGTGCTTACTTCCTTGTAAGAGGGGTTAGCTTTACAACCTTAGTTGGTTAGATCAACCTATTCTAAAAGAATATTTTCATTAACTAAAGAAGATGCTACCCTTTGCTTACAATGAAGTGAATTAATATAATACGTATAAAAACTGCAGATGTCAGGTACAATCTTAAGAGGTTTCCCCCCACTAATACATTCATTTTAATGCACAATTTCTCCTAACATATGCATTTTGTACATAGTACGTAGCAGAATTTGTAGAAGTGCTAATTTCGAAGAATAGCTGTGTTCATGCATTATTTCGGGAAGTGTGAATTATTTAGCTTTGCATTAAAAAATGAACCAACAAAATTTGCATGGAGGTTATATGATCCAGCCGTCAAGTGATTGTTAGCCGTCAAGTGATTGTTATCAGGCTGAAACTGAGGAGGAGGAGGATGAAGCTGGCAGCCATGACCACCCCCTGGACTGGATGTAAGTAAGAAGGCAGGTGGGCACTTGCTGAGAGGAGACTGAGGTTGGTGGGGCAGTGCCCCCTTTGCCCAAATGGATCAGCCCTCACTGCCTTTTGCATTGTAACATGTCTGCATTTTAGTACCTTCAACAGCAGCACAGCTGTTCTCTTCACATCTTTACATTGTGGCTTCACAGACATATGTCCATGGTATCTGTTTGTGCAATGAACAGATATTTTTATTTTAGCGATCCCCCATACTAAATCCCTGACCCTGTGTTTGTCATTTCAGCCCGGGAAGGTGTCCGAGCCTCACACCTTCAAAGAGAAAGTATTTAAGAAGAAGAAAAAGGCCTGTGTTGTGTGCAAAGAATCCATTGAGACCCAGGGTCTTGTTTGTAAAGGTAAGAGCTGTCCAGATATAGTCCTCCCAGTCTTCCTCATCTTTCATAGCGGAGAAGCAAAAGGCCTAGTCAATATGAATAATTTTCCATCTGTTTAAGAAACACAGAAGCCAGGGTTGTCATTCAGTTAACAAGAGCATCCAGGACAGCAGAATTAAAAGGAAACCACGTGGTGATTAAATAACCGCACCGTGCTCTTCAATGTGCTTTACTGTTGTACCATATACCTTATTGTTAATTGCACATCAGAGAGAGTCCATCTTTAAGGTTACAAGGTGTGGATCTGGAATAGCTTTTCTGAAAGTGTGTTTTTTTCTTGCAGTGTGCAAAGTGGCAAGCCACAAGAAATGTGAAGCCAAGGTAAGAGCAAAGAGGAGTTTGTTAGAAAAAATAGGGGGCACGGTGCTGTTTTGTGGCATATAATAATCACTTCAATTTGCATTCTGTGCACATAGATGCGTGTTCCTTGGGAGTTTTATAAGCCTACCCCACCCCACCCCAAAGGCCCCTTCAAGTGTGTGAAGGAGCAGCAGCAGCAGCAGAAACTCTCACAGCCCGACATTCCATTCCACTCCTTGCTATGTGTGGGTCTTGTTAGCTCAGTGCTGGCGAGCGCATGCCTCCTCTATGAGGTCACCACTCTGTCCTATGCTTTGACTGTTTGGTGTCAAAATGCCCTGTTTTAAAGTGGAAACAGGGTGCCTTTGCCTGCTCTTGCGAAATGTCAGCCACCTGGGTGGAAAGATCCGAACCATTTTGGAGTTGCCGTTCCCAGTTTGAAGGATGGTATCCTCATAATCACCATTCTTTATATAGCACCAGCCATATTCATGGTGCTTTACAGAGCACAAGAGGGCAAGTCCCTGCCCTGAGGAGCTTCCAACCTGAAATTGACGCACAGGAAGCAGAACCAGAAGGGGTGGGGTGGGCAGAGTTAAAACAAGGTAGGAATCTGTGGTTGTTTCCGTTCTATGTGCTTAGGGTTGGTTTAAGGCGAGGGTGAGGAGTCTGTGGCCCGTGGGCTAACTGTGACCCTCCAGTCGTATGGGGCTGTCAGGAATCTCCCCATGTCACACCCTTCTCTGGGCCTGCTCCCCAGCAATGCCACGTTGCAATCAGTGGCGTAGCAAAGTCAGGTGGTACCCAGTGCAGTAAATTTCTTGTCACCTGCCCCCACATTGAAATTATTGAAAGAAGGAAAAATAAGATGCTTACAGTTGCAAGTGTTATTTTCTGGTTTATTTACTTAACGTGGTGAGCATAAGCACTTAAAACCGTTTTTTTCCTAACTTTGTTCTCTGCAAATTTTGAAATCACATAATCAAAATCAATTCCTTTTGCTACTTTGTTTTCAATTGACAAGATGGCCAAGCCAGAGAGCCGAGCTTGACTCATAGTGGACCTAAGATAACTCATGGTTAATTTTAGTTTTGAAAAACTCCTCTCACATGATGTCTAGCAATGTAAACCGAATTTTAGAATAACTATTCAGAGATTTGAAATAAGGCTCAAAGCAAACAGGAAATTGCCCTAAAAATGGCAATATATTCATATATTTGTGTTTACCTTTTAGGCTGTGTCCCTGTTTCAGCAATTCACATAAGCCTCTAGTAAAAATATCATTTATGGAAATAGCAGGAGTTATATAATCAGGTCTTACTCAAAAATGTCAGGAAGCTACTTTGCAACTACTCACTTTTAACCTAGGATTGCATTCTCTGCAGGGAGATAGAGTGGCTTCAAGCCTATCTGCCTAATGACAGAACCACCTTGTGCCAGTTCATCTCACCCTGTACAGCAGCTGCACCTTGTCTTCATTGATCTGGTGCTGAAACCCACAAAGTACTTAGTACTTCAGTACTTAGCAAGTGAATATAAAGTAAAGCACCAGGGACTTCATGCCTCTGTAGACTAATTGTCAAACCCAAGGGGGGGAAAGTACTCTATACATTTACTTGAGAATTGCATGCCTAATGGTACCTGTAGCATACAGTGGTGCCTCGCAAGACGAAAAGAATCCGTTCTGTGATTCTCTTCGTCTAGCGGTTTGAAGCAAGCCCATTGACGGATTAGCGGATTAGCACTATTAGCGGCTTTTAGCGGCTTATCTGCTGATCGGATCAGCTGATAAGCGGATTAGCGGCTTAGAAAGGGGGGGAGGGGAAAAAACCAGCAGGAACTCGCAAGGCATTGTCGTCTTGCGAAGCAAGCCCATAGGAAATTTGTTTTGCGAAGCACCTCCAAAACGGAAAACTCTTTCGTCTAGCGAGTTTTCCGTCTTGCGAGGCATTCGTCTTGCGGGGCACCACTGTAATTGCTTCTAATTTCTATTGCTTATGAGGATGACTTTTCTCTATACTTTTCATACACGGCTATGCTGCCTCTACAATACAATACAAAAAAGATCACCAGTATGCACCTGGGCCAGGTAGTGTGTAGAACCTTGACCGTTAACATAATTAATCAGGGCTCGAGACCCAACTAGTCATTCAAATATTTCTCGGTAGTGGCGCCTACCCTGTGGAACGCCCTCCCATCAGATGTCAAGGAAATAAACAACTATCTGACTTTTAAAAGACATCTGAAGGCAGCCCTGTTTGGGGAAGTTTTAAATGTTTGAAGTTTTATTCTGTTTTTAGTATTCTGTTGGGGAAACCCAGCCAGATGGGCAGGGTATAAATAATAGAAGTATTATTATTATTATTATTATTATTATTATTATTATTATTATTATTATCAAATAGATTTCTAGCAAATACTTCTATAAAACTTGAGCAAATTATGTCATATTATTTTCTGTCATTTGAATGAACTTGAGAATGGTAGCTACTCCTAGTTCAAATGGCTGTAGAACTAATGGTTCAAACTTCATGAAAAATGGCATCTAGAAGGACATATCTAGTTAAAAAAAATACTATTAATGACTCTATTGTTTCAATTCATTTTATGCTCCTTTACATCCATGTTTCTAGCTTTCATTTCCCTCCTCTACTCTTTCCCTGCTCCATATCATAAACCCAGATAGCATAACTGCAGAGTTTTACATATATTTATTGATTGCATAGCATGTAATTAATCTATTGATCATTCACATTGTCAATTAAACTTGGCTCCATTAGCCTATGTTTGCAACTAAGGCTGTAATCCATCTGTCCCATTCTGCTTGTCAGTGGGAGATGGAAAGCAGAGCTCACTCCAACAGCTCTGCTGTGACAGACCTAGCGATGGCTACTCAAAAAGCAGTCCCATGTCATTCCATGAGGTTCACTCACAGTTAAATGGGGTTGGGATTACAGTATAAGACTGCAATCCTATACCCACTTACTTTGAGGCACATCCAGCTGAACTTGGATGGGAATGACTTCTGAGTAGATATGTATATATTTCACTGTAAAGTAGGATCTCTCTACAATTGCAACCCTGCCTCCAGTTACTCAGGTATAGAACTCATGCATAATTAAGGGCAGGATTGCATCCACAGCTATCACACAGAACTGCCCCTGGGGATGCACACATGCCATGGTAATTTCTCTGCTCATAGAATCCTATCCTGAGAATGTTAGGCTACAGTCCTACACACACTTACATTGAAGTAAATCCAGTTGAACTGAATGGAATTCCTACTAAGGAACCATCTTTAAGAATGCACTAGTAGTTTCACTCAACATTAGCTGTGATGTGATCCACTTGTCCCATGGATTTCAAATGACCAAAATGTAACTTTCTCCAAATTGGGGCCACAGAACTGTCACATATTAAATGTAATTAGTCCAAACTCCTTCGTGACAGGAACATTCACCTGCACATAGACACCCAACTCTACAGATCAGCCTTTCTCAACCTAGGGTTCCCAGATGTTGTTGGACCACAACACGCATTATCCTAGCTAGCAGGACCAGTGGTCAGGGATGATGGAACCTAGTGGCAAGAAGCAGGGGGTGGGGTGGTCAGCGAGAGCTTTAAAATAAAGAGGTGCATTTTGGCCGTCAAAGATGACAGTCCCTGTTCCACACAGAGGAGGGTTTGGGGGTCTTACAGTCTGAAGGTTGGCGGGGGGACACGGAAGGAGAGGAATCCAATGCAAGCATGAAAATGATGGCGTTGGAACTGACCTGTTTGTGTGTGTGTTTAGAGGAGGCATGGGTGGGGGCAGAATGGAGAAGATCGAGGGGAGGAGGATCAAAGCCCTGGCAGCTCCCATGTAGTTCGGTGCGCGTTGATTAAACACGCTCCATGGTGTGTAGGAGGGAACGGCATGAATGAACAGGGGAGGCAAAGAGGAAAAGGAAGGCAGCCGCAGCAGCCGCTGCTCACTTGCTTTGGTGCACAGGTGCGCAAGGCTGGATGGAGGAATCACTGCCCTCCAAGCCCCTCAGAGCAACCTCTAGGGGCAGAGCCTCCTTAAAAGGGCAAACAGGATTCTCTGGGTCCCACCAGCCTTTATTTGTGCAAAAGGGGTTTGGGTTCAGCCGGCATTATGACACCCAGGGCAGACTGCACCCCACGCCCCTTGGTTGCAATGCAGAATAGTGCCTCAGTGGTAGGTTTATGTTGGACTGTCCATACTTCAGTCCCACCTCCCCTTTTAGTTTTCCTGCGATGCTTCACCAGTGCTACCACATTATTGCCATTTGGAGGGGCACTCTTGCACTATAGCACAACAAATTCAGGAAAAACTCCACCCCACCGCTGCCCAGAATATGTGCGATATAAAAATAGGTCACAGCAGGTTTCAGCAAGAAGCTATGGGACACTGGAAATGCAGCAATATTTATTTATCTGTCTCTTAAAATTTATTTACCGCTTGATTGTAAAAATGAATCATGAATGCACTACAGTGGTACCTCGGGTTAAGAACTTAATTCGTTCTGGAGATCCGTTCTTAACCTGAAACGGTTCCTAACCTAAGATACCACTTTGGCCTCCCTCTGCCACCGCCGTGCGATTTCTGTTCTCATCCTGAAGCAAAGTTCTTAACCCAAGGTACTATTTCTGGGTTAGCGGAGTCTGTAACCTGAAGCGTCTGTAACCTGAAGCATCTGTAACCCGAGGTACCACTGTATTTATTTATTTATTTATAGTCTCAATGCCTTCATTTATTATCTTAGTTTTACTTTTATTTTAATATACATTTTTATTAGTTGTTACATATATTTTCCAAACAGAACATTTCATCTCATCTCATCTTATACAACATTCTGGGTATTTTAGCCTGAGATTTCCGTCAACCACATCTAATGATTTTCAGACCTCATCTCTTAATCTTACATTTGTTATCCTAACTATTACTTTTAATAATCTATAACTTAAAATCCATTCTCATAAATCTTTTCTGCAGTATTTCATATAGTTCTCCTTACAAAACTTCTTGTAGTCCTACAAGCATAGTTGGTTGGTTACAATTGTCTTTCAGATAACTTGTATATTTACTCCAATCTTTCAAGAATTTCTGGTCCCGCTGGTTTCAAATTCTCCCTGTCACCTTATCCAATTCTACGTAGTCCATCAATTTCATCTGCCATTCCTCTTTGGTCGGTAGTTCTTCCTGCCTCTATTTCTGTGCCAATAATACTCATGCTGCAGTTGTCGCATATAAAAACAGTTTTTTATCTTGTCTTTTAATTTCAGTGCCTACAATACTAAGTAAAAATGGTTCTGGCTTTTTTTAATAAATATATATTTCAACATCTTTTTCATCTCATTATAAATCATTTCCCAGAGCCTTTCACTTTCTTACATTCCCACCACAGATGACAAAAAGTGCCTTCCTTTTCCTTACATTTCCAACATTTATAACTTATTTTATACATTTTAGCTAATTTCACTGGTGTAATATACCATCATTTTCATTACGTTTTCTTTCAAAGCATTACATGCAGTAAATTTTGTTCCTTCTTTCCATAATTTGTCCCAGTCTTTTAGCTGTATATTATAACCAAAGATGAATGCACTATTTTTACGGCCTCTCTAGACACAGTAGCACATGCTACTTTCAGCCACATTTCAAGCCCTGGAGCATCCCTGAGATGGAAAAGGAAATTGCCACGAATGGGAGATGGAAGTTTCCCCTGGCTCTGTGCTGTCCTTTTGTGACTTCTCTGTAGATAAATGTGCTCTCCAGCATGCCAGTGGAGGCTGCAGGAGTCGGGGAGTTGCTGAGGAAACACAGAGCTCTTTGCACAGGTTCTGGCTTGAGCTTCCGGGAGGGAAGTGTGGGGTGTGGGGCAAGGGGCAGCTGCAGCTCATGGGGGGGGGGGAGCCAGGTTACGGGAAAAGGGTCAGAAGGCCTGACCTGAAGAGGATCTCTTTGGGGTTGCATGGCTGCTTTTGAGCATAGCTGGAGCCTTGAGTTCTATGGACAGGCCTACAGCTATGGAAAGAGAGAAATCTAAAAACAAAAGGGGGAAAAATTATTTTAATGATCAAGTAGAGCAAATGCAAAAATGGCAAAAGATTAAGGTTTTCATTTGGGGGTGGCAGAGCTGGCTTTAGTTTAGGAGATGAAATGGGCTGGGCAGGGCAGGGCCTTCTCTGTTGCAACACACATACACCCCAGTGGAATTAATTACGACTTGTTACTATAGATATTTAAAAAGTGATGTCAAGAGATCTCCCTCCCCTCTTTGGCTATGGTAGCAAATAGGGAACAGGGAGGGGGAGAACCCCTCTCCACTGCCCTCTGGCTCTGCAGTCTGCTGGGCAAAGCCATAAACAGCTCCTCAAAAACTGAATGGGTTAAGTTGATTTAGGAGAAGGGCTGCAGCTCAGTTGGTAGAGCATCTGCTTTGCCTGCAGAAAGTCCCGGGTTCAAGTGCACAGCATCTCCAGGCAGGGCTGGGGCAGACTCCACCTGAATCCTGGAGGGCCACTTCCAGTCAGTGAAGGCATACTGAGCTAGATGCTGCAATGGCAGCTTCCTGTGTTCCTAAATCTTGCAGTCTTAAAAAGAAACAAAACCAAACACATTTATTACTGACAGCATATAGAGTTCCCGCTTGGGCACCCAATCAGGCCCTGACCTGCTTAGTCTTACCAAGGCATAGTGCACCTGCTTTTCATTGGGGCTTCCAGTGACCTCCTTTGTGGTTAGGTCCACCTTGGCCACACTCCTGTGCACCCTTATGTGATGAGCCCTGGAGTCGGACCCTGCCACTCCTGTGAGATCCAGACCTCTGGCCCTTTAAGCCCGCATGGGGCCGCTCTTCTAAGTTGTGTAATTATGGAGCGGAGTTTGCCTTGGAACTGGGCCAAGGGCTGCAGCTGGAGGAGAAGCCACTTAACTCCAAGCTGCTGCTGTTCTGGGACTAGTCCTCCCCCCGCTCCCCTTTTCTAAATAGCGGGATCAGTGGCCGTTTCTGCAAACACAGCTCTGCTCTCAGGAAAGACGTGACAGCGAGTGGGAGAATGCGGGGAAGGGAGGAGGACAGCTAGGAGGCTGGAGGGTTGAGCAGGCTCAGTCCCTCATCCATGGGACAGCTGGGGCCTCTGGCTTCCTCCGTGTTGCTGGTGCCTCTTTTGGGAGGCTCCCTGTTGGGCAGAGAGAGAGAGAGAAGAAAAGCCGGCACCGATCGCTGGATTGCAAGCAGGGAGAAGAGCTGCCGCAGCAGACCTGGTGTAGAATTGGTATCTTCCAACAGGTGGGCTGGAGGCGTGCACGGTTCTGCTAGCAGAGGTGTGTGTTCTCCCCTCGCCACAAGGGGGCAGCAGTCCCCGGAAGGAGCGCTGGTCAGTGGACACTGCTTCAGGTGAGGGATTAAGGATGAAAAGGTGGGTAGAAGCCCCCATTGCGGCCGAAGGGACCACACTTATTTATTGTTATTTATTATTTTGTTACTTATTTATGCATTGCATTTATTCATTTACTTGTTATGATGTATTCATTAATTAAGCTATACACTGCCCATTGACCAGGTTTGAGCCACGATAGGTAAATGGGAGGCATTTGCTATATTCTTTTGTTTATTATGGGTGGGATTCAACTCACCAGCTGCAGGAGCGGAAGCTGCAACAGGACTTCCTTGTGGATTTTGCCCCCTTTCCTTCCCTGTGCAGCCCGTGCTTGCTGGGAGGGGGTGTTGAGAGAAACCCAGAACAGCGGGGGGGGGGGGGGAGAGGGATTTGCTCCGTCTGGCAAGCTGAAATGTTTGCCCTGATGGAATGATTGCCACAAAGCTGCCTTGAATTCCTCCCTGTGTTTATATCCTGCCGTTCCTCGGGGTGACCCAAGACGACATTTGTGGTTCTTCTATGACCCCTCTTTGTCGCATCCTCACAATAACCCTGTGAGATGGGTTAGGCTGAGAGAGAGTGTGTGTGTGTCACAGGGCCAAGGTCTCTCAGCGAGCTTTGTGGCTGAGAAGAGGTGTGAACCGGGGTCTCCAGAGTCCTAGCTCAATGCTCAAACCCAACACCATCTTGGGCACCAGATGCTGGGGATAAGCAAGGAGAGAAGGCCACTGTTGCCTTCATGGCCTGTGGCCTTCCAGATATGTCTGTCTACTGCTGGAGACAGATTGCTGGACTAGGTGAACTTTGGTTTGGATTCAATAAGGGAGTCCTAACATTAGTATTCATGAGGTGCAGGGCAGTTTACAACCACAGTGTACATTGGGTTGGATCCAGACTTTGCCTCCTGTGAAAGCAAGAGCACTTTCCAGTCACAGAAGAATCCTACTGGCAGAACACGGAAGAAGCTGATTTTTGCTGAATGTCCTCTTATCCTGAAGCCTGCTTTTTCTCCTGAAATTCGGCTTTGGAGGGCGGGGGGGGCGGGGGCGGCCCTAGAGAGTGTGGGTCTCCCCCCTTCTCTCTCTCTCTCTCTCTCTTTCTCTCTCTCTCTCTCTCTTTCTCTCTTTTGGAGGAGAAGACATTCTCAGCTGCTCGGAAGCAACCTCTGTTTCCCCCTCCTATGTTGCTGGCCCATAGCTCCAGCCTCCATGGCCGACAGTCAAGGTTGATGACCCAACATTTGGGCAGCACCAAGTTGTGGGAGGTTGTTCTAAGCAGAACCTGAGAAGTGGGGTATGAAATGCATAGCTCTTGAAAAGAAAAGTTTTTGCCTCTGCTCTTTATTTGGAGTCTCTCCTTCTTCTCTCTTTACGTTGCCCAAGATTCCCCAGCGGCATATGGCTTAGATCTTGCGTGACTCGTCCAGAGCAATTTGTTCTGCAGCCTCCTCCCTGGAATCTCTCCCCCTCCGCCGTTCCCCTGGTGGGGAGAGTTTCATCCTTGGACTCTGGCTGGCGGGAGGCCATTCAGGGGAGGCATCAGGGACAGTAAGAAGGCTGCCCTGCAAATCCCTTTGGTGGGCTTTCCTCGAACACAGGGCCTGACAGATTAACGTACTTGGAGGTGGTGTGGATTTCCACCCCTCCTGCAAGCCACAATGTCCTTTTTGTCTTCCCTTATGTCATGTTTTGCCTTCCCCTACAGCGAGTGGATTGGCTTGCATCCAAAAGTCATCTGGAACTGCTTTGCCCTTGTGAGCTCATGAGAGGTACCGCCATGCCGGATCAGACCAAAGCTGCATCTAGTCCAGGATTCAGTCTCTGTCAGCCTCTGGAGAGGGGGAGCAGAGTGGGTGGGGCACATTTTTTGAATGCTTCCCGAGCTAGCGAAAACAAAAACTCCCTACCAGTAGAAAAGCAGTGCATCAGGAAGATGGGATCAAGCCCAGCCTGCTCCTTCCTGCGCTGTTTTTCTGCATGCAGGGAGATTTTTGTTTTAATTAACTTACTTTAATTTAAAATACTCACGTAAGCCTTCCCATCACAGCTTACTAGAGGTGATTTAAAGAAAAAGAAAATACACTTCAACAGGAAAATGGCCACAACTTAAAACTCAGCTTGCAGTTCTTTCAATTGAAACCATCAATTTACTAATTAAAGGTCCTTTTAAAAAGTTGATAAAGATGGGGCTATACGTACTTCTTTCAGGGGAGAGTTCCAAGAATTCAAGGCCACTATGGCAAAGATCCTGTGGCTCATGTCTGTCAGCCTGACGGAGGGATTGAAAGCAGAGCCTCAGAAGCCGTATCAAGGCCTGGGCAGGTTCACGTGGCTGCAAGCCGTCCTTCAAGCAACCTGTTTCCAAACCCTTTATGCCACGGGCAGGGAAACTTTCAGCCCAAGGGCCACATGTCAGTGGTGGGCGGAGCAGGGGTGCAAATTTTACCTTTGCCCAGTAGGCACGCTCCCACACACCCCTCTCTGTCCAGGCAGACTAAGGGCATTTTCAGAGTCCCAGGTCATGTTCCAGCCAACCCAAAACACTTGGGCCAGTGACGGGTGTAGCCTGGGGAGCATTCTGAGAGCCAGCTAGAGTGGCCTCAAGGTCCACATTTGGGCCCCAGGCCTGAGGTTCCCCTCCCCAAGTTTATGGCTTCAAAGAGGGAGCCTAGAGCATTCAATCAAACCTTTTATATTCCTTTAATGTAGAGGAGCATCAAAAATGTGATCCCCTGCAACCGCTCTAGTATCACCTCCTTCATGCAGAGGTCCTTAGAAGAGGCATAGGGAAGGCTGAGATCCAAGGCAGCCCAGGTTTGAAGACTGATGCATAAATGGACCTGGCTAAGCTCCTTTCCTGCTCTGTGCCTCACTCCCTCACCCCCCCCCCCCGCTGCTGTCTGTGGCATCTGGAAGGAGGGGAGTACAAAGCCCCCACCCCTCCAAGCTCAGAGGCCTGTCTATCCTTTGCAGATGTGCCATAAAAATGCAATGTCTTCCTTTTGCTAAGAAGCAGCCCAGCTCATCCGGCCGTGAGGCCTGCTAGCTGTGCAGTTGGCCTGTTGAGATGTACAGCCTAGACTTCCTCCTAGAGTTTCCCACATCCTGGCGACCTCCCCTCTGCCTCCCATGGGCTGGTCCAGATGTTTTCCCAGGCCAGGGCTTGCTGGAGGGATCAAGCCAGAGGGCTTGGGAGGGGGAGGCAAGAAGCTTCCTCCAGAACAACACACGCATACACACACACACACACACACACACACACACACACATCTGCTCCACATCCCAAAAGTTTCCCACAACTGAACCACAGGAGAACATTAAAGATTGGAGGCCGTTTGTGTCTGAGAGAGGGCATGCGTATGTGGGGCAGGGTGTGGGGATGAGATGAAATGGGGCATGAGCAGAAGAGAGAACCCCAGACTAAAGACCCAAGTGCATTTGCAGAAAGTGGGAGAAAACTGGAATATGAGTAGAGAGATTAGTAAATGGATGGTGAATTATCCTGAGTTTTTTTCGACTACTCAGGCTACCACATCCCTTTAATCTGCTTCCAGTGGGTCAATGCATGAATTAATTGTGTCCTTTTGAAACTGCAGTACTGAGGTTTCAATCTCATGCACGCATGCTTGGGATCAAGGGTGCCGACTTGCCCCCCACATTGCGGAGGCCCGGCGTCATGTGATGTCATAGGCACATCATGCACAATGGGGGGGGGGTGAACCAGGCGTTTACTAGCCTGCTGGCCCACACATTTCTCTGTTAAAAATGATGTGTGGCTGAAAGCAAAGACACACTTTTTAAAAAGCTTTGGATACTAGGAAGCTATTTCCGGCCATCTTGATGATGACTATTTATAGGTCTGCCTGCGAGTAAAAATTGCATTTGTTGGACTTCGTTCTGAGGGCCAAATTAGACATGACATGCCCAACGTTTTCCCCTCCACGGCTAATCATAGTTCCAAAGTATGTGTGTGTGATTTGGATCTGGGCCATGGCAGGGGAGCAAGCATTTGATGATCCCCTCATGCCCTCCTCCATTATAGTGATCTAACCCTGTGGCTGCTTTTAGCAATCAAAAAAGGTAACTGGAGAGGCATTCCTGTGCCTCTGCTGTTAATTTCTCCCCTTTCTATGCCTACATGTATTCTTATTAGTAGCAGCATTTGGTGGTATTCAGCTCCTGTGTCGCATTAGTGCCAGGATTTCCACATGCACTATGGGACTCCCCCCACTTCCCCCACATGTACCTCAGAAACACCTAGGACAGATTTAAGGGGAGAACAGGAAGGAGAGGGAGAGAATAGTCTATATTGCACAAACAGAAATCCTTGTGCTGGCAGAATGTTCGCCTAGCACTGTGTTTAGTGCATTTTTAATCTTTTGTTGGAAGCTGCCCAGAGTGGCTGGGGAAACCCAGCCAGATGGGTGGGGTAGAAATAATAAATTATTATCTTATTATTATTATTATTACTATTATTATTATGTTGGATACTTAGAATCATAGAATTTGAGGGAAGGGCCCAAAGCCTACCCCCTGCAATGCGGGAATTTCAACTAAAGAACCCCTAACAGATGCCCATCTAAGTTGTTATTGTTATTAGTACTGAATCACTTTTCACATAAATCTCAATCCTGCAAACGATGCAAATAATTACCCAAAGCAGAGACCTAAAGAAAAGTATTCAATTGTTCCTGGAAATGTGTCTGTCAAATCTGAAGAGGAATGCTCTTCCACAAAATGGGCAACCAAACTGAAAGCCTTGCTCCAAGTTGTTGTGGAGCGCCTGATGGATTCATGTTCCTGAAAGCTTTTCCTTAAGTTGGGGCTTATCCACACTTCCTCTTGTTCTGCTGGGAGAAATCGCTCTTTGAGCTCAGTTGGAGCAAATGACAAATTGATTGCCATTTGTTCCGATCTACCCTAAGAGTGGGTTTTAACTTGGAAAGGAAGGGGGCAAGGGGTAGACCACTTGGACCTGTGTCTAGAAAGTGCTTTCCAGGCATGACACAAGCAGAAGTTTGGATGAGCCCTTAGTCTTTTAAGCTGCTACAAGATTCTCCTTGTTTTGACTATTAAGCTTTTCTCCTGTTTCCCGCTCTTGACTTCACTTCCCATCAATAATGGTGTAAAACATTATTTCAGAAGGTGTGGGGAAGGGGAAGAGGGGCGGATGATGAGTCATTGAGTCCTAGGTCTCTTATTCCAAGTCATAATCCTTACCCCTTTTTCCAGCCTCTGAAGATGACTGTAAGAGAGCAGGGGTGGGGAACTGGATTATGGTGGAGGGCCCAATCCTTCCCTTCCTCCCTCTCACCCTGTAGGCCAAGTTTGACAGTTGGTAGCAGTCACCTAAATGATAAAATTCCACAAGAATGCAGCAAATACATAAAAATCCAAAAACTGTATTCATTCCTTCAGTGCAAAGAATGTGCAACAGAACTTTTCCTCACTCTCCTCCGCTTGCCTGCACCTAGTACCTTCCTCAAATCTGCTCAGGAAGGTTGTGGAGGGGAACTCAGAGAAGATTAAGTGTGTGCGATGGGAAAACTCCATTGCACAAGCATAAACCCTTGCTCTAACTGAACAACTTTTACTTAGAGCTACATTGGATTCAACCCATAATTCACAGCCCTGTAATTTCTGGAGTTGAGATTTGAAAGTGATAGGACTACGCTATTCAACTCTGGTTCCATTTTGAATGTTAACCCAGCTGTGAACCACCAAGAGGGTGCGCAATCAGCTGTATAATTTTATCCCACCAGGTAGGTGTGTCCTACCCCCAGGATTGGAGATGCCTGCTCAGCCACAAAACAAAATCTCTATATTCAAAACTCCCAAGCTTTGCCTCAAGAGGCAATTTAGATGAAGGATAGGGAGAAAGGGCGGGGAATCCTCTTTCTGCCCCAAAAGGCAAGTCATTCAGAGGGCAACAGCTGGCAGGTCACAAGGACCTGATTAGATTCAAAATGCTTATGGATTGTTTTTTGGAGCGCTAATAACAATCTGGCAAATTAAACTGTCCCCCCAACTCCCCCAGGCTTCAGAAGAGAAGATATTCTCCATCCCACGTGGTGTTTGTTTGTTTCTTTAATTAAAGGCACAGGTCACAAAAGAATACCCTGCCTCATGTGCAACAGGCACCTCTTTTGTCTGTTTACTTAATTGCACCCTTGTTCACGCACAGTGTAATTTCAGTTGTGTTGATAGTTGGTTTGACAAAGGCACTCTGACCTGCCACTTTGCACCACATGATGGGACAGAGGCAGGAGCTGCAACTAGGTTTGACACCCAGACAAAACTACGTGGTTTGATTGAGCCCCACAGCTTCCAGGTCTGAAAAAAACATAGGACCCATTGAGGCAATGTGTTTTGCATTTAAAAATAAAAAATCTCATGAACTCAGTGGATAGAGCATGAGACTCTTAATCTCAGGGCTGTGGGTTTGAGCCCTAGAAAGATTCCCGCTTTGCAGGGGGTTGGACTAGATGACCCTCGGCGTTCCTTCCGACTTGACAGTTCCATTATTAGTATCAAAGAATCATAGAATTGTAGGGTTGGAAGGAACCCTGAGGGTCTTCTAGTCCAGCCCCTGAAATACCTCTTCCTCTTGCGCAGCACATTCTTGTGCAGAGGGATCAGTTTTGTCCTGCAAAGGAGACTTGGCTCTTCCTGCCAACAACCAGAATCTTTGCCTGATGTTAGTTTGGAAGTTGCTTTGGAAGTTCGATTGCAGTGCAACACGGGAGCATCTGACTCTTACCTACCTAGCTTTTATGATGTAGCCCAGGAACAGAAATAAACTCTTCTTAGTCTGGAGTGTGACCAAGATGGGAGCAGGGAAGAGTTTGTTTTTGTAAGGGAGCTTCTTAAGGAAGGATGATGGGCTCCAACATGTAAGCACAGGGTTCATGTGCGTAGCGGTAAAATCACCCTCCCCTTCCCCCCAAATGCAGCCGTTCCTTTCCTGTGTGTGACTCATGGAAAGACGTTACACCTGTGCACAAGCATCCCAGCTCCTGTTTGTCTAGGAAGCAAGGGGAATTCTTTTTCTGTCAAAGCCACGTTGCTTATGGGGGCAATCTGTTGGGGGCTGCTAAGTTTATGTGGGGGTGACTGAATCCAGCAGTGGGCACAACCATAGCCCAAAGTGGGCCTGCCCCCTACTTTTCTTTTTCCTGACATCTCCTGTGCCCCCCCCTCTCTCTCACAGACACACACAGAGAGTGACTGGCACCCGCTTCGTTCTCCCCATCCCAGGAGCTTCCTGCCTGTGGTATTTTGAAATTAGGTTGGAAGCCTAAGAGTCTGATCTGATTCTACATCATTTTGGTGATTTCATCACTAAGTGATTAATGATATGCTGTCATGAAGGGGGCAGCTGCATAAGGAAAAATAGATAAGGGGTATTTACAGTACATGTTGAAAGGGACGTGGGTGGCACTGCGGTCTAAACCACTGAGCCTCTTGGGCTTGCCCATTAGAAGGTCAGCGGTTCAAATCCCTGCGACAAGGTGAGCTCCCGTTGCTCGGTCCCTGCTCCTGCCAACCTAGCAGCTCGAAAGCACGTCAAAGTGCAAGTAGATAAATAGGTACCAGTCTTGTGGGAAGGTAAACGGCATTTCCGTGCACTGCTCTGGTTTCGCCAGAAGCGGCTTAGTCATGCTGGCCACATGACCTGGAAAAACTGTCTGCAGACGAACACCGGCTCCCTTGGCCTGTAAAGCGAGATGAGCACGCAACCCCAGAGTCATTCATGACTGGACTTAACTGTCAAGGGTCCTTTACATTTTTATTTACATGTTTCAACTCCAAAACCCAGTGCTCATACTAAAATTCGCAAGTTTAACAAAATGAACACACATAAACCTATCCCTTCTGACAGTTCTGAACCTGGTCTTTAAAACTTTGCAGAACCTGTTTGGAACTTACAGCAAAGCATGGCATTGTGGAGGGTGGAAAGGTTAAAATGAAAAGGCTGTAAGAGATGAGGTGGTGGCCTTGAGCTTGCACGACACGAAGACTTTTCCTGCTACACACAACCTACGTATTACTCAAACAAGTCTTCAGAAGCAAGAGATCTAGGAACTTTCTTATATGATCCCATGGCAAAAGCTTGAGAATTTTAAGATTTCAAATGCTGTGACAGAATCTGTACAAAATTCTATATAGATGGTGTTTCATCTGCCTGTTTCGATTAACTTGATTCAGTTTTGGAGATTATTCGTTGCTGATTTTACGAATGATGCTTACAGAACCTGTTGACTGAATTGTTCTTTGGGAGTTTCAAGGCTCTACTTTTTTCAGTTGCAGTTTACATACCCTTATTTTAATATGAAAGATGTCTTGGGTGAATTTTGATTTGGATAAATGATTTAAAACAACTATAATAAATAAATGTGCTTGTTGTGTAAAGCAGGGATGTGGCCTAACCTCCTTTGGACCGAGGGCTGCAGTCCCCCTTGGCCAACTGGAGAGGGTGACTGCCAGGAGTGGGCATGACCCAAAGTAGGCGTGGCCACACTTATCCCCCTCCGCCCCCCCCATGACGCAGCCTCTGCTCCGCAGCTGATCGCTGCTGTACAGCTGAGGAGGGAAGTGGGTGTCTGCTCCTTGCTCATCAAATGATCAATTTGATTACCGTACTTGGGAGGGGAGCAAATTGCATCCCCATCAGGTAGGGGTGACAGGATCCCTCTGTTTCTCATTTTCCTCATCTTAAAAATACATATCCTCTCTTCATGGAAATTCCTCAGCATTTTGGTGCAAATTTCCTCTAAACACATTTTTTGTCTGCAGTTTGTACACATTTTTGCAAGCAATTTCTCCTAACATAATGCTTTTGTGTGATATTGTCAATCTGTTAATTTTATACACATTTTCCCTTAACGTATGTATATTTGTAAACATTAGTTGATTGGAGCACTAAATCGCAAAATCCAGTTAAGTGTGAATTTTGAAGGATGGCTGTGTATCTGTTCTTATATTGTTTCAGGAAGTCCAAAATTCAACTTTAAATGCAAACTGAGATGAATTTCTCCCCATCAAGGCAACCTCTCTCTCAAACCCCCAGTCATACCTTCTTTTTTCGTTTTGCTGCCACTGCCAAATGATGGGGAATTTGGGGACCAGCAAAATTTGCTTGATCAGGCCTCCAGGACAGGGGTTAGGTACCCCTGCAATAAGGAAGCCATATTTCTGAATAATATCTGGTTTGAATCCATCTAGCAGCCAAATTCATCAAAGAATGTTGGAAAATCAAGCTGAAAAAAAGCAATCTATACAAATTGCTCTTAGTTAGAGTGGTATGTCTAATATTAAAACAAATTTCATTTGGGGAGGTTTAATGGTAAAGGCACATGGTTCCCTCTTTCTCTCCTCAGGATGTTAAATAAAACCTTCCCTGTTTTCTGCTTCAAAGGGCATTTTACATGAAAGGAAAGGTGAAACAGAATCTTCCTATTTACAGGAATTGGCCATTTATGTACATCTCTTAATGTTTGGCGTTCTTATTAGGAAAGCAAATGAATCCTCTCAGTAGAAGTGTTTGCTTAGCTCACAAATATTCTACTTAGAACTTCAAAAAAATGTAGCATTATCCTATTTCAGGTTCACATTTTGATTTTTGTACGCCCTTATAAACATGTCTCTGGAGCAGTCTCTGGGGCCTGGGGGGGGAGCGGGGAAAGTGGCAGGCAAGGAGAGCATTAAGCACACTGATGTTTCTCTGTTCCAAATCCCCCCCCCCCCGAAACAGCTTTTATCTAACAAAGTACCACGGGCACTCAGGAGTATATTTGTCTGTCATGTTTAGCTCTACTCTGATGTTCAGTTTTTATGTGTTCAAGGACACGTACATGCACATTCATGTGTGCGCGTGTTGAGTGAAAACCAGCAGTTGAATGAATATTAATAAATTCCGACTCAATTATTTGTTGCTGGTAACATCCATGGAGGAGCAAGGCGAGCCCCTTGCTGACGTGGCCTCATCCCTTAGATCAGGCTGCCAGGGGAGGTGGGGGTTCTCTGTCTCCTGAAAGCAGCAGTGCCAGAACCTGTAGAAGATGAAGGAGACGGCACTTGGTCCCTCCCTCTTCTCTCATAGGTCACCCAGGGATGCAGAGGCAGCTTCACCAGGTGAGATGGGAGAGCGGCAGGGCTGAATAGCCTCCCTGTGCTTCCCTCCTGGGTGTGGGGTGCAGCCTGTTTACATTTCTCTATATATAGCAGAGCCCCCACCGCTGTGCTGCCCGCTCTGCCTCCCAGCCGTGATGAATTGCTGCCTATGTGTGTGCCGTCATTGGAAGGGCCCAGCCCAGGCCAAAGCAAACACCCTGATGGGAAAAAGAGGCAGATCCTGCTGCCTCTTAGAGAGGCAGTCCGAGGAGCCAAGCAAGAGCCTGTCTCCACTCCCCCCACTCCTGAGCATGGAGAGAGGAAGGGGTGGTTTGGTCATTGCAAAGCCCTGTTTGTGGGGATGCTGGCGATCTGGGAGGCCTCCCAGCTGAGCAACCAGGGATGTGCAGCCGGACTTTTCATTCTCTGTTTCTTCTCATTTCCAGGTAGCGTCATCCTGCCAGCCCCTCCCTCTACCTGAACTGGTAAGTGTGGATGTCTAGCCGTCCGCTGTATGTTTTATGCCTTCCCTGTGGCCTTTCCCCACCCCCTACATAGTTGCTGTCTGCTGTGTTTTAGTTGGGTGAGGATGGGGATTTAGCACAAAGCATGTATTTTTAAATTCACCATGCTCTTTTGCCTTTCATCTGGCTTCACCTCTGCAAAGGTTTTGGCAGGCATATGCATCAGCAAACCAAACATTGATTGAGTTGTCTGTCCCAACCAATTTAACATTTGTTTGGAACTTTTAAAATGATGATAAACCAATTTATGTTGACAAAACTGCTACCAAGGATGAGTCAGGAGAGGTGTATGTGGTGCCAGAAGCCCCCAGTCAGCCTGTGCAATGCATTGTCAGATTCTGCCCCATATCTACAGTTCCTTCATAGAAGTATAGAATTCCCCAGGAGTTCCTTCCTAGGGAGAAGATTGTATGTGAGCAAATCACAATGGGTGACTCCGCTGCTTAAAGGAAGGGTGGGGAACCTGTGCCCTCCACATGTTGTTGAACTGCAACTCCCATCAGCCCCAGCCAGCGTGGCCACTGGCCTCAGTGATGATGGGAGTTGGAGCCCAACAATTTATGGGGGGACAGATGTTCCACAACCAGGAAGGTTAAATACTGGCAGGTGGGCGGATCAACCACCACCACCTGCCATTGAGCGATTCCTTATGAGCCAAATTGCAGTTGAGGTTATAGGTGGGTCTTTGCTGTGGAGATTTGTGAGAGTACTCAGTAAGTAAAGTTCTTTCTTCAGAGTATATAGGTGCGTGGATGGGAATATGGAAGGGAGAGGTGGTTTCCTGGGTTGAAAGCCCAGCTGAGCTTTCGATTTGTTGTGTACTCTTGGACACATTCTGTTTCTTGGTCTTGGCAGTGGGAACCAAGGCCAGCCCAGCCATTAGGCAGGGTGAGGCTACTGCCTCAGGTGGCAGAAGCTCCTGAGGCAGCATTTCCACAGGCACCACACCACCTCCACCACCAGCAGCAAAGAAGCAGCGCCGGCATTGGCACCAGTTTCAGCCAAGATCAGGGCTATTTGGGGCATGATCTTGCCTGAAATTGGTGCCATGATGGGGCTACTTCTCTGCCCACAACGGATGTGGCAGGGCACATGATGCAGGCAGCAGTGACAGATAATTGTGGTGGCAGGAGCAGTGGCAACAATAGGACAGGGCAGCACTTCCTGATTCGCCTCAGGTAGTGAAATGGGATGCACAGCCTGGTGGGAACAGCATTAGCCCGGCTCCTAAGCTTGTAAGTGCTGTTGTGAGAATGTGAAACAACAACTGCAAGGGACCAGACCAGATTAATGGTAGCAGGAAGCAAAATCTCCCACTGAAGCGGGAATGAAAGAAATGTTAATAATGCAACTTGAGAGGATGCATTCCCTTGCTGCTGACGTCCTATTTTCTCTGTGAGGGCCAAGACAGGAGTTTCAGCCTTCCCTGTGAGCTAACCTGTTAGCAACTGGGAGGCGTTCTACGCCACCCAGTGCAAGAAGGGCCAGCTAAAGGCACCATTGTTAGCACAATGATTTTTTGGCTACTGTCTACCATACAGGAATGTTTCACAGAAATGCCAAGATACAGATAAGAGGCTGTCCAACTTGCTTGCTCCAGAGGGCCTTGCAGACCCCCACCCCACTCCCAAGTTGATTGTCACCTTAACTTGCCTTGAATCTGGGATCAGCAAAGGTATTCTAGTGACCTCACAGGTCAGGAAGACTCAGGAGACTCAGCTCATGGCTGGTTTAGTGATTTAGGAGATGGATGGTTCCTTGACTCTAGCTTTCCCTCAGCCTTGCAGTGGAGGCTGAAAGTGGCTTCATGTTAGATTTTAGAGAAGTCAAGATAGTAAGAAAGCTGTATGTGATACTAATTATCTGTAGCTCCACTATATTGTTTAACTTTCTCTCTTTTATTTATTGTCCTTTTTATGCTTTTCCTTGTTCTATTTGTCCTTTTTTGAAGTTTGTAACTGCTTTCTCTCCTTACAAAACAAAACAAAATAAAGGCATATCAGGTGGCTTGCCAGCTTTTTGCTGCAATGACAATGAGCTTGAAAGAACAGGTGTATCCTCTCTAAAATGCAACCAAATGTCCACCGCCTCTTCCCAGTCCTGAGGGCAGGCTCTGTTTCCCTCGCAGGTTGTCCCAAATTGTAAAGGACAGTAAAGGAAGTGAGAGACAAGTAGTCTCCAGGAAATGTAAAGAGGAACCAGGCTGACAACTTATTAATAGCTGTCCATTCAGTGACCAAGGTGTGGGGGGAGGGCAGGAATCGGGCCACATGGCCATTTTCTCAACACAATGAAATTGTAAGTCATTTGTGTTTGGCACGGCGAGACATTCTTTTGACTATGCTGACATTAAAAGATTGCAACCTGCCTTTCTGGCTGCAATAATCCATGTGAAGCAAAGAGTTCGCAAGCAAGGGTCAACAATTTTTGGCTGAGCTTGTTGACCAAGCCAAAAATGGTAGTTCCAGCTCCTAGCAGAATTTCTCGAGGGGCAAGCTGGGGGGAGCATGCATTGTTGGAGAACCTCCCACCCCAAGGGAAAGGCAATCTCATCAGGCTTGCCAGAGGGTGGTGCCACACTCTCTGTAGTGAGTGCATTTGTTGAAACCTATTGCCAGGACATGGCAAGCTGCTGAATGCCCTCACCCCATCAAAACAGTGTGATCTGTTTGGGCCATATCAAGCTATCGTTTTATATCAACTTCACTACCTTATGATCAAGGAAAGAATGGTCATGTAAATGGCAGAGATCACAAGGATGTGCATACTGTACTTGTTTCTTTTTTAAATTGTGAATTTGCAGTTCATTTAGGGAGGGTATGAGAAGTTTCTTAAAACTTAGGGTCTGCCACTGAAAATTGTACTCCCGTATCAAGTTTTCCCTCTTCCCTTCTATAATATGTTTTAAAACCCACTCCTGTGTCTTGACATCATTGCTTTCCCTACTAGGTGTCATGGGCAGTAGGGCTGTGGAAATGCACATTTTATGACATCAGAGGGGGGGGGTAAGGCTAATTACAGTGTAGCTGGGGGGAGAATTTGACATGAGGAAGCCATTATCAGTAGTAGCTCCATTTCACTCCCTTTTTAGTGGTACCTCTAACTCCCATCAGTCTCAACCAGCAAGGCCAATGCTCAGGGTCGATGGGGGTTGTAGTCCAAAACATATGGAGGGCCCCAGGTTGGCAAAGGCTGTCCCAGTAGGAAGGTGTCGTGTCGCTGTTGCCCCTGCGTATTTACCTCTCCTTCTTTGAGGATCAAGCCATCAAGGAATGAGCTTGAGGCCCCCCACTGTAGCTGGGGAGAGTCTCAGGCATAGAAGCTGTGTGGTGCTGTCTTGCATTTAATGCTCTTCTTTGCGGTTTTGTTTTGCTTTCCTAAACACTCTCCTTCTCCCCATTCTTCCCCGCTTGTCAAGAGGAGGAATACAGCTCCAGTCCGGCGTATTGAGCATTTGGTAAGACTTTGCTTTCTCTAAACTCTCTCTTAACTCTGCCTGCGGGGCTTTCCAGTCTAAAGTTTGATTCACTAGCGACTGAAAACTGTGTTTCTAGACACCATGCTGACATGTAATCAGGAAGGGCATGTAAGGGCATTTTTCTTCTTCTTCTTCTTCTTCTGCTTGTAATTACATTCATTTTTCTACTTAAAAGGTCTTTATTCATTTCATGACTCGTTCGTTAAAATCGCATTAGGTTCAGTGCACATTAGTCAAAGACACATTTGTTTCATAACTTAAGTTCATTTCTCCCTCTCTCTAACTTCTTCTAATCTCCCTCTCTCTTTTTAAAAATGCTGACGTGGGAAGATAGTTGGCTTTGCAGCTGCCTCCAGGCGGCCTCCGTCTCTTTCCTCCTGGGGCTCCAGAGTTCCCTGCGAAGACAGATCGATGATTAGGCCACTCTGAGGACTGTGATGCAGTGAGGGGAATAGAGGCCTCCTAGCAAGGCTCAGCGCCCTCAACAAACTCTGCTTCTCAGGGGTCTTTTGGGGAAGCCATGGCTAATTAAAGTGGCATGCTAGCACTTTAAACATACATCATCATCATCATTATTATTATTATTATATTATTATTATTATTATTATTATTATTATTTAAATTTGTATATTGCCCTTCATCCAAAGATCACAGGGCTGTTCACAACATAAAAAATGCAAAATGAGAACACAAAATACATAATAAAACAAGAACAGACCAATAACCTGCCCTCTCACAAGCACATTCAAAAGGCCATAGAATGTTAATCAGCCAAAGTTTTGGTTGAAGATAAATATTTTTTGTGGTACATCTTCCAGCTCCTGCAAATGGCTGGATAACTCATTTATAAAGTCTGAAATACTCTTGACGTATTTTTATTAGATATGTCAAAAGTGAACCTGTTAAGTTCACTTTTTAAAAACCTTTCTATCAAGGTGAGTCAATTAAGATGGAAGGGATGAAAACAAACTTCTCACTTTCAAAGATATATATTTATTAATCCATGCATGCTAATCTGAGTGAGGGAAAAGATTAAGATCCTTATGTTTTGTTCTTAAGAGGCATAGCCTGAGAAGGAGAGAGCCCTAAACCTATTTGCTTTTTCTACAAATCTCATCCACCAACTCAAGGAGACATTCTCAGCCCATCAGTCTTAGTAATGGCAATGGTTACCCTGTTACCTTCATATTGTTAGCCCTTATATTGCAGGTGGGGAACTGAGGCTGAAGCCAGCTAGTGGGTTAACACAAGAAGCAAGATTCAGAACAGGGTTTCCTCATTCACAGCTCTGGGACAAACTACATCTTACATTATTTGTGCTTCTGCAAAAGGCATTATTAAGCAGGCTGCTTTCATTTTGAAAGAAAAACACCCATGTTGAGCCCCATCCAGGAACAGCCACCCAATTCATCTTTAGGGGTAAATAGCAGTTGGCTAGTTGTGGTAAGGGTGGCCAGCTTAAGCACACTTTTAAAAAACCATGAATAATGAGCACAGGAACATTGGAAACTCCCTTATATTGAGCTAGGCTGACCTGCAGTAGTGAGATGAGACACAAACCTGTAGACTTCCTTCTGCTTGGGGGGTTGTGGGGAGACAGAGGGAGGCAGCAGTGCAGACGCCTTCCCTCCATGGCAGAATTTGTAGATCTGACATTGGATGACGACAGGAGCAGCAGAAGTGGGGGGAATGTGGGCACAGTACCGTGGTGGGTGGGGCTCAGCGTCCCTGTGGATATGCAGATTGTTCCTTCCCTGGTCATCAGATCAGTCCTTTGATGAGTGGAGAAGGGGCACTGTGAGCTAAGGGGGGGGGGACTGTATGCCAGTGTGCAAATATATGAAGGTTTGTGCCCCCCCATGTGGCCCACGTGCTCACTACTGGCATATGGACCCTGGTAGGCTGGCCAAGGGGAAATGCAGCTCTCAGGCAAAAAAAAAAAAAGTTTGGCCACACTCCTGCTTTAGAACAGAAAGAAATATGAATAGAAAGAAATCTGTTCCTCTGTTTCCTGCATGCTATTCATTGCTCTTTTCAGCCAGAGTCACTCTATTCTTGCTTGCTGTTTTCTTTGGAAGTGCTTTTTTGATGGCTTTCCCCCGACTTCCTCCCTCCCCACATTTATTTTTCAGGGCTCTACCAAGTCCCTCAACACTGCTAAGCAACGGAACACGCTACCCAGGTAAGGGGTTTGCATTTAGGTTTTGCATTCTTGTCATGCTGACTTGCCTTTGGGACCTATAGTTATCCTGTAACTTCTGCAAGCAGCAGATTTGTGCTTTGCAGAAGGTGGTAATTTAAATACCATTCTGTGATTACAAAAGGCATGTGTCTGGAATGCTCCAACCAATTCTCATTGGCCACATTCAGCTGGAACAAAGACAAAGAGAAACTATAATGTTTATGGGCCCAGAATTGGCCCAGCAATAGTTTTGAGGTACACCTGTCCTGGGCAACCCTGTCTCCCCCACCCCCTTCATCTTTTGGTGGAACCCCTCCAAAATCAGCACCCAAATAAGAAGGCAGTGTAATTTCTATTTTTGTTTTTGAAGTGTGGCCTTATGATCTCTTGAGATCATATTTTCGATGAGGTTCTGGTGTTTATCTCAGGAGCCTTGGCTCAGGGGTGGTTTGATATACAATAATATTGATAATGTTCAGTCAGTCAAGTCCCAATTATTTAAACTCATTTCCAATGCAAACTATAGGTGCAGTTGTTCCACATGTCAGCACAGTGCCTGTATTTGAATAGATCCCGGCTTAATTCAAGCTACATTGGGGGTGGCGTTAAGATATGGTGGACTTCTGCTTCATCAGTGGAACTTCAGAAAATGGAGATTGGTGTATCTCACCCATATCACCATCTAATCCCCACTCAGCTAAATTCTGTGAGGCAGGAAGCACTTCCTTTTGTGCCCTGCTTC
Source organism: Podarcis liolepis (assembly GCF_965112155.1). Taxonomy (NCBI): domain Eukaryota; kingdom Metazoa; phylum Chordata; class Lepidosauria; order Squamata; family Lacertidae; genus Podarcis; species Podarcis liolepis. The sequence continues at coordinate 3,056,865 of NC_139555.1, forward strand.
CTAGGCACAGGTCTGGGATTTCTAGGTCTGCATCCAAGTGAGGTTTTTTTATCCCACCACTTTTCCTGGGAAAACCCACTGTTTACCACTGAATTGGAGCAAACGATTGGTTTTTCCGTGGATTGCCACTGATTCCAGTTCAGTGGTAAACAGCTGGTTTTCCCAGGGAAAATGGCACGACAAAAAACTGCCCACTTGGGAACAGACCTAGAAATCCCTGACCTGTGCCTATAGTCTGAAAAATGGACTATAGGGCCCAAGCGAAACCACAATGCCTGACGGTGCCATTATACTGTTGTGCACAAACATCATAAATAACCAATTGGCAAATTAGAAACCATATTGGAACACCTTTTCTGAAATCCCCTCTTTTCCATCAACATTTATTCTATTCTTTGGTCCCTTCTGCAGTGTGGTAAGTTGGGCCTGTGCGGATTAGAAAACAACCATGGCTTGCTTCCCTCAACCCTTCCTTCCTTCCTTCCTTCCTTCCTTCCTTCCTTCCTTCCTTCCTTCCTTCCTTCCTTCAGGAGTTTCAGTCTAGACCACGTGATGGAACGCAAGTATGACTTTGACCTCACCTACATCACTGAGCGCATCATCTCTGTCTTCTTCCCCCTGGCCTTGGAGGAGCAGCGTTACCGTGGCAACCTTCGGGAGGTGGCCCAGATGCTAAAATCCAAGCATGAGGACAAGTACATGGTAAAGAAGCCAAGGGAAGCCAACGGGTAAAAAAAATCCATTAGGGGGCCATTGCAGGGTGGGCATGTAAAATAAAAAAGTGAGCCTTTCTGGATACCTGGGGTTGAGTGGCTGTGTGAGGGATGCCTGCTTCTTAGAGAGATGGGGAGCACCATACCATGTCGACACAGGATGCTCAGCACAGGAGCATAGGGATGTTTCTTATACTGAGCCCAACCATTGGTGCATCTAGCTCAGTTATTGTCTGGCAGTGATTTCAGGCAAGGGTGTTTTTCAGCCCTATCCGGAGACACAGGGGGTAGGAGTTAGGACCTCCTGCATAAGAAACAAGTGATCTGCTCCTGAGCTACAACTCATCCCTTGGAATTTGTCCTGTTCTCCCTGTTCCTCAGTTCAGTCTCCTACCTGAAGTATGGCACTGGAAATCTGCAAGCCGCCAATTCAGATACCCTTGTGGGTATTCTTCTGGGCTGTACAGACACACTTCTGTGTTTTGTAGGCTTTGCAAAGGAACAGGGAGCACAGAAGATGGATGGAACTGGTCTGGGGAGGGGGAGAAAAGTTGGAATGGGAGGATGGGGAAGGGTTGCCAATGTTTTAATTTAAAAACAGAGTCCCTGGGCTTCAGGGTTGGTGGCAGATCTAGAGCAGGCAGAGCCAGGTTAGAATCTGGTGGGGTTTTGCAGCTTGTGCTGGTGAGGGGCAGAGAAATACTGGCTTGATGAGTACAATATTGGCTGGCTGGTAATCATGCCAGGGGGCCACTGCGAGTAACAGAGGCCAATCAGATGTCTCTTTGTGTCAACAGCTCCTCAACCTGTCAGAGAAGCGGCATGACATCATCAGGCTGAACCCCAAGGTGAGGGAGAGAAGGGTTGGGCCTCAAATGCTTAGATTGACCTGGAGACAGAGTTTTGTGGTGGTGGGTCTCGAAAATTCTCACGATGGAAACTTGCAAAATAACTGTCTGTGCCTTTCTAAACACAAGGTAAACAGACAGTGAGTCAAGCTTGCAGCCGTCACTTTTGGCTGTATGCAAATCGCACATTTAAGGCACATGACTCCCCCCAAATAATCCTAGGAACTTTAGTTTGTTAAGGGTGCTAGGAATTGTAGCTGTGTGAAGGGTAAGCTACAGATTTGTTTGATTTGCACATACATTTTCATAATTAAACTTGGGTTTCCAGTAGCAGGATATAGGGAACGTAAGAAGCTGCCTTGTGCTGAGTCAGAGTGTTGGTCCAGCTATTTTCTGCATTGACTGAGGTAGCAGATGTTGTGGTGGGGCACTGCTGCTGCTTTTTAGTGGGATTGGAGGAGGAAGAGGAGGAACAAGGTGGCAGTGAGGTCAACGTGGTGCAATACCACTGGATTGGCTCTGCCAGTGCACTGGCACCGCAACAACTCTCCTCCTGGAGGTCAAATGTGTGATGCCACTCCACTGTCCACTACTGCCCAGTAATGGCTCTCCAGGGTTACAGACCAGAGTCTTTCCCAGATGCTGGGGATTGAACCTGGGACCACCCGCATGCAAAGCAGATGCTCTTTCCCATTGTTCTGTAGTAAAAAATAAAATACACTCTGACTCTCTTGGCTCTGGTTCCATTTGTTCTGCCTTCGTATACGCATGTGCCTCCTTAATGCCTATGCTTCTCTCTCCTTCCCGGCACAGGTGCAAGACTTTGGCTGGCCAGACCTCCACGCCCCACCTTTGGACAAAATCTGCTCCATCTGCAAAGCCATGGAGACCTGGCTGAACTCAGACCCACAGCATGTGGTTGTGCTTCACTGCAAGGTGCAGAGGGAAATGCCCTAATTTTCCTGGCCATTATAGATGGGCATTTAGGGGAAGTGGCTGTGGATGGCGGAGACAGAGGGGACTGCAAAGACACCAGAGGCTTGGGAAAGGGCTTTTGACTTCTGCAAGTCATGATCTGTGGGTTCTCACAGTCATTCCTCTGTCTCTCCCCTGGCCTCTGAGTTGGTTCCCATAGTTTTTTGGGAAACTTCTTGCACTCCTAGGCTGATGGTGCTGCTGCATTTTATGTTCCTAGCTCCAGTGTTTAATGCCTTCTCTCTCTCTCTCTCTCTCTCTCTCTCTCTCTCTCTCTCTCCTTCTCCCTCTTTGTGCCAGGGCAATAAGGGCAAGACCGGCGTGATCGTAGCAGCCTACATGTACTACAGCAAAATCTCTGCAAGGTACCAAGCAATGTGGGGAGGGGGCTGTAGTTGTGTGTGGTAGCCTGTAACTCTACTTGGCTTCTGTCTTCAGCTCAAGACAGAGACGTGCAGGCACCCACTGGCCTCTTTCCTTTCTTCCTTCTTCAGTGCAGACCAGGCCCTCAGCACACTGACCATGCGCAAGTTCTGCGAGGACAAGGTGGCTGCTTCTCTGCAACCCTCCCAGAAGAGGTGAGGCCTGCAGCTTCACCCCCACCCCTACCCCACTTTCCCCTCTTCCTCTGCTGTCATGCATGTGAAATAAGCTGCAGGATGGGTGGGAAACGCATCATGGCAAGGCGTTGCAGGGGTGTGCTGTGAGAAACTTTAGGAAAACACAGAAATGGGGTGGATGTGTTTGTGTGCATGTTGCACCAGATATGAAGCCCTTGTGCCCGAAGACCATTCTGGCTATCCAGCGTGCCCTTCTACTCTCACAAATCCACAAGATCCTCAGGGAGAGAAAAGGTGCTGGTAGTGTCAGGTGCAATAGCTCGGAACAAAGGAAAAGTTCAGTTCAGTTCACATTTAAAGACAAATCTACCTGGTTTGCACTTTCTGGAACAAGCCACAAACTGAAACAAGCCGTCTTTGAAAAGTTGCACTTCTCCGAATTTTGCAGTCCAGTTCTCCAGCTAAGGGCTCATCCATACTTTAAATTGCCCCATTGCTTTCTACTGGGGAAAGCTGTGGTTTAATGCTGAATCGGAACAAACAGCAATCTGCTTTTCCACAGTTGTTGTTTGTTCCGATTTAGCACCAAAGAGCAGATTTTCTAGGGGAAAGTAGCAGGGCAAAGGCATAAGTGCTCGGACGTTTGCCTAGATTGTACGGGACCATCAGAAAGCGGCTTGGACCCGTGCTTGCGAGGCATGGGACAAGTGGAAGTGTGGATGAGCCCTGTGTAATCTGTTTTTAAAAATGCATATACTAGAGTAAACTCTGCATAAAAATGCATATACTAGTAAAAATAGCATAAAAATGCATTATATTTGGGTAAATTGCTTTGCTAAAATGTGTATGATAGGCAAAATTGCATACAAAAATGTGTATTAGGAGAAATTTGTATTAAAATGCTTATGCATTTTCATGAGGATTTAAAAATGGATTTCCTGATGTGGAGACTTGAACTTAAGAATGGAAAAATGAGAAACAGAGAAACCAAAAGTGATAGATTTGCCCATCCCTCAGGACAGCCCACTCCCAGTGCACCTGCAGTTAACAGGGGCTGCATAGCTGTTGTGCTCCCACCAAGCAGACCTGGTCATCTGGACAGGTGTAGTAGCTGCTACGCTGTGTTGGAGAGATGTGGAGATGGAGAGTGAAGATGGAAGAGTGGCAGTGATTCAGGGGGCTAGTTGTAAACCTCCTGTTAGCCTGATAAAGCCTGGAGGCTTTGGAGCTGTCAAAGCCAACTGAATCATCTGAATTACCACCTGGTACAAGTGAATTTCCCCCCATATACATACAAAAGCATACATAGGTAACTAGACATTGGGGAGCTGGATTCTAGCCAGCTTTTCTCCCCAAGATGCTGATTTTCTAATTGTGGAGATGTTTTCTTCTTTGGGACACTTCCCACCCCGTGGGCTGTCAGATGTGGTAGGACACAGATAGGGACTTCCCGCCTATTGGGGCTCTTGGCTGCTGTTATGAAACAGGGAGTTTAGAGGCTATGGGGTAAAGGAGGAGGTAGGTTTGAGACCCAGAATTTCTCCTGGAATCCTGTTGGTAAGCCTAAGAGCTTGTGGCTGACCCTTCTCTCTTTTCCCTGTGGACAGGTATATCCAGTATTTTAGTGGGCTACTCTCAGGCACAATCAAGATGAACAGCAATACCCTGTTTCTGCACCATGTTCTTCTCCCAGCCATCCCTACCTTTGGGGCTGGAGGAGGTAAGTGCTGCAGGTGATGTCCATTCAAATGCAAGACCGACATGGGCATGGCTTAAAAGCCTGCTTGCACCTCCCGTCTGTTCTTGCACGCATTTGTGCATAGCACTATTTCAGGTCAAACAAGAGTGACCAAAAGGGTGAGAAAAAGCAAGAGGGAGAGAGGGGAACTGACCTGGTAGGGTTTTATAAAATTGAGAATAGCACGGAGAGCACAAATAGGGAGGTTTTTCGCTTTCTCTCATAACACTAAACCTTGAAGTTGCTCATTTACGTTCATAGAATCATAGAATCCTAGAGTTGGAAGAGACCACAAGGGCCATTGAGTCCAACCCCCTGCCAAGCAGGAAACACCATCAGAGCACTCCTGACATATGGTTGTCAAGCCTCTGCTTAAAGACCTCCAAAGAAGGAGACTCCACCACACTCCTTGGCAGCAAATTCCACTGTCAAACAGCTCTTACTGCCAGGAAGTTCTTCCTAATGTTTAGGTGGAATCTTCTTTCTTCTAGTTTGGATCCATTGCTCCGTGTCCGCTTCTCTGGAGCAGCAGAAAACAACCTTTCTCCCTCCTCTATATGACATCCTTTTATATATTTGAACATGGCTATCATATCACGTTGATCGACAATTCTTCATGTGTGGGACCTGCAACAAAATGTTGCAGTGTGACACACACACACGGTTCCTTTTCCCATTCCCTTTGTCTGCCTCCCCACCCCACCTCACCCTGCAAAAGCTGTCAACAGTCTGTGCCTGCTGGGCATGCTCCATGACTTCACTGGTGGGCTGTTTTATCCCTCGCCTTTTAGGGTCCCCCCCAAAAAAGATTTCTTTGTACTTGGGGTTTTCTAATTGTGTTGAAAGCTCCCTTTTGCGGGTGGGGGGCTACCTAAACAATGGCACTTAAAGCCCAGTAAAGAGACCAATACACTATAATAAAGTTAGGGAATTCACTGCTGTCAGGAGCAGAGGCAAGGGCAAGGGAGGAAACAGAGAGCGAAGGGGAGGAGGCAGAAGAAAAGATGAGTGATGACGACGACCCGAGATCTCCGAGTCTTTCCAGTGAATCAGAGGATTCACAGAAAGGAGCACCAGTGGCCAGGGCAAGGGGGGAGTCTAGGGGGGCACCCCAGGAAGATAGAGCCAGAGGGGACTCAGAGGAGAGCAGTTGGAAATCGGGACCAGTGTCACCGCCAGAGAGCAGGGAAGAGGAAAGGAGCCAGGGGGCAAGCGCTGGCAGCTCACCACAGGAGGGAGGGCACGAGTCAGGAGTGGCCACACCTCCATCGGGGAGCGAAGAAACGGTTAAGCGGAAAGTGGAAGGTTGGGCGCGCGCGCCAAGTTCAAATGCAGAGGAAGGTGGCGCAGTAAGCAGCCCGGAAAGGGAGCCAGGTCCTAAAGCCCGGCGCAAGGAGACAGGAGGGTCCGGGGGGTCAGCGTCAGAAGAATCCCGGAAGGAAGAGACCCCGGGGGGTAGAGGGACCCAGAGGAGGACAGTCAGGCGGAAAAGGTGGAGCCGGGCTAGGATATTAAGTTGGTGCACACGGGGCGGAGACTCAGACGGAGCTTCGCCGATCTAGCTACTAGACGTAGAGTTGCGCGCAGCAGCGTGAGAATGGAAACTGTAACTCAATAAAGACTTTTACTTAATGATCGCTGGCTAGCGTGATCCTCTGTGAGCTAGGATCTTCAAGCAGCTCTGACAGTAAGCTCCGTCACGTAATTGTGGGCATCTACAGCCTCGAGGAGGGGAGAGAAGCAGGTGCCTACTAGCGAGCTCACGAACGGCAGACGACATGACGGCTGAGCAGCAGATAGAGGAACTCAGAAAAGCAGTGTCACAACTGAATGCCAAGGCTCTCGCATCCAGGAAGAGAGAGGAGGAGGCAGCTGCCGCCTGCAGGGATCTCCAGGTCAGGTTAGACGTGCTGACAAAGCAGACACCCAGGCAGGAGGGAATTGGGTTGGCGAGACGAACAGGCGGTCTGGTCTCTCACTTCGATGGGAACCTGCAACAGTATCCCAACTTTAGAGCAGACGTACTGTGCGCACTGCAACTGCTGAATAAAGACTTTAGAGATGAGCAAGAGAAAGTGGGATTCATCATGTCCCATTTGCATGGGGATGCTAAAGCATGGCTGCGCAATTTATGGAGAGATAAGGATCCGGCGCTCCAAAATGCGGATGCCTTTATTAAAGCGATGGATGGGTGTTTTTTATCAAGCATTGACGTGGATCTTGCCCGGAAGGAGGTGCATGGACTAAGGCAAGGGAGGGCCAGCGTGAGGCAGTACCATGCCCGCTTTTTCGCTTTGGTCAGTGCCCTGGAATGGGACAGAGATTCGGCCCCTGTAAGAGACCTCTTTTGGGAGGGGCTGCACAGCTCGATTAAAGATGAGATCGCGAGGGGGGAGAGACCCCGGACCACCCAGGAGGTCGTTCAGAGGGCACTGGCAGTGGGGGTGCGGCTGGAAGAACGTCCGTGGAGCAGGGACGAAGGGCGTGGAGGGCGCGAACCAGCCAGGGGCTCCTCCTTCCTTCCCAGAGAAGCAGCGCGTGCGCAATCCACGCCTCCGCCAGGAGGAGGAGTGGAACCTATGGAGGTTGGAGGTGCAAGGGCTCAGTCAGCAACCAGAGCCCTAGCACCGGCAGCAGTGAAAGCGAAGCCTCCTAGAGGGAACAGGAAGTGTTACGTCTGTGAGGAGCCAGGGCATATGGCGAAAGAGTGTCCCCAGAGGCTCCACAAGCTCACTGCAGCCTCAGCAATGGTGACTGCAGCAACGCAGCAAGGAGGACCACAGCAGGGAAACGACGCAGTCTGGCTGGAGGAAGAGGCCCTGGGGCCCAGCCAGACGTGTTAGTGACGCAGTCCCCAGAGATTTTACAGCCCGTGAACCCCCTCCCGCCCAAACCAGTAGTGAGACTCACTGCATCTCTCCAGCTGCCCAATGGAATCACCATGGACGTGCCAATCACAGTTGACTCGGGCAGCAATGCGGACTTTATAGGGCAGGACTTTGTCGACAAACACGCTATACAGTTGCTGCCGGCCACACTGCCCCTGCAGGTTGTCACGGTGGATGGCAGGGAGTTGCTAGGGGGGCAAGTGGTGAAGCAGACGCCACCGATGGCGATGCGACTTGGGAATCACAAAGAAATCATCAGCTTCAAGGTCACTCAACTATCGGATACGCCCATTGTATTGGGAATGAGTTGGCTGGACAAGCACAGCCCAACGCTGGCTTGGTACCAGAGGCAGCTGATCTTCGGCTCTTCCTTTTGTGCTGAACACTGCATCGTGCCCCGGCAGGAAGGAGAGGAAGAGGAGTCACAGCTGCTGCTAGGCACGCTGCAAGCGATTCCCCACAAGTACGCAGAATTTTTGGAAGTTTTCTGCGAGAAGGAGGCAGACAGGCTACCCCCTCACAGACCATATGACTGCAAAATTGACCTGCTGCCGGGGGCGGTGCTGCCTAAAGGGAAACTGTATTCCATGTCAGAGGACGAACTGCAGGAACTCAAAGAGTTCATAGATCATAATTTGGAGCGCGGTTTCATCCGAGAGTCCAAGGCAGCGGGGGGCAGTCCTGTATTCTTTGTTAAAAAGCGAGACACGCCCCAAAAAAGACTGGTAGTGGACTATCGCATTTTAAACAATGGGACCAAGCCATCGGACTTCCCCATGCCCCGAATCGACGACCTCCTCGCAAAGGTACGCAAGGGAAAAGTGTTCACCAAGTTAGACCTGCGAGGGGCGTACAACCTCATTCGCATGCGGGAGGGAGATGAGTGGAAGACGGCCATGTTCACGCCACTGGGTACCTACGAATATAGAGTTATGCCTTTTGGATTGCAAAATGGCTCCCACGTTTTTCAAGCTTTCATGCATCACGTGTTGGCGGGACTTCTCTACAAGACGTGCGTCTGTTTCTTAGATGACATCCTGATCTTTTCGGAATCGCAGCAGGAGCATGACGGACACGTCAAGGAAGTGCTGAGCAGGCTAAAGCAACATAGGCTCTACGCCAAGCTGGAGAAGTGCCAATTTGACGTGACGGAGGTGGATTTTCTGGGCTACAAGTTGTCTGACAAGGGGCTCGCCATGGACAGCGCCAAGGTTCGAGCGGTATTGGATTGGAAGAGTCCACGCAACCGGAAGGAGGTCCAACGGTTTGTCGGCTTTGCGAACTTCTATCGCAAGTTTATCAAGGGCTTCGCTATGCAGACAGCGGCCATCACAGACACGCTTAGCTCCAAGAAAAAGAAGTTCGTTTGGACAGAGCAGGCGGAGCAGTCCTTTCAGGCACTCAAGCGTCTCTTCGCGTCGGAAGAGCAGCTGCTTCACGTCAACCCCAGCAGGCCGATGAGGGTGGAGACAGACGCCTCGGACAGAGCCGTGGGGGCGGTCCTGCTGCAAAAGGACCCGCAGGGGGTGTGGCGACCGGGAGCGTTTTACTCCAGGAAGCTCAGCAAGTCCGAGCAGAACTACACCATCTGGGACAGGGAGTTGCTGGCCATTCATGCAGCGTTCAAAGCGTGGAGGCACTTCCTGATCGGCGCCAAGCACACGGTGCAGGTTTGCACGGACCACAAGAATCTGGAGCACTGGCGCACGGCACAGTTCCTAAACCAAAGGCAGATACGTTGGGCTGAGTTCTTTGCGAACTTCGACTTCCGCATAGAGTATGTCCCGGGGGACACCAACATCATGGCGGACGCTCTCTCCCGTAAGCCGCAGTATCTGGAGGACGCAACGCCAGCAGCCGCCATGCACATCTTCGCACCAACAGTGTGGGCGTGCGCCGCGGCAACCGTGGACCTGGAGGCGGTGCGACGAGCGTTGCAGGATGACTCCTTCGCGCAAGCAAAGATGGCAGAGGTGCAAAGGGGCAAGGCAGCGGCCGACGGTTTCCAGCTACGAGATGGTTTGCTCATCCGTAAAGGGGCCATCTACGTGCCGGGAGACGACCTTCGCGCCAAGGTGCTGCAGCAGCTGCACGACGCGCCCACTGCCGGGCACTTCGGCAAGGAGAAGACGGTGGAATTAGTAGCCCGGGATTTCTGGTGGCCTGGAATGAGAGGGGAGGTCGCAGACTACGTGGCGAGGTGTGACACCTGCCAGAGGGCCAAGCCAGTGCACAGACCACCGGCCGGACTGTTGGAACCGCTGCAAACTCCGGTCGAACCTTGGGAAAGGGTGGCCCTGGACTTTGTCACGGATCTGCCCAGCTCGAGGGGCAAGACGGCAGTGCTGGTGGTGGTGGACCTGTTTTCCAAGATGGCACATTTCATTCCGTGTGCTAAGGTGGCCACGGCGGAGCAAACCGCCAAACTGTTCATAGACCACGTGTTCAAGGTTCACGGTCTGCCACGGTCTATTCTGTCCGACCGGGGGCGGCAGTTCATCTCGAATTTCTGGCAGAAGCTGATGGGCTTCCTGAACGTCAAGATCAACCTGGCGTCGGCGAGACACCCGCAGACCAACGGGCAAGCGGAGCGGGTCAATGCCATCATGCAGCAGTACCTGAGATGTTATGCAAATCAACAGCCTGCGACGTGGGTGGATTACCTGCCGCTTGCCGAGTTCGCCTACAACAACACGAAGCACGTGTCCACGGGGGTCACGCCGTTCTTCGCCAACAACGGGAGGCACCCCAGAACCTTCCCGGGACTGGAAAGGATGGGGGAGGGGGAGCCGCAGACAGCAGATGCGTTCGCGTCGGAGCTGCAGGAAGTCCACGATCAGCTGAGGCGCCACCTGGAGCTGGCCAAGCACGCATACAAGGTACAAGCGGACAAACACAGAAGGGTTGGCGAAGAGCTCCACGTGGGAGACTGGGTCTGGTTAGCAGCCCACGCAGTGCCGGCCAGGTCGTTGGCCAAGAAGAAACTAGGGCATAAACAACTGGGGCCCTACCAAGTCGAAGAGCAAGTCAACCCGGTAGCTTTCAGACTGGCACTTCCGGAGGGTTCCAGAATGCATCCGGTATTCCACAGATCGGTGCTCACTCCCTACAAGGCACCGCACAGGTTCCAGGAACCCGGAACGGCGCCGAGTCCGGTCAGAGACAGAACAGGGCACGCGGGAGTGGCACAGAAGGAGCGCATCAACGAAGTCACGGAGATTTTGGACTCCAGATGGGGGGAAGAGGGGGTAGAATACTTTCTCGCCAAGGAGGGCACCCCGGCCAGTGCGAACAGCTGGGTGCCGGGCTACGCCTTGGACGAACCTCTGCTCAAAGACGAGTTTCATGCCCTCTTCCCACATAGACCTATGCCAGCAGACTTTTTCGACGACTGGCTTTTCACGCCCACGCTTTCGGCCAGCACGTTCCGGGGGTTCGACTCGGACGAGGACCCGACACGAGACGTCCGTTCCCCGGAGGGGTCACCCTCGGGATCTGCATCAGAACCCTCGTATTGGTGGGACGATAGGCCAGAGGAGCAGTTCCGCAGAAAGTGGCTGGAATGCTCAGGACGAGCAACGCCGCCAGGAGGAAGTGAGGGAGAGACGGACATGGACATTTTCGGGGACGACCCTGGTTTCGAGCACGGCGGCACAGAGATGGAAGCGGAGGTGACCGTCGTCGACGAGAGCAGGGAGGAAGACCCGGGAGACTTCAGATGGAGACCCGCCACGGGAAGCGAACGATATCCGACGTTCGTCCCTTTGCAACAGCAGCACCCAGCCCCAGCACCGGAAGGAGGGGAGGGGGGAATGGGGGGCTTCGAGGGGGGGATGGATGTCAGGGGTTTAGGAGCAGAGGCAAGGGCAAGGGAGGAAACAGAGAGCGAAGGGGAGGAGGCAGAAGAAAAGATGAGTGATGACGACGACCCGAGATCTCCGAGTCTTTCCAGTGAATCAGAGGATTCACAGAAAGGAGCACCAGTGGCCAGGGCAAGGGGGGAGTCTAGGGGGGCACCCCAGGAAGATAGAGCCAGAGGGGACTCAGAGGAGAGCAGTTGGAAATCGGGACCAGTGTCACCGCCAGAGAGCAGGGAAGAGGAAAGGAGCCAGGGGGCAAGCGCTGGCAGCTCACCACAGGAGGGAGGGCACGAGTCAGGAGTGGCCACACCTCCATCGGGGAGCGAAGAAACGGTTAAGCGGAAAGTGGAAGGTTGGGCGCGCGCGCCAAGTTCAAATGCAGAGGAAGGTGGCGCAGTAAGCAGCCCGGAAAGGGAGCCAGGTCCTAAAGCCCGGCGCAAGGAGACAGGAGGGTCCGGGGGGTCAGCGTCAGAAGAATCCCGGAAGGAAGAGACCCCGGGGGGTAGAGGGACCCAGAGGAGGACAGTCAGGCGGAAAAGGTGGAGCCGGGCTAGGATATTAAGTTGGTGCACACGGGGCGGAGACTCAGACGGAGCTTCGCCGATCTAGCTACTAGACGTAGAGTTGCGCGCAGCAGCGTGAGAATGGAAACTGTAACTCAATAAAGACTTTTACTTAATGATCGCTGGCTAGCGTGATCCTCTGTGAGCTAGGATCTTCAAGCAGCTCTGACAACTGCCACCAGATGTGGGGGAGGGGGCATGGGTTTAGATGGCTTTTAATCTGAGACAAATCTATGGAAGGGACACCTGTCAATGACTCTTAGTTAGGCTGCCCAAATGAGAACCCCATGTTGGGTTGCCTTTGTGCCCTGTTTGAAGAATTCCCAGAGGTATCTGACTGGCTGCTGTTGAAAACATGATGCTTTTATCACCAGCAGGGCTCTTATGTCCCTAAGCGTGTGTTAGGACACAAACAAAGGAGAAAATGTGAGTGTGTATACAGGGCTAGGTCATCTGCCAGTGAACTAGGCAACCATTCAAGGGGGTCACAATTCAAGGAGTACCCACAATCTCAGAATTAGAACACAAGCCCCATGTTATTGTGCTAATTATGGTATGCTCTCCAATATATTCTGATCTGAGTGTGTACCCCATGTGCATGAAATGAGGTTCTAGAATGAACTCTTTGTTTAGGCAGGAAAGCTGGTCCTGATGCACATTTGACCTATGTAAGGCCTTGTGAATAAGAAGATTCCACATGGTGTAGGTGTGGAATTGTTAGTACTGGTCCTAGAACTGAAAATCAGTAGAGTCACCAAATTATATACACATGCCCAACTTTCCTTAGGAATTGAGTTTGTTGGCCTGACCCACTAGGCTTCTCTTACGTTCTCATCTTTTCTCTTCCAGGTTATCAACCCTTCTTGAAGATCTACCAGTCCATGCAGCTGGTGTACACGTCTGGGATCTAGTGAGTATGAGTGGGTTCTGCCTCGGGCAAATGCCTAGGTCACCCTCCGAATTCTTCATAGATAAGGGCCAATCTCCTTGTAGCTTCCATCCCAGCTGTCCTTCTGTTTCTTCCTGTCTTACAGCAGTCTTCATGGTTCTGGTGCAACTCAGAAGCTCTGCATCAGTCTGGAGCCAGCCTTGCTCTTGAAAGGGGATGTCCTGGTGAGTGCTGGATGTAAGGTGGGGAGGCTGGGCTTGGTGGAGCTCTGATCCAGCAAGGCGCTTCTTTATATTCTTAAGGAAGAATTAAGACTCAATTATGCCGTAGCTGGTAAAGAGATCCCAAGTATGCTCTCTTCCTTGTAAATGTAGAACATGCTGTTACATAAGGGGTGGTGAGATTGGTGGCTTCCATATATTATTGGACTACAACTCCCATCATCCCTGACCATTTGCCATGTTGACTGGGGCTGGTGGAAGTTGGAGTCTAACAACTGGAGGCCACCCCACTGGATACCCCTGTGGAGATTCTGACATCATTATTTAAAACAAACAAATGATCCACTCTGCCTCTGTTTTTCCCAGAGAAGGTGACTCAGAGGTGGCTCACCTCACTTTTGCCTGTGGTCAGCAGGTTTACATATTTTAAAATAATGTCTCCAAAAATTATGAAATCTGTTTGACTGGAGATGACTGAGGTAGGGGGAGTGGAGAGGAAGCGTGGGGAGTACCCTGAGTAGCGATGGCTCGATCTCAAGCAATTGCCCTTAATTTTTAATTTTTTTAAATTTTACATAACAAATTTCAATTTAAACATTTCAATCACATTTAGGATTCTCCGAATCCCTTGACTTCCCTCCGCCTTTCTCTGGTTTTCATTGTCAATCCCTTTTTATTCAACTTATCCTCTCTCTCCCCCCCCCAATCTGTTATTAACTTTTCCATTATATTTTGTCTTTTACAAGTATTACTCTAATCCTGCCAAGGTTTTTAGTTGTTTACAATGTTCTCTTATAAGCTATAAATTTTTCCCATTCTTTCCTGAACTTCTTCTTGTCCTGGTCTCTGATTCTCCTGGTCAATTTTGCCATTTCGGCATAGTCCAGCATCTTCATCAGCCATTCTTTTCTGGTTGCGACCTTGTCTTCTTTTCATCTCTTTCTCAAGCAATTTTCAACACTCCCAGGAAACGCTGACAGCCTTGTTAACTGTAGTCAGCCGATTTATCACTTCATCTGTTTCCCACACTCTTAGAGTTTCAGTTTTCTTCCAGTCTGGCTGAAGACAAAATAAGTTTCTGCATCATATAATTGCTACTGGATCTCTAGAGAGCTCATCATCCAGCATCTTCAGTCTGGATGCGGGCTTCCCCCAGGCACCTGTGTGACCAGGATGCTGGACTGGAAGGGCCATTGGCCTCATCCAGCAGGATCTTCCTATATTCTGAATCAACTCAAATACTTTCCGTCAATGTTCCTTGACCATGAAAATAATGGTGCCACAGCAAATGTGTACAAAATCTGTGGGCTTGGTGTATGTGAATGTTTGAGCATGCCCAGACAGCTGTGTATGGTGGGTAGCAGCAGAAGCCTGCTTGCCAGCTGGGAGAGCTGGGCCTCGAGTGATTATTATGTTCATTTCCCCTCCTTTTTCTTAGGTGAAATGTTACCACAAGCAGCTCCAGGGCACCGAGCGTGATGTTGTCTTCCGGGTCCAGTTCCACACCTGCACCATCCACAGCACCCAACTGTGGTTTGGTAAAGATGAGTTGGATGAAGCCTGGAGAGGTGAGAGCAAGAGGCCTAATCCTTGGGCAACAAGAAATCAAAGCGAAAGGGTGGCATTCAACTCAGAGCTGACCTGTTGAAATCAATGGACCCAACTTAGTCTTGTTCATTAATTTCCCCAGGTCTACTCAAAGTCTGGTAAGGTTAATTTATTTCAGCATGAGTTTTTGTAGACAAGAACCTATTTCTTGCCACAAAATCTCTTCATATGCTTGCTGCAGCAGACCAAGGACGGTTTGCATGTTCAGCAAAATTCCACGGTAGAGTCCATCCCAGGCTGTACCACTTAGGACTTAAAAGAGAAGGAGTCACATTTTTAAACTGTCCCTGCAAGTGAAAAATGTGCTGCACATGGACATTGGGGGGAGGGGGAGAGAGGAGGCCAGAACCTTTTCTCCCTGGTGTGTTATTTATCTCCACGAAGGAGTTTTTTATTTGAAGGAAGCATTCAGAAACTGAATTCAGCCTTAAGTTGTAGGCCAAGATTTTGCTGAACATGCGGCTCTCCTAGCGTCTAGTTCTGCAAGGTTCCACTACAGAACGCACCTTGAGAACAACCTCAGGTTATAGGTGAAGGGGGTTGCAAGTGCATTTCAGACTAAAGCCAGTGTTTGCGTGAACATGGCATGTGATGCCTTCTAAGAGCCCAGGCGCAACAGTCAGGCTATTCACCTCATCTCTCTGTTTTCCTTCCCTAGATGAACGGTTCCCATTTGAAGCAAGTGTGGAGTTTGTCTTCTCTTCCAGCCCCGAGAAAATTAAAGGTGGGTGGATGACAGAGTTGGAGGGATATGGCTGCAGTACCATGAACTACGCCACAGTTCTGTATCTTTTCTCTCGTGCTCCATCTGCAGCTCTCAGTTCCATCAGGCCAGATTTTTACCTTTACTTCAATGTCATTCCCAATGATAGTGTTTTATTTTTCCCGTTGCAGTGAAAGGTAACCATTAACTGACATAGTAGAAAATGAAGAAATGCACTCCTTACATGGGGGCTTGACTAGATCTTTCCTCATAGGCCCATCTTGGGCAGAGTGACAGAAACATGGGAATCCTGTTTGTAAAAACCCCCACAGATTAGGCTTTTTAAAAACGTTGTTAGTCATGCTTGAGCCTGTTGCAGAAAATCCTAGGTTATACAATTAAGTAAATATGAACATCCACAATCCTTTTATAACTCTGCTGACTGGTGTGCAGCCATTGGAATATGCTATCCATTCCATACGTTATCTTGAATGCACTTAATCCTTCTAATGCTGAGGTTCTCTGGCGCTTCCTGTCTCTTTCCCCAGGCCGCGAGACCTACAGGAACAACGCTGCTGTTGCAGTAGATTACAACATCTCCAATCCCATAGTGCGCTGGGACTCCTATGAAAACTTCAACCTGCACCATGAGGACAGCCTGGAAGGTACACAGGGAATAATAATAATAATAATAATAATAATAATAATAATAATAATAATAATAATAATTTATTATTTGTTCCCCGCCCATCTGGCTGGGTTTCCCCAGCCGCTCTGGGCGGCTTCCAACAAAGACATTCCTGCAGCCTCTTCCTAGGACTTACACCCTTATTGCCACGCTACTTGGGCAAGACTGTGTATGCGTGTGTGTTTTCTGCAATTCCTACAACCGAATTTTGCTGTTGTATTTGAGGATGTACAGTTGAGTCACATCATGCACTGGGGTTATGTTCCTAGGGTAGTGTGCATATACAGTGGTACCTTGGAATGCGAACAGGATCCGTTCCGGAGCCCCGTTTGCATCCTGAAGCAAACGTAACAAGCGACAGCACGTCTGTGCTTGCGCGGGTCATGTTTTGCCACTTCTGCGCATGCGTGTGATGTCATTTTGAGCGGCTGCGCATGCGCGAGTGGTGAAACCCGGAAGTAACGCGCTCTGTTACTTCCGGGTTGCTATGGAGTGCAACTTGAACGTGCTCAACCCAAAGCACATTCAACCCGAGGTATGACTGTATAGGCAAAATTGCCTTCTTCTGGTTGGCTGCTGGCTGACAAGGCAGGGCCACGGAGGAGCGTGGAAGAGCTTTGTGGTGAGACCTTCTTGGTGTCTCCACTGCCTCCCCTCACTCCGCCTGTGGAAGGGAGGAGGAGGAAGGTGGTCTGAGAGATGAAGGCAGATCCGTCACAGCCAGAAGAAAAACTCTGGAAGGGATCCTGGAGTGGAGCTGCAGCCAAATGCATATAGTTGAAATCACATAGGATTAATGCCCATAAGATGTGACTCAGACATGCTTATATCTAAGCACCATACACTCTGCTTATACCTAAAAGTGGACAGTATTGAGATTAGTTTTTGTTTTCACAAGGATGCTTCAAGCAGCTTTCTGCTGTTGGCCCTAAGGCTTCTTTCAAGTCTGAGCTGTGTGCTGCAATTCAATCAGCCCATCTTAACTTCCTGCATTGGTTGCACTTTGAGTAGATGAGCGGAGCTCAAAGTTCTCCCTTGATTTTTAAAGAAATTTGGTGTTTCAGAGTTTGAAACCCCAGTCTGGACAGGATGATGGGGCTCCTCCCCAGCACAGACACATCTGGACTAAAGTGACTTTTTTGCCCCTGGGAGCTGTAATCCCAGCAGCTGGTTTTTACGCAGTCAACCCTGATTACAGTTTCCTCCTAACATCCACTTAAAGTAAACTCGTTAAGAACTAAAATAAATAAAATACCGAAGGGAGTAAGCAAATGGGAATTTAATAGTTGTGGCACGTCTGCCTCAAATGCCAGAAAAACGTCAACAGGATGGAATAAAACTCCTTCCTCCTTCCCAGCAGGAGCTGATATTTAGAGAAAGGAGGCCATCTTCTGCAATGTGTGTGTTTGTGGAGAAAGAGTGCCATAAATTTGGAAAATAAAGTATAATGATGAGTTGGATCAATGGATGGATGAGTAATGGCCTCCCAGAAAGGTGTATATATGAGGAAGAAATGCACCCTTTACAGGCCCCAGTGGACATACTGTACCCCATACACATACTGGACAAGGCCTGATTCTAGTTCAGCCATGTTCATTAAACCAAAGCTATGGCAGAAGAGAGACAGAAGTTTTTAAGAGAGGTGAAGGTGATTTCAGAGAGAGGCTTTGCTTTCTGCAATATTCATATATATTTCTTTTGACTCACTGTAGCTTCTGGCCAAATTGGTTTTCCAGGATTTTGAAAGGAAAATAAAGGAACCTAGAAAACCTAATTACCAGAAATAACAGTCGGATGCAGCCCACAAAAGGCTTTCATCCCAGTTTTAGGGATGAAGATAGGCTTGGTGTTTATTTTTTATTTTTTTACTTTTAACTTGTTTTTAATTTTTTAGATTTAATATATGTTTTGATCTTGTTATAAATTGCTGT
Organism: Podarcis liolepis; assembly: GCF_965112155.1. Lineage (NCBI taxonomy): Eukaryota > Metazoa > Chordata > Lepidosauria > Squamata > Lacertidae > Podarcis > Podarcis liolepis. The sequence goes on from NC_139555.1 coordinate 3,075,050, forward strand.
GATATATTTTAATGATACAGCGGTAAAAAATAAATAAAAGGATTTTAAGAAAGCAGGTTCTTCATCATCGAAGGAATCTGGTTCCATAACTTGTACAACAAACAGCCACTAGCCAGTCATTGCTCCACTCTTTGCACCTCAAGTGTGCTTGCTCGCCTTTTTGTCACTGTTTTAAAGAAACACATGTAGGCTTTCTCATTTATACACACTTTGCCCAATTAAATAAACAAACCTCCTTTTAAAAAAAGTTTTTTAATTACTTGAGAAACTGGAGAACAAACTCATAGTCACAATATATATTTCACTACTTGAATCATGCTTTTCTGAGGTACGTAGATGGGGCCAAGTTTTTAAAGGTGCAAGGTTGTTCTTGAGGGTGGTCAGTTCATGCAGTAGAATATGCTTCTGGTCCCCAGTCCACCGTCTGGAGAAAAGAAGGCAAGAGCTGTCAAAAATATAGATTCCATAGGTGATGTTATCGGGTGTGAGGCAGGTGAAGATGCTACTGCCAATGCACCATCAGAAACCTTAAAGTGTGCTCCTGAGGGTGCACTGGCAAGGGAAAGCAGACTTTGTCTTTTCTGCCCATCAGCTGATGGGCTGTTGAGCCAAAATCTGGATCTGATGTGCAAGGGAGAGCCCCATGGGGAACTTGCTCACACACCTGATGCCTGAGCTGAGTGTGGTGCTTTGAAGTTCTGAATGCAGAACTTTGAAGCGCCCAGTTACTTGGTGTGCAGCCCTACCCACCTGTCAAATTTGGCCTGCAAGGCTAGATCCTGATAAGAATCTGGCCCACAGAGCCAAAAAGGTTCCCCACCCCGATGTAAAAGTTACCCATCCCCAGTCTAAAACATGAGCATAGAGCATGAGGCACCTGGACAAACGTGTTCCAGGCACACAGGCGCAAGCCATTGACTGGGGAGACTCATGTGCCGTGTGAATGCCAATCTCACCTACTGCTCTGCATCACCCACAGCCTTCCCTGAGTAGTTGCTTCACTTGTCCTTTGCAGATGTCTTGCACACCCGGGGTCCTCTTGATGGAAGCCTTTATGCCCGGATCAAGAAGAAAGGTGACCTGAGTAGCTTCTCCTCCACCACCACCAATGGCAGCCCCAGCGGACCTGAGTCCCCTCCGCAGCAAGGTGGGCGCTTCCTGTCCATCAGCAGCGACTCGGGACACTCCTCCCTGCTGACCGAGAAGGCGGACGAGACCACGCCACCGTCCAGGCCACAGCCCACAGCTGCCGAGAAGGAGGAGCTGGACCGGCTCTTGGGGGGCTTTGGTGTCCAGCCTCGGCAGCCGAGTGAAGGGAGCTGTCCCCATGCCCTTTCCCCTTCTCCTACCAAAGAGAGAGAAACGGCCATTTTGGAAGATGAGCTCTCAGACATCGGTCAGCCAGGAATCCACTTTTCCTACCAAGCGCAGCGCTCTGGCCTGGCCCGCCATTGTTCCTGCCGCCTTGGGTACCACTCCCACAGCCCTGAGAGGCCTCACAACGTGGCCTACTACAGACCAGATGGCACTCTGGAGCGGCGGCAGCCCCTCTATAATGGCGGGCCCTCTCACGCGCATCCCGAGGGGTACGAAGAGAAACGGCGGGTGTTCCGCTCCCTGTCCGAGGGCATACAGCCCCACGCCTACCCCTTCGGCCATGAGCCACTGTCGCCTCACAGCCCCAGCCGGCGGGAGCATGAGGAGCTGCTCATCTTGGAGGACCCACCCACTTTCTTATGCCCCTGCCAAGATTGCCAAGAGATGGCTCGGGAAGAGGCAAGGTTGCCCACGGCTGCCTTCTACAGCCTGCGCCTGGACCGGGACCCTGATCTGTGGGGGGTGGAAAACGCAAGGCCGCCGCTGCTTCATCACCCGCTCCACCGGGAAGGGCAGCCTGTGCCACTTCTAATGCCCGCTACCTATGGGCACCACCATGTGCCCCATGGGCAACACCAAGCCTTTAGCTTTGAGCCCAAGATGGTGGCAGGGCACATAGGTCACGCTTACCCAGCCCACCAGAGGTCCAAAGTGATGGAGGAGAATGCCGAGGCGTTTCCTTACCCCCGCTATGGCCCCCCTTACCCTCCAGGGCCATCCTACGCCTACGGCCGGGGCCCAGCCAAGGCCTGCCTTGTCTCTGGATACTCTGGGTCTCCCCACTCCATTTCGCCAACCAGCCCCCTGTATCCACCAACCAGGAAGCAGGGCTATGAGCCCCCAGAGAGCAGCGACGAATTCCTCCTGCCAGCACCTGTGGAAAGGCAGCGTGGTGAGTGTGACTCTCAGGGAGGGGTGCCATTTCCAAGCCAGCGTAGGAGGCATCCTGGGCATTCATAGCCAAGGGTTCCCACCCCTCGCCAAGGATTTCAGGTTCAGCAGTTATGGGTGCTGTATCACGTGGCTAGAGAGGAACCAGGGGTGTAGTTCTTTGTGCTAGGAAAAGGGCAAGGGTGAACGTCCAGAGTTCCCTTAGTGCAGGGACAGGGAACCTGTGGCCCTCCAGGTGTTGCTGGACAGATTGTGGACCCTTTGCTGCTGGCTTTCATTTTTGAGTTGAAAGGTGAGCCATAATCTCCCCAGTTCTCAGCAACTGGCTCCTTTCTCCCCTTCCCCGGATGCCCATGAGCCCGGCATTCTAACCACTACTCCGTACTACTAAACATATCTAAGGGGTTCCGTGCAAGAGCAGAGGCAGCTATCAAATGCTGGGCTTTTGTTGCCACAATGCCTATGCAGGAGAGATCCTATGAAAAGCTATCATTGTGCCCAAGGCCCTGGAATCTGGGACCCGTTCCCTATGAATGTGTCGGGATGGCTTTGTGGTATTCCAACAGACCGTCTGCATTTCCTCTCCTTTCCTTTCCACAGAGCTGCAAGACTGCAGGGATGGCATGATGGCCTGGCATGACGGTCCCATCTCCCTTCCGCAGCATCGTCAGGAGGTACGGGCTCACTGTGCAGACATCTCTGGCTCTCCCACTTCCTTCCACACCAGCAGTCCAGTATTCAGCAGTGACAGGTGGGTGCACCACAGAGAAGCCAGCACACATTTCCTACCTGTGGCTCTTTCTAAAGTAATCTTTCTGTCCTATTTCAAAGTCAAAGCCAGCTGTCAATCATTATCCTGTAGAGCGATTAACTTTACCTATAGAGCCATTGTTTGAACTGTGTTCCAGAAAACATATCAGATTTTTTGAATCATATCAGGGGTTCCTTGGTGAAAAGGTCAGGAATGTTCCCTAAAAGACAGTCTAGTATTCCCTTGCAACTGGCAGCCACTGTGGCAGTGCTGTCTGTGTGTGGCCAGGGCATGTTGTCAGGCGGCTCAAGCAGAGCACCTGGGCTATCAACCTGGCTCTGAAAAACAAGGTGCTCAAGCTGAAGACCAAACTTAGCAAGATGCCATTCGTGAGACTAGCAAACGACACTTAAAACACAAAAGCAGCAGGTGCAGGACTCTTCTCCTGGGTGTGACAGGTGACAGGTGAGTAGGAGAAGAGTTAAAGCCTCAGAACTCCACATTTTGCACATGCACTCTAAATAAGTCTGACAGCTGTTTTGTTGATTGGTTTTTATTATTGTAGCTATTGGTCAATGGGTATTAATGTTTCTGGTTAACTCTTATTATTGCACGCGTGTCAGCAACAACTTGCCAACTCCTGAGAAGTTCAGAACTGCCTCTAGGCAATGGGACAGAAGAACTGTGCAATCACTGAGGTGGCTGCTCAGCTGAGCCAGTCAAACAATACTGTGGGCCCGTCAATCTTGTGTGCATTATGTGAAAGGCTGTAATCCCCCCCCCCAAAAAAGCCACCTTGGCGATCCTCACTGGGCAAAGGCAGTACCAAACTCGAATAAGGGCTTCTCCACACTCCCCTTTGCCACTTGTTTCCTTCTGTTTGCCCTGTGATTTCTAGGCATGGGTAAGAGAGGTTTTCCTTTCACCCTTCTGCTTTCCCTGGACCCCCTGCAGTTTACTACTGAATCAAAACAAACATCAATCTGCAGAAAATCTGACTGACGTTTGTTCTGACTCAGTGGAAAACATGGGGTTTTTCCGGGGAAAGTGGCAGACAAAAGAAGAACCTCTCAGACCCCTGCCAAGAGATCAGGACAAGCGGAAGCGTGGATGAGCCCTAATAGTAATCTGTGGCCCTTGGATACACTTGGGTCCCTCCCACCCAACTACCAGTTTGAGCGGCTGCGGCTTTTCCCCTGCTTGCCAGCATGGACATCTTTTTCTGGGCATGCTAGATGCTATTGTCAAGATTTATTAATGATATGCTTTCTCTCTCACAGCCCTGGCACCTTCAAGCACAGCAACAAGGCCACCAGCCCTCCTGAGAACGTGCTGCGGCTGAGCCCCGAAGAGCTGGCTTCTCCTGGCTGGAAAAGAGGCCCAGAGAAGATGGCATCTTCAAGCAGCCCCACACAGATGCTCACCCCAATGCAGGCCTTCACACACCTCCCCACTTTCCGCCCACAGGCTAATGGGACTTCTCTGAGACCAGGCCTCCAAGCACCACAGCTGTGCCCCCGCACCCACTGTTCTTCCAGCCCTCCACACATCACCCCCTCACCCACAGCCAAACATGGCGTCCCAGCAGAGGACCAGCCACACCAGAACGGTTCAGAGAGCTCTAGCCTCCAGGCCACGACAGTCTCCTGTGAATCATCTGCTGAGGGAGCCTCACGGCCTCAGCTAAGCCCCGTCATGGAGAGACCGGCCCTGAGGAGCAGCTTACGGGTCCCTTGCTACAGCCAGCCTCCTCCCGGCTGCAGAACTGTGTCCAGTGCCCCAGCCTCACCTCAGATCCCAGCAGCCTACAATGGGCAGCTGCACTGTGAGAGAAACGAGGCTGAGGGGAGCCCCCTTCTCCGGTGCCCCAACAGCAGCCCCTCTCTCGGGCCCTACCCAATCAGTGTCCAGCCGCCAGCCCCTGGCTATGGTTTCGCGGACATGCAGAGCTCTCCAACCCCGGCCTTCCCCATTGCGACAGCCTACTACACGGGCGCCGAGAGCAGCCTCTCCGAACGGGAACCGCTCTGCGAGCCACAGCAGCCCCCGCTGCCTGAAAAGCACCACATACCGGCAGCCAGGAACTGGGAGAGGAGCTCACCGCCTGGCCGTAGCCCTGGCTCCGCTCACCATGTCACATTTGCACCTGGCGTACCTGATGGCAACACACCTGGCCCAGCTAACAGCTCCGTTCTTAGAGCAGGTATTTGGTGTGGCGTTTGGCTCCATTGTCTCATTTTTAATCCCTTGCTGTGGCTTCCTAAATGCCCACCCTCTGCTTCCAGCTCTTAGTTGCTCTGCAGCTCCCTTCAGTATCTCAGTAAGTAATTTGGATGTAGGACACTGAGGTGGTCCTCATTCCCTGGACTGCACCAGTTCCGGATGCAGGTGGGGGCCGTGTGTTTTGAATGCTCCCACCTGTGAAAAAATGCCATGTGCGTCAGGTTGAAGGCTATCCGTCAAGCCCTGCTCATGTGTTACTCACCTGCAGGGGGTTAAGTGTGAAGTTGGCTTCTAGGCTCACTCCTGACATCATCTTTCAACAGCCATGCGTTGTGTAAAAAAAGCCCAGTGTGTGAGCTGCTGCTTGTGTGTAGGGGCTTCACGCGATCAGAATCAGCCGCCCCAATCATGTAGAGTAGCAGCTTTCCCGTGGGGTTTTCTTTCCACACAACTGCATGCAACAACACATAGTTGTTGAGAGAGACTAATTCAACATCAGGAGTCAGGCTAAATTCCACATTGGTGCCTGACATGTGAGTAACACGTAAATAGGGCTTATGAATCCTTCTCCCTGACAAGCCAACTTTCTGTGTAGAATAGCATTTAGCCAGGCAGTCCGCACCTGCATTCTGAAATGGTTTCTGTTGTGAGGAAGGCTCCAACACTTGGTTTTTCTAACTCAGCAGTAGAGGCCTTGATCTCAAATGGTGTTAGCTGTAAGGAGAAGCAGGCTTCCTTTGAACCAAAGTTCCCTGAGGCTTAGCCCTGAAACCCGGGGTCCAGACTGAATAAAAGATGGCACTCCAGCAACCTCAAGAATCCTAGTCCATTTTCCTCATTCCATCTAAAGCTGTTGGCTGGGATTTGTAAGGTTTTGGTATTCTGTTCTGTTGATGTTGGTTTTAAATGTTATAAACTACTGTGTGAACAGAACCATAGCATCTTGGAGTTGGAAGGGACCCAGGGGCCATCTAGTCCACCCCCTGCAATGCAGGAATCTCAGCTGAAGCATCCATGACAGGTGGCCATCCAAGCTCTGCTTAAAAACCTCCAGGGGAAGGGGGGAAGTCTGCAACCTCCTGAGGGAGTCTATTCCACTGCTGAGCAGCTCTTGCTGTCAGAAAGTTATTCTTAATGTTTAGTCAGTATCTCCTTCCTTCCAACTTGAAGCCATTTGAGTCCTCCCCTCCAGAGCAGGAGAAAACAAGCACCATCCCTCCTCCATGTGACAGCCCTATAGATATTTGAAGATGGCTCTCATGTCTCCTCTCAGTCTCCTCCTTTCCAGGCTAAACATATAATAATAATAATAATAATAATAATAATAATAATAATAATAATAATAATAATAATTTATTATTTATACCCCGCCCATCTGGCTGAGTTTCCCCAGCCACTCTGGGCGACTCCCAATCAGTGTTAAAAACAGTACAGCGTTACATATTAAAAACTTCCCTGAACAGGGCTGCCTTAAGATGTCTTCTGAATGTCAGGTAATTATTTATCTCTTTGACATCTGATGGGAGGGCGTTCCACACAGTGGGTGCCACTACCGAGAAGGCCCTCGGCGCTGGATCTCAGGCTGAACGATGAGGGTGGAGACGCTCCTTCAGGTATACTGGACCGAGGCCATTTAGGGCTTTAAAGGTCAGCACCAACACTTTGAATTGTGCTCAGAAACGTACTGGGAGCCAATGCAGATCTCTCAGAACCGGTGTTATGTGGTCCCGGCAGCCACTCCCAGTCACCAGTCTAGCTGCCGCATTCTGGATTAATTGCAGTTTCCGGGTCACCTTCAAAGGTAGCCCTACGTAGAACGTGTTGCAGTAGTCCAAGCGTGAGATAACTAGAGCATGCACCACTCTGGCGAGACAGTTCGCGGGCAGGTAGGGTCTCAGCCTGCGTACCAGGTGGAGCTGGTAGACAGCTGCCCTGGATACAGAATTGACCTGCGCCTCCGTGGACAGCTGTGACAGCATATCCAGCTCCTTCAAGTGCTCCTCACAAGCCACACACCCCATTGATTTGGGAATAATGAGGACATGAAATTGTCTTATGCTGAATCAGACCATTGGCTCATCTAGCCCCATATTTTCGGCTCTGACACACAACAGCTGTCTGGAATCCTTACCTGTCCCCTGAGATCTTTTCGAATAGAGACTGGACTTGGGACTTGGGCCTGTGTTCTACCTATGACCCTTCCCCATTGTAATATTGTCCTAAGAGTCACTTGGGACAGGTATGGGAAACCTGTGGACTCCAATTCCTATCAACCTCAGCCAGCATTACAGACAATGGTCAGGGATGATGGGAAATGTAGTCAGCCAGTATCTGGAGGGCCAAAGGTTCCCCATCCCTGACTTAAGAATAATGTAAGTTAAGCATGTCAAACACTCTTAATGGGCTGCAAAAAATGTTTTGTGTTAGTATTAATGTTGCACGTTTTAAAAGCCATTCCTAACACTGTTGCTTGTCTGCCTTTTGTAAGGAGAGCCACACTATCTTCCATTTTCTTTTCTTCCAGATTCACAGCAAGAGAACCAGGTTAGCGTCAAATTTGTCCAAGACACATCAAAGTTCTGGTACAAGCCTCATTTGTCCCGCGATCAAGGTACACTATTCCCAAGCACTTTTGCCTAGTTTGGATAGGATCTAACAAAATCAGTATTTGACACATTCTCTAGAGCAGGCTCTGCCAACCTTGTTTTTAAAAAGCACCAAACAGCGCTTAATTCAAGAACTGCTCTAGATCAGTGTTTCCCAACCTTTTTTGGGCAAAGGCACACTTGTTTCATGAAAAAAATCTCGAGGCACACCACCATGCCAGATGGGGAAAGGTCACTTTTTACTTATGTAAAAAATAAATAAAAAAATAGTAACAGCATAGAAGGTAATGGTTAGGCTAGCATCCCTCTTCCAAATATGCTAGGTTTTTATTTGCAGGGACTGTTCTACATGGGAAAGCATTCAGCACTGTCATTCTCCCATCTGCCATCTGAATTGGTACTATTCTGGGTCAACTTACTCTGCTGCATGTGTAGATGAGGCCTTATTAACATTTAAGCTGAGAAAAGTATGACGTTTCAGTAGACAGTCTGCAAAATGGCACCAAGTGTGGGGGAGGGGGCAGAACAGGTTTCAGATACAGGATATTAAGCATACACGTACCTCAGATTGAACTGGTTGCTTGCTTTGCAAGTTTTCATTTCCCAAATGACTGCCTTGGCAAGCGCAATACCTGCCAGGCTCAACGCCGGTCTCGCGCTGCCGCTTCCCGCGCTCTCAAGGCCCCGGGAGGAGGAAGGCGTGAAGGGAATCCCGAAGGCGCGAAAACCTCGCGCATGTGCAGGCCTTCCGCCTGTGACAGCCCAGTAGGCCGGCCTAGCCTAGCCGTGCGGCAAGAGCAGTCAAGAGCTAGCGTGCGGCAAGAGCAGTCAAGAGCTAGCGTGCGGCAGAGCGGCGATGGGATGTGGGAGGGAGCTCGCTCCTCGCCGCCGCCGCCGCCCTGCCTCTCGCCGCCCGACTCGCCCGCCTCCCTCCCACGGCACACCAGGCAACGTCTCGCGGCACACTAGTGTGCCGCGGAACACCGGTTGGGAAACACTGCTCTAGATCTCTCTTGCAATTCACTTAATCACTGTGAAATATGTGGCTGCTTGAGTTGTGACTCTTGATGTTAACTTCATGTTCCCACTGGGTGATCATATTTAAAATGTCTCTGCACTGTAATAGCATATGTAATCAGGGCCATAGCTGGGGGGGGGGTGAGGTGGGCCCCTGCCAGGGGCGCAGGCGGGGGGGGGGGACCTAAAATAAGCTGCCAAGACCCTCCGCCAGGCACCCTGTCTGGCCAGCGCTCCCTGCCCGCAGCCCAGACAGGGCAGGGAAGAGGGCCTGCTGGGTGGTGCCTGCTCTTGGCTGCCCCCCTCACCCCTTGGCCCTCCTGGCATTTGGGTTGGCTGGGAAGCCTGGCGGGGAGCCTGTGTGCGCCCCAAGCGCCCCATCCTGTTTGGCTGTGAGGCGCCGGCTCTGCCTCTCCTGGACTTTGCTCAGGGTTGGGGCTGGGAAGGTTCACCAGCCTCGTCCCCTGGTGCTGCCCGGCCCACCTCACTGCCCGCACCCCTGCCTCTCCGGGCACCAGGGGCGAGTCGCCAGCTTCAAAGCCTGCCTACTCCAGAGTCACTTTTTTTGTCTCTCTCTCTCCTTTCCCTCCCTCAAGGGTGTCAACTTGAATAAAATATATGGGGGGGGTCAGGTAAGCACCGCCCTGTATAATCGAGATGGAGCACATGGACACTATTTGAATGGCAATGCCCATTAATCTTCATAATATTTTAGGGGGGTGAAGGAACCTTGGCCCCCCAAAAATTGGCTCCCATGCCTTTCTCCCTGTGAAAGTGGGGTGCTCCCCACTTTATGCGACTTCACTTATGCATGCAGTGGCCCGGAACGTAACCCGCACATAAGTGGGGAGACACCGATGTACCATCACGTAGTCAGCCTTCCCCCATCTTGGTGTTCTCTCTCTGTTTTGGCCTCCTTCAGTCAGAATTCATTACAAACAAGAATTCATTACAAGGTGAAGTGCATGAAGAATTGAATGGGTGGAGGAGGGGTGGAGGAGAGGCGGAAAGAAGAGCTAATTTGTCCGTGGCGAAGGGGCGCTATCTGGATGGTTCTGCCAGGGGTGCAAGATCACCTAGCTACGGCTCTGTATGTAATGTATGTACAGTGGTACCTCGGGTCAAGTACTTAATTCGTTCCAGAGGTCCGTTCTTAACCTGGAACTGTTCTTTTACCTGAAGCACCACTTTAGCTAATGGGGCCTCCTGCTGCTGCCATGCCGCCGGAGCACAATTTCTGTTCTCATCCTGAAGCAAAGTTCTTAACCCGAGGTACTATTTCTGGGTTAGCGGAGTCTGTAACCTGAAGCGTCTGTAACCCGAGGTACCACTGTAAGAGCAAACACTTGACATTTTTTTGCATTTGCCTGTGTTTTGGGGAAATGGTCACTGCTGCTTCCTGTCTGCTGGAGAGGAAGCAGCCATCATAACCTGTGAGTAGCAGGTGCCTTTAAAGAAGTGGGTGTCCATTTTACACAAGGAAGTACCAGGGACCCCGGTTGGTACTGGGCCTCATTCTGAAGAATAATGTAGTGTGATGGCAGAACTGCAGGCTTCTGCATACACAAGATTTGATGCACTTACATTTTTGCTCCTGAGCAGCCATTGCCCTTCTGAAGGACAAGGAGCCTGGGACCTTCCTCATTCGGGACAGCAATTCCTTCCAGGGGGCCTACGGCCTGGCTCTGAAAGTGGCAACACCTCCACCCAACAGCATCAACCACTCCACCAAAGGTAAAAGCAACAAACCAACACTTCCTGACTTGCAGCAGTAGCTGCAGCCCCATGCGAGAGAGTGCCTGCCTCCCAAGGAGTCGCTGCAGTGTTAGAAGGAAAACTCTGATCCTAAACCTACACTGCCTTGCGGGACACCTTTGGGAGAAGAAACGGCTACAGAGTCAACCTCTACTCAAATATAGAGTCCCTAAGATGGTTGGTTGGTGTCTTGTAAGCCTCCTTCCGGCAACTCCTACAGCCCAGCTGGTGCCAAGCATCTTGCTCTGCTTTCCTTTAAACCACATCTGTGAGGCCAAGAGGGTGGGGTCTTGTCATTTGGGCAAACCTTTCCAGCCTCCCAATACAAAGAGTGATGGGCAATTTGCCCATCTTGTTCATTGTCCTCTCATCTGTGACTGACAGACAAGGAGTAAAGCCTCCTCTCAGCATCGCACAATATGAACACAGCTGCTTCTGACATTCCCGTGCCTCTTAGCCGTGTCCTGGCCAGGTCCAGCCGAGAAGGGAAATGCGGAGGGGTAACTGAGAAGGCTGGCTAATAGATTTCCTTCCCTCCTCTGCCCATCCCTCCTCTTCAAACTACCCAATTCCTTCCTTAGCCTTTTATCCCGTCAAGAGTGTTCTGAATTGCTGGCTCTTAAGCCACAATGTTTTATGTGATCTTTGTCCTCGTATTATGTGTTCCTGCTCCCCTTCATCGATAGGTTTAGTTTTTATTGTATCTGTGCTTTCTTAACTTTATGAACCCCCAGAGGATGTGGTTAATTGGAAGATGCATAAATAAGTTTCCATCCCTGGCAAATTCTCTCTTTGCTTGAGAGAGGTTGGAAGAAAAAGTATATAGGAGAGACCCTAACAGCCATAACTGATGAGTACTCTGCTCTTCCTGAGAGCATGTTGCATAGGGAGAGGGTAATAATAATAATAATTTATTATTTGTACCCCGCCCATCTGGCTGGGTTTCCCCAGCCACTCTGGGCGGTTTCCAACAAAGATTAAAAATACATTAGAATGTCACACATTAAAAACTTCCCTGAACAGGGCTGCCTTAAGATGTCTTCTGAATGTCAGGTAGTTGTTTATCTCTTTGACATCTGATGGGAGGGCGTTCCACAGGGCGGGCGCCACTACCGAGAAGGCCCCTCTGCCTGGTTCCCTACAGCTTTGCTTCTCACAATGAGGGAACCGCCAGAAGGCCCTCAGCGCTGGACCTCAGCGTCCGGGCAGAAGCTCCTTCAGGTATACTGGGCCAAGGCTGTTTAGGACTAGGGATGGACAATTCATCCTATTTCTGCACGGTGTCAGTTTTGCCTGTGTTTATTCATAAAAGTCCATTCCATCCCACTTTCAGACTGATCTGTGAGTTTCATACAAAAAATTTGTATGTAAGTTCATATTTCATATCCTTGTACACATTTCTAAATATATTCTGAACGTTAGAAATACACACTTTTGAAACATATTTTGATACGTTCATTGAACTGAGAACTGCATTGCAAAATTCAAAGAAGGGCAAAACCTAAAGGATAATTACATTCTGCTTCATATATTTGCTGAGGAGGTGCAAAGTAGTTAAGTTCACTTAAAAATACAAAGCAACCCCAATTCTTCTCCCTCCTTCCACAGGCGATCCTGCTGAGCAGCTGGTGCGTCACTTCCTGATTGAGACAGGACCGAAGGGGGTGAAGATCAAAGGCTGCAACAACGAGCCCCATTTTGGTGAGTGACTGGGATGAAGAAAAAGAGGTGGCCACACACATTCTCATTTATATTTTGCAATATAATATTTCCACCAGCTTGGAGTCTTGAAGGGTAAAGCTATCACTGGCTGCCAGCAGGATGTCTGTGTTTGCCTGTGTTCTGCCACAACAGTTGAGGGCAGTAAGACTTCTGAAGTCCAGTGACTGGAAGGAGCAGGAGGGCAGAGTGCTTGGGTCTTGCTTGAGGGTGTCCTACCAGCACCTGGCTGGCTACTGTCAGAACAGGATGCTGGATTAGATGGGCCCTTGGCCTGATCCAGCAGGGCTCTTTGTAATGTTATTATGTACCTTGTGGGGCAAGTGGGCGCTACCTCCAGGAGCTCCTGATATCCTCATCTAGAAAAATTATGTTATGCTTTTGCTAGGGAGGTTAAGCAGTGCTCCAGGCTTGAGAGAGGAAGAGAGTGCTTGCTATGTGCAGGGGAGGAGATACTGTCAGGAGGCTGTGCAGGAGAAGCAATGCTGTGCCCCATGTCTGTTCCTCTTCTCCTTGCAGGCAGCTTGCCAGCCCTGGTGTCCCAGCACTCCATCACCCCCATCTCCTTGCCTTGCCGTCTCCGTATCCCAAGCAAAGGTAAGAAGTGTTCAGGAAGCTTTCGGGAGTCAAAAGATCTGGGTGCAGTGAGGACATAGTTTGGCTATAAATCTTGAAACAATCAAATATAATGCCTTGTATGGCAGCTTCCCCACATTAAAGCAGAAAGGGGCATGGGTGTGTGTATTCCAGGCAAGTCGTCATCTCTGCTGCTTGGATTTTATCCAACTAATCTCTATTCAGAGTGGAGCCATCAAAATTAATGTACAAAACTAGCAGGTCCATTGATTTCAGTGTGTCTACTGTTAGCAGGATGCGGCCAAGTTTTCCAGCTACTGTTTCCCATGCTGGTATAAGCAATGTGATGGCTCAGAGATAGAGCTAGGGATCAGTAAGTCTTCAGGTCAGATCCTGACTCTCATGAATTTACCAGGTGGTTCTTGCCACTCAGCCCCACACCCTTCATGTACCTTGCAGTTGCAAGGATTACAAGATAATAACTGCAAAGTGCTTTACAGCTGAATGAAGTTTTGAACTTTGTTTCACCACATGTAAGCCCCACATCCTGTAACCACTGTGTGCATGTTAGACAGTGTTCTCTCTCTTTCTTTGCCTCCCCCTTTTCAGATCTTGTGGAGGAGAGCGCAGAGCTGGCTGTTCCCACCAACATGAGCACAGCTGCTGATCTGCTGAAACAGGGAGCAGGTCAGTACCAAAGCAGAGAGGGAGGGCAGTGGGTGTTCATTTTTTTCAACCAGCAGCAGTTTAGAGAATTCCACTTCTGATATTCACAGGTGAAGGGGTGCATAACCACACAGAGTGCTAAAGCCCCATTATTATGACTTACTTGCATTAGGTCACCCAATGTGGGGCTCGAACCCACAGCCATGAGATTAAGAGTTCCATGCTCCAGTGGCTGCGCTATCCCAAAAAAGAAAGGTGGTATACAAATTAAAACTGAAAAATAGAAGTAGCAAAACCTTGTTTTTTGTTCTTCATGGAAGTTGAGATGCACAAGAAGCTGAATATTGCACTAGATGTCAGTGTCACTCAAGTAGGAAGATATATTAGGCTATTTTTGTCACAAATAGGTAAGGAGGTCTGAAGGCATTCAGCAGCAGATGCAGCTGTGGAGTGCTGGTCACTTTGAAAAGCTGCAAAGCAGCAAGGAGAGGATGAAATTCACAGGGGAGAAGAAGTGATTGAGGGGGGAAAGGGTTGCTTAACCCTTTCCCTGTTTCCCACTTCCCACTGCAGCCTCTTCCCAACCAAGGCTCGCTTACATCTAATTCAGACTTTGGTTTCAGCAGCGGAAAATCAAACAAGGATGAAATGGAAGGGATTCTCTTAAGTGTTTGGAAGCCTGAGCAGATGGGGAACTGGGTGGGGTCCGAACTGTGTGGTTATGGAAGATGCAAAGTTTTGGACAATCCATCTCTTTCTCTCTCCCCCACCTCCCCTCTTCCAAATTATAGCCTGCAGTGTGCTGTACCTGAGCTCTGTGGAAACAGAGTCCCTGACAGGCCCACAGGCTGTGGCCAAGGCAGCCACCAGCACCCTGAGCGCCACTCCTCGTGCTTCTGCCTGCGTCGTGCACTTCAAGGTGTCAGCCCAGGGCATCACGCTCACAGACAACCAGAGAAAGTGAGTCACCCTGCCTCCGCTCTAGGGGCACCAGGATCCCCGTGGGCCAAGCCCCTCCTCTCCTCCTAGTATGCTGTTGTCTTCCCTGCCCATCTTGATATGTTTTGCTCTTCCCGTGTATTTTATTCTTCCTGTTGTCATGAGAGAGACCCACAGTGGGTTTTGCACCCCTCCTCCCTTCTTGATTCAGGAAAATTTCCTTCTACCCGCAGGCTCTTTTTCCGGCGCCATTATCCTGTCAGCAGCGTCACTTTCTGCAGCACAGATCCTCAGGACCGCAGGTAACCAGCAGCTTAGCCTGGCTTTGCAACAGGCTTTTGCTTAGCTTGTGCCTTACTCAGAGAACGCCAGTCTGCTGTCAGTGTTCTCTCTAGAGCCTTTACAGCTGTAGCTTTGAGGTTGTGGAGGAGCTTCTACAAAGGCTCGTCTGTGTGATATTTCCTGGGCCTCTGGGGGAAATGTTAGCAAGCTTTAAGTTGTGTTCTAAGAAGAGGCTGTTGTGTAGAGACTATGGCTGGATCAAAAAAAAGTTTCAGGAAAATGCACTGTAAACCTCATAATGGGAAATCACACGGAACTCCACAATGCCATCTGGTGTCACAATGTTATAACACATTTAACAGTATTTTTCTTTACCGATGTCGCTGAGTCCTATATTTGTGTTTCCTACTTTGGTGGGCTCACAAGGTTCTAATTATAAGTGGTTGTGGGTTTTTGTTTGTGTGACTAATAAAATGACCACGGTTATGATAAATGAGTTTGTGTGCATGTGCAGGAGGAGGAATTGTATGTTGTAAAGACCCCCTAGGGTGGAAAGTGCAATCACTTTGGTTGAGAACAGTGGCTGGGAGCCTTCAACCCACAAGACAGATCAGGCCCACCAGGCCTTTTCGGGCCAAACATTCCAAACCTTCCCTAGGCCTGTTGTCATTGTGTTGATTGTAGCTTCTAAAGCCCTGGGGTCCAGGTATCCGAAGCAGCACCTTCTCCAAGGCCAGCCGATGTGATTCCTAACATTGGTGGAGTGGGTTTGTCTCTGCTTATGGTCCCCACTAGGATTCATGGTTCAAGATTGGATAGCAAGGCCCCCCGATTCTAGAATCATGACCCCCTGGAGTTAGGCTTGCCTTCATCATTATTTGCATTCAGGTGTCTGTTGAAGATGTCTTTGTTTACCCAGACTTTTACAGATCAAGCTTTTATTGTCTAATGCCTAACGTCAGCAAGTGATACTATGTTTTAATAATGTTGTTACTTCATAGAGATTTGGGGATTTGTAATTAATACTTAAGTATTTTGTTGTTTTATCTTTTATTGTACATCACTCTGGGCTTCTTTTGGAGGAAGGGGAATTCATAAACCTAATACCTAAAAACAAATAAAGACCTCACAGACAGTTTCTTAAACTTCTGCCCTTTTAAGCTGAGTTTAAATAAATTGTGATGATGGTAAATACACTTTTTCTGATATGATATTATTCTGTCTGTCTGTCTCTCTTTAATTGCAGGTGGGCTAACCCAGATGGCACTACATCCAAGTAAGCATTGGGGAGGCCAGAGGTCATGTGGCTAACTTTTCAAAGGTCTTGTCAGCCATTGTTTTAACATCCCTCCTGCACAAGAGAATTTGGGCAGGAATAGAGCCCCTCTCTGTGTCCCAGAGACTGCTATTCTTCTCCTTCTCCTTCTCCTTCTCCTTCTCCTTCTCCTTCTCCTTCTCCTTCTCCTTCTCCTTCTTCTTCTTCTCCTTCTTCTTCTTCTTCTTCTCCTCCTCCTCCTCCTCCTCCTCCTCCTTCTCCTTCTTCTTCTTATATTGCTATTATTACTATTACTACTGCTACTATTATTATTTACAGTGTTTTACAGAGTACAAAAAAAATTGTGTGGATGTTTTTTCCTCCAAAACTCTTTGGTTTTATTCTGGTCCCGAGAGCTGAGCCCTGACTTTCCATTTTTGATGCTGCATCCAGGTGCCTTAACCAGCCTGGAGTTGGGGAGGAGGGAGAATCAATTAACATGGGTACCAGGACCATCTCTCACGCATGCACACACATTTTCAGCAGTGCTTTTCTCTTCCAGGATCTTTGGCTTTGTGGCCAAAAAGCAAGGCAGCCCATGTGAGAACGTCTGCCACCTCTTTGCTGAGCTAGACCCTGAGCAACCGGCATCGGCCATTGTCAACTTCATCACAAAGGTTATGCTGGGGACTCACCGGAGATGAAGGGACACTGCTGCAGATCTCTCTGCAGGCATCTTCTTCTTCCTCCTCCTCCCCACCTTGACCACTGATTTGTGCTGCTCGTGTAATGTGGGGAGAAGCTGTTATTGGGCAGGTTGGCAGGCCCAGGTGGAGTCACTGCTAGGGGGTTTTCTACTCCCCTGCCTCTCTCCCACCTACTGGCTAGCAAAAAGGGCTCTAGGGGGGAGTGGATGTCAAGGCTGCACTCACTTCACTGGACCCCAGGAGTCTGCATTGCACTGTGTTTTCTTACTAGCAGACAAAGCGCTAATGGATGACAACTTAGAAAAGGACTGTACATCTTTAAATATCTGGCTGATTTTTTTCATAAGCTCAGACAAGGCTCTGCAGCACAACAGTAACTGAAGGCGTCTGGAAGCAATGAATATGTGGAACTGTCTGCATCCATTCAGAGGCAGCATATTGTACCATCCTAGTAGACAAAGAGGTTAGAATTACTCTGGGCAGGCCAAGGGTAGCTTAACAGCCAGCTTGCAAACACCATGCTGGGGAAATCTGGTTCTTGCTTCTCCGCTGCAAAGCAACAGAAGGGGGGTGGTTCTGTTTGCAGGGTCAAAGCCTCAGCAAAGTGAGAAAAGCACCTGGGAATATCTTTGCTAGGGTTGGGGAGGAGACTAGTGGGCAGGTTAAGCTCTCCCCCTACTTGCTGTTTCCCCCACTCCTGCAAATCCCTTGCATATGGGCATGTGTGCCATTTTGCAGCACAGAACCAGCAGCCAGAGGTCCCAGCCCCATGTCTGCTTCTGATCATGCAGGTCAGTCCAGCCTGGCTATAAATACCCTTCAGACTTATCAAGTACTAACCTTGTCTTCCATTAGTGAGGAAAAGTGCTCTACATGGTAAGATAAGTGATCCATTTTGGAAGTTTTAAGCTAGGTGGACAGCAGTCAGTACTACTGTTAGCTTTCTGGATGTGTTGAAGTAGATCAGCAAGGATTTGTGACTCCCAAGTTGTGACAACCAGAAAATAACTCCCCCCCCCCCCAGTGTTACATTACTGAAACAAAGGAGATGGGCAGGGGCCAACCTGGAGTGTTGTTTGTGTGTGTCTGAAAGACTGTGAAAGTGGTTAGAGGGTGTCCGGGTTTTAGTAAAAAAATGGAAGTAGATCTCATAAGCCTGAAGCCTGTCCGCCCTGTTTTAAACACTCAAGCTATGGCTGCAAAGCTGGTCTTGGGTGTTTTAGAATTCTAATTTATTTTTTTAATGCCCCTCCCTTCCTTTCATCCTTTGCTGTACCAATATATTTTATCAGTCTAGCAGTCTTTCTCACCATTGGCTCTGAAGCTTGGATGTGGGTTTCAATTGTTTTCCCACTACTCTTTGCCATTTAGAATGAAGGCCTTGCTTTCGGGATAGGATTCTAAGGCAACAACCCTTCAACTTATTCCAATCTACATCTTGAATAGAATTGAGCAGCACAAGAGCGGCAATTCACTCACACCTCTTGCTTGGGAGTTTAAGTTATCGGGTAGTATTACTGGACCCCCAACTCCTATCAGCCTCAGCCATTACAGCCAAGGGGCAGGGATAATGAGAGCCGTAGTCCAGAGATATTTGGAGGCTCATGGGATCCCTACCCCTGATGTAAACAGCATCCAAAAGGATAGAACCCAGACTGCAGTAGGGAAACGGTAGGATTTGTAAATACTCGAAAATATTAACACGGGGTTGGGGTGGGTCACCATTTTAGGCCATCAGTGGGAGAAAGATTTGTAATGCAAATCAACACTGACCAAAGCCGGTTTTGCATTCACATTGCAGCAAGAGTCATGCATGAAAATGCACTGATTGTGTAAAGGAGGTGCATAGTCCATAACGTCTCCGGTGAGCTACCTTTCTCCTAGTTCTATAATGGAGCAGCATTTATGGCATTAGGCAACTGTATGTGATAGAGGGGTCAAGTGGGAAGCAATGGAACCTGCTGTATTGCCTGAGTAAGGATGCTTGGTCTTCAAATTACCAGGTTACCTTGTGGCAGGAGCCGAGAGTGGCGGCAGCAATGTGTGCTGAACGGACCAGAGCACAGTGAAGAGAATGGGACCAACTGCTCTCATATTCTGATTAAAATTAAAGGCAGCAGTAACCTGGGGGTTAGCAGAGTGAAGAACCAGGTTTTCTGAATTCTGCTCCTAACTCAGGAGTGCAGAGAGACTGAGTACATGGATTTATGGCTGGATCATCTGGACCTGTCTCTGTGGGTGCTTCCGGACGGAGGCTTGGTATTGCAAATAGGTAATTTGGGTATTACAAACAGCCAACAGGTGTGTTTTTTAAATCCGCCAACAGGTGTGTTTTTTAAATCAGATTTTCTGCAAAAAGGGGGGGTGGATCAAAGGCAGGGTGGGGGGACTACCGCTTTATTGCAGCTGCTACAGAACCTGTGCATGTATGGGCAGCACCAATCCCATGTAAGAACCTGTCAGGAAGACCTTTTGAGTTCAATTTCCAGTTCTCTCCAGGGCACAGTTGTAAACAAAGTGCTATTTTTCCCAGTGAAGCAATGAAGAGAAAATTGGAGTGGCCATTTATGGACCAATCAGTTGATATCTTTGAAGTTGTATGTGGTTGCTTTCAGATGACCTGTTTATTAAGTCGTCGTTTGCATGTTTGCAAACGTTGGCTGTTTTACTGAGCATTTCTTCTAATTTCTTTGTGGCGAGTTCACATGACACCGCAACAAAGAACTGTTATTCTCCCCTTCCCTGTGTATTTCTGGGGTGTTGTTTTGTGCTTGGCTTGTTGTGCAAGAGCACAAAAAGCCACTTTAATCAAGCAACCTTAATTTGCGAGTATGCAACTGAATCCCACCTGAAAGTATTGACAGTCTGCATGTTTTTGAACACAAGATTATCTGCCAGATTAAGGAGCACCTACTAACTGCATATGCACATTTGCAAAGAGGAGCGGGGGCTCTGTTCAGCCCAAGGTCTTGGGAACACCTTAAAAAGCTGTTGAATGGGTTACAGAGAGGTGTCTTATCACATGCATTCCTCAGAGCTGTGTTGTAACATTGTGTGAGGATATTCCAAAGTGTGTTTCCTTTTCAGAGAAGCAGCAGCGTCTAGTGGATAGAGGCAGCCAGAGAGAGGATGCTATACAACAGCCTAGTCTTGCAATGTTAGCACAAGCCAACTTCTGAGGAGTAAGTGTATGTGAGCCTTTGAACACTCCTATATTCAAACCTCGCCTTTACTCTTCTTTCACTTACTGTCATTTTCATTGAGGGTAACAGGAAACCCCGCCAGGTGTGTTTCTTCCCTCTAATGAAAGGCATGTGTGGCTTCCTCCCTCCATAAGGAAATGTGCAGCCATTCCTCGCAAAGGGCGTTTGTGTCTCTTCTCTTGTCTGTGCTTTATCCTGATTTCATTAGTGCACTATTTGAGAAGGGGGTGCTATACATGTAGCAGTTTTGCTGAAAAGAGAACCCCACTTCTTGCACCTTTTTTCCAGCACTGGAATACCATGATAGGAGAACACGCATCTGCTGAAATGCTGCTTTCAGGCTCTCTCCCAGAGGCTCAAAGCCCGGTGAGACAACTCATCCTTTTGACCACCAAGTAACTTTCAGATTGCTTTCCTGTGACGTGTGTCTTTATTAGCTAAAATAAGAGCAGCTGTTTACTTTGCATTATATCACATTGTTTCATGAGAACCTAATGGAGCTGGAACTAAAACAGGGGTTGGGAACTTGGGGGAGGGAGACCCCAATATTGTTGGGCTACAGTTCCCATCATCCCTGGCCATGCTGGCTGGGGCTGATGGGAGCTGAAGTCACCTGGAGGGACACAGGTTCCCCACCCCTGAGCTACAAAGGTGGTCATATTTGTTTCGCTGTATCACAGCCTTCCCCACCCTGGTGGACCCCAACTCCCACCTGCCCCAGGCAGTGTTCTGGCTGGAACTGATGGGAGGTGCAGTTCAAAACAGCTGGAGAACACCAGGTGAGCAAAAGATGCTGCAGTGGGCCATGAAGAACCTATTTCTGGGGTGACTGAAACTTACTTTAAATTAGTCTGTCACTATAGCTTATGATAGGGACGCGGGTGGCGCTGTGGGTAAAACCACAGTGCCTAAGGACTTGCCAATCGTATGGTCGGCGGTTCGAATCCCCGTGGCGGGGTGAGCGCCCGTCTTTCGGTCCCAGCTCCTGCCCACCTAGCAGTTCGAAAGCACCCTTAAGTGCAAGTAGATAAATAGGTACCGCTTTACAGCGGGAAGGTAAATGGCGTTTCCGTGTGCTGCGCTGGTGCAGGCTCGCCAGAGCAGCGATGTCACACTGGCCACGTGACCCGGAAGTGTCTGCGGACGGCGCCAGCTCCCGGCCTCTAGAGTGAGATGAGCGCACAACCCTAGAGTCTGTCAAGACTGGCCCGTACGGGCAGGGGTACCTTTACCTATAGCTTATGATAGAATAAAAATATTAAATCATCACCTTCTCTGGCAAACTGCCTAATCTCTCTATTTTATAAAGGTTAAAAAAGGGGTTACAGAGGGTGTCTCATCACAAGCATTCCTCAGGGCCGTGTTCTTACACTTTGGAATATCCTCACACAATGTATCTCCTTTTCAGAGAAGCAGCAGTGTCTAGAGCTGGGGTTGTCAACCTGGTCCCTCCCGCCCACCAGTGGGCATTTCAGGATTCTAGGTGGGCGGCAGGGGGTTCTACGGCACAAGCTGAATCCTCCTTCCATCAAGCACTGGTGGGCAGTAAGGAAATTTTACCATCAAGAAAGATGCATTAGTGGGCGGTAGGTATAAAAAGGTTGACTACCCCTGGACTAGATGATCCTTGTGGTCCCTTCCAACTCTTTGATTCTATGAGAAGGACTAGGATTATGGGTCACAGGCCAAGGAGAGTCTACATGAAATACATAAAACCTAAGCTAGCAAAGGCCCTGCTTAAAAATAAGCAGACCACAGCCTGAATTGTTCTACCATTAATAGGCTAGAAAACTTTGAATGATTCTTCCCTCTAAAAATTGGGAATTGTATGATGTTGTATTAATAGCGTGGACAATTGCTGCCATTTTGATTTCTAGGCTGCTTCTTAGGTGCAATCCACTAAGCCCTGCTGTTGCTCATTGGTGGGTGCCATATGTAAACAAGTAGAAAAAGAGCAGCAGCTGAGCTTGGTTCTGTGTGTGTGTGTTGTGCTTTTTTACGCAACAAAGCAAAGAAGCCACCAATATTATTAAAGACGGCACATCAGTAGAAGAGGAGAAAATGGGGCTCAGTTAGCCCCCAAATCTTTGGGGGGGGGAGGGAGGGTTGGGTTTAGTACAGAGATCTATTTTTGTCTACTAAAGAATTTATATATGGATGTTAGCCAGAGATGTCTTGATAATATATATCTATATATAAGGGGAGGGGGGAGCTGCAGCACTAAGCCTGGTTATTTTTTATATCTGTATTTTTCTTCTCTGTGTATAAACGGCAACACACCTTCTGTTTACTTCTTAAAATTAACACCCAACGGGTGCTTGCTCTACTTTTGTTATTTGGCACCTGTGTCTGTCTTTCAATCATTGTCTTGTTTAGCTTCTCACTTTGGGAAGGGGAAAACAAAGGCTGCAGCAGGCAAGGCCTGGAGATTCTCCAAGCAGGAGTCCTTTCTTGCAATCTGAATTTCTCCTTGTGCTTTTAGCACCAGAAAGAGGTTAGGGCCACACTTTGGATGTGCCCTAGCTACAGCTACAGGAACTAGTCACATGCAACAGCAGGTAGCCCTAGCTCCAGACGTTCCACTTCCATACACAGAAACAGATACAGCTTGCCACTTCAATATCATCATGATGCACATTTGCCACTGTTGGGTGGGGAGAAGGCCACGTCCACATGCAGCGCACACTTAAAATCACAATATTGTAGACTTTGAAGGGCCCCTGGGGCCAGCTAGTGCAACCAGTGAGGGCACTGTGAAGATATATGGTAGGTCCAAACAATGGAGTCAATGGGGCCAGGGTGTAGTGAAGCATTATAAAAATAACACAGAAGCCTTTTCCAGTGCTGGATAAATATGGACATTTCAACTTTATTGGATGTATAAAGATTCTTTCTACAGCGATGCAGCAGGAACCGGTGCCATGCAGAGCTGGAGAGGAGGAGGTTCTGTTCAGACCAGACAACCGTCGGCTCACACAGCCCAAGAGCAGGCTGCACAACAGGGTGCAGGGTGACAGTATTTTGGCTCTCTCCAAGGACTGCAACAGCAAAGCCTGCTGATCTCTCTCTCTCTCTCACTGGCATCCCACTCAAGTATTAGGTTATTTTGGTGATAGGATGCAGCCACCAGTGGAAGTCTGCAACAGCAGCATGGATTAAGGTTGAAGAAGGAGGTGCTGTCACATTTCCAGAGAGTCTGGGGTGGTTGCTGGCACAACATCAACATTCAAGCAAGAACGAACCACAAAGGGATGCTTATGTTCCCAACCCACCTATTAAAAACAGTACAATTGCAACAAAGAGGGAGCCAGTGCAACTATTTGCAGGACCACCAGCTTCTGAGAAAACTAATAGCAGCAACAGGGCCAGAGGGGCTAGTGTAGGGGCCTGTCCTTCCCCTGTCTGCCGCCCCCAAGGATCAAGGATCTCCTGCCATAGATTAGCCACACAAGTGACATCATGACAGATTCTTACAGTTCTGAAGAGCCTTTGAATAACCTCAGAGCCAAAACAGGTAAGCTTACAAGACAGCAAGCACAACGCAGAGGACAAGAGACCTAGAGCGCAAAGGAAGACAAGGGCAGGCCTACACATCAAGGGCCAGCCCTCATTAACTTGGAGGAGGAAGAGAAA
This sequence comes from Podarcis liolepis, assembly GCF_965112155.1. NCBI lineage: Eukaryota > Metazoa > Chordata > Lepidosauria > Squamata > Lacertidae > Podarcis > Podarcis liolepis. The sequence continues at coordinate 3,098,650 of NC_139555.1, forward strand.
ACGGTTTACAATCAAACTGCAGGGCACATTTCACACCCCATGTCTCTGCTTGCTCCCACTCCCACTTACAAAATGGCAGTAGCAGCAGTACAGGTTTGCAGCAGCATTGCACCCAGGACAAGCACCACCCTTCCAGGGTCCAGCATCAATTATTTGAGGGATCTCAATGGCTCAAGAAAGGGAGCTGGGAAGAAGGCAGGGTGCATTCACAACACACCTCCAGACTGGCACTAGGAAGAAGGCATGCTAGCACAATAGCAGGAAGGGAGTGCAGCATGGATGGAAGGCCGCCTCCTTTAAACAAGTGATGTGACAGGAAGGTGCACACAACACACAGGGAAATACAGTCAAAGAAAGATTTTTACCATCTGTATAACATTCCCTCATGCAATCCTCAAAATTGGTACGGGCTCCTCTCAAGCTACGTTTCAACTGGAGGAGCAAGTGTACATTAAAAAGTGGCAAAGGGATTTGCAGGGAAACCAGAAAGGCAAGATGTTGTGGGGCTGGCCTGCAGCTGGGGAGGGCAACCAATATCTGATGCAATATGGTGCACAGGAGTGGCAGAGAGCCACTGTGCTGTTCCATCACAAAACGGGGCCCGTTGCATTCAGAGTGCAACGAGGCCAGGCCATATCCCAGCCTCCCTTTCAAAAGCTGAGAAGCGAGAGCCACAGACTCGGAACATTGTGATTGGGAAGAGAGTGGGACACTGTCCCAGTAATTAATCCCAGACCTGCTTGGGAACAAGAGCCTCAGGATTGATCCAGCATCCAGCAATGGTACAAGGAGCCCAAAAGTATCTGCAACCACATAGGATTTTTTTTTGGGGGGGGGGAGACCAAGATAGGTGGGCTCAGGTGGTGTTAGCTAGACAGATATCTATATGATCTATATGGCCCCACAGACAAAATGCTGCCCCTGGAGGCAGAGGCTGCAAGTCCAACAGAGAACAACCTGAACAGCAGGCCAGTCCAAGGAATGGCAGCAGGAAAGAGAGCGGCTCCCCACACCCCTTCATTCTCAGCCGCTGAGTGGGTGCAGATCTACCTTGACCTTCTCTCCACTGCTCAGCATCCCAATAGTGGGATAAAAGCCCCCAGACGGCACCACAGCATCTTTCTTGCCAATGATCTTCCCATTGCGCGTGAAGAACACCTGGGAGGGGAAAGGGGTGGGAAGAGAGAGAAAAGAAAGACAAGACGTCAGATTAGATCAGTGCAGTTTACCTCTGCAGTTGATTCTCCTTCTGCAGAACCAGGCTCTGGATGAAATTTCCCAAAGGCAGATTGATTTGTTATGTGCTTAAGAACAATGCACAAAATTAGATCAGCTTCTACAAACTCGGTTGACTAAAAAAGTCAATATAAAAATCTGCTTTAAAAATAATAATAATTAAAGACTATAGGTGACAACCTAAGACAGTCAGCTAAAGTCTCTTATCCCGTTCTATTCAAGCTTCCAGGCGGTCAGAGCAAAAGCAAAGTCCAGTGCCCCACCCAAATCTATTAACAGCTATTTGTAATCCAGGGTTTCCTATAAGGCAAGGAACCAGTTCTTAGCAAGTACACAAGCCCAGCTTGTGCATAAAGGAATCTCTGAGACAAAATGCATGAACAGCTACCTTCACCTGATATATGTTCTTGCTGGACGGCACCACTTCAGGCTGCAGGTGGGAAGATTAAGCATTTGAACGTTCAGTTTTAAAAAGGTCTCCTTCCACATACACAGCTAGAGGAAATGTGCTACTAACTCAAGCATCAGCTGATTTGCTAGATTTGTATGTGCTCAGAGTTCTGTTCCCCCTGTCCAAAAAAAATCAGGGAACATCCAGAAATTGACACCCCCTCCCCACTCTCAGTCTGAAGTAATACAATCTATAAAGAGATATTATCACATGGCATTGCTTATTACCTAATTCACTGTTCCCATCTTGATCTAGACAGTGACAAACCAACATTACCAGCAGTGCATGTCAGCAATGGGAACTCAAATATTGGCACAACGCTGGGATCTCAAGTTCTTTGTGACCTCAAATCTGGGAGTAAAGCCACCCTGGAGAATTGCTAATAGCAGCCACCAGGGGAACCTTAAACACAATGAGAAAACTAGCATAAACCAGACCAAGTGATGACGGACAAGATGATAATCATAGAGCAACGGGAGCATGACTTTTTCTCTTCCCTAGCATATACTGGGAACAGAACTGCAGAAACTCCCGAGGGGCTGACAACAAGCTAGCTGCTTTACAGAAGCCTGTAACCTATCCCTTGACAACACTGGTAGACGTATGAAACAGCTGCCAACTTAAGTGGCTGAGCTCCTGCCTGGTACGACCCTGCCCTCTGACTGTGGACTAAGATGACAATAACCATGTGGTTAACTATGAAGTGCAGCCAACAATATTCCTCTCAACACCACATTCAGGGGGCAGGATCCCACATTTTGCACTGAACTGTCCAGGGAAAGGCAGCTACTAGAACTGTGTCAGGGAGCACAAAATTTAGCATCCTGGGAGACATTTTATTATACTATAAGGAATAAAAGATTCTAGCCTCTATGGCTGCAAAGATAGACCTTCTGGTACCTCAGAAACCTGAAGGGGGGGGAGCTGAAAGAAAAAGCTCCCAACTCTAAAATGAGATTCTGTGGCCTGAAGAAATTTGCTCAATGCAAGTAGTTTTTCTCTAGCTACACATTATGAGAAGCATGTAATGAGAAGAAATGCCCAGATCATTGAAAAGTGTGCTTATTCTTCCCTCCCTGCTTTATATTTTAGAATTTCAAAAGTTATTGCCACATATTTATGTTTGCAGCCATTAAGGACTAGAAACCATTTTGAAAAAGAAAACAAATGGAAGCCAAGAGCTGCAGATGTTAAATGTTAAAGTGAGATACTCACAGCCCTATTTGTGATCAAGTATCTTCTAAAACTCTTGTATTACCTGCTCAATAGTGGAAGCTACTTGTGGAACCACTAATATGCGGAAAATAAAAGTCGGAATTATATGCTAAGGGAACCTACATTCTGCAACCAGAATTATTCAAGTCACCAACCAGGGGGAAGGGGTACAACCAGAAGGGTAACGAACATTGGTAATGTGCAAGTTGCAAGGTAGCCTTCCCCAACGAAGTGCCTTCCAAATCTTCCTGGAGTAGAAGCCCCATCATTCCTGAACACGCACTGTGCTGGCTGGAGCTAATGGGAGGTAAAGTTTAAACATCTTGAGGGTGCCCTGTTGGAGAAGGCTGCTGCAAGGGTAGGGATCAACCAATAAACCTGATGCTTGCATTTCCTAAGGCAGGGGTCTGCAACCCGCGGCTCCGGAGCCGCATGTGGCTCTTTTACACCTTTGCCATGGCTCCGGGGCGGATACTAGCGAGGGGAGGAGGCGCATTGTGTGCCCCAACACTCCCCACTGTGGCAGGCGCTGTACTGGCTGTGACGTCGCATGGGGGCGGTGCGTGCGTTAGTCACGCACCGTCCCGACGTCACCTTCCCGGTTTTGCGGCTCCCAGTTTTTTCCCCCTTCAGAAACGGGTCCAAGTGGCTCTTTTTGTCTTAAAGGTTGCAGACCCCTGTCCTCCCTGTCCTAAGGGAACTTAGGCTGCTCTGTTTCTTGCTTCCAAATAGAAGCCATTCTACTTTCTCAAGCACTTCCTGATTTGGGAAAGGGACAGTTCCACTCTTCTAAACGATGTGTTTTAATTCCATTTGATCTTGATAGAAAGAAGTAACTCTTGCTGGCACTTACCACCACTTTCTTGCCTTCATGTTCTTGCTCCATGTCTTCCCCATCCTCTTCCTCCTCCTCCTCCTCTTCAGCTTCCTGGTGCAAGTAAAGGACATTCCTCACGCCTCGCGGTTTGGCCCGGATAGCCACCGTGTCACAGCTGTCATCACTGTCACCTGTAGGGCACCCACACCCCTATATAATTCTTGCCATGAATTCATGCACGCCAGTCAACCACTACAGGAAAATCATTCCAAGGGTAGGCTTGACAGCCACAAAACTGCCTCTGGCTCAGATCTACAGTCACTAAGGAAGCTTCCTCCCTCAAACCCTTTAATGGTAAGCACAGCTTCCCTACCCTGTTCTCTGTCTAGCGCTCCTCTGGCAGTGAAGAACCTTTAGAGCTCTTGCTTCTAGGGAAGAGGGTGGCAGGAACACTAGGCCATCAGAATCCTCAGGGAAGAGGGCAAAGTGAGGCCAACAGCTGAGTTCCAGCTTCAGGAACATGGCAACATTGGTCACCTTGCACAGTAGAAGGACCAGGTGAGGAAAGTACGAAGATACGTTATCACAATGCCACCATGCCGGTTTAATCCAGGCTTGCAAATGAGCCAGCTGCCTTGCCACCAGTGGAACTAAAAATTGCTTCTAAGTAGCCAAAAAGTGAGTCTTGCTGAAGTTAGGTTTTAAAAAACCCACCACCCCAATCTGTACACACACACAAGTTTAGACCATAGATGACCAATATAAACATGCTAAGATTTCAGCTTGCTAACACGTCCTATTTGTCAGAGTGGTGTTATACAATGTACTAGAGAAAATAGATTAGTCCTAACATTACTACTACTACTACTACTACTATTATTACTACTACTACTATACCCCACCCATCTGGCTGGGTTGTCCAAGCCCCTCTGGGCAGCTTCCAACACTTACAAAAACATCAAACATTAAAACTTCCTGATACGGGGCTGCCTTCAGATGTCTCCGAAAAGTTGTCTGCAGAAACTTGCCAATGCAAATCAAGCTCTGTTCACACAAGCATGTTATGACTCAGAGCCATCCACTGTGATGTATTTATTGCTTGCTTTACTTAGTATCATGATTCACCAAGTTCTAGACACTCACCTTCGCTGTCAAGGATGTAGTCACGCGGGAACATGATCCCACAGCCCATAATGTCTCCCTTGTAGCAGCGAGGCCCAAAGGGGTCGCCCACTCCACTCCCATGAAAGATCTTGCCATCATCTGCAAAAGAGAAAAGATGCACCATTGATAAAGTCTAGGAACAAATCTGGAAGAAAATGCTGACCTCAACCAGCACATGAGACTTCTGGGTATTCCTGCCTGCCTCCACAATACCAGCAAAGCAAAATGCTGATGTCTCAAAAGCTCAGGTGGAGATGCCACAGGTATCCCCTAAGCCACACTGTCCAGCCAAGCCATACCTCATCGCTTGAGCTTGGAGGGGGGTGTTACAGAGAGAGCATGTATGTATGAATGAAAGGGAAAAAGAGCATATGTACACACACACACACACACGGGTGAGCAACCTGTGGCCCTCCAGAAGTTATGGGACTCCCAACTCCCATCAGCACCAGCCACTATGTTCCATGGTGAGGGACAATGAAAGTCGATATAAAGGGACTCTGCCTAACTTTCAATTCACTTGGAGGCTTCTCAGTGTTTACTCAGACAAGCTCAAGGATTGCATAACTCTCTTGTTCCCAAGTCTCGGGAGCTCTGCTGAGCTGTGGACTAATAGCTATGGGAGTGCAGTTTTCTGGAACCTGAAACATCAGCCTCAGGGTTTTTATTGTGATTAGTATCCAAAACGTGGCCAAAAATCAGAGAAACACTTAAGATTTTCATGCAATTAGATTAGCTGTTTTAAGAAAGCTTCTCCCACCACAAAAGTCATACAAGTTCAGCTCAGCTCTATTTTCTAGGCCGTTTTATTCCAATGCCATTAAGGATACTGACAGTCAGATGCTAAGTACAAAAGGTGAGAGATTAGGGTGAAAGTTCACCATTTCTACATTAAGCAAGCAACTGGATGGTGACTGAAGAGTGCTGATATGCAATGTGGGGTCTTGTTTGTCATCAGAGATGGGAAATCCTTTCAGCAAGACTGAAACTTCATTTAAACCATGGTCACCTTTGAGACAACAACCCCCCAACTCACTTTATGTTTTTTCAATTTTTCATTTCATGTTTCATGAATTTTACACATTCAAAGGATGAACCAGAGGTAGATGCAAGCTAGAAGTATACACGGTTCTTAACATGATCAGAATTTTCTTGACTCAACTATCAAAAAACCCTAGCATGACATTCATAACTGAGAAATGGTTCCAGGAAGCAATCTGGGATTCCTTGTACATGAAGTCAGGAGTGTATAACTCAGGGTAACAGCCCTGAGGTAGGTTAACGATGAATCATGATTTGTGAAGAGCCTGGCTTCAACTCCTAAAGCACATTTGGCACGATGGCTGAGTATGCCTCCCCAGGGCTTGAAGTGCTAAGAAACTTTCCCATAATGCCTGTTCACCATGCAGTCCCTCCAGGGCCAAACAAACTGGTTCATTCAATCAGGCACACTACCCTGCCAGGCCAGAGAGGGCAAACACACTATTCGACACCCATGATCAAAGACAGGCAAGTTCTGAACCTGGTGGTCCAAACAGTTCCCTGCTTCCGGGCAGACAAGAACAAAAGGGAGAAGGGAAGGGGGGACCCAGACCACTTGAAAGGCCTTGGCACTCACTTTGTCTCTCCACGTTCAGCTATGCAGCGGATGCGGGCGCCCGGAGCAAAAGGCATGTGGCCAAGGTCCTTTGTCTCCATGAAGGAGGGAGGTTTGTTCAGCAAAAGGGCAGTAAATATTTTCCCATGTTGCCAAGGAAACTTTGGGAATAATGTTGTGTAAACATTCCAGAGTGTGTCTAAAATAATGAAGGCCGTCCAGCAAGAGTGCCTTTTAGGGAATCCCCCTCTGCTCAACAGGCACAGGCAAGGAAATCAAAACAGCAGGCTGGAAAGGGAAACGCCTACAGGGCAAAGAAGGATGAGGGATGGCCTTACAGGGGAGGAGGCGGAGGTTGAATGCACCTTCTCTCTCTAATGCTGCTGCCTAAGCACTCCAGGAAGGAGGTGCAGGCTGCCTTCTCTACACAGAATAAAGTAGTGTTAGATGCAACTGGTTCAGAGGACTTCAGGCTGAAGGTGGGAATATTATTTTGAATGCTCCCTCAAACTCCCACAATAACTAGTACAGTCAAACCTCAGTTGTCAAACACAATCCGTTCTGGAAGCCTACTCAGCTTCCGAAATGTTCGAAAACCAAGGTGCGGCTTCCAACTGGCTGCAAGAGCTTCCTGCACTCAAGCGGAAGCCACGTCGGATGTTTCAGCTTCCAAAAAACATTTGAAAACCAGAGCATTTACTTTGGGGTTTTCGGCGTTTGGGAGCCAAAATGTTCCAAAACGGAGGCATTCGGGAGTCAGGACTGTAACCCAGCTCACACTCTGCAGTGCTGCTTTTCTATTTGTGGGGAGCAGTCTTTGTTTGCTTTAACATGGGGAGGAATTTAAACAACATGATCCTCAACGTACCATCTGATATGGCACTGTCCATTCTAACTCCCTATTCTGCCGCATGCATGGATCAGTTCATAATGGCTTAAGTGCACCACCCAAACTGGGACTCGGACTTACACTCATTCCTTACTAAGCTCAATATGTAGTCAATTTTTGTTCTAGGCTACAACTCATAGAAAGTGGAGAGAGAGCTTAACCGATAGTATTAGTTCAGAGGATATTCTGAGACTAACTCAGCGCTGTGAACACAGCACAGTGCTAGAGCAAAAAGGACTGGAAAGGGGCAAAAGCTTTTTGTATTTGCTAAGCCATTCTCAGTTATCATTACATTGAGCAGGAATTTGTAGAGAGGTATCTTGCACTCACATCTATCTCTATTTCCCCTCCCGCTCTTCGAACCGCGTTCAAAGGGCTTCCCAGCATACCAAGATCCCAGTTTATTTTAGGCAAGCTATTTCCCCTAGCAGGGCTCTGGTTATTCAGTAGCAGCAGTGGGATCCATCTCAAAAATCTGACCAGGAATTAGGCGTGAAGTAACAAGGCAGCTGAGATCAGAACCCAAAGACACTGCAGCCAGCAAATTGATTAAGGAAAGGGCAACTGGAGGTAAGGAAGACATGTTCAGCAATGGGTGTGTGGGTGGCTCTCCTGGTCTGCTGACCAGAAGGGTTTGATTGTATATGGCTTCTTAGCCATTCAAGCTGCGAGCCAGTCAGGATATAGGATATCAGGAAAATGGCAGAGAGTTTGGTATAGGGCTGGTCCATGGGCTCTGGTAAACTAACACACTTAATAGATTTTTTTGGGAGGGGAGGCAAGTAAGGGGAGGGAGGAAATGATGGAGGTGTGTTGTTGTTTTTGTTGTTGTTGATGATGATGATGTTATTTTATTTGTACCCCACCCATCTGACTGGGTTGCCCCAGCCACTCTGGGCAGCTTCCAGAGGATACAAAAACATAATAAAACATTAAAAACATCCCTGTAGAGGCTGCCTTCAGATGTCTTCTAAAGGTTGTATAGTTACATATCTCCTTGACATCTGATGGGAGGGTGTTCTACAGGGTGGGTACCACTACCGAGAAGGCCCTCTTGGTAAAATTATGCCTTCCGTGGAGAGAGTATATAGGGAGCTTTTCTCCCTCTTTCATAATAGCAGAACCCAGGAGCATCCAGTGAAGCAGAATTGCTGGATTGAAGCTGAATTGCTGGTGTTCTTTGCAGATAACAGTCAGTCCAGGGCAGCAGAAAAGTTTCAAACTGCTCCTTTACCAAAGCCATCCTATCCCAACTGCATTGAACACGTGGCCTGCATATATATCAATACAGCCTCATGGTGGCCATGAAGTTACAGGGCAAGAGAGTACTGAGGATAGCACCAAACTCAAAATCAGAAGAGGGTGGAGGCAAGCTCAATACAGTAAAAAGTAGTAAAAAGTAGCAAAAAGTAGCAGTTTGTTTAGTATGAATGCCCAATGCAATTCAACTATGGATCATCCTCAAGGCAAATAATTTTCCTATCTTGTTCTGGAAAAAATAGAGAGAGCCTGCTCAATAATATGCTTTGAATACTCTTGGTGTGCTCCTTTATTGTACTAGATACAGAAATAGGGAACCCGTGTCCCTTCAGATGTTGATAAGCTCCAGCTCCCATCAGCCCCAGCCAGCATGGCCAATGGTCAGGAATAATGGAAGCTGTAGTCCAATGGCATCTGGAGGGTCACAAGTTGGCCAGTCCTGCAGTAGCTGAAGACCCAAGAAGACCCTTTACCACACAGAAGGATGAGTGGATTTTATTAATCCAGCCTAGAGATACCTTAGTGCAAACACATTAAGCACTCTTCATGACACAAACTGCTATTTTATCTCGTATGCTTGCCTCCCAACTCTTATGAAGTCTTGGGCCACTCCTCACAAGGCAGCCTGATCACGAATGTTGAAGCTCCCAGGTGTGCCCAAATTCACAGCTCTCACCACCAACTTCAAACCACTTAGACTGAGGAGTGAAATCAAGAGTGCATTGAAAAGGAGAAAACATTCAGTTCAAGGATAAACAGAAGAGATCACAGGCCAAATCTGCGGCAGATGGTCAAGGCTAGAGAAGCTGAGGTGCTTCTGGCTCTCATAGGAAGCAAATCTGCCTCAGCCAGCTGGCCATAGAGTCTGTATCTGAGGAAAAGGCAATCTTTTTACTTTGGTTTATAGCAACAAATCTCAAACTGTGAGAAAGGCTTCTCAAAGAAGTGTGGACAGGGCCGACTTCCGGGGAGGTGCCTCCGGTAATGGCTGAATTCATCTGATCGGGAGGAATTTGCCCCGTGGGAATTTGGGTCTGCACCACCACGGCGAAGGCAGAGACCCGTGAAAATCACAGGCGGGAGAAGCCTGTGAACGTGTATTCGGCGAGCACCTTTTGCGCCTCCCCTACTCGCGGGGAAACCCGGTTTCGGGGATCCGGAGCGATGTGGGGTGAGCGGCGCGGTGCTTCGAATCGTCTGCTTCTTCCACGGAGCGAAGCCGCATAGCTGTTGCCGGAGAGCACTGACCTTTTCCTGTGAACAATTTGACTCTAAAGTAATTACCCATGAGTAGAGCTGAAGTGGGGGAATTGGATTTTTAAACGTTTAATTTGGCATCGAAACGGGGAGGTTCAATACAGGAAGTCCGCCTCCCCTTTTGTAAATAAACTAAAGCAATGAGACTGCAAGCTGAAGTCTTGGAAAGCCTTTTGTAAAAAGACTAAATCTCCATCGGCAAAGAACTAAACCCCCCCCTTAGGAGACAGAAGAAGGGGGGGGAAGTGGTGGACTGAATATGCCTCTAGGAGAGAGTCAAGAGAGTTAAAATACCGCCGCTCAGACCCTGGAAACGGGCTGCTAGCAGGATCGATGTCTTTTGGAATGTTCATTGACAGCGTTTAGAACGTTCATTGACAGGTAGCTAAACAAGAGAATACATTGTTTCTACTGTCTCCGGCTGTTTTTTAAAAGTAACTGAAAATTGAAACTAACTTTGGATTATTGGAACATTGTTTAAAAGAGGACAGTACTGACTAATACAAATAGAAACTGTTTTCCCCTAGTGGAAGCTTTTGAAATTGGTTGCAATTGGTTGAAATTGGTTGAAATTGGGCTAGGGGAATTTCCAACTGCAAGATAAAGAATTGTGAGACTCTGGGATTGACCTTGAATCTCTTAAGTGTTATGGCAAATGGAAAGGAAAAAACAGACGGAATGTCAACAGAAGAGGCCTTAGCGGTCGTATTAGTGAAAATAAACGATTCGCTGGAACAGCTTCACAAGAAAACAGACGTGATAAATGTGAAAGTGGATGCTGCAAATATTAAAATAGACTTAATGGCAGAAAGTTTAAATAACCTGAGACAAAAGGTGAATACCAATACAGAAACCATCCAGAAATTGATACAGGAATCTACTTTGACACAGCAAACTGCGGATGAAGTCAAGGAGAAAACCCTTGCTGCTGAATGTAAAGCAACACAACTGGAGAGAGAGAGAGTCCCATCCATACAAGGACAAATTGATGAACATAAGCTGACATTGGTTATGATTGAACTTAAAGAGAAACAGATGAATTTGAGGATCAGAGCCCTACCTTAAGAAAAGGAAAGCTTGACAGAGTTTCAGGAGGAGACAGGACTAACATCGGTTGAGAAAGAGAGGTATTTGGGGGTTAGTATGACCGCCAAAAATGTGAATCTGTTGAAGGATAACTGTGAAGGACGTTGGATTGAAGAGAAGGGGGATTTGGAAATATGGACAAATCTGAAGTTGTTATTGTTGGGCCGAGTTGCTGTGGTGGGGATGAGGGTTGCTGTGTTGTCGGGGATGTTGCTTTTGTTTCAAACATTGCAAGCTTTGGATGGGATGGATTGTTTCAGGAGGTGGCAGAGGGACGTCTCTAGATTTGTTTGGCAGGGCAGGAAGCCTCGAGTAAAATTTAAGATATTGATGGATGCCAAAGAAGGAGGTGGACTTGCCCTGCCAGACCCCTAAACTTTGTTGTGAACCATCTGCTTTTTGCTGGCTGAGAGAATGATTGCTTCTTGAAAGCACTGAAGTGTTAGATAATGGCAGATGAAGTTGATGGACTATATGGAATTGGTGGAAATGACTGGCAAGATCCGAGACCAGGGAGAAGAGTTGGGGGAAGAAGACTGGAAAAAGTTTAAAGACTATTTATAGAAATATTGTAAAATTATTGAAGGTTAGAAGAATGTTGGAATGAAGTTATATGGCTTTAGTAGAAATGTTATAAGGAATTAAGTATAAATAAATTAACAGAAAATTAAAGGAAAAAATAAGGCAAGAATGTGTTAAGATAATCAGAGGATAGAAAACAGAGGAAGATGGAAAGGAATTGCTGTAACAATTACCGTATTTTTCGCACCATAGGGCGCACCGGACCATAGGGCGCACCTAGTTTTGGGAGGCGGAAAACAAGAAAAAATTATTCTGACTCCAGAAGCCAGAACAGCAAGAGGGATCTGGCTTCTGGGATACCGTGTGGCTGTTCTGGCTTCTGGGGTAACCGCGCCAAGCCTCTTCAGGGCAGCGGGATGAAGGCTCCCCCTGCCCAAAGAGGCTGCGCAAGGCTAAAGCAGAAGCCAGGACAGACGCATCGCTGAAGGGGCACTGCGCCTTCTCTCTCTCTGTGCAGCGCCCCTCCTTCACAGGAAAGGTGCTGCGCAGAGAGGGAGAAGGCGCAGCACCCTTCAGCGAAGCGGGAGGAGGAACAGGAGGAGACCCTTCTGTTCCTCCTCCGGCTTTGCATGACAGGTGCGTCGCTCAAGGGGTGCTGCGCCTTCTCTCTCTCTCTCTCTGCGCAGCGCCTCTCCTTCACAGGGGAGGCGCTGCACAGAGAGGGAGAAGGTGCAGCGCCCTTCAGCGAAGCTGGAGAAGGAACAGAAGGAGTCCCTCCTCGGGCTTCGCTTGATAGGCGCGTTGCTCAAAGGGCGCTGCGCCTTCTCTCTCTCTCTGCGCAGCGCCTCTCCTTCACAGGAGAGGCACTGTGCAGAGAGGGAGAGGGCACAGCGCCCCTTCAGCGAAGCTGGAGAAGGAACAGAAGGAGACCCTTCTGTTCCTCCTCGGGCTTCGCTGGACAGGCGCATCGCTGCGAAGCGGGAGGAGGAACAGGAGGAGACCCTTCTGTTCCTCCTCCGGCTTCGCATGACAGGCGCGTTGCTCAAGGGGCGCTGCGCCTTCTCTCTCTCTCTGCGCAGCGCCTCTCCTTCACAGGAGAGGCGCTGCGCAGAGAGGGAGAAGGCGCAGCGCCCTTCAGCGAAGCTGGAGAAGGAACAGAAGGAGACCCTTCTGTTCCTCCTCCAGCTTCCAGGACAGGCGCGTCGCCGCGAAGCCAAGGAGCCTGCATTCGCTCCATAGGACGCACACACATTTCCCCTTCATTTTTGGAGGGGAAAAAGTGCGTCCTATAGAGAGAAAAATACGGTAATAGAAGTGGAATACAAAAAGGGAGGTGAGAGGAGGTCGTTGGAAATAAGCGAATGAAAGATAAGATATTGAAAATGTTTGAGGTGTTTTTAAATTGTTTTTGTTTGTTTTTGTTTTGTATGCAGTGTTTTTGTATTGTATTTGTATTGTTTTTTTCTTGTTTTTTTGTTTGTAGTGTTGTATTGAAACTGTTCGAAAAGTAATAAATATCATTTTTTTAAAAAAAAGAAGAAGTGTGGACAGTTGCCAGAGGCGCCAATTGTTTATCTGTCTTGTATTCTTTTTATAGTGACGAGCTTTAGCAATATTGTAAGCAAAATTATGTACATTCTACCATCTGTTGCAAGAGCAGGAATCACTAAGTGAAGAATTCAAATTCACAGGAATTGCAGCTTTTCTTTTTTTTAAGTTTCTAGCCCTTCAGCCTGGTGAGATCACACAGGCATGGAAGAATGGAATGGGAATCTGATAAGGTTTTCCAATTGATGGAGCTTCAGTCTCCCACATTTATTTATTTAACAGGATTTCTATACTGCTTAATTGCAAAAACCTCTAAGCAGTTTACATAGCTCTTTGCCTCTTCCCATGAACAGTTTATCCAATCCACTGTTCTGAGTCATATAGGTTCTTTTTTCAGATAATTATTTTCTCATTGAAACCACCGTGTGCAAACATAACACTTAACCATAGTTCATTGCCTGTTAACCCCGGCAAAGATTCCTAATGATAGTGAAATCTCCTACCAAGCTAAGTCCTGCTCATAGAGATCATTTAGATGGAGGGACCACTAAGGCCATCTTGTCACTTTGCAACCAAGAGGCTGTAAAGTTGAGGGAACTACCTTAATCACGGTTTGATCAGTGCAGATGTAATACAATGTCTAGCCCTGGTTTGCAGAATATATTATACAGATGCATGTACTTTTTTACTCTCTGCGATAAATGTATATTGGTCATAGAATTTTGGCTGTAATAAAATGGGAATAATCTTTATTTCTCTATTATTATTTTCTAAGTGCCAAAGGGTCTAGGTACTATACAAGTGCAGAGAGTACACAATCCTGCCTAAAACATAAAGCTCACAGGTCGATAACATTTCCTTCATTCGTCCAACCACCTAGTGATGTGAGTTGCTAGAGAAATGGGTAGCCCATGGGTCACAGCACAGCTGGGATTTGTCCTGCTTAGTGTACTATCCACATATTTCTCAAGCATATTCACATCCTGAAGGGGTACCTTCAAAAGCAGCTGCCAAGATCCCCAAGATGCTCAGTAGTTCCTATTTCATGCTTGTGTGATGCAGAATGTGTATTACACCAAAACCTGGTGGCAACTCAAGTGTTGCACTTTAAAATCCCCAAGCTGCCTAGGGCCTATCTCCTTGTGGCTCTGCCTAGTCTCATAAAACAACCCTCTTTACACTCCTGGATCACTGGGGAGAACCTTCATCTGCAGGTTTCATAGATTCGCTTTCATAGATTCACTTGCTGGCTGTGCAGAACAAAGGCCTCTGAAGTTGTGACACCACATCTCTGGAACTCTCCCACTCATGAGCTTTGCCTTCTTCAATCCTCAATTGCCCTTCAATCAATCAATCAATCAATCAATCAATAGCCAGCAAAGTCTTTTTGAGGAAGGCATGTGGAGAGGAGACAAGATGCTATTTTAAATATGCTGCATTCATAAAATTTTATTGAACTTGTTATTATTGCTGATTTAGACACCTGTTGTTCAGTTTCCTACTTTCAGGAAAATGGAGGAAGGAAATATACCAAATAAAGTATATCAAGAAACACCATTTAGCCACCAAACTGCTCTTCCCACTGTGCCCTAAGCTTGGCCGCTGGTGCTGCAGAACTTCACTCACCTGCATGGTAGGCCACAGATCCCCTGCTCCAGCCAGGATGCCGGTTTTTCGGGTAGTCCTGGAACAAGAGAGAAACAGAGCAGAGCAAATCATGCAGCGTTACAATTTTATCACTGAAGGTTCTTTCAGGAGAAAAATGACAAGCTGTCAATACTGTATTTTAAAAGGGGTTTCCACTTGAAAGGTGCTTGATTCCTGCCTCCCACCCACCGCAGCTGCACAGTTCATAGAATCACAGAATTGGAATGGACCGCGAGGGTCATCTAGTCCAACCCGCTGCAATGCAGGAACCTTTTGCCCAATGTGGGGCTTGAACGCACAACCTTGAGATTAAGAGTCTCATGCTCTACCAAGTGAGCTATCCCAGCTTCAACGTCTTGTTTACTCTCTTCAGCACCAAGATGTGATCACTGAGACAGGGGTCCATGCTGAGTCAAGTTTCCCCAGAGCATTACCTCAGAGGGGCACATCCCAACGCTCTGGGAAACCTTGACTCGGCATGGACAGGGATTAGACCCACAAAGCTTTACTGCCACAAAACTGAGGAGGAAGAAAAGCCCTTACTGGAGTAGGCAAAACTCCCAGTGTTCCAGCCTGCAGGGCATTCGTTAGGGTGACTCAGCAGCACTTTATGGAGTTCCCTGAGCTCAACAACAAGGTAGTGCCTCTCTCACTAGGCTGGAAGGGACAAGAAAAAGACTAAGAAAGGGTTCAAGGAGTCTAAGGAAAAGATGCTGCAAGATCTCCGAATCTAACCACACCATGCCCTTTAATTTAACAAGTATTAGCATTCATTTAACGTGGTTCCTTATCACACTGGAAAGCTTCAGTTGGTACAAAACAAGAGCACTGCAGATATTTCCCGTCAAAGCCCTCATTGACCTGGGACCTGCAGATGATAGCAGACCAACATGCCTTAATTTTATGCCTTTCGTAAGAAATGTATACTTTCTTTTGTGCTCTGCAATTTCAAATGCTAATCTTAGACCTAGCATGTCTTAAGCAGTTCCAGCTCTACAGGAATTAAGGCAGCTAAGGCAAGAGTTATGCCACATCTGCAATAGCTGTGCTTGCAGCTCCAATCAAAAAAGCATCTCTTAAAAAGATGGGAAGCACAAATACACATCATTACATGTGTGTTTTAAGACACAACAGTGTTGGTTAAATGTTGAAACACCTTAATTTTTTGGCAGAAACTGCCACACTGTGTGCCAAGAGAAATAAGCATATCCTTGGAGCTCATAAAATCCAGAAAAGCTGCTGCTGCTGCTGCTGCTGCCGCAGCCCATTGTGTAATTTACTGCTCTGGTCTTCCCACTTCCACTGTAGGCAGATCCTCCCCCATCTGTACTCCTGATGCCCAAAGTGGCAGAATTACCTACGATCAGTGAGCCATGCAGAAATGTATGCATTGGGCTCATCTAAGGCAGGTAATTCTTACTATTTCATGCGCTAAATGCAAAATCTCTCTGGTGAAAATCTGAGGTGCTTCCAATTTTAATTCAGGAAAAAAGAAAGTGCTTTAGCTAACAGAAGTTTGGAAACACTTGTATAAGAAAATGAGTCCTGCACATTACTTTTTAGCCATCACACCCTATTGGTTGAGACTCATAGACTTGGCATGGTAGTCCCTGGGTTCCAGCTGATCTGGAAACAAGTCTCCGACAAAACAGCTTCTGGTGGTCACACAAACACACCCACACCAGATGTAGAATCAATAGATTGTTTAGGGGATAAGTTGTCCTCCTGTAGGGACAGGAACTCAAGGGAGGGTGAAAGGAAGTTGATCCAGTTATTTTTTCTTTTCTTTTTCTTTTTGGATCTTGTATGGCTGCTGGGATTTGCTTGCTCGCTGTAGCAAGATGAGGAAGGAATGGAATGGTGTGGCCTTGAAGGCCAACCCAGCCACGTGAATCCAGACCATGTGTTGAGGCAAACAACAGAACCAGATGGCCACATCAGACAGGAAAGGAAGAGGGACAGACGCCAAACCAGCCCCAAAGAACAATCCTGCCTGCTTCTAATTTGTTATCTGGAATTCAGCAATAAGAGAGCCTGGCTCGGAAAAATCTTTGTAGCTGAAGTTGTGCAGGAGAAAGAAGCATGAAAAGACAGAGAACCCCAAGGCTAGGAGGAACCAAGTAATGATCTAGACCCTTGGGGTTCTCCAAAGCGGATGTCCCATGGCAACACACAAAACTGCCAGGGGCGCCACAAGCACTTGTTTGATATCATGTGGCTTTTTGCACTGAGGAATGGCCCTAAAAGGAGGAGGCTAGCTTAGAGATCTAACTCTTCTCTCATTTATGCAAAGATGAGTTTGCAGGAAAATGTCACCATACCTGTGCAATATGACTATGACACCAAGACTGTGTGAAATGGCTTCTATGTGGCACACCATATTGCATGCATACCGTAATTTCTATCAGCCGCTGTGTCATTCCACCTCACAAAGAAGCCTCAAACAGACCAAGTTAAAGCCAGCGTTCAAGTGCACCCAGTGAGGTATCTGCTTCAGTTTTTTTTTCTAACTTCCAACCATTCTTTGTTTTGCAAAAGACACCAGGCACTGCAGAGCTCTTTCCTGGGACTATGTTAGAACCAATAATTTTTCTAGTGTCATACTGTAACCTCATTCACATAAGACTATGTGCAAGTGGAAATTTCCCATTGAACATGCAAGTAATCATGCATGCTACACCATTCTTAAGCAGTCCCCAGCCAAATGAGATGGCATACTGAGAAGTGCATTTGAAGGGGCTCTATAAGCACACAACACAGCACACTCTTTCCCCCACCAGTTTTACCTTTCGAGCCAAGCCCAGGGCAATGTAGCATTTCTCTCCTGGATCTACGATCTCAACTTCAAAGTAGTGACTCCTGGTACTTAGTGGCTGCCGAGCTTGGGCTAGACCCACGTCAATTATGCTCTTCCCCTTCCCCACGTACTCCAGGAGCTGCAGAGAAAAGGATGACACAATGATCGGCTGTCCAGATCAGACCTGACAGTCCATCAAGCCCAATGTTGTTTTCCAGGAGGATCACAAGCAAGGAATGTTAATACCCATCCACTTGTTAGTTAGCACCCTCCACTCCAATCATTTGGCAGATTCTGATGTTGCCTTAAAAAGGGTGGGGGAATGCAGTGAAAATCTGCACTTTTCATTTCTGGGAACAGAAACCACATTTTCACAGCTGATGATAATCATCCTGAATATAGCATCATGTTTCCAAACAATTATCATGGATACACGAAAAGAATAACAAAAGGGGTGTCATTCAGCTAAGCTAATTCCACAGAACGGAGAAAGGAATGCAAGTTGGTCGGCAATGGAGAGAGAACTATGAGGAGCACAAGTTACTGGTTGAATGGCTGCATGACAGATAGCTAGTTGGTGTGCCTTTAAAACATGTACAAGCAGTTAAAGACAAACTAATGTGTGAAACCATGATATGGAAAATCCTATCCCTGCATATACTGTATATCCATTTCTGTGCATAAGCACCTTAAACATGCAAGACCACTTTTCTTCAACAAGTTGAAATATATCCAGATGAGGCAGCCTTTTTTTCCTCCTCAAATTTTAGACATATGAACAACAAATGGATTTTAATTCTACATTGTAGCTGTTTTAATTGTGGTACTTTTTATAAACTGCCCTGCTGAAGAGTGGGATATTAGTACAAACAAACAAACAAACAAACAAACAAACAATAAATAAATAAATAAAGTGGGAGTCCAAGACATGCAGTTGGCAAACATCCTCATCTTATTTTGCAAGTCTCCAGTATTCAAGGTATTTCAGTACTTTAGGAGATCAACATTAAAGAAAAACACTGAAATGTTTTTAATACAGAAAACATACAATTATGTTTATAGCCACAAAGATATTCCATTGTTCATAAATCTGGAAATCCAGCAATACCCCACCCTGAATCTGGAATTACAGGTGGAAAAAAATCAAGGATGAATGGAATCATTTTGAAAACAAAGATATACCATAAGGAAGCAATGCCATGAGCAGCAAAATTGTGAAATTAGATAACATAAGGAAAATAAATCATTATGCATTCCTTATTTTAGCATATTGAGCTAGAGAACTAACATTGTTATTTAACATATACAGATACAGTAAAAGCAAACCATATTTTAATAAACAAGACCACCTTCTCCCTTCTTTTTCTACCCAAACCTTGTCTGCCAGGTACATTTCAAACTTTCGTACACCAGTTTTCAAAGCAGAGTCTTCTGCACAGGTTTCAAAAGTGCTACAAGTGCTAAAAGGGAAGAACTTTTTTCACATATCTTCTCATTTTGCATAATTTATTCTGCATGTGCAGTGAGCGGCAAGGAGGCAAGATGAGCAGTGAAGATCGTGCTCAGTTGCCTCCAGTGTTCCTCTACCACTTCAATTTTTAGCAGAGAAGGAAACAAAGAGTTGAACTGAGAAAATATATGGTTGCACTGAATTCCAGGATATCATGCACCCCCTGGTATAATTGACACTGCCAGATGTTCCATCATCGAGCTAACACTGTTCTACTAGGAGTTCTATAGCTGTAGTTGCAGCAATGATGTGATCAACAGCTACTGCAAACTTGCATGAAGGATCTTAGTCCCAGTATCTTAGTCCCAAGGGCATGGGTGTGCATGCACACAGACACCCCTCGTGAAGCACAACCACATATTGAACTAATGTTTCCTGGCTCCTACAGCCCTGTGGAAAAACAGACCATTGACCCTTTCCACTAGCTTTCTGCACTGCTGCCATAGGATTCCAAGAAGCACTCATCCATCTAAGCACAAAGCAAACATTTCAAGCAGCTAGAACAGGAAGCAGCTCGACATAAGGAGTGACCTACTCTGACAACGATCTATCCTGGAGGAAGAACAACTCTTAAATGTGATGTTCTTGTGCAAGTTTCAGATGATGTTATTGTTATTAGTAGTTTTATTGAAGGTGGCTTTATGTACAATTTAAATAAAACAATTTAACAATAAAAAGAGATGCCAAAACCAGACTGGGGGAGTGAGAATTCAAATGAGAGGGATGGGAAGCACAGGAAATTCAACCTTGGTCTGACTTGGCTATTGATCCTGAACTAATGTTCTTGTTCTACATTTCCCTTCCAGATGGTACATATTACTGAGTGATTGGGAAAGTGCCTCTTATGGATGCATCTTGTCTGGATTAAATACAAGCATCTAGCTTATTCCTTCATCTATACATGACTAGTCTTAACTGCTGGTGCTGACTTCTCTTCAAGCCAGTGGACAATTTTAGGGTGCTATTCAGCTTTCTGGGCAAGTGACTAGCACTGCACATATGAACTGCATTTGGAGACCATGTTTAGCTCCATGTCCCAATAATACAGCTAGTATACTGGTAGTGAGGTTTTTAGTACAATAGTCATTCTTATGCATACATCTCCCTATAGAAGGGGGGACGCGGGTGGTGCTGTGGGTTAAACCCCAGAGCCTAGGACTTGCAGATCAGAAGGTCGGCGGTTCAAATCCCCGCAATGGGGTGAGCTACCGTTGCTCGGTCCCTGCTCCTGCCAACCTAGCAGTTCGAAAGCAAGTCAAAGTGCAAGCAGATAAATAGGTCCTGCTCTGGCAGGAAGGTAGACGGCATTTCCGTGTGCTGCTCTGGTTCGCCAGAAGCGGCTTAGTCATGCTGGCCACATGACCCGGAAGCTGTACGCCGACTCCCTCAGCCAATAAAACGAGATGAGCGCTGCAACCCCAAAGTTGGCCACAACTGGACCTAATGGTCAGGGGTCCCTTTACCTTTACCCTATAGAACAGAGGTAGCCAATGTGGTGTCCTCAAGATGTTGTTAGACTACAGCTCCAAACATCCCTGACTATCGGCTAAGTCTTTAGGGTCATCCTAAAAACCATGTTTCAGTTCTGGATCTAGGTATGTAATGCAAATAAAGGTGAACTTATTTTCTGCCCTTTAAATTATACTTCAAAATCTGCCCCAGTGGCAGGCCATCTACCATTCCATAATGGGCCAGCCCCAAATCAATCAATGAGAAAGTACATGGGACCATTGGTCTGCTGAAACTAAGCAGGTCTGATCTCGAGAACCATATGTATGTCACTTTAAGTTCCTTGGCAAGATGAAAAGGCGGGATATAAATTTGAGAAAATAAGTAAGATGACCAACTAGGGCAGGAACAGGCATATATCCAGGAGCCCCTTTGGCTATAGGCAAAAGAGCAGACAAACAGGGTAAATATGCAAGGTGTGTTTACACCTAGCCCTGATGAATCACTTGCCTTTAGAAAGCACCTTAATCCCCTTTTAATGGCAGGCCTTTTAAGAACTTCATTCAGTCATCAAAAGTACAGAAGGCCTGAAACAGGAACAGGCTTGGGCCAGGCAGCCCCACCCCACCTGATCTTCATGGCCCCAAGCTTCTATTTTGTGCTGCCCTGCCACCCTAGCGCTGTGCTGAAATATGTCATCCAGTTTCTCAAAGGTTTTCTTCCCTTGCAAAAGAGGCTTCAGCTTTTTTCTGCCTCATTCTCAGGACACTTCAGAATTTCTTTAGGATTTTGGTGGGAGTGCAGTCTTAAGCTTATTGT
This sequence comes from Podarcis liolepis, assembly GCF_965112155.1. Lineage (NCBI taxonomy): Eukaryota > Metazoa > Chordata > Lepidosauria > Squamata > Lacertidae > Podarcis > Podarcis liolepis. The sequence continues at coordinate 3,119,914 of NC_139555.1, forward strand.
TGTGAGGTGGCCAAGACTGGGGTGGGGTGGGGGTATTTCTTCCCAGTAAACAATTATCCAGCACTCTGTATCCCCCCTGACTGGCTGTGCTTTCTCTCATCTGAAAAAGCCCTGGGGCAGGCAGGAGTTACCTGATGAGGGCTTTCCCTGGGCCTTAACTGAAGCACAGGCATTTGAGAAGCTTGCCAGGTGCAGAATACGGTAGAGATGATTTGTAGAATGAAATAAATTTGTTTAGTCGTGTCCGACTCTTCATGACCCCATGGACCAGAGCATGCCAGAATGAAATAAATGGCACAGATGAAAACCTGTTGTACACCTCATGTTTGACTGTTTCTGAGTTTAGATAACAAATGGAGTACCGCAATGCTCTCTACATGAGGTGTCCCTTGAAGACACCTTATACTCTGGAAGCTGCAGCTAGAGCAGAATGTGGCTTAGCAGCTGCTGAGTGGAGCAGCTTAAAATGCTGCAAACTACTGAGCCCTTTCAAGGTGTTGGTCTTCATGTTTAAAGTTCTAAACTGCATGTGCCCAAGTACTTAAAGAGGAGCCTCTTCCAGTACTAGGAATCCTGTACCTTCAGATCTGTGATGGAGGCCCTGTTCATGGTACAGCTAGTAGGCACAGGACAGAGTCTTCTTTGTGGTGGCTCCTGAGTTGTGGAACTCCCTCCCATAAAAGTCCATCTCCCACTCAACCTGTCACTAATCAAACATATTTTTGAGACACACCTTTCTAGAAGGGGGTTGTTATCAATCTGATATCCCTTACCTGCTGTAGCTATCCAAGAATTTTTAGTGATATATTACTGTTATTGTTGTTTAAAGTTGTTCTGATTTATTATAATGATTGTATTTGTATTTTATTATATGCCATCCTGGGCTCCTTTCAGAAGGAAGGGCAGGATACAAATAACAACAATCCTACTGGTACTGTTGATACAGTCACTGCATATGTTTCTGGAAGCGGGAAGGAAAAATGACCTGGTGTCAAAACATACTATATGAAGCGGACCTGGACAGAGACATGGGCTGATAAGGTGCCCTTCTCACAGAGAAACCTATGAAGATGAATAGCGTCTCCACAAATGTGACATGCAAGTATAGAATTTTGAACCTGACACAAGATGAAACATCCTGGGAGTCTGAGTTTTTATCTTATTTTATTTTTAAAAAACGTTTCTAGCCCCTATCATGTTGAAAATAAAACTTTAGACCATATAAAGGCAATGTCTGTTGTCATGAGGTGTGTTTTGAAGAGGTGAAGTGATTCAGCCTCTGTATAGTTTCCCTTCTTTCATTATAACCAGAATGGAAATTGTACCAAATCAGCCAGAAAACTGAGAATTTGCATAGTCTGTTCAGGTCACAGAACTTCACTTTCCTGGCAGGTTTAAGGATTTTTTCCTGAAAAACAGGATTCTAAAAAGGCATCCGGGGTGAAGGATTTCATTAATATTTCAAGAAAACATATGAAAGAGCCAGCAAGTTCCCAGCGGCCTGAAGAAGAACAGACTGTTAAGCAACACTGTCATGCCTTTCATAGCAGCACAATAAGCAGAAGTTCACTAGGCAATGTTTTCCAGTCTTCTTTTCCTCATGAAAAGCTGCACCTGTAAATTATTTGTCATGCAGCTGTTAAAGGCGCAGATATAAGCTCCCTAGAAAAAAAGGGTGGCAATTCCACCAAAAACGGCCAGCTGCCACCTTGGTGCAACAGGCCAGCACAAAGCCTGGATGGTGACTGGCCCTTTAGGAAACAGTTTCCATGCTGGCTTTCCTGAAAAGACTAACCGAATGCCTGAGGCTGCTGACTTCTGCCCTCAAGGTCTGGTAATGTTGACTTTTACCTCAGGGCTTACTTGCTGGGGACAGAAAACTCAGGCTCATGAAAAGAACTAATGCTGCTGGATTTCTTCAGTCAGAAACACACTGAAGTGGGACGTAATGCAATATACAGGAGAAAATGCTTTTTTAAAAATCCAGAGGAAATTCCTAGCTGAGAATAGTGTTGTTCAATGACCCCACCAAGTACAAATTCAAAAGCTAGTTAACCAAAAAAAAGGGGGAAAGGAAAGAAAAAAGAGACAGACTTCTAATACTACAGGAGGGTGACCATAGGAAAATAGATGGCCTCGGGCTACTGCGACTCAGACATCCAAAATTCCAAGACAGCCAGTTTTGAAAAAACAGACACACACTCACTTTCAAGAGACGCACAGCAAATCCAGGGCTACCTCCCACTCTGCCAGCGTGCCGAAAACCCACGCCCAGCCTTTGAAGAGTGGGCTTTTAATAAACAAAATATTAAATTGTCCAAAGGAAGAATGCAAGTTATGCGTTTTATTTTTCCATCAGGCCAGGGAAAGAGCCAGGAAAGAGAGGGAGTTTATGTGGGTGAATCTGGCACTGCAATTCAAAGGACAGAAAGAGGAAAGAGGTTGTCCTGGAAGGATCCAGCAGTCCTCAACCCGTTTGGCTGGGTCCAAGCACAGGATAAGCAGTTCTGTGTATCTTTTGAAAGTTCAGGGCTTCATCTCAGAGGACTGCTTCACACACTAGAACAATAGGAAAGGAACGCTTCTGCAAATCACTTCTGTGGTCTGAAAATGTCTCATCTAAACACCCTTAACTAATTCCAAATCACCATAAGCAATATATGCTTTTGGTGTTGCTCCGCAATCAGGATGATGTGGGTTTATACATTGCTAAAGCTGCATTGTGGGAAGTTTCCATGGATGGTTTTTGTCTATCCAGGATCAGAGTGGAGAATTCTCCCACAGCCTAGAATGGCTAACAATTCTTCCACCTATGCTCAATTCTTCCCCCCCTCATACATTTCTCAGCTAAAAATAGAAGTACAATTATCTGAGGGCACATGAGATACCTTCCCCTTAAATCAACAGTGCAAAGGCTATGTAAGTACCAGAATACAGCATTTTGGGGGAGAGTTCTGCAGTCACAAAAAATTAAGCTTACTCAGAAGAAAAGGCAATCATCCATTTTAACCATGAAAAGGGAACCTAAATCTTGAATGGCAGAAGACCCTAGGAGTGAAAACAGCTGCATAAAGTGGGGAAAGGCAAGGGATGGTTGGCTTCCCTGTTCTTGCAGGGAGCGGGGGAGCTGTCTGGGTCAGGGAAGGTCCACATCTCAGACTGGGACAGGGGATAGGCATGTAGAAAACAAGGGCTTATGTAAGGCCTCTGTGGGCAATGGCTTCCATTTCAGGCATAGGGTTAAGAATGTGCAAACAACTCTGCTGGATCATACCACAGGTCCACCTAAGTCCAACATTCTTTCTCCCAGCCAAATATCTTTGAGAAGCTCAGACTGGGGCATAATGGAAATATAGTGGCACTCTGTCTGTTCCTAGTATCTGGTAAGTTGAGGATATACTAGTTCTGAACATGGGAGGATCCGTTATTAACCACTCCAACCACTTGTGAAGCTACACACAAAAAGGATTTGTTGAGCCATCAGAGGCCTGTCTCTCCTTTAACACTTAGCCCAAAGTTGCACCTCCACCAGACTCACAATTATGAAAAAGAAATTCCACCCAGAGCCCTTCCTGATGGCATTTTACTTCAGACCATAGTTTATAAGGGGAAGCTTCCAGCAGATGAAGGCAACAACATGTTGGCCAAGCAATGAGAGCATCCAAGACAAACAGGTGAACCTCTTAGATAAGCAGATGTAGGCCCCGCTCTTTCTGCTGGTCACATGAGCCGTATGCTCAGCCAACAACAGCTGAAGGAACTTAAAACTGGTAGCACATTCCAGATTTAGGCAGAGCAGAGTCTACAGGGCAGGCTGAGAAAAATTCGTCCTTAATGAACCCCAAGTTAATTCCAGCAAAGGCCATTTTGTGGTGGGGTAGATGGAAGCAAGGAATCCTGAATAAGACAGGCCCAGCTCTAAGCCAATGCACCATATATTATGGTGTTGCTGAATGGAGAGTCTTTCATAATCAAATATACAGAGTTTGGAGTTGCACTTAACTGTTTAAAGCCAACTTACCATCTCCATAGTCCTGACCCTCCATATCAAGACCACTGATCTGGGCCATCTGCGCAACAAATGTAAGCTTGTGACGCTTATTCTGCTGGGTCACCTAGGTGAATCCAGTTATTATTCCAGATTAGAATTTTTAGAAGTATGGGTATGCTAAAGCACCGATGACAGAGGAGAAGAGCACAACACTTTCTGTGCCTGCTCTCATGAATGCCAACAACTTTCCCCACTGCAATTCCTGGCACAGGTGGTGCTCTGCCAAATAATGCAGTGTGCATCCGCAGTCACATGTTTGCTTTAAATATTATATTGCTTAATCTTTTATTCTGTGTGTGTGAACATTTGACATTTTCAATCACAGGATTTTGTTTTTGTTTTTTACTTCCTTGAGTCAGTTTAGCCAACAATAGTGGGAAAACCAGAATGCTGGTGATATTAGAGTTGTTACACTGAAGGTCAAAGGGCCTGGGGAACCCTGTCAAAAGGTCCAGTGCATATCGGACCAAAAATTGTCCTGACGCTAGTCTTTCTTCTGGAGACACATTTTATTTTTTAAAAAAGCAACTGAGTAATAACTCTAAAGGCAAATGGATCACTGAATTATTTTGTAGTACCAGGCTCCTCAAAAGTACAGTTGTGCCTCGCAAGACGAAAATAATCCGTTCCGCGAGTCTCTTCGTCTAGCGGTATTTTCGTCTTGCGAAGCAACTCTATTAGCGGCTTAGCGGATTAGCGCTATAAGCGGTTTAGCGGCTATTAAAGGCTTAGCGGCTTAGCGGCTAAAAGGCTATTAGCGACTTAGCGGCTTAGAAAAAGGGGGGGGGCGAAAAAAATCGGAACACTTGCAAGACGTTTTCGTCTTGCGAAGCAAGCCCATAGGGAAATTCGTCTTGCGAAGCAGCTCAAAACGGAAAACCCTTTCGTCTAGCGGGTTTTCCGCCTTGCGAGGCATTCGTCTTGTGGGGCACCACTGTAGGAGGATCAGTCTTCCTGATGTGCATAGCAAAAGGGCATTTGTCAGTGAATGTACTCAAAGACCCCAGGGGCTGATATGAAGGAGGAGTTGAAGGATGGACCATTAATTCTTGGGTCAATATACAGTCCAAACAGGAGTAATAACAACAAAAATCCTGGAGGGAGTCTTAGCCAAACTGATGGCAATTCCAACTGTGGTGGTGCTGGGAGGCAGTCTAAACAAAGCAACAGATAGATAATAGTGGGGCCTGAATGACAATCAGGACAGCTCAAGAGACAACAATTGGGTAGGAGCACACCACAGTTGGCATTTTGCTATATCTAAGCCCCCAGTCTCAGCAATCTTGCAACTCAAATGACAGGAAGAATTCCAAAGAACTTCCAAATAAACTAAGAAGACTGATTTAGGATAGCTATGTATCAACGTCTCATTAGGGCAAGTACTGGAGCATATTGCTGGTTTGAAGCTACACCCAATAGCATTAGATAGCTAGGATAGCTCAGTCAGCAGAGCATGAGACCTTAACCTCAGGGTTGTGGGTTTGAGCCCCAAATTGGGCAAAAAGATTCCTGTACTGCAGGGGGTTGGACTAGATGATCCTCATGGTCCCTTCCAACTCTACAATTCTTTGATTCTCTTTGACTCTCAGGGACCATTATTCCCAAAGACTTGAAACTACAACCCTGTTCTGAGAGCACTGAAAGCAGAGCTCAGAACTGGAGGCAACCATAGCTCACTTGCTTGGGATGAATAGTGGTTATCAAAATGGTAACCACTATTCTGAAAGAGGAAAATTTGTAATATGACAAGAACATCAGAACACCTATATTCATCAAAGCTGTTAGTTTTCTGTTGCAACATAAAATAACAAAACTACTTTAAATAGAAAACCAGAATACCCTCAGTTATTAGAACCCCAGGAATCAGCTGAACTTCAGAGTATCAGGCAGTTTTTTAAAAAATTATTTAATCATTTTTTCAACAACCGCAAAAGACACATACAACAAAAACCATAATAACACTAATAACACAATTTGACAATTCAGATTTGAATACTGATATACCTATGACTACACCTTTTTAACAATATTTCCCCACCTCTCCTCCCCCTACTTCCCACCACTGTCCGCCTTATCGCTTAAATATTCCTTCCAAATTTCTTCATATTTATCCATTCTTAATTTGCGTTGACATGCAATTCGTTCGTATGTAGCTAGTCTGTCCATATTATCAATCCATGTGCTCAATGGAATCTTTTTGCGACTCTTCCAGTTCATCAATGCTAACACAGTTAACAACCCGTCCCCAGCGACCAGTTCAGTGTCTCTGGCCCAATTCCCATATGTGGTTAGATGTATCCCCCAACCCTTATCAGAAGATGCCTCTGCACTGACCACAGGTGGTTGCTTAGTTACATCTCTTTAGCCCTAAACCACTTAGGACCACTTGGTATCTTAAGGACAGCTTTCTCCTACATAAGCCTGCCTCAACATTAAAATATCCCTCAGAGGTCCCTATTCTTGTCCTACCACAGTAGAAGCAAGATAGACAGCCAACAGAAACAAAGAGGTTCTTGGTGGTAGCCCCTCCAACACACATACACGCTTTGGAATTCTGTCCCCAGGAAGGTTTGCAAAATGAACACATGTGCTTTAATTTCTGCTGGGGAAACAAAGTGGGAGATAATCATAGTTCCCTGTATTTGGTCCCAGTTGTCTAGCTGCTGCATTTTATACCAGTTCCCTGGTGTACAGTTTGAAAATATTAAGTTAACAACACAATTCTAACTACTGTATTGGCCCGAATATAAGCCACACCTTCAAATAAGCTGCACCGTTAAAACTCAAGAGGGGGAAAGAAAAAAAGACAATACCCGAATATAAGTCGCTCCCTTAAAATTCTTCAAGCACTCACACCCATAAATGGCGAGTGTAGAAGAAAATCCTACAGGTACCATTCCCCTGTGCTCCTGGGCTGCTACCTTGGGGCGGTGGAGCAGCGCTGCCTTGCTAGCAGCCTCTCCCCCCCCCCTTCATTCCGACGTCTCAGGGGAGGCTTGGGAGCAGCGGGTGAGAAGGGCGGCATTGCTCTGCGCTCCCAGGCTGCTTTCCTTGGGGGAGGGGAGCCACGCCGCTTTGCCAGCAGCATAAGGTCATGAATATAAGCTGCACTTTAACTTTTCACAGTTGGAATTGGGGGGGGGGGTATGGGTTACATTTGGGCCAATACGGTATGTCTACTCAGAAATAAGTCTGAATTACATAGGGCTTATTAAGTGGTGTTAGGATTGTAGCCGAACTTATCAAAGTTCATGAAGAAAGCATTACCTGTTGTGCAGGAGGTCCATCCCGACCATTCATGGAGGCTTTTAGGGGGGGGCGAGAAACTTTCTTTCCATGAACTTCCTTAACTTATTTAAGGATCCAAGCCAGTTTATGTGAACATTAAAATGCACTCCAATTTCTCTTGGATAGGAGGACCAAGCATATAGAATAAAGGCACTCAGTGTGGTGGTCATGACTCAACAAACATTTTTCATGTGTTAGTATCTATTTTATCGCTGCTTCTGTACTGTTCAAGAGATTAGGGGGAGGGAGACAAGGAGGAAGAACGCAAGCCAAAAGCATCAAGGCATTTTAAAATACGAAGGGCGACAGATCCCATTAACATGGCCACACCCTACCTTTCCCCTTCCAGCTCTGTCTAACAGAAGAGTACAATGTTCAGATATTTGTGGTATAAAGCAGCAGCCAGACAGTATACAGGATAGACTTGGAAACAGCAGACAACCCAGAGTCTTGGTTGGGGCAAATACATCAACCAAAGCAATATTGGCTTTAAGGGGCTGACCTCCAGTCACCGTTTTAATCTGCTGGTGGAACAGCTGGCTCTCTTTCATGAAAAGGTCTGGAATGTCTCTTTGGCATGTCCTCAGATGTTCTCTACTGAAGAACACCAGATGAGAGCCTGGGACAGCATCTTGTTACAAAGGAAAAAGCTGCAGTGCCTTCACCCCACTGTGAAGCTTCTTCATTTCCAGATAACAGCTTTGGGGGCCTCTATAATTTAAGCCTCAGGGCAGAGCACATGCTTTTGTCACCATGAAGCCTCCTGGAGGTGCACAGCCCAACCTGGCTGTAACATTCATCATTACTCACTGTGCAAACTTTGCCTTCAGGGTGTGAGTCTCCACCCCTCTGTGTTCCAGGCTGACATGAGGGGCGGGGAGTGTGTTAAGATCCAAAATGTAATGGCATCCATTCATGTGGCAGTGACCTGCATGTGCTACAGCTGGAAAGGGGAGTAACTTGCCACAGGAAGGCCCTTTTTGGTGGTATCACTCAACCACCACAGAACATGTCATGACTGTCAAGTAAGTTTTAATCCTACATGTTTGGAGGGCTTTAACAGCAGGCTAACTTACATGAATTTGTGGCTCTTAGTAATGATGTTTGTGTAATACCTCCATATCGGAGGTAACATGCCTCTAAATACCAGTGGCATGTCCTGTTTACAAGATTGCAAGGGGCATTTGGCTGGCCACTGTGAGAACAGGGTGCTAGACGAGATGAACTTTTGGTCTGATCTACAAGGCTCCTATGTTCTTATGCTAGGGTAGCAGTGGCCAACCTTTTGGATTCATGAGCGCATTTGAAATATTGAGTGTACTGTGGGCATCACCTTGAGAGGACTCCTTCACTCTCCTCACAAACCTGTATGGCCACTCATGTTCTTTGCTTTGCAGCGGTCTGGAAGACCCTTCCTCCATGACTAGCACACATCCCAGGACATTCACTTGCATGCACATAAATCTTCGTACCCTGGGGCCATTAGGAGAGTTATTAAATGCAGGTTGGCATCAAGCTTCTTGCTATGAGTATTTTTAAAAAGAATTTCCCTGCGTCTTGCAGAAGTCAATCTTATCACCTGCTTCCAATGTCTGGGGACATATGTGATCAATTTCTTGGGTGCAAGGCTACACATGGAAACAAATGAGCTTCCGGAAAGACCACTTTAAGAGGCAAACTGCCAACAGTCCTTTGCAAAAGAGTTAGCAATACAATAAATCTACACCCTATTAGATTTTTTTAAAAAAACTTCCATTACAGATGAAACTGTCTGAACAATGTTCTTCTGTTAACCACACCTTGGATTAAGATTTAATGGTGGTGCTGGGGGCCAGATGCAGCCTGCCTGCCACTAGTTTATCATCTCTGATTCAACAGAAAAGAAAAGCTTTTGAAGAGATCCTGCAGAAGGGGCCTAAAGAGGACAGGGATACAGGAAGTGGGCAACACACAGCCTTCAACAGAACCTTTTGAAAGTGTCACACAAACAAAAAGTAGTATAGAAACTTGCAGATTTATAGAACTCTGGTTTCCTAAAGATCAGCCCACAAGACAAGAATCCTCAGTGTGTGTTATTTCCATAATGCATTCCCTGTCTCACTAGAAGTAATGCAGATGCTATATCTGCAAAAAAACCAAAACCCTGCATTGCACAATGGTGGGGGGAAATGCTTTATAAATTCTGGAATTTTGCCAATATGCATAAACTTATCAAGCAAGTTCAAGAAGCATGAAAACTTGAGAAATTAATGTCCATCAATCATTTGCGTAAGCAGATATTGATGCCTAAGATAGAAATGGAAAAGGTTTCTTATATTGCTTAATTTATAGACTCTGCATTATATTAATATTGCATTAAAGCATTCCATGTTAGAGATGAAAAGGCTTTTTTGGTGTTTCTCTTATTACCTTGAGAATTTTAAGTGATGATTTCCTAGTGAGTCCCAGAATTATGGTTTATCATATATGATGCATTTTGCAATTGTAGTATTCCTGTTTCTCCAACACATGCTTGATATATATCAAATACATCAGTTTCTGAAATTGTTCAATAAAATATAATTTTAAAGGGGGGAAGGAATATACTTTATGCACATAATGCATGTTATCCACCAGCTCCCCAACCATGACTTATTTCCAAGGATAAGAATGCTATCAAGGTCAGAAGAACTTGGTGTTCTGAATGCATAGAAGACTGCAGGATTCAGTAACACACACTGGGCCGCTGAAGGGTGTGTGGGTGCCAAATGGCTCCCTTGCGGCTGCTATGGGAAGGACAGAAGGAGAACAATTTTAAAATGATAGATGGCCCTTCCCCCACCCACCCCAAGTTATATTCTGTTAACAACGACAGCATTAGGCAACAGGGCAACTTTAGCAGGCAAGATAAGCAAATCTATCACTGGAAGCTTTCACAAATGAAGCTGAGTGAACATCTGGCCCAGATGGTTCAAGGCCAAGAGTGACAATGGTCAACACTGACAGCCATGCAGGAAACATTCCAGTGTGAGACAATCGTTTTCTGCACCACTGCAAAAACACAGAAGCTTGCTCTGGTTAACTCCTGAGGACTCCAGTTTCTGGCATCCAGCAGAAAACAAGTCTGTATGATTCTAGCCCTCGTGTTGTTGGGAAAGAGATTTGAATGCAAGAGCAGTGACTGAAATATGCTGATAAACCCAACTCACATGAACATCAATATCCAGGACTAGGTGTGTGCTACAATTCTTTATGGAATGGAAAGGAAATGCATATTGTTGGACACAGGGTTCAACTCACAACTAGAGCTTACAGCAGCTGGAATGTGAGAGGAAGACTTAATGTTTTTTCCCACCAATGGAAATCTGTAACTCCTTGCCATTCCTCACTACTCACAAAACCAGTAGCATTTTATAAAATAGTAATATCCATGCAGAGGTTCTCCGTTTGCAAAAACCACACCAGTTGCACAAGTCAGCTTTCCCTGGTACTTATGCACATTAATTTTTGTGGCCAGAGTTGACATGGCCCTACCAATATTCCATGTGAGACTTGGGGAGCGTCAAGTTTGTGTGCTGGCAATATTACATTTTTATCCCACCCTTCTTCTAAGGAACTCAGTGTGAGGATCATAAGCCTCTGTCCCATTTTAATCTGGCAACAAGCTTGTGGGGTATGTTAGGCTGAGTGAAGGGAACTAGGTCAAGGTCACCCAGTGAACTTTTTATCTAAGTTGAGATTCAAACTAGTGTCATAGAGCAAGATTCTAGGTGGCACAACACCAAATCAACTAGTAACTGATCCGAGGCTTCAGGTTCTTAAATAGCCATTTAAAAATGACTCCAGTACAAAACTTTGATATAATGCCTGTTTGGCACCCAAGGCCACCTCTTCATCCCTGGAACATTCAGTGAACTCAAAGGCACATACTGCAAGATTATTTCAGCCTAATTCTCACAAAGTGATTTTAATAGATACAATAAATAAAATCCTCTGCACACCCCCAAGATTCTGTTTTCTATATACAGGGAAATATTTGTTTTTAAAAACTTTTTTTTGTATGGAGGTAGACTGGATCATACAGATCTACATCACACCAACAGTCAGGTTTGCCACCACAATGAGAGCTAGGCCTTCATTTGTTGAACAGCAATAAGAAAGCCAGATGAGAAATTCTGGGAGAAAATAATAGCACAATCAGCATTAGCAAGGGATTAAACCAAAACATCTTCACCAAAGCCTCCTTTTGCAGCATATTCGCGTCACAAGGAGTCACCACCACTTAGCACAGGGGCAGAGCATCTTTGGCCCTCCAGATGTTGCTGGACCACAACTCTCATCTTCCCTGACCACTGGACTATGCTGAGTAGAGATTAAAGAAGCTGGGAGTCCAACAACATATGGGAGAACCACGGGCTCCTCACCCTGACTTAGTACAACAGGCTGCAGCATTACATCTGGGAGGTGCCCAGCCAAAAACAAAGTGAAAGAATGTGGTGTGAACACAAGGAACAGGAGCTTTGAAAGCAGAGCTCCCAGAATGGGTCAGAATATATGAAGGGGAGAGTGCTACTGAGCATATGAGGCATGTGCTCAAAGTATTGTTGAGTAGACAGTTGGACCCCACTTCCCAAAAAACTAGGACTAAAAAACACATCTCACTTTAGACATAAGGCTGTATTCCTCCTATCCCGCCACCCTGAGGGAGGGAAGGCTGGTGTACTCTGCCCAGCCCTTGGGATTTCAGCAGATTCTCTTCACATGCTGCCCAGCATCAATCTGAGCCCACAGGAGACAGAAAAAATGCTTCTAAAACAAGGAGTCTCAGGACACCATGTGCTTAGTCAGGGCCCCTAGAGAGGAGAGCAAGCAAGAAGAGTGCTGCTGGGTTCCTGGGCTGCTCACCCACTCTGCACTGGAGGGAGATGCAGAGCAGATTCAGGCCCAGGCGGCTCTATTTTGGATTTCTAGAGAAGTGATCTCAAACTAAGAGGCCAGTCTGAAAATTAAGCAGGAAGGAGGGAAGACAGGTTCAAGATCCACCACTAAATCCATATAAGTCCATTATTTTGTCAGCGCCCTTAAGCCCTGTACCTGCCTCCAACCCACCCGCTCCCTTTTCCAGCACTCCCACATGCACAAGCAGACCCTCTTTCCTTCCCCTGGCAAGGCCACACTTCAGCATACTACTTATTCTGCTCTTCTACATCCTGCACAGCAATCAGTATATACTGGCGGTATATGCTATCTCATGAGGAAATGAGGCCACTTTTGGAATAACAGAGAATTCAGAGGAGCAAAGCCACACACTCCAGGCTTTAGAGCAGCGGTTTTCAACCAGTGTGTCGTGGCACCCTGGGGTGCCTTGAATTATCATCGGGGTGACATGGGCAACACTGGCCTCTGTCCCTCCTTCCTTCCTTCCCTCCTCTGATGCCCTCTCAAGACTCTGCTTCCCAAAGGCTTGCGTGGCTGTTTGTTACAGCAGCCCTGGCTACAAGCTCCACAGGCAAATGGTGCCTATGGGCCTGGCCAGGGAGTGCTGGTTGCCAAGAATTGAGGCAGCTTTGGAGTATGCAAGCAAGCAGGCAAGGGAGCCCAGCCAGCCAGTCCGCCAGCTCTTGCTGTTGGGAATGGACAAACAAGTCCTAGGCCCCTGTGCAGCAGTGTGAGGAGACACCTCTCTTTGGGGTGGAGGGGGCAGCTCAGAGACCGGGAGAGGACTCCCAAGGAGAAAGGAGAGAAGAGAAGGCTGAAGGAACACGCCACAAGGGAGGGTGCTCCTAAAATGGCGAGAGGCTGCTGGCTCTGCAGGCAAGGGATGACATTACTGGACTCCTGAGCCCCACAGGGGTGCTGCAGAAAAATGAACTTGGTTTAAGGAGCCATGGACTCAAAAAGACTGAAAACCTCTGCCCTAGAGCACGCTTTGCTGAATGGTTAGTGCAAACTGGCTTTAGGCCAAGTGCATCTTCTCCTAATACACAGAGACATGGCATTTCAGCTTGTACTGAATCTCCCCCACCAGTCAATGAAGCTGAGAGGTACCAGCAAGAGTTATGCAGTCCACATGGTTACCTCCCCAACAGGACTGCGCATCTGCATCACCAAGTGAAAAAAGGCATGTGTCTTTTTCATGTAAGTGAGCTGCCAGATTAAGGCCAACCGTGCATCTAAACGCTTCTGGCATTCTATTCCCAAAACTGGGAACCTCATAAAGCAGGACAGGACAGTAATCACACCCCTCCCCCTGCCAATTTGTCCTCAACAACCAATAATCAAAGGTACATGCAGAGAATAAAAAGTGGAGCCTGCAACAGAACTTTGCAACGCATCCTGATCCTAACAAGCTATTGAGGGTTCTGGCCAGCTTGGAACTTGTACTATTCAGGGAAGTGAGTGGGAGCAGGGCGATAAGACACCTTGATTGTCCTGTCCTGCGTGAGTCCTTCCCCTGCTGTGCTATGAAGACGTAGAGGGATCTGATTTAGAGCTGTCTGACAGCATTGAACTTGGGGTGGTTGTGTGTCTGTGTTTGGGGGAGGGGAGGGGAGGGTCAGGAGAGGGGAAAGGAGTCATTTTTCCTTTCCTGACTCCTGACGTTCCCTGTACGGTGCAAGGAAATATACTTTTTTGAACCATCTCCCCCAGCCTTAATCCCCTCTTCAATATACTTACAAAAAGCTATTAGGGACTTAGGGAGGCCAATTCCCTGTTATCCCTTCCTTTCTCCTTTCCCACACCCTTAAACTGGAACCTCAACACCCCATGATTCCTCAAGACTCAGCATTCCTTACCAGGTTGTTTAAGCAGCTTTAAACATAGACAGTTAAACATTTACTGTATATCTAGAGCAGGGTTTCCCAAACTTGGGTCTCCAGCTGTTTTTGGACTACAGTTCCCATCAGCCTTGCCACTGGTCCTGCTAGCTAGGGATGATGGGAGTCGTAGTCTAACAACAGCTGGAGACCCTGATCTAGAATGTCCCCCAAGTATAAAGAAACAACCACCCTATTTTTGGTTGGCGTCACTTTGTTTAAGAAGTGAGAGGTGCTTGATCACCCAAATTTGCAGCTGGGATGAATGACAACTATTCATGGGGCTGGACAAGTCTACAGAGGACAGGATATCCCTCCCTCCCACCCAGATGCACACTCCAGAGAGCAAGTAGCTGTTCTCTGGGTGGGTCTTTGAGGCTTTCCCCCAAAGCACAGGTGCCTTACCCAGGAGATCCATCACACTCCACCCTTCCAAGAGATGCTCACTCACTGTGCCACACACTTTCACATCGTGCAGTCGGCCCCATTCATCCTCATAGCTGTCCACCATCATGATGCTGTCATCCTCTTCTTCATTGCCCAGCTCCGCATGAAGATGGAGTCTGACCTCTTCCCCAAGTGAGTGCATTCCCACGGCTGGGAAGAGCCCCTCTGGGGAAAGTGGCATTATAGTGGAGCCCACCTGTGGGAGGAAGCCAATCTCTCTGTTATACATAGCGCTGCTTCTGTTTTCCAGAATAAATCAGTTTAGCGAACTGGCCAAGAACCATTCTACAGATTGCACAGAATGAAGTGGCAGAGTGAGTTGGCAGAGTTCTTGGACTGTACCACTTCAGACTGTTGGGATGGGGGAATTTTTTTTATATAAAAAAACCCTTTGTATTTAGACAACTAGCAAGGTGGAGCAAAAGGTACAGCGTGGGTCTCCCCTTGTTGTGCTAAGTTCTCTACATGCAAGGAGGGGGTTATTTTACATGGGGAAGAGTTAAAAAATGAAATTCCACTCGCAAATCAAGGTTGGTACAGTCCAGGATTCCATCGCCTCATTCTCTTTTAATATGTGACAGATGACTCCAAGTTTGTAAGCCAGGAGTTCCCTGGGTCAAATCTCATTTCATTCATCAACTCAATAGGTGGCCTCGGGGAAGTTCCTGTTTCTCTGGCAGGGGAAAATACTATATTTTCTGTTTCATTTATATATCCACGTTTCTTCCTTGGGGTTCCATGGGGTTACCAGGAAGCCACCCATTCAGGAACTGACCAGACCCAGGCCTGCTTAGTTTCAGCAAGGCTGCTGCATTATGTGCCTTCAGGATGTGCCCTGGGGCAATGCCTCCTTTAACCCCCAACAAAGAAGCTACCAAACGTACCCTCTTTCCATTTTTGGTGAAGAATATCTGAGCTGTCTGGACTTCAAAAGACACTGGCTCAATCCCACAGCCGATTCGGTCCCCAGAGCTACATTTTGTCCCAAACTGACGGCCCTTGGCTCGGCCATTGTAAAGTCTGGATGGGTAAACACACAAGCAGATCTTGGAATAAGTTTTAATGGACAAGATGTGTCATTATCCAAGGAAAAATGGACAATATTATGATGCACAAGACTAATAGGGTAACAGTAAACAGGTCTATAATCTTAAAGAACACTCTTTGAGTTTGGGAAGTCCACAGTTTAAGGTTTCACACTAAGTTCTATCCATTTCCTCACCAAACAGAAGCACCCAGAAATGTCACACGTGATCCTTCTAAGTTCCCTTGAAAAGAGGGCATAGCCAGAATCCCAGCCCCATTAGCTTATCTGTATTCTAGCATTGGCTACTTACACATTGGTATCAGAAAGGCACCAACATCCTACAGCAGACCACTGCTAGAGTGGGAGAAGACTGATTCAGAAACCACTGGCCAGTGTCTATGCTGGCTGATGGGAGGTGTCCAACAACACCTGGAGGGCCAGAGGATAGCAACTCCTAATCTAAAATAATGGTTGCTGAAGATGGGGGAGTGTCAGGCCCTGCAAAGCCTCCAGGATGCCTTCTTCAGGGTTTCTCCTCACACGCAACTACCTCTGGTCACTCTCCCTCCTCTCCCCTCTGTGCTGCAAAACACAGAATGGCAACCCCATGAGCTTTCAAGCACAAGAGTAAGATCTGCAAGCAAACAAGAATGGCTGCTGTAGCAAGCAACCCAGATTCTCTGAGAAGAGTCCCATGTGCATGCAAGCATGGACACACAGTGCCTCAATACTGAGTAGCCACAACTCTTCAAAGCATATGATGTAAGGGGAGGAGAGTTATTTCCCATGGAACTTCAGCCCTGGCAGCTCTTTTTAAAAATTGTTTATTATTTCTGAAACATATACCCTCAGCCTTCAATGGCCAATCAGCATTCCTAAGGCAGCTTTCAAAACAGTAAAAACCAACAAACCACAAGTCATCTAAAAGAAAAAGAAAGCAAAGTACAGTATACAATTCCAAGCAATGGAACTCACAACTCAAAAAGAATTAGAAGCTTTATAAGTTAGCAATGTTAACAACCTGGGAAAGGAAAGGTCTTCGCCTAGCAACAAAATAAAAGAAAAGCAGACACCAGACCTGGAGGGAATTTCACAGGCAGGGCATCACTCTCCAGGGGCCACCAACTATCCTTCTTATGGTGGTAGGTGCAGCAGGAGAAGACCTTCAGATGCAACTACACACTTAAGAAATGCACATTGTCACCAGGAGAAGCAGAGGGGGAAATAAAGAATGCACACCACCATGTGTGAACATTGCAAAATGTGGGTATTTTACCTACTGTAAATGCACTGGAAACCTGCTTCTAATTCCAGTTTCCCTCACATAAGAGCATGTGTGCATGTGTGTGTCAGATATACATGCAACTGTTACACATAAGAGTTATTTCAGTGGCTGCAATGTATAGCCAACTAAAGGATAAGATAACTTGCTTAAGCCATTTGATCTACAAGGTGGGTGCCCACTGAATGAGATGATACATTTCAAAGTAACATTTTAAAATGAAAATCTAAGAGTGTGCTTCATCTTAGAACCCTCTATTCCATCACATGCAGGAAAGAGCCAGCTATGGCACATGTGCATCACCTAAAAACAAGTAAAAGTATGGTTTTTATGAATGGCAAATTGAAGCAACCAAGTTCTGCTGAAACAATTGACAGCCATAGTCAGTGCTTTTTTCTTAAAAAAAAAAAGTTTGGGGTACTCTCATTTTCCTAATCATATTGAAAGACTGCCCCTCAATGAGGCCAAACTTAGATTCACAAAATGTTTAGGGATATGCGTCCCCCTAGAAACAAAGCACTGGCCATACTTATTTCTTACACCCATGGAGGGGGAAAAACATGTAGAATGGCTCTTAAGCTCAGGAAATGTAAGCAGTTAACTCACTTGCCATCATCGGCATGGTAGGCAACTGAATCCGGTAGCCATCCGGGTTGATGGTCCAGGCTATAATACTGAGGCACCAGCCCCACTGCAATGGTCCCTCGCACACCGCTGTCCACAATTGACACCTAGGAACAAGACAGAAGAAAGAATGCACTACTACTGTCTTGGTACTTTCCTCCAAGGAAGAGGGCCAGTTTCCTGCCTGGTATATAAAGGAAACATGAGTGGGTTGCTGAGTAGATTTTAAAACAAGCTGACTTTTTACAGAATGTAACAATAAATAATATTTGGCACTAGAGGTGAGAAATGTTATTTTGACATGACAAGATAGCAGAGTCACTGTAGCATATGAACTAAGAGGAACAAGTTCCCGGCACAAATCTCTCATACAAAAAAATTATGTAGGTGACTTTAGGGAAGGTACTAATCTCTTGACTTCAAATTTGCCATCTGCAATAGGGACTTACTACTGACATGCTATAGGGTTTGTTACGAAGATTACAGACATAAGACACAAGAGCATTGTAAACTCCTTAACACACTGTATAATGGCTAAGAACAGGGATCAGCAAGGTTTACCTCGCCTGGGCCGGTTCACTCCAGTGGAGATCCCTCCGTGGGCTAGATCGCACGTGCACCCGCGATTTTCTGCATCTGTGCAGATGCTATTTCTGGCGCTGCAGAAGGTTTAGCGCAGCAGCGGGGCCTTGCCAAGCGGGCGGCTCGTGGGCCGGTTAAACGACCCCTGTGGGCTGCTTGTGGCCCATGGGCCTTAGGTTGCCAACCCCTGGCTAATAATGACTGGATTGTATCCAACTGTGTGTAAGCAGAATGGACATCCTCTTGAGCAACATGACTTCATCTTCCTCTCCTCTCTCCTGCCCATCTTCAAAATCTGCTTAGGGGATTAGGGGACTCTCCAGAGCAGATCTGGGATTGCAGGGGAAGTAGAGAAAGTTGAAGTCTGTTCACACCACACTTGATTCTGCCCACTATCGTGAAAGGAGTTCCAGGGTTCCCTTTCTAAATTATCTACCTTCCAGGACTACACACCTGTCTGCTCATGAGAATGTGGAGAATGGGTCAAACAGCTATTAAATATTATATGCACACTTGCTCCAGGTTTCTGCTCCCACTCCACCCCACAAGTCTGTCAGCATTTCATCTTCATGAAGATTGATCAGTTGCTACCTCCATTTTGGCTACATAAAGATCCACATCTGGAGAATGGAATCTACTCTCCCCTTCCCACTAACTTGCTAGCACAATGACCCCACTAGCAATGAATCCCGCTGAGCCAATGGCGTAATAATAATAATAATAATAATAAATTTTATTTATATCCCGCCCTCCCCAGCCGAAGCTGGGCTCAGGGCGGCTAACAACAATCAAAATAGTCCAACATGACATGGCCTTAGCATCAACTGCCAGCTTCTCTACCCTGCACAGACTGTCAAAGGCACGTCAAATGCTCTTAAAAACAGTTCTCCCCACTATGTATGGAGGGTGGCTTCGGAAGGATGCAATAGGCATACGCCCTGCCATCCCTGCGCCATTTTGCAAGTCTCACAAAATGGCACTGCACTCGCAGGGTGCTGTGAATGCACCCCTCAAAGTAGGGTGGTGTCAGCAGTGTCGGCCAGCCAGGCTCCCCAATGCATGGCCAGGCAAGTGGCGCAGCGCAGCACCGCTAGCTCCAGTGGGCAGGCATCGATCTGCCGGCATGCTCCACCCACCCCAGGCGCCAGCGAAGAACACTCTGTCACTGCTCGGAGCACTTAATATGCTTAGCAGCCACTTACTGTGCCAGAGCCTCAACTTACCTAGAATGAGTTTTTACACATTCTATGACCCATCAAAACAAATGCAGTCCTGTCAGCCATATATTATGGTCTGCCAGGTCCGGGACAACTCTGTGTTTAAAGTCTTAAACAAGCAGCATTGAGAAATGGTTTAAAGGTCATAGTAGACCACAGTAGTAGGCCACAGTAGATCACATTGCTGCTGGGATATACTCAGCTTGGTGGTTCTACGAAGTACCATCGCTGATGTTTGCCATCATTAGCAGCTCTTCCCTTGACCCAACCCCCACTATTAAGTTTGTCATGCCTGACTTTTCCCCTTCGATGCAGAAATCATGAAACTACAACATCTCTAACAAATGGCTGCCTAGGCTCTCCTTAAATACATCCAAAGGAAGGAGAACCTCCTAAGCCAGCCTGCCCCACTGCCGATCAGCTCTTACCATTAGGAAACGTCGCCTAATCTTTTGCTAAAA
Source organism: Podarcis liolepis (assembly GCF_965112155.1). Taxonomy (NCBI): domain Eukaryota; kingdom Metazoa; phylum Chordata; class Lepidosauria; order Squamata; family Lacertidae; genus Podarcis; species Podarcis liolepis. The sequence continues at coordinate 3,139,690 of NC_139555.1, forward strand.
TTCTGGTCGTTTGGTTCTAGCCTGGCCCTCAACAGCAACAGAAAACAAAACTGTTAGACACAAAAAGTGAAAACCATGGAGGATCCTTGGTGTTAACAGCATTTTGATAACTATTGCTCCAAACCTGTTGCAAAAAGAAAAAAATATGCCTCCCAATTGTCAAGAGAGCTGAGCAAGTTACCTCAAAATAATTGTTGTCTTTGGTCAGTGGGCGAGGAGCAACGTAGCAGCCGACTTCACCAGAATTTCCATGGTAACTGCAGAAAAGATATGAGGTCAGCTTCTTCACTAATCAAAGTACAAAATGCAACCGCTTTAGAAGCAGCAACAGATAAGAAAACTCAGGCCTAGATATCAGGCCACAACAAAAGAAGAAAGGGACTATCAACAGTAAAGTCCTAAACTTCAGCGATCACCTCCCTCCTGGAGCAAGATCTCCACACTGCTGATACAGTAGTTCTTCATGACACTGACTAGGCCAGAAGCCACCTGGAGAAAGAATAACTGGGCCAGAGGTAGCCAACATGGTGCCCTCCAGATAGTTCCTATCATATCTAACCACGGGTACATGCTAGCTGAGGCTGATGGGAGGTAGTCTAACAACATCCAAAGGGATTTGGCTACAACTGACCTAGGCAAAGGTGTAGAATTCAATGCTTTATAAAGACTTCAACATTTGGTTACAGGGCAGGCATGTTTAAAAGCCACAAAAGGAATTAAATGACCCAGACCTCAGTTCTCCAATTTTTTAAAATAACTTATTTCTTTCCCTATAATTCAGGACTAGGGAACCTCAGTTTTATTTTACAACTTAGAAATATTTTCTTTTTAATATGTTGTCTGGAGAGCCACCAAAGAGATAAAATTGTTTTATTGTTAGGTCTGACCCACACAGTCAGCTGACCAATCTGTTCTAAATGACAGCAAAGTTGTTGCACCAAATGGGTCACTAAAGGAGAAGAGTGACCTATGAACTTTTTTCTTTCTTTTTTTATAAAAATGAAAGTCAGCAGTAAGGTGGGGTTTTAATGCCATTAAATTCCTGGTGCACACAGAAATATTCTTAATCCAGTACAGCCATTCTGGAGTTTAAAACTTTTGATGCTCTGATTGTTTCAACAACTAGGCCATCTGTCTTCGAGATCTGAGTTTATTCCACATATTTGCTATTTCCCATCAACATGCATTTAAAGGGATTAAATCCTCATCTGTAAGAAGTACAAAATGTTGAAGAGCCAGTTGGAGGATGGATGGCGGCTAATAGATTAAGGTTGAATCCTGACAAGACAGAAGTACTGTTTTTGGGGGGGCGGGAGACTCCCTGGTCCTGAATGGGGTAACTGTGCCCCTGAAGGACCAGGAGCACAGCCTGGGAGTCATTTTGGATTCACAGCTGTCCATGGAGGCACAGGTCAATTCTGTGTCCAGGTTAGCTGTCTACCAGTTCCATCTGGTACACAGGCTGAGACCCTACCTGCCCACAGACTGTCTCGCCAGAGTGGTGCATGCTCTAGTTATCTCCCACTTGGACTACTGCAATGTGCTCTACGTGGGGCTACCTTTGAAGGTGACCCGGAAACTACAACTTATCCAGAATGCAGCAGCTAGACTGGTAACTGGGAGTGGCCGCCAAGACCATATAAAACCGGTCCTGAAAGACCTTCATTGGCTCCCAGTACATTTCCGTGTTGGTGCTGACCTTTAAAGCCCTAAATGGTCTCAGCCCAGTATACCTGAAAGTGCATCTCTGCCCCCATTGTTCAGCCTGAACACAGAGGTTTAGCACCGAGGGCCTTCTGGCAGTTCCCTCACTATGAGAATTGAGGTTTCAGGGAACCAGGCAGAGGGCCTTCTCGGTAGTGGCACCCGACCTATGGAACGTCCTCCCATCCGATGTCAAGGAAATAAGCAACTACCTTTTAGAAGACATCTGAAGGCAGCCCTGTTTAGGAAAGTTTTTAATGTTTGGTGTTTTATCATGTTTTTAATATTCTATTGGGAACCGCCCAGAGTGGCTGGGAAAACCAGATTGGCAGGGTATAAATATTAAATTTATCATCATCATCATATTCTTGTAAGAAAATCTAATAAATGTGCTTCTTCAAAAGTCCAAAATAGATTCCTCAACTTTCTCAGCACCAAAAATTACCTTAATGTGTCTCCATCAACAAGGATATGTTTGAACCTTTCTTGGTAGCGAACAGCTCGCACCTCTCGGATCTCCCGGATCCTTCTCCTCCAGTTCAGAAATCTGTAGTGCAGGTTTAAATCATCCATTATGGCTGTAAGGATCTACCTATGGGAGAAGATCATGTTCAAAAAGAAGTCTATGTTGAACTGAGCAAATGCCGCATTGCCAAGAACTCAGAAGTTCCGGAGAAAATACTATAGGCATCAGTTCTGCTTATTGTATTTAGCAAGCAGCCATTACACACATCATCATCACAACAACAGAAATACTGTTACTAATAATGGTTTACATTTCTGCTCCCCAACCCCTAGTGGAACAAGTTTGGACAAAATAAAACAAGGTTCAAACCCTCAGCTGGTCATGAAGCTTCCAAGACAGATATGAACAATGTACTAGAAAACCAGGAGTGGGATACTTGGGATAACCAGTTTCCAACATATCTACATGCCTCTAGCTACCATCCCAAACATACCAAACAGTCCATTGTATATAGCCAGGCACTACGTTACAGCCGCATCTGTTCCAATTCTACAGACAGAGACTCTCACCTAAGGGATCTACAGCAAACCTTCTCAGAACTAAAATACCCAGCAGATGAAGTTAGACAACAGATCAACAGAGCCAGACTGATACCCAGAGAGAACTTGCTGCAAGACAGACCCAAAAAAGAAAATAACAGAACACCTCTAGTCATCACATACAGCTCCCAAGTTAAAACAGTACAACGCATCATCAGAGATCTACAACCTCTCCTGGACAATGACAGTTCTCTTTCTCAAGCTCTGGGAGGAAGACCTTTCATTGCCTACAGACAGCCACCCAATCTTAAACAACTCCTAACCCACAATAATACTACAACCAGACTTAACACAGACACTGGCACCAGAGCCTGCAATAAACCCAGATGCCAACTTTGCTGCCACATACACCCGGACAACACCATTACTGGCCCCAACAACATCACACATACCATCTCGGGACTATTTAATTGCTCATCGTCTAACATTGTGTATGCCATCAAATGCCAACAGTGTCCTTCAGCTCTCTATATTGGACAAACAGGCCAAACCTTACGCCAAAGAATAAACGGACATAAATCTGACATCAAGAATCACAGAACAGAGAAACCAGTAGGAGAACACTTCAATCTCCCAGGGCATTCTATACAAGATCTCAAAGTAGCTGTTTTACTACAAAGGAATTTCAGAAATAGACTGGAAAGAGAAGCTGCTGAATTACAACTCATTACCAAACTTAAAACCATGAAAAGACCTGGGCTTAACAAAGACATTGGATTCTTATCTCACTATACATAACTAAACCATTTCTCACCTTCCCACCCCTTGCCTTTTCCTGTAAGACCTATTACAGTCGTTAAGAGTCGTCAACAGGCTCTCCCAGCTATCTGCCTATCTCCCATTCCCACCATCCTTCTGAGTAACACCCCTCCCCACCTTCTCACTATATAGAAGGATCTGGCAACTTCTATTTCAGTGTATCTGAAGAAGTGTGCATGCACACGAAAGCTCATACCAAGAACTAACTTAGTTGGTCTTTAAGGTGCTACTGGAAGGAATTTTTTATTTTGACTATGGCAGACCAACACGGCTACCTATCTACTACAGTTTCCAACAGTTAGTGATGTTATCTCAACAGCATCCATTTCAACCAAGTTGCTCCAGCCACTACAGCAAACTGATTACCATTCCTTAATCCTGCACCAAGCAGTGTTAACTCAGCATTACACAATCAAATGCCAAGTATACAATTGCACAACTCAGTTATTAAATTGTCAAGTTGACAACTACTCAATTTCCCACAGAAAGAGGCACATGTGACAGCTAACGCATGCACCATTTCCGGCCCCACAATAGGGGCAGAACAATGTCTCAGAACCAACAACTATACAAATGTGGAGTTGCCTGTATACAGTAAACCAAGTCGGTTAAAAAGCATGACATTTAAAACAATAAAATCCAAAGTACAGGTTATGGGGAAATGATTGGTTAAACAGGTGTGCCTTCACACCTGTTCTGCTAGTGGTGCTTGCTTAGAACATGCTCCAACTTTCTCGGAGCAGCCACAACCCATCTACAGTCTACAGAAACCTCAAGATTCCAGTCAGAGTCCTGTGGTGGCTAGAATGCAATCTAAGAGGAGCAGTGTTGGAAACTGAGATATGAGAGCTAGGAACTAAATGGCACCTTAAACCTATATTATGTCTACAAATTCCTTCAGTGAGGGGTTTTGAAAATACGTTTTTAGCTGCGAGGAATTCCAATTTGCTATTTTCTGTGTGGTTGAGCAACATTTAGCTTGATATGTTTGATGAAGAAGTACATTAACTGCTTTTGGAAAACCCCAAAATAATAACTTTATCTTCTGTAAATGTCAAGCAAGGCTAAATAATAACTATTAATATATAATGTAACTGCAAGTACTTGGCAATCATTTAAAGGGATTTCTATGTAATTCTACACACAAAAGTAAATTACATTAATTTAACCAAAGCATCTTTTGAGCTGCCAAGTCCTACTTTTTAGCACCCCTCCTTTTCGGAATTTGAAAGTTGAAACACCCAGCAGGCCCTGCTGAGGCATCCCGAGGCCCAGCCTCTCCACCCCTGGGCAGACCTGGAGGCCAGAGCAAAAGGAGAGCAGCCAGAAGCCCCGGAGCCTCCCCAGCAGCCAGGCCGCGTTTCCCACCTGGTGGGGCGGTTGTGGGGCGACAACGCCGCCGCCGCCTCAGAAGCCCTTCCTGGAGGGAGGAGCCAGGAGACCAGGGTTCAGACAGGCTCCTCCCCCCGCCCCGAGGAAGGGGGGGGCAGCGGCGGAAGCAGGGCTTCTGAGACACATGCAGAGCGCCTGCCTTCGCCCCTCCCAGGCCAGGGACGCCCGGAAACTCGCCCGGAGTTTCTCCTCAGGGAGGCGGCGAGCTGCCTCCCTCCCAGCCGGGGATGTCAGAGGGGGAGCCCCCCCCGCCTCCCGCCCCCCCCCGGCCGCCCTTACCCCGAGAGGCCCCGGGTCTCCCTCCATGGGCCCCGCCCCGCCCCGCGCTCGCCTCGCCCTCCGGCCGCTGCCGCCTCTCCGCCTCGCGCCTCCTGCCGCCCCGCCAACATCCGGGCTCCGTGGCGCCGCCTTCCCTCTCGCCCCGGCTCCTCCAATGAGGAGCGGGGGCGGGGCTTCTGCGCTTTCCGGAGCGTGCGAGGGAAATGGTGACGTCGTTTCCCGCCGACGTGGGCGCCGTTTTTGAAGAAGGCTGAGCGAGCGCGACTGTGACGTAAGCAGGTTGCTATTGCCGTGGTTGGTTCGGTAGGCTCGTGCCGTTGGGCGTGATCCCCGAGGGGCGTCTCTCCCTTTGCAGTGCAGGAATCGAACCCTTGGCCTTGTCGCACCGCGCTCGACCCAAAGGAGCGGCTGACTGAGCTGTCCGGGCAGCGGAGCGGTTTTCTTTTAAAGGGCCGCTCAAACGCACCAAATCCCTCATCAGGGTGTGGTGCATCTGGAGCAACAAATCCAGACACCTTCCTCTGCCCCAGCTGCAATAAAACATGCCTCTAGAGCCACAGCGGGGGCTGCCACAGTTTGACTTTATCTCTGATATTGCGCTCTTCCATTGCTAAGACACAGACAGATGGCCGCCAGTTACAGTGGTACCTCGGGTTAAGTACTTAATTTGTTCTAGAGGTCTGTTCTTAACCTGAATCTGTTCTTAACCTGAAGCACCACTTAGGTAATGGGGCCTTCGGCTGCCGCACCACCGGAGCCCGATTTCTGTTCTTATCCTGAAGCAAAGTTCTTAACCTGAAGCATTATTTATGGGTTAGCAGAGTCTGTAACCTGAAGCGTATGTAACCCGAGGTACCACTGTATATATATTGCTACAAATGTTGGGCACCACCCCCACGCTCTGCCAAGTGGTAGCAAGATTCACAGGGGTGTTGCAGGTGCTCATCCAGGGGTTGTGCTGCTGTGGAGAATTGAAGACATGCTGGTGTGTGTTATTCACATACTTACAGCTTCAGTCTGCATGGAGGGAGCCCAGATCTTACAGCATGGTCATTTCAAGAGTGGCTTGTTCCTCACAGTAGTGCAGCATTGGGAGTCAAAGGCATCTCTCTCAGCCAGACTGCCCATGGTCAATCTCTGTCACTGCCCTCACCCTTCTTCCCAGCACTCCATGTTAAAGGCACTCTTCTATCTCCTTGGCAACCTCTGTCTGCCCAGGCCCAACACCTTTGTCATGTTAATGCTTCTATCCCAGGTGAGGCCCTGGCTTGGAAAGGAAGCTTAGCCTGTATTTTTCTACTGGCCTCCAATCTTCCCTTCAATGCTTCAAATTGTCAAAATCCTACCATTTACTCATTTCTAGGGTTTAGCGGGGGGGGGCGGGACCTCAAAACTATACAGTGGTACCTCTGGTTAAGAACTTAATTCATTCTGGAGGTCCGTTCTTAACCTGAAACTGTTCTTAACCTGAGATACCACTTTAGCTAATGGGGCTTCCCGCTGCTGCCGCGCGATTTCTGTTCTCATCCTAAAGCAAAGTTCTTAACCTGAGGTACTATTTCTGGGTTAGCGGAGTCTGTAACCTGAAGTGTCTGTAACCCGAGGTACCACTTTATAAGACACACACAGGCCAGCTCATCCATGAAGCAAAGTGAGGCACCCACCTCAGGTGGCAGGATCCACAGGAGCAACATATTCAGCCTCCAAGGAATGCCTTGCCTGCTACTGGTGCCGCAGTGGCAATGAGAGGTGCGGCAGGCAGTCCCCCACCCCTACAAATGCTGCCAGTGATGGCTGGTGTCAGCTGTGGTAGTTTCTAAATTACCAAGCTGAATAGAGCCTAGCTGCCATATTAGGTGGCTACAGTGGCCTCTTGGCAAATAGGAGGGGCTGGTGGTCTCCTCCCAGCCTTGTTCCCAATGTAGATCTTTATTCCCTCCCCCCTTGTTCCTGATGCAGATCTTCATGCCCTCTTCCCTGGCAGGGAGGGGGCACCATTTTGTAGTTTGCCTCAGGTGCCAAAATGTACTGGGCTGGTCCTGTGTGTTTATACACACAAAACGATATCTATAATCTATATCTATATAGTTCTAAAATTAAACATTGATAGAATTAAAATCCTCCCTCTCACTTTCTCTCTGCATTTATTAGTTTTCATTCTATCAATGTTAAATTGCTTTTATTGAGAGGATTTCCCCTGTTTCTAGCTGTTGTTTTTATCTGTAAGTCACCTTGAGTCCCTGTTTGGGGGTTGTTGTTGTTGTTGTTGTTTAGTCGTTTAGTCGTGTCTGACTCTTCGTGACCCCCTGGACCAGAGCATGCCAGGCACTCCTGTCTTCCACTGCCTCCCACAGTTTGGTCAGACTCATGCTGGTAGCTTCGAGAACACTGTCCCACCATCTCGTCCTCTGTCGCCCCCTTCTCCTTGTGCCCTCCATCTTTCCCAACATCAGGGTCTTTTCCAGGGAGTCTTCTCTTCTCATGAGCTGGCCAAAGTCTTGGAGCCTCAGCTTCAGGATCTGTCCTTCCAGTGAGCACTCAGGGCTGATTTCCTGGGGGAAAGGGGGGCACCATCATCATCCTCATGCTCCAGATATGATCTGGCATATCTACATGAAAGATTTGAACTGATTTAATACTGATTCCTGTTCCCTAGGAGGACCCTAGGATGGGAACTGTAGTTTTGTGCAGGAACAGGATTTCTTAAGCAGAGAAGTATCACAGAACTTTCACAAAAGTGCAATGCTCAGTCTGGGTTCTCATGGGGAAGGGCGGGGGGGGGGGGGGAGAGGGAGGTCCTTTATAACCAGTTGGATCACTGGCTCATCTGCAGGATTTTAAGCAGAAGTTCCTACCCTGCCAAGTAAATACCAGAGATTGAACCTACGAGTTTTTGTATGCAAAGCAAATGCTCTGTCACTGCTGATTCGCAAAAATAAAATTGATGTAAAACTGATACTTGTGGGGTGGACAGGCTGTAAAGTGGGGAGAAAATTCCAAAGGAAATCTTGGTAGGCCCTGTTCTGAATACTATAAATACTGAATACTATAAAAAGTACAATGAAGCCTGTTTTCAAGACGCTAGGTAAAAAGCCAAACATCTGTTTGTTTAGAGGTGTAGTCAGGACAGAGTGCCTTCTACTTGCAGCCTTCCACAGAAAAGCACATTCAGCCATTAAACATTGATGAGGGTGGAGGGGAAATTAGATTATGATACTTGGCAGCAGCTGCCAGGAAGTTGTTTTTGGTTTCTTGGAGGCTGGGGAATTGAACAGCACTGAACAGGAGCAGTCTATCTGAACTTCAGCAGCAGTAGACTTGAAGCACTACAGCCATTTTTAACTCGCCAAACCTCAGAGACAAGGATAGCAGAATTGGGAGCTTATCCTGGGGGCAGGAAGGAAACGTCACAGTGCAGCAGAGCTCAGAAAGTGCAAGGAGCATAAGGGGACCCCAGTTCCAAAGTTTAGAAGCTAGATGTGCACCATCTAGCAGCATAAACCTGGAAAAAAATCTTTCACTGAGGCAGTAGCCTTTATCCCTAGAGTGCAATAGCTCTCAATAATTAAATAAAGGGTCCAATCAATAACTGCTGTTCGTTAACAGCACCTCTTCCAAATGTCCACTGGGAGGCTTGAAACAGATGAAAAGAAGGCCCTGTAAGATGATGGGAGCTGTAGTTTAACAGCATGGTTGGACAGTGTTCTCAAAGCCACCAGCATGAGTTTGACTAAACTGCAGGAGGCAGTGGAAGACAGAAGTGCCTGCGTGCACTGGTCCATGGGGTCATGAAGAGGTGGACACGACTAAACAACAAAGGAGGGAAACAGGCTCCCCACCCTTGAACATCCTTGAGGATACAAAAACAGACACCCTATTAAAGTGTGATAGATCACCAACCCCAACAACAGTGTTGCCACCAATCAGCAGGTGAAGAATACTGAAGTTGGAAGACCAAGGGAAAGTATGAGTGCATGCGGAATAAATTGTGAGTGCAATACACGGTGGAAGTCATTGTCAACATACTGTGGAAGTGAAGGTGGGCACCTTAACAATATTTCCATGCTTTCTCTTGCATAATTGAATTATAACTTAAGAGGGAGGGAGGGAGAAATGCTCACATATACTGCAGAAATGAAGCCAGGCTCATTACATGCAGGTAATTTGCTCTATTTTCAGCTCTTTTATGACCTTGGGTCATTTCACTGTAGTTCTCTGTTCCTTGGCTTTCCGCCAGAAATGCAGAAGGAATTTTTTTCCCATGGCTGCTTCTGCACTGTAGCCCTATCTTTACCCTCTTTACCGCTGATGTAGCATTGCTATTCTGTAATTTGCTTGACGTACAATTAAAATGGAGGTTTCACAGGGTGCTTAATATAGTGCTTCATTGTCCAGCGATACCCTTCCACATAACCAAGATCCTTCTTTAATGTTTACTTTATGTATAAGTCCCCTTTCCAATGTTTAGGATTTCCTGTTTGTAGGGCCCGCCTATCTTGTTACTCCATGTTGACTTCATTGGGAGACTTAAGTAAAGAAAACTGTCTTAATAAGACACTTTAAATGCCCTACTATGAGATTCTGTTCTAGGTGCAGGAGGAGTGGAGACTTAATCACTGGTTTCCTTCTATTATTTATTTTCATTTTTAATGGGGAAATAGTGCTTTTTCACTTCTAAAAAATGAAAATAATGAACTAAAACTGGTAACAGAAAATGACACACTAGCTATTAAAAGAGACCAGTCAGGGCAATTCATAACTAATCTCTTGCCTATCCATATCAAGAATAAATAAAATCGGCTGCACTTGAAAACAGGAAGTGTTTAACTAAAGAGACAAGATTCCTTTGCCCAGAGCCTTTTTCAGCCAGAACTCGCTTCAGTTCCAGTCCCTCTCCAGTGCCTCCACCGCCATTATGAGAGAGCAAGGCAGGCGTTCATGGTGAGTTCTGGCACCTCTTTTTCTAGAATAGCACTGCCTTTGCCTCAATAAAGGCTTGCTTCTCCATGCTTGGATAGCCACCACCCTGGTGTAACTTCCTTTTATTACGAAACAGTGACTAAAAACCTACTAACCAATGTCTTTGAGGTGGTTAGCAGGTGTGAGCAGCTTCTTAAAATGGTGCGCCAGGAGACCAATTTCTGATATCAGTGACCTGGCAAGTTTAGGTTTCGACCAGAGATAGCCCATGTAGTGCTGATGGATTCCAACACCCGCCATCCCTGAATATTTGCCATGCTGGTTGAGGCTTGTAGGACTTGGGAGTCCAACATTTGGATGGCACCATGCAGGCTACTTGTGGGCTACACATTTCAAACATACCCTCATTGAGAATGATGATAATTTTTTACTCAACTTTACTAGCTTTCAAAAAAACACACGCAACCCTCTGGCAAGCTGCCTGAAGTGCTGGTTCTTGAATATACCCACACAAAGAGAGAGAGGAAATTGCCCAGAAGCTAAAAGAACAGGACAAGGCTGTGTCTTTTTTGGGGAGCATGCCTCCTTCTGTAAGAAAGTCTTAACTGTTGGCCACAAACTGTCAGCAGCCCTAAACAGGCCAAGTCCCAGAAGTGTGAAGGATCACTACGAAGCAGCCATCCCCAACCTGTTGTCCTCCAGCTGTTGCTGGACTAGCACTCCCATCATCCCTGACCACTGGGCATGCTGGCTGAGGCTGCTGGAAGTTGTTAAACAAACATCTGGAAAGCACCGGGTTGGGAGATGCTGCTATAGAATTCCTGATGAGCTTCCAACAGAGCCTTGGCACCACCCACCTCATGTACTTTCCCCAGCACTTTTTCTCCTGGGCCCAGCAACAAGGCTGCCACTCCACCAGGGGAGGGCACAGGCTGCCATTCCAAGGGCCATTCCTGAAAATTACATCTTGTCTGCCTGCTCCCTTTCTGTGGGTCAGGGAGCATTCCATTAGACTCCTGGGAGCTGCATCTCCTTCGCAGTACATGGGCGATCAAGTGCCAAAAGTCAAGAGCAGAGATTCCTCTGGAATTTTGCCTATGGGAGTGCAAAGAGGCTGCTGCAAAGGTCTGTTCCAAGGCTATAAAAGGGCATGTGCACTCAAAGGGTTGTGATGATCTTTTCTGAATGTGCAAGAGCAACATGCAGAGTGAAAGGAGTTTGAAAGATAGCTTTAGCTTTAAAGGGTGCCATCCTTTTGATATATACCTTGCAGAGCCTCTAGAAGGTGGCTGAATTCAGTAAAGGGCAGGCACCTGGACCTTTGGGCAGAAGAGAACATTTGGGTACCTGCAGCTTTCCCCGCTTCTACCAAGAGACTGCAACATGTCAAACTGTATGTCAATATTCCCTCCTCTGCACAAGGACTAGAGCAGGGATCGGCAAACTAAGGCCCGGGGGTCGGGTGCTGCCCTCCAGGCTCGTAAATCTGGCCCACGGATCCTACCATCTGCTTGGTCAGTCCCCGCGCACTGCGGCCACCTCGTCACACGGGGACTGACTTCCACAACGCTGGCACAGCTTTGGATTGGCTGCAGGAACCTCCTGCAGCCAATCCGAAGCCTTGCCACCCACGGCTGAGGTAAATCTGGTGTGGCCATGGATGGAGAGGCCAGCGGGCAGGTAGCAGGTCTGGGCCACACCATGGGCATCGTGACTGGTGCATTGTGGCATTTCATCTGGAGCTTGGTGTGCCTGCTGGCCCCGCGCCTGGCAGAGCTACTCGGATGACAGGCTGCAGCGCGTGGAGCACGCCGCCTGGGAGCTCCGCAGGGACGGGTCAAGGGAGCAGCTGCTGCTCGTCAACGACTCTGGTGAGCAGGCACCGCTGAGATGCAGTCCTGAGTGCTTGCAGAGTGTGTTCCTCCTCCAGGTCCGGAGGCAGCTGCAGGACCAGCTTGAGGGTATTGATATTTTTCAAAATATAGTCCGGCCCCCCACAAGGTCTGAGGGACAGTGGACCAGCCACCTGGACTAGAGGTACTAGCACAAGGCTGCCAACTTTTAAAGTGGCTCCTGTAGCTGTCCCTTTAACTCGGGTAGGCATTGTTGTTTGATTCTAACTCCCATCATCCCTGACTGTTGGCCATTTTGGTTGGGGCTGATGGAAATTGGGAATTCAGTAACATTTGGAGGGCACCTTGTTGGTTATGCCTGCAGCTTGACCTGGAGCCATTCGCAAGTGATTTATGTTTCATGCCATGAAAAGCTTAACCTAATTATTGAGAGCAAACCTCTCAAAAGGCACAGGAACCGGCTGGGCTGTTATCTGGCCAATTGGCAGCCCTATTTTAGAGCCATGTCTTCTATTGCATTCTATCTCCCTGAATCCAGCTGTGTGCTGCTCCCAAGGATTGCTACCATTTTGCTAGTCCCAATTTCCTTAACAGCAGCCAGATGTTCAGGCAAACATTAGCACGTGATAATAGTTCATCTCCATACGGGAAAGTTATGCAAACTGGTTCCTGAAGGTGCACAAGCAGCCAAAGCTGCATTTTCCTGATCCGTTGGCAACTTTAATCAGTGGTGAAGACTGCAAGATTCCCCTGGAGGCAGCACTCCACTGAATACCAAATGCCGGGCACAAAGGACAGGAGGAGGGTTGTTTCTTTCATGTCCTGTTTGTGGGCTTTCCCCCAGAAGCATCTGGCTGGCCACTGGGAAGGAGGATGCGGACCTAGATGGCCCTTAGTGGGCAGACCACCAGGCTCTCCTTTGGCTGTTTTACCAGAACCCCAAGATCCATCAAGCAAAGCCAGGAGCAAAGTCGTGACTCAGGCAGACAAACATGTTCTGAGAATTCAGGAACAGGGTGCAGCTGAACACAAGCTCACCCCAGGAATTTGTGATGGGTACCAAAAGAAACCAAGGTCACAAATCCTTTCACACAAAATTCCACTCCTGGTTTCCCCCCAAACATTCTTTTTTCAGCAACCAAATTGATTGTGAGTTGGAAATTCTTGCAGATCTTATACACATTCTGCAGAAGGGCATTCTCTTCTGCTCTAACCACTCAGCTTCATTCACACCCCACACAGAACAGGTAAGGGTTCCTCATCCCCTGGACATTGTAAGTGACTGCCAAGCAGGAAGACTAAGTCTTAAGAGCAACTTTTCAAAAACAACCCAAGTGATGGATGTCATGTTTTTGGAAAGAACCAGCCAAGAAGGGAAATAGCTGGGCAATTGAATTACACAACAGAGATGGACTGGAAACTTTAAGTATTCCAAGCATTCTGCCTGGATCCAAACAGAATAAAATTTTAAGGGTGGGAAGAAGAGCCAATCTCTCCCAATCTCTCCCCCCCCCCAAAAAGGGGACACACAAAAGGGCCCTGAGCAGGGATGTTTTGGCTCATTGCCGGCTTTTGTTTGGAAACAGTTTCAACACCATCCCCAAATAATTACATTAAGTCAAACAGGAGGAGTTTGAGAGGCGGACTCCTCTAACTCTCAGCCTAACCGACTTTGCAGGGTTGTTGTGAGGGTAAAAGCAAGGTAACCCCACGTATTCTGCCTTGACCTTCTTAGACAAATGAGGGGGTGTCAGTTAAAGTTCAGCCCATCCCTAAATAGTTAACCCAGAAGTCCTGAGTTAAAAAGGGACAACTTTCACTAGTGTGTCTTAACCTGTCTTATGTGCATTCCTGGAAGACCCAATGAACATAATGGGACATGTCTGGAGGTAAATGACATCACATTACATTTACTCGGGAGTAAGCTCAACTGAGCTCTGGTAAAGACTCACCTTGAGCAGACACACAAGCTCTGCAATCCTAACCCTCTGATTTGGGAGTAAGACCCACAGACATGGTTAGGATTGCAGCCAAAGCTCCTGCCAGGTATTTCCATACCCAGAAGATTCAGCCTGCTGTTAAAGGCACAGGAGCAGATTTTAAAAGGTGGTTTGCACAACTGCAGAGAAAGGAGCTGAACTGGAGCATTGCAGGAAAAGAGGAGAGAGCATGAAATAAAAGGGGGAGAAGTAAATTCGTTCAAGCCTTATGCTTCGATTTTGTGGTTGTAATACCCTGTTACCTAATTATCATCTTTCAGCACTCAGATGTTACAAGTGTCAGCAATTTATTCCCACTAACTGACGGTTGGTTATAACCACAAACAAGCACTCAGGGTGAAGCGCCTGTCTCTCTTCCCCAACCCCATGCATTTAACAGCTTGGTGACAGGCAGAAATCCAATAGGTAAAGTGTTCCTGATCACAGTTTGCAAGCTGCACCTCCTTTTGCAAAGGTTTGCAAGCTGCACCAGTTATTCAGCACAGTTGAAGGCTCAGAAGTACCTCGACTTCACTGCCACATGACTTGAAAGTTGCAACTTCACAAAACCTTCATGGAGGAAAACAGAGCCTCTTGTTAATTTTTGATCAATTTGCATGTTTTAAGGTACAGGGGTTCATGGGGGAGAGGGAACTTGGCAGTCCTATCATCAGATAAAAGTGAGTATTTTCCGATGGCTGATTATTGTGTTCTCTAACATGAGAAAACAAAACTCCCGCTTCAGGCAAGAATTTCCTCATTCTGTTTTTCCCAGAAACAAAATGGGAATATTGCACTGCAATGCTATCCTCCTTTATCTGGAAAGAAAGTCCCATTCAATTTTGTGGGATTTACTTCTGAGTAGATAGCACTGTCAGTGTTCTAATCCCGGTGCTCAGGTGGGTGAGACAAACACCAATAGCATAATTGCTGAATTTGCATCTTAGCTTTTATTTCAAAACAGGCTAGATTTGGGCTTCAGGGTTCCTTCCACTGCAGCAAGTTGTCGTATTTTGACTGCGACTTGGGACTGTTATCTTTGTTTTCCTCTTCAAATTTAAAAAGGCTAAATGTGTGGGTGCATGTGGAAATGTTTGATAAAATATTCTGCTTTAAGAATGAGATTTATTTTTTTACTTTTCTTCTAAAAACCAAGCCGAATTCTGATTGCCTGGAATTCCAAAGCAATACTTCTATTGCATTTACCGATGATTAATTGAACAGAATGGGACTTTCCTGTGAACATGGGCGTAGCCAGTGTTTATTTAAAGGGAGCAGGCTTTATGTGGGGGAGGGGGGAGAACCGAGATATCTGCAATGCAATCGGTCAGTTAAGCATTTCTAATTATTTACTTAATTTAAGGAGGCAGCTGCCCTCCCTGCACCCCCTTGGCCACGCCCATGCGTGTGAACGTGCATGCACGCGGCGTCTCCGTGCTGCCTAGGTTCAGAAGTTGAGAAGTGTGCAGCAAGATTCGTGTCCATGTTTACTACTTCGAAATAAGTTCCTGAAAGTGGGGCAGGCGACCTTCCTCCGAAGCAAGTGTGCAGAAGGATGCTGCTTTGCAGGCCCATCCTAGGCACGGTTCCTTCTGACTTAACCATTCCCTCCCCTCTTCCCCTGTTTCCACCCCCCGCGAGGTGGGCTGGGTCCAGAAAGAGCGCTTCGCGGCTTGTAGAGGCAGGGGCGCAGCTGCCAGCCGCTTGGGCGCCCTCGGGGCGGGACGGGCCACAATCCCGGGGCCCGAGCCGCGCTCCGCTGCGGCACCCTGCAGGCCCGCCTTGCTTTTTCGAGCGGCAAGGAGCCTGCTCGCCTTTGGGCGGCGGGCAGATGGTGGTGCCCTCTCGGGCCGCGCGGAGCCTCCGGGGGAGACGCGAGGCTCGGGTGCGGTAAGCGCCCCCCCCCCGCCGCCCCGCCTGTGTCTACAGGATTCCGAAGCGGGGTCTTTCCTCCAGTTCCTAATGGCGAGCCCTCCGCCGCCCAGGTTTTCCGCGGCTTGCTCGGAAGGCAGTTCCCAAGACGGGAACCGGGCGCTTGGCGCATGGCGCGCTTCCTGGGCCGGCCGTTGGACGGGGCTCCCGCGCCGCGCAGGGCGCCTGGCACCTCCCGCCTTGGAGCGGCGGGGCGCGGAGCCCCAGCTGCCCGCCAGCTCCTCGCGGTCGCCCGCAGCCCCACCCCGCGGGCTGGCGCCCTTCCAGCCGGGCAGGCTGCGCACCTGGCGCGGAAGGAGGCCGGCGGCTCGGGGGCTGGCGCTGCGCGCTGCACGCATTTAAGGGCTGCCGCGCGGTGCTCCAGCCACTCTCTCCGCGGCTCCGGCACCGGGCGCCCTGCGGACCACCATGCTCCCGGCTTGCTGCTTGGAGACGGCGCCGCTGCTGCTGCTCCTCTTGCTGACCGAGGCGGGAGGCGGCGGCGCCCCTTGCGCTTCCCCGGCGGGCGGCCGCGCATCCTCCGCGCAGGCTCTTGGCGACGAGCAGGGCTGCGACGCGCGGGCGCTGGGCGAGCCGTGCGGCGTCTACACCCCGAGCTGCGCGCCCGGCTTGCGCTGCGTCCCTCGGCCCGGCGAGCGCACTCCGCTGCACGCCTTGCTGCACGGCCGCGGGGTCTGCGTGGCCGGAGGCGGCCGGAACCAGACGGAGGCGGCGCCCGCGGCAGGTGAGTGCCGTGGAGGAGCCGCGCCTGGCAAGCGGGGAAGCGGGGGGGGGGGGGCGGAAGGCGGTAGAGAGTCCCGCATGGGGGTTAGACTAGATGACCCCGCGGGGTCCCTTGCAACTCTACAATTCTATCCTTCCATGAAATATCGCGGGGCCAAGATTGCCAAGCAAGTGATCCTAAAGTATGGAGGGTGAGGAAGTATAAAGGGGGGTTGGGAGCATATTGGATGCAGGAGAGGACTGAACCTCCTTGGCCTTTCATCGAGATTCACATGTAAGATCCTCGGCGCAAAGGGAGCAAAACCCTATTGAACACTGTGGGATTTACTCCCAAGTAAAGAGCCATAGGATTGCCGGCAGCGAAGGTGATGGAGTGAAACGATCAGCTGTCCTCTTCCTGCACTCCCACGGTGCGATTCAAGTGCTCTTTCTTTACATTTCTTTAATTTTGTAAATACAGCAAAGACAAAAGAAGTAACATCACCAGCTCACATTAGGAATGAAAATAATCCACACAGTCTGATTTAAACCTATATATTAATATAAGCAGTCCCTATTCCCCAAACAAAATTGAAGATTGCGAAGATGTACAATCAAGGGCAGAAAGGGAAGAGAAGTCTTTCGGGTGCTGAGTAGCGAATGCTGGCTGCTGCTTTTTCTAGCCTTGAAGCATAAAAGCCATAAGGGCTCATAGGTTCCCCCCCCCCCCTGTGCTTGAACTACAAAATTTGAATCTGAATTAGTTACTTGATTTGGAATCGTGTTTGTGCAGGGGGAGTAGGTACTTTTGAAATGTGTGTGCTTTGAGTTCTTTGCTCAGCCGTTCGTGTTTTGTTCCAACTTTGGAAACATTTAATGCCTCTCTGGTAACTCGGACCTAACTATATGCAACCTGAGGTCTAGAAGCCTCCATAGCCCCTCCAAACCAGGTATAAACACCAGGGATGACCCCTGAAATCGGTTAGGTCACCTAGACTTGTGTGTGAGCTGAACACACGCCGTGGCCCCCCTTGATCTCTCATGCCAGGCCTGAGTCACCTTTTGCTCAGACTAGTAGCGGGTGCAGTGCCAAACTTGTCTTGCAGGGAGAAGACTGCAAAATCATCTCTGCCTCCCTGGAGCTGCACCTTCTCCTCTTCTCTCTGGGGAGGTTTCGCAAACAGTTCTTTACGGCTTCCCTTTGTAGACTGCAAGAATCCACTAGTTTGTGGGGTGGAGAGAGGAACCCTGGGAAGAAGAGCTTGGGCTTCAACTCTATAAAGCTAATATACTGTACTGTGCAAGTAAAGTTTGGATCTGGCAGTTCCTTGTCATGAACCTACTTTATGAGTTGGATTTATGATTAGACTTGTGATTTAAGGACACTGCCTCAGAACTCTTGAAATGCTAGTACTGGTCTGTGGCAACAGGAGAGGAGGGGATGTGAGCATGTCTGGCAGCGTGTCCGACTCTGCACTGGAGCACAACTCCCGAAAACACGTTTTTGCTTGCTTCCTGGGCACTTGCTGACAGCAGTCTGTTTTCTTTGATTGCATGAAATGAGCCATAATCTGCAAACTGGATTACTTGCAAGTGCCCTTGGTTTTGCTTTTCCTCTCTAGCAAGCTGAAAAGGAGCCATTCTGCCAGATGATGGAAAGATGCTGGGCAACTCACATGGGTACTTATTTTCACGAGCAAAATTTGGCTCTTATCCTTTGTGTTGTGACACAGAGCAGTGGACAAAGAGAGAAGCTGGCCCTGCATTTTCCTTTTTCAAAAATCTTGGTCATGCTTGGCTAGACCTTCTTGCTCTTTTTGCCAGGACCAGTTGGGGTCTATAACTAGCCAGAGCAGAATCCAGATTTTGGTCTGCTATTGAACTCCCAGGCTCCCTGGGACAACAAGTAAGCAGTTAATCTGGATCCTGAAAGTGCAACAGGGACTGTTGCTTTTGACCAGGGATTTGACCTTGGTTCTAGTACATAAGCCTGGCCTGGCCAGTCCAGAGGCTTATACTGCCTACAACAAGGCTGATACTGTGCATTCTTAGTTCTTTCTGTTCCTGATGCTCTCTGAAGTTGAACACATCCAGTCCATGGAAACAGCCAAGGCTAAGTGTTAACATCAGGCCATGAGATTCCTGGCTTCTGTTGGCATCCATCTGTCTCGAGAGATGAAATCAACCACTGCATTAGTAGCACGGATGTGACCTTCTCAGGGTGCAAGCCTGGGCAGCGTGTCTGGAGGCCCTGGGCAAACTCCCTCTCTGCCTCCCTGATGTGGTCCAAAGGAAAGCAGAGCAATATGTTTGGCACCAGCTGGGCTGCAGGAGTTGCCAGAAGGCATACAAGGCACCATCCAAATGTGGATTTCTGTAGGGGTACTCCATAGCCTTTTTTTCTCCTGAAGATATCTCCCAAGCAGCGGCAGAGCGTATGCCTGCACTGCATGGGGTGTGCTTTCAGTGGTGCTGGGGCTGGAGGGTGCCCTTCTGGGTGCCACAGTCCAGGGGAGAAGGGGGGAGCTGCTGCCCACTCTCCTTCTAATCTCCCCCTCTGGGTCAGACCTGACCCAGCGGCACAGCTGCTGTGGCTGGGCACAAGGTGCACCGTGGCCGAGGGGGGTGGGCCAGCAGCATTGCTGCCCACTCTCCTCCTGCTCTCCTCCTCTGGGTCAGGGCTGACCCAGGGCTGAGCTGCAGACAGGCAGGAGCGCCACAGCCAAGGCACAGCTGCTTCTTGATCAGAGTCAGGCTCTGTTGAAGGAGCCTGCTGTAGGGTGCCTCTTGGTGCCCCCTCACAAAATTGTGCCCAGAGCCACAGACACCCCCCCCCCATGCCTCTGCTCACAAGGCAGCAGAGATTTAGGTTCAGAGTTTTCCTTCTCCTAGATGGACTCCCTTCCAGGTTTGACAAACCCCACCTGCCCCTCACTTCCATGTTCAGCACGTGCAGAACCTCCTTCTTGACCATTGGACCCACTATCGGTCTCGTCCATTCAATCCACCAGAGCCTGTTTTCCCATGCAAGGGAAGTCCCTCAATCGCCAAGGGTCTGAGACCCATTGGCTCCCCTCACCTCGTTTAGCTGGCCAATCGAAGCCGTTCCCGGGGTGTGGCTGCTGTCCCATGCTGACAGCTTCTAGGAGCCACTGGCAAGAGCTGAGTGCAGGGGGGGGGGGCAAAAGTGGGCAAACTAACTCAGAAGGAGCACGATGTGTCCCCCACCAGAGGTGCTACCCCTCTCCTAACATCCCATACACCCTGATTGCTGGCATATATGGCCCTGACATTGCCTCCGCCCCCCACCCTGTGGTCTTATTTATTAAAACATGTATTTGCTGCCATTCAACTCATTTGGATTTCAGAGTGGTATACAATCGGTTTATAGCATAAAATGATAATAAAACAAAATTTTTAAATGCCTGAGTGAGTAAAAATGTTGGTTGGCACTGGAAAGACTGCAGTGTTGGTGGAAGCTGAGCCTCGATAGGGAGGGCATTCCATAACTGGGGTGCCACTGCTGAGAAAGCCCTTTCCCTTCCTGTTGAATAGCAGATCTCTGATGAAGGAGGCACCTGGAGAATGAACATCAGCAGAAGATTTTAAAGCACAGACAAGTTAATATGGGAAGCCATGGTCTTTAACATTTAAAAAAATGCATTGCAGATTAAAATCCTGCCATTCAACTGTTTGGCAGGAAAAATAGAAGGTCTGAATCTATTCTATTTTGCTCTCCTGAACAGGTGATATGCAGAATTCTCACCTTTTTCAATAGAGCTCCATAGATGATGCAGGGGCAATAATGGTGGCAGAGCAACCAAGAAATACAGAACGGTTGGGGTTTGCCAGCCCTAGCAACAGCTGCCTCATGGACCACTCCTCTGTGCTGGGTGAGTTGAGGCTAGCACTAGGCTTGTACTAAAAGTCAGACAATTTGCAGTGAACTAGGTCTATAAAGTCAGAAGGACAACGGAGAGAACACTGGAACAGAATGATGTCATACCAACATCATCTGGATTCTCCAACATTCCCAAGTGAGCAAGTTATGTCACTTCTGGAGAAAACAGCTATATTGGTAGCCCTTCCAGTGCCATGGATTTCCAATGTAATGTCTAGTTGCTTTGTCATCATTTTGTAGAAGGTATGCAGATTTGAGCTTAGCTTGGCACTGAACATGCAAAACAGGTGCCCCAGTTACGCTGTCTGATATAAAAATAAAAAGATCTCTTAGTTTGTTAATATGGAGAAGATGAAAACCACAGTTGGCAGCAAGGAATTGTGGTCGGCATGTCCCTCAAATGGCTTGTGCAATAAATTGTCATTCTCTTCTCAAAATAAAATCCAGAGGTAAGAAGGGATATTGGAGATGTGGAGATCATGCCAAACCCTTCCCTCTGCTGAGGGATTGTGGTTGGAGAACTGCTTGTGTTGAGCTTGTAAAATTCACTCCGCTCCTGATGACTAAGAAGCACTGAATGCCACTGTCCTGATGATTAAGAAGCACTGAGTGCATCTTCCTCCACCTCCTACTTTAAAATATTTTAAATGGCAACCTTATTCAGGCCTCTTGGCGTGAATTCAAGTATGTGCATGCATGCAGTTCAACAAACCCAAAAATGAGACATCAGTTTTTTACATTACACATGTAGCACTGAACATTGTTTCATGAATTTGTGACAGCTTTCTGTCCTTGTAATACACTTGTAGCCTGACATTGTTAGGAGGAGCAGCATCAAACCTTGCTCAGAAACATTTACTACAGCCAAACATTGTGTGGAAATCAGAATAAACCTGCATTTCAAGCTGCAATCCTATGCACGCTTATTTGGGGAATAAAGGATGATTATGTCCAAGTAAACATGCAGAGGATTGCACGAGTGGTCAAAACCTAGGAACACTGGGGGGGCGCTGGTGGCGCTGTGGGTTAAACCACTGAACCTAGGGCTTGCCGATCAGAAGGTCGGCGGTTCAAATCCCCACAATGGGGTGAGCTCCCGTTGCTCAGTCCCTGCTCCTGCCAACCTAGCAGTTCGAAAGCACATCAAAGTGTAAGTAGATAAATAGATACTGCTCCAGCGGGAAGGTAAACGGTGTTTCTGTGCACTGCTCTGCTTCGCCAGCAGTGGCTTAGTCATGATGGCCACATGACCCAGAAGCTGTCTGCGGACAAACGCCGGCCCCCTCAGCCAGTAAAGTGAGATGAGCACTGCAACCCCAGAGTTGTTTGCGACTGGACTTTTAACAGTCAGGGGTCCCCTTTACCCTTTACCCAAGTTGTAAAAGCTGGCTTAGAGACCGCAATATCCAACAAATCCTTTGGAATACTAAAAAAAATCCACCTTTTTAATATCAAACTTTTAGACACTATTAATGCAGAAGTGGTTTTTGAAAGATGAAAGCAGTGGAGTCTAGGCCAGTTGTGATCTGGATGGGACCTTCAGTAACTCATGCATACATCTCTCTTCCTATTTTGCCATTTTACCCATGCCTTGTTTTTGCAGTTAGGAAAACACTTAATCAACATCTGCCTGCTGTTTATACTAGGCTAAGTGGGGCTTTGTATCTAATCGATTGAACCTTGATTCCATTTGATCAAATGACCTGGGTAAAGGTATAATTTATCATGTGGATAACTTGCAGATTGTCAGGGACTGTCCTGAGGAGGGCTGCACTGAGGAGGAATGGTGGGAGCCGCCACCCCCCTCCTGATCCTGAATCTTCCCAGGAGCAGGAGGACAGTATAGCTTTGGAACAGTGGTTTGCAGAGGGGCATAGTTCAGAAGGCAGAAGCTGGGAAATACTGGATGGGGAACAGCTAGCAGATCTAACACTAGAAGAGAGAGAGTTAACAGATTCACAGTCCCTGGGTACTATCTACCCCCCTTCCCCAAAGTCTCTGAGAGCTCAGAAAGTGGCAGAAAAGAAAGCACAGAGGCTACAATCTCAGATTACAAAACATAGGAATGACGTAGATTAATAGGGACGGAGGGGGGGGAGTGACCTTAATTGGGAGCACTGCCATTCTGGTTAGAGGCTTTCTTTTGACCTTCGCTGTGTTTATTAAAGAAACTAACTGGTAAGAATTCCCTTTCCTTTGATCTGCTCATTTACGGCCACAGGTGAGGAAGCCAATCCCCCCAAAGCCTGACACTGGTGCAGCATCCTGGATTTATCAATCACTGGTGAAAATGGTCTAGCATTTCACAGCCAGGAAGCCCCTGGAGTTTTCCAGGATAAGACTGCAGTTCTACTCATCCTTAGATAAGAAGGCAAGTCCCACTGATCACACTGTGAATTGCTTCTGAGTTGAACATGTATGTGATTGGGCAGCCTACAAGCACCCTGAGTTTTTAAGATTAATCATGCTCTCTAATAAATATGTATGTAGCCTCCAAAAAACATGTGATTCTTTTATGGCTGGAACCTGTTCTGTCTTTTTGTCCTGCATGGAACTTGTCATTATGGCCTACTAAGTAGGCTTTGCCCATCGTTCTTGCTGCTACCGTTTCAACAGCCTTAAATGGTCTCCACTGAGCCAGGGTGCTGTATGTACAATCCAGACTGAATTGGAGCTACAGTGGTACCTTGGGTTACAGACGCTTCTGGTTACAGACTCCGCTAACCCAGAAATAGTACCTCGGGTTACGAACTTTGCTTCAGGATGAGAACAGAAATTGTGCGGCGGCAGTGGGAGGCCCCATTAGCTAAAGTGGTGCTTCAGGTTAAGAACAGTTTCAGATTAAGAATGGACCTCCGGAACGAATTAAGTTCTTAACCCGAGGTACCACTGTACTAGTAGTACAGGACCTCACAGGAAATGGGTTGATGCAAGGAAGCTCTGCTGCCCCCTTGAGGAGCTGTGTGGAAAATGCAGAAGTCTCATGTGAGAGCTGAGCCAGTGGTCAGCTGTGGAGCAAATCCACAGGTTGTCAATGATCACAATCTGTAACGTGCTCCACATGTGTCTATAGACGTAACCAGTGATAATCTTCAGGTCCTCTGTGTGCTGCTGTAAGGGGTAATGTGTATATGATTGTGTTTTACCCACATCATTCATGTGCAGAAATTTTTAGCAGAGCTAATTTTACATCTTCATTATTGACTACTAGAAGCTGTCTATTTCACTTGGGTCTCATGGATGGTGGAGTGAAACAGTTTTCTCAACTAAACCTGCCCACTGAACTTTCCTTTCTGGAAGTATCCCTTTGTTGCTGGTGGGAAAAATCCATGTTCCTTCAGGACTGCATAATTATTAAAACTGCCCCAAATGATACTAAAATCATCTGTCATGATTACTTTGACACGCCTGGACTTGGTGAGTTTCTCCATTATTCCAGACTTGCTGATGCCAGTCAGTTATTAAATCAGCATGCAAAATTCTGCACTCCCTGGATCAGCTTTTGTTCGAAAAACCCAATGGGACTTTTTTTAACCTTCTTTTTCCCCAATACATTAAAACTGCCTGGGAGAAAAAGTCCCCCAACAAAAACAGCAAAGATATACTTCTTGGCTTTTGGTTGGTTTGTTGTTGATTTTTGTCTCAGGTGCTTTTTGTGTACAGAAATGCTCACTTAAATGGTAAGTGGCTGGAATTTGGGAACAGAAAGGCTGCATTATACATCTGTTTCCTTTCTAAATTCTACAGTAAAAAGCACAACTGGGCTAAGGTCCTGAACATGCCCCCCCCCCCCGGAAAAGTATAACTTGACAACAATATATCTGGGCGTGAATTCAGCTAGCCTCCATTCTGATTGTCACAAAGGGAGAACTGAAGTGTTCAACACTTATTGTCCCAAGTGACAACATTATGGGGCTGGAGGAGATAGGGATAACTAGATTAGGATTTTTTATATATTAAAAAAATGGGAAGTGCATGTGACTGTTAAGATTCCTCCAAAACTACCTTCTGGAGAATATTAGCTTTAAAAATTGTCCTTTGGACACTGCTAGTTCTTGGCTGGAGATGGACAAATGATTATTTGAAATAGCTGTTAGGCGAAACAGTGCTTTCCAGTGTACATTTCTTTCTTACATTTTTATCCCACGTGCCTTTCAGGGCAGTGTAGCTTCATGGCTGAGGGTTTTTCTGGATGAGTTGCTCCTAATGTCTGTTCCAGCTCTTTGACTAAGTGCAGAGTATGTCCCAGTTGCGGCATCTGGCAAAATACTAGGCAAGGGTAAGATTATCTGAAATGTCAAGGAGGAGAAACTAACCAAAGTCTTTGGCTGTATTGCAAATCCCACCACCTTTAGAGAGGTATTGCTCACTGATCACAACTTTTGATACCTGGCATAGAGGCACGTTTACTTTGCAGTTAATGCTAGATGGGTTTCACACATGTATCTAGATGGGTTTCACACATGTATCTCCAGAGAAGCGGACACGGAGCAATGGATCCAAACTACAAGAAAGAAGATTCCACCTAAACATTAGGAAGAACTTCCTGACAGTAAGAGCTGTTCGACAGTGGAATTTGCTGCCAAGGAGTGTGGTGGAGTCTCCTTCTTTGGAGGTCTTTAAGCAGAGGCTTGACAACCATATGTCAGGAGTGCTCTGATGGTGTTTCCTGCTTGGCAGGGGGTTGGACTCGATGGCCCTTGTGGTCTCTTCCAATTCTATGATTCTATTTTCTTGATGAGCTTCCAGAACAATGAGCAGATATGTTTCTTTCAACTGCAGGGCAGTTTAGTTAACATCCCTACTGTGTCCTGCTTCCCTTTTGCCCAGTTACAGGACTCGAGGCAGGGCTGGACTTCTGGGATCCCTCAGACCCCGTCAGCTGCAGCTCATGCAGTGCATCCTTAATCATACCCCCTGCACAGGGTGGGTGGGTGGTGGTAAATGTTACCAGATATACTGATAGGAATAACAGAGGCTGACTGTTCCATTCATCTTCTGTTTTCATGTTCTGCTTGGAAGAGAATGTGGATGCACCCAATATTTCAACATTGTTCTCTGTAGGATTTGGGAACTGCTGTCCTGCAGCTGGTCCTCCCTCCCTCCCCTTGTCATCCTTAAGAAGGTGACTGAAAGGCTGAAGCCTGTTTCCATCTCTCTAGATGATGGTTGGGAGGAGAATCACCATGCCGGTCAATCAACAGCAGAGCCTCTCCTGTTACAGAGCCAGGATCCACTGCAAGAGGTCACGGTTGGCAAAACCCAGCTACAGCAGCTCTCCCTGGGCAGTGATGCCAAACAGGAGCGTGATATGGTACGTGGAGCAAGCAGCCTGTACTTTCCCACCCAGAGAAAGAATAGAAGGGACTGCTTCCCTGCTGACATTCTGGCTTCCTGCTCTGTATGGACCTTCCTGCACAGGAAAGTGATGTTAGAAGAACTGAGGAACCTGCACATTATTGCTCTTAACTGTTTGCTTCTATTTCTCTCTCTCTCCTTCTCACACCACCAAATTCCTACTTACAGAAAAGCATGAGGTATAATCTTTCTGGGATTGCATATTTTCAGTAAGCCAGAGAAGGATCTCGTAATTGAACACTTCCTCATGGTTTAACACATACAGCCTTCCTCCCTATAGGGGAAGCCAGCGTATCGCTCCCTGCCATGCTAGCACTTTTATATGGTGCCTTCTGTATAAACCCTTGACTTGTAAAGCAGACCCAAACACTTGTATTTAAAGTACTGTTAAACCCAGGCTGAATACACTGCTTGACTCTTCTGGCTTCTGTCCACCTATGGGTATCATAGCTCTTTTGTCAATCCAATACCAGGGAACCTGTGGCTCTCCAGATGATGTTAGACTACAACTTCCATCATCCTGGCTGTGGCCGATGGAGTGATCTAATAACATCTGAGAGGCCACAGGTTCCCACCACAACTTAACTACTGTCCTATTTCTATTTGGCAGGCTCCTTGCCGCAGGCACCTGGCAGCCATCTTGCAGGAGTTGAAGGCCCCGCTCTACCAGAATGGTCAAGACATCTTCATTCCCAACTGTGACACCAAAGGGTTCTACAGGCGTAAGCAGGTATACTGAAAAGTTGCCTAGAGGCAAAGTGAGCTACTCTTGGGCTTTTATAGCAAGCCATAACTCTAATAAGCTGAGTAATTTCTCAGTTGGCTTAGTGTTCTGGTTCTTTTGGCTTCAACTTTCCTACCAGAATCTTATGTTAAAAATATCCAGTCTCTCCCACTGTGTATACAGGCAACTCCCCATATACACAGAGGTTGTGCTTTGAGGCACTGTGTGTCAGTGGGATGCATGTAAGCCCACCCTACCCGTCCTGCCCCATTGCAGAGCCGAAGTGGCTTGCGCATGCCGATCATGCACAAATGGGGAATTGCCCGGATCCATGGGCTAGAGAAGCTGCTGTTCCACAGTAGTCTTATCTTCCACTAACATCATTGCCCCCTACAGTGTCAGGCATCCAAGGGACAGAAAAGAGGCCAGTGCTGGTGTGTGGATAAGAGAGGCCGCCGGTTGGAGGGCATGGAAGAAAAACCCCTTTGCCTGCTTCCCAATGTCGACTGAGCGGTTGGGAGAAGAGTGCTCCAGCAGCAGAGATGCTTGTCCAGGAAGAATCGCTCTACTAGAACTGTTGCAAATATTTGCTTTTAACTTATTGTGCTGTTGCTGCCTTGCTGGGACCTTGCATTCCCTGGAATAACCTTGGAGCAGCTGTTGCATCTGATAATTTACAGAAGGGTGGAGGAGCCTGGACTGGCTGCATCACAACACGGGCCAAGAGGAGGCTTCTGACTACATGACTAAAGAGGTTTTCTTGGATAAGCTATCAGTGGTTGCACTGCAAAGATAAGCTGGCACCTAAGCCAGCTTTACATTTAGTAGATGTTGCGTGCATCCTATGTTCTAAGCCGGTAGGGAGACATGAGTAGCCAGATACTGGGTGTGGGGAGGAGAACCAGGGCTGATCTAAAGCTTTTTACCAAGCTAGAAGTAATAGGAAAAATGGGAAAGGAGACAACTTTGTAAAAACAGGTGACCATAGAGAGCCCGCAAGGGCACTATGAAATGGGAAAGGATGAGAACAGCAACCACACACCATTACCAACACCTAGAATTATAATGAGATAGTGTAGAAGGGATAAATGGTACGGGGCACTGGGACACTCGTGGTTGTTTTTTTCCACTAAAACCTGCTTGGTCCTTAGCCTGCCCTCTGTATCATCTTGCCTTACAGCTTCCTCTCAAACAGATTGTGGGGAGAGCTCCATGGAGGGGGTCTGTGGTTGCCTGGGTTTTCCCTATTCTCTGCCATGTGCTTTCATTGGGCGGGGGGTGGATTCTGTATGTTTCACTGGCACTGGATTCAATAAATCTGAGGACGATATAACATGCTTGCTATTAGTCCTAAAGACTGGTTTTTCTTTGGCTTCTGAAAATCTCCTGGCACCAACAATGAAAAGGATTCAGCTAAAGAAATAAACCTTGTCCCTAAGAAATGCTTGGAAAAGATGAAAAGGTCATAATTGCATCTGGTAATTAGAACTACACCAGCATTTTTGTGGGGGATTTTAACCGTTATTATTGTTTGCACCTAAGCATAACCTGCCACATTGTTTACTCAGGAAACCTGTCTGCTAAACAATTAGTAGCAAATAAAGTAAGTTTGGAGGCTACCATCAGTTCTGAGAGGTCCAAGTTCTACAAGGAGGAGCCCTGTGGATGCTACTTTACATAATAGCATGCTCTGTTCCTTCATGCATTTGTGGCATCAGTCTCCAGTGAACTCAGCGAAAAGGAAGCTGAAGTCAGGTAGGGCTATCCCAAGAGCTACTATGGTTACATGCTTTTCCTCTCCTCAGTAGCGACCACCCTTCTGCGTGTGACAAGACAGAAGGGTGTGGGATAGAGCTGGGCTGCTATCTACTCTTTTTCTCCCCCCGTGTGCTTTCGGATGAATGTGGTTACTCTATATTACCTCACTTGTATGTTTTTTAAAGGAATCAAATTCAACAAGTAAACACTTGTGCCTGACCTTCTGTTAGAACTGCATATGGTCTCTAAGCTGAGTTGTTTAGAAGTTCTTTGTAGTCAGTCTCTTCACCATGCTCTGAAAGCAGGGAAACTAGTCTGGGGCACAGAGTTCAGTCACCCAAGTTCAGTCTTGGGCTTGTGTGTGTTTTTTAAAAAGCACGTTTATTGCCCTTAAGGTTAAACATGAGCAGATTTGACTAGAGGGTTGCTATTGCTACCCTTCCTTGGACACTAGATGTGTGGGTGCCATTACTATTCTGCAAAACCCCTGTGGCCTTGCATGCCTAAGGCACATTATTCCCACTGTAACGTAACTCCAGAAATTACAGCTTGACCTGTGTCTTTAGCCCTTGGCTAAAAAATAATGTGTAGAAGTTAGATCCGCATAAATTGCAGGCTCGCTGTATAAGGAAGCATCAACCAGGCCTTTCTGATCAAGCAATAACAGCAGTCACCACCTGCAAGAAGATTCTCATGTTTGGGGGCAGGTTGTTGTTCTTCAATAAAGCTTCCAACTCACAAGTGGTTTATTGTACATAATGCTAGAGAGCAGTCCAACAAGCAAATAGCTGCTTGGAACAATCAAGAGGCAATTTTAGACAAAAAACAAAGCAGAGTTTTCTACTAAACCTTCCATAAGAAGGTGGAAAGGTTTACCCCTCACACCATCACAAGTTTCATTTTCTACCAAAAAAGACTTTATTAAAAATCTTAACCTTCACTACACAACCGAGAAAGCATTGATATGGCATATCAGTACATTCACAGTCAAAAGTAACTTTTTAAAAAATACTGACCACCTCCTAGGAGAAATAAAAGAGAAACACACACTTATTTAAACCTGTCTGTTGGCAGTTTGACCACAGTTAGGAGGTATTCCCCTCCACCACTACCCCAGAAATACGTAATGGCTTATATCCCCAATTTGCATAGATCAAGTATTTTGCTTTTGTGACAAAGTGAACTCAGCATTTTGTATTGACTGTAACACTTGGAGGAAGACATTTTACACATACTGTTTCATAGAATGTAGAGCAAAAACTCTTAAGTTTTGAACAAGTGAACTTTGCAATATACAAGGTCAGGTGCTTCTGTCTGATCAGATCTGTTCAGCTCTCAATATGGGGAAAGGGCACCAGCAATTTACTCCCCAGCCCTGAATTTGGAACCGAAAAAACTTAAGGCAGTGGCCAAGGCCAGCACCATGACCTTTCTTCTCTCCTGCTCTTCTAGTACAACCTGCTCTGGTCCCATTATCGTAATACTTTCTCATTTCCTCTCTGTGTTCCACAGCACTAGCTGCAGCTAGTGGAGAAAGTATGGCAAAGTACATCAGGGCATGGGATAATTTGTACCATTTTGGATGCAGACAGGGGGTTGTGATTTTCAGTAGTCCCGTTTCTTGTAACACTAAATTCGCTCAAAATGTATACCAACAGCATGGAGTTCTGATCAACTATATTGTTTTTATGATCTCTGAATATGGAGAAAAGGAAGAATTTCAATCCCAAAAATCCTGCTGACCAGGTACTGCCAAATATACTGGGCAGCATTTGCACAAGTATCAGGCTACAGAGAAGAAACAGAATAGCCAGAACACAGGACATGACAGCTCTTATCACCTTTTTGTGTTTGCTCATGTTGCTCCAAGACTAGGTAAATAAGGCACATATAACCAGTCAAATTCTCTGTCATATGCTGTCAACTATTTTGAGGGAGTTATTCCTGAAAGAACTTCATGGAACCTAATGCCACCCACTCTTGGAAGATACAATTCAACTGATCTCTGGAAAAACAACCATTTTGAAAATGTAGGCCTTTGCTACATTTCTCTGTAGAAACTAATTTGAAAAAGGCTCAAGGAATATGATAATAAGGACCTACACCTAAGTGAATCAGGTTGCCATTGTGTCTGTAATTCTTTAGGAACTATCCCTGAAGTTAAAAAGCTGGTAGAATTTGATAGGCTTAGTCGCCTATAACATTTAACAGCTCTTTATTAGATTGTGCCAAGCTGCATCTGCTAAAAGGAACAAACCCCCGAGGATCTAACTTAGCTGTCAGAATTTTTAAAGCCAGGTGGTAACGAGAGGGCCAAACAGGTGCTTGAAAGTAGCAAGGCAAAAGTTAAATCCTGTTATAGTACCAGTTAGTTGGTCTTTTCTGATGCCAAATAGCAGCTTCAGAGAGCTATACAGGCAAACTTATGTTGGGAGGAAACTAGTTCAAAACAAACAAAAACACAGAAAGCAGTAGAAGGCCACCCAAAAAAATTGGTTGCATCTTGTTTGCAAGCAGACAAAATCCTGTTTGAGCTAAAACATGCATAATGTGGGTCATCTGCTGTTCATTAAAGACCTGGGCCAAGCACAAGATCAAGCTTGATAGCATAAGAAAGAGTTGCCTAACAGATGATAAGCACAGGAGCCACCAAGGGGGCAGTATCTCTACCAACCACCACAGACACCATGAAAAGTCAGACCTCGGACGACAGCATTCTGGGCTTCCAAGAAACAAAGTATGACACCAATTAAGGTACTTACGGCAAAGCCTAACTCAGCTGGACATTACACATTGCTGTAAGCACTTCCTCTGGAGCCCCTGTCTAATCAAGGCAAAATAATCCATTACCGGCAGGTTTTAAATAGATTGTCACAACTCCACCTTGCTCCCCAGTTGCCTAGCCTCATTCACTCACAGCCCACAAGATACTGAGTCCAGGACTCTGCCCCACGTGTAGCTCACTGCACGTTCGAATCACTGTTTAGTGCAGGCAGCAGGGCTTTAATAGAACCCCAGCCCATTTGCGCAGTCTGCCAAGCATATACACCTTGTTCTGTATGTGCCATCCACAGTAGACTAGGCATACATGTGCTCTAACATGAGAGCAGCAACGCTGCAACTCCTACCCCGTGTCAACAAGGGGCATTACCAACCAATCTATTTGCATGAATACTAGCCGGCTTTGTTTCAGAAACTCAGATGGTTCTGGGGCCAAAAGGTGTCCACGCGTTTCTCTTCTTCAAAGCTGTAGTCTCGCTCTCCATCTTCCTCTTCAAAGAGCTGATCCTCCAGAAAAGAACCTCCCAGCCCATATTCCTGCTCATGGACAGAGATCTCATTGGGGACCACATGCGAAGCACCTTCTACAAAATCAGCAAATCTGGGGAAAAACCAGCAGAGAGCAGTGAGAGTACTGCAGCAACCAGCAGATGTCTGACTTTTATTTAATGGCCTGCCATGAAATGCATGTAACATGGGCCAATTAAACATTTGTCAGTCCAAACTGCAGGCACGGCCAGGGGAATAGCCCCCATGTGTAGCATGCACTCAATAAAGCAATGCACACTTGGTAGTTTTTCCTGGCGTGTGGCACTAGCAGAGAAGCCAGCTTCAAACCTGCATCTCATCCCCCCCCTTCCCTTAACTACCCCAGATCCCACCTCCCTCCTATAGCTGAGTTTGTAACCAGGCTATCCTTTTGAAGGCTCCCAAAGGGTATAAGGACCCCATAGCACCATGCAGCTTTCCCCTCCCATCTTCCAATCATCTTGGGACAGTACCTCTTGGGAGACTGGATGCGGGAGACTGCTTTCCAGGCAGAGAATTCTGGGCTGCTGCAGTACTCCCGCAATTCCTCCAGGGCTCTGCGTGTCTCCACCTCCCCCTGTATCCGGTACTCCTCCTCAGTCAGCAGACGTGGTGGGCTGGGCTTTTCTGGGGCTGTGGAGACCTTCCTGCTAGGATAGCAATGACATTAGTGGCAGCTGCAAGTCTGAACATCAAAGTCTGGTGCCTTCCAAGAACCTTTGAGCAGCTCAGGAAACAGTGTTTACTCTGGAGCTTCACTAGAATAGGGTGCAACTGGGAGTCTGTACCAAAAGGGCACAAGACTGTGATTTTGGGCTAGGACTAGACCTTCTTCAGAAAGATTCTATGCCACTGGTCTTACTGCATTATCTTGATGGTTCTTCCCAAGACAGTCTTGTGATGCACAACAACTAAACACAATTTGGCAGTAATCGGAGTAGGGTATTCTTTAAGCTAGTGAACACTAGGTAGACATTTGAACAGACCTCAGACCTGTGTGTCATTTTCTTACATCAGACCCAAAGAGAGACCTTTTACAGACTGACTGTCTTTTTAGGGTGATTCGCTCCCAGCCTCAAATTTTATGCCTTGAGCAGTCTTACGTCTCTTGTGTCTTACTGCTGTAAAGTTCAATTGAAAAGAGGTTTGCCAGGTATTGTAAATATATATGTTCTCATATGCTATGCTCATAGGCCCACCTGACAGAAGAAAAGACACAGAGAGCAGGAGGACCCAGGCATCTAAACATGATGCTAGTCTTTATAGGGAGACAGAGCTTGCAAAAATCTCTGAAGGCACCATCTAGTGGTATGTTTCAATCCAGCAACTGAAATCCCAATTTTAATGGTTTCAACACAATATCCATTTGACCATATTTGCCATTCAACATCCAGAGCAAGCTCACCAACAATTCAACCCAGCTTCCACCATACAGGCTGCAACCCAGGCTGCATGGAGCAAAAGCATACCCATTAATTGGGGGTTAAAGCATTAGGTTAGCCATTCCCCCTCCCACAACCTGTTTCCATCAGCTACCATTTCACCTGGCTTCACCTGAGGGAGGAAAAAAGAGATAATGGGTGTGTTCAAACATCACTGTAAGCCATAAGTAATGGCTTACTGTAAATATGTCTGCTTCATTCCTCCCCTCTAGTATGCAAAGGAAACAAACCACAATCCCTGGCTTGGCATCACATCTGAACTGGAGATCATGTTTTGTTTTATTCAAACAAACCATGATGAGAAAGCAAACTTTGGAGCAAAACAAACCATAATCCTTGTTTGGACACAGCAGTGAGCCAGGATCATGGTTTGTTTCTGCCCCACCTTACGAAGGAGGAGAGAATCGGGGAGGAGTAAAACGATGGTTTACAGTGGCACATGAATGCTGCGATTGAGGTCTGACTGAGCTAGCTGGGATCCAGTCAATGGGTCCTCCTTTTTCAACACTGTCCCCATAGCACCTATTTCAACTGGTCATTAGAAGAAACTTTACCCAATTACATAACTTGCTATAACTTTTAACAACTGGTACGTGAATTTGCCTGCTTTCCTCTCCATTCTTTACACTAGTATATTAAAGAAACAATATAGTTTTGCAATCTAATATGCTGCACAGCAGATTGCTGCACAGTGCCCCAGAATTTTAAGTGCTTAAATAATTAACAACAATCATCCCATTCTGAGCAACTATCCTCTACAGGAGTGTCTAGACACTCCCTGTATATATATGCAAAAGTATTCATTCTCCTTCTGATTATCCAGATATAAACTACAGACTTGGCCAACACTGAATGAAATATAGTAAGTGATCTTTGAATAGGCAATCCTTGTTCTCTCGTACATGTTGGAAATTTCACTGTGTTTTGAGTACATACACACAAACACAAGCACACACCTTATCTTACTAGTCTATTAATGTCTATTATTGGATTGTGCCTTCTAGGATGAGTAATGCCCTGCTTCCCATCCGTCACCTGTAGATAGCATAGGCCCACATGACTGGGTACTCCAGGTTTTTAGTGCAGAATGCAATTACGATCAGTGCGATGGCGATCTGCCGTATCTGGATGCCTGCGTAGAGGAAAAGCAAGCCAAGAACCTGCAAACCCCAAGTGAGGAGATTGATGCTGCGTTCGTTCTCCAGGGGCCCATATTTGTAGCACACTGCAAAGCTGATACACCCTACAACGAGCAAGTAACCTGCAAAGAAAGGAAAGGAAATTAAGGAAGAAACATAAAGAGAAACTCCAAGAATTGTTTTTAATCTGGAGCCTAAGCTATCCTCATGGTGAGTGACTTAATGAATGAAGCACCACCCCAGGAAGCAAAACAATGTGCTAAATCAGCCAGAAATAGATAGAAAACATTGACTATTCCCTAACAGCAAGAGGATTAAAACATGTTGCCAACAGCACAATTCCAGAAAGCAACAAAAGCCAGGAACTCAGGTCTTTTACACAGTCTGCTCTAGGAAGACTGGACCAAAAAGCCTTAAAATGAATGGGAAGATGATCTAGAAAGGTTGTATCATACCAAGTGTAATTAAGACCATGACTCCTGTGCTCACAGTGCGTGCTTCTCACATGGGATATTAAAAGGAAAAACCTCTCAAGATCAAAACCAAGTCAGGGTTTGGTACGGTCGACAAGGACTGCATAACTAGAAGCCTGAAACAGGTCGCTTTCAAGACACATGCAATACAGTGGTACCTCGGGTTAAGTACTTAATTCGTTCCGGAGGTCCGTTCTTAACCTGAAACTGTTCTTAACCTGAAGCACCACTTCAGCTAATGGGGCCTCCCACTGTCACCGCACGATTTCTGTTCTCATCCTGAAGCAAAGTTCTTAACCCAAGGTACTATTTCTGGGTTAGCGAAGTCTGTAACCTGGAACGTATGTAACCCGAGGTACCACTGTATCCAGTAGTATAGCTGATGCCATTATTTCCTTCATAACTCCCACCCCAGTGCCTCATCCCACTAGGAGTCACCATCCAAATACCAGTTTTACTTAAATTTCTGTTTAAGTGACTCCAAATCATACTTGAGCAGAATTTGCTGAACACTTCTTAGCTGTCATTTTGGTGTGAACAAATATCAGTGCAGCTAAATTTGCCTTAATTAGATCTCTGGGTACTCTTTACTCAAGCTAATTGGGAGCTGAGGATGAAGTGTGGAGGCTAAGCATTTCCCAAGAGTGAAGGCAATGCATTTCCCAAGTGTGAAGGCTAAGCATTTCCCAAGAGTGAAGGCAATGGATTTCCCTGCATTGCAGGGGGTTGGACTAGATGAAACTTGGTGCTACTTCCAGTTCTAAAATTCTATGATTCTAAAATTCTAGATTCACTCAAAAATATGAAGATTAGCCTAAGGCACAGGCTTTGATGAAAAAGAAAGCACAGAAAGTCAAGAAATACTCACCCAGCAGATATTCCCAGTACAATTTACAGATCTCCTGCAGGTTTCTGAAGACCAGCTGAATAAGGTAAACAGAAAAAGACCAGCCTCCCACTAGCATGAGGTAGATGGGACTTTTCTAGGGCACAAAAAGAACAAGAAAGCTATTTTCGCATTCTCGACAGAGCAGACAATCCAGCTTGCCCTAAATTAGGCATACAACACTACTAGGTTGTTACCATATGCAAACTGCACAATTTAAATTCTATGGCTGGGTTCTGGCAGGCAGGCATATTTCAGCATAGCCTGGCAAGATAAAGTTAGGCCAGATTCTTTGGTTGGGACTGATGAGAAGCATTTGGCCTAGTTCTCACAACAGCAAGTGGAGTGGCAAACCTGTATGTAGACTGTACTATGCAGGTTGCGGCTCACACAACACAACATGCCCTACTAGAACCCTTCTTCCCAGCACTCTACATGCAGGGAGAGGGGTTGGTTTTTTTTAACAGAAGAGGATTAAATCATTTGATGCATACCACTGAGACACAGGTTTACCCATTTTACCCACTTATGAGAACCAGGTCTTAGACTACAGTGGCCAATTTCGGTGCTGAATGAGGGATTGCAGGGGCGGGGCAGCCATGGCACTCTACTTAAATCCCACTGAACTGTGTATCTGCACTTGACTTGGTCCAAATGATTTCACAAAGGACACACAAACACTTTTCCAACTCCACAATATGAAATATGAAGCACAATAAGAAACAGACAATTTCAATTCAAGCAGCTATTTAACTATCAGATGAATAGATTTGTCCAAAGACGGGCATTTTCATTTGCTGAATGTCATTTTTTTTCTCATAGGGAAATATACCATTTGAACTGTGCGGTTGATGGCATGGGTTTTCCTACATTGCAAAATACCACAACTGGGATTTTTATACGTGGTTGCACAACCACTAACATTTGAATTTGCATATGGTAAGCTGGTGGAATGTAGTCAAGCAAAAATGGAATATACCCACTAACACACTGCCAAAAAATATTTTTTCTAGTATATATGGCAACCACAGTAGTAAAGTATTTATCATATTAAGTTAGTCCAGATTCCAACAAAAACGTGACTGAAGTGCTTCTGAGCTATTATATATCAGGCAAGAGCCATATATTGAGAAGGGTGCAATAAAAATCCCACTCTGTGATGATGTGAGCCATGTTCATCTGCCCACAGCAAGCAAATGTTTCTCTTTTCCCTATTTTCAATTATTCCCCTCTCTAGGGTCAATGATTATTATGTCTATCAGTTCCTCATTTGCAATGGAAAGAGCACCACTGTACATCCTGTTTCCTCTCCTCTTGCTTCTGCCATCCCACTCATTCCTCTTGCTAACTTAAAACAGTGAAAGGAGGAATATGGACAACAAAGCGGTATGGAAGACAAGCCAAGACTGGGTGGTCAATGTGTCCTGCACGTTCTTTAAGCCGTGGACAGTCTGAATAAGGCACTTGAAATTAAAGCTTAAGCATTTTGAAAGATGAACTCTGAACTCGTGGCTTTCTGGATGCTTGTTGTCAAAGAGTCTAGTATTGTCAATAGAACAGTACTTTCACTCACCTTGGGCACCATTCTGGACATTACATAGATGACAATTAGCAATGAACTTAGCACGCCAATGCTTATTCCAGCCGAATAGAAGAAAAGTGGACTTCTGCAAAGACAATTGTTATTTCAGTTGCTGTGCAAGAATAACATTTATACGTCCACAAAGGTTGTCAGGAGCAGCAAATATTCAACACACGCCACAAGAACAAGGGGAAATGGCTGGAATACACCAAGAGCCAAAACCTTTGGCTGGCCTTTGGGGGACAAGCCGGAGTTTACAGTTGCCATGTAGAGGTGGAGATTGTTCTCTCTGTTGCTTCTGGCAAAGCCCACAAAGCCCTGAGTCCACAGAGACACTGGGGGC
The DNA here is from genome assembly GCF_965112155.1 of Podarcis liolepis. Classification (NCBI taxonomy): domain Eukaryota; kingdom Metazoa; phylum Chordata; class Lepidosauria; order Squamata; family Lacertidae; genus Podarcis; species Podarcis liolepis. The sequence continues at coordinate 3,177,190 of NC_139555.1, forward strand.
AGCATAGCCATGATTTAGCAGAGCAAAAGGCAACTTTCTGTGGAACAAAGAAGCAGCATGTCCTTTGCTAGCCATGGCACAGCTGGAGACAGGCAGTCCTGAGTCCCGGGTCTCAAAGGCCAGACAGAGAGCCCTGGGATGGGGGGGAATATTTTGCTCCTGAGTCTGAGGTTCCCCACCCCTGCATTAGCCTTTCATTATTAAAACAAAAACCATATAACCTACTACCATTGCTTTAGACAGGAAAGATCAATCTGGTAGCTGTTACAGGCCAAGAAGATGGTTGCAGTAGATTATGTCTGGCATTTCTGCCACCCATTACGGTCCTCACCTGCTCATCAAGTCAGCACAGAAAAACAGCAGAAGGCCCAGAAATGTAACCACGAAGAGCTTGGGATCAAATGCTGCAAGAAAATGAAACAGTTCATCCGTTGTGTTGAACCGACCTTTGAGCTGCTAAATCTTTTGGATCAGGGTGTAAGGTGACCTCAAATGCTGTCAGACCAAGTGCCCATTTATGATGAGGCTTCATATAGCAATACTGCCAGACACACAACACTTCTGATGACCGCTTCCTGTCTTTCATAGGGCATCACCCAAAACCACCCTATACTCTTTGTGCAAATCTAGAATTAATTCAAAGGGCAGAGTACAAAGTTCCTGTGCAGCAACATTAAGAGTGCTGATCTACTGTAGGAACAAGCACACTACATCCTAACTTACCAAGAAGAAACAACACAGCATAGCACATAACTCATTCAAGCAGTTAATACTTTCCCTTAAAATACCGTATTTTTTGCACCATAACACTCACTTTTTTCCTCCTAGAAAGTAAGGGGAAATGTCTGTGCGTGTTATGGAGGGAATGCCTACGGGTGGAATGCCTACGGATTTTCCTCCTCTAAAAACTACGTGCGTGTTATGGTCGGGTGCGTGTCATAGAGCGAAAAATATGGTACTAGTTCTCATCATCAACATCCCTCCCAAATAAAATACAAAAATGAATTGAACAAATTTCGATTTTACTCAAACTTTGGTACTCTGAGATAATACGCACACAGCTGTTCACTAATTGCAAAAGGTGCATGCATACTGAAATGGCCAAGCTCCTATGCAATATATACAGGATCAGTGCATATGTGTCATTCACAAGTGATGGGTATTTGCACCCAAGTATAGAAGAATGAACCATTAATTGAAATTTCACACTAAGCAATAGGATCTCCTTTTAAAAACCATTTGGTATAAGAGTGTCATGTGTCCATTTTGCAATAGAAAATATTCTAGACACATAGGTTTTCACAAGGAATGGTAAAAGATCACTAAAACCCGAAAAATACCATATAAGTCAAGCTTACATCTTGTTAAAAAGCTAAAAAAAAAAAAAAAGAACTTTGGGTCACTGCGACTTATTTGGCCCTCACAAAATGAATCAACTTCTCCATTAACCTGACATAGTGAAGCTTCTGACATCAGCATGAAATCCTAGTATTCATCCTACTTATGGCACCACATGTAGTAGAAAGCATCTAGATTACGTAAGTCACTTGCCCAGCTAGTGTCCTGATATTCCTGCCCTCGCATAACTACTACATTTCTGTCAACCAGAAGGCCTGCAGTTCACAGTATCAGGAAGTAAGCAGCTTAATCTAATTCATTTAGCAGTATTAGATGCACAACTAACAGCTTCCCCAGTAAGCCAGCAACTAAGGTAAAAGAGGACATACTACGAGCAACGATGATGGTGTAATTGGAGCCTTCTTCAAGCACATCAACTTTCAAACAAGTTTTATTACTGTAGAGACCTACAGTAACATAGGTGTCATTGAGTTTTTCTTTGAAGAAGGAGCCGATGTAGTTCCACACATTGAATCCCTCCAGTTCCTTAAGTTTTTCCTCATTTTCCACCTGGATGACTCGGATCATCTTGCTGCTTTTTACCCGTATCTGCAAAAGACAGAGGTGGGAAAGGGTTAGCCACAAGGGAGATTCCAACCTTAAAATATAGAAAAATCAGAATATCACCACTCAAGTGGTATCTAAATAAACAACACAAAACTTATGTACCATTATGAAATGCACGCTACAAAGATGAATGACAGGCTGGTTCAGAGGAAAGTACCAAGGAAGAGAAAGGGGCTTTTGGAAAGCGTGCCAACAAAGGAAGCTGATAAGATTGGTATAATGTACAATTATTATAAAGAAAAAGTATAAGCATTCACTTGAAGGAACAGGATCAGAAAGGGAAAAATCAGGATCAGGATGGGGGCGGGGGCAGGGGGAGAGAATGAGGAGACAGATGGCCAAAGTTACAATGCTAAACTTCATTATACAAACAACTGAGCAGCAAAACAAGTTTACAAGAGACTGTGTGAGTATTCCATTCAATCAAGGCTGAGGGCCTTTCCAGACACCGCGGCTCAGGTGGGTGGGCAGGAGCAACAGTCATCACTAAATTATTGATCCTGTTATGGAGAAACTGCTGTTTCCCAGGACACAAGCAGTTAAGCACCGGTGATAGTAACTGCAATCATTGCTACAAGAAATATGAATCTCCATTGTTCAAAGTGATGCGAGCACTTACTTGACCTTGCCTATGACATCACAAGTCCCTTCCCCCTGGCTATTGTGCCATCTTCAACCAATCTTTTCTATTTTCCAACTTCTCTTCTTCAGTAGCTGCATAGTCAACCCTCTCCCACAAATAAAAAAGTCAACTACCCAGCAAGGAAGGAAGATTAACAGCACAATCCTAACCTTGTCTACTCAGAAGTAAATTCTACTGAATTCAACAGAGTTTACTCCCAGCTAAGTGGGGTTAGGATTGGAGCTCAAATATGCAACATTCCATTACCTGGGTATAAGAATACTACTCAGTTTATGTAATGCTGGTAAATAAGCACAGACATCTGCCAACCATTACTGTAGTTGGGTAAATCACAAATAGTGTATGGAGAGTTTGCATTACCCATAGAGATAGATAAGTAACTAACTAAGGGATAGGAAATCTGTGGCCCTCTAGATGTTGATGCACTCCATATGCCATCAACCATAGCCAGCATAGTCAATGGTCAGGGATGATGGGAGATATCATCCAACAGTATCTGGAGGGCTACAGGTTCCCTATTTGTCAGCTACATCAATCTGCAGCATAACTGGGGCTCCAAGAGATGACCTTGTCTTTGACTTTCATCTCCAACCATGATAACAATCTATTTTTCTCAAAGCCTGAACCTATGAACATCATTCTATAACACAGAATGCTCTTTTGAATAAGAGTTTCTTTTAACGACTGTATAATACAACTTGAAACAGAATGAGAAGGCACAGAGAAAACATCTGACTATACTGTACAGTGGTACCTCTGGTTGCGAACGGGAACCGTTCCACAGGCCCGTTTGCAACCTGAAAAGAACGCAACCCGCGTCTGCGCATGCGTGGGTCGTGATTCGCCACTTCTGCGCATGCGAGTGATGTCATTTTGCGCGTCTGCACATATGCGAGCAGTGAAACCAGGAAGTAACCCGTTACGGTACTTCCGGGTTGCCGTGGGACGCAACCTGAAAACGCTCAACCTGAAGCAAACGTAACATGAGGTATGACTGTATACAAAACTAGCTTCACAGTAACACAGTAGAGCACTTCAACAGTAATCATGGCTCCAATTCTGAGCCTTGAGAAATGCATTACACAGCACCCCATATCGTTCATCCACCACACACTCCCAACCAGTATGCTGAGAAACAAAAGACAATGGAGGTTTTTCTGAAAGCTACATGTAGCTACTTAACAGATTTACATAATCTAGGATTAGTTCCCTTGAATTTTGTTAGCAAGTATGCAGACAGAAAGTTCGGCTGAGGTTCGTCAACTGCCAGAAACTTAAAGGACTCCATTTCTTACCTGAATTCTGGTCCATAAGTCATGCCATTTTGGGGTCACCTTGTTTGTGTAGCAAAACTGCTTAGAGGAATTCTCTTTTTGCATGCGATGATCTTCAAGAGGCAACACTCGATCTACTGAATTCAAACAATAACCAAGGACTGCGTTAAATACATTTGCAAGATCTTTGCCTGAAATCAGAGTTGCTGCCTGAGAATTGAGAGAACTGGGTTGTTTTATACAAAATGTAGATCAGGATTAGTCTATTCAGTAAAGTGCTGGAATGATGCTCTCTAGCCTACACCAAGAAAGCACTATTTCCGAGAGCAGTATTAGCAAGAGGACACAAAAAAGTCCAAAACATCACTATTCATTTTCACACAAGTTATACCACACCAATGAACTGCAATAGGCAACTTAAAAGCAGCCACTAACACAGGGTTTGGTGCCCCAAAATCTACACGTAGTGGACAATGAGAGGGAGCCTGCACATTCATGGACATGCATGTACACACGCACCTTCTACACATACCACCATGTTTTTTTCTCCTACGTTGAATTTGAAATTTTAAGATCCTCAGGGCAAGCACCTGATTGTGTAGATTCTGCAAAGCACTATAAAAATTATGTGTGCTTGGCAAAGAGGAAATTTCAAATAATTCACAAGCATGCAAAAAGTAACTTGTGAATCCTGTGGGGGGGGGGAACACTTTTATGACTATAGCACCCAACCTGGTGTCCTCCAGAAATTTTTGACTACAGTGCCCATCATCCCTCACCAACAGCCATGCAGGTTGAGGTTGATGGAGTTGTAGTCCAACAGCATGTGGATGGCACCAGGTTAGAGAAGGCTGCTTTGCAGAATAACTAAAAAGGTGCCTGTCTCAGGAAGTTAGAAACTAAATTTCACTATGGAGTGTGTGCATGCATGAAGGAAAGTGGCAAGGATTAGCAAGGGATGAACAAGCACAATACAGTTAAATATACTTAGGTTTTAGAGCCACTGGAGATGCGGATAAAGCTATTGTTTTCAATTGTTTAAAATCATACTCTGCGCTGATTTCCTGCGCCTCCAGGAAATGGCACTGCTGGGGGGAAGCCTTATCAAATTCAGCTGGACCTCCTTCCAAGTTAGCAGGCACAGGACTGCGCTGTCAGTGTCAGAAGTTTAGTGAATCCTGCCTTTTACCAACAATTTTCACCTGGGCTGTTCAAATCAGACACTTGCCAGTAAACGAGTGCCATCATTTACAGCTAAAGGAAACTTATTATACCCCAAATTCATAGCCAAGCATTTCTGGCATTTCCAGTTTGCTCTCTTGAGACTTGCTGGTAAATAACAGAAACGTAGTGCCTGACAACATTTATGTTTTTATATACAGTACGTTGGAAGCCGCCCAGAGTGGCTGGGGCAATCCAGAAAGATGAGCAGGATACATTTATTATTATTAGTAGTAGTATCTTAACATACATAACAATTGTTATAAAGTTGTCTCACATAGAGCTAGGTTCCAATTCTTTGGTCAATTAATTATGAACATTTTGGGAAACACCAAACTAAAGCCTCTTATGTCGAAGCCCAGGAACAAATCACGTCGCCTTTCTGCCTTCACTTCCCAAACAAGACCACGGATAAATTATGCTGTCTAGTTTTGGGTGGAATTTGCAGCATTTTAACGAAACTGTACATTTCGTGTGAATTGTTTTTATCAGTAGTGATGTTCATTTATTAGGTCTCTATGGCGCCCGAAGATCACGGGGCGGGTCAGGCTAGAAATGCAAAGCCTGCCTTGAGAAGGGAAGGCAGCTCAGCCGAGACTCTGGCATCTTCCCTCGCCGCTCTGCGCTCCTGGGATTCCCCGAGCGGGGAAGCAGCTCCGCGCCTGCAGCCGCCCGGGGAGAGGGGAAGGGCCCGCCCGCTTACCTGAGCCGCCCACCGGCACCACGAGGACCACGGCCCCGAGGAGGAGGAGGAGGAGGACGCGGCGGCCGAGCCTAGGCCGCCCCGAGGCCGCGTTCGTCCCTCCCGCCATGGCCTTCACCCGCCGCCCATCCCCAAAGGCCGCTTTCTCGCCGCGGTTCCTCTGGCAACCTATCGGAGAGCCGGGCTCGCCGCCACGCGGCCTCCCCTGCGCATGACCGAGAGGGATGTTAGCCAATGGCAGGCTGCTCGAGCGCGGCCGCTGTCGGGAGTGCCAACTCTCGAGGCCGCCTTGCCTGACGGTAGCGCTGAATGATGTGCCAGCAAGCCTATCACCGCGGCGGCCTCTGTGAGGTAACGCCTCTCGGCAAAACGCCACATTAACTCGCTGGCTCTCTGGCCAACGACAAAGTCAAATCGCCCGACATTGAGCCCGCCCCCAGACTCGTATTGGGCTGCGGACGTCCCTTGTCAGCCAATCAGAGGAACGGTTTTTAAAGCTAAGCCCCCGCCGCCGTTTTCAAGCGGCAACCTGGCAACCAAGGGGGAATGTCTGACGTCGAGCGAAGCGACTTTCGCTTCACGCGCGCGCTGCGCAGGCAGCTGTTGAACCTCGTTGCTGAGCAACCGCCTGAGTGACAGGTCGCAGTTTCAGCTCTCGCTTTAGATTTCAACTGTTAGAATTCAGTATCTCCAAGTGGCGGGAAAGAAAACGACTCCACCTTGTGGGAATGTTCAGGGATGCAGGAGAGGCTATATTGTTTGATTATATCCTTTCCAACTTGTGCTAACAAGTTCCACAATTTAGCAGAGTAACATTCCCCTTTTTAAACTTGCACAGCGGATGCGTTTGCTCAGGCTCACTAAAGCCTCTAAAATACGTTTTCCTTTTGGTAATTTCCCATTTAGTCCCTCATAAAAAGATAGACACGACACAGTCATCTATAAAAGTATAAAAAGAGCTTACTCACACATTCTGTTCACAGATGGATCCCAGAAGGCAGACTTTAAATTACAAAAGTAATATACACCTGGAAACTGTCCCATAAGGAGACAGCCCCTTTGTAAACCAATAAAATCTTTAATAAAAATTAAGTTTTATAAAACTCTGTAAAGTATAATTACCACAAGATCTAGATCAGGAAAAAGAGAGGGAATAAAGATCTGCATCAGAATCTGCTGCCCCTGTGGATCCTGCCGCCTGAGGTACTCTCACCCAACTTGTGATCCCAGCAACGGCACAGTGGATTTCAATTGCAGAGAACATGGCATCATGCTTATCTTCCAAGAATTTATCTAATCCTCTTTCAAAGTTGGTGGCCATCACCCCATCTTTTGAGAGCGAAGCTGTGCGAAGAACAGATAAAGAAGCTCACTGCGAGCCTGGTTTCTCTCAGCTGTATGCCAAGTGTGTCAGCTCCCTCCTAACATGTACACATGATGGGCAGGATTAATATAAGGAGTCCCATCAGTGGAAACCCTGCTCAAGAATTTATGCATGTGCAAGAAGACTTGCCCCTTTTTCTTACCCCATGCTCCCTGAAATTAGGTCTAGAACAATATACCCGTACATAGTGTATAAAGTACATTTGAAACACATTTTCAAATGTGTTTGTTAAGGGCTGCTGGGATTGTAATTCCATGAGGGATACTACAATGCCCAGAATTCTTTGAGGGGGGAAATGTGCTTTGAATGTGCTTTAAAGGTCCAGTATAGTGTGTATGCAACCAACAAGTAGGTGAAACTGATGCATATGTTTGTGCAGGAGCATGACTTCCCTTTATACCACAGCTTTTCAAACTTTTCATATTGGTGACAGACTTTTTAGACATGCATCATTTCATGACCCAGTAATTCAGTTTTACTAGCAGACTGGAGGTTAAACTAACCCCTTTCCAGTCCCAGGAGGAGTGCAGGAAGCGTTTGCATGACACACTTACACACTGCAGCTGACACACTAATGTGTTGTGACACACAGTTTGGAAAGCTCTGCTTTGTACCATAGACAAACAGGGAGAGTCCATATTTTTTCCAATGGCTGGATGTCTCCAATGTAGCTCTTAATATAACAGAACACACTATACATGTTTTGATGGGGAAGTTAGCTCACATCACATAGGTTTCAGTTCTCATTTGTCAGCCAAGGCTAACGCTATCCATTTCAACCCCCCAAACTCAATCAATATCTCACTTCCCTGTAGCTGTAACTGCCAGAGAAAATAAAAACGAGCACACTAAACTTAGAAAAAATAAAGTTCAAAAGACAACAGAACATTGTTACCTAAAAGTGTGGTTTGAGGTCATAGGCACCTGGTCTTGAGTTCTTCAGCTCCCACCACATTCCCCATGAAGGGGCGGGCACCTGCAAATTTTTGTGCTGGGGCTGTGCACACCATGAGGACTTGTGCGCCTGACGTCAGCACGCCTGCAGCAAGTGTGTCCAATATCAGCATGCCCCGCTGATGCTACATGTGCACATCAGTGGGTATACTGACATCAGACGCATGTGCGCATGTGGCGTGTGTAGCCCCAGGCACCAACTGACCCAGGGCCAAGTTTGGGGTCATTTAACACAAATGCTTCTGCTAGCCAGAGGCTATATCCAGGATTGTTCATTTTATAGTTTGGGTACACTTTATTGTTTTTCCAAAAATATAAAGAGTGGTGGTATACTCCCTCCAGTGAAGTCAAAAATATGGATGCATGATTGAATGAATGGGGAAATTCCAGTGTTTCCTGCAGTAGGAGGAAGGAAAACACTAAGACGAATTCTGGAAATACTTAACCTGAAAGTGGGGAGTAAAAATGGCATTATATTAAACCATTAAATGTTAATGGGCTTTGTTTCCTATTGCTTTTGTAATCATTTACAATTGTAGAAAGAAATTAATAATTTTCTGATGTAATGCATTGTCATATTGTCAGAGGCTAGGGCAATAAAAAGACAAGGTTAGGAGTGGAGCAAAACAGTAACTGTTGCAATGTAGAAATAATAGCTTCCAAGAAGCCCAGCAATCCTTTGCTGCTTTCTCTAGTGCAAAGGTGGGCTACCTTTATTTTGTGGGGGACCACATTCCCCTGGTGGTGGCAATGGCAGGAGGGGGGAGTAATCTCTGTGGGGCTGCATGCCAATGATGGGTAGAATCAGAGACAAAAGTGTTCTGGATTGACTAATCCAGAATAAAGATTGCCCTATTTCAATTTTCACCATTGCTATCTCAGATTAGATTTCCTGTTCTTATGCAAGTCTACTCAGAAGTAAGCTCAAATGGGCTTCATAAGACAAGCAGCACATGGTATTGATCACACAGAATTTTTGCATGATATTGATTGAGGTTCTATCTTACACAACTTAAGAACATGATAGGATACAATATTTATTTATTTATTTAGTAAGCACTTCTCCCACTTTCATGCTGCTTATCAGTTTGCAGGCCATTATTTAAGGGACTGGGTGCAATCCTTTTTGTTGTTTAGTTGTGTCCGACTCTTCGTGACCCCCTGGACCAGAGCACGCCAGGCACTCCTGTCTTCCACTGCCTCCCGTAGTTTGGTCAAACTCATGCTGGTAGCTTCGAGAACACTGTCCAACCGTCTTGTCCTCTGTCGTCCCCTTCTTCTTGTGCCCTCAATCTTTTCCAGCATCAGGGTCTTTTCCAGGGAGTCTTCTCTTCTCATGAGGTGGCCAAAGTATTGGAGCCTCAGCTTCAGGATCTGTCCTTCCAGTGAGCACTCAGGGCTGATTTCCTTAAGAATGGAGAGGTTGGATCTTCTTGCAGTCCATGGGACTCTCTAGAGTCTCCTCCAGCACCATAATTCAAAAGCATCAATTGGTCCAGCTCTCACTTCCATACTTCACTACTGGGAAAACCATAGCTTTAACTATACAGACCTTGTTTCAGGACTTTTTGGTGTAGGATGTGGGTCATAAATTTAATAAATCTAACCTGAGCTAACCTACTCAGAAGTAAACCCCATTTGATTCAGTGGAACATACTGCCAAGTAATTATGCAGCTTTTTAGTGAAATCCTATGTTTATCTACTCAGTACACCCCAGTGACTTCAATGGGTCTTACTTCTCCTAGGTAATTGGCTCTAGGAGTGTAATCTCAGTCTCTTTCATTTGAAAGGGAATTATCAAGAGTGCATGAACAGTTCAGAGGCATAACTAACTTATTCATTTCAGGGTCAAATCTTCCCTTTTGCTTTGTTATGTTCATTGTCCTATTTTCATACCCTGTAAGTCTCCCCAGCAGGGATAATGACTGTCAAGGCTCTGTGAAAACAGCATGTTCACACCCACACTATCTAAAATATATGTCTATGGATAACCCTTGTTCCCGTGCCAAGGTCACATCGCTATCCTACCAGTCCAGCAGTCCAGAAAGAGAGAGACCCTCTTCTTCAGAGGAACAAAACTTGATGGAGATCAGATTAAGAGAGGAAAAGAGACCTCGACCAAAAAAAAAGTGCTAGGGTAAAAGACGGGGATTCTTCCTTATTTTTTGTTTGCCTTGGAGCACAACAGACCTCACAAGAATTAAGGAGCACATTCTAGCTGAGAAAGGAGCCATTCAACCTGTTTTGATAGTCCAGCCTGATGTAATTCAAGATGGCTTTCTCAGAAATCCCTCTCTATAACTGGTTTGCTGGTTGAGTTTATTGCTGCAAAAAGTGACTTGACGAAAAAGGAGATTGAGGTGCCCAGTCTGGCACATCATGAAACAGATACCTGCACTGATAATGATCAGTGGCTACTGTTACCTGAACTTTCTGCTGGTGCATCCCTTTTCCAACAAGAACATACAGTATGTACTGTAAAAGCAAATCTCTTCTTCAAAGAAGAACCTTCAAAGGTTGCTCTATAAGTGCAGGTGCTTGGGGAATAAAAAGGAACCAGGCAAGATTAACATCCTAGAGTTAAGTGTCCAGTGCTGGCTGAGACACCTTAAGCAAGGACAGTTGTGCAGCTCAGAGAGGGCTGCAGTTGAGTATCAGTGCTCCTGCTTTAAATGCAAAATGTAGCCGAGTGTCAGCGCTTGGAAGGCATCTCCTGATACAGCAGAGGTCTGAAACACAGGAGAGCTGCTGTCAGTGTTGACAACACTGAGGTAGAAGGGCTAGTGATCTGACTCAGTACATATAAGGCTGTTTATGATGTTTTTAAGTCTGGCAGAGCCAAAGTCCCAATGTTTTCCTCTGGGCAGCTGGAGATAGCTTTTCATGCAATGCTCATAACTGAGAAGCATAGGTACTCTATGGTGGGATGTAGTGCCACCAAGGCATCACAATGTAGCATGCATAGATGGATATCTGACTTGGTTCGTTTGCAAAAAAGGTAGGCCTTTGTAGCAGCAAGAGGAATAGCCTAAAGCGTGCCTGTGTGCGTAAAATTCATCAAAGCAAGAAAAGGCTTCTTTGTCTTTGGCTTCAGAGTGTGAGAAATTAAGCAAGTGCCTAAGAGCCTTTGTAAGGAAAGAAAGCAACAACCCTACTTCTCAATTGCTTTTCCTTTTTGATTCTCTCCGGGAGGCTCATATTAGTGGGAAGGAAAGGCTCAGGGGGTGGACGGCAGCCTTTTCAACAAGCCTATGTGGGATGCAAATGCTTCACAATCCCATCCTTTCAACCCACGTGACCCGGCTCTTTAATGCCAAATATTTTCTTAATAGCATAATTGTCAAGGCCCTTCCCACGTGCTGCCCACTGCTCTGCACTTGGCTTGCTGCACCTGGGTAGGGAATTTCACACTCACGGCGATAGTGGGAGAGGAGGGATAGCTTGTAAACTGAGCTGATGTGAAGTGCTAGGACAGTCCTATTGCACACCCCACGATTGGCCAGCTCTCACAAGAAACCATGAGCTTCTCCAACCTCAGTCTGACCTCAGTCTCAGAGCTCATCCACTTTTCTGTGTTATTCTGACTTGAGTTGCCATATACTCAAGCTTGTGGAAATGTGGCTGAAGTTGGTTCCAAGCTCCTTATTCAACACGGAGCTACGTGCATGAACAGCCCAAATGAAGAACTGATGTTTATATGCCCCTTCATCCTCGAAATAAACTTTGGTCTACCTACATCTTGGGTGCATCTCAAAAGGAACAGTTTCTCAGTAGCAGAGATCTGTGACTGGCACTCTAAATTATCACTCTAATTATCAGCTCTAAAGAGTTGATAATTTCGGGGATAACTAACTAGAAACTAGTAATCAGATTAGTTGCTTTCATGATACAGTATTCTCAGGAAAGTCTTCATCTGACAGCTGGCCATTCAGATTAGTTTACCTTCAGATGGGAACAGATCAGTTGGCATTACCTTAGCAAAGTTAACTGATTAAGTAGTTGGAGAAATACCTGCAAAGCATTAAAGTAGGCTATCCATGCAATCCTACACGTTTACCCGGAAGAAAGACCCACTGTTCAATAGGATGCATGGGATAGCAGCTCTAATACATTGCCAAGTTGTACAAATTAATGTCCAAAACTCTTTGTCTGTAATTGTAGGATTGCTGCCCATATACAGTGGTACCTTGGGTTAAGTACTTAATTTGTTCCAGAGGTCCGTTCTTAACCTGAAACTGTTCTTAACCTGAAGCACGACTTTAGCTAATGGGGCCTCCTCCTGCTGCTGCTGCGCTGCTCATCCTGAAGCAAAGTTCTTAACCTGAAGCACTATTTCTGGCCTAGCGGAGTCTGTGACCTGAAGCGTATGTAACCCGAGGTACCACTGTACATAACCACAATATGTGACACGTGTGACTCTCTGGTGCCACATATACACTGCACCTATTTATTCCATATTCATCCAGAATAGTATGTCAATCCACTTCTACCACTTCCTTCCCCTCCCCCACATTCTATATGAGTGCACGGGGGTGGGGAAGAACTAGCCACTTCTGATTGTGGGTAACTACTGCTAATCCATAATTGGTCAACTTGAGTGGGGCAGGGAACACAGAAGCACTGCCTTCCAGCTGTAAACATGAGGCATTTCTTCCTCAGTTAGAACTGGGGAAAGAACCCAAGGGTTCCTACATCACACACCCCTCTGCTATAATGTAGTAGGTGATGCTTCTTCTGAAGAGCAAGGGAACTGCTTTATGCTGAACAGGCTTTATAACAGGATTGGGAACCTTTTTTGGCCAGATCCTTCTCTGTCCTCACCTCCCTGGGCCAACTCTAACAAGTGGGTGGGGAAAACCACCTGCCAATCACCTGACACCAAATGATTGACAGGTGGGTTCTACCTCTCACCTGTCAAAGCTCGTCGGGCAGCTCTTCCCAAGTGCCCAATAGCCACATGGATGCTGGGTGCCTGGGAACCGCAGCACAAGGGGTTTTGCTGGCCGTGTGCTTGGTGTTTCCCAAGCACCAAAAACAGGGTTGGTAAAGTTGTTATTTGCAGTGATCAGCTGCACAGCCAATCCAACTGTCCCTCTTTCTGTCCCACAAGATGTCAGGTATGGGGAGGAAGACCATGGTTTGGCAATCAATCAATCAATCAATCAATCAATCAAGGCCTCACATGCCAAATTGGGATCTGTACCAGGGCGAGCTCTGGCTCACAGCTCTATACTGACCAGAATAAAAAAATTCCTTCCTGTAGCACCTTAAAGACCAACTAAGTTAGTTCTTGGTATAAGCTTTCGTGTGCATGCACACTTCTTCAGATACACAGATACACAGTGTATCTGAAGAAGTGTGCATGCACACGAAAGCTTATACCAAGAACTAACTTAGTTGGTCTTTAAGGTGCTACAGGAAGGAATTTTTTTATTTTGACTATGGCAGACCAACACGGCTACCCATCTGTAACTATACTGACCAGGATGACGATTTATTGAATTTATATACAGCCCTATACCTGGAGGTCTCAGGGCAGTTCACAGGATTTCAGGAAGGAGCTAACCGGCTCCTAACTAGATTTGCTAGCTAAGGAGCCCGGGACCTTCTGCATGCAAAGCAGGCGCTCTGCCACTTAGTAGCCAGAGAGACAGGCCGCTCGGCTGGCACTTTTGGGGGGGCAGCACCGTCCAGCTTGACCCGGGGGTGGAGAGAGGAGAGTGGGAAGCAAACTGGCCGCCCTCTCACGGGCTGCGTGGCGCCACGCGAGGATGCTGCCAAGGCAACTTTCTCCGGGTCAGGCGTGAGCAGAGGGCGCAGGGGGCTCCATCCGCAGGAGCAGAAGGGATTCCAGGGCCGCCCTCAACGCCCGCCTGCCTTCCTGTTAGAAGAACTAGATGGCGAGCCTTCAGGAGCGGGGGGGGGGGCGGCTAGAAATCTCTCCTTTCTGCTGCTACTGCAGCTCCCCAAACCTCCAGAAATCGGGGAGGGGGATCTGCAGGCCGCCTGTCATGACTTCCTTGCGCCCCATTTGAGAGTGCGGGGAGCGGTCCCCCCCTGGGGGCTCTTTTCTTGAGCGTGGGCGTGGGGGTCTCTTTGGCGCCCGCGCCAACTTCCCTGCAGCGCGGCCGCGCGTGGGCGCGCTCCTTTCTGCCAGCCCCGCGAGCAAAGCGCGCCGCGCGCCACTGGCCGCGTGGGAGGCAGGATGTGCGTCAGTCCCGCGCGGGGGAGGCCGACACGTGGAAGCGAGTCCGACCGCAGCGCTGGTGGGGAGGGAGGGAGGCAGGCGAGGGCGGGAGCCGGTCCTTCAGGGAGGCGAGAAACAGGATTGATCGTCTTCCTTCCCAAGAGCCCAAAACTTGCCTGTCGCTGGCGAGAGCGGCCCATCGGAGGCGATAGAATGGGGAAGCCAGGCCACCCCCAATGGCGAGTGGCTGCGTTTAGAGTTGGTTGGTTTTTCTAATTGCACTGGGATTGGAGCATTCCTCTCCCTAATATGATTGCCCTCCGGTATCGCGGTGGGAGGGCGCAGACTGAGAAACGTCGGGCCGATGGAAGGCCGATTGTCGCTTACAACCACCCTGCACTGTCAGCCGAACGAGGACGCTTTTTACCATCACCGTCTTGCTCAATTAGACATTGAACCTCGATTTAATGTTCTCTTAAGTAAAAGCTGAGTTTCTGCCGTCTCATTTAATTATGGGACTCTTCAGTTTACCACAAGATTTTCCAAACTCCATGTTCGCTGATCATCTACAAGTTGAAAGAAAAAGGTTAAGCGGGGAGCTTAAATTATTTCAGGACAGTACTTTTAGAAATGCAGCAACTGCGAAGTGTTACTTACTCAATGATATTAAAAGAAAGAGCCCCCCCCCGGGTTATTGTGCTCCTGCTGCCTGTGCTCGCGCACACATCTGCCTGGGGGTGGGGAGGCGCTAGTCTTTACAACCCCAACCTGTATTCCACCCACAGCAAAGTCCACCCCACCCCACTATAGGGCGCTTTCTCTGCTGCTGCTTTTCAAACAGAAACAGTGGCAACAGCGGGCTGTCCTTTAGGTGCTTCTGTAGTCGCGAGTCAAACCCCGTGGAATAAATACAGCCAGCAAGAGGCAGTTGCCAGAGTGATGGTCTTGGACCTGGAAGACCAGGGATCTAATCCCTGCTCCACTCTCAAGCTCACAGGCTGGAAGTGATTCGGTTAAACGCCTTGTAAGCTCATGCAGGGAAACCTGATAGGGAAAGATGGGACTCCACAGCACCAACTGGTGTCACAGTGTTGTATCGCATATGCAGCACATATAAAACGCTTTTTCTTTACCAATCTAGCTGAGTCCACAGTCTCTCTCAGCCTAACTTACTTCACAGGGTTGTTGTGAGCATAAAATGGAGAATGGGAGAACCACGTATGCCATCTTGTGGTCCTTGGAGGAAAGGGGGGATATAAACCTACAAATAAATAAATAATTAAGCAGCTACCTTCCAGAGTCTTGTCTCCACCCAGAACATGGCCAGCTGCAAAGCTCTGGTACTTGGCTGAGTCACTGATTCATAATGATGCCACTTAGGTTGTTGAACTGGCACTGTTGCACACCACCCCAGTCTCTGAGCAGTGCAAGATTCCAGGGGTTCCAGGCACACTTACCCAGGGCCTGGGCTTCCTTTTGGAAATGAGGCACAACAGAGTCTGTGGTGTCTCTATGATATATGGTTTATATAGTACACATATTATACAACCTGAGCCTACAATGGAGGGGCTCCCAGCATTCACACGCCAAGAGGGTCCTGCTTCTCCCACAGCTGCAGCCCTGGATTCAGGCAGACAGCAGCCATGGCTCTGACCCTCTCTCTAGCTTGCTGCCTTTTACTGACTGCTGCCTTTACCAGACTGCAACCGTCTACTCCTATCTTCCATCATGGCCAATGTTGAAAACCCAATCCTAAACACTACTCTACTTCAAACTCTGAAGTTTGGTCTTTCTAACTAACTCAGAGCTGGAGGAGGGTCTCTTCTCCTTGGCTTACTTAAAGGTCCATTACTTTCCCTTAGTTCTTGGTTAATGGCTCATCTCCCAGGTGATTACCTCATGAGGAAACTGGTGTGGCTCATATTTTGCCGCAAACTGAATCCAGGAATTCATTGTCCAGCACTCAGTTTAATAACAAGCATTAAATTCTAAATCTTACTGGGCCCAGGAATTTAGGGGAGTCTGGAACCCCTGAACTCATATTGGTATGTTAGCTCAAATGCAGGTCCTCCACTGTCCTTGGGACACGTGCATAGAATTGCAACCCAAATCCTGTTTTCCCCCCAAACACCTGCTTGTATGAATACGGCTTGCAGTTCTGACCTGCAGCCTAGCTCTGTAGCATTATTCACAACTGGTTAAAGAAATGAAGTTGGCTTGTGTGTGAGGAGCCCTGGTGGCAGATGGGGATTCAGAGCCCCTGCAGAGGTTGTGGGACTCAAGGATGGGATGGCTTGTGGGCCAGCTTGAGGAGCATTAGCACTTTGAATCTGCCCCCACCTGGGTAGATGCTGTCACCATGCCCGTGGGAGGTTGCACAGTGGGAACCATATGTTACTGCTCAGGCCTCTCTGAATAGAAACCTTTTCTCAGCAGCTAAAGCTGGTCAGGAGGATCCGGCCTCCACAGAGGCAGCTCCCTGCCTACGCCTTCCTTTGCATGCAGGGAATAGCTCTGACTTCCCGGGGCCTCTGTTGCTTAGAAGCTGGGAGGTTTCTCTGGGCCTGGACACTGCTGAAGGAAGGCAGAAGGGGAGGGGCCCCCAAAATGCAGTGAAAGGGTGGCACAAAAAGTTGCTGAACTTCCGTTGCTACAAAACCCACAATGGACATTTCCTGTGCTGCAAAGAAGATGCAAAAATAAACCCACAATCAATTCCCAGCTGCATGGGGAAAAGATAAATTTAGCTTTGGAGGGAGGTGGGAGTCAGAGCGGAGAGGCCAAAGCACGAGGGAGCTTATAGCTGGGGTGGCAGAACAGGGGAGGGGTGGCACAGCGTTGGCCTTGCATGCAGGAGGTCCTCAGTCAAGCCCCAGGTATGGCTGGGAGAGACCCCTGTCTAAAATCCTGGAGAGCCACTGCTAGTCAACTTGCTGAGTTAGATGGACCAACAAACATATCGCGCAGAAGACAGCTTTCTATGTTCCTATAATACTGTTGGTGGGGTATTTTATTCTGATCATCCTTTAGATGCAACTTTTGGGTCTTCAAGTTGTTTCTCTCCTTTGGATTCTAGGGGTCATCTCTATTGCCAAGTTCTCCCCAGAACCTCTGCACATGCTCACCCAATTCAACTGAGCTATATTTACACAAATGCACATTCTTTTCATGCCATGTGGAACAGGCTGAGATGTTGAAGTGAAAGGGCAGGATTTGGCAACTGGCCAATCCCACCCACGTATGGCTACACTTTAGGTACAGTGTTCCTCTTTTTGGTGTGAGTACATCTGCAGTGTAAAGATGCAGTCTGCAGGAATGGGGGCCTATTAAAGTGGCATTTATGCACTAAACGCATGTGGATATACAACCCATCCCTCTATGTTCTGTGGACATTTCCTCTCATTTACTGAACCCAATACATTGACTACTCATAAGTGTTGCAACATTATAGCCCCTTTTACTACAGCCCCTCCATCCTAGCCCACAAACCTCCAGCATTTCCCCTAGGGTTTTCAAGTCTGCAATATCAGAAACTCTCCTTACCTGTAGTGAAGATGCTTGCTTTGCTCATTTAATTTTAATTTAGTATTTGAAACCCGCTTTGCCCTGTGTAATGAAGCCCTAAGTAGGTCCAAGTGTACAAGATCAAAAACGATTCAGGTACTTTTTCTATTGGATTGGATTTGCTACAAGCTGAGTAGCAAGTTTCAGAATGGCTCAGAAAGAAAACTCACCAGAGCGATTGCTGAAATTCTGCACCTTGCAAGTGGAGAATGCATATGTGCTATTCTATGGGACAAAATATGATATTTTGAAGTGTACATCTTTACAAGACTCGTGACGCTAGTCATCTGTCAATCCATGGAATCTCCAGGTAAAATGAAAGGCTTCAGTCAAAGACTCTTAAAGAGCTGTTGCCAGTCGGATTAGATAACACTGTGCTAGATGGACAAAAAGCCTATTCCTAATGGGCTAGCTATCCAATGTCTAATAATAACAACTAGATATTAGTTATTAGATTCTGGTATCAAAGTCTGCACTGCAAATTTTCAGTGGAGTCATCCCCACTCTCCCAATGTAATTCTTTGGTCACTATCAAGTCATTTTTAAAATAATAAAAAAAATTAAGGAATTCAATTTTGCTTTTAAAAAGGCAATCCAAAAAAATTTGGAATGAAAGAATAATCCATTAAACTTGTTTCCAGTAGGGTGGAAATTTGAATATATTCAACTATGGGCATAGTGGGGGGGGGTTGTGGGGGGGCAGGACTTTGTTAGGGGGCAGAAATGACGTGATTGGTCAGTTAGTTAAGTATTTCTATTGTTTTACTTGATGGGGGGGGAGATGCCCTCCCTTGCCCATGTATTCAACTACAATGACACCACCATGGGAAGGCATTTTTAAACAAGAGGAGCATGTATCTCAACGCTAGTCCCATTTCAGTTACCAAATCCTGGCTCTGGCCACTAAAATATTTGTAAAATCATCCAGCAGGATTTTGACAATTAATAATTTTATAATACGCCTCTAAACGCCCCCCCCCCCGCATCGGCACCCTTCAATTAACCTTGGAAGCTTGTTCCCCATGGTTTACACGGTCCCAGGCACACTTCACCCACGGACGTCCAGTTCACACAATAGCGGGCAGCACGCCCCCCTCACTTACATGCGGGACCATGCGCGTCACTTGCACTTCCAAACACAACACCGCACACGTGAAACCCAAGCACTCACGCAAACGCAAAGCCGTGCACGCCTGGCACGAAGGGCGGGCAGGCGGGCGCGGGATATTGAGCGCGCAGCCCCACCCGCGAAACCCCTTTCTCTTTGCCAGGTACTTCAAAGTCCTGCACACCAATTTCTCCCCGGCGGGGCGTAACGCACAACGCCCAGAAAAGGGAGCCGGGGCGAAGCCAGCGCGGCGGCGCCGGATCCTAACCCTGGCCTGGGGAGGCGCGCGGGGGAGGCCGGGGACAGCCATGGGGCGAAGCAGCAGCAGCAGCAGCCCGGCGCGCTCGGCCCCTGCCCGGCCCGCGCGTGGGCAGAGCGGAGGGGCGCGCGCGCGAGGAGGCGGCGTTTTCCTTCGCCGCTGCCGCTTTTCTGGTCCGAGGCAAGAGCCGCCTGCCGCCCCCGACGCCTCCCACGCGCCGCGGCACCAGCAGCACCAGCAGCAGCTCCGAGCCGCCGCCGCCGCGGCTCCATTGTAAATCCGGCGGCGTGGGAGGCGATTCCGCGCCAGAGGCTCCGCGCCGAGGAGGAGGAGGCGGAGGCGGAGGAAGGAGAAGGGGGAAGGGGCCGGGCGCGGAGAGCCACCCCGGCGGACAGGCGCCACCCGACGCCCGGCGCGCACTCGCCTCTCGCCCAGAAGAGGAGGAAGGCGCCGCCGCCAGCGAGGCTCGAAGGCCCGGGGTCCATGCCCCACCACCCCGCCCCCCGGGACGCCGGCGAAGGAAGCCAGCAGCCCCTCGAGGTCGCGGCCAGGGCGGAGCGCGCCCAAAAGTAAGCGGGGAGCGGGCGGGGGGGGGGTGAGGGTCGTCTCCCTCCGTTCTCGCCTCTGCCCCAAACTCCGCTCCCGCATCTGGTCAGGGAATTGCCCGCTTAGGAGGCCGGGGGGGGGGGGAGAGGTGCCGGGACTCCAGTCTTTCGCGAAGGCGCACCTCCTGACACGAGCCGCTCGGGCTCCCAAGTGGGAGATGCGCGGCCCGGTGCTTCTTCCGTGCATTCTGCACACGCTCAGAGACGCTTCGGCCTGTCATTTTTCTGTCCCTGTTCGCGGGCTCAGTATTGCCCTTTCGGGTCCATCAGAAAGGATCTTCCCCAGCACCCCGCCCTCAAATCTCTTATCGCAAATTCTGCCCCGGGGTATTTTTAGGTTGGCTTGTAGCATCCTGCATGCACCTAACCAGGGCTTGGACTGTGAGTATCTGGGGAGCGGCAGGCAGGGCGAGTCGTGGAGCTCCATGTCTTTGGGAGATGGGGAAAGTGTCTCCTAGGCGCTTCAAAAAGGACTTGGAAGCCTTCCTGGTCAGCTGGAGACAGCAGAACGTCCCCAGAAACTCCCAGTCCGAAATCCTCCTTCCCGAAGAGTATTGGCAGGAAGCATGATGTGGGAGGAGGGCAAGGAAGTTTGGAGCTAGCCGTGCCTTCCCCCACCCTGCCTGCAAGCTTCATTACCCAGCTCCCCTACACCCCCCCCCAATCACTCACATTTCCACATTCCAGCACTGCCCCTAGCACTGCTCCGGGGAAAAGACACACATAAACACATAGGGGGGGGAGAGAATGGTAGTTTACAGAACTATCCTAAGTGCCCCAGTGCCTTTCATTTTGACCAAGACGGGGCACGGAGTGGGTGTCTGCGGAGTGTGGGTGGGTGTGTTTTAGGGGAGACAAAGAGCATGTGTTTGTGTGTGGCCTCTTCCTACTTTGCAGAGAAGATCCAAGTAATGTGAGTTTGTTTGAAATGTCCTTGGCTTTAGTGCAGACAGAAGGTCCCATTCAGCTATTGGTAGTGCATCAGTGGTGTGGGGGCTGGGGAGAGCTAAAGGTGCGTTTTGTACCTTCATTTTGAGTAATTCAGGGCAGGGACAGAGGACTCTCCCTGCATGCCATGGTCTGAGTGCAAAGTGGGTAAAGGGGTAAAGTAGATGCACTTTGCTGCCTGGGGTGAAGGACAAGACAACACCCCCACCACCCATTTCCCATTCCATGCCAATTTTGAACAGGCTCATAGCTGAGTCTTCCTTCCACACCAGGCTTTGTCCCTGTGACTGAGGGGGCCGCGGCTGCGTGACACCACCATGCTGTGCATGCATGAGCTTGGAGGGTGGCCCCTTAAGTGAAAGGGGGGGGCTTGGCTCCCATGACCCCGCATAGATGGCGCACGTGTTCCACACTGTGCAAAGGGACAGCATTCTTCACAACTCCTGAGGGCAACAGGCATAGGGCCGGCCGCAGGGCACACCTAGCATTGCCACCCAGTGTTTCAGCTGCAACTCCCCGCTCACCAGACCTGCTCCCTGAGGCATGTGCCCTCAAGCCTGTCTGGCCCTCAAGCTTAGGACTGTCTACATGGACTAGTCGTGGTTCTCTGGAGTTTTAGGCAGGGGGTATGCCCAGCCCCACCTGGAGGTGCCAGGAATTGAACCTGGGGCGTTCTGCACACCCAACAGTTGCTCTACCAGTGAGCTGCGACGCTTCCCCAGTTTCAGCGTAGATCTCACTGAATAGGTTCAATGACAGAGGGAAAAGTGACGTGGGGGGCGAGCTCTTTGCTTTGATGGGAAGATGGCTGTGTGTTACGGTTGGAGGTTGTTGTGTAGGATGTGGGTACGCAAGATGACACTCACTTATTCCAGGCGAATTCATCCAGAGAAAATGCCAGCCTCTGGCCTCTGGCTCACAATCACTAATGATGATCCGAATCACAGTCGCAATGTTTTACAGGGCGGCAAGGAGGTGGGAGGTAGACCTCTGGAGTGGGGGGGGGGTCTCTTCCACCCCCTTTATAGAATCACAGAATTGTAGAGTTCGAAGGGATCCCGAGGGTCATCCAGTCCAATCCTCTGCGATGGAGGCAGGAATCTCAGCTAAAGTATCCCTGACAGATGCCCAGCAACCTCTTCTTTAAAACCTCCAAGGTTGGAGAGTCCACCATCTCCTGAGGGAGTCTGCTAACAGCACTTAGCACCACAAAGTTCTTCCTGATGTTTAGTCGGAATCTCCTTTCTTGAAACTTGAATCCATTGGTTTGGGTCCTACCCTCCAGAGAAAGAGAAAACAATCTTGCTCCCTCTTCCATGTGACAACCCTTAAGATATTTGAAGGTGGCTTTCCTATCTCCTCTCAGTCTCCTCTTATCCGGGCTAAGCATACCCAACTCCGTCAACCGTTCCTCATAAGGCTTGGTTTCCAGGCCTTTGATCATCTCGGTCCCCCTCCTCTGTGCAAGTTCCTTGCTTAGGACCAGTTCACACAGATAAGTGGTGCTTGTTTCCTCTGCACAATCGTCTTCTGTGGTATGCTAACCACATGGAGAGACCCACATGGGGACAGTCTAATCAAGGGAAAAGCAGCAGCTGCCTCTGTGTTAGCAGGGGCAGATAGACGCAAGTACATAACCATTCACTTGCAGAAAACAAGCACCCCCCTTTTAGGGGTGAATCAGGCCTCGAACCAAACGGATTGTGAGTACAGGTTAACTTATCCATGTTGGTAGAGCATAAGACCCTTAATTTCAGGGTCGTAGGTTTGAGCCCCATGTTAGGCAAAAGATTTCTGCAATCCAAAGGGGTTGGACTAGATGACCCTCTGGGTCCCTTCCAGTTGTACAGTTTTATGATTCTATCATTCCAAACCTGGTTGTGGGGTAATAAGCCCCAGCACATGCTCTCCATTTGTCCACCAATCCCATGCCTGCCTTCTCTCCCCCATCAACCATGGGGGCGAGACAAGAGGGGGTGACTTCATCTCTCCGTTTCGCCCACCCTTTCTGCCGGCTCACCGCGCACTCTGTCCCTGCTGCAGGCCTCTGGCTATGGCCCTGTCCCTGCCTCGTACCCTGGGCGAACTCCAGCTGTATCGTGTTCTGCAGAGAGCCAACCTCCTCTCCTACTATGAGACCTTCATCCAGCAGGGCGGCGACGATGTGCAGCAGCTGTGTGAGGCAGGCGAGGAGGAGTTCCTGGAGATCATGGCCCTGGTTGGCATGGCAACCAAACCGCTCCATGTCCGGCGCCTGCAGAAGGCCTTGCGGGAGTGGGCCACCAACCCAGGGCTCTTCAACCAGCCAGTGCCTTCCATACCTGTGAGCAGCATCCCTCTGTTCAAGATCTCTGAGTCTGGGGGCCGCAAGTCCCTGACCAACGGGCACACCAGCCCCGGAGAGACCCTCAGCAAAGCCAGCGCTACCTCCCCCGCCAAGAGCCCCTCGGATCCAAGAGAGAAGCTGTCCCCCTTGCCGGCAATTCAGTGGGGCAATCCAGAATCGGAAGAGGAAGGGGGGGCCTCCTCGCCCAGCGAGCACCCCTCATCCGCAGAGCACCTGGATCCAGAGCTGGCACAGGCGGTGTCGGAGGGTGTGGACCGACTGCTGCGCAGCTGCCCCCGTGGCGGCGAGACCGAGCTGAGGACCCTCATGAAGCTGAACAAGAAACTGGCCAAAGCAGTGGGGCACATCTTCCGGATGGACAGCGGGGACCCTCGCAAAGAGGAAGAGATACGGCGCCACAGCGCCATCTACGGACGAGGCGAGACCCGGCGATGCGAGGGCAAGCAGCTCACGCTTCATGAGGTGAGCCAAGGAGGCTGGCTGGGGAGGCAGGATTGCTCACCATCAGGGGACTCCTCCAGGCCCAAGCAGATCTGGCTCAGATCCAGAGTTTGCAGTGGAGCAGCCCCATGCAGTGCACTTGGGGAATAACACTTTGTGGCAAGGGGAGTGCAGGTCTGCTAGTTCGTATTGTTTTGTTTTTAAGATGGGGTTTGGGCGCTCCAACTCTAAAGGGAGCTAAATTAGCTTAGAGCCAGGCTTCCTTTTCCCTGAACGAAAGGAGCTTTGATCCGGCAGACACTGCCAGTGGTGGAAGGGTTGTGGGAAGGAATTTCTCCCAGTCCCCTGCAGCTTTCAGGGTAGGTTTTCAGGGGGCTGAAATTGCTTCCTTCACCTTTCCACCCACTGGGAGTATTGCATGAACAGAGTTCTGCCTGGTGATCTGTATATCACAGGCATTTTTTATCCAAGAAACTGGTAATCAAATATTGATTCTGGATTGTTACAGAAGAGGGGAGTTAGACTTGCTGTTGTTCTTTGTCTGC
Organism: Podarcis liolepis; assembly: GCF_965112155.1. NCBI lineage: Eukaryota > Metazoa > Chordata > Lepidosauria > Squamata > Lacertidae > Podarcis > Podarcis liolepis. The sequence goes on from NC_139555.1 coordinate 3,201,339, forward strand.
CCCCTTCACCCCTCAAGCGCTCCTCCAGTCTTCCCCACAGCATTGTTACAATGGGGAGCTTTCCTTTAAAAGAGACCTCAAACTGGCAAGCGAATGTGTGGAGTGTGTGTCTGGCACTCCTCACAAATGTTGCCCAGTGGTAAGCCATGCGCTGCTCTCCAGATGCCAGTGATTGTCTGCTCTTTGCTCATGAGTTCCCCAAGAACCACAGGGGTAGACAACATGGTGCTCTGTAGGTGTTTTTGTACTCCAGGTCCCACCGTCTGTGCTCATGGGCCAGGCTGGGTAGGGTCTATGGGAGCTGGAGCCCAGCATCGTCCAACGTTGCCTCCCCTTGCTGTACCGCAAGAGCCCTGTGGACTCAGTATCCTCATCGCTTCCCCAGAGACTCACTCTGCCCTCTCCATCCTCCCAGCTCACCATCAACGAGGCTGCCGCCCAGTTCTGCCTGCGGGACAATTCCCTGCTGCTGCGAAGGGTGGAACTCTTCTCACTGTCACGCCAGGTGGCCCGGGACAGCAGCTACCTGTCCTCACTTAAGGGATCCAGGTGAGAACCAAACCCTCTTGTTCTTGCTAGAGCCTTGGGGGGGGGGTTACCTGAAAGTGAGGCTGCGGCCTCCGGCTGTAATGCTACTGTGGGTCAGGGGCGCCAGCTCCTGGGGACTGAGCCCTTCTCCTCCCCCCATCCCAGAAGGCAGAGGCGAACCGCAGAGCAGTGCACAGCGCAGCTCCAGTGGCTGGCTCTTCCTCCTCATCCTCCTGCTGTGAAGCAGCCTTCTGCTGGTGGCAGCGCCAAGAGGAGGCGGATGAGGAGCCGCCAGCCACTGAAGTGACGTTGCCCCCCCCCATTGCCCTCACAAGCTGGCACCTCTGCTGCGGGGTGGGGAGATGGTTCAGCAAGCAGCCTAAAGATTCTCTGCTTGGTAGGGTGGAGAGCCTTTTCTTCTATTTGAACCCTCCCCAGCTGTCCTTCCAGATTGGCAAGAAGGGAGGCGTCAGTGCCTACTTTAGTTAAAAGTAAATACAACCAAAACTCTTGTTTATCTGGAAACACAGATTTCTGATCTGGAAGCCCTGTCCCCTAATTCCTGATAGGCGAGGATGCTTTGCCATTGCTCAGTGACAGAAGAATGTTTCTAATTATTATTTTTCCTGATATTTTTGTGCCCCAACATCACAGAGACCTGGACTGAGCTTTGCTGGGTCCTGGGACAAAGTGAGTTCTGCCGAGGGATGTCCACCTGGCCTGTTTATCGCACCCCCTGGCAGGGCCTTTTCTGCAGTGACACCCCAATTTTGAAATACCCTGACTAGTGATGTCAACATTAGAATATTTTCAGTGCCAGATTAAGACTTCCTTGTTTGCCCAGATAGAGCAGTGCCTAGTGGGTGGCGCAGGTGGGGCTCCAATGCTCTCCCAGCTTCCCAAAACTTTAACCCGTCCCCCTCTTGGCCCCCCCCCCCGTGCCTCCACACTGGCTGCTACTGCCCAGATATTTTACAAGCTCTATATTTGTATTTTATCTGCTTTTTGCCTGTTAGTTAGTTTTATGGTGGATTATGCTTTGCTTCAGTTTTATTTTGTTGTTGTTGTTAGTATTATATACTGCCTCGGGACCTGTTTGGATGAAGGGCAGAAACTTTAAAAATGAAGAGCTGCTCCCCCACTGCTCCAAATAGCAGTTTGGGCACCCAGTAAATGGGCTTGGCGCTCTTTGGCAGCTGGAGCTGACCCAGCTGTGACTGTGCAATACATGCACATTCTGGCACCCTTTCTGCTTATGGCCCTTGCTGCTGCTCTCACTCATGGAATGGCCTGGTTCAAATGTAAGAGGAATCCATTGTTTGGCACTGAAGGTCAGGGCCGTGCATGAGCCTCTGGTTTGCAAGCACTCCCTCCACACCCCTCTCCTCCTTCTGTGCATGTGCAAAGAGATCAAAAGCTTCAGCGTTCACTTTTGAACTAACCACAGTTCGCAGTTATGTCCAAACTTGAGGACCCGTGGTTTGTTCTAATTGCGGCAAGTTATCAAACCAGAGCATCAAACTACAGATCACAGATTCCCAATGTAACAGAGAACTGTGATTAGTTCAAAAGGGAAAGGGGAGGGCACAAATCCAACACCCACCGCAACACGTTCTCGTGGTTTCCCATTACAGTGGAATCAATTTGGCAGTTAATGGGCAAAAAGAGTTTATCTGTGTGATATTGTAGGTGCCTAGCGTCTCACTTAAACAGGCCCTCAGCTGCTGTGCCTGCAACATTAATATGCCTGCAGCGTCCCAGGCTGCAGAATCCTGTATGCGCTAAACTGGCATGTTAAGGTGAGGGGCTCAGTTTAAATGTAGGAAGGCATGCAACGTTATATGGCTGAGTTCCTCACTACCTGGCAGTATGTTTAAATCATTCCTGATACCTTTTTGACTTCTTCAGTGCCCAGGCCAGGGACGAAATCCTGGCCCGTTACCTAGCAGAGTGTTCTGACTCCATTGTGTCTTTTGTCCTCAGGCTGCATCCGGATGAGAGCGGTTCTGGGCAAGCCAAGCGCTTCAAGCAGGAGGTAAGCTGCAGAGCCAGCCCAGTTGCGCCTGCATGAGATTGCAAAGATAATGAATGGGAAGCCCTGTGGATCCCCAGAGAAACTGCTACATAAATGGTGGTGGTGATTCACGTGTTCACACACATAGAAACTGGCAAGTATATGGTACGATGGACCAGGGGAAAGCACTCACTTTGCATGCAGGAGATCCCCAGCTGAATCGCCAGCATGGAGGTCTCTTGCCAGTCAGAGCAGAGACAGTGCTCAGCTAGATCAGGGGTCAGCAAACTTTTTTTGGAGGAGGCCGGTTCATCGTCCCCCAGACCTTGTGGCGGGTTGGACCTCGCGTGCAGGCGCACACGCGTCAAAGGGAGCTTCTCTCCCCCAGCCCCTCCCCTCCCCCTGCTTACCTATGCTGCTGCCATCGGCACTGCGCTCTCCCAACCGCGGCTCCTGTGCCTGCCCTTGTGAGCGGTGGAGGGACGAGTGGCCCGAAAGGGCTGGCTGGCTCTGGAGAGGCGCTGCCCAAAATGGCGCTCAGCCAGCCCCCTTCCTGCACTACAAAAATGTGAGTCATTTTGGACTCCCAGCTGTCCATAGAGGCACAGGTTAATTCTGTGTCCAGGGCAGCTCTCTACCAGCTCCATCTGGTACGCAGGCTGAGACCCTACCTGCCCGCAGACTGTCTTGCCAGTGGTGCATGCTCTAGTTATCTCCCGCATGGACTACTGCAATGTGCTCTGTGTGGGGCTACCTTTGAAGGTGACTCAGAAACTATAACTAATACAGAATATGGCAGCTAGACTGGTAACTGGGAGTGGCCGCTGAGACCATATAAAACCAGCCCTAAAGGATCTTCACTGACTCCCAGTATGTTTCCGAGCACAATTCAAAATGTTGGTGCTGACCTTTAAAGCCCTAAACAGCCTCGGCCATGAATACCTGAAGGAGTGTCTCCACCCCCATTGCTCAGCCTGGACACTGAGGTCCTCCTCTGAGGGTCTTCTGCTCACTGCAAGAAGCCAAGTTACAGGGAACCAGGCAGAGGGCCTTCTCGGTGGTGGCGCCTTCCCTGTGGAACGCCCTCCCAGCAGATGTCAAACAGATAAACAGTTATGTGATTTTAAAAAGACACCTGATGTCGTCTTTAGGGAAGTTTTTAGCGTGTGATGTTGTATTGTACTTTTACAATTTTTTCTTGGGAGCTGCCCAGAGTGGTTGGGGCAACCCAGTCAGATGGGAGACATGTAAGTAAGTAAGTAAATAAATTAGTAGTAGTAGTAGTAGTAGTAGTAGTAGTAGTAGTTTAGAGTTCATTTCATCAGATCTCTGAAATATTATCCTCAGTTGTAACATAAGCTGCAGCTGCAGGTATACATGTGGGGGTGGAATCATAAGCAGTGGGATTAGAGGATAATTAAATGCAAAAAGTACTGGTCATAGTGACAATTCAATTAAAGCTGGAGCCTCTGCCGAAATAAGCTTCCTGGCTCTAACTGACTTTTCCCTAGCAAGGTTCGAAGCTGGAGAGCATCCACCCACCTTTAAACCTCCCCAGTTGGCCTCTCCTGCCCTGTCCCATCCTGGGCCTGCCTTCCAACACCCCTTCCCCAATCTGATTCAGGGCTCTGGGGGACACACAGGAGACAGTGGGTGACTGCCGTATCTCTTGCAACACCAGGAGATTAGGGGCCAAACTAAACGGGCCATTAAATATGTACAGGGGTCTAATGTGCACTTTTATCTTTCAATAGCAGCTGCAGTGGGGGGGGGGGCGGGGGGCGGTTAACCCTTTCCATGCATCCATCTCTTCCCGTGAAGCCATTAGTCTCACGTGGGACGATTCCATTGTGTCAATTTTTGGTTGAGCATTAATTCCCTTCCCCAGACACCACAGTCCCATTTCTGCTTGAGCATGGGGTATAGCTGACATTTGCAGATAAAATAAAGTGCACGTTGAACAGTTGCATGCATTTCAAATCACTTTTAAGTGAATGGTCTCCAGCATTGAATCTGACAAACCTAGTGGGGGGGGGTGTTTACGGTGGAGGCAAAGTCTTTTGCCAAAGGACTATACGCCCAGCTTTAATGCCTGCCTCCCTTGTCCTTCCAGCAGGTTGCTGAGCACAGCCGTTCTGAACTTCCCTTGGTCTGCGAACCCTTCCTTCCTCAGTACCGGTCAAGCGTGGAGGAAGACACAGCCAGCTTGTCAGGGGAAAGCTTAGATGGACACCCACAGGGTGAGTGGACTGAGCTCCAATTAAATGTTCCAACTGCATGGAGAAGTAAATTAGGGTGCCTCAAGACTCTCACTGTTTTGTGGGGCGGGTGCAAGTAAGTTTAGGTTTGCACTGTTTTGTTTTTTATTATTTTTATTTAGAGCATCCGTACCTTGCTTTTTAGCCAAAAAGGCTCCAAGAGTGGATTACATGCAGTTAATTCAAACAAAGTAGTACCTGCCTGCAGACTTTCTATCTAAAAACCACAAGTAAAGAAACGGGCAAAGAGGGAAGAGGAAAAAAGCAAATTCGGGCACCAATTCCTAAATAGTAGTTCATATAATGATCAGCTGTCAGGGAAACAGCTCAGGGGCAGGAGGTCGGATGGATTAGAGTCCGGAAATGGCTGAAATCCAGAAAAAATAGTCTGTTTTCCTAGTGCAACAAATCCACTTTTTTAAAAAGTATGACTTTTTGAGGCTTGGAAAGTGACTGGTAAATGTATTGAAAAATGTGGGATGAACAAATCACGTAACAGGAGGACATATAAAACACCATGCCAGCAAATCAGGAAGAATGCAGGACGAATGTTCATTGCCATATAATAAACCCCACAAACAAATCAGAACAAATGCTCAATAGAAACTGGATCTAGAATCTAACCTCCATGTAAGCTTTGGGTGAGCAAATTGGGATGAATGCTGACTAAACAGGCCCCCTGGATCTCATTCCCTTTGGCCATGGGGCCAGAAGAAGTCTCCTAGACTTACAGGCAGGCTCAAATACCCTTCCTTTGTGTTGGAGCTCTGATTCTTTTGCCCTTTGTTTGTTTGCTCTTTCTAAACTTGGAACATGTGTTGACTTGTACATAATTTGGAATCATATTCTGTGGCTCACAGACTTTGCACAACAGCGGTAAGTTCTGTCTGATTTTGACTTCATCCTGAATGCTTTCTGCATTTTGCCACCTCAGATTCTTCATGCGCACAGACCTTTCCCTCGCCAAACAATACTGATATTTTGAGCTTTGATTTTTTTTTTAAACCCTTGAGTATCAAAACCTACTCTTTTAGGCATATTTGTGTTTCCTAAAAGCTATCACAGTGTCCTAACTGCCGTTTTCCAGAGGGGCTGTGGATTTTGGGCAGAAAATTCTCAGTACCCTGACAAAACCAGCAGCCCCAGGGCGTTTATTAGAGGGATATGCAGCAGTAGGTTGGCTTTAAAACCAGCTTTTCATTTCTGTTGAAGAAACCTCCTGTGTTTCCTTCTCAGAACTATGGCAACTTTCTCTCTGAAATGCAAACCGTGTCATGTACACCCCTAAGACTTAATTCACTCACTTTATATTCCATCTTTCTGCATAGAGCAGCCAAGACTTGTTTGGCAACTCTCAGAAGATTCCAAGAGATTAGAAAGGGATCCCATAGCTCAGAGATAGAGCGCCTGCTCTCCCTGCAGAAGGTCCCAGGGGCAGCTGTCTTGCAGGACAGCCTTCTCAAATCTGCTGCTCCAGATGTTGCTGGGCTCACAGCTGCCATCATCTCTGGCCTCTGGCAATGCTGGCTGGGGCTGATGGGAGTCAGAGTCCAGCAGCATCTGGAGAAGGCTGAGTTAGAATAACCTTGTGTAGCAGGACTCATGCCTGAGATCCTGGAAAGTCACTGCCTGTCAGAGCAGATCAGCCTTCCCGTACTTGCCCCCCACCTGGCGGTTTTGACTGCGACTCCTTCACCCTGAACCACTGTCGTGTTGTCTAAGGCTGATGGGAGTTGTAGCCCTAAACATCTGGAGAGCCAGAGGATGGGTAGTGCTAGAATGGACAGTGCTGGGCTCTGCAGATCTGACTCAGGGCAGCTTCACCTGTTCAGAGAGGCAGCCAGAGAAAATAAAGACGGACACATTAAGACCAAAGGCTTTCTAACCTTTGGTCCTCCACATAGTGCTGGATTAGACCTCCAGACCCAGCTGGCTGCGTCTGATGGGAGATGGGGTCCGACAGCATCTTTCAATACCACAAGTTCCCCCTTCCTGTTTTGCAATTTTCAATCGCCACTTCTGATTTGGCATTCCAGCAACTCCTCCTGCAATTCTGATAAGAGCACAGCAAAGCTTTGCAAGTCTCAGCACGGAGGTGCCCCCAGGTGCCATCGTTCTGAGGTGCCAAACTGGCGTCATTGACGGGATCAGGTTCGTTGGGCCTCATGTTGGCAGGGAGCTGAACAGCAGCCGAGTTCCCATGAACGCAGAGGTCTTAAAGGCATGTGATGTGCTCCTGACCCCTGCCTCGCGCAAGTCTTGGGGGGCTGCTCCTGTTCTCCTCGGCAGCTCCCACCACAATAGGGAACCTGCCTGGTTGCATCCCCAGCTTACGTGAATGGGTTTGTTTTCTGAGTAGAGGATAATGTGTTCTCTGGACCATGGTGGTTGGCCTGTGCCCTTCCAAATGTTACCACAGTGCCCTTTTGTTGTTTCTCCTGGATAATGCAGATGCTGTTTAGTTGTAGATTAATAGGTTTTATGTGACTAGATCAACTAACTACTATGCATAATTTAGGAAATACATGAAGTGCCAGTGGAAAACATGATTTAAATTATTCAAATCATCTGGGTCCACTCCCTCCCCCCTCCCCCGTGATTTTAATTGATGTGCCCTGGTTGAATTGCATGCAAGAGTTTCATAATAATAGTACTATAATCTTTATTATTTGTACCCCATCCATCTGACTGGGTTGCCCCAGCCGCTCTGGACAGCTTCCAACATATATAAAAACATAATAAAACAATACACATTAAAAGCTTCCCTATATAGGGAATTCTTTCTGACAGGATTGAAAAAAGCTGGAAGTTGTGTTCCCCTTGTATTTTTGGTCCCACCAAACATAAATTGATCCAGGAAACAGTGCTGCCTGTTTCTGCTCTAGGCACCTTCAACCTTTTTAGACTTAGGATCCACTTTTAACCCAAACATGCATTTGGGGACCCATTCCGTGTGTTTGCATGGTGGTTAGCGTTCCTGTTGCGACCTACCTTGGATCAGGCTGCTCCCACCAGTTGAAGAACAGTGTTCTGCTCTGTATCTCACTTGCAGAATGCATGTCCTTCGGAAGGGTGTGAAAGGAAGAACAGAATCCCTACTCATTCTGCCTCCCTCGGTGATTCCAGTCTTTAAGAACCTATTCTAAGCTCCGTTTCTTGACCATGTTAGAGCAGGATAGACAATGGGGACTTGGCTTTTCTTTGTCTAGGTTACTCCTAGTTCCTAGCGTAGCTTTAGTTTGGAAGAGATTCTAAGTTCTGGAGTAGATTGGGTCATTCTGTTGACTCAATCCATTTTCACACAAGTTCGCACCGTCTTCCCCATTGATTCCCCCTCCCCCTTTTCTGCAGCAACAGGATCCTGTCCTCGGCTTACACCACCCCCCAACGCTGCCCCTGACACACTTCTGAGCCTCCCGCCCCATGGACTATGGAGTCGTCATATCCTGCAGCAGACTTTGATGGATGAAGGGCTGCGTCTGGCCCGGCTGGTGTCGCATGAGCGGGTTGGACGGCTCAGCCCCTGCCTGCCAGGGAAGCCCCCAAGCCAAGGTAAGAGGCTTCCTCTCCCAAGACTTCATTGGGCAGCACAGGCCTGGGATAGCAATAGAAGCCTTGCCCATCAGCTTCGCTAAACTAATAAGTGGGCACCACAGCCAGGATAGCAACGGGCATATAGAACCAGAACTGTAGAGGTGGAAGGGACCCTGAGGGTTATCTGGTCCACCCCCTGCAGTGCAGGAATCTCAGCTAAAGCATCCATGGCAGGTGGCCATTCAGCCTCTGCTGAAAAACCTCCAAGGAAGGAGAGTCCGCCACTTCCCGAGGGAGACTCTTCCATTTTCAAACAGCTCTTGCAGCCAGAAAGTTTTTCCTAATGCTTAGTCAGAAAGGATAAGGAGCCTTCACAAACACTGCCTAGCTGGGCTTAGTCAGGAAAGACATCATTAAATCAAGAAAATGCAAAATACATGAATGTCTGGCAAGACTAACTTTGATGGCTTCCAAAACACAGTTTTGGGCACAGCAAAATCTCAATAGCCACATTAAGCTCAAGATCATCGTGCTACCTTATATTGGTTATTACTATGTCGCAAGGAGATGGCAGGAATAAAAGCAGCGTGTCATAGATTTTGTGCCTGCCAAATTCTTTTTGTTTCGTTAATTAAGGGGGCTTCCAGGCTGACGCTGTTTTAGGGTGGGATTCAGTCACATACTGGCAAATTCAGGTTGTGCAACTAAAGCCGATTTGGACCTCTTGCACAAAAGGTTGGATGTTTTGCGATAAGGAATGCGACAAGACAATGCACTGCCAAGTGTAGGATAATGATTGGGTGATGCGATGTTGTATAACCTCCCCACAAACAAACCACAACAAATGCTTGAGAAAAGGAATGTCTGGAAGCACCCTAAGAGTAAGCTTACAGGGGCAAAATAATTTTTGACAGCAAAGATCACCGTGTGGTGATCTTTCCTTGTGGTCACTGGAGAATGGCAGGGAAAACTGAGGGGATGGTGCTTCAGAGCTCAGATGTTAAGCGTATAACCTTTGGAACCACCCAAAAAAATACATTGTGGCTGTGGGGATGTGCAACTGAAGGGAAGCCCACAGTTGTGGCAGGAGCTCCTTGCTGCTTGAAGTTAATAACAACAGAAAAAGAGGCCAAGGACAGGAAATTGCATATTTCTGCCTGACTTTCAATTTCTCATTTTAGAGTTTGGGGAAAATCTTTCTGAGCGGTGCCAGCCCCCAGTAGCACAGGCCGAAGCTAGAAGAAACAGCATCAAGGTGGAACCGGATACCAGCCGGCAATGAGCAGCAGGTGACTTGAGGCTCAGTCGCCAAGCAATAACATGCCAACCAGCTCTGAACATCAGACTCTGGCAGGGGAGAGGGGCGCAATTCTCCTCATCACCACAAGGAGGCGTGCTTGGTTTCCTCAACAGAGCAAGGCTACCATATTAGCACAACACATTTTATTACTCCTGGTTCTCGTCACAAAATGGAGAGCCTGCCTCTCCCCCTCCCTATTAACTATGTAAGATGTTGGGGGCCATCCTCACTACAGGCGATAGCCATGAGCTCAGGGAGACCCAATCTGTGGCTGGCTTTGCCCTGTGAAAGGCTGCTGGGAGGTCAGCCTTTCGCCCCTCATGAAGCCTGGAACTCTGGGGTACATAGCCATAAAAACACAAAACCCCTCACCAATACACTTTATGCCCTGAACAGAAAGCTGATTCGATTTCTCAGACACAAGCATTGATTATCTTTCTGCATCCAAATTTCTTATGATAACGCACTGACTTACACTTGCATCCCATACGTGTACATACAACACATTCTCTCCATAGCCCTTCTCTCTCTCTCTCTCTCTCTCTCTCTCTCTCTCTCTCACACACACACACACACACACACTGCCTTGCATATGGACAAGTGGCAGACATGATATTCCTTACATTATTGTGTATCGGTTGTCACACTTTCAATTGTAGATTGCGTATACAATGCTCAAAATAGCTTCAGCATCATTGCCTCCCTTGGTCTTGACCTTAATCTGGTGTTTATAGTCACCAATGGTACTGATTCACTGCTCAGTCGTGTTGTGGAATCCTGAGAGGTATTTGCTTCCATGCCTGCCTGAGGGAATCTGTCTGAGAATTTGACCAGTTAAACAACATGGATCTATTTAGTGACTGCCATTAGTTTTGGGGGCATGCTGGTGAAATTTACAGTTCCATCCTGTTCCAGCAGCAGATTTGTTTTTTAATTTCTTATTTTACTAAAATTGTGTAGTTGCAGGAATTAGAATTGACTTTTGAAAAAGGCTTACCGCGCCCACCCCAATTTTATGTGACCTGCAGTAGCCCCCTAAAGGGAGAGGAAACACAAGTGAGTCTTCTCTCTGTTGGATCCAGGAGGAGCATCAGGCTCACTCCTTCACTGGGAGCAGCTTCTTTCTCCCAGCCGCCGCTTTCCTTTCCTGAGGCAACCAGTTCATACTCTTGGGGCTCATCTACTGCTTTTGCTCCTTGCAAGGAAGAGAAGCCAGTGGCCTCAGGACCAAGAGGTGGTGTTGTACCACACAGGACGACTCAGAACCAGCGCTGCCTCTGGTACCTTCAAGGGGAACGTGATGATTTGAATGCCCCTGGGTTGCTGAGTGGATCTTCCATCTTGGAGCAGCTGCATGTAGGCAAGAAACTGGAGCACAATTGCATTTTTAAATTGGTATAACCCGCCCTGGGACCTTATGGCAAAGGCTGAGTAAGAAATTGAATAAATTATAATATTCTAGCAAAAGGCAGCCATAGAGAAACAGGCCCCAAGTGCATACACTGAAAATGCCACCTATTTATTTGAGGTTCCCACTTTGACAAGTGGTTTAATTCTGGAAGTTCTGTAGTACTTTACCACTGTACCGCTTGGAATCTCTGAATGGGAGATAGGACACATTTCTAGTATTGCTCAACCTCTTCTGGGGCAGAGGATTGATTATAGTGACCTTTAAGGAGGCCAGGAGGGCATGAACTGTACTGCTGCCATAAGGAAAGATTGTTCAGCCTCAATGCTGCATTGTGCTGAGCTAATCCCTCCTTTGGGCTTTCTTGAATGCAGCCCCATCTCCCTTCTCCATATGAACGGAGCAGAGGGCAAGGGCTGCAACAGGAAAGGAGGAGGGAAGGGGGACACCTCCCTAAGGTTCTGGGGTGGGGAATCTATCACATGTGGCATTCTGCTTAAGTAGACCTACTGAAATTAATGGGCCTGACTTAGACATGTTCATGGATTTCAGTGAGTCTTTGGTCTGGGGTGGCTTGAAGAAAAGGCAACACAGTCCATTTCTGCAGTGCAGGAGAATATGGTGTTGCCAAGGGAAATGGATCCTCTGGATCGCCACACGTTGCTGAGCTGTAATCCCTGTCACCCCAGGCCATTGTTCATACTGGCTGGGGCTGATGGGAGTTGTAATCCAACCACACCTGGAGGATCCCTGGCATAACCACTGCTTGTCAGGATGGAGAAAAAAGAACAGTGACTGCTCTGTATTTTGCTGACAATTTAAGCGAATTGTACTGTAGTGAGGTTTTGTTTGGACATACAGGTGCAAAACATGGATTGTCCAAGGAAGGCCATGAAATCCTGTTGAGGCAAACATTAGCAGCCACAGGCTCTCGCTTCCGGTTCCTCATCTTGTCCCATAGAGCCTTGGTGTCTTTTTAGAGAAAATTAGCACCCTTTCCTTTGTAATGTGTACAGTAGATTATTTATTTTGTTATTTTGAAATAAAGTCTTATTTTACGGCTTATTTTACCATCTATTTGCACCTCTTCACAGGCTGGGAGATCAGATCATGGGGAATTGGCACTGGTGGGTGGAGCCCGAACAACGGGAAAGGTGTGGGGGGGGGATCTCGTTATTACATGAAGTAGCAAAAGACACTTCCCCACACTTCCCCAGGAATTAGAAAGGACAGGGGATTTTCACCCCACCTGGGTCTCTCACAGCCCAAAAGTCATACCATCACTGCTTGGGAATGGGATAGTTCTGGAATATGCACTTGGTAGTGGATCTTGGTCCCACCCAACCAGGCAAAAGTAGAAGGTCTGATGGGGAGAAGTGGCATTTGTGGGTTTTTAATCCTGGGAGTCTTCTGCAGCAGAAAAACAGAACCCAGGATAGAAGAGCCAGTTGGAGTAATCCCACCTGCCCACAGTAGATAGAGGAAAGCTCCAGCAGTCCAGTGAAGGATCCAAGTCTCTAGTTCCTGAGAAAAATACCCTCTCTCTCCTGTCTGGGCTGCTGGTGGGGAAGGAAATCCACCCCATGTTTTGCAGAAGGAACCACTTCCATGGCAAGCAGGAAAGCATCCAGGGCTATATTGGCCCCTCCCCAAAGGACAGTGCCAAGCAGCAAGCAAATGTGAGCCTCAGCCCTGCTCCAAAGCAGTGGCACCAGTGCAGTCCTAGCTCAGCAGTACAGCACCTGCTTTGGATACAAAAAGTCCCAGGTTCAGTCACTGGCATCTCCATGTAGGACTGGGAAAGCCCTTTGTCTGAGCTGCTGCCAGTCAGTGTAGGAAATGCTGAGCTAGACGAACTAAGGGTCTAACCTGGAGAAAGGCAGCTTCCTATGTGACTTCCCTGGATAGGCATAATTGGCAAGAATCCCTTGACAGCACATATCATTTCGCGGATCTGGCCCAGCACAGAATCAAAGCTGCCCTTGATTAAAGCAAGGATAGGAGGGTCCTGGGAGAGGGAGGGCATGCCTGGAGCCAGGGGAAGAGCTTCCTGTGCCCCATAAGGATTTAGGGGGCATCAACCACCACTGCTCTGGGAGCATGTCCAGTCTTTGATTGCTGCATGGTCCATAAAAGTCCCCAGAAAGCATCAGATGAAAAGGCTATGAACAGATGCTGATCACCCCAGATTCTGATGATAGCGATTCATTTCTGACTCGGGGTGTAGCAGATGGGCCAGCTCCTCGTCGGAAGGTGGGGAAATGTTCTCAGGCACCCTAGGGAGGGAAAAGAGAAGGTGGGCAAAAGGAAGATGCAGCCCTCTTGAAACATGTCCACAAAGAGATGTAGTGGCAAAGCACCTCCTTCGCGCCCTGTCTCCGTGCCCCACTGTCTGTAGAGACACTCGGCTTCACTAGGTTCCAGGACTAAGCATGGCATCTACTCTGAATCGCATCAGCAGCCAAGTCAGGCCCATCAAAGCTACTACTGCTCCTCTTGGACCTGTTCCCACCTCTCCCTTTCACCCACATCCTGCTGAATTATCCCATACACTTGAATTTCCAACTCACAAACTTGCAACCATCCCCCACCCACAACCTTCCTAAAATTGGAGCATGCCTACATTATATATTTAAACTACTTTTCCACCTCCTTAACCTTTCAGAAGCTCCCAGCTAAGAAATGCTGCAAACTGTAGGACAATGAAAAGGCAAGTAACTGATAGTGCTGCAAACTACTAATTCCTAGGATTCTTTGGCCCGCAGACTCGGTCACAGGAGGAGGCAGCACAACAGGAAAAGCTTATCAACTGCAGGCAGTGGAGAGAAGGAGCCTTGGCCTCCTCAACCTTTATCCTTGCCCAGGACTCGCTACACTTACCTGATCAGATTTGGTAGCACTGGGAATGAAAGATCCCTAACGTAGGATGTGGAGTTCTCACTGTGCGAGCAGTCCAGTGGCATTTCCACATCATGAGGCATGGGGTAGGCATCCATTGAGCCAAGGGGTGAAGAACTTCCCAGGGAGTAAGGGCAGCCCATTAATTCACTATAGGAAGCAAAAGAAGAACTGAGTGGAAACATGTCCAACTTAAGAGAGTCACGGAGAAAGGAACAGAACGTGTGTGCGTGCGTGTGTGTGCACACGCACAATTAGATTCCAACTCCCATAAGCCTTAGCCAGCATGGCTAATAGTCAGGGATTACGGAAGCTATAGTACAACAACATCTGGGAGAGGCATCTAATGGGTTAGAAGTCCTATTCTAACTCTCCCACAAAGCAATAGCTTAAGCTAAAGCTGGCTGGCTAGTGGGGCTGATAATGATGTTCAGGGCTTTTGCAGTATTCTTGCTGGAAAACCAAAAGAAGCACTAGCTTAACTGGGCAAAATTCTAAGTAGCCTTAGTGCTAGGAAAATGCACACAGAAATATATTTATTTAATATATAGAATGTTCCCAACATCACTATATTATGCTGAGGAGCCAAAATGCATTCACTGAATGCAGTGAATTGTCTCTTGATGAATAGATGAGGTATTTAAACTGGGTTCCACATATGCTAATATTGTGCATGGTGCTGCTTCGTTTGCTTTAATATTGTATGCATTAACTAGCAGCCTTGCAGTCAGCATTGCTTGGGAATTCTAAAAAACAAAGAAACACAGCATGGTTTTGAAACCAGTGGTTAAAATCAGTGTAAGCTTGAAAGGCCCAGCCCATTGTGATTCAAAATGGCATCCAATTGTAGATGAAAACTTACTCTCAGGGACCATCATTCAAAAATTTGGCTACAATACCTTCAGGGGTGTCCAAATGCACAGTTATCAAGCAGCTTTCATATACATACACAAAACCTAAACCTTAGACCTCACCAACCCTGCATCTTCTCCCTCCCCTTGCAGACTGCTCTCCCCAAAACGTCACCCCTTATTTGCCCCCCAAGCCCACATCCTTTTCAGCTCCTCCCCAAACCTCTTCCCATTCGTTTCTGCTCACCCAAACTGTCCTCTTCACTGCCCTCCTCTCTAGCAGTGGCACTGTGGGAAGGCTTGCCAAGCTCACCCTGCAGTGATCTGGCCTCCTATGTTGTATTGTGCCCACCTGCTTCCATTTGCCTCCAGTTACCTCCTCCTTGCTTCCTTGCTGGCCTCAGACACCTGCCTGCTTGGTCAAACAACACCCCCCCCCCCTTATAAAGCTCAGCGAAACTGCAGTCTAGACAAGCCAAAGAGGAACAGGAAGGACAAGACAGGTCACCTCCTTTAGCAACCATCCTGCTCTGCTGCTGCTCTCCTCCTCAACCTCTTGGCACTGCTGAGGCCAAACACCAACATTGGTGTGAAGTGTGTAGCAGCAGCAGCAGAGCAGCAGTTCCAACAGCTGCCTCAGCCTGTCCTGTTCCTCTGCAGCTTCCTGGGCTCATCTGCCTGCCTGGGCTGTGAGCCTGCTGTTCTGTCATGCTGCAACATGACAAAGGACCAGTGCAAATATAGTACAGACACACTACCCTGGATCTCTAGGCTTTGCCAGGTGGGAAGAGAACAGGGTTTTGGTGTGTTTGCCCCCTAGTGGGGCACATTTGTAACATTCAATCTGACACTCAAAACAAAGACGTCTGCAATCAGGGCATGATTCTTACGGCAGCAAGTTCGGACTTCCATATGTTGTACTGATGGAGGGAGACATGCCCATAGGTTGCGCAATCATCAGATGAGGACTGTGGAAAGACAGAGCAAGGATATGTTAAACATATCCCAGACGAACAGGAAATTGGAGAGCCTATCCTATCCCAAACTCTGGAATGGACCTGCAGAGCTGGGGTCATAGAATCACAGAGCTGTAAGGTACTGCAAGGGTAATTAAAAAAAAGAAATCCCACCCTTATTAATTTATTTATTCATGGCATGTTTATCTGTCCCTTCCTCCAGAAATCTGGGACAGTATCAATGGTGGTGCTTTTGCTCTCACCACCCTGTCAGGTAGATTAGGCAGAGAGAGGCTGACTGAGCCAAGGTCACCCAGGAAAGTTGCCCCACAACCTCAGATCCCCAGATGTGGTTGGGCTCCAACTCCCACCGTCCCCAGCCAACTTAGCCAACGCCTTAAAATCCTGGCAACTATAGTCCCCCACAAAGCTACAATTCCCAGTGCCCTGAACTACAGTTCCAATGATTTTTTTTGTGTGGGGGGGGAGTCATGTGCTTTAAATGTGCATCAAGCGTATGGTTGGAGTGAGGTGCACGCAGGTCCTCCCCACTCCTAAAGGATGATGGAAAGTTATTGAGAGATTAGTGCTGTTTCACATGCACAGCTACTGCACAAAAATGGCAGGATTCATAGCAGAGGACTTACTCATAAGCAGGACCAGATGAGATTCCAGGATTCATGCTAAGGTTGCTTGTGGAGCCGCCTGGGGTGTGACTCAATGAACCAGCGAATGAGCAAGGTCTGGAATTCAACACAGTTTTGGTATCATTTATTTGCTTGCTTATTTATTTAACATTTATTTATTTGCTTTGCTTATTTATTTAACATTCATTCATTTATTTATTTCCCGCCCTTTAGGATACAAATCAAAGCTGCATATTAGGATGGCAGTTTGGAGACAAAATCAGGGTTTTACTATCTGACCGCAGTTATCTGCCCATTGCCCTGTTTCTAACAGCTAAATACAGTACCAAAATGCTCAAAAGAAATATAAGAGAACCCAGAGACCAACTGTGGAGGTTGCTGTGGGCTCCCTCATTTCTCTTCTCCATGAATTAATTTAGACTACAGCTTATGCTGTAAAGTGCAATATACACCAATGATGAACTACCAAGAACAATAAACTTCTAGTCAATACAGTAGCTGCTGCTCTCATTAAGGTGCTCTTAGGTGGTGGCCCAGGGGATGGAGTCCCAAGTCTCTTGCAGTGAGGCCTAGACCTCCTGTTCCCACTTTCCCCCTGTAAGCAGAGTGGCTGAGCACAAGGGATGGGAGAATTCATATTTTTTTGTTGGTTTATTATTTTTCCAATATTAAATACACTTCTCCAGATTTCCACCATCAGTCTGCTTTTCTTTAGTCTTCATGGAAATTCAGCAGCATTTTAGTATTGATTTCTCTTACACGTTTGTATGCGTTTCTGTCTAATACAAACATCTTTGCAGCGCAATTTCCAACAATATAATTCATTTGTGAATGTTGATTTCACTAATATATGCATTTTCATGAACACTTTATCTCAGTATATTCAGTTTTGTAAACATTACAACTGCATTGCAACAGTCAGAAAAATGCAAATTTTGAAGGATGGCTGTGCTCTGGTTCTCTCACTGTTTCAAAAAGTGCAAATTAGGCCATTTTGTTATGCAACATAAACTGAATCAAAATTCTCCCCACCCGTACTGAGCATATTGCTTGCCACCTACTATCTTTAGTTTCCCAGCTGCATCTATACATATAAATCAACATATTATTTTTTTTTTTGCAAATTTGTGCCCTGGGCCCTTTCACCTATTTAGGAATATCTCCAACACATCTACACTGCAACCCAAGACAAGAAAGCCCCATGAGAAGAAGCAGGGAAGTTTTCACCAGAAGTGTAAAAATCCACCCACTTACACATCCACGGTCATCTTCATCTTCGCTGGCTGGTACTCTTTATTCTTCTTTGGTGGGTCTACTGTGGGAGGAAACACACTCAGGGTTCATTCCTCTCAACACACAAATAGGTATCATTCCCACCCCCGTTTTTCTATAAGATGAGATTCGCAGTGATTTTTACATCCCTCTACAGGAGGGGTGGGGAACCTGTGACTCCCCAAATGCCGCTGGACTTCTGCCCAACATCCCAAGAAAACTCAGGCTTTTGACCCATAACTTGAATGGTACATGGGTATGTTCTTAGCCTCTTCCTTTTTTAGCAAAAAATAAATAAATTAGTTATTCAAATTTACATGTACAAACAGCAAGAATGAAGAGACATGTAAACAGGAAATAACCATATTGAGTAAAATTACATAAAATTGGGGTGGGGGGGGACCATAAAACATCCTAACCTGTCTTAACCAGGGTCAATGGACTTTTCTTCTGCTTGTCTTTTTTTAGTGGGGTGGGCTGAGTTCTGCCCTTTTTTATATATTACCAACGAACATTTTGGGCTCTTGTTTTATTCTTGTTCTAATTCTTGGTTTAATTGTTTGTGTGTTTTTGGGAAACATTAAAAAATGCCCATTTGAGGCACTTTCACAAAGTAATAACGATAAAACAACCAACTGCTACTAGCAGAATAAAGATACCACCAATGAAAGGCCTGCTCTCCTCGGCGGAAGGAGGTCTCTGTTGTTTTAGGCAGTGGCGTAGCGTGGGTTGTCAGCACCCGGGGCAAGGCAAGTAATTTGCGCCCCCTAACCCGTGGATTTGCGCCCCCTAACCCTAACCCCCAGATGTTGCGCCCGGTGCGGCCGGCCCCCCTGCACCCCCCACACTACGCCACTGGTTTTAGGTATAACAAAAGGGCTGCTTGCTGCTGTCCAGGTTGGGGCGAAGGAAAGAGGTGTGCATATATGGCAGACAGCCCTTCACCCCTTGCACATCCTGGGTGGGAAGAGGGAAAAGGACAAGGCTGCTGGATCATTGCCACATGATGAGGTGAGGAGAAGGTGAGGAGAAACTGCACACAATCCCACTACCTCAAGTATAGAAGGATTAAAAATCGGGTGCTCTAGTGGCCCAAGAGACCCAGACTCAGACCCAGACAAGGAAGGGCAGAGAGAGCAAGGCCAAAAAGTGGAAACTGCAAATGGGCGGCTCACCCGCCCCCCCCCCCAGGAGGAGAGCACAACCCACCCACTGTTCCCGTGCCCCAGGGACACCTGAGTGCACGCCGACAGTGGAAGAAAGTTGTTCAGCAAAACTAAAAACCTCAGCCAATCCCCTGCCCACCCCACCTCAGCCCTGATGAAGATATGTTGGCTGGGGAGAAGAGAGGTAACCACGGGGGCCCTTCAAAAACACACATACAGAAACCAAGATTAAAAAAGTGCCTGACTCAAAAAAGTTGATGAGCTCAGCTAGTGCAACCACAACAGCTAAGCCCCTTGCCCTGGAGTGGATATTCTGAGGGGGAAGGACTAACCTGGAAGTCTGGAATGCAGGAGAAAGGCTAGTTTTCAGCTGTGACTTTTGAATGTGGCCATTTAGTTAATAAATATAAGGGAATACAGTTTTCCAATTGTTTTAGAATTTGGGATGCAAATACTTTGCAGCAATGAATGAATGAACGAATAAAATAAAGAAATAAATGAAATAATGGGCCTTCTACTAGCCTTAAAAAGCTGAGGCCACGTCCCTCTGGCTGCAAGCAAATAAGGTCCCCCCCTGCCCTCACTCACCTCTCCTGAAAGCCTCGTGTTTAGGCCTGTCAGGATACAGGATCTCAAGCTGCGGCAGATCCAGAACACAGTCAGCAAGGTTGCAGATGATCAGCTGCTTGGTTGTGAATGGCTGGATGTTCTCCACCTGAGTGGAACCTGAGCCAGGTGGGGAAAAGCAGCACAGGAGGAAACCAGTATATCAGTCCACCGCAGAAAGCAGTTGCCTGCTATCTTGAACACTGTCATTCATCCCTTCTGTCAGGGGGCCAGCCAGCAATAAATCACGTGAAGTTAACTTTTTATTAGAAGAAACAAGGCCTGCACAGGGGAGCCCTACCTAGTGGGCACAGCAACTCTTCTCAGTAGGTTTTGCCTCTATAAGGCAGTTGTGGAGACTGCAGGTCCCGCCCTCCCACAGCTAAGGCCAACCTTTGGCCCCCCTCCCAAGCTCTTGCCTTCCATTCTGCTCAATTCACTACATCACAGTTGCAATGCCCTGCAGCACCCACTGAGCTCAGCACCCAGGGCAGGGGAACCAGCCGCACTGCCCTAAACCCGCCTCTGGCTGGACTGCATCTCCTCCACTTTCTGACCCGTTGTGTGTTTCACTCACTTAACATGACGTGCATTTTTGACCATGTACTTTGCATTAAACAAATGAATGCATTTAGCAGCTCCCCAGGACAAGAGTTGTTCTCTTACTTCCTTGGCAAATGTCCCTCACGCATAGCAGGAAGTTCTACTGTTTCAGACAGCAGAACTAGTCTCTTTCCCAAAGTGTCTCCAGTTCAGCACAGAATCTCCTCTTACTCCGAAACCCTCCCTTTTACATGAATTTGGTGAGAGCAAAACATATTTAACAGCTGGGTTTAGACAGAAATGAGGGCAATTTGAGCTCCAACTACGTACCTACACTCTCAAGGCAGCTATGTTGGATTTGGACCACAGGCCTAAGGGGTTTTTTATGCCTTGGTGCAAGCTTGGAGGCACGGAAACTCCATCCCTGCTTCTTGGTCAGAGCTCCTACAAAAATACAGCTGTATTGCACTGCTCCTCACCCCCTTGGGCCTTGGCGAGGTAATTTCTGGTACCTGTCATTTCTTATAGTAGCAGGGGCATTTTATCTCGTTAGTTAGTTAGTTAGTTAGTTTATTTATTTATTTATTTAGTATGTATTTTAATTATTATTTTTCTTTCCCCCTCCTGCTTTTATTTTTTTAATGTATTTTTATTAAAGACTTTCTTAATTTACAAAGGTATGTGCAATGTCTCTCTCTCATATTTTTCCCCCATGTAACTTTTTTTTTTTTACAAATCGGTTTCATTTGTTGAGATATTAGGAAGAATGGGGGGGGAAGGTGGAGGGGGGAGATGAGTAGGTGTGGGGTCGGGTGGTGATGTTTCTATTTTACTTAATATATGTGGGGTTTTGTGTCAGCGTTGCTTGTGCAGGTTCTCTGCTGTTCACTTATGTTCCTTTGGTGGTGAGAGAGGTTGGGGTTGGCCTGGGGTGTGGCTGTTCATTTGTGGTTGGCTGTGGTGGTCTTTGTTTTCATGTGTGAGGGGGGTGGGTGGGTGTTTTGGATCAGGTTAGCCATATTAATTTGTATGTTGTTGGTGGATTATTGTCATTGTCTTGTTGGGCTGTGTATGTGATAAAGGGGAGCCATACTGGGGTGAAGGCGTCTTCTTCTATTTGTCCCCGTGTCAGTTTCAGTTTATTGGTTAATTTTTCCTAGTAAGGCTGTTTCCCATACTATTTGGTACCATTGGTCCATGCTTACTCCTGACAGGTCTCCCCAGTGTCTGGTTATGTTTCTGGCTGCTGAGGTTATGAGGTGGGTGGGTTATGAGTTTTTTGTGGTGTAAGTGGGTGTAAGTTGTCTTGGAAGATGTTTAGTAGGGTCAATTTTGGGGTGATTTCTAATACTTGCTGGTTATTTTACATATTTCTCGTATGGCTGTTGTTCAGAATAGTTGGATTTTGGGACACTCCCACCACATGTGGAGGTATGTGCCTATGGAGGTGCACCCTCTCCACCATTTTGGTGAGGTTCCTGGGCGTATTAGTGCTAGTTTTCTTGGTATTAGGTACCACCTGTAGGTGATTTTCAGAGTGAGTTCTTTTCTTTTCATTGATATGGATTTAAAGGCAGGGTTTAGACCACATTCTGGTCCATTGAGTGGGGTTAAACTCAGGGGCCAGAGGGAAAGCAGGTGGAGCTATGAATGCAAATATTATCTCTGCACATGAGGCTGCAAATATTTCTCCAGCCACACAGAGGTTTCCACCCACAAATTTCTCCATCCTAGCAAGCAAAAGTATATCAGGTCAAGGACACATTCCAGCCAGGCAAAAGCACTCAAGGAGGGCAAGGAGTAGGGTTGGCAAGGGTTGGGGCCTACAAAGAGTCCCAAGGGCCTGATAGAGAGGAACATTTAGCCCCCAGGCCTGAGTTCCTTCACCCACGCCACAGAAAGAGGGCCCCTGGCTGAATCTAGGCTGGGTAAGAGCAGCTTCCACAAGCCCTCCATGTTTTTTCCTGTGGTGTCACACTGTAAGCTCCTCATGAGGAGAGCTGGGAGGAGGGAAGAAGAAGAAGAGAAGAGTTTGGATTTGATATCCCGCCTTTCACTCCCTTTAAGGAGTCTCAAAGCGGCTAACATTCTCCTTTCCCTTCCTCCCCCACAACAAACGCTCTGTGAGGTGAGTGGGGCTGAGAGACTTCATAGGAGTGTGACTAGCCCAGCAGCTGCATGTGGAGGAGCGGAGACCCGAACTCTGTTCACCAGATTACAAGTCTACCGCTCTTAACCACTACCCCACACTGCAACCTACCCCTTAAAGATGGAGCCACTCTTCCCCAGCCCTTCAGCAAGAGGAAATCTAGTACTCCTTGAGATGTTTGTTCAAATGCTGCAGAGTTCAGAGGGAAGCAGCTTCCTCTTTAATAAAGGACACACCACAAAACCAGGAAGTGAAGCCCCAGTAGTGGCCGTACCCAGGATGTGGTACAAACTCACTAGATCGTTCCCCATGGCAATTCCTTCCGCAACTGGAGGCAGCAATGCTTCTGAATGCCAGTTGCAGGAAACCACAGGATGGGAGAGAGATCCTGTGCTGAAATTCTGCTGGTGGGTTTCCCCCAGGCATCTAGTTGGCCACTGTGAGAATAGGATGCTGGACTAGGTGGGCCATTGGCCTGATCCAGTAGGCAATTCTTATGAAGCTTTTAATGTTTGATGCTTTTTGTTTTATTTGTATTTTTACTGGAAGCTGCCCAGAGTATCTGGGGTAACCTAGTCAGATGGGTGGAGTACAATAAATAAAATTATTATTGTTATTGTTATTATTATTTTCTTATAAAAACAAAGCTAGAGAAAGCACACCTAACCTCTATTCCTCACACCATTTCATTTCCAGCCCCAGATAACTGCCCAGCCTCTGCCAGAGTGGGTGTTGGGGGACGGGGACTGCCGTAAGGGATGAGTTTTCACTTTGCATGCATAAGGTCTCACGTTTAATTTCTGGCATCTTTAAAAGATTTCAGAATGCAGAGCTGGGAATAAAACCATACGAGGCTGAATGGGCTGATTCTAAACAGAGCAACGTGCTATGTTCATGCTGACACCGTGTGCTCCTGTAAGCAACCTGCTCTCAGTTAATGCAACACTTGTAACACAGACCTGTGGCTCTCCACATGTTGCTGGGCTCCAGCTCCCATCATGCCTGACCACTGGCCATGCTGCCCAGGGCTGATGGGAATTGGAGTTCTATTACGTCCAAAGGGCCTCAAATTCCCCAGCCCGGTTCTGACACCAGTCCTGTCTTAACACTGTGAGGACAGGCCAGGAATCAGCACGGGAGAAAGCCCACAACTGAAAGCTGGCTGGCAGAAAGCTAGAACGCCTTCGGACCCCTGCCCAAATCAGAACCAGGACTGAAGGTATAAGTTCTTGTCTACCAATCCATTTCCAAACCAGAACAGCAAGGGAGAAGGCTAGTTTCTAAAGCACTGGCAGACAAACAGCGTGAGCCCAACATATTGACTCACATGTAAGACCTAATTGGCTCAGTGGGTCTCACTCCTAAGTAAAGATGCACAGGCAGGCAGCCAAGGTGATTTTAAAAACAAAACAAACCCCTCTGACTCTGGGGTGGGGGCTTAGACAGGGGATCCTTAGGGAGGGGCAAATCTGTCAGTTTGGGTTTCTTTCACTTCCTCATTTTTCCAGTTCATTAAGTTCAGCTCTTTGTATTTCCACATCAGCTTGTGTGTATTTTTTAAGTCCTCATGAAAATTTAGCAGCATGTTAGTGCTCATTTCTCTCAATATAATATTTGTATGCTATTTTGTTCAATGCACCTTTTTTCCAAAACGATTTTCCCTTACATAATGCTTTGTTGTATGCTGTTTTCACTCATATATGCATTTATACACATGTTGCCATAGTGGGCACATTTCGTGGTTGGAGAACTATATTGCAACATTCAGAGAAGTGTGATTTGCGAAAGACAGTTGTGTTTCAGTTTGTTGTTGTTTTTGTTTCAGGAAGTGCAAATTAGATAGGTCCGTTTATAAATGCAAAGTGAATCAACCCCCCTCCCCCAACAACCCCCTACAGCTCTAGCTGAGGCAAGAGGAAGCCAGCCCTGCTGTCCTACGCGAAGCCGTACCGTCCGGAGCGTATGTGACGTAGGCAATGCTAATGCCACCGATCTCGGAGTCACTGAAGCGCAGCAGGAAAGTGCCGGGTGGAGCATTGCTCAGGCAACTGAAAACATACTGCTTGCTGATAAAGCCCATGATGAGTCTGTGTGGGAGAGACGGACACAAAGAGAGAAAGAAGGGCGGGGGGATAGGGATTTAAAAGATCAGCCTTTTTGTGATAAGGAAAAATGATTGGGGGGGGGGGGAGAGCACTGGAAAGTGTGGAATATCACTTGCTTTGATGAAATGTCATCTAATCCCCCCACAAGCGAATCAGAATGACTGCTCAGCACAAAGTCAGTGTTGTCTAATCTCCCTGCAAATGAATCAGGGTGAATGCTGAACAAACAGATCACCTGGAAACCCCCCAGTCAGAAGAGCCCTGCTGACCCTGAGGCCTGTGAGTTTCCTCAGCTCTGGGAAAGGGAAGGAAACACCAGCTGTGACTGACTGACGTTCAGCTTAGGGACCGCTAGTTAAGAAGTGGTGCCACAGACCCTTCTCCTAACACCCTGGAGGACCCTCCCCCTCATCTCCTTAACAGCCCTGTGAGGTAAGCTAAGCTGAGAGATAGTGACCGGCCCAAGATCACCCCATGATGTTCTCCTCAGGCCTAGTCCAACACTTTTACTGGCTAATTACACCACACAGTGGCTCAATCCAGTTGCTTTCTTACCGGTCAGACCAGTAATCCTTCAAGTGCTTCTTTGTGAGGTAGAGAATCCCATCAAACCACTGCCAGAAGGTGAATCCTCGGCCAGGAAGAATCTCCTGTAAAGGGAAAAGGTGAGTGAGTAAAGGAAGGAAGGGAACCAGGGATGCCCCACCCTCCTTACAAAACCCACTGAGGGACCTTATTGAACTGGGACCACGAGACTTGGCGCTTCTGGAATTCCTCAGGACTGGCGTTGCTGTCACCAAAGATCTTCTGAGCCAAGAAGTAGTAGTGCTCCTTGAGGAGCCCTTTAGTTGTCTCCACCTCAGCCATGAACTTCTGGTTGAGAGTCTCACACATGGACTCCCAGCTGACACGCTCGGCTACCATGAAAGGGATGCGATTCTGGAATAGGCCAGAGAGAGAGAACCTCATAGCTACGCAGAAAGACACACAGAGAGAACAAACCACCAGAAGCAGCAGCAGCAGGAGGAGAATGCACATTCATAATCTCTCCCACTCTTTGGTCTTCCCCGCCCACCTCACAATGGCAACGGCACACAAAATAACAGCAAAGGAGTAGCCCAAACTAAGAACAGACTCTGTTATGTCCTACCTACAAGCTTCCCCTGCATAGCCAATATTCTCACTCACTTTGCACCCATGGGGGCAGGACTAGGCTTCCATGTTACATTACTGGCCTGGCATGAAGTTTTTCTCCCTCTCTCATCATATTGAGAGGTGGCAACATCCAATAAAGCTGAATGCAGGAAGATTTGGGGCAGGTAAAAGAAAGTCCTCACATAACTGAACTATGGAATTCTCTCTCACTTGGATGTCTTTAGAAGAGGATTAGACAAATTCATGGAGGAAGACACGGCTATCGATGGCTACTAGTCATGATGGCTACATGTTCCCTCTAGGATCAGAGGCAGTGGGCCTCTGAACAGAAGCACACCTAGGGGGTGGCTCGGTTAGCCTCCACCAAGGACATAGGCCCTAGCCCCCCCCCCTCCAATACATGTGGGATATAATCCTCTGGAGCAGTCAAGTACAACATTTCCTGTTTGCCTACAGTGAACATGCATGGGGAATGTTGGTCCAGCCAGTTGAACTTCCTGTTACACCTGGCTGGAGCATCCTTTCTTTTGCATGTGACTAGTAGGTGGGCGTGACCTTTCCAGACCTGGTGAAAGGTCAAGTCATGTAGCCACCTCCCTCCCCCCCCCCATCCTGCCTTCTTCCTGCTTCACTTCGACTGCACTGCTGGCTGTCAACCAGTGGTCCCTAGGTCAGGGGTAGACAACCTAAGGCCCATGGTCCGGATCAGGCCCAATCACCTTCTCAATCCGGCCTGCGAACGGTCCAGGAATCAGCGTGTTTTTACATGAGTAGAATGTGTCCTTTTATCTAAAATGCATCTCTGGGTTACTTGTGGGGCATAGGAATTCGTTCATATTTTTTTTCCAAAATATAGTCCAGCCCCCCACATGGTCTGAGGGATGGAGGACCGGCCCCTGGCTGAAAAAGGTTGCTAACCCCTGCCCTAGATTATCTCCCATATGGGGTAAACATGTTTGTACATATTTGTAACTTTAAGCCTAAAGCCTGCCTTCAGGGACCACACTGTGCTCTGCCTGATCGTGGGTAAAACTACTTTTTGTTACTTATGAATAAGACTGTTGTGTCTTTAGTCTTTTAGGAGGGATTCAAGGGATCATACCAGGAACATATCCAACCTGGGCAAGCCAGATTGAATTGCTTATGTAAAGGGGGAATGCACTCTGTTGTATAAAGAAACTTATTAGTGCGAGTTAGGAAGGATTATATTAATCAATATATCCTCTCCTGTTACCCACAATATTCCCACAATACATCTCCTTGCCAAGGGTGCAAGGGAGCCTAGGTATGCCTCTGCCTGTGAATACCAGTTGATGGGAATCACAAGTGGGGAGAGTTTTTCTGCAGTGAGGTCCTGCTGATGATCTTCTCATAGGCACAACAGAGTGCTGAACAAGATGGGAATTGGTCTGAACCAGCCGGGTTCTTCTTTTGTCCTTAATGTGAGAAGCTGTGGGTCATGTGGAAGAAGTCCATGCACACTTCAGATCACCCTCCCAGAACCTGGGATAATGCTGGCATGGTGAGGAGTCACAGCCTGCGATGCAGAGCGTTTCATGCTGCTTCAGTAGCGTGGACAGCAGTGGGTCCCAAATCACTGCCATAACATGAGAAGCATTTTGCTTGGGTTTTGGTTTCATCCTAGTGCCCCCTCCCATCTGAAAACACAAACACGTTGTGCTGTTACCAAACCTCTTCACTTTGCAAAGGAGGTGTTGGGCATCTCCTTGTTCAAGTGCAACTAATAATGGAATCACAGAATTGTAGAGTTGGAAAGGACCACGAGGTTCATCTAGTGCAAAGTTTCCCAAACTTGCGTCTCTAGCTGCTTTTGGACTACAGTTCCCATCATCCCTGACCTCTGGTCCTGCTACCTAGGGATGATGGGAGTTGTAGTCAAAAAAAATAATAGCTGGAGACCCAGGTTTGGGAAACCCTAATCTAGTCCAACCCCCTGAAATGCAGGAATCTCTCTGTCCCAACCGGGGCTCAAACCCACAATCCTGAGATTAAGAGTCTCACGCTCTACCAGCTGAACTATCCATTTCACTTGATGTCACACCATACTCTTTAATTCTGCCCCCAACAACAAGTGCTTCTACCCCTTGGGGACACGGACAGCTTTATATGTCAGCTTATGTCAATCACTTACAGCAGCGGCAAAGGCATTGTCCCATAAGATGGTGGCCTTGGCATTGTTCTCCTGGTTGCCATGGACGATCACCACAATGGGAAGTGACAGGGCCTGGAACACAAGAAGTGGAAAGAGGAAGCACACTTCAGCAGGGGGGTTGCTTTCTTTACAGCCAGAGCCCTCTCCCTGCCCCTCATATCTCTCACAGGAGCACAAGAAGCTGCCTTAGACAGACTCAGACCATTGGTCCATCTTGCCCAGTGGACTGACTGGCAGTGGCTCTCTAGGGTCTCAGGCAGGGAGCTCCCCCAGCCATACCTGGAGATGATGGGGATGGAGCCTGGAACCTTCTGCATGCCAAGCAATGCTCTACAACTGAGCCACAGCCCTTCCTTTGAGTTATAGCCCTCTCCAAATTCACTGCCAAAAACGAAGAATTTCCAATTCTAGAAACCAAAAGCGGTGACCTGCAACAAAATGTTGCACTGTATCCCCAAGTCCCTAACAGGAGTGCTCCTGTTTAAGTGGGAAATGAGGTGTGTGTGTAATATAGAGTTGGCTTCAGCAGGGAGGAGGAAAAGGAGTAACACTTTTCCTTTCCCAGGTAACTGAAACTGGGCTATCTAGTAGTAGAATTCAGATGTGGGGCTCATTACAGATTTATTTTCAAGATTTTCAAGGAAACTATTGCTGCCCACAGCTCCCTCAGCTCACCTGAAATGGCCCAAGACATTTTGCCACTTGAGGCAAAACAGAAAATGGTGGCCCTCCCTGCACCACCAGACTGGAGGCAGCCTGGGGAAGCCCTGGCACACTGAAGATGGCAAGGGGGGGGGGGGAGAGGCCATAGTGCCCCACTCATTCCGGGCAGTGGTTGTGGGTGACAAGCTCAGGATGCGACAAGGGTGCGCTTCCTGGGGGCCTTCACAGCTCATTCCATGATCTGGTTCTGAGGTGGTGAAGAGATCCTTCCCCTCAGGGGAAGGCTGAGATGGTGACACCTCCTATCCACAGCAGCAAATATGTGCAAGGACACCCCTAACCTTTCTTTCTATATCTGCCTGAGACAACTGGGCAGGCTTGGAGGTGGTATTAAAAAAGGCCCAGGCTGTAGTTGTGGGGGATTTCAACATTTCCACCAAGGCCACCTTGGTTGGGCAGGATTGGGGCTTCATGTCTACCGCGCAGAGCAGCCTGTTGAGACTTAGGAAGTGGGTCATCCCTGGAGCCTCTGGGGAATCCATTTGTGCCCTTCCAGCAACAAAATCACCAACAGGCCACAATCTGCAAGCCAAATAATGAGATAAACCTAAGCAGCAGGGCTGTTACCTGCAGGCGGAAGATGGTTTTGTTGGGACCAAGGCTGACACTGGCACTGAAGAGGATAGCGCATTTCTCTTCGGTCACAGACTCGGTGCTCTTACGGTCACAGCGCTTGATCTTCTTTAGAAGCTGAAGGAAGAGAAAGGCAAAATCACACCTGGCTAACCTAGAAAATGTCACAAAAGTTGTGGGCTCAAAGTAACAACTTCAGCTACTGCTTGGGAAAGTTCTACTCCATACTTCAGCCTCCTTTTTATCCGTTTCTGATCCAACAGCCACCTTGAATCGTGATGCTACAGTGGTCCAGTTGTTCACAGAGTCCAAATTCAGAGTCTACAGCTACATCTGAACACACAGAAGAAGAAGGACAAAATGGGGAAGTACCGTTCTGACATGGAAGATCAGAGTGCCTGACTTCAGAATATAGGAAGCTGCCCTTCTTCTTTTTAAATACTCCCTGTGAGTAGAAAACTAGAACAGAGTTTTTGGATTTTCTTTTTTCCATTTAAGTTTTGCATTTTGATTTATGGATATGTGCAATACAATCAATAAAAAGAAAAAGAAAACTAGCACAGAATGGCAAGGATTTAGCGAGAACTTTTCTCCCTGCTGTGCCAATTTTCTTCTTGAAGCAAGTATTCAATTTTTTTTTTAGTGGAAGAATATTCTTCCCCTGCAATCTGAAATGGAGCAGCCTATTCCTATCATCTCATAATTTCATCATCCCATCCTGCTGCAGGTGTCTTCTGCATATGCCAGGTTCTCAGCCTTAGAGCATTGGCAATGGACTTGTGGCCCTCCAGAGGCTGTGAGATTACACTCCCACCATCCCTGACTGTTGGCCATTCTGGCTGGGGGCTGATGGGAGTTGGAGAGCCGCAGGTTCCTCACCCCCACCCAAAGCTATGCAATCCCAGTTAATGGTTTGAAGGCACACAATGCTGCGACAATTCTAAAACTCTGTGTGTGTGATGCAGTCTGCTCAAGGCCTGGACGGAAGATTGTTTTAGAGATATCTTCATAAGCCAATTTATGGTTTCTGAAGGAAAGTAGGGTATGTATAACATCCAGTCATACTTTGGTTATCAAACGCCCTGGAACTCGGACATTTTGGCTCCCAAACATGGCAAACCCAGAAGTGATTGTTCCAGTTTGTGAACGTTCTTTTGGAACCTGAACGTTCAACAGGAACTTCCTGCAGCCAATCAGAAATCACGATTTGGTTTTCAAACATTTTGGAAGTCGAATGGACTTCTGGAACAGATTCTGTTCCGACCTACAAGGTACAACTGTACAAACAAAATTATCCAGAGTCAGGTATAAAGTCTCAAAGCAGCTTTCTCCCAAAAATACAACCTAGGGGAGAAGCGCCAACTTGTGAGGGAGGCTCTGTTAGGATTCTTGCTCTGTGCTTGCAGTCATGGGATTGTTTTCTATCACATGATGGTATATGTTTTCATCCCACATAGTGGAAGTGACGGAGACAGGATGTTTTGTATTACTGTGTTCCGTGAAGTGGGACTATTGTCCTTTGTTCTTTCTCTTTGCTGTCTGATGAGAAAGATGAAGGATCTAAGTCAGAACGCTCCAAGTGTATTATATGTAAACAAAGTAGATTAGCCAAAATGCCGTGCTACTGAGTTTGTTACGTGAACCGCCAACACTCTACAGGATCCCTAAGTGTGCTGATACTTCTTGGTATCAGTCGCTGGGATGTTCGGGCTGAAGAAAGCTTTGGAAGCTCCCGAACAAACGACCAAGAGGGAGAGAACATGTCAGTCGGGCATGTGTGTCTGCCAGGGTCCTACACGCGAGCAGGATGATCCTAAATGGCTCGGGAGGCTAAACGTCACCAGTGGTTTCTCTTCCTCCCATCGCAAGCATTCAAATGTATGCATACACACACACACACACACACACACACACACACACATTCTCTCCCCACTGCTGTAGTTACCATATTCTTAAAGAGAGCACAGCAGGCATTGCTTGTTGCATTTGTCTCCAGAGGTGCTGTGTTGTTCTGAATTTCTCCAGTGTTTTCACTGAAACCGAAAAAGAGAAAGTGCACATGAGTTTATGTACTTCCATTCTGAGCCAGGGGTTAATAATTGTGGGTGTATCAGGCGAAAAACAACATTTTCAGAGTGACTTCCATGAAACCACAATCTGATCTTGGAATCAAACCAACAAATGTAATAAAGGTGACGGAGAGCTTTGCTTTCTGTGGAATCGCTATCCCACAAACCCACACCACCCAACTCCAAAACAAGGGAGGGGCCCTGAAAAATGTCCTTTGCCTCCCCCACCGCCCCGATCCCTGGCATGGTGGCGGTCAAGCAGGAAAACGTGCTGGCAGGACATGCTCTCCAGCGTCGGGGCACCTGAGAAGGCAGCCCAGGAAGGCTGCGCGCCGCCTTTTGCCAGGAAGCAGGAGGAGGACAACGACCGGGAGCAGAGCCGTCTTTAGCAGATGCAGAGGCTTCCATCCTAAGCCTCTGCGGGGATAGGTCTCCTCCTGTGGAGGCTTGGGAAGGAAGCTACACACCCGCCAGCCATATAGTTGGCGGGGTGCAGCTGGCGGGCGTGCGTGCAGGGAAAGGGGAAGCCGCCGGCGAAGCCACACAGCTCCCCCACTCGCTGGGGCGCCCCTGAGAGGCCGTCGCCCGGGCGCGATGAACCACTAAGACCAATGGGAAAGACGTCTCTCTTTGTAATGAGGAACTCTTTGTAATGAAGGGCCCCTGCAATGTGGAAGCACCACTAGATATAAGCCTGCTCAGTGAACTCTCGCCCTAGAAGTCCTTTAGGAGCTATGGGGGAGGTTTTGCAAATATTTCCTGACGCTGATGCAGAGGGTTCTCCCCACTGATGCTCAGAAATAGGACTTCGGAATATGTCAGACACAGAACGGAGTAAGTCGGGGGGGGGGGTGTCAGGGGCAGAAAGTCTGGCAGGATTGTTTTAACTGAAATGCCTCCCCTAGAATGGCTCACCATGTCTCTTGTCTTCTATCTCCGCTCTAGAATATGTCAGATTCACCTTGGGAAAGATATTTGGGAAAGACCTCTTTGCTGCGCCTAGTATTCTAAACCTCAAAACGTTGCTAAAACTGAGAAATAAAGCAACAGGGAGAGTGGCATGTTCAGCTGCAAGGGTTCTGCTCACCTGAGGACAGTCTCCAGGTGGCTAGTAGCTAGCTCCCGTGCCTGTTTCTCTGTCACAATGTCAGCGGTGACCGTGAAGGAGTGTGGAGACTTCAGCAGCTGTGGGCCCAGCAGGAAGCGTGTGGTGGCTTGAAATTTGGTTTGGGTCTTCAGAACTTGTAGGGGCTGTTTGTCCACCAGGAATGAGCTGAAGAGGAGACATAAGCAGTGGTCAGAGAGCCAGGGAGCAGTGAGAAGGATTGGCTATTAGACCTGCTGCAGTCAGCCTCATCATTCTCCCTGCTCCCCAGTCAGTATGATGGACAGAAAACATGGATCTAAAGGAAGAATCAGCAACTGAAGGCTCCAGGGACAAAACTAGCCCCTAGAGTAGGACCAACCTGTCTTTCCCCCGTTGTCAGCACAGAGACAAGAGTGATTTATGGAGGAATGTCATGGCTGTGGCAATGGACTTGCCAGTAGCCTACCTTGGTGTGAGTGGCCTGCAACTCTCCACCCCCACCCCTGCAAAGCAGCCCTTCTTTAAAACTAAATTCTGCTGGCAAATGTATGGAGACCCAAGGGTAGCGTTTAAATGGCAGTGATGGGGAAGAGAAATGAGAAAATGGTGGAAGCACAGATCTCAAGGCTGAAAGGACTTATCTCAAGAGTCCTGTCCCAGTCTCCAGGAGGCAGCAACAGTTATTCCACATTTACATTGAGGCCACATCCACATCATACACCTACAGCACCATGACAGCATTTTAGACGGTCAGGGCTTCCCCCAAAGAATTCTGGGAGATGTAGTTTGTTAAGGGTGCTGTGAGGTGTTGTAAAGTTATAATTCCTAGAGTTCCCTGTAAAGAGGGACTGGTTGTTAAACCACTCTGGAAATCTCACTTCCGTGAATCTTGGGGACTGTAGTTTAACTCTCACAGAGCTACAATTCCTAGCACCTTAACAAACCAGAATTCCCAGGATTCTTTGAGGGATGCCTTGTGCTTTAAATGTATTGTGTGGATGTGACCATACGCTGCATTGTTGGGAATTGGTAAGGGGAAAGCCAATCTTTGAGATGAGGGTATGTGGGTAGGGGGCAAGCAATTGCTCTCAGTGGCCTTCTGATTCTCTTCAGATCTATGACCTTGGTGCTTCTGGCAGAGATTCTCCTTACTTTTTGACGAGGGAACTAAATACATTATCCAGACGTTCCTGAAGCTCAGAACTCAGCTCAATTTCAGAGGCTACCAACTGCAGGCGGAGCTGGAAGCAAATGTCCACCAGGCTTTCAAATCTGCCAGGAAACACACCAGGTGAGGGTTAATTTCCCCTGCCACCAACCAAAATCCCACAACAACTCCAAGATTACACAAGCTTTAAGAACCGAACAGACTGGGCAAAAAGGTGCTGCAGTCACCCTCACACCAACCGGCAACAGTGTCCCTGCCTTTAAGTCTATCAAAAGGTTAAAGCAGGGGTAGCCACAGGTTGAGGGCCACCTTCCCTTCTGGGGGCCACATGCCGGTTGTGGGAAGGACCAGAGACAAAAGTGGGTGGAGCAATGAATTTTAACTTTTTACAGTGGGCTAGCTTCATCAGACAAGTAAGAAGCATGATTGGAGTTCAAGGGCACATTCCAGCCAGGCAAAGATATCTGAGGGGCAAAGGAGGCCCAGTGAGGAGTGTGGCTGGAGGAGATTTGGGAGTGACCTAAGGCAAATTCCAGAGGCCAGACAGAGAGGCCTGGAGGGCTGCACTTAGTTCTTGGGACCCAAGGGTTAGAGAAACATCCAAGTTGATCAGCAAGGGTCTTGGCTTCCAATCAAGTGTTAAAAACTTCCAATCAAGTGTTAAAAACAATACAATATTAAAAACTTCCCTAAACAGGGCTGCCTTCAGGTGTCTTTTAAAGAGAAGATAGCTGCTTATTTCCTTCACATCTGAAGTTCCACACAGTGGGCACCACTACCGAGAAGGCCCTCTGTCTGGTTCCCTGTAACCTCACTTCTTGCAATGAGGGAACCGCCAGAAGGCCCTCGGTGCTGGATCTCAGTGTCCGGGCTGAATGATGGGGGTGGAGATGCTCCTTCAGGTATACTGGGCTGGGGCCATTTAGGGCTTTAAAGGTCAGCACCAACACTTTGAATTGCGCTCGGAAACGTACTAGGAGCAGTGTTTAGGCAGAGCTGCATGTTTGCAGGATGCTGCAATATTGTGGGAGTGTGCAGAGTGGTACTAGATGAGGAATTCAGCCTCTGGAGTGTCAGAACTTTTCTTTTAAGGGTCACACACGTAAATTTCTAGCATGTGTGACTGCTTTGCTCTAGCCACAGGACATACACAGTCCTGCATATGGTGTAAAACTAATTTAGAACACAACAACTACATACCAGGCTCGTCTGGACACAGACTGGTCCAACAAGGGAGATTGCTTTGCCCCTTTTATATCTTAGGGGTTTGTTTAAGCAGCACCAAAGGGCCATAGGCACATTTAGACCTCAAGCTTCCTCACCATCAGCACTAACAATATGACTGGCTTTGCAACATGAGTTGGAAGAAACTCCCAACAGTGCCAAAATAGTAGTTCCCCAAATGAAGCTATGCACTAACTAAGCTCTCCTTGCACTACTCACCTTTTCTGGAGTGGAGCCAAGTCCTCATCAAAGGGAGTTCCATTCCCAGCCAGCTGTTGCTGCCTCTTCCAGATCATAAGTCTCATCAGCACCATTTTCTTTGCACCTTCTAGTTCATTAGTTGTTTTCAGGAACAGATTCTGAAGATTTTGGAGAGACTGAAACAAGAGACAAATAGGTTGGTAGGAATGAAGAAGACAACAAATGCTGTTGAGGCATAAATCAGATGTGCCACAGAACAGGGTGGTGGTCTCAGAGAAAGGGGACCAGGCAAAAAAGATCTTGGAGTGTGTTCCCAGTAGACTACGCCCCCCAACCACAGAGCCATCTGCCACCAACTGCCCTGTGGGGAGAGTCCTGGTGACCTATGGCATGATGGTATCCTTTATTGTGGCTTTAAAGAATGTATCTGAAAGTTACTTGTCACCTTCACAGGACCTGTATCCTAAAAGGAGGGATATAAATAAGTAAATGATTCGGCACCAATCTGTTTGCATGTTGTGTGTCCAGGGGTTAAATCAAGGTGGTTTAGGGCGTGGCCCAAAGGGCTGCATGCAGCCACTGAAACCTTTTTTGGAGGCTCTCAGCAACATTTGACTCCTCTTCCTCAGCTCTTGTGCCTCCTTCCCAAAGCTAGGTGCTGGGCTTTGGGAAGGAGGAGTGAGAGCTCTGACAGGGTCCCAGAGGCTTCCCGGTTCTTCCCAAAGCTTACTTAGCATTTTCCCAGCTTGGGGAAGGAGATGGGAGGACTCTAGGACATTGCCAGAGCCTCATGCCTTCTTCCCAAAGCCTGGCACCTCACTTAGCCAGCTTTGGGAAGGCTGTGTGAATGATGGAGGGGGCATCAAATTTTGGCCTCACTCCTCCCTGCGCCATGTGACAAGGCAGTGTGCAGCCCATGACTTCCATGGCAAAGTACTCCTGTGGCTCACTTCTTATGAAGAGCCACAGGTTCCTTCTCCCCAATCTAGGTGATGGAAAGATATAAATCTTTTAAACAAAATCCATTCATCAAACAAGAATGGTGTCTGCAGAATGAATGGACCACCATCATGAATGGGTTACTCACATTTTCTTGCAGGTTCTCCTGGGGTGAAAACTGCAGGTTCAGCTGCAAAGGAACTGAAGACCGTAAAATCATGATTAGCGTCTGCAGAAGAACTTCAGGCCTAAGTTAAGTTATCACAGAAGGACAAGGCAAGGACTTACTCCCTTCCCCCAGCATAACCAGCATATATGATTGCTCTGCCCAGCAACTTCCTGTTCCTAATACTCTGTGGGCAAAGCGTAGCAGTTTTCTGCTGGGCAAGCAGAAAAATGTGTGGGTGCATGATGAGGTTCAGAATTACATTCTGTTTCAAAAGTATACCTTTGTGGCAGGGAAAGGCTTGTGCAGGTCAGCAAAAAGCATCATGAGATATATTTTACAGAAATCTAATTATATTGGAATTTTGCTTGCTATCTCCATACTGACCAAAAAACCCATGCCAATTCCCTAACTAGGAGCTATGATTACTGCTCAACAATTGTGCCCTGTACTCTCTCTATATATTTAATAATCTAAAATAATGTGTTATTATTTGTTAGCCAGTATTATATTTGTTCACAGATGATCACAGGGCCTGGAGACAGACAGCAGTGACCAGGGGAGGAATGGCTGCTGGGAGGAGCGCAGAGAGAAGATACGCCACGGTGCACCTGTAACAGCGAAACCTGATGCTTTCATCTGCCCCAGCTGCAACAAAACGTGTCACTCCCGTATTGGTCTCTACAGCCACAGCAGGCTCTGTAACCTCCCAGCAGTTTGACTTGGCCCCTGAACATGCACTCTTCCACTGTCTCCGGAGACAGATGGGTGCCAATAAATTTTGTTCACAATAAGCTCCTTGATTTCATACAGGTTGAAAGGGTGGCAAACCTTGCCACAAAAGTTGATCTGGTGAATTTTGTGGTCAAGCAAGCACAGCTAGAAAGGGAAGCCTCTCTCTGAAACCCTATCAGTGTCTAGGATCTTCAGTAATTTGTTTAAATCTCTTTTTACTGTTCTATTTTAAAACTGCATGTAACCTTATGGTGAAGGGGGAGTAAGAAATCAAAATCGGCATTGCCCATCCATGCCATCCTTCCACACCTCTCAACAGTTTTATCTCTACAATTGTGACATTAAGACTGACTACAGTGGTACCTCGCGTTAAGAACTTAATTCATTCTGGGGGTCCATTCTTAACCTGAAACTGTTCTTAACCTGAGGTACCACTTTAGCTAATGGGGCCTCCCGCTGCCGCCGCACGATTTCTGTTCTCATCCTGAAGCAAAGTTCTTAACCCGAGGGACTATTTCTGGGTTAGCAGAGTCTGTAACCTGAAGCATCTGTAACCCGAGGTACCACTGTATAGTGATCAAGTCCAGGACTCTTTGCAGCCCAGGGTGTTCCCATACAGCACAGAAAGTCAGCAGCATTCGCATGGAACAACGGCCATTTTAAGGTAGGCCATTTCTGGCCCCAATGCAAGAGTGGCATTTTGCTCAGCCAACCTTTGGGGTTGTGGGGCCTATGAGGGCACTGGAGCAGTGAGGGGTGGCATCAGGGGGAGAGAAGAATAGGGTGGCCAAAGTGAGGTGATGGTGGAAGAAGGCACCTGTCCCTGTGTACCCTCAAACCTGGCAGCATTCATCTCTACCTCCTCACCTCTTGCGTTGCCCTTCATCTGATTCAAGCTCTCCCGGAGCGCCTGGATCTCCTGCACTCTGTATTGCAGTTTCTGCAGACTGAATATAAACCTCAGTTCTTCCCGTTGGCGTTGGATGAAGAGGGCCACATTCTGAAACTATAAGAAGCAAAAGTGAGATGTGGCACTTCCTGCTTACATCTTCTACATACTTAATAGCTAAATAGCTATTGCTTTGTGACATGCTGAAGAACTAGGGTAAACTGGGCAGTGAAGCTACAGTGATCCTACAAAACAGTGGTGACAAGCAATCAGAAGAGACTCAGCCTGAGGGCCCAGATGTAAAAGAAAGAAAGGACCAGCCGCCACATGTTGGCTATTCCTCTTACCTGTTGGGCTGCTGCTTGCTCTCCCTCTAAGATTCTTTTTATAGCCCCCACCAACTGCAGCGGCTCTCTCCGGTATCTATTCTAGAATTATTGGGAAGAAGACAAATGTTGTTAATGCTTGTGCCTCAAGCCACCTGTGAGGTTGTCCCATGGTTTATCCCCATCACAAGAATGGACTGAAATTGCTGTATAGACAAGAATGGGGAACCTGCGGCCTTATAGATGTTGTTGGACTACAACTCCCATCATCCCTGGCTGTTGGGCAAGCTGACAGAGGCTAAAGGGAGCTGGAGTAGAGCAACATCTGGATGGAAGGCCACAGGTTCTCCAGCACTCCCTTAGTGACCCTGGGAAGGAAGGGCACTCGGAGGCAACAAGCTGGGGTGGGTCATGTTCCCCAAAAGTGAACCCATACTGCAAGCTGTAAGCCCACCATGGTTTATTATGTCACACCTTGCCTAAGAAACTGGCTCTCAAAAGCCTGGAAACTTAGCACATAATGGGCAAAGGGTTGTATCCACTAAAATGGCTAAGTTAGGCTCATTTATTTCAGTGGGTTTACCTTTCCTTCTCCCATGAAAGCCCTCCCTGAGGTTGCTTGGGGTTCCGCAATCCTAAGACAGCAATCCTTTTCAGTCATCAAATCCACCCTGTTCCTAAGTTACCAAAGGCTAGCAAATGAAACCCAATCCTTACTGCCTCTTTCCTAAAGTTTTGAAAAACACACTTTCATTAGGTGTTCCAGTATAACAAACTGCTGCGTTGTCCACAAAAAGGGACAAGGTAATGTAACAGGATAAAATTGGCAGGGCGGAAGGCCCTGTTTTGATCTGCCCCTCTCCAGTGGGGGCCTTTTTCAGCAGACATCAGTCTCCTACATACCTCAATATTGGCAATGACCTGAAGCATTGGGCCAGTCTGGCAGTTTTTGTCGGCTAGGTCTTGCAGTCTCTCCACCATGGCAGACAGGAGCCTGTCAGCAAGAACAGCACAGAAGGTGTCTGAGCTGTTGATGAATTCCCTGAGGAGACCAGGATAGTTGGGGCAAGCAGGAGTGGGAACAGGTTGAGAAAGAGAGAAGGAGAATTGGAGACTTGTTGGTCATTATTCCACAGCCAAATCCACCCACTCCTTCCTTTTCAAAATTTTGTCCAAGCCACCACATCACCTCATAGGCCCCATTTCTCTCAAGCAACAAAACATGCCCTCTCTAGGCTCAAGTAGTATTATTCCTGCCAGGTCCTCACTTCCAAGGGAAATGTATGATGTGTACACAGCCTAAGGCTACACAACACTAACAGTATGCCTATACCTGTCTACTCTGAAGTAAATGCCACTCAAAAAAGGACCAGTATGAAAAAGTGTGGTTTCCTTTTTCAGTTATGTAAAAACGAACAAGTTATTTGGGCCTTCCTCCAGCATCAAATGTATCTGTGGGGAGAGGTTATGGACCTAGCAGCCCACCTATGAGGGAAGATGATGTACAACGGGGAGCTAAAATGACTGCTTTTTTTGTTTACAGGAATATAATTTTGATAATGCATGTTTTTGGCTTTTTTTAAAAAAAACATATTTATACTTTTTAGGTTTATACATTTCACTAATTTTACAAGCATTATGACATTTCAAAACTTAACTTCCTTCCCCCTCTTTCTGTGGTTTCTTAAATTTACTCTTAATATCTTCTGCATATTCAAATTACGGTAGTTTCATTTGCTCATTTATTCATCTTCTTTAAATATATACTCTTATGAAACTGCAGGTTATTACAATAATCCTGCCAATGTTCTTATCTGTTTACAATTTATCTGTAAAAATTCAATAAACCATTACCATTCTTTTATAAAAAGTTTTACAATGTATGTTTTTTGGAACTGGATTACTGCACTTTGTTGTTCTGTTTGCAGTTGTTTTATAACTGTTATTTGTTCTGAAAATCAATTTAAAGTATTTTAAAAGAAAGAAGAAAGAAGTCCTCCCCCTTCAGTTCAATGGGACTTGCTCTTAGGTAAACCTGTATAGCATTACAGCCTTTGTCTGCTGGCCAAAGGAGCAGGTCTGGAGAAGCTGGTCTGGACCTGCATAATGTGCATAATGTGCAGCTGAAGAGCCATTTCTGCAGACTTCCCCAGACTTCCAGATGGGGACTACAACTCCCATCATCCCTGACTACTGTCCACGCTGACTGCAGCCAGAGGGAGTTGGGAGTCCAACAAGATCAGGAGGCTACTAGGCTGGGGAAAGCTTCTTTAAGAAAACTGACCTAACCTCTGTGTTATGACCTGAAATGTGATGATGGTTAGGGATGACATCACATTGCAACATCTTACCCTGAGTTAATTCACTGATGGCAAAACTACTGGTTTTATGTTTTTATATTGTTGTAAAACACTATGATATATTTTTATGACACAGCAGTATACAAATATTTCCATAAATAAATAAAATAATAAACTGCAAAGAGGAAAAGCCCTACAAGGACACGTCTTCACTTTAATCTGTATATGAAGAACAGTTGTGCAGGATGAGATGAGGGAATGAATAGCAGTGCTAGGAGTTTGTCTGGAGAAAACAAAGCTGTTTTTGAACAATGCTCCTCTGTAGACTTACCAAGGCTGGTTTTCTAACCAGTCCCCCAGTAGGCATCGCAGGCTTCGAGGAAATTCTTCAAAGAGGCCACTGAATAGCTCTGGAGGCATGTCAGAGACAAGGCTCCACAGGGACATCTTGGAATTCGTCATCTGCAGTGGGAAAAGGAGAAGTTGGCTGTCACCACACTCAAGAGAAGCTACGGTACATTGGACAATCTGATAATGTCTTATTTACTGCTGAAAAAGGGCCTCTTTCCCCAACATCACGCGTCCCCCCAATAGACCATCTATGACAGTGTTTATATCCACAATAGGAACATGGGAGGCTGACTTATACCTGAGACGTCAGTCCATCTGGCTCAGCACTTTCTACTTTTAACTAGCAGCAGTTCTCTAAGGTCTCAGGAAGAGAAGGTTTCTTGCTTCCTAATTCTCTTTAACTGGAAATGGACAGATTGGACATCAGGCTTCCTGTCTGCAAAGCATCTGCTTTAGAGGTGAGCTGAGATCATCTTTTAATAAGATGCTTGTAAAATATTCCAAGATTGCCAGCTCACTGCAAAGCTTTCTGGAATGATGATGATGATGATGATGGTGATAATAATAATAATAATAATAATAATAATAATAATAATAATACCAGTTCTGATGAATAAAAAAGGAAGGCAGTCTGGTAAATTTCTCTTGAAAGCAAGTTCCTCAGAATAGCAGCAAAGGTAACCTATCTGTTGACTGCTAGGAAGGACACAGGATACAACCATTGTTGTTGACAGCACCCATCCTGTGGAATTCCTTCCCCACAAAGGCCTGCCTAAGTCCTTCATTGCATGCTGAAATATACTCAGAGTCGAGAGTGAATTTCATGCTCTTTATTCAGCTCATAATGGTGAGGAGGGAATGGAAGTCCCCTCAAAGTATCTGCTTTATATACATTATTTACACAATGGGCTGCACGTGACTGGCTAATTCCGGGATTCTCCTGTAGGCCAATCAGGTTGTGGATTCACTTCTATCTGGAGCTGGATTGGGTGGCTCCTACCGACCAATCATACTGCTGCATTGTTCTAGGACCAATCAGACTGCTGCATTCTGAATCCTATTGTTCTAGGACCAATCAGACTGCTGCATTCTGAATCCTATTGTTCTAGGACCAATCAGACTGCTGCATTCTGAATCCTATTGTTCTAGGACCAATCAGACTGCTGCAGTTTGGATCCTATTCAACTCAGTACATAACACATGCCCTTATGCAGCTGGTGAAAACCTTCTTGCATGAGTTTACCCAGGAGCAGAGGTACACCTAGGCTCCCTTGTGCCCTTAGTAAGGAGCTAGAAGGTGCCACCCCCATCCCTTGTGCCCTTCTAGCCACTCCAAGCCAAAGTGGAGGGGTGTGGTTTTTGTGCACCCCTGGACCTGCACTGTTGGTGGGGGCCAACCTGGCCAACCCCTTGGTAAGCCCCTGCCCAGTGGGAACAGAAAACTGATGCTAGCATTCTGTCCTATTGTAACTAAGGGCTGGTCCACATTTCTGCTTGTATCATGCCTGGAAAGCACGGGGCCAAGTTTTCTGCTTGCTCTGTGCTTTCTAGGCATGGGATGATTGGTTTTGCTTTTGCCTTGCCCCTTTCCTCCAGAAAAGCCACTCAAGTGCTAAATCGGAGCTAAAGGCAGCCTGTTGAAAACCCAGTTGCTAAACTGCGGGTTTTCCCAGAGGAAAGCAAAGGGACAAACAGAGATGTGGATAATCCCTTAGGTGTTTTTAAATACTGTACAGTGGTACCTCGGGTTACATACGCGTCAGGTTACACACTCCACTAACCCAGAAATAGTGCTTCGGGTTAAGAACTTTGCTTCAGGATAAGAACAGAAATCGGGCTCCGGCGGCGCGGCGGCAGCAGGAGGCCCCATTAGTTAAAGTGGTGCTTTAGGTTAAGAACAGTTTCAGGTTAAGAACGGACCTCCAGAATGAATTAAGTACTTAACCCAAGGTACCACTGTATATGAGTCCCTTTAATTTATTTCTGTCTCACGGTATCAATGCATTTATGTAAACTGTAATCTGAACTACTTTGGGAAAAGCACACTTATTATGAAAAGGTGACTGACCCTGTGTTTAAAAATGGATCAGTTTACAAATCCAGTGCAAAGTCTTTCCAAGGGACGTTTTATGGAGTCACTAACAATATCACCAAAGTCTGTAAATTTCCTAGTTGGAAAAACAAATCTGTCCAGTTTATAACACTTGGCAGTAATAGAAGTGGAATGTCATCCTTTCCCTCTCCTTAGAAGTACTTCAACAGATCAGACTGAAAATAATAATAATAATAATAATAATAATAATAATGCTGCATACATGCATTAGTAGGTTTTCAACTATTTTTTATCCAGTTAACTTCACTCTAACCCTTTCCCCTTCTAAGAGCCATTTTATAACCTCCTTGAAGGCTGTACACAATGCCAGTCTAACGCAGAGGAGACCCACTGAACTGAATGAGCATGACTAACTTAGATCCATTAATTTTTGTGGGTCTACTCTGAGTAAAACTTAGTTTGATTTTTAAAAAAAAAAACCATGAAGAGTTTTATCAATCTTTTAATTATCTTAAAAGATAATTAAAGATAATTATTACTTTCCCACATATAGTATAACACTATAACACCATACTGGGTTAGTGTTAATGTTAAATTATTATGTTGCTATAGTTTTATAATGCTATATAATGCACAATACTGCTATAGTGTGATGGTGTTATAGTACTGTGTGTGTGTGTGTGTATGCATGTATATTTGCCAGGAAAGCATTCTAGAAATAGTTAAAAGACAGGTTAAAGAAACCAAACAACAGTTATCAAATGGAAACCCCCCACCCCACCCTCAAAATGTCATACTGAATTTGTGTTGAGCTATGATGAGTTCACTTTCTGAACAGGCCACTGCCCACGTCAAAACCTCACTTTTTAAAAAAGGCATGAGTAGTGCTAAAGGCATTTACACTTGCACAGATGATGCTATTCTTCCATTAGTCTGTGATCCAAAAAAGGAGGAGGAACCACAGGAAAAATTCAGGGTGATATGGATGGGGGGGGGGGTTGGATGCCCTGCAGAAAGCTAATGAACAAAGCACAGCAAATCCACACAACTGCACCAGGTTCACCACTGAGCCCAATGCAAGGTGCCAATGTGTAAAACCCTTAATAACTTAGGATCCAGTTATCTGAAGCAGCCTCCCCTTATATTATCTGCACTGAGATCTGCTGCTGAGGCCCTTTGTGCTGTGCTGTTGCCCAGCAGAGTCCGAATGACTGGGAATTCATTTTTAAAATGATGAAAAACTGCTGCTGTTTGTGGTCTCTGGGGTGAGTTAGTGATATCATGAAGTTTACAATCAGCTGGTTTTCTGCACCAGGGTGTGGACAAATCTGTCAATTTCAGATTTTTTAATTGTTCTAATCTTAAACGGAGTTCTCTGCATTTCCACATCAGTTTGCATTTTTTTAAAAAAGCTCATGAGAACTCATCAGCATTATATTGTTTATTTCTCTGATACACATACTTCTGTATACAATTTTCTCCAGTATACACATTTTTGCAAGTAATTCCCCATATGCAATGCAGTTTTGTATATTATTTTCACTAACATATGCATTTTATGCACCCATTGATAATAATAAAAATAATAATAAAAACAATAATAAATTTTATTTATACCCCGCCCTCCCTGGCCAGAGCCGGGCTCAGGGCAGATAACACCAGTAAAATTACAATAAACATAATGGGGGGGGGAACCAATTTAAAATGCGGCCTCATTTTAAAAGTAGCCCATAGATAAAAACTGTAAGGGGAGGGAAACATAAGGGTCAGACTGAGTCCAAACCAAAGGCCAGGTGGAACAGCTCTGTCTTGCAGGCCCTGCGGAAAGCTGTCAAGTCCCGCAGGGTCCTAGTCTCTTGTGGCAGAGCATTCCACCAAGTCGGGGCCAGTACTGAAAAGGCCCTGGCCCTAGTTGAGACCAATCCAACCACCTTGCGACTTGGGACCTCCAAAAAGTTCCCATTTGTGGACCTTAAGGTCCTCCGCGGGGCAGACCAGGAGAGGTGGTCCCGTAGGGATGTGGGTCCTAGGCATATGCACCCTAGCATATGCATTTTTGGACACATTCCTTGGCTGGAGAACTGCATCACAAATTCAGACAAGTGCAACATTTTAAGGATAACTGAGTTTCACTTTGCACAATGTTCCGGAAAGTGCAGATGAGGGAATTTTGTATTAAAATGTGAACTGAACTGAATCCCCAGCATCCCTAAATGCACAGCTGGAAAAAGCTGGTTTCCCTGTAGCTGGATCTAAGAGAGAAGACTGCACATCTAAACAAAACATGGCAAGCTGAATTCCACAGCGGACATTGAACTCTCAAATTATGTACATCAGTAGGCAAAGTTCCACACCATCCCTCAGCTGAAGAGCATTCAGGCT
The DNA here is from genome assembly GCF_965112155.1 of Podarcis liolepis. Taxonomy (NCBI): domain Eukaryota; kingdom Metazoa; phylum Chordata; class Lepidosauria; order Squamata; family Lacertidae; genus Podarcis; species Podarcis liolepis. Next base: position 3,246,088 of record NC_139555.1, read on the forward strand.
CACACTGCAGCTCTTGGAAAGGAGCACGAATAACTCCCGGAAAGACACCTAGCCAAACAATTCAGTACTCCTGGAAAGAAGTTTAGCACTCAAGCAGTTTTTTGTTTCTCTCTAAGGAGCAGGGAGCAGCTCTTCCCAGTGTAAACAAGAAGAAAAACTAGAGTAGAGCTGCCAGGTTGTAATCTGGAGATTTAACAGATCAGTACCAGCAAAATAGGATGCAGCAATAGTCTCTCCTGCCCCACCATCCTCCTCTGAGCCTGTTGCACACCCTTGCCTAGGAGAGCAAATAATAAAATCAATTAAAATACTGTAAAGTAAAAGATCTTGTTATTGTCCTGTAGCAGATCTCTTAGATCTCCAGCTATATCCCACTAGAAACTCTAAGCGGGGGGTGGGGTGGGGGGAGGACTAACAAACTAGGAAGCAAGACTTTAGAGGATGAATAGTTAATGCAAATGGAGTGTTAAGTGTACACTCTGTAAAGGGCTGAGGAAAACAGGTATCAGTACCCCACTCCTTCAGCCCCAATATAGTAAGACAGAAAAAGGAGAATCTAGGATTATTTTCTTCTGGGTTAGGATGTCAGACTTGCACCATGCTACTCACTCATACATACAAGGTTACAAGCCTAGAATCCAGAGAGATCTGTCCTGTACATTTAAATCCCCCAAATGCATCAGGAAAGCAATGCAGCGAAGTCTGTCCTTCCTCCGGTCTTGTCATCTGCATCTCTCCCCCACCCACTTCCACCCTACTCCTCCCTCAGCTGCTGCAGTGAGCAAGTGTCACACAACAGGAAGGAGATGGGGCGGGGTGTGTGTGTGTGTGTGGACAAAGAAACCACAACATTTGCAAGCTACATGGCAACCCTATCTACATAAACTTTTGTAACTCTCCAGTCTGAATAGCTTATTGCACTGCCTTGCCACATCTCTTGCCTCCTTTGCTCTGAGCATAAGAAGAGCCCTGCTGGATCAGGCCAAAGGCCCATCTAATCCAGCACACTGTCTCACACAGCAAACCCTGTGCCACTCCGAATCCCCACCTACTTCCCACCCTGGAGAAGCTCCTCCCTCCACCGCCAATTGCTTCAATTGGCTCAGCAACTAGCCAAGCTGTTCCCAAAAATCATGGAAAGAAGGAAAGAGGGGCATACTGATCTTAGCACCTGGTCTAAAGGCACAGGAGCTAGAAAAGGATCTAGGGTTCTTAATAGACCACAAGTTTAACACAAGCCAACAGTGTGGTGAAATGGCAAATAAAGCTGGGCTGCATCAATGTGAGTACAGTGTCCTGATCAAAGGAAGTCATAGCACCACTCTATTCTGCCTTGGTCAGACCACACCTGGAGTATAGTGTCCAGTTGTGGGCATCACAGATGAAGAAGGATATTAATAAACTGGAAAGTGTGCAGAGGAGGGCAACCAAGATGATCCAGGGTCTGGCAACCAAGCCTTATGAGGAACAGTTGAAAGAGCTGGGTATGTCTGGCCTGGAAAAGAGGAGACCGAGAGGAGATATGACAGCCATCTTCAAATATCTCAAGGGCTGCCACGTGGAAGATGGAGCACACTTTTTTTCTCCTGCTAGAACCTGAACGAATGGAAAGGAGATTGCGACTAAACATCTTGAAGAACTTTTTAATGGTAAGAGCTGGTCCTCGGTGGACAGACTCCCACGGAAGATGGTGGACTCTCCTTCATTGGGGGTTTTTAAGCAAGAGTTGGATGCTGTACTGTTTTTAACACTTGACTGGAAGCCGCCCAGAGTGGCTGGGGAAACTCAGCCAGATGGGCGGGGTATTAATAATAATAATAATAATTATTATTATTATTATTATTATTAGAAGAGTTTGGATTTGATATCCCGCCTTTCACTCCCCTTCAGGAGTCTCAAAGCGGCTAACATTCTCCTTTCCCTTCCTCCCCCACAACAAACACTCTGTGAGGTGAATGGGGCTGAGAGACTTCACAGAAGTGTGACTGGCCCAAGGTCACCCAGCAGCTGCATGTGGAGGAGCGGAGACGCGAACCCGGTTCCCCAGATTACGAGACTACCGCTCTTAACCACTACACCACACATGGCCATCTGCCATGGATGCTTTAGTTAAGATTCCTTCCAACTCTACAATTCTGTGTCTCTATGAAGCTAGCACTTTGCTGAAACTAAGCAGTTCTGGTCACCCAGCGCCTGGGCCTGAGCATCACATACATGCCACCTTGGGTCCCAGGATGGAAAAGATGGGATACAAATAAGTAAGAAAAGAAAACAAGACTTGTCAGGAAATACCAAGGATTGCAAATTCCATGTTACACTGCAACCGTGTGCCACAATGGGCTGCGGAACACAAGGAGCGGAAGAAGGAAATACTTAACCCAGAACTGGGGAACCTTTGGCCCTCCAGTTGTTGCTGGACTATCAATGCCAGCAAGGGATGATGGGAGCTGAAGTTCAGCAACAAGCAGGGGAAGGCTCTCCATCTCCGACTTCCCTCCCTACCCATTTCCCCCTAAAACTCCCTGCACAAGCTGCTTTAGGGTTCTGGACCCATTTGGGAGGAGAGTCTCAGAAGGAGAAGCGTTAAGCATTCCTTCCCCATGGCTTTTTGCATGAGAGATACTTTTCCTGCACAGACTTACGTGGGTCTGTGGCTGGATAGGGACACATACATCAACTGTGAAGTATGCAGTGGGATGGCTGGGTAGCAGAGCTCACTCCATTGGCTTCGATGTGGCAGACCAGTTCCACCAGACCTCCTCTACTGTCAATTGCCAACTGGGTGCAGGTGCACCTGCTTTTAAAGGGACTGAGTTTGCATGATTAAAGAAAAAGGCCAAAGTGCAGGTAGGGCAAGGCGAAGCTCCACCCAAGTCAGGAAAAGAAAGCTGATGAAAGATGCCAGAGCCAATTCCTTAGGGATGTGGGTGGAGGGACTGGTGGTTTATGGCAGGGAAGTCAAAAGGTTTTCAGAGGACTCAAGAAAAATAACAAGCCCGGCATTGGGAGACATGCTCATGCATTTCCTCCTAACATCTAGTTTGGCTCAGAGATAATCCATTTGCTGATCAGTTAAATGTGCACTGTGGAAAGTTGTCACTTGGCAAATGCTGTGCATCCGAATTGCATACACACACCTCCCAAGCCCAGATTAGGCTCTATACACTTCACCCACAAATAGCCCCTGATTTGAGTCACATCATGATGTTATAACTGTCCTATGTTAAAATTATCTTGTGGACGTGCCCTTCCTCATGTTTTCCAAAAACGAGACATCCCATGAGAGTTAAGCAGAGTTCTCTTCAAACAAGCCAAACTAGATTTAAGACTCTGTCGTGCTTCTTGGTTATTTTTAGCAAGCTTTTCTGAAGTATTTAGACTCAACTTACTTAAAACCCACTTGCTAATGATTCTACTCCTCCTAGGTCTAGGCTTCAAGTGTGAATCTTGAGGTTACCATGGCACAAAACCACCACACAAAAAACGACGAAAAAAGTGTTAATGAATCAAGAAAGCAGCTCAGGATGAAGCTATTCTGCATATCAATCATATATTTATATTACGTCAATGTGGCAGAGTGGCCAAGCATTGGGCTTGAATGGTGGAGACTTGCCCTTCAGATCTTCGCACAGCTATGAAACTTATTTGGTTGCTCAGCTCCCACCCATAAACTGTGGGGATTGCACAAAGGAATCTCTTGGTGGGATTGTAGCCGTGGTTCAGGGGTCGGCAAACTTTTTCAGCAGACCTTGTGTGGGGCCAGACTATATTTTGAAAAAAATATGAACAAATTGCTATGCACACTGCACATAATCTAGTCCAGGGGTCTGCAACCTTTAAGACAAAAAGAGCCACTTGGACCTGTTTCCGAAGAAAAAACACCTGGGAGCCGCAAAACCATTGCGACATTTAAAGCATGCGCGCCGCTGCCCTCCGATCTGACAGCGGCCGGGAAGGTGACGTCGGGACAGTGCGTGACTAATGCACGCACCGCCCCCATGTGACGTCACAGCCAGTACAACGCCCACCACAGTGGGGAGTGTTGGGGCGCACAATGCGCCTCCTCCCCTCGCTAGTATCTGCCCTGGAGCCGCGGCAAAGGTGTAAAAGAGCCACATGTGGCTCCGGAGCCGCGGGTTGCAGACCCCTGATGTAGTCCAGCCCCATGCGATGCAATTTGTGTTGTTTTTAATCCCTAGGCTTTTTACCAACTCCTAGGATGGGAACAGGGCGGAAACAGATAAAACTGCCTTGATAACTATGAGCTGGAGCAGGTTGGTTTTTTTGTTTTTTTGTAAGATTTCCTCACGGCTCACCCTACAAACCTTCCCCCCACCCCCCGCAGTTGCTCAGCTAGTCATCTACAGGAGTTTGGTTTGTGTGAGAAGAACGAAAGTGAGAAAAGGCTGAACGCCAAAATTAAATAGGAATGGGGATGCCACGGCACACGGGTTGAAAACCACTGCACTAAGGGCTCAGCCACACTTATTGTTTGCTCTGTGCTTTCTAGGCACAGCTCTGAGATTTCCTGGTCCATGTCCAAGCACTTCCCCCGAGAAAACCCACCCTGGAACGTTGAATCGGAGCAAACAGCAATTCAGGTTTTCTGCAGATTCCTGTTTGCTCCAGTGCAGCAGTAAGCAGTGGGTTTTCACAGGGAAAGCGCTGGGGTAAAAAAAAAGGGGGGAGGGGGCCTGGAAAGCCTGGACCTGTGTCTAGAAATGTGGAGCAAAGGTACAGGTGGATGAACCCCAACACAGTTACCACTCGGATAAAATTTGCATTTGATCCTGTTATTTAAAAACACATCTTTCAAAAAAGTAGAGGGAAGAAAAATTTACATGAAAGGGGTCAAAAGCATGGATCCGTAAGAGATCCTGTAGAGCAATTATGTTATTTTAAGCACTTACTAAAGGTAAAAGGGGAAGAAGCAGAAACACCTGAAAGGAGCAGAAATCTCACACTAGGCAGGTTTGCCACAGCAAAAGGCAAGATGACTTGATGATTTAAAGGTACAATCTCTGACCAGCGCAAGTGTGTGGCTGAGGTCTTTAACCTGAAGATTCAGAAGTTCTTGTTTCTCCAACTAAGCTCCTCCAGACAACCTATTTATTCAGCATTCTAATTTGCTTACACATTGGTTAGATTATGGATGTCCTTACTGAGCATCCAATCCAATTTGCTTATGGGGTGGTTAAACAACCATTAGGATTTGTCTTGTATTCATCCCAATTTGCTTGCAGGACGCTCACATGTCTTCCCATTAATCATTTGTTCATTCTGCACTTTTCAATCATTTCTCAGTCACTTTCCAAAGTCATGCAAGGTCTTTTTTTTTTAAAAGTGGATCTGTTGTGCTAGGGCAACAGAGCGCTTTAATCCACTTTAACTGTGCAAACATAAAGTTCTGCTATGCACTTTAATGCCCCTTGCAATATATTGGCCAGAAGTACCCTCAGACAGGGGTGAAAGTAGGCTTTATTTCACCTGGGTCAAAGACCCAGTTTGGCACCCGCCCACACACATTTGCATACACAAACAAACACACACACACACACATGCTGGGAGGCTTCACCCAGGGCAATAAACCTGGCTAGCCCCATCCTCCCGTCCTCCGTAGCTATGGCTCTGCTCTCAGAAGCACACGATTTTAGTTTACGCATATGTCTGAGAATCATCCCAGCTGCGGGAATGGGTAACACATGCTACTCATCAGATCCTGGCAATTTCCTGACAGCACTAAAATCTCTCTTCACTGCCAAAAAAGCCTCCAATGAGCTAGGCCTCAGCCCACTCTTTCCCTACAAAACCAAGAACTGTGACAAAAAAACTGATCACACCACAAATAATAGAAAGTCTTTTCTGCACTTTTTCCTCTATATGTGTGCCAGTTTTCTCTGGTGTGTGAACCCAACACTGCCCTGGAGTTTATCTACCAATTGCATTAGTTTGGCTGGTTGAAAGTCAGCTTCACTGCTTTGACAACTAATTCTAGAACTATTTTGCTATCATATGTGGCAGGGCCAAAAGACATGAGGACCTCCAGATGGTCATGGACTACAACTCCCATCATCCCTGACTGTTGACTTTGCTGGCTGGTCTGATGGGAGCTGGAGACCAACAACATCTGGATGGCCTCAAACTCGTCACTCAGTGTACCCAGCATTAGTCTGAGCAGACCAGTTGAAATTAATGGGAGTGACTAAGTTAGGCTTGTTAATTTCAGCGAGTCTTCTCTAAGTAAAAGCACTGAAGTGTTCTATTATTCTATTGCTGCAGTTTAGACACCCAGTTTCCTCCAGTCTGGCTCCTTCTTGACTTCCTAAACCAGGTACCTGCTTCTCTGAAGATTCAGGAACAAGAAATCAGAAGCAGGGTAGAGGAGTTTGGATTTGATATCCCGCCTTTCACTCCCCTTCAGGAGTCTCAAAGTGGCTAACAATCTCCTTTCCCTTCCTCCCTCACAACAAACACTCTGTGAGGTGAGTGAGGCTGAGAGACTTCTGAGAAGTGTGACCAGCCCAAGAGCAGCTGCATGTGGAGGAGCGGGGAATCAAACCCGGTTCACCAGATTATGAGTCCACTGCTTTTAACCACTACACCACACTGGCTCACCAGAGGCCCCTGGAGCCAGCTGCTGTACCACACTAAAAAGAAATGCAGGGCTCCCCTATCCAGAAATGACCAAGGAGAGTACAGTATCTGAATAATTTGGTGCAGATTTTTCAGTATATATTAGCACTGTATTCTAGGGAATGTTTTTACACTCTTGTATCTCATACTTCTTATTCCATCCTCAGCATTCTGACCTCTTCACCTGAAGCACGGCTGGTCCCTTTGCTGTCTTCTTTCAACTCTGAGCAACACGAAGCAGCTGGGTCTAGCTGTCCTTCAGCTACTAGATTGACTATCAATTAAAAAATATGTCAGCCTCCCGATGAAGCTTCTAAAACAATCAGATGTGTGTACTTCAATGTGTGATTCTGCCTGTAGCGTTTTCAAGGTTTTACAGTAAGTCAAGCCACTGCATTTACTCATTAACTATTACAAGGGAGAGGGTCAGAAACCATCTAATTTAGATAGTTGGGCCAAGACTGTAGTTAAGAGGTACTTAATAAAGAGCCATATATAGCACACTATTGCAACAGCTATTATCACATGTGCAACAAAATCCACCAGGAAAAAGGCTGGAAATCTTTTTTTAATGAAATGAAATGAAATAAAATAAAGGTTTATTGACATAAACAAGGAAATACTGAGACAGGTAGACATAGCTCTCATTTACACCCAGATTTATAATGGGGTAAATGGGACAACTGCCTGTAGGGGGCAGAGGTTCTGAACTGTCACTAAAAAGAAGCAGAAATAAGACTCAAAGCCTACTAGAAAGTTATAAAGGAAAATATGAAGGCACCCTTCTTTTTTCCATACACACAAATATTCATGTATTCAATTTTAAGCAAGCAAACAAAGAAACAACTAGCAGCCCCTCACCACCACCTAAAAGCCCATTTCCACCGTCCCAAGCAGACCAACAGATTGCAAATACTCTAAATCACATTCCCAGGTGCAGGCAGGCCCACAAAAAGAGAAGTAAGTAATTTAAAACAAAGTACAAATGAAAGGTCCTTTCCTTGTCTTTTCCACAGATTTAAAAGTCCAGCATTGGAATCTCTGGAATACAGTCATTTCTGGAAACAAAAGTGCAGACACCCTTCTAAGTAATTTCAAAGAGATAAGGCAGCCTGGCTGTTTCTACGTTTCACTGTGTACTGGAAGAAGCAAAGATCACCAATGTCGAAGCAATGATTCTTCAACATCAACTTGGACTGGTCATGGGGTGCAGATGCCTGATTATCGTCTTCCAAAGCAACTCTTCTATTCTGAACTTAAAAACGGAAAGCACAATGCTGGTGGACAACAAAAGAGGTTTAAAGGCTGTCTCAAGGCAAATCTAAAAAAAATGTAGTATAAACACTGACAACTTGGAAACACTGGCCGAATGGAGGATTTTGACACAAGTTGAACTTACTAGTATTTATTAAGAAAATCACATGAACAAAAGACCTATTAGAAAAGAATCAACACTACACCTAATACTGTTTTGTGTTGGGCATTGCGGGGGGGGGGGGCAGGGCAGGGACCAAGCAGTTGGTAGCTGGTTTAGGTAATCCAGGGCATGAATTTTAACTCTTCTGAAATTCATTTCATCTGTCCAACACCTCTCAGTGTCACAAACTCTGTCTTTATTGCTTCTTCCAGCAACCAACCCCTCCAACAACAGACTGCATTAATAAATAAATAAAAGCCCAAATTCAAGCCATACATGTTATCTTCAAAGAGGGAGGAAACCAAGATATGACAAATGCTCACTTGCAGGCTTCCTGTTAATTAGCATAAGTGAAGAATATGTATTTCCCCTCCAGTGCACCCAAACAGTGTTTCAGACCTCTCTCTCACATATCCAAGGTACAGAATTTTAGAACAGCTATTTATTAGGGTTTTTTTTCCTTTATAGGAAAATGTATGATGCCTCTGCAAACATATAGGTTGAGTAGAGGGGCAGCAAGCTTCCAAGCAGGGTGGCAGTACTCGTCTCAAAGCAACATTGATCAAGCTCCCCCAAACCCTTTCTCTTTTAAAATAAAATTTAAACAAATTTAACAGAAAAAAAGAAAAGGGAAAAACCCACACCAGCTCACATTGAGCATACATATAGGTTAAGAAGATGGGGAGCAAGCTTCCCAGTTCCAAACAACATCAGTCAAGCTCCCCAAAGCCTTTCCTATCTTTCAAAAGAGTATTTTGTAACAAAGGAAGGAACACAGAGAAAACAAAACAATAGTGAAAAGAAAACACACCCACCAGCTCACACTGAGAGAATATAGTAACCATCAATATAGCCATCGTAATTTGAACGTATAAGATATCCAAATGTCCAAAGGTGCCTCTATCTACCTTAAACCTCTTAATCTTTTCCAGCAAGCACAAAACACACAGATTGTTCCCCTTTTTTGCCCCCACTGAAACCACAAAAGCTGCTTCTTTTCACAGCCCCCACTCAGGCACGAAGACATGAATTCTAGCATCTTGACCATAAAAATATATTAATCAAAAATCTATTGTATACCAGGAAGTGCCAGGCTATGTTTAGGGAGTCCCATTCTGCAAATCGCAGAACATCTTCACGAAAAAAGGAAAACAATCACAATGTCATTTGTGATCCTTCTGTAACAGATCTTGCTACTGCACTGAAAAGTTCCGATTTAAACTGTCATGTCCTTTAAGAATCTGAACACTATCAAATGCCAGATGTCATTAAAAAATCATCCTTGCATCTCTTTATCTTCCTGCCTCTCCCCCTGCCGCCAATGTTACCAACTCCCTTTGGGAGGCAGATTGTACTGTATTATAAAGTTCTTGCACATAATTTGCTGCCCATCTGATAATACCAGTAACAACAACAAAAAGACTTTAAAACTTTGCAAACACTGAACCAGAGCAGCTGGGGAAAAACATCTCCTTTGCAAAGCAACTAGCAGCCAAAACCTAAACACAATAAATTATGGAAGTAAAATATATTCTACTGAAGCCAACAAGATTTCCAGCCAAGACCTGTGGAAGTGCCAAGTAAAGTTTGATTGGCCATGATTTCAATTTCTGTTCATTTTAGTTGAACCCTAAAAACAAAAGAATGCATTTTTTTGCAGATGGTTGTAGCAAATGTTTGTTAACATAAGAATGTAATTCCGAAGGCAATTGGAGAGGAAGAGAAATGGGATTGCAGAACGACCTCTCCCTCTGCTCTGCGGAAAGACAGGCAACTTTTGGATCCTCCTTGAAATCTTTGCATCTCAATTGATTATTTCAAGAACTCTGTAGTTTCATACCTGAGCTTTCTTTTTTCCTCTGCCCTCCCAATCCCTTTCCCTTTTGTGTTGAATCTTTTAGATTGTAAATCTGAGGGATGGGACTGCTTTATCACTGACATTTATAAGCACAGTGGGGAGCCACATTTGGTTGAAGAGCAGGATTGGAATGCTTTAAATAAATACATAAATAAAAATTAATGCAAATATGATCCCGCAGTGCTGTCAGGATCAGGCTCTGATGGAGGAGGAGGAGGAGGAGGAAGAAGAAGAAGAAGAAGAAGAAGCATATGGTACAGAATTGTGGCACCTGGACTGGAGGAGGGAGAATCGCCCCTTTCCACTCGGACTTCAGTTGCTTTGGAAGTTGGAGGTGCCAGCTCTGCTGCCATGTGGCGGTGCAGAAAAGCCTCAGTGGAGGCTGAGTTGGCCTTTGTTCAGCCAAGGAGGAAGCTGCAACTGAACAGGATGAGCAGGAGGGGGGAGCTATGATGCCTAGAACCAGGTGTTGCTTTTGTGGCTGGGAGCAGACCCACCCGCCCCAAAGGAGGGCATGCTTGCAATCCCAACATTCTCATAAGGTGAGGGAGTCTTGCAAGCCCAAAACCTTGTAGGTTAAAGCTTAGCAGGAGGAGTGGGGAAGCCTGCTGGGACACCTTTGTTGCTTCTGTCCAGTTCTGAACTTCTTGCCCTAATCCTGATCTGCAACTGCAAAGTACTGCATCTATCTCTTTCACACTTCCAAGAGCCTCTGTCTGAAAGCGTTGGGAGGGAGCCAGGAAAGCATCTCCCTGACAGAGGAAGTGCACAAATCACCAACTAGGATGTCACTCACACTTCCTCTGTCTAGCACTTCCTCTGACACAACACCCAAAAACCGCTCCATTTCTCTCTCTCAGAACTGCAAGTTTCACTCTCTTCTGCACACCAGTGCTCTCCAGGGTTTCAGTGCTACCCGGAGATGCTGGAGATTGAAGCTGATACTTTTTGCATTCAAGCAGTGATGCAGGCCAGAAATACATGCAGCTATTCAATGCCAGACAGTCACAAAAACACCTGCTGTCCTAGAACTTCTCTGAAGCTGCCGCTCTATATAAACAGTGCCGGTCGTCTGAAGAATCCATGTGATTTTATCTGCTGATAAGCTCTTAGAACAAGGCAAGTATGTAAGAATAGTCCTGCTGGATCAGGCCAGTGGCCCATCTAGCAGCATCCTGGCCTACCAGATGCCTATGGGAAGCCCCCAAGCAAAACCTGAGCACAACAGAACTCTCCCCATTTGGGATTGTCAAAGGCACACTGCCCCCCAGGACCTACCAACAGCCTTATCCTCCACAAAGGGAGGGAGAAAAGCACATTGACCAGTGAGTTAATGTTCACATTGTACGTTAACTAACTGAGCAAATGGGGAAGACAGCAGCTGAAAGTTATAATCTTATTCAAGAAAGGACATTTTGGTAAACAATGACAGAAAGCTTCTTTGCACCCTACAGACTCGGGACTGCTTTATCCAAGGTCATCCAGAGAATGGAGCGCGCTTCCCCAAACCAGGATTTACCGGCATCCTATGAATCACATATATTGTATAAGAGCAAGGTTAAGGTGTGCATCTCCAGCCACTCTTTAAACTGTTCTGAGTGGATTGCATACAAGACATTTCTCATCCAAGCAGTTTACAAGGCTAGAGCTGTTTAGCTTCAAAACCATAATCGGGGCTGCCTGCAAAGGAGGTGTTTAAAAGGAAGGGCTAGCTCTCAATATTTATTAATGTGGAAAATGATTGGGACACGCAAGTGAAAGGTTGCAGCGTTTCTTCACTTCCCAATAGAAGTGTCCGGGATACTTTAAGCCATGGTGGGGAGAATGTGGCCCTCCACGTGTCATTGGATTTCCATCAGCCCCAGCCAACGTGACTGGTGGCCAGATATGATGTTGGAAGCTGCGCTCCAGCAACCCCTGCTATAAACTGTAAAGAGCACAAACAGGGCATTCCCTCCACCTCCGTTTCGGGATTTCCTATCTGACATCAGCTCTCCATAGTTACTCAGAATGCTCAATCCTCAGTGAGTCGCTTTTTTGGGTGGGTTGCCTCCTTAGGTTTTTGTAAAGGCTTTTTTCTGGAGGGTACATCTATAGACCTTGGGATTCCCCTAAGAAACAGCTACCTCCCTCTTGTTTCTCAGTGGCCACATCTTGGCTCCATTCAGGTTGGCACTCACCCTCTGAGTCTGCTATTATAGGGAGGGATGTAACTTCTGTGTAGGGAAAAACAGGTGATTCTGCTCCTATTCAATGTGCAAACTGGGTACGCCACAAGGCAGAAGTAATATTGCTTTATTCACGAAAATGAATGGTACGAACACACACAAATATTGACCAGCTTTGCTAAACACACACAGCTACATTCATGATTTATGGCACAAGACTGATAGCTGGGGAAGGACTGGAGAGCAACCAATCTGTTCCAGTTTATTAATGATTCTCTACGACATAAAACAGGCAAATTTAACTCAACTGCAAGTAACCACACACCTGAATATTTACCCACCTGTTTAACTTGAGGAAAATATTGTCAGCCTCAGAAGGCTTTCTAACTGAAGTCTACACATGGAGCAGAATCAGGTGGTAAGGATCCTGAAGGGGTAACGTGAACTGGACCAAAGCCACAGCTGGGGGGGGCAGGCTAGCTGGGCTTTTTACCCCGGGTGAAGCCTGCAGAGGGGTACCACTGAAGCTCTTAGACTGTGTGTGTACAAAATGCACGTGGGGGTGCCAAACTGGGTCTTTGACACAGGTGAAATACCGTATTTACTCAAATGTAATGTGCACCTTTTTTTGTCAAAATTAGGGTGCCCATTAGATTCAATGGCACATTAGATTCGTGTAAATGCAGTAAAGCCTAGTTTTGCCCCTGGACTGGACTATTTCAAACTACAGGAAGGGGCACCCATTTTTGATGATCCTTCACATAAAAACAACCCATTGTAAGATTGCACAACAGGGACAAAAACAGGAGCCTTGTTCACTATTGAGGGGAACACTAAAAAATCTCATCCCACAGATGCAGTCCATTCTAGCACCACATAACCTGAGAATATTACAATATTGGGGCAGCATATAACTTTTAAAATTATAGAATGAGAACAACATTAGCAATAGCAACAACTCTACTCCCTCATCTGACTAGGCCTAATTCTGGATGGCAGGTTATAGTACTAAAGTAACTGAAGAAGTAAAACAGGAAAGAAAGCAGACTTACCTCCCTATCACCATGCCTGAGAAGCGCCTGCCATGACCTGCAAGGCATGTCAACATGGTCTGCTCCAGATATTCAGGACTGCAACTCCCATCATCCTCAGCCAGCATGGACAACGGTCAGAAAATATGGCAGCTGTAGTTCAAAATATCTGGAGGGAACTATGTTGGTGAAATGTTTCTGATGAAAATATAGTTATGAAGCAAACCAGCCCTTCCTTTTCCCTTGAAAATGTAATTATAATACCTGCCATGGCAAAGAGAAACACTAATTGATCAAAAGGTGATGAGACAAAGCCAAACTCCATTGGCTGCTGAATTTTTGAGACTTCCAGAGCTATCTATCAAATGGGTTTAAAACAAACAAACATTTGATGGTAAAACTGCAATGGTGCCATAAAATCCCCAGGTAGCTGATTAATGAGATCAGTAAATTCTTAGAGGGGGAGAGAAATTTTTGGATATTTTCTGCCACGGGTTCAAAAATGACATGGTCGCCCTTGGTACTATGGCCATGCATCTCAACTTGGGGAACGGGAGAATGAGGAGAGGCAACATTTGCTGTTTCACCTTGTTAGGAGACCCCTTACCCCTCAGAGTTAACAATTCTTAGTTTAACAGTCAGTCCCTCTTCCCGGGGAACTCTGGGAATTGTAGCTGTGAGGGGAACAGGAGTCTCCTCACAATTCTCAGCACCCTTCCCAGAATTCTTTGGGGAAAGCCATGACTGTATAAGGTGGTGTGATACTGCTTTAAATATATAGTCCAGATGGGACCTCAGGCAGCAAAATTGTGTAGGCCAGCTGTGCCTATCTGTGTAAACTAATAGAATTTTTCAGTATTCACACAAAGGTCATGCAGTACAAGTGGCTCACATCTAAAGTCCTGGAATTTACAATCTGATGCATGTTACATAATATGTGGTGGGGGTAAGATTTAAAATCTCTGCAGTCACACCCACGGAAAGCTGTTACAACTTCCTGCCAAAGTTTCCTTCTTGGGGAGGAAGAAAGTTTATACCACCTGCAACCTTTCATCCTATCAGCAATATAAGGTGTGCAGCAGCAGGTTTGTGACTCTTACCTTTGTACAGGAGGGTACAGCCCAGCCATACAAAAGGCAACGTTTTCCGCACGCATCTCTCTGTCCCCCATCCAGCTAAGCAAGAAGTGTTACCAGAGCTCAAGAAAATGTTCCAGCCAGGCAAAAGCTCTCAAGAAAGGACCAGAGCAGGACCCGTCTGAGCTGTGGACTGGAAAAGGGAGTGTGACCTAGAGAAATTTCAAAGGGTGAGGTAGAGAGGTCTAGAGGGCAACTCCCAGCCCCAGGCCCTGAGATTTCCCACCTCTGCTCTAAATGCACAATGATGCTTTGCCTCACTACAGAAGTCTTTTAATTTGGCATGAAGGAAACAGGCAAGACATATCGCAAGGAAACCTGACAGCACTCTCTATTCAGGAGCATATTTCACTGAGTACGTCATAGCGAGTTCATCCTGACTCAAACATCCTTCTTTCAATTTATTTGAAGTGCAAGATGGCTGTGTCACTGCTTCTGTTATTCTTCAGAATTCATTCAGTGGTTTGAGAAAGGGATCCCTGCCCAGGATCTGTAAATTCATCCCACTTTGCTTCAGGTAAACAGATTTTGCAGGTTTTGTTATTGCTTAAAAAGGCCACAGAAGCCTGTATGCTCAAAAGCAAAAGTGGGATCTAAGAAATATCTGTTCAGTGAACACACAAAGCTAGAGAAGGACAGTGCTGGATAGCCAAACCCTCAGCATCAATGTGAAGATAAAGGCAAAAGACCCCTGGACGGCTAAGTCAGGTCAAAGGCGACTATGGGGTTGCCGCGCTCATCTCGCTTTCTGGCCAAGGAAGCCGGTGTTTGTCCACAGACAGCTTATCGGGTCATGTGGCCAGCAGCACTAAACCACTTCTGGCGCATGGAACACCATGACGGAAACCAGAGTGCATGGAAACACTGTTTACCTTCCCGCCACAGCGGTACCTATTTATCTACTTGCACTGGTGTGCTTTTGAACTGCTAGGTTGGCAGAAACTGGGACTGAGCAAAGGGAGCTCACCTGGCTACACCCCCTTGGCACTGTATAGTGGCATTTATGTCGAAGGGGGCCAAACCATGTAGAAATACACACACTAGACTCCCTCTACACAAGCAGGAAACCGGATTGGCTGTCAGGGGGTGTGGCTAGCAGGGATATTCCAACTTTCCCCTCCCATGTTCACTGAATGGGGGGAGGAGGTAGTCCATCTGTAATATTGTTCTTTCAAACCACTTTCAGCTCTCTGAAAAACAATTGTCCATCTCCAGCCTCAAGTGTATACACTGGTACCTCGGGTTACATATGCTTCAGGTTACATACGCTTCAGGTTACAGACTCCGCTAACCCAGAAATAGTGCTTCAGGTTAAGAACTTTGCTTCAGGATGAGAACAGAAATTGTGCTCCGGCGGCACGGCAGCAGCGGGAGGCCCCATTAGCAAAAGTGGTGCTTCAGGTTAAGAACAGTTTCAGGTTAAGAACGGACCTCCGGAACGAATTAAGTACTTAACCCGAGGTACCACTGTAAACTGACACATACCGTATTTTTTGCACCATAACACTCACTTTTTTCCTCCTAGAAAGTAAGGGGAAATGTCTGTGCGTGTTATGGAGGGAATGCCTACGGGTGGCATGCCTACGGATTTTCCTGCTCTAAAAACTATGTGCGTGTTATGGTCGGGTGTGTGTTATAGAGCGAAAAATACGGGTAAATATCAACCAACTTTGACCCAAGAACAGCAGCACATGCTTCCTCTCTCTCTTTCTCTCTGGTAGATTTACTCCATTTCCACTATATGTTGCTGCCCTGCCCCAGATCCCCAAACACCTTCTGACCAAATGCAAGCTACTGCAGGCACTGAGCCTTTCTTAAAGGACCACAGGCTCTCTGATCACCTTGGTTTTAGAACACCCTCCTGCTGCTATCAGATGCCACATTCTCCACATCCTCCAGTCACAAATCCCAACATGTTTTGATTTTGCATTTCCTTTGACCATAATTGCTAATCATAACTGATTTGCAATTTCAACCTAGAAATGCTAGGCTTGGCTCCTATCAGCAGCACCCCGTGATGCAGGCAGCATGGGTGGCGCACCGTTGCTCCCATGTCTCCCAACACTGTGAGCTGTGGGCATTTACCAAGTGGAGGTGGGGCGGGAAGAGACGTGTTTGACCTGGTGTGGTGTGTAGCAGCAGAAAGAGCAGTTTGGCCCTGCCATCACAGGCCACACCGGGCCAAGATCCCTGCCTCTCTCTCGCCCCTTCCAGTCAGAGCCAGCAAACACTGCGTTGGGCAGCTGGGAGAGCAAAGGTGCCCCACTGGTACCACTTCACAGGCAACTGCAACTGTCTCCTGTGTGTACAGCCGTGCAATAAATCAACCATGAAGCAGGTGGATCATATCCACACCACGCCATGATCCTCCTGTTTCATGGTAGCTTTACTGCAGTGCTGCTATACACAGAAGCTAAGCCCAGGATGTTTGGGTATTTTTAAAAATTGTTGAATTGACTACAGTCAAACCTCGGTTCCCAAATGCCTCCGTTTTGAAACGTTTCAGCTCCCGAACACCGAAAACCCGGAAGTAAATGCTCCAGTTTTTGAATGTTTATTGAAAGCTGAACGTCCGACACAGCTTCTGCTTGAGTGCAGGGAGCTCTTGCAACCAATCGGAAGCCGCACCTCAGTTGTCAAATGTTTTGGAAGCTGAACAGACTTCCAGAACAGATTATGTTTGACAACTGAGGTTTGATTGTATTTGGTTCTAAATATTTAACTGTTTAATTAACTTTATAATTTTATTAAACAATTCCTATATTATTATTTTAAAAGAAACAGTTAAATCAATTAAAATACAGATTACACCATGCAAAGTGCATGATATATAAACTAAGAACCCAACCACCAAGTAGCCCAAGTGTTCTTTCTGCACTGAATTCAGAACTTTGAAAGCAAAATTCCAGCCCATGCTCTTTACAGGAAATGTTAAATAGGCTCCACTTCATCTGAAAACATCTGTTTGAATTCTACGTTCAGTTTAATAAAACTTTTCCCCCCATGATTGTGACATCCCAAGCAACTTTTAAACAACTGGTACCCTACATTCCTTCCAACAGTGACTTTTTCTTTCTTTACAGAAACTAAAACACATTCTGCCAAATAGCATTATAACATTATTCCTGCTTAACTATTTCTTAGGCATTTCCTTAAGCTAACATTAAAAGGAAAAAGGCTTCAAATAGGATAGTGTGTGAAAGTAAGAAAAAGGGTCTCAGAAAATGAATTAAGGAATTGTCCATTTTCTTTATACTGACTCATCAGAATAAAACTTCAATTAAAGGCAAAAAAATTAAATCACATTATAGTTTAGTAGTCAGGAAATTATATTGTATTGCAGGATTTTGGCAATGATAACCCGAGACCAGGAAAGGAAGGAAATCAAGGCAGATTATGTAAGACCAACTCTCTCTCTCTCTCTCTCCTTGCTCCTTGGATGCACACAGCTGACAGAATTCCTAGCACTGTGCCTGCCCTGTCTGGCACAGAGGGTCCTAGGAAGGAGGTAGCCAGCAAGAAAATGAGGCAAAGACTTCTCTGGACCCTTCTCTTGTGGTAGACCAGAATTTGAAGAAGGTTGAAGACCTGGGTGGGAGTAGGAGGACAAAGGAGGTGCCTGATCCTGGTGCAGCTGCGGACACTGCCCTGGGCATTTCCAGTGAGCAGGGGAGGGGAGGGGAGGGAGGGTCTGTGCAGACCAAGGCCAGATCTTTTGCCTCCTCTCTCCTTTCCGCATTTGGGGAGGGGGGAATGTTGAAACCAGTAATTCTGCTGCACTCCAAACTTGTCACCTGGGCCATGTGCCTCTTTAATTCCCCCTGCCAGATTCAGCGCTGCAACAGCGCTTTCTCCACTTGCAATTCCCAGAAAATGGCATTCAGAGATATACCGCCTCCAACCGTGGAAATAAGAAGGCAGCCACCATGGCTAGTAGCCACTGACGGCCCATTCATGGGCAGTAAGGCTATTACTACATACTGTGCAAGCACATTCCATAGTTTAACTCTGCACAGTGTGAAGAGCTACTTCATTCTGTCTACCTTCAATCTTCCAACACTTAGGTGCTATCCACACTGTACACTTGAAGCACATTCAACACACATTTGAAGCATATGGCTCTCTCCCCCAAAGAATCCTGGGAACTGTTGTTTATTAAGGGTGCTGGGAACAGCAGCCCTGCGAGTTGTAAGGTACAGCCTTAAACTGTGGGATTTATTGTCCTAAAAATCCAAGCTTCTTTGAAAGAAGTAAACCACAATCCTGGCAGCATTTTCTCAGACTTCTCCTGGACTTCCTTATGATTTTGGCAAACACAATATGCTGTATCTTACCATTTGCACAATATACCCACCGATATTCTGCTTCCACTGTATTACACCACACGACTTGACACGGCTCTTACTCATCTTCTGAGCAACCACCACCCACTGTCCCCAAAGCTGCAGGCGGTACACATTTTGCTGGTTAGGCAATCCTCCCCAAGGAAACCAAGTGAATAACATATTTGAAACACTTCCCCTTTATTACCGTCTCCACTGCCCCTTAGACCTTAGTACAGTTTGACAGGGTGCCTCGTTGGGCAAGATTATGATCATGATTTCTGATTTTTATACCACTCTTCAACCAGATTCCCATAGTGCTTCACTACAAGGATAATACTATTATTATGCAAGTACAAACGCCTGAATTTACCAAAAGTCTCAAAATCATAAGCTATATAAAAACAGTAGGATTAAAACTGTGTCTGAAAAGTTTGAGAAGATACAACAAAGCCTTTACTTGGCCCCAAAAGGACATTAAAGTAGGTACAGGCAGACCTCTCTAGGGAGAAAGGTGTTGAGATCTATCCTAGCACATGGGGAAGGACATAAATAGGCTGGCTGTCCTTCAACCACCCTCCAGCCCAAGATGTTAAGTAATAATAATACATAACACATATGCCTTATCTTGCCATGATTCTGGTATTGCATGCGGAGGAGTGGAGCCTGAGATAAAAGCGATGAGACAACAATAAAGATTCATAATCAGATCTCCGGAATCAGGAGTGGGAAATTTTGTTCAGTTGGAGGGTCACATTCGCTTCCCTTCTCAGAGGACCACAGGCAAGTAGTCAGCGGGACAATGGCAAAAGTGGGTGGAGAAACAAATATAAATGGTATATTTGTACAGCTGGCCAGTTTCTACACATATTTGCACCCCTTTCTCTGTTCTTCATCCAGACAAGTAAGAGGCAAAATCTGATTTCAAGGACATGTTCCGGTCATGTAAAAATCTTTGGGGTGCAAAGCAGGGCCAGGGCAGGAATGTGGCTTAGGGAGAGTTGCAATGGTCAGATAGGAGAGGTCTGCAGGGCTGCATTTGGTTCCTGGGCCTACGGTTCCCAACCCCTGCTTTAAATGTTTGTAAAAAGCAGCCACAGTGGGCATGCACACAGACCCTAATCTCAGATTCAGGTTAGGGCCCCTGATGCTTTGGAAGTGAGGTGGTGGGGATTAACACTTTCTTTGGTGCTTTCTGCAACTTTACAAAGCCCTTTTACAGGAGATAAACCTGTAATTAGGCAATATGCCAGATGGGCATTTTATGCTAAAATATTTCTTGCTAGTTTGGATACATGAATTGAGAGCTTTATGCGGCCATTATGGTGCACCAAAATGAACTGTTGTTAGAATTGAGCATTATTGTATTAATTACTAAACTTGACTATTCTAGGAGTTTGGTCAATTATTTGTTCCTGTAATAAACCTAATTGCTATGAAATATTGTCAGGAGCAACACTACTGTGAATGTAGTGGTTCCTAACCAGGAGGCGTCACACCCACACAGACTGGGTCCTGTATTCATCGGGTTGAATTCTGTGCTCAGCTTATCACTGCTGTATCTGTATCTCTTGTGTTGACTTGCCTTCTACAAAAACAAATCAAAACTGAACTCAGGGGGAGAAATGAGATAGATTTTGTATATATACTCCATTTAGGTGGCCCCTGGTTCATGAATGCATCTGATGAATTACACTTTTTTAAAATTCCTGCACATTTTAAAAATTCCTGCTTTTAACAGCCTTTTATGGGCAATTCTAAAATTTGTTTTATTTTGTGTAAACCTCTGAGAAGTTTTGTACGTTACAAATCAATAGTATATAATTCTTGTAAAAGGAAAGAGAATGGAACGCTCCCTAGGCCACAGAGGCACAAGCCACAGAGATATATTTTAAGTCTGTGAGGCAACACACACTCTCTCTTGCGCTGTGTGTGTGTGTGTGTGTGTGTGTGGCTTCTCGGTGCAACATCCTGCTAACAAGTTTTCCGGAATTCCCCAACATAAATTTGCACATACGCTGCAAGCACATGCACCAGGACACACTTTCAAAGCACATTTGTGAGCTGGGATTTGAATCTATTAGCAGTGAACTTTTTAGGAATAATGTTTTATTGGGTTTTATAAACAAAGATCATAGGAATAATAAATGATACAAATAAATAAATAGACCAAGTCTTCTCATGTGATTTGTAAAAATAGCATAATAAATGTGCAGCAATATCTACAACATAAGGTTCATCACTAGTGGTCAGCGTCTAAGTTCTTGGTTTCTGAAATGGTTTAATCAAAAACAATGGGGGAACAGGATAGAACAGTTAACAGATAACATTCAACATCACATAGCTAAATGCCTAATCAGGAGCTCTTGTGATTGTGCTTAGATTAAGTGTGAATAATGTCGTTTTTATTTTACTTTACCAATGAAATAATATAAAGTGTTGGCATATTGATAAACGGGAGGGGGAGCGTTCAAAGAGAAGAAAATATTTTCTGCTTGAATTTAAATTTAGACTAATCAGATTGAGCCAAATGCTGGTGGGGATGGGCTGCTCGTTTTCTGGAATACTGGCAATCTGTTACGAAATTAAACTGGAGTAAAGTCACCCTTCTTGATCTGTCCACGTGTCAACTGTAGTTTATTTGTTAACAGCAGTGGCCCTTTTTAAAAAAGGCAGAGCGGCGAATTACAAATCTGGAACGAGACCCAAGCGAGCCTGGCCCTGGCAGCTCCCAAACTTATTTACTTGGAGAAAGACCCGCTGAAGCCAGCATGTGCTCGCCCCTCGTTTCCAAGGCGCCTTTTCCCCGGGCACCTTTGGACGCGGACGGGCTCCCCGGCGCCCCCGCAGCCTCTTCTCCGCCCGCCCGCCCGCTCGGAAGCCACCTGGGCGCACCTGCGCGCGTCTCCTCGGCCCCCCGCCCCGGACCCGGCCGCCCCCCGCCCGCCCCGCGGCGCCTCCAAGGCGGGCCAACCTGCTTGAAGCCACCGGGGTCCCTTCGCTCGCTCGCTCGCTGCGCTCCTCGCCGCCTCCAAAGAGCCGCCTCCCTCGAGCCCTCGAGTTTTTAAATCCACCTGCTTTGAATCCCAACTTTCGAGCTTCGAAGGGAGGCGACGCCGCCGCCGATCCCCGAAGCTGGGGGTGGATTTCCTTCTTCGGACGCGGCGCTTTGGGGCGGGGCGCGATCTGGCGGGCGTCAGAGCCCAGCCCGGAATCGCACGAGCGAGCGAGCAGCGCCCCGTGATCCAGGAAGAGGGACGGGCCGGGGCGGCGGGGCCTCCTCTCCGCGCGCGCGTGGCCCCCTTTCCTGGCAAAGGTCCGGAAGCCCGCCAGGCGAGCGCTTCCCAAATCCCTTTGGCTCGCGCGCCGGGCTGAAGTTTATTGTTCGTGTGGCTTTTGCATTTTCTGCTGCGCTGCTTAAAGTCGCCTCCAGAGCCTCGTGGCAAAAGATGATGGCTAAACTTAGGAATTACTGTTAACAGATGGAAAATATTTCTATTAAAAATATTTCTTCCCTGTTCAGGGAAGTTTTTAATATTTAACGCTGTATTGTTTTTGACACTTGATTGGGAGCCGCCCAGAGTGGCTGGGGAAACTCAGCCAGATGGGCGGGGTATAAATAATAAATTATTATTATTATTATACATTATTTGTTCATGAAAGCAGCTTCTCCCTGATGGAAAGGGCTGAGAGGCTGCGTTGAGTAACAGCAACGCCTTCATGACACCCAAAGGGGCCTTTTGGCTCTGGATGGATTTGGAAGAAGGAACGGGATTAAATGGCTGCACATTGTAAGGGGGATTCGGAGGTCTAAACTGAAACTCAGTGTAGCCCTGATGGTATCCCTGTTATCAGTTATCTCACAGTATATGGTCACTGTTTGTATTTGCAGCTGTTTAAGTTTATTTTAACCTGATTGCATGGATTTGTCATGACCTTTGGCTAGTATAATAAATTTATTAATGATTACAGTGCTTTTAACATAGCAAAGATGGGGCACGTGAAGATCTGCATGGGGAACAAGGGGGTAATAAAGATCTACATCGGGATCTACTGCCCCTGTGGATCCTGCCACCTGAGGAGCTCACCTCACCTTGCCTCATGAGAGGCCAGCCCTGCAGCCCCTTCCTGCCAAAGGAGGGGGGGGAAACACACTGAGAACAATATCATCAAGACATTTTAAAAGCCTGTCGGAATGCCGAGGAACCTTCTGGACAGAATTGTTGCTACTTTTCGCCGCTTCCCTTTTTGTGCTCTCCAATGTTCACTTACAGCCTCCCCTTGGGAAAAGGAAAGGGGGGGGTGCAATGGCCGGGCGGGCCTGGATCAGGACCCGGGCGGGCCAGATCTGGCACACGGACCGTAGTTTGAGCGCCCCTGCCCTAGACTCGCAGGTAGCAGGGACTGTACTTTTTAATGGTAGCACCACAACTGAGGAATTCCTGCTCCTAATTATTATTATTTATTTGTACCCCACCCATCTGGCTGGGCTTCCCAGCCACTCTGGGCGGCTCCCAAACGAATATTAAAACATAATACAGCATTAAACATCAAAAACTTCCCTAAACAGGGCTGCCTTCAGATCTCTTTTAAAAATAAGATAGTTGCTTATTGCCTTGACATCTGATGGGAGGGCGTTCCAAGGGAGATCAATGTGGCAATGAGGGTCCATTTAACCATTATTCTAACAGCCTTTTAATGGATGGTTTTACTGTTGTTTAAATTGCCTCCCTGCTTTTTTCTTTTCTTTTTTGTTGCTGCTAATTACAGTGGTACCTCGGGTTACAAACACTTTGGGTTACAGACTCCGCTAACCCAGAAGTAGTACCTCAGAAATTGCGCTGCAGCGGGAGGCCCCATTAGCTAAAGTCATGCTTCAGGTTAAGAACAGTTTCAGGTTAAGAACGGACCTCCAGAACGAATTAAGTTTGTAACCAGAGGTACCACTGTAATTGTGTACAATGAAGTGTAATTGTTTCTTATTATTTCAAATTTTGACTGTTATAAACTCTGTATTTTTAAAAAGCACCAAACACCAGTAATCAATGAAGCACAGAACTTCCCTGAAAACATTGTTAAAAGTCTTTTGCAGGGGGGTGGGAGGAGTTGAGGCCTCCATTTATAAAGAAAAAACATTGTTATATAAACCAAAAAAACCCCAAGCAAACCTGCAAAAACTGCAAGATCGCACAATAACCTACGCCACGATGTTGCCTTGAAGTTTCACTAAGCAGAGGGAAATTTCTTGTCGTATTTCACAACTACTCATCCGGTTTCAAATTCATAAGATATTTACTCGCTCCCATGCTATCATTTGGGGCCCCCAATTTTGTATTTAAGGAGGCTTATGTGTGCAGTGGGAAGGAGAGGCAGGGATGGGTGGTGAAAACTTGATGCAAACAGCCAAAAGTTAAATAGAGACCCTTCTGTGCTATTCTGGATACTGTATCTAAAAGAAGCTGAACGTTGAAAGATTTAGCATAGATAAAACAAAGTACTTCTTCAGTGCAGAGTTAATCTATGGAACTCACTGCCACAGGAGAATCAGACAAATTCATGGAGGATAAGGCTGTCAATGGCTGTGTTCTCCCTCCAATATCAGAGGTGTGTGCCTCTGAATACCAGATGCTGGGAGCTGCAGATTGGCCCCTGTGAGAACAAGAGGCTGGACTAGACGGGCCCCTGGCCTGATCCAGGAGGCTCACCTCATATTCTCATTTATTTGTATTAAATACTATATAGCATACAATAGACTACTTAAAAAATAAGTGTCTATGAATGTGTCTTATGGCAATATCTTTGCAGCCGTTGGCCAGAAAAGAGGTAAGTAGATGCTGGGTTACTATAATTTTCTCAGAGTTTGGGTAGAATATGGCCTTCACATACCTAACCTCCTTTATCTTTTCAGGCATTAGGGACTCATGTGAGAATTACATGATTTATTATATCATTGTTTTTTTAACAATATTGGGGAGGGATGAGAGCCTAGGTCAAAAGCTTTGCTTGTGGGAGGTGCCCCGAATCCTGGAGAGCAGCCCTGGGACAGAATAAGTAGCAATACTGGATTACATGAAGTGGGCTGACTCAGAATAAGGCAGCTTCAAAAATAAGTCATGCCAGACCACTCTGATTTCTTTTTTTGATGGAATTACAAACTTGGTGGATCAGGGAAATGCTGTGGGCATAGTGTATCTTGATTTCCTGATACTGATGCACCAAACACTCAGGCAGAGCAATGTCCCATATTTTGTCTACCCCCCCCCCTTTCATGGTAAACTCCATTCCAGTGTTAGCCAAGCATGCTGCTACAGGCGAGAAGTGCCACTGGAGAACTGTCTTACAAAATTTGAGAAGTACAAATTTTGGAGGATGATTGGATTGGATTTGCGATTAGTTTTGCAAACTGTTAATTAGGTAAGCTTGAATTTAAATGCAGACTGAATCAAATTTCTACCCCATCCCTATCCCTGATCCAGTCCGAGTGAGAGTGATTCTCCAGATCCGAGACAGAAGTACTTTCTCTTGTTTGCTCCCTGAGCCTTTTTACTGGGCATGGCGCGGGGCTGACTCAAAGTTGCCTTTTAAAATACAGTGGTGCCTCGCAAGACGAAAATAATCCGTTCCGCGAGTCTCTTCGTCTAGCGGTTTTTTCGTCTTGCGAAGCAAGCCCATTAGCGGATTAGCGGATTAGCGCTATTAGCGGTTTAGCAGCTATTAAAGGCTTAGCGGCTTAGCGGCTAAAAGACTATTAGCGGCTTAGAAAAAAGGGGGGGAAACGAAAAAAATTGCAAGACTCGCAAGACGTTTTCGTCTTGCAAAGCAAGCCCATAGGGAAATTTGTCTTGCGAAGCGCATCGAAAAACGGAAAACCCTTTCGTCTAGCGGGTTTTTCGTCTTGCGAGGCATTCGTCTTGCGGGGCACCACTGTATAATTTATTAATGTAAATGATAAGAATCAAGAAAAAAACAGAAACACAATACAGTGGTACCTTGGGTTACATACACTTCAGGTTACATATGCTTCAGCTTACATACGCTTCAGGTTACGCACTCCGCTAACCCAGAAATAATGCTTCAGGTTAAGAACTTTGCTTCAGGATAAGAACAGAAATTGTGCTCCAGCGGCAGCAGGAGGCCCCATTAGCTAAAGTGGTGCTTCAGGTTAAGAACAGTTTCAGTACAGACCTCCGGAACGAATTAAGTACTTAACCCGAGGTACCACTGTATACATGTTGAAAAATAACCACCTCCAAAGTCAACAAGATCAAATACGGCAACTGCACTCAAACAAATGAAATATATATAGATATATATATATATTTCCTGTTTTTCTTCAGATCATGGACCAGAGAACACTTGTGTAACTGCTAAACATTCCTTAAACCCACAACATTGTACAAGAAATTGAGGAACCATCTTAAATTTACCATTCTAAACCTCAGGCAAATTGTTAGTTTCAATAAATCAACTTGTATGCCAACTTGTATTCATTAATCAGTACTTTGAAACAATTATCTTTCATCTCCAACTTTGTGCACCCAATATTCTTGCTGAAACTAGTACATTAAATATTGTTTCAGTCTGTATTTGAATTTAAAAATTTAGAGGAAAAATGTTAGTTTATAATTGCTCTTTTTAACATGGGCTGAGTATAAAAGAGATATCAAAATAAAATTGATGTCTCTCTGCCACACTCAACATAATTAGCGTTTTTATGGAGCAGTCAAGTAATTTCGTTGTCCCCAAAGGGGGCAATGACAATAAAGATATTATTATTATTATTATTATTATTATTATTATTATTATCTGAATATATAACGGCTAACAAAATTATATGGATGTTTTGCCAGTCATTAAACTGGAGTAGCCAATGTGGTACCTTCCAGATGTTATGAACTGACTGTTATCTATCTGTCTCAGGAGGCCTTCAAGAGTAAAGTCAAACTATCCGAGAGTTATAGTGCCTGTTGTGGCTGTAGAGACCAATACAGGAGAGACATGTTTTGTTACAGCTGGGGCAGATGAAGGTGTCCAGCTGAGCTGATGCATGTATACCATGGTGTTTTTTCTGTCTGCACTCCTCCCAGCTGTCTTTCCTCCTCTGGTCATTGCAGTGGATACAAGACCTGATTGTCTCCAGGTGCTGCAGTTGTCTGCAAGGGATTCCCACATGGGGTTCATGTTGCCAGCCTTCGTGTCATGTTTGCAGACACCTTTGATATACAAAATTGATCTGCCAACAGACCTGGTGCCTGAAACCAGCTCCATGCAGAGTACATCCTTGTGAATCCTGCCATTTTCCATTCTGTGGGTGCGACCAAGCCAGTGTAGACATCCCTGAGACAGGAGTGCGAACAAGCTGGGAATGTGGGCTTGGGACAGCACATCTGCCATGTGATGCCCAAAGTCTTCCTGAGGCATCATTCCTGGCAGGCGTTATTAACACAATTTTAATAGAACAAAACAATCCCTTCCTCATCTCATAGAGAAGATAAGGGGAGTCTAAAGTACAATGTAAAAAACAAAAACAAAATAAAAATATTAATCTGTTAGTTTTTTAATGTTTTATTTTGTTTTTATATATGTTGGAAGCTGCCCAGAGGGGTTAGGGCAACCCAGTAAGATGTGTGGGGTATAAATAGTAAAATTACCATTATGGAATGGGACGTACCTATTTTCATCAGAGAAATGTTGGAGAGTATGCCACCATCCTTCTCCAAATCACTCCCCCTCAAAACGTATTCAAAATGCCTGTCAGGATTCTATATATGTGTTTACATGTAACCAGCAAATTAATTAATTAATGCAAAGTATGGATAATCATGATCCCTGTGTGATGCAACATGGGCTATAAAAGCTTTTCTTCTTGCTCAACAACTGCTGTCTGGGATTGCTGGAGCTGACAATTAAGCTCAATTAAGGACAATGAAGGTCCCTGAGTTCATCACTTTTTGTTCAATCTGTTTTTTGAACAGTTGCACAGTTGCTGGCAAGCGGTAGAATTCACCCTCTGTAATCCCCAGTGCCTCACGCCTATTCCCTCAGGATGTGCAATGCAAGGACTGCCTCTTAGGATGCTAACGATCAGGGGTGGGTCTTCTCATAAGGCTAGACTACAACTCCCATCTTTACTGGCCATTGGCTACACAGGCTGGGATGATGGGCTATGGTACTACACCTATCTGGACAGGAGAGCTGTCAGAATGCCTGTGAATTATTGTTTATGTATCTGTGGCCAGGGAGAGGTAGAAAATATTGTCCACTTCATTATGTATTTTCTTGTACAGTGGTGCCCCGCAAGACGAATGCCTCGCAAGACGGAAAACTCGCTAGACGAAAGAGTTTTCCGTTTTGGAGGTGCTTCGCAAAACGAATTTCCTATGGGCTTGCTTCGCAAGACGACAAAGTCTTGCGAGTTCCTGCTGGGTTTTTTTTCCTCCCCCCCCCTTTTTCTAAGCTGCTAAGCCGCTTATCAGCTGATCCGATCAGGAGATGAGCCGCTAATAGCGCTAATCCGCTAATCAGTCAATGGGCTTGCTTCGCAAGACGAAAAAAACGCTAGACGAAGAGAATCACAGAACGGATTATTTTCGTCTTGCGAGGCACCACTGTATAATTCTCCTAGGGGTAGATTTCTCAAAGGAATTCCCTAGATAGTTTCCTTTTAAGCAATGAGGAGAAAATTGGTTATTTGCTGATGAATGAATACACTGCCTGTAAGGTTTCTAGGTTCACCTTTGCAGCTCAGCAAAGGCAGGATTTCTTTGCACAAAATGGGTTGCTGATTTTATTTGGCACTGTTGCACTGGAGTCACATTCACATAGATAACTTATGATTTAGAGCAGTTTATCTTCAGGCATCATAGGACTGTCGGTATTTTGTGGGAGGAATTCAAGTGCACACTGGGAAAATTAGGTTTGGGCCAAACAAACAGAGCTGGAAGAGGGAAGGCACAATTCAGACCTCCTACACTTCAGAGCATCACAGAGCTGGAGCAGAGGCAGATTTAGGGAGGCGCAACCGGTTAGGTTTCCCTGGGTGCAGAGCCTCGGAGGCGCCACAGAGGCCCCGCAACTATGAGGTAGACTGGAAGGCAAGAGACAGAGGGGCACCAAATTTTGGCATCACACAGAGCGCTGATGAAATGTGAGATCCCATCATGGTCCGCCACTGGCCATAGAACTCGTCCACCCTTCCCCTTGTCCTGTGCCTAGAAAGCATAGGTCTGGGTCCATGCAGTTTCCCCTGACCTGCTCCTTTCCTGGGGGAAACCCGAACTTTGGTGCTAAATGGGAGCAAATGTTACTCTGGGGGGAAATTGCTGTGCTCCGACTGAGTGCTAAAAAGTGATTTTCCCTGGGGAAAGCAGATGATCCCAGAGGCATAAGGCACGCAGGCTCAACCTGCACGATACATATAAAACAGTCTCAAAAATAAGGAGGAGGCTGCAAAGAACCACATCGAAAGCAATGTTTTTTTATACGCTTCCAGATTACACGTGATTTCTATTCACCACCCCATGCTAAGCCCC
This sequence comes from Podarcis liolepis, assembly GCF_965112155.1. NCBI lineage: Eukaryota > Metazoa > Chordata > Lepidosauria > Squamata > Lacertidae > Podarcis > Podarcis liolepis. The sequence continues at coordinate 3,275,185 of NC_139555.1, forward strand.
TGCTAATTTTCCTATTTGTTACATGTTTTCCAATATCCTCTTTTATCTGTCTACAAAACAATTCAAGATCAGTCACAATTGCCATGCTTAGCCGATTCTCATTTCATTCATACAATGGCCACCAGAGATTTCTAAGAGATTATCCTTTTCAGTGTTCCAGATCGATCATTCACTACCTAAAAACAGCTAGTTCTGTACTGTAAAAGGTGGGCAGACATGGGCCTTTTTGGTTTAGGTAGGTCATAGACTCCAAAGAAAATGGAAATTATACTGTTTTATGACATTATTATTATTATTATTATTATTATTATTATTATTATTATTATTTCCATCCGCTAGGGTGTGAGTTGCGGATAGAATTCACTGCACTCCCCTGGCTGTAGAAGTGGAGCTGAGAATTGTGTTGTATCTGGCTATCCTTCCTATTATAGTTCTGAGATGACAGATGTTAGCAGTCACCAACTATTGTTTTTTAACCACTTTCATTCTTTTGATGTTTTCTGCATCTGTAGATCAAATGTATATTCTTCTGTGCTGATTTTAGCTTTGTGTTAACACTATTCAGTTGGCATGTGTCCTGCTTGGAAGTCACTAACATTGCCTAGGCGAGGTTTCCGGTTTCCAGTAATCCTCTCCCTTCAGCACAGTTTCCAGGAAACCCCTTATGTTAAATGAAAAATGGAAGAATAGCACTTGAGGTGATTGCTCAAGCTCATTGTGGCTTTGTGTGGGGATGTGCAGGAATGGAGGGGGATGAAGTGTGAGTGTGGAGTAAGAGAAAGTAGGAGGGGCAGGGCAGGGGAGCAAGAGGAGCCCTGCAATGCGAAAACTGCAAACTCACATTCTCATTGCAAAATCTAGAGCAGTGTTTCCCAACCACTGTTCCGCGGCACACTAGTGTGCCGCGAGATGTTGCCTGGTGTGCCGCGGGGAAAATTAAAAAATTCGAAAGATTTTTTTTTTAAGTCAAATTTTCGATTGGGGCGCCGTCACTCACTCACTCAGCTTGGCGGCTGCCACTCACTCACTCGCTCGCCCACCCGTCCCTCCATCCCTGCACCCGGCCTCTCCCCCTCCGTCCCCGGCGCGGGGGCTGCCGGGATCCGTAGTCCCCTCGCCCTTGGGCTCCACGCCCGCGCGGGGTGCGCAAACTGCGTTTCCCAGCGTGGCCTGGCTGGCCGGGCGTTTTGTTTGAAGCGCTCTTCTCCCGGCCATGGAATGAGCGCAGCGACGGCGGCCGGGTGGGCAGGGGCTCTTCCGCGCAGACCCCGCGCAGCCTGCCTGCGCCCCTGCGGAGTTCGGGCGGCAGGATGGAGCCCGGGGATCCCCGCGGAGGCGGAGCGGCGGAGGCTGCCCCCCAGGTAGGGCTGCGTCGGGGGGGGGTTATTTTTGCAATGCTGCATCCGCGCCGGAGGGGACGCATCGGACCGCGGGGAGACCCCTTGGCGGGTGTGCAAGGCAATGCATGCGTGCAGGCGTTGCATGGAGTGCAGTGCAATGCAATGGCAACACGGCACCCTGCATGCATGCATGCAACTTCCACCGGCGCTCCGGACTTGGCAGGTGAGGGGGGTCCCCAGTGGGCGGCAGAGAGAGCCGGGAGGGCGAAGGGGAGCCGGGGGGAGCAGCACTGCTCCCCGAGCCGAGCCTGGGGGGAAACTTTGGCGTCGTTGCGCCGGGTGTTGGAAGCGGAGGCTGGCGGGGGCCCCTCACCTGCAAAACCTGGTCACCTCTCATATATTTCGTGCATTGCATTCATCGCCCGCTTTCTCCTCCAAGGAGCTCCCGGGGGCGTGCGTGGTTCTCCCCGTGTTATCCTCGCAACAACAGCCCTGCGAGGTGGGTCAGGCGAGTGGCCCAAGGGAGCACCCAGGGATTGTCCTGGCCAGGTGGGGTGATTTGAACCCTGCTCTCTGCCCGGTCTTCGTCCTCATTTAGCCCCCACATGTGAATGACTGTGCATGACTGAGGTTTCCCCCCCTCGTCTTGGCTATGGTGTGAGTCTGTGCTGTTAATTAATGGGGTTCTGCCTTCGGAGAAGATGAGCCAGCCCTCAAGGAGGTGATTATGTAATTTGCTAGCAATTCATGTCCTTCCCGGGGTGACGCTGCGCGCTGACGTCACGGGGCTGTAATGGTGGTGTGCCTCGAGATTTTTTTCATGAAACAAGTGTGCCTTTGCCCAAAAAAGGTTGGGAAACACTGATCTAGAGAAACAAAAACGAGTCCTCACTGTGCCTATCACTGTGGGTTTTCAATAACGTGGGTCTGATGCACATTTTACACCTGATTCTGCTGTAGATACCACCTCTTCATTTAGCTGCACATGCCTATTTCACATATTTGTTTACCATCCCCATTGAAATTGGAAGGGCAGCTGGTGCAGGTTATAATTTTGCATAAGATTCATAGTTCATAACATGCAGGGCTGCCAGTCCAAGGCAATGAATTCTGGTCAGGAGAGGGAACGACTCAAGGGCACACCCACAAAGGCCACCTTCCTGAATTCCTCACTCAGTGTTTTGTTGCTCAGCTTGGCAACACCGGCATCCACACATACCGCTGCACAATGAGTGATGGTGTGAAGTGGGTATTGCTGATCATCAAGTTCTGTAGTCAGAGATCTCCATCTGCTGTGCAGCTGCAGTGACAGAGCTGAAACTCTATGAAGTTTGGGTGAGGATGAGTAGCAAAGGAATACACCAGATCTTCTGCCCAAACCTTGTGCATTTATTTTTTAATTATTCTATTTATTTCTGAAGGTCTTTCCCCCTATCTAAAATATAAATCAGGCAGGTTTTTCTTTACAAAAGAAGAAGAAGAAACATAGGTCTCAAAAATCCAAAACCTGTATGTTCAAGAGCAGACAAGGAAAAAGTGATGGGGAGGAGTTAGCAAAAAAGGGTTTGGGTGCACAAAAGTCCTTCTGAGGGGCATAATTTGTCTGCACACACAGTAAACAGATACCTGTGTGCATGCCCAGGCCACAATGGATCTCATGTTTCTGGGAGTCGGGGAGAGTGTGGAATTCTTGACTGAGGTGAGGGGACAACAACATACATTACATCCCATCAAGCCCCACCCACTAATGTGGATGAGGAACAGCATTTAATTGAAGGCACTCTTTTCATGTGTGTATGAAAATACACAACAGCACACATGGGAAAACTAGGTCTGTGTGACCCACAGGTGCATTATATGCAATTTAAAAAATCTTGAAACAAAGACGAGATTCAAGGGACAAAGCTGACTGAAAATATTATATTTTAATTCATCTATAAGTTTCTGCGAGTAAAATTTGTGAATGTTAAAGTCTGGACATTGGTTTAATTTCCAAAGAAGGGTGTCACACATATATATGATTTAAGCTGCTTTTCTGCATTTTCGCTACTCTTACTTCAACAAGGGACTGAACAATAGGTGGCGTTTAATGAGCAATAGCCAGTAAAATTCAGGAGAGGTCCTGCTTTAAATGTGTTTGTTACCAAAAATTTATTTCCACACCTTTCTAGAGTGCAATTCTAACCCAGTTTCCCATAGTTATGAACAAAAAATAAATTTGCCTTCCCTGAGCGCTGACTGAAGTAAACAAATCACTGATAAGACTTTCTGGGAACCATGACAAGAAGAAGAAGAAGAAGAAGAGTTTGGGTTTGATATCCCACTTTATCACTACCCAAAGGAGTCTCAAAGCGGCTAACATTCTCCTTTCCCTTCCTCCCCCACAACAAACACTCTGTGAGGTGAGTGGGGCTGAGAGACTTCACAGAAGTGTGACTGGCCCAAGGTCACCCAGCAGCTGCATGTGGAGGAGCAGAGACGCGAACCCGGTTCCCCAGATTACGTGACTACCGCTCTTAACCACTACACCACACTGGCTCTTCTGACAAAGCCAGAAGTAACAGAAAGTCAGGTGATCAAACCATATCAAAAGAAGCCCTGTTTGAATGCTGAATGCTTCAGCCAGAACTCATGCAAAATGCACCGGAGACAGGGATGCTTACTCCATGCGTTCATTTCAGCACTCTCTCCTAATCCCAGATGCTCTCTTTCTTGAGATGTGGAGATTTCAGAAGGCATGGGATTGGCGACCTAGGGTGAGTTTTGACCCAAATTACCTCAAGGAGTGAAGAGTGCAAGCAACAATCATCAAGATCTTTGAATCTTACTTTGGATCTTGTGGTGCCTCTTCAACCTCATACTCAAATTGTTGTTTCTTTCTCCTTTTTCTAACTTGCCCTATCTCAGAGTTTGGTACTATTTTGGGTTGCCATATTTCGAAAAGTGAAAGTGAAACTTTTGGCAAACTTGTTGAGCTTTTTTGGCAAAATCACAAGGAAATTGGACATTTTTGAGCTTTTTTCTGAGGAAAATTGGCAAAAATGGCACTGCTGATATGGGCTGTCCCATATGTCTGGACATTAAGCCAGTTTCCACCTGGACACTGCTTGCGGCTGCAGTATTCCAATCCTAGTATTATTTCTCAGAAGCATAGATCAAAACTTGAAAGTGTTCATCTCACCTGCAGCCCATATGGTAATTCTAGGTGACTTGCAATTGGCTTGTAGCTGAATTTAAATCTGAGCCATTTTGTAGCAGCTCGCTTGCTAGATATTCTGCAAACGTCAGAAAAAGTGCATTGCTAGCACTGTACAACATCTTCCATTGTACTATGGAATGCCAAGTTTTGCACGCCAAAAACTCTGGCCAAAACAATCAAGTGTTCCAATATTTGTCATCAGTATTGTTCTTCTGATGCAACAAAACATGTATGTCCCCAACTGCATACCCTCCAACATTTCTCAAATGAAAATAGGGACATCCTATTCAACAACAACATCATCAACGTTATTTATACCCTGCCTATCTGACTGGGTTGCCCCAGTCACTCTGGACTGCTTCCAACATGTATAAAAACCTAACAAAACATTAAACTTTAAAAAACTTCCCTATACACAGATGACTTCTAAAGGTTGTATAGTTACGTATCTCCTTGGCTCAGGGGCAACTTGGTTGTCATCACATACCCTCCAAGATTTCTCTGATGAAAATAGGGACGTCCCATTCCATAGTGATAGTTTTACTATTTATACCCCACACATCTTACTGGGTTGACCCAGCGAACCTGAGCTGCTTCCAACATTAAAAAAACCATAACAGAGCAAAAAATTCCCTAGGCATTTTGAAAACAGGGACTTCCTAAGGAAAAGCAGGACATTCTGGGATCAAATCAGAAACTAGGATGGCTTCTTTAAATCTGGGACTGTCCCTGGAAAATAGGGATATTTGAAGGGTCTAGTATTGGTCTTTACAGGCACAGCAGGTGCTTCCAACAGCAAAAATAAAAACTCACCTCTTTTGAGGTTGAATATATTAACCACTGAGGGCACATTTTTCAGCACTTACTGGTCTTCTCTTATAATGTAGAGGAGAAAACACTCAGTTACTTGAGTCTTTGGAGAAATCATGTGATACAACCTGCTGTGATCCATGCTGCTGCAAATGATCACTGCAATAGTCCAGTTAGAAGGGTTACTGTAATTTAAGTCAGACACAATACCATCTTCTCTCACTTTTCCTGACCACCTCTTTTTCCTCTCTGTGTTTGTGAAACTTCTGTCCTGGAGCTTATATCCTTTGTAGTGGGAGCACCACATCCCTTGGTGCTAGTTTCAGTCCTGTTCTTGTTCTTCAATGTGTTGTGTGTACAAAGGTATTTCAGGAAGAACCCCTCGTGCTTTGCTTGCGCCTTAGCTTTTCCTGTGTTCTGCTTATGGCACTGAGCTCCGGGACCACAACCGTAACACAGTAGGAAATGAATGCATTTTCTAAATAAGATTGTGACTGTGAAATTTAAAATTAAGTGCAGTGTGTGTGTGTGTGTGTGTGTGTGTGTGTGTGTGTAATATGATAACCTCCACTCTACAGTTGGTCTATTTAATATATATATATATATAATATAAAATATAAAATATTTTATTATTGAAGTAATTCATACATAAGATTTGTTATGTATCTTATGTATGAATTACTTCAATAATGATAAAATACTTCAAAAGTGAAATATTATCAGAAATTTATAAGATATAACAAAAACAATCTATATAAAACTGTCCCCCTCAGAGGTCTGTGCCCTAAATGGCTGCCTAGTTGATAGCACTGGCCCTGCTTTGGGGTCATGAAGGGGAATAAAGAACGTGTTGTGTGGAGGAACTGTCTGTGGTACTTCAAGGGACTCTGCAGCCTGTGCTGGAAGGAAGGAAGGGAGGAAGGGAGGAAGGGAGGGAGGGAGGAGTCCCTGCTGACCTGATCAGTGGCCAGCACAAAAGTGAATATTCTCACTCCACAATCAACTGAAGAACATTAGGAAACAGTCACTGCTGAAGCCCTCCCATTAACCTTCCTTAAGACACAGGAAACCGAACTTTTAAGGATGAATATGTTTCATATTTCTGACGGATGAGCAGCTCCGAGTTATTGTGGAGACTGCAACTTTTATAGATGCCCATCAATATATTTGGCATGGCTTCTATATGAAAGCTTCTTTCTGAACCTCACTATCAATATATGCTCCAATATTTAGCAGCATGGCACTAGAGGGGGAAATGTTAACAGCTTCTCTGTTTTTTCAATATATCTGAGAAATCACATCATGAATGTAGTGCAAAGCTGGATTTTTATTGTTCTGAGCATGAACATGTGGACTCATTCATGCAATCTGTCATCTTAGGGATACAACTTCCCTCTCGTCATCGGTGACGTAGTATGCTTTCTTAATTCTCTGTAAATGTGGTCATACTAAATTTAAATATTTCTCCCACATCTCCACCTCATCTGACGCATCAACTGAGGAGGCTGGCATTGGGTGGGAAGTGCTGAAGGCACATTTGAGGAGGCGGAAGAAACTCAGCCACATCAGTAAGCAGAAGCGGAGGGGGCAGGTGAGTGAATGCTAGTTTCTTTCTCATCTAAAGGCCTACGTCATTAATTGCACCATGAAATGCCTCATCTGCTGATGCACAGAACTGATGCGTCACGGTGAATGTACACAAATAACTGGCTGTAGCACAAATTCACTTAACAAACCTAATCACCACAATTCTGACTGTGTACTCAAATGCAAGTGTGTACGCTTTTGAAGCAAGGTCTACTGCAGCAGTAAGAGTGCTGCACATATCACTTTCTGTACTGATATCACTTTTTTGAGTGACTTTCTTTTCCAGGCCCATCATACCCCTATTCCGGCCCAAGTAGGTAGAGGAAAAGAAGACGGTGTTGCGCAAGACATGCACTTCACAGACGGCAAATTTAATAGAGGCACCCAAGTATCGAGGGTTGATGTCTTTTTGGCGAGGAGGGGCATCATAAGCGTTCCAGTACAGTAAGTGCTGTCAAAGCTGTATATTCGCAGCCCCACATAGGGCTCACCCATGCTTATATTTTGCCCCACACTTTTTAGGCACAGTTCTGTGCTTTAAAGCTCTGTCTCCGAGTGCTTTTTTGGGGGGTCTTGTTGCCATTTCCAGGAAAACCTGCTCTTTAAAGCTGAATTGGAAAAAAAGGCCAATTCAGCTTTCTCGCCATATGCCGTTTGCACCGATTCAACATTAAAGAGTGGGATTCCCTGGTCAAAGCACTGGGACAAATAAAAAAGTGGGGCTTGGACATGTACATTGAAATGTGACGCAAAAGGAAGTCTGGATGAGCCCTTAGTAACACACCACCATGTACAGCACTGAGATCCAGCGCCAAGGGCCTTCTGGCGGTTCCCTCACTGCAAGAAGCCAAGTTACAGGGAACCAGGCAGAGGGCCTTCTCGGTGGTGGCGCCCTCCCATCAGGTGTCAAGGAAATAAACAACTACCTGACATTTAGAAGACATTTTTAGGCAGCCCTGTTTAGGGAAGTTTTTAATGTTTTATTGTATTTTTTATCTTTGTTGGGAGCCGCCCAGAGTGGCTGGGGAAAACCAGCCAGATGGGCCAGGTATAAATTATTATTATTATTATTATTATTATTATTATTATTATTATTATTATTATTACAACATTGCCTAACCAAAGAAAAGAGTTGCAGATGTCATGTTGTAGTCACCTGGAGATGCCTGCAGCCCTAGTTGTTTCTAACAATGGCATTTATGTAAATGCAGTGGTACCTCAGGTTACATACACTTCAGGTTACACACGCTTCAGGTTACAGACTCCGCTAACCCAGAAAGAGTGCTTCAGGTTAAGAACTTTGCTTCAGGATGAGAACAGAAATCGTGCTCCAGCAGCGCGGCGGTAGCAGGAGACCCCCTTAGCTAAAGTGGTGCTTCAGGTTAAGAACAGTTTCAGGTTAAGAATGGACCTCCGGAACAAATTAAGTACTTAACCCGAGGTACCACTGTAAGTGATATATTTAGTTGTATTCACCATGAACAGCATGGCATAGTGATTATGTGGATACCTGAAATTATCTCCTGACAACTCCCTGAGCATGTACTACTCCTTGTTACCCTAAATGAAATGTGCCATGTTAAGAAAGGTAAACCTGGGGGCGGGGATTATATATATTTTAAAAGTGGGCCGGACTAATCTCCACAAGGCCTTTGGCTTGGAGTCAATTTGATTCCCCCCCCCCTTTCTTTTTCTTTTCTCCCCCTGTGATGAGGCTGCATTTTAATTGTTTTAATGTTGTATTTTATTTTTGTTTTTAAGTTGTATTCATTCAACTTGTTTTTATTATTGGTTGATAGCTGCCCCAAGCCCGTGTGTGTGTACACACACAGACCCCAAAAAAGCTCTATGGTTGTACTTTGTGGTGGGTGTGCATTTAAAAATGTATTCCATAAGTTAATGTTCAGATAAATTTTAAAAATGTTTTTTAAAGTATCAGCACGTACTAATGTACACACTACTGCTTACAGTCCAAAAGCACGTCAAAGTGCAAGTAGATAAATAGGTACCGCTCCGGCGGGAAGGTAAATGGCATTTCCGTGTGTTGCTCTGGTTCGCCAGAAGCGGCTTAGTCCTGCTGGCCACATGACCCGGAAGCTGTAAAGTGAGATGAGCGCCACAACCCCAGAGTCGGCCACGGCTGGACCTAATGGTCAGGGGTCCCTTTACCTTTACCTTTACTGCTTACATCAGTGTGCAGCTGGTTTCTGAGCTTTTACCTTTTAATCTGGGAGAAAGAGTAGACCTTCCTTGCATAAGAGCATATGAAGAATGTTTGGCCACAAAACCCATCCCCTGAGCAACATATGCATGTACAAACTTGCAGGAAGCTAACAAAAAATAATGTTGAAGTGCAGCTTATCAGAACACAATTTGCACACAGCCAGCCACACCCCACTTAAGGCTGCTATTGCCTGTGTGGCATCGGTTTACAAATGGCACCGGAGTTTCTGGGGCCCCTGGAGTAGACCAAAAGTTCCCCTAACTGCATGCAGCAGCTGTCTGGGACAGCAGGAATTGGTATGAGTTACCCCCGTCCTTTAACCTAAGTTGGGGATGCTACTTCCTTTGTGTGCAGAATAACATTTTTGCTTGATGTACCTGCTGGGGTGCCCCTTTCACGATTGCTCTGGAATTAATAAGCGGCAGTTCAGAAAACTTGTTATGCTTCACCAGAGACATATTTGTTGGTGATAAGCAAGTACATTTCCTTTTCCCAAACTTCTAGTTAATGCATGTGCTAGTTTAAACCACACAAGGGAACCTAGCCAGTATTTGCAAGGGATTACTTCACTCTAATTCACTGAAGCTGCATGATTTGCTAACCGCATTCTCCTTCTCTGCCTTTCTTCTACTGCTGGTCACCACACCATTATATAAGCTCTATTTTTCCCAATATCTGGCATAGAAATTCCTACTGTAAATGATCCAATGCTTCTTGGGCACCCAATACCAAAGGTTCATTTGAGTTATGAATTAGGTGTATTCCATTCACTAGGATCCTGGAGAATATACTGCTGTGTTACAGTTGTGGGGGGAAATGGCGCCCGGCACTCTTCCTCTGTCCCTTTGGACGGTCGTGCCGATAGAAAACATTGCTCTTTGCAGCTCTCAGCACAGCAGAGTTCTTTGCACAGCGGCAGGAAGTGTTGCCTTGTGTGTGGATATAAATCAGACTGAATGCAGGCTTCTTGCTAATCTCCAACAGTCTTTAATGTGAAAGAAAACATCATAAATCAGCCCGGCGAGAGGGCAGACATCCTTTCTTCTCTCAGCCAAAAACGAAAGGAAACTCACACACAGACAGATTCCCGTATGTGAACATAACCACGCCTCAGAATGTGAGACGTCACGCAGAACTGTTAACCCTGTAAGTTCTGTTTCTCCTCACAACAGTATGCTGATTTTTTTAACTTTTGAATTCCCAAAATAAAGGCTGTTAAAAATGTAGCATGACAGGAATTCAAAAGATATTTTGGTTTTACTAGTATAATTTAGTTTTGCTTGATAAATAAATACATAAAAATATTGACATTTTACGTTATCTGGAAATTTTATTCATTTTAAACTTATTTTTAAAAATTGTGAAAATGTGTGTTAAGTTGCATAAAAATCATGGCAAATGATTGCCAAGTACTTGCAGTTATATTATATATGGTTGAGTATAACAGATAATCCAGAATGCGGCAGCTAGACTGGTGACTGGGGGTGGCCGCCGAGACCACATAACACCGGTCTTGAAAGACCTACATTGGCTCCCAGTACGTTTCCGAGCACAATTCAAAGTGTTGGTGCTGACCTTTAAAGCCCTAAACGGCCTCGGCCCAGTATACCTGAAGGAGCGTCTCCACCCCCATCATTCTGCCCGGATGCTGAGGTCCAGCACCGAGGGCCTTCTGGCGGTTCCCTCATTGCGAGAAGCAAAGCTACAGGGAACCAGGCAGAGGGCCTTCTCGGTAGTGGCGCCCGCCCTGTGGAACGCCCTTCCAGCAGATGTCAAAGCGATAAACAACTACCTGACATTCAGAAGACATCTTAAGGCAGCCCTGTTCAGGGAAGTTTTTAACATGTGATATTTTACTGTATTTTTGGTTTTTATGGAAGCCGCCCAGAGTGGCTGGGGAGGCCCAGCCAGATGGGCGGGGTACAAATAATATATTATTATTATTATTATTATTATTATTATTATTCAAGAAGTAGAAACAGCAAGCAGACAAGGCTTGCTGAATATAAGCAGAGAAGTAAGCAGAATGCTTCAATGAAATAATTTTTCTGCTGGTGAAAATGAATAACAAATAGCTGATGCCTAAGATGGACCTGATGGAAGTTATGAACTGGTATTAGAAGAACAAAGTATGCATTCCACTTCTAATAAAAGGACAACTACAACACATTAGAAAGACATAGTGTTGCCCAGCACCACTGCTGCCTTCAGGGATGCTGGCTTGATCACTGAAGAAGACAAGAGACAGGGCTCACAATGAAGTCAAGAGGGTTGAAGAAAAAGCCATAAAATCCCTGGATCAGGAATTTGATGATTTTTTTAAAAAAGAAATTAATTTAGATTTTCCATCATACAGTTTAAAAGAAAAGGAGAAATAATTGTTTAGTCGTGTCCACCTCTTCGTGACCCCCTGGACCAGAGCACGCCAGGCACTCCTGTCTTCCACTGCCTCCCGCAGTTTGGTCAGACTCATGTTTGTGGCTTCGAGAACAGTGTCCAACCATCTCGTCCTCTGTCGTCCCCTTCTCCTTGTGCCCTCCATCTTTCCCAGCATCAGGGTCTTTTCCAGAGAAATAATACATAACAGAAAAGAAGCATTAAATAGTTATACATTAAGTCATTATGCAATATCCAGAAAAACCCCACCATAAACAAAATAAGATAAACCCACCACCCTATTTAACTTCCCTCCACCGCTACTCGTCTTCTCTAGAATCAATTTTACCCTTATCATTGCATTCTGATTTTTTTTACTTTCTCTATATACATTGATACATTGTCATTGATAAATTATTTGTTTTGATGCATTTACATTCTTAGTCTAAGCATATTAGCGTGTCTTTTTTAGAGCAGTAATGGATGCTGTTAATTTAGCCAATTTTAAACATTTGTTTAATTTGAGAATCCATTCCTCCTTGGTAGGTAGTTCTTTAGGTTTCTATTTAAATGCTATTACTATCCTAGCTGCGGTGGTCACATATAAGAAAATTCTTTTTTTTTTATTTCAGTATTTCTTTTCCTAATAAGCCCAGTAGGTAAGCCTCTGGTTTTTTCATTAATGGGATTTTAAGCATTTTTTTCCAACTCCTCATGTATTTCTCCCCAGAAGTACTTGATCAGAGTGCAGCTCCACCACATATGCATTGTTGTTCCAGCTTCCTTGTTGCATTTCCAACAAAGGTTGGATTTCAGTTTATAGATTTTTGCTAATTTGACTGGTGTTAAATACCACCTGTAGAACATTTGATGATCTTAGTCAGAAGGGTGACATTGACTACATCTACTTTGATGGCCTTGAAGATCCAACTAAAGTTATGCTGAAAGTTGACAATTCAGATCACCAGTTTCCCAGTATCATCACAGAACAGCATCATTCTTGTGAAGTAAGATAGGTGGAAGATATTTCTACCACTTTATTCCAAAAAACGCTGAAAAATCAGTTATTGCTAATATTGTAATACTGTAGCTTTCATGAAGAAGAAGGGCATGACCTGCTGCAAATAAAAGGTTTCAAATGTGTTGTAAAGTGCAATATGCAAATGTGACACTAGATGGCGATGGTGAGCTATGGCAAATTCAATATATTTTTCAAAACCTTTTTTTAAAAAAGGATCTTTACAGCATTTTTTTAAAATATATGTGTAGATTACACCCCTGTCTAACAGCAAGTGGACAGGTAGCATTGGCAAGATGCAAGACACTGCTACAGAACTTGAAATTGAACCTTCATTCACCAGATTCTCAGTTGCAGAACTTCTTACTTCACTGAGTGACTGTGTCATAGAAGATCTGTTCACTGATTTCAAAGCATGGCAAAGGCAAAACCCTCAACCATTTAAGACTGAGAGTGTAATTCAGCATTTGTGTCTGTTACCCTGCTGGTTTAACATCAAAATAAAACACTCTTGGGTGGAAGACCTACGGCATATCTTGTTTTAGCTGATAGACTGGTCTGATGTGAACCTCCTTTGTATAGGAGTCAGCTCCTAGGACCGAAGAACTTCGCCCTCCCCCCAAAAATATTTGAGGGGCCTCCCCCCCATTAATGGGCATTGCCATTCAAATGGTGTGTGTGTGCTTTGTCATGTGATCAGTTATGCGGGACGGGCTTACCTCCCCCCCCAGCAAAATTTTATTGAAGTTGGCACCCAGTTCCTTTGACATGTAAGCATACTACAACGGAAGTAAAGAAGTTCACTGATGAGCCCATGCAAGTTCCACAGCTGCCCAGTCTATAGGAGATGTGTGAAAAGTCACAGAGGCAGAGGGCCTCGAACCGCTAACCTTCTGATCAGCAAGCCCTAGGCTCTGTGGTTTAGACCACAGTGCCACCCACGTCCCTGATAAGATCTGTCCTTCAAGTACCTAAATATGTCTGCAATGCTACAATACACCTCAAAACTGGATTCATAAGAATCAAGGCCAGAGTGCAGCTCGCCACTCTTAATTATTGGCTGAGACTAGCCTCCCTTCCAAGCGGCCTTGCTTCCTTGACTATCAAAGATGATTTCCAATTGATATGGATACGAGCAGTGGATAATATAATAACAACTAGGATTCAATCCACATTTCTTACTTAGCATGGGGAATGAACAAGCAAAGAAAACTTTATTAAACAGTGTGTGGTAGACATAGAATGACAGGCAGACCTAGCCAGGTCCCCCAGAAATTTAATTAGCGAAACTAGAAGATACTCAACTTCCCAAATACCATACATAGCTAATTTTGAAATACCAAAAAAATGAAGGGCTTTCACGTTGTCAGGCCCTCCCTTCAGCAATTCGGGAAGACCGCTATAGGAAGATACCATACGAGGAGAGGAAATGCCCGTGTGGCTCTGGGCAGCAGGAAACAACGGAGCGTGCCCTTCTTCACTGCCAGTATTACATAGACATTTGAGCTGGTTTATCCAGCCCATCCTATATAAGTGCCCTGGGCGTTCAGAACAACACTACATCTCCCTATTACTACAGGACAAAAGCCCAGAAGTCACATATTTAGTCGCCAGATTTTGTGCTGCCATGATAGATATTTGTTGAAGGATGGTCTATGCTACAAATCAGTCCTAAATAGAAGGCCCAAATTGTTAGATCCACACTTCTGAAGCCCCACCCCATACAGCTGTTCTTTTTTAACTGATCTTTAAATTTTCCTTATCGGTTTTTATTCATCCATTATCTATGCTTAATCAAGCATATGTATGTGTTTTAATCTACGTTTGGTTCTTGCTCCCAATTAATTTAATAATTATCTGCTTAGAGATACTGTTATGCTATTTATTTAGATGTTTTGCTTATGCTGGTCTGTGACCGTAATAAAGTAAATTCATTCATGTTCCAATTATTAACAAAAAAAATCAATGAATTTGGCTGCTGCACATCCTTCAATATCTCTTTTATAGTACATGTGTTAATAATGCTAAATCCCACGCATCATATATCTTTTCAATCTTGCAAATTAGTATCTGCCGTTCTAATCAATCATGGCTACAGCTTCAGGCTTGAATGCTGTTTCTAGCAATCCAAGATTCCTTCTCCATGGGCAAGTCATCTATTGCTCAACACGCAGAAAACCTGATATGACCCAATGCAGAAACCTAGATGTTTGTCTTGATATGGGATGGGAGTGCTTTCCAGAAAGTTCTGATGTCAAAATGTTGTACTGTTTCAGTGGATTTCTAAAAAGATGAATGCAAATATATAAGGAGTGCAAGGATGGTAACAGCTGTTTGGGCATGGAAGAGCCTTGCTCTATTTTGAAAAATCCAGTCATTTCCTTAAAAATAGAGACCCGGACAAATGTTGGCTCTCTTGGCCAGTAAAGCAAGATGAGTGCCGCAACCCCAGAGTCGTCCGCGACTGGACTTAACTGTCAAGGGTTTCTTTACCTTTACCTTTATCGTCTTCGGTTGTGCATGGGGCCACCTGCTCAAGTTGCCTGTGGTGACATTTGCACTTGACATCTTCCAGGGATTTCCTCCCCCCCCCCCAACCGGACATATGCCCAGAACAGAAGAAAAAATTATATCCTTCAAAAGAATACCTCCCGCTTGAAAGCAGCTTTCCAAACACACACAAAATACAATCAATAAAAAGAGGTCAGCAATAGAAAAACTAACTCAATAAAAATAAAAAATTCCTTCCAGTAGCACCTTAAAGACCAACTAAGTTAGTTCTTGGTATGAGCTTTCGTGTGCATGCACACTTCTTCAGATACACAGTATCTGAAGAAGTGTATCTGAAGAAGTGTGCATGCACACGAAAGCTCATACCAAGAACTAACTTAGTTGGTCTTTAAGGTGCTACTGGAAGGAATTTTTTATTTTGACTATGGCAGACCAACACGGCTACCTATCTACTAACTCAATAAAAACAGCATAAAACTAACTTAGTCAAGAATGGTGATTATGTCACTTCACTTGCTTTGTAATAGTAGAGCAAGAGCTTCCTGTGTACAATCCCAGACCTCTCTGGGTCGGGCTGACAGAGAGACTCCCTGCAGAGGTGGGTTTAGGGGAGGGTGACCGGTTCAGTTGCAGGCAGGGATGCCATAACTTTTATTTAGAATTTACTTAGGATGGAGGGCGAAAGGCAGGGGGCACCAAATTTTGGTATCGCACAGCAAGCCGCTGAAATTTTAGACCCCAGGGCCCACCACTGGTCTCTGCCTGGAACCCTGGAGAGCCACTGCCAGCCAGTGTAGACAATATGGAGCTAGATGGAGCAATGGCCAAACATAAGGTTGCTTCCCATGGGTAGCATTAAGTTAAAATAACTTAGCGCTAAATTTGTTCACCAGCGAAAGTGTTTTGTCATATTGCTGGTAACTTTGCGACACTATACATTGCACAATCTCTTGCAAACTAGTTTGTGCTACGGCAACGGTTGCAATGGATTCCTCTGTTGCATAATATTAAAACCCACCTTGTGCTTGTGGACAGACAACATTGGATGCAGCCCATTGCTCCTGAAGCTACCTTACTGGGGTCAGAATGCTCATTTCCATTACAAATGCTTTCTTTCCCTTTTCTGTACTGACAATTGCAGGAGTTGCTCCTGGTCACCTAGACCAGTCTCCATGATCTCATATTTGGACTTGCCTAGGTGTGACATGGAGCATATCCTGCAGTTGCCAGACAACTTTGGTTTGTTTACTTCCTTCCTTTGCAAAAGAGATTAGCTGCTGCAGCTGAGCCACAGGGGCAGGATCAGCCCTCTGGATCTGAATGAAAGACCTGTCCAGTCCAGCATCCAGCTCTTGACGTAGCCAACCAGACGTCTATCGGAGGCCCGCAAGCAGGACTGGAGCTCATCAGGGCTCTTCCCCTTCAGGAACTCGTATTCAGAGGCATATTGCCTCCAGCAGTGGGTTGGCGGACATGGTCCTGCAATTGGTAGACTACCACAAATAATCCACAATGTGCTTCCTTGCCCCCTCCAGTGGCAGACCTTGGCATCTCAAATTTCAGTGGCACCCTGTGTGGTGCCAAACTGGTGCCGCCCGTCTCTCACCTTACCTTGGACACTTTGAATATAACACCTCCATGTACCCTGATTTTCCAGGGACAGTCATCCCTGCTTCTGATATATGATCCTGCTGCTGCCAAGCTCGGGGAGGAACAAGAGCTGGCGCTTGTCCTGAGCGATGGAGGCTGTGGCTGCGGAAGCTCCAAGGGAACATGCCCGCATTGTTGCCCTATGGCTGCAGCTGCCATCCTCCTCCCTTGGGCAGCTTGTAGTGGCTGCTGGAGAGCAGGGAGGAGGGGAGGCTGCAACTGCTGAGGCCCGGCCCTGAGTGATGCGCTGGCACTGAGTGGAGACAAAGGGCAGGGCTGCCCTGGGTGGGAAGGCAGGGGGAGCGGAGTGTAGTGAAAGGAGCCTTTATTTTTTTAAAATATGCTTTGTGCATCCACGTCTAATCTTACCCCTTTCTAAAATTTATTCATTTACCTTTTGTAAGTGTAACAAAGAATAAAATAAAATAAAATTGGGATTAAGGGGTTTTCTCAGGATGGTGGAGGACTTGTGCAGGGCTGTCTTAAGCATATCCAGCACCGTGGTGCAAAGATCCCTCCGGCGCCCCCCCTTCCCAAAGTTTTCGACCTTTTTTAGGGCTGGAGGAGGCGGGTAGTGGCTGGAGTGCGGCTCCTCTGGCGGGGAAGAGGTGGAGGCTGGACGCAGTGCCTCCCGGCTCAGCTGACCGAGTGAGCGGGCCTGCGCCAAGTGAGCGAGTGTGTGTGCACCGCTCCCGCCGAGCCTCGGCTCAGTTTTTTCCCTTTTAGCCTTCTGGCGCCCCACAGAATTCAGCTCCTGCAGGGTAAAAGGGAAAAAACCGAGCCAACACTTGGCAGGCGCAGCACACGCACCCTCGCTCACTCAGCGCACTCATTCGGTGTTCCCCGGACTCCCACCTGGCACCCTCCAGAACTTGGCACCGAGGTACCCTGCGCCACTAGCCTCTATGGGTAAGATGGGCCTGGACATGTGTGCTGTGTCCCATTGGTGTGATGCTGGTGGCACTCGCCCTTCTGATAGGAAATGCTCTGTGGGGTAATGACAAACAGTGTGGGGGTCGAGGAGGGTCAGTTAACAGGGAGTGAGAACATTCACTTAAGGAGCGTTGGCGGGTGCGCACATGCACACACACACACACACACACACACACAGTACGGACACAGTAAAAGCTTGTAAACTGAAGAGGGATGTCCAAGTTAGTTTGTTGTAAGCAAAAATAACCAAGAGTCTTGCAGCCTATTAAAGAGAGAGGACCAAGCTAGACTGTGATTGATTGAGTTTATATATATGCTCCCTTTCCACAGGGAGCTGTGCCCAAAGCAGCTTAAAACAAACATTCAGAGAGTAAGAAGACGGAGCACTGAAGTGGGATAGACAAATAAGTGTGCAAAACATATTGTATCAATCAAGTCATATGAGGATACAAATATCAACTTTAACAAATAGAGAACAAATTCAAGACGAAAGACAAAGCAATAGTAAAATTATCAATAAAAAATTAAAAACAAGTATTTAAAAATGTTTTAAAACTAATTGAAACCAACAATAAGCTAAAAACACACAGAACTTCTACGTATCTAGGTAGGTTTGCCAACTTCTACGTATCTGGGTAGAGGAAGGAGTTAAGCAATGTCAATAGGCAGGACATTCCAAAGTGTAGATGGCGCCCCACTAAAAGATTGATTGCAACTATGGAAGTAGTATTATGTGGCCCTCGTATCATTGCCAGTTCTGCACTTGGGACCAGAAGTGAGGTGTGAAACCAGGGGGTCTCTTCATGCCCAGGCAAATAGAATAAAACTTATTGATATGTTCTAATTCAGCTGCTTCACACAAGACTTTGCCATTAAAATAGTGTAGTGGAAACGGCAATATATTAAAAATTTTCAGAATGAGTAGAAAGACTTGTAGTAATGTCATAAGCAGCATCTGACAGGTGGCAATGACATCACCATAACAAAATTCATCCGGGATGGAGGAAGGGGGTGTGGTGGGGGCAGGTCACCCCAGGTGTCACCACTGAGGGGGTGACAAAATGGCAGGCGGCACCGACCATGGGGCCTGCAGCGTGCCTGAGCCACGCCTCTCTCCTGGGAGTATCTGGTGGCTTGGGCGCCCGCAGGCTCCGCACTGCCCCAAACGGTCCGCCCGCTGCCTCCCCCCCAGCTGTGGGGCGGCTCTGTGGGAGGAGGCAGGCAGACGGAGGCCCCGTGGAGCTTCCTGCCCGGCTGGCCCCGCCCTTGGCCGCAGGGCGCGCTCACCACCCCAAGCGCCCGATCGGCTTGCTCCGCAGCTGGATTCGTCAAATGTTATTTCTGTTCATTTCTTCTCCCGGAAGGGTCAGGGGAGCAGCAGCAGCTCACAGCAGTTTGAATGTTAGGAAAGTGTAAACTGACTGTAGCGAAGGAACAACTGAGCATTCCCAGTGCAAGAATGTCATGTGAGAAAGATCTGGTCGTCATTTGGGAAAACAGATTCAATGTCATAGAATAGGCCGGTTTCCTATATTTGTATGCAACCAGGCAGAAAAATTACTTCAGTATTTCTGGCAGTATGCCTGGATTTTGCGGCTGTGGTCCTTTTGAAGCTGTTTTCCTTTCCAGATTTGTGTCAGGTCTTGTATATTTAAACTACCGGCCTCTACAAAAGATAGAGAATTTGGTGGGTACTCAATCCTCCTCAAGCAAAGAGAGTTCTGGAGTCACGTGGGGAGCCTGGGTGGGCTCGCCCCCCGCAGAGAGATTCCAAACCCCTTCCTTGAATTTTCAGTTTCCGTTTTTTAAATAATTGAGTCCCATTCACTTATGGAGACATAAGGAAAACTGTGCAGGCAGGACTCATCCACCCAAGTGTTCACTGATCTTTCCTTCCAGTGTTGTGTCTGACATCTGCAAAGGCACTGGGATAATTGGCGCACAACAGGGACATCTCATTTTTTAATAAAATTAAACTACCTGTAGTTAAATTTCACCTGTTCCACACCAATTCAAATGGATCTCACCAGGTGTTATCACTCAATTTCTAGGCACTGGTGCAATCTTCTGACACTCATGATCTGCTTGTGTTTGGAGAGAATGCAAAATGCAGGTTTTCATTTCGCCTGGAAATGCAAGCATTATCACAGGATAAGTCTGTACTATACCACCACCTTGTGGTGATGTGATGAATATCAGTCTTGAATTTTAACTACACACTCTGTGGAGTCCTTTCTTTTGTCTGTCCTGAATCTTCCAGTTTCACCGGATGCCTTTGGAGGCAGAAGATAACCATCCTAGCTAGTAGCTAATGATAACCTTCACCTCCGTGGATTTTTCTAACCCCCTCTTAAAGCCATCCAAGTTGCTGGTCCCCAGTGTCTCCTGCGGAGCAAGTTGCACAGTAACTATCTGCTGTGTGAATAAGTACTTTCTTTTTGTCTTTCCTGAATATTCCAAAACTCAGCTTCAACAAGTTCTAATGTTAGGGAGGAAAACTTTTCTCTATCTGCTTTCTCCATGCCAGGCCCTGTTTTTTACAATTCTATTATGTTGCCACTTACTTGCCTTCTCTAAACTAAAAAACTTCAAAATATGCAACATTTATAATATATACTACAGTAAGGTTGCACGTTTTCGGGTTGCGGATGGTGCCGAACCCGGAAGTACTGGAAAAGGAAATGTATGTCTTACTGTGTTTCTTTTATATATATATATATCTATTTGCAAAAGGTTTGTATAGAAAATCAATCAATCGATTAGTAATAGGTCCTCAAAACACCTGGGGAGGTACTGCTGCTAGAAACTATTCCCCCTCCCCGCCCGTCCCACTTCTAATGCAAACCCCCTTCCTCAATCAAGATGGGATTTTAGCTAAAAGAGAGTTGGAGAACCTGGGGGTTTCAGCAGGAAATTCAAGGCAGCCCCCTGCCTGAATGAGACTGGATTCCCCTGCTAAAACGAAGAAGGGGGACTGTTTAGGAGACAAACCCGCTTCTGAATCAGGAAGGGGGGTTGCTTGGAATCCCACCCAACTGAGCAGAATTTAAGCCCTGATCATCAGCTGACGTTGAAAACCAGACATCGCCCTGCCCTGGGCAGGATGGCACACGGAGCCTCCTCACATCTGTTCAAAGGAGGCTGCAAAGCGGGGGGGGGGCATGCTTGTATCATTCCGTGGTCTTGTTTATTTCTATGCTTTTTTAGATGTGGCTTCATAGCCAAGAGGGGGATTTGAACCCTGGTGCCTCCCAGGTCCTAGTTTGGCAGTCTAACCACTAGGCCACACTGCCTCTCCACCTTCCTGCTTGAAGCAGCCCTTAATTGGGGACCTATATTCCTGCTTAAACCAGCTTTCTTTTTAGGACTGTGAACTTCGCTTTGCAACGCTGGTAGCCGCACCGTACATTTAAGGCGCCCCCACCAAGAATCCTGGGAACTGTAGTTTGTTAAAGGTGCTGGGAACTGCAGCTTTCTCAGGCTTCCAGAAACCATATTGAGCTCTTTGGAATTTTCAGAGATTTTCTTTGGGAGGGGGGGCTGTTAATAGATGCTGCGGAAATGAATTCTTCTTGTGGTTTTCCGTGTACGAGATCCATCCCAATATATAAGCACTACAGTTTGGGAGGAGGCCAGTTGTTTGGAAAGCACAAGGTTGACAGAAAAAGACACCCAGACTTTTGTGGACTGTGGCAGATGAGGACAGAGGGAGATTGCGATTTAGGGAGAATGTATCTTATTCTAAGTAACGCTTAATTCCACAGAAACAGAAAAGATGTTTGACTTTCTAGGATATGACACTGCTGTTCAGATCGCAAGTTACCCAACCTCACAATTACTTAGGGTCATGCAAACAGACCGATAGCCCATTCTAGTCCAATGCACTGATATCCACAAAAACCTGACGGGTGATTCAAGGAAGCTTCCAGGCAGGGCATGAAGGCACTTAGCTCTTCCCCCCTCCCAGAACTGATATTCCAGGACAAACGTTTTTTATATCAGAACGTTAATGCGCTATTAGAATTAAAAGAGGGGAAAACCCAGCCGGATGGACGGGGTCCAACTAAATTATTATTACCATATTTTTTGCTCAATAGGGCGCACCTGACCATACGGTGCACCTAGTTTTCAGAGGGGGAAATCAAGGAAAAAATATGACACACCCCCCCCAGCCCTGGGAGCAGCCAAGTTACAGGGAACCAGGCAGAGGCCTTGTCAGTGGTGGCGCCTTCTTCATGGTGATCCACTACTGCTTTAAGGGAGGTCTTGGAATAAGTAGATTTGTTGCTGATCCAAAACACCCACCCACCCCACCCACACATGAAAACAAAGACCACCACAGCCAACTACAAAGGAATAACCACACCCCAGGCCAACCCCAACCTCTCTCACCACCAAAGGAACACAAGCAAACAGCAAAGAACCTGCACAAACAACGCTGACACCAAAACCTACATATAGGAAGTAAAATAGAAAAATCCCCACCCCACCCCACCCCACCCCATCTTCCCCCCCCCCCGCACCTCTTTCCCCTTTTCTTCCTAATGTCTCAACAAATGAAAATGATTTGTAAAAATGTTACATGGGGGGGGGGACATGAGAGAGAGACATTGCACACTTTTGTAAATCAACAAAATCTTTAATAAATAAATAGATACTAGTAATAAAAAAGGCCTCCTCACCTGAAGGACATCAAAGCCCACCTGAAGTCCCAAAACAAAACTATTAGATCCTGATCCACGCAGATCCATGTGTGTATGGAGCGATCTGCGTGGATCTGCATCTGATAGTTTACGACTCCCTGTTGTAGGGAATCGCATATATAATCGTATGTTTAGGGACATCAGGTGGGCTTTGATGTCCTTCAGGTGACCTTTGGGGTGTATGGCTTTCCTCCATCTCCACTGCGCAGGATTCCTCTGGAATGACAAGATCACTTGCACAGCTTTCCTCCATCTCAACTGCGCAGGATTCCTCTGGAATGACAAGATCACTTGCACAGCTTTCCTCCATCTCAACTGCGCAGGATTCCTCTGGAATGACAAGATCTTCCGCATGGGTTTCCTCCATCTCCACTGCGGAGGATTTCTCTTGAATTACCAGGTCCAGCAGAGAACCACACTTTGAACAAGTAGTAAGACTCTCGCTTTTCACCCCACTTCCTGGGGTAATTACCACCACAGTTTCTATTTGAGATGTATCTGTTGCGGTGGTCCTGATGCAACATCTCTCCATCCCAACCAATGCTGCACTCAGCAGCTGGAAACCCGCAGCGATATAGCCTAGATAAATAGAAGGTCCAATATGCTGCTCGCTGGGAATTTGAGGCAATTCAAAAGATTCAGGGAAGTCAATTTCCCCATTTTGTAAGACAGCAGACATGTTCCATATCACAGAAATCAGGACGAGTATCCCTGCAGGTAAGTTCAGCAGAGCTCCAAGGCTAAAAAAGGTTAACACAAAATCCTTATGTTTTCTGGGCTTGAACACATTGTACAAAGCAAATGAAATTAATCCTAGGGCCGCTGAATTCATAATGGAAGCTAATGCCATTAAATCCTGGGCAATAAAAATTTCCCTTGGGAGGGTTGGATGTTGCTCATTGAGGTCTTCGCAATGCCAAAAAGCGTTGCCATCGTTAGAAGGGTCTTTCCAAAAACAGACCTGCCAGATTCCAATCCAGATGTTCCCAGAGCCGATCCCCTTGATGTTTTCCACACACCACACTCTCCAGTTGACAATGGCTATTGAGGCAATGCACATCATCCAGGCCAAAATATCCATCAGGAATGCACATAACTGGAGACCGGAAACTACACTCAGCCATTTGACCACCAGGTCTTTCACCTGCAGGGGGGGTTTGGAGAGGAGGGGAGCAGGGGAGACCTTGGCAGACATCCTGGAAACAAAAGAGAAGACAAGATGCAGTGAGAGAGGGAATAACAAGCATGTCTAGTCATTGAAGGACATCCTCCCTCCTGCATTCTTCCTTCTATGCACAGAAAGAAGCAGCAAAAGAAAGAGTTCCCCTGCTCTCTCCCACCCCCTGGTGAGGTATAGACATCTGATCCAGAGAAGCCGACACTCAGACTTTCTTCCAGCACACTGCTACTGATTTAATCTACTGTTGCATTGTTCCTGGGAAAATGGCCAGAACCTCAGCAACCTGTTGTGGATGGGAAGCTGCTCATGATTCACTGTTCTGCTATCTGCTACTGCAGCTATCCTTTTCCACTGAGCATAAACACACCTGATGGCATAGTGAGGAATGTTTAATCCATAAACTTACGTGAAATGCCTTCCTCAGCTAGAGTCTAGTGTGCCAGGAACAGAGCAGGTATTTGCTAGGTGCTCCTGAGCCTCAAGAAGACTGAGCTGTTGGCCACTGAGCTGACGTTCGCCTGAGCAGCCAGCCAGCCACAGCAGCAACTGCTCTGCAGAATTCTTAGGTCAGTTACAGTTACAGTTACAGTTAGAATCCTGACAACAACACAAATCATAACTCCAGGGTACTGGTCATTTGGAACATCAGGGAAGTGGAAAATGGGAGGGAACTCACTTCCCTTCTTTTCCAATGCAGAGTGTCTATTCCAGGACACTGTGCAGTTAAAACACGTTCTTCCTGAAGTCAGAATCAGAGCAGTTCCAGCAGTAAAACTGGTGATACAGTATGTGTATCTCAGTACAGATTTGTTTGATGGGCCTGAATGCATTTCATAAGGGATCTCCATGTACAAGAAAGGCTAATAGCATGAGAATTTCCTTGGCAAAATTATTGAAGACTCCTTACAAACCTATCATTCTTCTTCCCCATCCCATCTTGTTTGGACGTTATAGTAAGGGAGAAGATCTTAGCTCTTTTCCTTTGCACTGGGACCACATGGAATTTGTGCCATGGGACCCCATCACTCACACCAATCCAGGCAATACCATTTTCAGAACCTAGGTGTCCATGATTTAAAATTGCTTTCCTAAGACACTTCCGTCAAAATATTTGTGTTCCTTTCTTTCTGTTCCTTTCTGTGTTGATGCTCCGAATGTGAGCTGCTCAGCTGCATGCAGTTTCCACTGAAGTGTGTGTGTGTGTGTGTGGTTAACATTCGGCCAAGCAATGGGCCTAAATCCATGTATTTCACCTGAAATAACTTTGGGAGCCAGCCTTTAAAAATCTAAAGTGATATCAAATTCGGAGGAATTAAAAGCTGTCATCTTTTTGACTACAGTGGTGCCCCGCAAGACGAAATTAATTCGTTCCGCAAGTTTTTTCGTCTAGCGAATTTTTCGTCTTGCGAAGCACGAAATCCCCTAGGAATGCATTGAAATTCAATTAATGCGTTCCTATGGTCAAAAAAAGTCCAAACAAAGCCAAATTTGGTACAACAAGAGTTTATTAACTGCTCTTTAAAGTCACACATACTGTAAAGAGCAGTTCAAAAACTGAAGGGAAAATAAATTAACTTTATAAACATGACAGAAAAACATTTAAAAATCAACAAAGTGTACAGTACATTTTCTAAGACTCTGGGGGACCACTCGAAGAAGGCTCCTCTTCCACTCTTTGCTTCTTGCTGAAGAACCCCCTCCTCAACTGTTCCCCCAGCCACCCACCACACAGAAATTCAAATCCAGATTTTTTTTTAAAAAAAAACAGCAGTGGCCCAAAGGTCACAGAAAATCATAAAAATTCCCAAAACAGCCCCACAAGCTCCCAGATTCCTGCAGAAACCTCTCCAGCTGTTCCCCCAGCCAGCCAGCACTCAGAAATTCAAACTCAGGGGAAAAAAATTGAAAAAAAACAAGCTGGCCCAATGGTCACAGAAAATCATAAAAATTCCCAAAAAAGCCCCACAAGCTCCCAGATTATCGCAAACCCCCCCACAACACCAAGTCCTTGAATCCCAAACACCCCAACCCAAAATCCAAAACCCCCCAAAAAAGTTTTAAAAGTTTAACTTACCAAATGGATGCAAGAGAAGTTCTGGAAAAGTTTTGGAAAAGCTTCAAAAGTGAGCAAAGTCTGAGAAAAGGCTGCAAAACCACGTGCTAACAGTTGCTCCTCGAAGTCAAGTCGCAACTGTAGCTGTTCAAGCTAAGCACCCTTTGTTTTAACGGTTTTAAGAAAAAGGAAACAAAGTCGCGAGACATTTTCGTCTTGCGAAGCAAGCCCATAGGGAAATTCGTCTTGCGAGGCAAATCGAAAACGGAAAAACCTTTCGTCTAGCGAGTTTTTTGTCTTGCGAGACATTCGTCTTGCGAGGTACCACTGTATTTTAAATATCTTTGAACATAGGTAAAGGTAAAGGGACCCCTGACCATTAGGTCTAGTCACGCAGCATTAGAGTCATCCATTCATTTCAGGAGTTGTGACCATTGATAAGATGAAGCACTTTCACATCCACGTGGCAATGTGCAGTGCTTTTAAAAAGGTAAAGGACCCCCGACAGTTAAGTCCAGTCGCAAACGACTCTGGGGTTGCACCACACATCTGGCTTTATTGGCCAAGGGAGCCGACGTTGGTCCACAGAAAACTTTTCTGGGTCATGTGGCCAGCATGACTAAGCAGCTTCTGGCAAAACCACAGCAGCGTACAGAAACACCGTTTACCGTCCCTCCGGAGCGGTACCTATTTATCTACTTGCACTTTGACGTGGTTTGGAACTGCTAGGTTGGCAGGAGCAGGGACTGAGCAACGGGAGCTCACCCCGTCAAATACGCAAGTCCAGTTCTGTAGCTGCATGACATCCTCCACACCCAAATGCTCTCCCGTACTGTTTCCCCCACTTAATCAGGATACACCATCTCCATTGAAAACTCTGCTCAGTGACACCCATCCAAGAGAAAAGTGCTAACCGTCTTCATGCAGATACAGTTCCGTGTAGCGGTTTGACCGACAAGTTCTTCCCGAGTGTGGGGATGTTTTCAGGGGCTCTTTGCTTTTCCCTGCCTCCCCTTTCATCCTCACCTGAGTAGATCTTGGCCATTCTCTTGACAGGGACCTCCGTTCTCAGGCTGGATTTCTGTTTTCCTTCATCCCTCCTTCTCCCGGTCTGGTTCACTGAGCAAATAAGAGAGAGGAGGTCTCATGCAAGTCAAGGTGTGCAATGGATCTTCAGGGCATTTGGAAGGAAGAAAAGGTTCAGGAACAAGCGATGCAGCAGCCCCCCAAGCGTAGAAACACATTTGAACATATCGCTCATGAGATTCGCTCCCCCCCCCCAGGATATAAATGCAGAACATCCTGCGCTCCTATTAAATACAAAGTGGGGTATTTCATATGATAAGCACAGAGGAAGCTGCCTTATACGGAGCCAGACCAATTTTGAGAAAGTGCTACATGGGCTACTCCACCAATTGGCTACCAGTGAGAACATAGCAAAACACAAAATGGCTGCCATATGGTGTGGTATGAAATAAATTTGCCTGGCTGTGGGGCGTGAAGGCCGCACCCTGCAAGACCCTTCCCATGTGGCTTAGGCCCAGACTCGCTAGCCCCACAAAAGAGGCTCCTCATGAGGCCAGAGGAACATGGCGTGGTTGTTGGGCATGATTCGAAACCTCCAGTCCCAGTCCAGTGCTCTAACCACTAAACCACACTGCCCCCCATTGCAGTCTATAATAGCCTGGAGGGCCGCAGGTGCCCCATATTCTCTGGCTCTGAGATTGCCCAAAGTTTCATTTCTCTTCCCTGTTGTGCACAAAGAAAAATGCCCATGACAAAATGTGACATTTTTGGTTCTTTGGAGACAGTTCTGCTTCCCTCTCCCTCTCTCACTCTCTCTCTCTTCATTTAAAGGAGCCTCATCCCTTTTCCCACCCAACTTCCTCCTGCACACAGCTTCAAAATTTCCATGAAGAACTAACTAAATAACCAACCAACCAACCAACCAACCCATAATTGGAATTTATGAGATTAAGGAGATAAATTATTTTTATATAATGAAAATAGATGGGAGGATAAGTTAATTGCGCAAGGCGAGAATATATAGGATGGCAAAAAATTAAAACAAAGATTATGATTTGGTTTCTTAAAATAACACCAACACATGCCTCCTCAGTGGATTTCAGAACAAATGTGTCTCTCTTTTTTTAAATTACCCAAACACTGTAATGCAAGGAGTTGTAGTGACAATGCAGTGAGATTCTACTCAGAGTAAGCCTATTGGAATGAATGGGTTTGAATTAGTTGTGTCCTTTAGTTTTTGCTTCTTATCTGGATAATACCTAATTAGGGGTAGGGATTGGTTTGCTTTCTTTCTGTTCTTGTTTTTATTAAGTATTTTGTTGTGTTGTTGTTGTTGTTGTTGTTGTTGAAATTCCACAAATTGCACATCAGAATTCATTACATAGTAAGCCCCCCCCCTTTTCTATTATCTGCTTCCCATCCCACTTCCTAGGATTTTCTTTTCTTTTCCACACACACATGAAAACAAAGACCACCACAGCCAACTACAAAGGAATAGCCACACCCTAGGCCAACCCCAACCTCTCTCACCACCAAAGGAACACAAGCAGACAGCAAAGAACCTGCACAAACAACGCTGGCACCAAACCCTACATATAGGAAGTAAAATAGAAAAATCGCCACCCACCCCCACCCCCACCCATCTTTCCCCCCTCCACCTCTTTCCCCTTTTCTTCCTAATGTGTCAACAAATGAAAATGATTTGTAAAAGTGTTACATGGGGGGGGGGGGGGAGACATGAGAGAGAGAGACATTGCACCCTTTTGTAAATCAAGAAAATCTTTAATAAATAAATAACTACTAGTCATAAAAAAGAGATCCATGCGTGTATGGAGCGATCTGCGTGGATCTGGATCTGATAGTTTGCTACTCTCTGTTGTAGGGAGTCAGATGTATAATAGTATGTTTGGGGACTTCAGGTGAGCTTTAGGGTGTATGACTTTCCTCCACTTCACAGGATTTCTCTTGAATTACCAGGTCCAACAGAGAACCAGACTTCAAACAAGTAGTTAGACTCTCGCTTTTCACCGCACTTCCTGGGGTAATTTCCTTCTTTGACTGACCACATGGACCTGCGGCGGGGACCTGTACCCCGAGGAGCTGGGCTGTTGAGTAGTCTCTCAACCCGGAATTTTCCTTAACAGTGTGGAACCTCTAATGGAGCTATCGCCCCACCCCCCAAAATATTGTTCCTTAGACTATCCCTGTGGCTGGCTTTTTGTTTTTTTAAGAAAAGCACATTTCACAACAAATTTAGCTGCGGGTTGAGCTGGGGGAAGGGTACCCGCACCGTACATTTAAGGCGCCCCCACCAAGAATCCTGGGAACTGTAGTTTGTTGAAGGTCCATCGAGCGCCATCCTAGTATATAAGCATTACGGTTTGGGAGGAGACCAGTTCAAGGTTGACAGAAAAAGACACCCAGACTTTTGTGGACTGTGGCAGATGAGGACAGAGGGAGACTGCGATTTGGGGAGAATGTATCTTATTCTAAGTAAAGCTTAATTCCACAGAAACAGAAAAGATGTTTGACTTTCTAGGAAATGGCACTGCTGTTCAGATCGCAAGTTACCCAACCTCACAATTACTTAGGGTCATGCAAACAGACCGATAGCCCATTCTAGTCCAATGCACTGATGTCCACAAAAACAGGATTCAAGGAAGCTTTCAGGCAGGGCATGAAGGCACTTAGCCCCCTCCCAGAACTGATATTCCAGGACAAACCTTTGTTTTGATCCTGCAAATGCATCTCTAGCTCATCTTTTTGGTTAACTATGCAAATCGTTCCTCGCGTCCTGAAAACTCAAAGAGTTCCAAAGGCACTTCTCCAATTGTGCACTCTGTGGACAATTCTGGTGCAGAAACCACCTTCATGCCTACAGCTGCCTAGAGTGACGTGCAGAGAAGATGTTAGGATCTTCCAAATTACTGCTTCAAGGGAGCATCTGAGGCCACTGTAACTGTTTTTGTTCTTGGGGAAATTTTCTAATCACAAAGCCAGGATTCCCAAGAACTAAAAGGGTGGAGATCTTGGAGGGTGACGGAGAACTTGGTGCTGCTCCCTTAGGTTCCAATATTCCCAGAAACTGCAGAGAAGGAGGAGCCAGGAGATTTGGAATATTACCCAAAGAAAAATACGGCAGATGAAGGCCCTGTAGCAGAGGGGGGGGGGGACCTGGCACCCACCTCTGCTGCCTATTTGCACAATTCATGTAGCAGTATAGAGCATGTGCAGCAAAACCTCACTGCCTTTCGGAATACTGCGTTTCCTGCTTCCCGTTTAATACCACTAGCCTAATCCCACACAAGTTTCGAATCACGCCCCACAACCAGGCCATGTTCCTCCAGCCTCATGAGGAGCTTCTTCAGTAGGGCTGGTAAGTGTGGGCCTTGCCCCCTAGGCCATTTGGAAAGGGCCTTGTTGGGAGCGGCCTTCACACTAGAAGCCAGGCAATTTTATGTCATATCACACCATATGGCATGGAAGGAAGAATGAGGTCCTTCAATGACAAGACATGCTTGTTATTCCCTCTCTCACTGCATTTTGTCTTCTCTTGTTTCCAGGATGTCTGCCAATGTCTCCCCTGCTCCCCTCCTCACCAAACCCACCCTGCGGGTGGTCAGATGGCTGAGCTTAGTTTCCTGCCTCCAGTTATCTGCATTCCTGATGGATATTTTGGCCTGGATGATGTGCATTGCCTCAATAGCCATTGTCAACTGGAGAGTGTGGCGTGTGGAAAACATCAAGGAAACATCTGGAAACATCTGGATTGGAATCTGGCAGGTCTGCTTTTGGAAAGACCCTTCTTTGGCATTGTGAAGATCTCAATGAGCAATATCCAACCCTCCCAAGGGAAATTTTTATTGCTCAGGTTTTAATGGCATTAGCTTCCATTATGAATTCAGGGGCCCTAAGATTAATATCATTTGCACTGTACAAACTGTTGATCCCCCTTGGAGCGAGTAACTACAAAAGAACTCTGTACATGCTCTAAGAGATCCCATCCAATCAGCACAGCAGTAGGAATCCCCTCAGAAATAGTTAACCTGCCACGTTCCTGACCAATCTTGGAACTTAACATGGATTTCTGCAACTGGTAATACCTCAGGGTGTTTTGAAATTCCTTTTAATTTCATAACTTTCCCTGGAATTATTTTGGTGGTGAAGGAAGGTGAGGACAGGTGACCCCACCAAGGCCCGATGTCACGCCCCCCCCCCCAATAATCACCCCAGGCCTCAAAACTGTCCAAAATTCCTTTTGTCTTCTAAAAATCCACAGCTAAAGCTTTCCTCTGCTTTTTCTCACAAGATGATGTGCATAGGCAAACCGTTACTTTTATCAGTACAAGAAGGCTTCAAAAAGCTAATGAATAGGCTCTGTTCAAAGCAGGCCTGAGAACTGACTTTTCTCTCACTCTAGTTGCAACACATCTGAACATGCTGAACGCCAGGCTTCTCATTCCCCCTTTCCTGGGAAGGGTGCCAAGAGTCCACAATAGTCCCAAGAGAGCTTTCTGTTCATGCTCAGGGGAACTCATGGGCAGGACTCCTGGAGAAGGAGGAGAAAGGGGAGGGAACTGGAAGGGGAATATATACTCTGTGCACATGACTGTGAACCTGTGCATGTTTTTTTTTGTGAGTTATCACACTTGCTCCTTCTACCAGTTCATGGATGGTAGAAATAAAAGCTTTTCCTCTGAAACTATTCCTTGACTGACTATCTGTTGATTCCCATCTCCCTTTCCCGGGTGCAATATTTTTCCCACCTGAGGGCAAAGCCTCATAAGGCTACAGTGGGACAGATGATCTCTGGGTGTGCAATAGTGACTTGCGGACCGGTGTCTTTTAACCCTAGAAATCTCCTCCCTTCAATCCAAATATCTTCCCCAGCATTTTTCAAAAGAAGATTGTCTTGTTTTATAGCATAGCAATGTGCCACTTTTGCCTCCACTACTTCAGCAGGCTTCGGCCTATCCTGACTAGCTTGACTCTCCTCAGCTTTGATGCAATACGTTCTTTTTCTGAGGGCTAATATTACCAGACTTTTCTCCTCCAGCTCTACAATTAAAACTTTTGTGGCCAAATTTTCCACATCCCCAGCATTTCAGTTCTTTGGGATTTGTATAATTAGTTTTCCACCCTTTCTCCTCAGTGAGACTGGTGTTGGCTTGGGCCTTGTTATTTTGCCCTTTTGACAATGGCCTCTTTCCCTTGTCTTTCTCTGAAGAGAGGCTTCCCTTTGCTTGTTGGAATTTATTTCTGTTAGTCCCCCACACTTTCCCGTCAAAACTTGGTTCATCAAACCTATGGTCCCTTATTTCATTTATTTGGTCAGCTAATTTAGCGGCTTCTTGAAGTGATTGAGGGTGTATTTCCTTTATAAGATATTTTAATTGGCCGTTTATCGTTTCATAAAATTGTTCCAGAGCAAACACGTCTCTGATTTTTGGAACAGAGTTTGCCCTCTCCTGTTCTAACCATTTTGTGAGGTAGTTTGAGATTTTCACCCCAAGCTGAGCGGACGTGTCCTCCCTCACTTTAGTCACACTTCTGAATTTCTTTCTCAGTTGTTCTGAGGTAATCCCAAAGCTGGTGTATATTAGTTGCTTAAATATATCAACATTTTTGGAATAGTTCTCCGACATTTGGGCATATATTTGAGCTAATAACCCACGGATCCTGGCTCTAAGGATCATCATCTTATCCTCATCTTTCACTTGAAAGTCTTGACAAGCTCTTTCAAATGATATAATGAAAGCCTCAGGGCAATCTTTTTCCTTAAACTCAGGAAAACACTTTAAATCTACCTTCACTTGAGTTGGACTACTGGTGTTATTACTATTATTTTGATTCTCCATAGCTGCTAATTCCAGTTTCCTCATCTCCAACTGAAATTGCATTCTTTCTAACTCCTGTGCAGATTTAAACTTTTCCAATTCCAATCTATATTCTTGTTCTAACTTCCACTTTTCAATTTCTTCCGAGAATTTTGGACCTCCTGCCTCAGGTTGAATACTAGTTATATTTTCTAAACTCTGCTCTTCCCTCTGAGGATTTCCATTCTCCTCTCCTTCAGAGCTTTCATAAGTTGTTTCCCTCACAGGGTTTCTTATCTTTTTGGGTGGCATATTGTGTGAGTGAGAATTATCAATAAATTAACAAAATAAGAGAAATTTCTTCTCAGTTCTGTTTCTTCTGGCTAGGCTTCTCTCAAGACTCTGGTCCCAAAGTTCTGCTATGGGTTTTCTCTCTAACCCTTCAAGCTCTACTTCCTCTGACCAGGAACCTAAACCCTCTCCCAGAGCAGACTTTGAGCTCTCTTTCTCTTTGTTATCTTGGCTTTGCAGCTCATCTTGGGTACCTCACAACTACACCCCCGGGCTAGGAAATCCCTTCACAGATTTACCCTTCCCCCTCCAGGTGTATTGTTTTCCCCACCAAATCCCACCACTTCTGTGGTGACAGGTAGTGATGTTATTCCACCGCAGGTACGGTTGTGATCTCACCTACGGTTGTTATCCCACTGCCACCTGTGCCACCACTGTGATTTCTTTCTTTCTTTCTTTCTTTCTTTCTTTCTTTCTTTCTTTCTTTCTTTCTCCTTTCTTTTGCAAATGCTTTTTATTGAGTTTTTTCACAAACAAAGTAAAACAATCTTTTACAGTCATCATTTTATGTCATCTTATTTACACTGCGTATATTCATGCCCAGACTTCCTTCCTTCCCAGCTGCGGTTTTCTTAATACAGTGTTTCCCAACCTTTTTTGGGCAAAGGCACACTTGTTTCATGAAAAAAATCTCGAGGCACACCACCATTACAGCCCCGTGACGTCAGCGCGCAGCGTCACGCCGGGAGGGACATGAATTGCTAGCAAATTACATAATCACCTCCTTGAGGGCTGGCTCATCTTCTCCGAAGGCAGAACCCCATTAATTAACAGCACAGACTCACACCATAGCCAAGACGAGGGGGGAAAACCTCAGTCATGCACAGTCATGCACATGTGGGGGCTAAATGAGGACGAAGACCAGGCAGAGAGCAGGGTTCAAATCACCCCACCTGGCCAGGACAATCCCTGGGTGCTCCCTTGGGCCACTCGCCTGACCCACCTCGCAGGGCTGTTGTTGCGAGGATAACACGGGGAGAACCACGCGCGCCCCCGGGAGCTCCTTGGAGGAGAAAGCGGGCGATGAATGCAATGCACGAAATATATGAGAGGCGACCAGGTTTTGCAGGTGAGGGGCCCCCGCCAGCCTCCGCTTCCAACACCCGGCGCAACGACGCCGAAGTTTCCCCCCGGGCTCGGCTCGGGGAGCAGCGCTGCTCCCCCCCCGGCTCCCCTTCGCCCTCCCGGCTCTCTCTGCCGCCCACTGGGGACCCCCCTCACCTGCCAAGTCCGGAGCGCCGGTGGAAGTTGCATGCATGCATGCAGGGCGCCACGTTGCCATTGCATTGCACTGCACTCCATGCAACGCCTGCACGCATGCATTGCCTTGCACGCCCACCAAGGGGTCTCCCCGCAGTCCGATGCGTCCCCTCCGGCGCGGATGCAGCATTGCAAAAATACCCCCCCCCCCGACGCAGCCCTACCTGGGGGGCAGCCTCCGCCGCTCCGCCTCCGCGGGGATCCCCGGGCTCCATCCTGCCACCCGATCTCCGCGGGGGCGCAGGCAGGCTGCGCGGGGTCTGCGCGGAAGAGCCCCTGCCCGCCCGGCCGCCGCCGCTGCGCTCATTCCATGGCCGGGAGAAGAGCGCTTCAAACAAAACGCCCGGCCCGCCAGGCCACGCTGGGAAACGTAGTTTGCGCACCCCGCGCAGGCGCGGAGCCCAAGGGCGAGGGGACTACGGATCCCGGCAGCCCCCGCGCCGGGGACGGAGGGGGAGAGGCCGGGTGCAGGGATGGAGGGACGGGTGGGCGAGCGAGTGAGTGAGTGGCAGCCGCCAAGCCATGGCCGAGAGCCAGGAAGGGCCTCCCCGGAGGAGGAGGAGGAGGGAGGTGCAGAGCGGGAGGGAGGGAGGGAACCCCAGGGGTCATCTAGTGACGGCGCCCCAATCGAAAATTTGACTTAAAAAAAAAATCGTTCGAATTTTTTAATTTTTCCCGCGGCACACCAGGCAACATCTCGCGGCACACTAGTGTGCCGCGGAACAGTGGTTGGGAAACACTGTCTTAATATACCGATATACCGTATTTTTCGCCCCATAAGACGCACCGGCCCATAAGACGCACCTAGATTTTTTGGGGGGAAATAAAGGAAAAAAATTTTATTTCCCCCCCAGGTGCGCTGCGCTACACCAGGAGCTTGGGGCGTGCGGAGCTCAGCGCGCCCCAAGCTTCTGCGTGCCGGCAAGGTCTCCGCTAGCGTGGGAGAGCCGGGCGCCTCTCCCAGGGCTAGCGGACCCCTGCGCTAATCCAGAAGCTTGGGGCAAGCTGAGGTCAGCGCGCCCCAAGCTTCTGCGTGCCGGCAAGCAGTCCGCTAGGCTTGGGAGAGCCGCGGGGCTCTCCCAGGGCTAGCGGATCACTGCGCTACACCAGGAGCTTGGGGCGTGCTGAGCTCAGCGCGCCCCAAGCTTCTAGGTGCGCGCAAGCAGTCCGCTAGCCTTGGGAGAGCCGCGGGGCTCTCCCAGGGCTAGCTGATCGCTGCGCTACACCAGGAGCTTGGGGCGTGCGGAGCTCAGCGCGCCCCAAGCTTCTGCGTGCCGGCAAGCAGTCCGCTAGGCTTGGGAGAGCCGCGGGGCTCTCCCAGGGCTAGCGGATCACTGCGCTACACCAGGAGCTTGGGGCGTGCTGAGCTCAGCGCGCCCCAAGCTTCTGCGTGCGCGCAAGCAGTCCGCTGCCGCCCCAAGCCTCGCGCACCCGGTGGGACCTCCTGCCGGGCGCGCGAGGCTTGCAGGCATTCGCCCCATAAGACGCACCCCGATTTCCCTGTCAGGACTGGTCGTTGTCCTCTTCAGATCACCACACAAACGCTTCTTGTTCTTTTATAAAACTTTTTATTGCGTATTAACAAAACATTCTTATAAACAGTTCTTAACTATTCTTCCTCAGAGTCACTTCTTTCAGCTACCTTCTGAGCTCTGCTTCTCCATGACCAGCCACTCTCAAAATGGCGAAGGCGCCTTTCCCTTCGCTTTCCCGCTCTTTTTCCTACCCTCCTGGCTAGAGCTGGCCTGGATCTCCCCTCCTCCGAATCTGAGCTAGAACTGAACCCTTGCCTTTCCTGTGAACAACCGGTCCCTCCCTGTTGTTCCTCTTGCTCC
Organism: Podarcis liolepis; assembly: GCF_965112155.1. Taxonomy (NCBI): domain Eukaryota; kingdom Metazoa; phylum Chordata; class Lepidosauria; order Squamata; family Lacertidae; genus Podarcis; species Podarcis liolepis. Next base: position 3,311,057 of record NC_139555.1, read on the forward strand.
CTTCTATTAGATTCACTGCTCTCCTCCCCCCCTTGGGGAATGCTTTCTCCCTCTGATAAACTGGAAACCTCTAATTCTTCCCTGACATTCCCCTTCATTTTTGGAGGGGAAAAAGTGCGTCTTATGGGGCGAAAAATACGGTATCTTCTCTTACAGATTCTTATTCACTTCTATACACATCACAGGATTTATGTTTACCCTGCTGTAGTTTTTAAACTTCTACAGTTATTCTAATGTATGCCACAAATTTACCCCCTTCTTCTTCAAACTTTGTCCCTTTTTGGTCCCGGATTTTATACGTCATTTTAGCTAATTCTGTGTATGCAAAAAATTTAGCCTGCCATTCCATAACCGTTGGGGTCTCCTGTGACTTCCACTTTTGAGCTACAAGGATCCTAGCTGCTGCTGTAGCATATTGGAATAATTTATGATCCTCCTTTTTTACTTCCTCCCCTATTATCCCTAATAAAAAAGCCTCCAGTTTTTTCAGCAATGCATACTTAAAAAGTTTCTTCAATTCATTATATATTAAGTCCCAATTTTTTTTCATCTTTTCACACTCCCACCACATGTGGCCACCATTGTGACACACAGAGTCCAGACAGTTGTTAACATTAACAAAAGATCAAGTTTATTATTAAAAGCAGGAACAAGCGTATGGTTTCAGTTTATTTTTCTCTTGTCAGTTTCTTCATCTTAGTTCCTAACAACTCCAAACTGATTATTCCAACTATCTATCTGACTCAACCTAACAATTCCTCTCACATGTGATTCCCTTCAACTGTAAAGACTAAACTATCAGATCCAGAGCCACACAGATCGCTCCATACACACATGGAACTGTGTGGATCAGGATCTGATAGTTTTGTTTTGGGACTTCAGGTGGGCTTTGATGTCCTTCAGGTGATGAGGCCTCTTTTTTAGGACTACTATTTATTTATTTATTTAAGATTTTGTTGATTTACAAAAGGGTGCAATGTCTCTCTCTCATGTCCCCCCCCCATGTAACATTTTTACAAATCATTTTCATTTGTTGAGACATTAGGAAGAAAAGGGGAAAGAGGTGGAGGGGGGAAAGATGGGTGGGGGTGGGATCGGGTGGCGATTTTTCTATTTTACTTTCTATATGTAGGGTTTGGTGTCAGCGTTGTTTGTGCAGGTTCTTTGCTGTTTGCTTGTGTTCCTTTGGTGGTGAGAGAGGTTGGGGTTGGCCTAGGGCAGGGGTCTGCAAAAGGAGCCACTTGGACCCTTTTCCGAAGAAAAAACAACAACTGGGAGCCGCAAAACCATTGCGACATTTAAAGCATGCGCGCCGCTGCCCTCCGATCTGACAGTGGGCGGGAAGGTGACGTTGGGACGGTGCGTGACTAACGCACGCACCGCCCCCATGTGACGTCACAGCCAGTACAGCGCCTGCCACAGTGGGGAGTGTCGGGGCGCACAATGCGCCTCCTCCCCTCGCTAGTATCCACCCCGGAGCCGCCGCAAAGGTGTAAAAGAGCCACATGCGGCTCCGGAGCCGCGGGTTGCAGACCCCTGGCCTAGGGTGTGGTTATTCATTTGTGGTTGGCTGTGGTGGTCTTTGCTTTCATGTGTGAGTGGGGTGGGTGGGTGTTTTGGATCAGCAACAAATCTACTTATTCCAAGACCTCCCTTAAAGCAGTAGTGGATCACCATGAAGAAGGCGCCACCACTGAGAAGGCCTCTGCCTGGTTCCCTGTAACGTGGCTTCTCGCAAGCGTCTCTTTCGTTTTTCCTTATAGCGTCTGCTGAAAACCTTTGATTTCACCCCCGGAGGCGCACTCCATTGCCTCTCAAAAGAGATGCCCACAACTTCCCAGGGAACTCTGGGAATGGTAGTTCTGGGAGGGGAATAGGGGGTCTCCCAAACGGCTCTCAGCACTACAGCTCCCAGAATCCTTTTGGGGGAAGCGTTTCAAGGCACCATATGGCTTTTAAGTGGATGTTGGGCGTGTAACGTCAGCTGTCATGCGTTCCCCATCCACTGGATGTCAGGATTTCCTAACAAAAACCTCCAAAACAAAGCCACACTCTTTCTACCCCCTAAAAAAAATACCATCAACTGGAGAAAATGCAGTTTATCTGCTGGTATTATTGGTACAACCTGAAGCGGGTGTCGGAATTGTAGGCGAGAGAATCATAGAATGGAAGAGTTGGAAGGGACCCCATGGGTCATCTAGTCCAACCCCCAGAAATGAGGGAATCAAGAAGGGTCAGAAGTGAGAGAATGGACCCAATAATAATAGAAAATATGCTTTTAAAATAATAGAATTGAATGCCAGCTCTTTCATTCCATGCACATTTTTGAAAGGGGGGTGGGTGGGTGCAAAGAGTGAATTCATCACCAGGGGGCTTCCAAGTCCTGGCAATTCACTGCTTGCATTTATTTAACATTTGAAGATGCCTTCTTGCTTCAACTTTGGGTTTTGGGGTTTTTTATTTTTTATACAAGATAAAAACACAAATAAATAAATAAATAAATAAGACAACAATAATAATTTAGTTAGACCCCGCCCATCCGGCTGGGTTTCCCCCTCTTTTAATTAGAGTTCTGATATAAAAGAGGGAAGATACGTTGCAGCTAAGGGTGGAAAATAAAAAAACATCCTAGGAAATGGGATGGGAAGCAGATAATAGAAAAGGGGGGGGGACTTACTATGTAACGAATCCTGATGTGCAATTTGTGGAATTTCAATAACAGCAACAACAAGACAACAAAATACTTAATAAAAACAAGAACAGAAAGAAAGCAAAGCAATCCCTACCCCTAATTAGGTATTATCCAGATAAAAATACACGCATGGATCTCATTTTTATGACTATTATTTATTTATTTATTTATTTGAGATTTTGTTGATTTACAAAAGTGTGCAATGTCTCTCTCTCTCATGTTGGGGCTATCTTGCCAAAATAAATACTCGCATCCCTCCTCTATGAAGAAGACGACTACTAGGATAAGGTTACCAGATTTTTTCCCAAAGAATCCAGGGATATTTTTTTAATTAAAAAAAGGGGGAAAATATTTTTTTTTAAAGTTATTAAAAAAATTAAGAAGTAATATCTTCTCTTCTGTGCTCTCCTCTGTCACGTGGCCTTCCTCTGGGCATCGGCCTGCTCTCCGTGGAGTAGGCTCGGGTCGGGCCTGGGCTCGGCCACGAATCCTTGCCCTCCTGGTGCTCTCCTACCTCTTTTCCTGAGCAGCGGCAGTGTCGTGGCAAGGTCAGGGCTCCCCTCTTTTTTCTCCTTCCTCTTTCTCTTTCTTCCTCCTCCTTCTCTCTGCCTCAGCTCTAGGGTTTTCCTGGCCCTGGAGTGCTGCTAGGCAGTTGGCTGGGCACTCTCGCGCTTGGCTCAATTTGGGGCGCAGGATGTGTGTGTGTGTGTGTGTGTGGTTTCCCCAGTTGATGCGCCGGGCATCCCTGGTTCCCCCTCGGCAGTGGTGGCGGCAGCAGCAGTCTAGTAGCCGGGAGCCAGCCTGGTAGTGCAATTGGCTCTGGCTGGCTTCAGGAGCTGCTCGCTGCCGTGGCACCCGCCATTTTGCCTTTCCAGAAGTCCCCGTATGATGTGTGTTATGCCGTTGAACCAATCACGCAACAATCATTCCCTACTTATAAATCTACAACACTTAAAATATAAATCCGGGGACATTAAATGAAATCCGGGGACATTCTGGAGACAGATTTTGTCCAGATTTGTAAATCCGGGGACTGTCCCCGGGAAATGGGGACGTCTGGTAACCATATACTAGGAATTCTGCAAACCTAAAGGAAGGACAACAAGATAGCAAATAATATTTAGCAGAAAGATGAAATAAAAATTCACAAATACTTCAAGGGAACAAAGGACATTTAGTGGGCGAATAAACTGGAATGAAAGATAAACACTGGAACTGAGAAGGCATAAGACAAGGAGAAAGCCCACAAGGTCTTTCTCCCTGAAGCTCACTGTCACAAACTTACTCAGCCAACGTGCCTCTGATGGCCTCTGAGAAAACTATCACCATTGTATACCACCATTCTCAAAACACCTCAGAGTAACATACCGGCAGTTATATCACATTGTTTGTTTATTTATTTATTTATTTATTTATTAGATGAAACAATAAACATTTTAAAAACATTAGAGCCAATACCTGCTGCTTTCTATATCGTGTGTAGGACTTCAAGGATGTTGTGCTGCCCAAATCACACCCAGTGCTGGGACTTGCTTTTTAATAAATGTGCACGTGCTAAGGCTGTATTTCTAAACTTACTTACTTGGGAGTAAGCCCCATTTATTCAGTAGGATCTGCCTCTGAGTAGGCATTGTTCAGATTGTGTATGTGTTCCACATACAATAGTTATTCACTGTGCATAACTGTGAGACTATATGTGCAAAGGCATATCTAGGAGTAAGCTCCATTGAATTCAGTGGGATATCCCTGAGTAGACATGGATAGGGTTCAAACAAAGGGAGGCTTCGTCCCACCCCTATAGTGCCCCTGGGGGGATGAGTTGCATCTGCCTCAGGAGCCAACGTGAAAGGAAAGCATGATGACTTTATTTATGTAAAGACCTACCAAAGGAAAAAGCATGGATCAAATTGTGTTTTGTTATTTTATTTATTTAATAAAGCCATATAGCGCTGAATTGTAAAAAACAAAACTCAAAGCGGTTTGTAAATACCAAATGCAATATCCAAGAGTAATGAATATATAAAAAAGGTAAAGGACCCCTGGATGGTTAAGTCTAGTCAAAGGCGACTATGGGGTTGCTGCGCTCATATCGCTTTTCAGGCCAAGGGAGCTGGGGTTTGTCCACAGATAGCTTTCCGGGTCATGTGGCCAGCATTACTAAACAACTACTGGTGCAACGGGACACCGTGACGAGTGCCAGAGCATACGGAAACGTTGTTTACCTTCCCATCGCAGCGGTACCTATTTATCTACTTGCGCTTTGGCATGCTTTCGAACTGCTAGGTTGGCAGAAGCTGGGACAGAGCAACAAGAGCTCACTCTGTTGCGGGGATTCGAACTGCCAACCTTCTGATCAGCAAATCCAAGAGGCTCAGTGGTTTAGACCACAGCGCCCCTCGTGTATATTGGGATGAAACACAACTTTTTACACCCTCGCCTTCTGTATAAATCCTGCTTAGCTGTCTTAATTTTGGGAGCCTAATTCAAGTGTTTGTCATCAAAAACTCTTGCCGATCTACTGCAAAGGAGAGATCTTCTAGCTACAGATCCTGATCTACCTGCTGCCCATCCCTGCATTGCAATAGCCTGCTTGTCTGAACAGGATCGGCCAGCCAAGGTAGCAGGATTTAATCTCTGCTCCTTAGCCGAGTGGGGATCGAAGCCCTGCCCAAAAGTGCCCTTTGAAGCAGGGTGTGCATGCAAGCTACTTTAAAGAGTCTTTTGCAAAGGCTTTAAGACAACTCCTGTACTTCCACTTGAGCTGCCCAAGGGAGTGTGGAGGCTGTCTTAAAGCCTTTTGCATGTTTCCTCCCTTTTAACTCCACAATGTTGGTGGCTTAAAAAGCATGGGGAAACTTTAAAAGAGCTTTGTGTGTCTCCTCCCACTCCACTTCTAAGCCTCTGAGATCCGGGGTGTGTGTGTGTGTGTGCGTAGCTTAAAAGGGGAGTATGGGGAAATGGGCAAAGGGCAAAACCTTCCCCACCTCTGATTTAAGGCATTTATATGCTGCTTAATCATTAACATTTCTAAGCAGTTTACATAAAAATGAACCATACAGTGAACATTCATCATAGAACTGAACATAATCCCAACACTACCTGAAAATGCATTTTGGAACCCTCTGGGAATGCCTTTAATCCCTCTGAGGTCACTTCCAGCTGACCTCTTCATTGAGCTTTCATTCTGATTGGTATGTGGGGAGTTAGACAATGTTGCATGAGGCAAATGTTAGTCTACTCATTTCCTAAGCATTTCCTCATCACTTCTCTTATCAGAAAAAGTCTGATTTGGGGGCTGGGGAAGCAAATATCATGGAGCAATCGGCTTTAATTGTGCAAACTAAATTTGCAACGTTGGGAAATCACTCTGTCTCTCTCAACATAACTTGCAAAGTTGTTGTGGGGCTGAAATGTTACCCACTGTGAGCTCAAAATACAGGGTAGATCCTAGGGGGCTGTTCAGGGCTGTGACCCCAAATATTTTGCTGCCTGAGGCAAAAGACAAGTTGGCATCCCTCGCCCTTTCGAGACTAGCAGTTGAATTTTGATTCAAAGAGGCGACCAGGCAGTGCCCTCCACTATACCTGAGAGCCCCCCCCCCCCGCATCCAAACAGCTACTGCCTGAGGCAGCCACTTCGCTCTGATTTATGCTGGGACTGGCCCCAAGGGTGGCTCCCCTTAACAAGTGGGACTAGTACAAAAGGTGTTTTTTAGGGGGCACTAAAATTATGGGAGGTGAGGATTTTGGGATTTATTAAGGTTTCCTTGGCATTCTCTCCATAATCCAGGGTTCACTGAGCTCCTTGAAGGAAGAGGGAGATGTAAGATTCTGTTAGCATGTTCTATAAGTATGGTTTGATGCCTTATACCAGCAGAATTTTTAAATATGTTTGTCTGGATTTTGGTACTGACAGGAATCCTGAAACTGAATGGCTCTAGTTGAAGGGGAAAGCTTATCCTCAGGTGGCAAACAGTTCTTGACCCTAATAAAATTTTGTGCTAGTTAATTTTGAGATCTAAAGGGCTCCTTGGTTTACATCCTTTTTGTTACCATGGGTACATTTGCTGCATTGTGTCAGGCATAATAACACATCCCATATGATTGGTATGTGTATGTCCTTTGCATTTTGAATGGCTTATGACTGGGCTGCCTACATCACAACCGCAATTTTCTGCACATTTACCTGGGAGCAATGTCCCATTAAACACTGTGAGTGAATGAGCACAATTTATTATTGTTTGCTTCCATTTGGAAGTAACCTGATCTTCTATCATAGCAGAGTTAAAATGTAGGGTGGGGCAGAGCTGCCTCTCTCTCTCTCTCTCTCTCTCCTGCCGACATTTTCACCATCAGAAATTGTCCTATTAAAAGGGACTCCCTTGCCAGTGATCTCTCTCATTTGCAGATATCAGAACAGCTACATCTCCTCTATATCAGCTTCTTCTAAACACCAGCATTATGGAGATTTGTAGGGAACACTTTTTGTACTTTTGGTGTCATGTCAGAATTTTGTAACCTTGGGATAAAAAGCAGAAGAGAAACTGGCTTTTGAAATGTGAATTTTATTTTAACAGGCCAGTAATTATGGATTTCTTGAATGATGTTTTTACTGATGGTTTTATTATAATTGTAGCTTTTGTATGGTTAACACTGCCTTGTTTTGAGTGTGTGTGTGTGTGTTTCTTCATGAAACTGCAATTTACGACTATCTAAATAAAAGCCAAGGTGCATTCTAGTCATTGCTGATTTTATGCTCACATTATAGAAGCTGGAAATGTAAAAATTGAGATAAGTTTCCTAGTGAATCATGAGTAAAGAGGACAGGGTAAGATGGTTACCAAAAAGGATCAGTCAGAAATGAACTGGCATCTCTTTCAAATCAGACTGCCTGGCCTAAAGAAGGATCCTTTGTAATAGGAATGGTCACCTAGCATTCCTTTCACTGCTAAAGGTGAGTGTGTCCCAGAGGCTACTGCACCATCACAGAGGCTTCTGGCCTGCTATCGCCTTGAGTGCTGAGAGAATTCTTCAGCTAGAAGGGACAGCTCTTCTACAGCCAAGGTGCCTGAGGGGACGTGTGGTGAACATTAACATCATGGACTATATATGGCTTGCAGAGAAGTCTTCTCCTTTGGGAAGTGGGGATTTGTCAACTCTGTCTCCATGCCTACTCTGGCAGCACTATTACAGGACCTAATGATGCCAATGACAACAGTAGGGGTTCATTCACCTACCAACGTGATGTCTGTGAGCAATGCCCTTCTGCAGTTCTACGTGGGGCAAACAGGCAGCCTCTGCGCAAAAGAATGTAAATCTAACATCAGATATGGCAATATGCCAAAGTCTGTGGACAAACATTACAGCCTCCTAGGACACTCTGTAACCGACCTTCAGGTGACCATACTGGGACAAAGGAAGTTCAAAGGGAGATAGCTCAGCCGCTCCACATAACTAACAATTCATCAAGAGATTTGGTGCTATCACTTGTGGATTGAATCAGCACCATTTTTTTTTAATCATACCATATATTGTAATTGGCTTAGCAGTTCCAGGATGCCTGTGTTATCAATGGAACTAGTTTTTGTTTTTGTGAATTGCCACTGTTAAATAGGGTTGCCTATTTTTTACTTTCAAAAATTTAAAACCAGGACACCCTAAAAGTTGTTGAGATTTTTTTTTACAAAAACGCCAGAAAACCACGATTTTTTGATTGACTTGCTTAAGATCCAGGACAAAGCCCCGCCTTTGAGAAATTCCCTCCAGACATCAATTCCACCTTTGAAATCATGCAATGTCTGGGAAAATCCGGATGTATGGCAGCACTAATAGTGTTTGTACTTCTCTGCATTTTAGAGCCTTCTCACACGCATGCAGCAGTTTGTGCATCTCATGGCACGGACTGTAGTTCACAAAGGCTTTGGCGTAATAAAGTGTGTTAAGAGACTTGGTTGCCTTTGCTGCAAGAGACAAAGATTGCTACCCCTCTGGAAAAAATAATTTGTTTTCAGTATGGATGATGCCAGTGATGGAAATATGAATAATAATGTTAGTTAAATCATGTCTGCGAGTGCTCAAAGAGCTTTGCATACAGTTGTGCAGTAAATCTTAGGACAACTCTGTAATGCAGGTCAATATTCTCCCCATACTGCAGGTGGCAGTTGAGGCCACCAAGTGCCTGAGGTCAGGCTTCACCTGAGGACCTGTCTCCTTCTTCTGCCCCTTCTTCATCTTCTTTGGTCTTTGCCATTAAAAAAAAATACAGCAAAAACAACTAGTCAAAGTCCAAAGAGGATCAATCCCTAAGGATCAATCCCTTTCAGCATTTCCCTCCCACCCCCTCCCATCCCCCATTCAAACTTTTGTGGCTTATGTAGCTAAAGATCTTGGCTATTATGTTCGAGGTATATAAGTTCCTGGTTGGCCTCAAGCTGTGTAGGCAGATGAGCAAGGGGTAATGGAAAGTAAAAGATGCTTTTTAAAACAACAGCAACAACCTGCAGCTTTGCCAACTGTACAGCTCTCCAGCCCCCACTGTTCACAGTAGGGAAGGTATCTTAATAAATCCAGATTCTATTGTGTTCTAGTTAGGCTCCCTCTCATGCCGAGAAGCATTGCCTGGCATTGTACTATGGTTACCTACATCCCACTCTCCTCTCAGCACAGGGAGGCAGCTCTGGCTTGTGAGTCATCCTGTGCAATATGCTTCTAGACAACGAGAGCCCTTCCAAGCCGTTAGCTATTTGTGCTCTCTGTGGTATTTCTGAGCATGTGGCTCTCTTTCCTCTTGTTGATGCTAGCGCATACCTAGAATGAACATCTGGCCTCGATTTCAAACATCTGGCATATTATAATCCCCAGAGAAGTAATCACCCCTTGATGCTGTTTGCGTCTCAGAGTTAATCAGCCTCTTATTCACAATTTGCCTTCTTCCGCAGCCTCCCTTCTGCTCCAGGATTTCTTTTGCCTAGGAGAAGCTGTGATGTCATCAAGCCCATAACCACCATCACAAGTTGGTGTTGTAGAAAATGACATGCCACTCTTTCAGTATCTGCAGTGAACACAGTGGCTTAGTGTGCCTGAACGTTTCAAATGTATGCATGCCTGTAAATAATCCCCACCTCTTATTTATTCAGCTTCCTATGCATTTGTGCACATTTAAAATAGTTGCCTGATCCAAAACGTATCTCAAACAACTAATAGCAACTGGAATGTCTCTCTATAAGACAATCTTGGGCTAAAGAACACTTTAGCTGCTTTTAAATTCAGTTTTTAATTTAAAGACTTAATGGGAAGTAACTATTTAATTAGAACAGAACTGTCCTGATGCACTTAATTTCCTGTCTCATTGTGATGTTTGCATCTCCTACTCTTTATTATTTATTTTATTATATTCCTATCCCTCCCTTCCTCCCAAAGGTGCCCAGGATGGCAAAGAACCAGTGATAAATCAATAAAACAATTCCAATACTAATGCAGACAGAAAAAGATCTCAGCTTAAAAGGCTGGTTGGAAGAGGAAGGTATTTATCAGGTGCCAAAAAGCCAGTAGAGATGGCGCCTGTCTCATATTCAAGGGGAGGGCATCTCATAGGGCAAGTGCCACAACACTAAAGGCCTGATTCCTGTATTGTGCAGAATGGACCTTCTGATGAAATGGTATCTGCAGGAGGCCCTCACCTGTAGAGTGCAGTTACTGCGTATATAAGGGGTGAGATTATCTTTCAAGTATCCTGGACCTTACCTGCACAGGGCTTTATAACACCAAAAACAGCACCTTGAATTTAGTTTGGCAATTAATTGGTAGCCAATCTGGCATTTTAAAGAAGAGCCAATAATCTTTTTAAAGCTTGCTTTAAACTGCCATATTAGGCTTTCACTTCTTTTGATGTTCAACACAGTAACTGCTGAAAGGAAAAGAGCTACAACTTATATATCTGCTGATCCTACGAGTCAGATTCACATCTGCAGGGTGGCAAGGGATATTCTGCATAGTTTTCTAGGAGCACAGCACAGACTGATGTGACTCAATGCCTATGCAGGGGTGTCAGCGCAGTTACGATGGTCTGTTTTTAATATATGGACTCAAAGAGTGTCCAGAATTTTCTGGAGAATTTACCCATTCATTCTAGTTTTGGCCTGGAACAGAGGAAGCCAATGTGGTGTCCTCAAAATGTTGTTGGACTGAAACTGCCACCATCCCTGACCATCAGCCACGTTGGCAGTGGGAGTTGGAGTCCAGCGACGTCTGGAGGGCATCACACATTCAGCAAGGCTGAGGACTACGGCTGACTTGGCTGTGATCCCATACCCTCCAAGATTTCGCTGATGAAAATAGGGACGTCCCGTTCCATAGTGATAGTTTGACTATTTGTACCCCACACATCCTACTGGGTTGACCCAGCCACGCTGGGCAGCTTCCAATATTTACATAAACATAAAAGAGCATTAAACATTAAACAAAACTTCCCTATGCAGGATTGCCTTCAGACAGCTTGAGAGTCGGATAACTCCATATCCTCCAACACTTCTCCAATTAAAAAGGGACATCCTAAGGAAAAATGGGACTTTCCAGGATCAAATCAGAAACTGGGATGGCTTCTCTAAATCAGGGATGTCCCTGGAAAAAAGGGACACTTGGAGGGTCTGTCATCCTTTCCTGCCTGGTTGATCGATCTTTCCAGAGTCCACAAGTGCTGAGGTTTTCAGAGCAGCTGAAAAGAGGGCAAGACTTCACTCTCTATAGGACTGCTTTTTCTCAAACTGTTTCAGAAGCAGAGCGCAACAGTCCACCTACTGATGAGTATAGGGAGGTTGGAGCCTCCATTTGCCTACATACTTGCCTCTGGCAATGGCTGTGAATTGGATTCTCAGATCAGTTTGCAGGCCTGGTCCTTCTTTATGAAACAAAATGCCTGTAATCAGAAGAGGTGACATGTGGGTGGAGCAAATAGATCTATCTAGTTACACCCCCCCCAAAGGCAGTGGAGGGAGTGAAGTGTTTCAAGATTTTGGACAGAAAAATATTGCATCCTTACCTCAGAGCAGAATCCATAGCACTGGGTTAATAGAAACATCTCTCCCTCCCTCCCTTGTTCTCTAACACCAGACACATATCTCTCTCCATCGCTTACAAATGTCTGACTTAAAGCAAAAATGAAGTAACAGTTATTGTAGGGGTGGCGGCGAAAGCATCCATTGAATTAAATGGGGTTCTAGTAGTCTGGAACGAAGTGAGGCACTCCTTAAGAAAGACACAGAAACCTCGGCTTTCCTCCTCCTTCGCATTGTATTTATAACTTCTAGTAGGGTCAGGGAGTTTGTTGGTTTTTTATTTATTACATTTATTATATTTATAATTCACTGGAGGAAATTTTCAAAGGGTATCCCGGAAAGCTTCCAGAAAGCTGCTATGGAGTTCATGGGCAGTTCTTGAGGAACCAAGAACTTAATGTTTAAACCATTCTGCTTTAAACATGAGATCTGCCCTCAGTTCATAGGGACAGGGTATTAGATTTGAGAGGCATAATTAAAGAAACATGTGAGGAAACCAACAAATGCGAACCTGTACATGTCCAAATCATCTCATTTATCTAGTCTTAAAAACCCCCGTTATTTATTTACATGCTGATGATTACAGGCAACTCCCAACCTACGTGGGGGTTACATTCCGAGGTGGCATGTGTCAGTGAAACTGTGTATATTTGAAACACCATTTGAAGCACCATTTGAAACACCAAGCCCAGCAAACACCCTCTAAACCTTTGGAAAACCTTGAAAAAACCAGCAGCATTTACCAGGCCAGCAGGAAAGGTGGCAAACTCTACCACAAGTGCTCCCTCCAAACCTTTCTCAAACTCCAATTCTCCGCAGGCATCAACAGTCATTGTAAAGGCTCATGGGATTGCTAGGCGCTGTTTTCCCACTCTTGTTTTTCAGCAAGAGATCTGTTTTCATCTTGCTGTAAAGGTAAAGGGACCCCTGACCATTAGGTCCAGTCGTGACCGACTCTATAAAAGGTTCAAATTTAGCTTGACTTGGGGAGATTTTGACAATACATGGATCTCTCTGTTCTTGGCATATCAACTCCTTCAGAGGCTGAGCTGTGTAGCTTGGCAAAGAAACCAAAAACTGACTCCATTTACATAAGGAAATCCAGATGACTACAGCTCATACCTTAGGCCAGCCTTGACCAACTGGGTGCCCTCCAGTTGTTTCAAACTACAATTCCCACCAGCCTTAGAGTGCTGGCTGAGTTTGATGGGAATTGCAGTCGAAAACATGTGTAGGGCACCTTGTTGGTCAAGGCTGGCCTAGAGACATTTGGTGCTGATTCCATTGCTTGTTCCAGGTTGGCAGATGTGGGGGTACGCACTAGGCCCCTGCCTCTGAGTTGTTCCACCGCTGCCTCACCACAACCACCAATTCCCATTTGCCCTCTCCACCCAGGGAGAGCGAGATACTGCTTCCTCTCCTCTCTTTTGTGGACGCTCAGAGCAGTCAGGTGAATGAGCAGAGACAGCCAAGAGGAGCAACTGGTCCAAGGCATCAGCAGCCAGTCCCTGCAGGCATGTGAGGTGGAAGGGCTGCAGGTCTTCTTTGCATGAAAAGGGCCGCAGGTTCAACCCCTGGCATTTCAGGGTAGGGCAGGGCGAGATCTGACTGAAACACGAGATAACTGCTGCCAGTCAGTGTAGATTAGTGTTCTTCAAACTTGGGTCCCCAGATGTGGGTGGACTACAACTCCCATCATCCTTGACCACTGGGCTAAGTTGGATGTAGATGATGGGAATTGTAGTCCACCCACATCTGGGGACCCAAGGATGAATAATCCTGAGCTACAGAAGGCATCACCAAGCAGGTTGTTGGTGGGACCCCGGATAAGGGATTGTCTCATTATTAGGGATCTGATAACGATATCTGAATGGGTGGTTATTGCCAGAGTGGAAAACTTTGGAAGGTGTCTCCATGCACAGGCAGTATGCAAATGTGTGGCAGTGTGCATTGTTGGAAAAACTGTCCCAGCGATTGTGGGTTGTTAGGGAACAAAGCAGATGAGACTCCTTCTTTGCTACATGGTTTGAATTGACCATAATGGTCAAAAGGAAGATGGCAAGTCTCTGCCTTCAGCCTACATGCCTCAGTCCTCACTTCCCATACTTAACTGGATGTTCCTGTCATCTGATGCATGTTTCTGTGGGGAGAAACAGCACAGAATTGTATTTAGCCATGGTTGTGTCTCTGAGGCTTGACAGCCCTCTTCTCCATTTCCTGATCATTCAAAAAGAAAAAGCCAATACTGAGCTAGATGAACAAATGGTCTCATTTGATATAATGCAGAGTACAATATCCAATGAGAGTCCCTATAACATACACAACCAGCAATAACCAGATATGTTTAGTTTAAAATCTACATGAAATCAACCAGGGAAACAAAACTGGTGTAAGAGTTTAAAAACACAAACAATATGTGTTAATTGCAAATGAGAAGGCCTGAGAAGTCTATATTAGGGTGTCACCAATTGCGGTTGACATCTGTCACAAGTCATCCTTGTCATCTGTATCAAGCGAGGCTGTGCAGGTGCCTGACCATTGTCTGCAGACAGTAATAGGCTGGATGAGGGCCAAAAAAGCTGAGGCTGCACCCTGAGGAGGAGCTGTGGCTCGGTTTGGAAAGGGTACAAAAGGAGCTTGTAGATGTAATCTCAGAGCCTTTGTCTATGATCTTTGAGAATTATTGGAGAATGAGTGAGGTCCCTGCAGACTGGAGGTGGGCAAATGTTGTCCTCATCTTCAAAAGGAGGAAAAAAGAAGACACAGGTAACTACCAATCGGGGAGCTTGACGTTGATACCAGGAAAGGTCCTGGAACAGATAATTCAACAGTCAGTCAGTGAGCACTTGGAAAAGGATGTTGTGATTACTAAGACCCAGCATGGGTTTCTCAAAAAGCAAGTACCGTAATATCAGATGAATTTTGATGGAGTTACCAGCTTGGTGGATTAGGGGAATACTGTAGACATAGTGTATCTTGATTTCAGTAAGGCTTTTGACCAGAGGTAGGCCCATGGGCCACAAGCGGCCCACAGGGGTCGTTTATGCGGCCCATGAGCCACCCCTGAACTGAGTCCCCGTGTGCTGCGCTAAAATGGCACAGCATGGCGTGGGGACTCACTTCTGCTGTGCTGGAAATTGTGTCTGCGCAGATACATGTGCCAGAAATCGGGTCTGTGCAGACGCAGAAGCCGGAAATCATGGGTGCACGCACTCATGCGCGCACACAGTCCGGCCCACAGAGGGATCTTCACTGGAGTAAACTGGCCCAGGCGAGGTAAACCTTGTCAACCCCTGCTTTTGACAAAGCCCCCCATTATATTCTTGTGAAGAAGCTGGTAAAAAGTGGGTTGAACAGGGTTACTATTAGGTGGATTTGCAGCTGGTTGACTGACCAAACCCAAAGAGTACTCCTTAATGGTGCCTCATCATCCTGGAAAAAAGTGACAAGTGGGGAGCTGCAGGATTCTGCCTTGGCCCATTGTTGTTCAACATCTTGGATGAAGGAATTGAGGGGATGCTCATCCAATTTGCAGATGACACCAAACAGGGAATGGGGGGTAGCTAATGCTGCAGAAGACAAAATCAGAATTAAAAATGACCTTAACAGAATGGAGACCTGGGTCCAAGCTAACAAAATGAATTTCAATTAAGACAAATGTAAGGTTCTACACTTAAGCAGGAAGAACCAGAAGCACATATATAAGATGGGGGACACCAGGCTTACAAGCAATGCATGTGAAAAGGATCTAGGGGTCATGTGAAGAGGGGCATACTGAACCTAGCGTCTGGTCTGAAGGCACAGGAGCTAGAAAAGGATCTATGGTTCTTAATAGACAAGTTAAACATGAGTCAACAGAGTGCTGCAGCAGCAAAAAAAGAGAGAGAGAAAAAGCTAATGCTATTCTAGGCTTCGTCAACAGAAGTATAGTATCCAGATCTATTCTGCCTTGGTCAGACCACACCTGGAATACCGTGTTCAATTCTGGGCACCACAATTTAAGAAGGATGTTGACAAGCTGAAACGTGTGCAGAGGAGGGCAAATAGGATATTCAAAGGTCTGGAAACCAAGCCTTATGCTTTAACTGAGAGTTGGAAGATTCTATGAAATTAGGTAGGTAGGCTATTCTGGACGAGATTGGTCTTTGATATATGATTACAGACCTTTTAACGAACAAAACATACATTATTTGGAAGTGGTTAAAATGTGTCACATTCTTTCACTGGAGGAAGATAAATTGGCTGCACTGTAATTTAATCATTCCTTCACAGCACAGTAAAAAATCCTGGGAACTGTAGTTTACCTCTCATAAAGCTACAATTCCCAGCACGGTAACAAATTACAGCTCCCAGGTGCATGGTGTGTAGCTGTTTAAGATGGAGCTCTGGCACTTTCAAAGGGAGCTATCCATTAGGAGGGCGCTCTTGCAAAGGAACACCTTTCGAGAGGCAGAGACAATAGAGTACCGGCAGTGTTTATTTACCGAAGCAACCTCCCACTGTCTCAGAAATGGGCACCTCGGATGCCTCACAGAAGGTCTCTTCCTCTGTAGTCCTTTGGCCACATTTGCTTCAAGGGTTTGGCTGAGAATTGAAATTGCATGCACGTGCCTTCTTGTTGCCAGAAGTGGCCTCCTGCAACGAGGACTTTTGCACCCGTCCATCCCTTTGTGTCAGGGAGGCTGCGATGGGGCGAGATTGGGCTAAAAAGCGTAGCTTCCTCAACCCAAGACACGCAGGCAGGTATCCTGCTTTGAAACGTGCGAGTGGGCGGGAGGAGGGGCTGCATCCCCGCGAGCGGGCAGCCATTCATTGCCAGAAGGATCTGGCGGGCTGCGATGCATGTCCGCCTTTGTGCTCCTGCCGTTCAGACGCGCAGCATTTCCGCGCCCGGAGCACCTTTGCTCCTTCAAGTAAACTCGAGGCCGCCCTTGGGGCATCCTTTGCAAGAAGGCTTCGTCCCCACGTGCATCCTCCAGCCCCCTTCTGCTTCCGCTGCCCCTCGCCAGAGGATGATGGCTGCTCTGGGGATTAGCAAAGGAAGCAGGAGAGTCGGCAGCCCCCGTTTCTCCCGTTCCAGGAGCAAGCACTGGGAAGCGCATGCGCCTCCGGGCCGCTGCCGCGTAGTCCCCGCTTGCCGCCCCCCGCCCGCCCGCCTTTCCATGGGAGCCCATGACGTCAGGCGGGCCGAGGGCGGCGCGAGCTCCATCAGGCGGCGGAGGCTCCTGGTGCGCCAGGCGGGCGGGCAACGGGCAGGGCTGCTTTTCCTGCGTCCGGCGGCGGCGGCAGTAGGCGCTGGAGCAGCTCGTGCATAGAGCGCAAGCGGGGCGCCCCCGGTCTTCAGTGCGTGCATCCTCCCTCCCGCACCACCCAGGAGGGGCTCGGAAGCGGGGAAGAAGCTGCCGCTCTCCGTTCGCCTCTGGATCCAGAAGGACCCCTCTTTCCCCCTCCTTTCTTCTCGCCCGCCCGCTCATTCCTGCCTCTTTCCCTCCATGCATCATTCCTGGGAGCCTCCGATGGTCGTTGCCATTACCTTGCCTCGCGTCTAGTGCACCGGGGGCGGTGGGTTGCCGATTGCCCCCTCCTCCTCCTCCTTTTTCCTGCATGCAAGCTCCCTTTCTTGCCAAGGAGGGCTGAACCCCCTCCTCTCTCCCCTCCCCAGCCTTTGCCGCTGCTGGGCTCTCCCATCTCCTGGGCTGGGAGGGAGAGAGGAGGAGGGAGAGGGGCTTTTCCTTGCGACCCCCCCCCCGCTCTTCCTTCGGTGGATGTGGAAAGAATTGAAGACCCCTGGAAAGGCAGGGTGAAGAAGGAGACCCAAGAAGAAAAGAAAGCGGTTATAGCTGCGAGTCTTCTGTGGACTGTCTAGAGCGCTGATCTTCTTTTTTAATATATTTTTTGCACAAGCATGCTGGCCCACAGGCTAGAAGTGATGATGGGGCCCTTGCTGCTTTTGCTAGGATTTTTGCACATACTCGTAGGTTTCGCCCCTATTTTTGCCCTTGAAGGTGAGTTTAAAACCTTTTCTCCCTCCTTTACCTCTTTTCCATGCCTTCTGTCTTCTCTTGAGTTCTGTTTATATGAATGAATGCCAGACCTTATTGCGTTGTCTGCTTGCAGTTATCTTCCTCAGTATAAACAATAACAGCCTCCCCCCTTTTTGCAGTAAGGGTAGCGCTTCCCAAAACGGCAAGGGGTGGGTGGCTGGGTGGGTGGGTGGGGGGGAGATCGTTGCTCGTAAGAAATCAGCATATTGTTTGCAGTTTAGAACAAAGGTGCATTTTTTAAAAAGCAGGGGCTGTGTGGAAGGGGGTGTTGCATATTTGGCATTCATCACTAGCCTAGCCTGCCCCCCACCCTCAATGCCTGCAAAATTCTGCCTGTTGTATGTATTACTTTTCAGGAGACAATGGATGTCTGTGCATGAATATATATGCTAATACAGGGATTGGAGTTTTGTATTATTTTTAAGGGGGTTGTGGTGGGACCAGGCTATAGAATTAAGACCCGCTTCTGTGAGATATATTTCTTAATGAATTCACTTCACAGTGTTGAATGGAGGTAACACAGGAATGTCACCACACACACACACACACACACACAGCCAGTGTGCAGCGTTAAAACACAACTGGAGCAAAGCTGTGCTCAATAGAGTCATGTTTTCTCCAGATCCTCACATTCACTAGTTGTCTTTTTCCAAAACCTGCACCTCCTAGTTTTACTGGCACATCCAGACCAGGGAATGCCAAGTAGTGGAAGTAGTTGCTTCATATTGAAGTCTTCTTCCATTTCTTTTCCTGTTTCAGTAAATAAATCATTTGCTCTGAGGTTTGCAGTGCCTCTGCGTTTCCTTCAGCCTCTTCTGCTCCATTGTCATCTTAGGATATTTTCGCTTAAAGATCCTACCTCTGCTGGCAAGAGAGCTATAAAATGGGGAGTTGAAAATCCATCTGTGAAATGACACTGTGCTGTGTGTGTAAATGACAAATCGGTCAAGTATTCATATTTAATTGACTGTCCTGAAGATGTAGCTGAATGCCCTCTGATACAGTCGGTTAAACTGGAGACATCCAGGCAATTTAAATGTGATGGAATCTTGGCTGTAAAAAGCATCTGCTAAATCAGTCTTCCCTGCCACCCCCACTCCCCTCAATTCCCCTCCAAAGCCAAAAGGAGGAGAGGCTGCACTGCGCCCTGAGTGCATGACATAGCAGATACTGAAGACAACAAGGCAGAGTTGAGAGCGGTACCATGTTCTCAAGCCAGTTTGGAAGAACAAAAAAAAACCAAGGACGGGGTGCTTTCCCCTGGGGGATCAGGGCAGGAAGACAGGAAGGTGGTGCTTGGGGAGTGGCTAGTTAGTTGCAAAAAAAGAAAAAGCCGTGGATCACCAATGTGGCTTAGGAATGTGCTTATTTACTCTGCTGACATGGGGAATTTAAGCATGATGGGACAGAGAAGAGGCAAAGAGGCTGCCTGCCATGCTTTTAGTTGAAGTGGTAGCTGCAAACTGGAGGTTTCTGTGGCTTCATCTCCCCCCCAGCAAAAAATGATGACAGATAACGAATTAACTTAGCTTTGCCAACCCCAAACCCTCTGCATCACATTTTTCACATATTATTCGTGTGTGTGTGTGTGAGAGAGAGATTGTCGTTCTTGAAGGGGTTGGCATGACATTAGTTTCTTTTTTTTAAGCCTTCCTTCAAAATAGACTTGTTTTCTGGGATTTCTCACTAAGTTCTGTTGTGCAAGTCATAACTTTGGGTCTTTGGGGCTCTGGGTTTTTTTTTTGGGGGGGGGGTGTTGAGAGTTCCATTTTGGGGCCCTTCGGCTGCTACATTTAAAATGCGTGTGCCATGCTGGTGGTCTTCTCTGTACTGTTTACATGTAACATTTTGAAGTCATTTTGTGGTTTAGACTCCCTAGATGTTATTCATGGCTATCTCTTCACTGAAGAGGAATTAGTGACTTCTGTAATGTGTAGGCACTGTGGACCAGTGGTTAGACACAACCGTTGGCACAACTAATGACAAACTTCAGTGCATCTTGTGACTGAGCCATAATTGAGCAATCTGTCATTACTGCGTAGATTCAGAACTAAGCAGTTTCTCCTTTGCAGTTCTCCATTTTGACAAGTCTCTCTGGATGGCATCCACTTTCTGGGCTTGATTTTGAACCAGGGCTAATGAAAAGCAGCTTAGCCCTGGAACTAGCCCCCCCTCCCTCGCCACTCTGGTGCAGGCCTGCAACATCCAAAGTAATAAGTGCTCCTTTGAGCATGTGCAGAGTGTGCTAGTTCCCTCTGAGTAAGTAGCTGATACAGAGGGATTTTGAGAAATACCTGCTAGGAGTAGGATTCTGTACATGCTTGAGTTTTTTTGAGTAAGCACTGCATTAACCTAACACCCCCCTCCCTCCCATTTTGCAGGACGGCTTTTCAAATAATGTAACTACCACATTGGAACCTGCCTCCCCCAATCCTGAGCATGCCTCTTTGTTTGTTTGGACAGCTAGCATCTCTTTTGTACTTCTGATTCTACACGCCTTCAGACCTTTCTAGTCCAGTCCTAACTCACCTCCAGTGTGGACATTTGCATTGCAGTCACTTACAGATCTCACCCATCATGACTCTCTTTAGTTTTCTGGACTTTGTGTCTCCCTTTAGTCACTGGGGGGTCCAGTAGTTTACTGGTGTACCATTTTTCAGTTGTCTGTTTGCTTGGCTGTTTAGAAGCTGGGGATAAGTAGACTAAGTCATACTCTCAGTGGTCCCATTGAGATCAGTGGGTTTAAGTTACTCAAGTCTGTGGATTTTGACAGTGCACAAAATACCCCAGGCGTGTTTTGCAACTGGTGCGGGTCCAGTTGTGACCACATGGAGATCTCTGGATGCCAGGTTGGTGAATGACATCTCCATGTGGCTGGCCCCTCCAGCAGGTAAGGAGAAGAGCTTATTTATTGCATTTATATCCCACCTTTTTCTCCAAGGAGTACATGGTTCACCTCCCTCCTCAGTTAATCCCTACAACGACCCTGTGAGGTAGGTTCAGAGACTGTGACTGGCCCAGGGTCACCCAGTGAGCTTCATGGCTGAGGGGGGATTTGAACCCTGGCCTTCCAGGTCATAGTCCAACACTCTTAACCACTACACCACCCTGGCTTCCTAGAGTACTTCTGCTATGGAACAGCTATATAAATTAGGTAAATAAATATGGGGAAAGCAAAATGTCACTTAGAGAAGGCTTTGGAATATTTTCCTTGAAGCTTGAATTTGTTTTATCCTGGATTATTTTATTTGATGTTTTAATGTGTTGTAAACTGCTTTGAGATTTTTTCTTCAAAATATAAAGCGGTATTGAAATGATGATCATGATAAATAAAGCTCCTTGCAAAAAATAAAATAAAAAGGCATCTAGACATTCTGTTGTGGCGAACGTAACGCAGGTTCAAGGTGCCGTTTGGTGATTAGCTTGTATATCTTGAGTTCCTAACAATTGATTTTGGTGGATCTACTCAGACCAACATTGGGTATCACCTTCTGTGCAGTTTATTTCTGTGGCTGTGTAATGCTGGATATAGAATTGCTGGTTCTCTTAATGCACGTGGAACATCTGCATCAGAATAAAGCAGAGCTTCCTGTAGCCAGACACAAAATATGTCCCAATTATAGAGGGTGAACCTCAATTGAGATGGTCTGGAGTATAATGGGCAGCCACTGTGTGTCACAGGTGCGATAGGAAGCTGGGGTGGGGAGCAGTGTTATGACTGCCTGGATAGGAGCAGAAGAGCCTGTAGATGTGATAGACAGGAAGTATTCAGGGTGAAACTGACTGAGGGCTCATCCTTTGTGCTGCATTTCTAGCCACAGACCTGGGCTTTAAAGCTCCATGTCTGAGTGGATTTTGTTTTTATTCTGGCACTTTCCCCGGGGAAACCTTCATTTTACCACTCAGTTGGAGCCTCTGGCAATCTGGTTTTCCATGGATTGCCATTTGCTCCGATTCAGTGGTAAAACATGGTTTTTCCCGGGGAAAGTGCCAGGACAAAAACGAAAACTCAGACATGGAGCTTTAAAGTGCAGACCAGTACCTGGAAAGCAGTGTGCGAAACTGAGCCCTCAGTTGCAGAGAACATGCTTAACATTCAGAAGATCCCAAGTTTAGTTGCTGGTGTCTCCAGTTAAAAGGAGTCGGATAGCAGGCATTGGTAAAGACCCGTCACCACAGGCAACCCTGTGGAGTCATTGGCAGCCAAAGCAGATGACATTACTGGGTAAGGTGGACCAATAACCTGCCTTGCCCTGGCCTACAGACCTGGTTACAGCATAAAAGTTGTACCCTGTACCCTGACTTACCTTTCTCATTCTGTGCAGCTGCTGCCTTCTTTCCAGATCCCCAAAGACACACGCCTCCATTGTCTCCCAAGACAGACAGATGCCAACAACAGCAACAATACTAAATGTAGCACCACCCCAAGGCACAGACTGGCCAGCTGCATATGTTCTGTAGGGTACACCAGAGTAGCACCATTTCATTATTTGGATTCAACCTGTGGCACACACTCCCTATACAGATCAGCTTTTATTGGTGCAGAGTTTTAGTCAGTGGTAGTACATATGAAAAACAAAATATGGGTGGGCAACCAAAACTTTTCAGAGAGATTTGGCTAGGAGATGTTTGGTGGAACTAGAACCTACTTTGTAAAGTATGGCAACCAACCTCACAACAAAAGTTCAGCAGGCTGAAGTTTCAGTGGCTGTGCCGTTGGAAAGCTCCACCCATGTGGTGCTACGGATAAGGAGTATAGTTCAGGAGGAACTCCTCGTGTTGAAACCAGTGTGGGAATGCTCCAAGCCCTTTTGTTTCTGTGTAGTTTATATAGGAGGAAAAACATTAGACACCTTCTAAGATAATGTGCAAGAGAGGAATACCTTTGTAGGGGAAGCTAATTTGCCTTCCCTTCAGCTGATTTGAAAAACCATTACTGCTTTTTTTGTTTGTGGATTTTTTAAAAAATGTGGCACGTTGTAAGGAGATACCTTGCACTTTCTCAGATCAGCTGTTCATCCTGTCTGATGTTGCCTACCCTAGTAGACAGCAGCTGTGCAAGAAGGTCTTTCCCCATTCTGATACTTGAGACCCTTTAACAGGGACTGAACCGGGGATTTCATGTATGCAAAGCACGTGCTCTACTTCTGAGCTCTTGCCCTCCTCCCCACCCCACATGTTATCCCCTTTGAAATTAGGTTGGTGCTTTCCATTGGCTTGTAGAATCTTGAAAGCGAGCAGCTAATAGCTTTCATTTCTCCCTTTCTGGCTCAGCTTTTATAATTGCCTTGTAGCCCATTCCTAAATTAAGCTCTGCCAGCATACAAATGCTTAGGATAGATCTACCACCAGTTGTGCAAGCACTGTGTCACAAGACACAACAGTGTGCTATTGTCACTCAGGCATTATGCTGGCACCACTGGAGCAATTAGCAAAAGCGGTTTAATGCCTGCACCATTTCTTCAGACATTTGTTGCAGAAACCTTTTTTTAAAAATGCAGTTTGAGATAGTCACAATTCAATTGTGAATGTCAGAATCTCACAATTCTGCCTTTTCACCAAGCCTTCGAAATCTGTAAGACTAATCCTTAGCCCATTTAGTTCAGCGGGATATACTTCTGAGTCAGTGCTCTTAGAATTTTGCCACATTATTGTTTAGGTATAACCCTAAGGGTATCAGTTGCATGTGAGTTACAATCCCAACATGGGAGTGACCATAGCTCAGTGGTAGAGCATCTTCTTTACATGCTCAGGTAGTCCTAGGGTTGATCCCTACCATCTCCAGTTAGGTGCCAGGTGATGTGAGGGCTCTGTAGAGCTGCTGTCAGTCGGATGGACCAATGGTTTGACTTGGTACACTTGTCAGGGAGCTGTGATGGGGCTGTGGTTGGCTCCTGAGTGTACAATTAGTGTCGAACCCTCATTTGCCTCTGTGCAATTATTATGTGAAGTGGCCTTACAAGAGTATCTGATCTTGAGTCTTTTTCTGTGGTAATTATCCTCACATGGGTTTTATTTTGCATTGAACCCTTGAGTCTTTGTTTGCAGGCTGATTTATTTGTTGAACTATGGATTGCAAGCCCTTGTTTTCTGCTCTGTGGTCTTTATTGCTACGGGCTCAAAAATGGAATTGCCCTTGAGTGGAAGCCAGTAGGGAACGGGCCTTCTGAGAGCATTCTGGTCTGCTTTACTTTCTCCTGCTCTCTTTTTCTTTAGCTGAAGCATTGTAAACTAGTCTGGCTGCTGACTGCAACGGCTGCCGCCCAAACTCTTATATAACATGGGTGGGTAGGTGTGTGTGTGTGGTGGATTATTATATATGTGAGCTGAGCGATGTTATGGAGTGCTGCATGTTAGTACTTGTAAGTCTTCTGTGACCCTGTCTCTGTGTTGTATGATGCTGTAGCCTTGGCCAAAGGGGCACTGGGAGGTGGGCCTAGTGAACCAAAGCTCTCACCCTGGTTGGCTGTATGCAGGGGCATTTAAACATACATAGTGGCAGGTAACTAGCAGCCTGGAGATTCAAGCCAGGCCCCAAAGCCTTTCTATCTGGGCCCTAGCAGAGGTCTTGTTCCCCAGGACACCCCTCTCCCCCTGCCACTCTCACCTGTGCTTTTTAGGCACCACAGTAGTCTGGTTTACACAGATAGCAGAAGCGGTGAGACATTTGTTTCTGTACTGTACCACTTGAGGCCACAAGTGGAGGAGTTCAATGACTTAATACTCCACATAATCAAACAAACACACTTCTTGCACATAGAAACCTGATTTCAGATCAGAGGGTTCTTGCCTCACTTTTTAACGTGTGGTAGGTGTTCTTTCTTTCTCTTTCTTTCTTTCTTTCTTTCTTTCTTTCTTTCTTTTGTGTTCAAACATGCTGTTTCCACCACAATCAGTAATGTAATCTGGGAACAGTAATGTAATCTGGGTACCTCACTCTTCATTGTTGTATCTACAAGATATGCTCTAGTCCAGGGGTAGTCAACCTTTTTATACCTACCGCCCACTAATGCATCTTTCTTGATGGTAAAATTTCCTTACTGTCCGCCGGTGCTCAATGGAAGGAGGATTCAGCTTGTGCCATAGAACCCCCTCCCACCCACCCAGAATCCTGAAACGCCCACTGGTGGGCGGGAGGGACCAGGTTGACAACCCCTGGACTAGACTGTCAGAATTTATTTAATAAAATTGTATCTCGCCCTTCCACCAAGGAATTCAGGGCAACTTACATTGTTTCCTCCATTGGTCCTCTCAACAACCCTGTGAGGTTGTCCAGGCTGAGAGGGAGAGAGAGAGGTGTCTGTCACAGTGAGCTTCATGGCCAAGTGAGGATCTGAATTCTGATCTCCCTAGTTATTGTCCAAGACAAATTCTCTCTTGCTGCCCAGTATTTACTCTCTCACATGCATGAAGCGTTTGAAGTTTTTCGTTTTTCTACTTTCAAGCATTATATAAAATTTATGAAATGAAATAAAATAAAGGGTTGGTAGCGGTGGGAGATAGAGCTTCAGTTGCAGGTTGTGGGGTGGGAAAAAGAGCAAAGGGCCATTTGCCTGTGTCACAGCTCCTGCAAGAGTGAGTCTGTGAGTGGACCCAAGCTTCCTACGCCGAGCTCAGGTCAAATTTTCCCTTTCTCCCATTTCTTAAACATGCCCTTCTTAACTCTCAGCTCCTTATGCAGCCATACCGGTTTCCTTAGATGCTTCCCACTTTTCTTTCTTGTTGGTACTGTCTGCATTTGGTCCTTCAATATTTCTCCTTTGAGAATCTCCCATCCTCATTGCGTATTTCTAACCATGAGATCACACTCAGTAGTTCCTTCAGCTTTTTGAAATTGGTTGTCTTAAAGTCCAGAGTGTGTGTCCAACTACACTCAGCTTTCCCTTTCCTCTATATCATGAAACCCAGGAGGACATGATAATCTCCCAATTTTCTGAGTACTTGTTGATCAGTTCTTCCCTGATGGTGAGGACCAGATCCAAGATAGATGATCCCCTTGTTGCTTCTTCCACCTTCTGGGAAAAGAAAGTGTCAGTGAGGCAACAGAGGAATTTGTCGGACCTTACATTCTTGGCAGAGTTTGAGTTCCAACAGATATTGGAGAAATTGAAGCTTCCCATGACTACTATATCTCTCCTTTTTGAATGTTTGGCAATCTGCTCTAGGAAAGCATCACCCAAGTCTTCAGCCTGGCTTGGCAGTCTTTAGCAGACCCCCACAGTAAAGTCTCTGTTTTTCTCTTTCCTACATTTTTTACCCATATACTTTCAATCTGCTTTCCATGGTCCAGGTCATGAAACCTTGAAACTTGACATTTTCTCCCAATCATGTTTTGGGAATAACTGTAACAGGCTTGCAAATAAAACAATGTTAGATGGGCAGACTCTTGTGAGGCATCCATTATACCTCTGAGTACCAGAGATGGTAATCTCAGGGGGGCAGAGTGATGCTGTGCTCATGTTCTGCTTGTGGATATCCTGCCATCATTTGGTTGGCCACTGTGAGAACAGGATGTTGAACTAGATGGGCCATTGGCCTAATCCAGCTAAATACAGTTGCCATGTGAAATATATATGCCAGGCTAGATTAGTTGTTGTGTGACTCCCATCATTTTAGCATTCAGACTTCAGCAAGCTTTACTAGGATGGGAAGAGGTATAAACGTTGATGCAAATTCACAACACCTCTTTAAAGGATAACTTGTCTAGCTTGTAGAATGCTATTATGGACTGAATGCCTTAAAACACCCACCCACCCACCCTGTGTTTTATATTGTTATTTCTGAAGTGTATCATTAATTAATAAGAGTTGTTGACAGAATACACCCACTGGGGGAAAATATTTAGTGTTTATCCATGTGAGCTACCAATTCCAAGATTTTGACAACTACAGCCGAACTATAGTAGATGTTTATACCTGTACAGAAGGTAGGAAGAGAGACAGGAAGAATACTAGAGATCAGAAACAGTCTTATTCTTTCTGGAGAAGTGCCTCCCTATTGTCCTTTTCCTATGCCATATCTGAAAAAGATATTTTCATGACAGAGGCCCAGACTGCAAATGTTGTACCCTTCGGAGGGAAATATTTAATAAGAAACTAAACAACTGATCACTTCATAGAATCATAGAGTTGGAAGGAACCTTGGAAATCATCTGATTCAATCCCTTGCTCAATGACAGGAATCTTTCAACTGCAGCTTCCCTGACAGATAACTTTGCTTAAGTACCTCCAGCAAAAGGGAGTTCTCTCCCCCCCCCACCTCCCCCACGGCAGTCTGTTCCTCTGTGAAAACTGCTATTACCACTTGGAGGTGTCTCCTAATCCAGCCTTCGCCAACCTGGTGCCTTCCAGCTGTTTTGGACTACAGGTGTTTTAGTCCAAAACGGCTAGACAGCACCAGGTTGGCCAATACTGTTGGCCAATATCTGGCCAAAACCTCCCACTTGGATTTTCTATCCATTCTTCTAGTCCTGTCTTCTGGAGCAACAGAGGAACAAGTCTTCAGATATTTGAAGCCTACTATCGTATCTCTTTTTAATCTTCTCCAGGCTACAATATACCCACCTGCCTTCTAGTGGTACCCCCAAGTCTGCCTCCCCAGGCTGATTACCTCATGCTGCCTAGTTGTAGGGTGTACCTGTACATGATCTCTTTAAATCGTAATCATAAAAATAGGGGGGGGGGAATCAAAGAAGACCCTGGAATATCCATGGGGGTGTGGCCTTGCATAGTTGCATGGGGAAATGTACATCTGAGTATGTCCAGGGCACCAATATGCCATCTATTTTCTCTGTGATGCTTTGGCAAGGAAAAATGTCTTTTGATAGTGCAAACATCCTCTGTAATCCTCTGCAGAAACAGCCCTCTACATTGTATTCACATGTTGTGGGATACAGTTTGAATGCAACGATATGTTCATTGTGTGACAATCCCGCAAGAGTGAAAGTTAGTGTGGCTGTATATATCTGCAGAATGTTGACACAGGAAAGAAACCAGGCAAATAATTAAAAAGGGTGGTAGTAACATGCCCTGCTTCGCTCTGCTCTTGGAAATCCTGGAAGGCTCCTAGGCTTTGGTGTAATCTGCTGAACTCTAATGCTTCCCTAGCCTTGGGGAATATTTGCACTGTAAACATATATATCAACCTTATGTCATTCTAATCCCCACTGTTTCCTCCAGGTAATCCAGAAGATTGCTGGTTGGGTGAAGATGCTGAATATTCTATATAATTGACTTTCCTCCCCGAATAATAACAATAACAATAATATTGTATATGCTGCTTACTACAAAAAGCATCTCAAAATGACGTACATTTTTTAAAAAAACGCATACAAGTATCAATTTTAAAAATACATTAATAACTTGAAAGTGCTCATCCTGCAATAACATAAAAAGGGCACATCCTACCCCTTCCAACTAAAATATAAACACAAATTGGGAGTAAAGTGCCTGGATGAATAGGAATGTCTTCACCCTGTCCCTGAAAGTTTATAGTGATGTCAATAGGCTCATCTCTCTGGGGAGAGCATTCCACATTTGGGAAGCCACCCCTGAGAAGTCCTGGTTTCATGTTGATGTCCTCTGTAGCACCATCAGTTTATGGGGTTCCCTGGGAAGAACCAGTTTTAAGTTTGTAGTTCAGTCTGTAAGAGCTCCTGGTGCATTTTGTTGCTCTGCTCTTGCTTGCTTCAGTGCAACCCCCCCCCCCATGAAATCTTTCACTAATTGAAAGCCGTCCTTCTTTCCCTTTTCACTCATTGCAAAAGGCTGCTGGATTCCTGTGCTGCCTTAGATTCTCTTGAAGTAGGGTGAGCTGGGGTAGATCCAGTAGGCAAGCAGAGAGATTTCTCTCTCATGGAACAAAGGCCTCTTTTCTCATATAACAAAAATCAAATTGCCTTGAGAACATAAGAAGAGCCCTGCTTTCTCCCTAAGATGGCTGTTCTCTCTCTCACTCTCTTGCTCTTGGTTTGTGTGTGTCTGGAGTAAAAATTCCATCATATGCTGCACACACTTTTGCACTCTAGCTTGTTACAGCCCAGACAGGTTTATTGTGTTGACTACTTTGTTCAGGAGCTCTGGAGAACTATGTTGGTAGAAGTCCATCCTGGACTTGAACCCATCATCTCCTGAATCAGCCATCCATTGCCTCAACAATCACTACGTTCATCCTGCCAATTGAGATGCCTGTCCCAAGCTAATTGCATTGTGTGCTGTCAAAGGAACAGAACAACTTGTCCAAGGAAAAAGAAAAAGACTCTCATGAGCAAATGGTTGTAAAAACTGAGTTCTTCCTCATCCCTGTCCTCTTTTGGGAGGACATTAAATTTCACCATTTCCCCCCTGACATTTGAGCAATAGCATTTTCATCACAGGAGGGGTTTGCAAAAACGTCTGAATTGCTTGCCATTTGCGTGTTTACCAGATGGAGATAAAGATTCCTGAACATTAGGGAGGTATTTCAATTGTTATATTGCAAGGGGGAAGGACATTTTTTGGTGAAATGCTGGCTGTATACTGAGGTGACTCAGTCCTCACACAATCAGACCTCCTGCCCCATTGTCTTTTTGGAGGTCCAGTAGAAGTCCTTTGCAATGTTATCATCCATTCCAACTTTTTATCACCAGAATACTTGGAGCAGAGTTTCCCTCTTGCGCAGAAACATTGTCCCCTAATCTCAGTTGGGCCCCAGTAAACTAGTGAAATCAAAGGAGGCTAAGAGATTGATTATGGCAGGGGGTCCCCAACTTTTCCTAACCAGAGAGCACATATGGAAGTTTAAGAGACTGGTGAAATTTAAGAGGCTGGTTTAAGAGACCATTTTACAGAAAGAAAAATTGGTGATGCCCACCCTTCACAGCAACACACCTTCACATACCCTGAAACAAGTAATATACAGTTAACAACAACAAAAAGGTAGACCACAGCATCCCACTCACTCACCAGAAAATTATGATTGTTACCAAAGTTTGTTTCCTTCCACCTGGTTGATGAACTACTAATGCGAAATAGAAGTGTGCAAGTCAGGGGAGCCAAACTTTTAAGGCACATTTAGGCTTCCCATATGTCGGGAAAATTCCTGACATGTCCTGGTTTTTGGGTGTAAAAATGGTGTTGGAGGAATTTTGTCAAATTGGCAAAATGTCAGGAAAAACCCGGATGTATGGCAACGCAATGGAAAAAGCAGCGGAAACAGCTCCAAAAAGCTTTAAATCACTATTTTTGGGCTCAACAATTTTGGGGTCTTCCTAAAAACAACTTTGTGGGCTCAACAACTTTATGGGTGTCAGGAAATGTACCATTTGGCAATCTTAGGCACATTAATAATAATAATAATAATAATAATAAATTATTATTTATACCCCACCCATCTGGCTGGGTTCCCCCAGCCACTCTGGATGGTTTCCAACAGAATATTAAAAACACGATAAAACACCAAACATTAAAAACTTCCCCAAACAGGGCTGCCTTCAGATGTCTTCTAAAAGTTACATAGTTGGTTATTTCCTTGATATCTGGAGGGAGGGTGTTCCACAGGACGGGTGCCACTACCGAGAAGCCCCTCTGCCTGGTTCCCTGTAACCTCACAGTGAGGGAACTGCCAGAAGGCCCTTGGATTGAGATTGAGATTTTTGAGTGAGTGCTATGGCTGCTGCTGTGTCCCTTCTCCCTTAGTTGAGCCCCTCCATCTAAGGGTGTGTGAGAAAGCACACACACTTTGCTTTTCTAAGGATTCTGAGTAAAATAATTTGAGGTTTGACTAGTACATAGAGATGAAAGAAGAAGTGAGCAGCAGCATCACACTTCAAATTTCCTTCTTCAGTTCTGTGTACCTTTCAAGGAACGAAAGGTAGCCCTCATCACCACCTCAAGTGGGCAGGGATTGTGGACGTGGGAGGCTTTGTGGGCACCATGGCAAGGCCCCAAGGGTGCCCTGTAAACTATCTTATTACACATTGATCCAGGCAGGCAAGTGAGTTGGTAGGCTGGTTGCTGGTGGGTTAGTGTCATGAAAGAATCTGGAAGCAGGATTTCTTTGAAACAGGCATGCATTGTTAGATACAAATTTCCTTGGATCTTCGAATGGGTGTTCCTCCAGAGAGTGTTCTTTCGCTAGTAACATGGCAAGTGTCCTTAAAGAAGTAGTCTTAAGACCTTTCCATCTGAGCTTGTGTTTTGTGGCTAGGTTTAAAGCAGATATGGAATTACTGTAGTTCAGTAGATTTTTATAGTTTTTTGGGGGAAGGAGGAACCACAAACCTCTGTCCTAAAGTTTTGATAACCCACAAATAGCCTCTGGTGGAGATAAATGTTTCCGGGCAAAAATAAATGCACTAAAATTAGGGTAGACAAGATGCTGCTGACAGGAAAACAGTCCTGTATTGATGAGCACAAGGGAAGTAGCTATGCTAATAAATAGCTTCCTTCTGTATCTCCCTTGTGGGAAGGAGAGTATCTGAAAAGTCACTTTCTTACAACAATATGAGAGACCAATCTGTCCACTATCCTTCTGCTGCTCACTGGTTCAAATGACATCCTGTTTATCTTAATATTTCCTGTTGGATCCTGGAGTCTCAAAAGCGTTCAGCACTTTGGGGGTAAGAAGAAGAGTGGGAAATGAAACAAGGAATTTGAAGAGTGCATGGAAATTTAAAAACTTGGTTTTCCTTTGCAAGTCTTCCCCTTTTTACTTTTAGTTGCAAAAAAAAAAAAAAAATGTGAAAGGGCCACCATTATTATTATTATTATTATTATTATTATTATTATTATTCATTTCTATACCACATGGCACTAGATTTTGATGTTACTTTTCTGTTCCAGGCCATTGCTAAATTATTAGCTACTAAATTACAGGGTGTATCACACATCATAGGAGCAACTTGAGTGAGATGTGTGTCAGGGCTTTTTCCCACTTTTTCCCAGTAGGTGTGAAGAATCTGAACTAAATGAGTCAAGAAATGACTGCTGTGGCAGAGATACTGTATTTCCCCCGTGCTCAAAATGCAATATTTGTTTTTTGGGAAAATGTGATTCTTCCCGTTTGCAAGTCAGTTGCTTTTTCACAAATTAATATATGCCTATAAGAACCTAGCCTGTGTACTTATAAATATTTACATTAATCATTTGTTGAATGGCTTGCCAACAATATAAAAAGTATGAATATAAATTAAGTTTTAGTAACAAGATTTCCCTTTCTGGTTGCTTAGAGGCGGTTCTTAACTTGCTGCAGGCAAGTAACTAATTACAAGCCCAATTTAACCGACTTTCTTTAAAGCAGAAGTGGGCAGAATGTAGATCTGGATATGCAGCAGAACTCTGGTTGTTTTGCAGTAGATCAGCAAGAATGTCATATTCCCAGTTGATCAGCTATAGTAGCGACAAAAGTAACCCCCGCCCTACAAAATATACTTCTAAAATTTAGAAAGCTTATGCTGATCAGGAATGCATTTTCTTGTGTGTGGAATACTTGTGAGCTCCTTTCGGTTCTGGTAGCCAGAACAAAGTCCTGCTCACAGAATTCTTTAATTCTTTACTCCATCAGTAATGGATCTTGGGCTTCTAGCAGAAACCCATAGTAGGTCCAGCAAGCTGCAAGTCTGCCTATCCCTGCTTTAATGAACCTTAAGAGCCTTGCAGACTTTTAAATCAACTCCACTCTTCACCACAATGGATTTAGCATTGGCGTTAAATCATGGCTGGCTTATGTATATGAATAATCTTACATATGCAATGAGCAAGCTGTCTCTATCTCTCTTTTTAAAAATGTTTTGCGAAAATGGCAACCTTACAGTGTTGGTGAAAATTATGGCGTATGGAGTGGAAAGACAACACACCAAAATAGGAGGGATGGGGAAGTGAGGAATCTTTTTTGGCTAATGGGGAATTGCATCTGGAAGCAAATCCACAATTTGCATTTGCAGCCTAGCCAGAGTGTGTGCATGTGTCTGCTCATGTGGGTGCTAAAATGAGGAATTAAAGGATTTGTTTTAGGAACATAGGAAGCAGTGTGCGCAGCATTGTCTACACTGACTCTAGGACTGCAGACAGAAGCTACCTAGAGATGCTGGTGATTGAACGCAGGACCTTCTGCCTGCCTGAGATATGTCTCTTTCCAAATTCTTCATGTGGAAACTTTTCTAACCAGTTCTACCAGGACAGACATACAGAGTGAAGAGAATAATTGACAATTCATCCTCCTCTGAATATAAAACTGTTTTCAGGAAGGAAGGAAGGAAGGAATTGAGAATGGACAAACTTATTTTATTTCTACCCACTCCCCAAATCCTGGTTAACATTAATGTGATCTTCATTGCGTTCCCTTCGAGTAACCAGAGAGAGGCATGTCTTCTTAGCCTCATTTTGCTTCAGTTTTCTCCAGAAGCACTTCCACTGGAGTCAGAGTTGGGTGAAACATTCTCCACCCCGCCCCATCATTTTTTTAAAAAAATAAAATCGAGCACTATTTTCCAGCCTTCAAAGCTTGAGCCTTGGTGCCCTGTCATAAGCCAATACATGTTATGTATATGAATAATCTTACATATGCAATGAGCAAGCTGTCTCTATCTCTCTTTTTAAAAATGTTTTGCGAAAATGGCAACCTTACAGTGTTGGTGAAAATTATGGCGTATGGAGTGGAAAGACAACACACCAAAATAGGAGGGATGGGGAAGTGAGGAATCTTTTTTGGCTAATGGGGAATTGCATCTGGAAGCAAATCCACAATTTGCATTTGCAGCCTAGCCAGAGTGTGTGCATGTGTCTGCTCATGTGGGTGCTAAAATGAGGAATTAAAGGATTTGTTTTAGGAACATAGGAAGCAGTGTGTGCAGCATTGTCTACAGTGACTCTAGGACTGCAGACAGAAGTCTTTCCCAGTGATGCTGGGAGATGCTGGTGATTGAATGCAGGACCTTCTGCCTGCCTGAGATATGTCTCTTTCCAAATTCTTGATGTGGAAACTTTTCTAACCAGTTCCACCAGGACAGACATACAGAGTGAAGAGAATAATTGACAATTCATCCTCCTCTGAATATAAAACTGTTTTCAGGAAGGAAGGAAGGAATTGAGAATGGACAAACTTATTTTATTTCTACCCACTCCCCAAATCCTGGTTAACATTAATGTGATCTTCATTGCGTTCCCTTCGAGTAACCAGAGAGAGGCATGTCTTCTTAGCCTCATTTTGCTTCAGTGTTCTCCAGAAGCACTTCCACTGGAGTCAGAGTTGGATGAAACATTCTCCGCCCCGCCCCATCATTTTTTAAAAAAATAAAACCGAGCACTATTTTCCAGCCTTCAAAGCTTGAGCCTTGGTGCCCTGTCATAAGCCAATACATGTTACCAGCTGTGCAAAAACAGAGCTCCACCCTAACAGGAATGTGATTTTGGCTTGTCTCTCCACATGTTCTTCCCTTTCCAGCGTTCTCTTTTTTATGAAGTGTTTTCCTGTGACAAGGGATATCTCTTTCTTCTTCTTCTCTCATTTAGCTATCCTGAACTCCTTGCTTGTCTCACAGCCTGCCCTGATTTGCAAGGACAGTACAGTGGTACCTCGGGTTACATACGCTTCAGGTTACAGACTCCGCTAACCCAGAAATAGTACCTCGGGTTAAGAACATTGCTTCAGGGTGAGAACAGAAATCATGCTCCGGTGGTGCGGCAGCAGTGGGAGGCCCCATTAGCTAAAGTGGTGCTTCAGGTTAAGAACAGTTTCAGATTAAGAACGGACCTCCAGAACGAATTAAGTACTTAACCCAAGGTACCACTGTAGTAGCATTTTGGTTGCTAGAGTTCGTGCTCATTGTTACCTAGTCTGTGCCAAAGTAAAAAACAGCTATGCACGGTCACCCTACTTTCCCATTCTCCCTCAGCTTGTCACGTGGACCTGCTGTAGATGTCATCTGGTCATTGGACTGGGCAGTCTGAAGTTTCCCTATGTGTGTGCTTATCCCTGTGTGTGTATCACTGTACACTCATTCCTTCCAGGAGGTTTGCATTGTACACGAGTGACCAAGCAGTATCTTAACAGTTTTTTGAGGTTTTTTTTTACTGCTTTAGGGATCAGGCCATTCATCAAATAAGCATTGCCCAGGGTGATGATTAAAACAGATTCAAATTACTGGTGCCTCCCCAACATGCACATTTTTGCCTTAAACTTTAGTTGACAATTCCCTGTGAGTAGCATCTGTGGTTTAAAGCTGGAATGGCCAACTGCTATAGTCTGTGGAGCCACTCCATTCTCTGGAGAGTAGACTTGGAGCTGGATCCTCCGCTGAAATGGAAAACCTTCACCAACACACAGTGCAGCCAGGATGTTAATAAAATCCAAAGGGAGATAGCAACAAAATATAGATCAGGGATTGTCAGGGCATTCTATCAATCATTTGAAGTTCCTTTTTCAGTCAACAGAGTCACCTAAAAAGTCTTCCAGAATCTTCTTTCTTGGTTCAGCTCATCTGTTGGTGAATTCCCGTGTAGGAGTAAATACCTCCCCCATTCCAGTTCTGCTTAAAATATTTATTGAAGAATTAACATTACAGATTATACAACTACTGTCTTAAGGAAAATAAAGTAAAACTATGTACAGATAGTCATTCATCCTCTCTATTCTTCAGCCACTCTTCTCTCCTTCAGAGCACGTCTAATAAAGAAGTCTGTTGCTAAGGAAACCTTGTTGCTGGGAGAAAGCATGTTGCTAGGGACCAAACCATGCAGTGATCATTTCAAATTGATTTTTAGATTACACTAACATTGGATGGGGAATCTGTGGCCTTCCACATGTTGTTGGCTCATATTCCCATCATCCCTAACCACTGGCTAGACTGGCTGGAGCAGATAGGAGTTGGCATCCAACAACATCTGGAGAGTCAAGGGTTTAGCATGCCTGGTGTAGAGTATCTTGGCCTATTAAAATTCTTTACCCTTTTCATGCCTCCTTTGGTTCCGGGAGATGGGGAGGAGAGCTTGTTGCAGCTGGAGGGGGAGATGCCTGTGACTCTCCCTCCTCCACTCACCTGCCTCAGCTTCTGCCTCTGATTCTGGACTTCTCTCTGCCACACACTCTCCCAGCTCACTAAGCCCGGTTACCTCTTCAGCTTCTGACACCTCCTCTTCCTTTTCCTCTCCCTCTGATCACTTATTGTTGTTCCATGACCACTCTCAGGGCTGTGAGCCATCCTCCCCAGCTGGTTCCTCCCATCATTCCTCTGCATCCAACCAGTCCCTGGCACATCCTACCCTTTCTCAGGCAGGTGGTGAGCAGATAGCCCTACCACAGTTAAAATTGCTCCTGGAGCCAAATCTGGTGTGTAAGGTGCCTATTGGCCATCCCTCAACCTTGGGTCCTTATGTGTTCTTGCCCATTATCCCTGACCACTAGCCAGGTTGGCTAGGAATGATGTGAGTTGTAGTCTAACCAACATCTAGGGATGCGAGTTTGAGAAAGGCTGGCTTTGATCCTTTACAGCCTATCAGTCTAAAATGTGGTGGATGCCTGTTGTTTACTCTCCCAGGGTTTATCTTGTCAATTGTCACACTCTTTCCTCAGACCACCCAACCAGGCACTCTTGTCTTGGGACATGGGTGCATGCTTGCCATTCTCAGTCATGTGCCCTGTGGAAGATCCATCTGGTTGTTCATAGTAGCCCCTTCCTAGGTTGGATTGTATGCCTGAATGATGGAAATAAATGATTATTTTACAGTTTACACTGCTGAATGCCCTATTGTGTCTTCGTTTAGAAGACATAAGAACACTTGGCTACTGTAACTCAAAGACTGCTGAAACAACATAGGAACTGTGCCGACAATACCTAGTAGGCGTTCTGGGCTTGGAATGACCATCTCTGTATGTTTTATCAGGGATGGCTAACCTATGGTGTGTAATTCCCCCCTCAAGCAGTCGTCGTCCCCCCGCTTCCATTCTATGGAGGCTACCACCAAACAGTCCAGCTTCAAAACGTATCCCTGCAAACAGTAGGTTCAGATAATCAGTTCCACCTCCATTATTGCTATAACCAAAGTACTGATAATGTGGTGGTAGTAGTGACATATTCATGCAAATTTAAACCAGTTTCAATTTTAAAGCATCGTTTTAATTTCCAAAGAATTCCAGGAACCATAGAGTTTTTAAAGAAAAGTATTTTAATCACTGAAATCCCTGTCTGGGTTATGCTGACTTCCTTCTTCAGTATGGGCGTACACCCTAAGGGGTGATTTCACAGCTGTCATGTTTTGGACAAGCTCCAGGCTGAGCCCTCATTCTGCTGGATTCTCAACATTCAGTGGCTGCAGAAGTCATCGTGCCTTGGATGGTGCTGAGAAAAGGTTTTCTCGGTCCATCCTGAGACTTTCTGCAATATCATGTTCCTGCCATGCAGGCTCTGTGTGGTTCAGCCTGCTTTGCTTGCACCAGAAGAAGAAAGCACTTTGGTGTCCTTGTAGAGCATGAGAGAGAGAGATACTTCTTTTGTTTTTGACTGGTATGAATCATACTGTTTCTGTCTTGTCTAACATCTTCTCTGTGCTTGGTCTCCTCCTAGGCTGGGCATGGGGAACCTTCGGTCCTCCTTTTTTTGCTGAACTCTATTTTTTTTTTTTTTTTATAAAATTTTTATTGATTTTACATAAGTTTTTATAACAAACAGACAAACATACACAAAACGAACAAACAAACAGATATAATTTCTTAATGTTCTTTCATAAACTTCTTTTCCTCAGACTCCCCCATACCTCCCCTTTCTGCATCCTCATGTCCAAATCTTATAGCAACTTATAAATGTTTTTTCCTATCCTAATTCATCATAGTCATTTCATAATCCAATCTTGTATTACTGCAACCCTTTCTCTCCATAAGATCTCGACATTCTAAGCTTCATCAAGTTTATAATAGTCCTTAAGGTAAGTCTTAAATTTCTTCCAGTCTTCTTCCGCAGTCTCCTTTCCCTGGTCACGAATTCTGCTCGTCATTTCCGCCAATGTCATGTAGTCAATCACTTTCATCTGCCATTCTTCCAAGGTGGGTAGATCTTGTGTCTTCCAATACTTTGCGATCAATATTCTTGCTGCTGTTGTTGCATACATGAAAAAAGTTCTATCCTTTTTTGGCACCAATTGGCCGACGATGCCCAAGAGGAAGGCCTCTGGTTTCTTTAAAAAGGTATATTTAAATACCTTTTTCATTTCATTATATATCATCTCCCAGAAGGCCTTAATCTTCGGGCATGTCCACCAAAGATGATAAAAGGTACCTTCAGTTTCCTTACATTTCCAACATTTGTTATCAGGCAAATGGTAAATTTTTGCTAGCTTAACTGGGGTCATGTACCACCTATAAACCATTTTCATCAGATTTTCCTTTAGAGCACTACATGCCGTAAATTTAATACCAGTGTTCCACAACCTTTCCCAGTCAGCAGACATAATATTATGACCAATGTCCTGCGCCCACTTAATCATGGCTGATTTAACTATTTCGTCTTGTGTATTCCATTTCAGCAGCAAGTTATACATTCTTGACAGATTCTTAATATTGGGTTCTAACAATTCTGTCTCAAGTTTTGATTTTTCCACCTGGAAGCCAATTTTCCTGTCTTGTTTAAAAACCTCCATTATTTGATAGTAGTGGAGCCAATCCTGTACTTTGGGTTTTAGTTTTTCATGGCTCCTCAATTTCAATTTGTCTCCATCTTGTTCTAAAATCTCACAATACTTTGGCCATCCGACCTCCATATTGACTTTCTTGTGGGCCTTGGCCTCTAAGGGTGATAACCATCTAGGGGTTTTGTTTTCCAACAGATCTTTATATCTCATCCAAACGTTAAACAACGCTTTCCTTACAATGTGATTTTTAAAGGCACTATGCACTTTAATTTTGTCATACCATAGATATGCATGCCAACCAAATGCATTATTAAAACCTTCTAAATCCAAGATATCTGTATTCTCGAGGAGCATCCACTCTTTCAGCCAGCAGAATGCTGCTGCTTCATAGTACAATTTTAAGTCCGGCAGGGCAAATCCCCCTCTTTCTTTTGCATCTGTTAATATTTTATATTTTATTCTGGGCTTTTTGCCCTGCCAGACAAATTTCGCAATATCTTTCTGCCACCTCTTGAAACAGTCCATCTTGTCAATAATCTGCAAAGTTTGAAATAAAAATAACATTCTAGGCAATACATTCATCTTAATCACTGCAATTCGACCTAACATTGACAATCTCAAATTTGACCATATTTCTAGATCCTTTTTGATTTCTGACCAGCATTTTTCATAATTATCCTTATACAAATTCAGATTTTTAGATGTTAAGTTAACCCCTAGATATTTCACCTTCTTAACCACCATCAGACCTGTCTCTTCTTGAAACTTATTCTTCTCCATATCTGTTAGGTTTTTCCCTAAGACTTTAGTTTTTTGTTTATTCAATTTAAATCCAGCTACCTGTCCAAATTGTTGGATTATTTCCAACACTCTTTTTGTACTAGTGTTTGGCTCTTGCAAAGTCAATACAAGGTCATCTGCAAACGCTCTTAACTTATAATGTTTAGTTCCGACCTTTACACCTTTGATTTGCTGGTCCTCTCTAATCATGTTCAGCAACACCTCCAGGACCGAAATAAAAAGCAATGGGGAAATTGGGCACCCCTGTCGTGTTCCTTTTTCTATCTTAAGCTCCTCAGTTATTACATTATTTACAATCAATTTGGCTTTTTGTTCAGAATATATTGCACCCACACCATTCTCAAATCCTTGTCCTACCCCCATCCCATGAAGATTCTTTTTCATAAAACTCCACGAAATATTGTCAAAGGCTTTCTCCGCGTCCACAAATATTAGAACTGCTTTAGTATTTATATTCACCTCTAACTTTTCCAAAATGTCTATTATATTCCTAACATTGTCTGAGAGGTGTCTCTTTGGGAGAAAGCCTGCTTGGTTTCTGTGAATCTTCTCCATCAATACTCTTTTAAATCTTTTTGCTAAAATGTCTGCAAAAATTTTATAATCCACATTGAGTAACGAAATTGGGCGGTAGTTCTTCAGTTGAGTCTTTTCAGTCTCTGTCTTTGGTATGAGTGAAATATATGCTTCTTTCCACGATTCGGGTGCCTTCTTTCC
The DNA here is from genome assembly GCF_965112155.1 of Podarcis liolepis. Classification (NCBI taxonomy): domain Eukaryota; kingdom Metazoa; phylum Chordata; class Lepidosauria; order Squamata; family Lacertidae; genus Podarcis; species Podarcis liolepis. Next base: position 3,350,960 of record NC_139555.1, read on the forward strand.
CTCTAAAATCTCATTACAGACGTCCTTTAACGGTTGTATCAACCATTCCTTTAAAGACTTATAATATCTGGAGGTCAGTCCGTCTGGCCCTGGAGATTTGCCCAGTTGCATGTCCTGAATGGCACCCTCTATCTCTTGTTCTGTCACTCTCTGGTTTAGATCCACCCTGCTTTGCTGAGAGATTTTTTGTAATCCAAATTTATTAAGGAATTTATCTATGTCCTCTTCATTTTGTAATCCTTGGGAATAAAGTTTTTTAAAATAGCTCACAAAACAATTTCTTATCTCATTGGGTTTAGATATAATCTTTCCATCCACTTCTAGACTTGTAACTGTATTTAATTTCTGTCTTTTCTTAAGTTGCCATGCCAAAAGTTTACCACATTTGTCAGCAGATTCAAATGTCTTTTGTTTCATTTGCTTTATTTTCCATTCTATCTCTTGGTTCATCAATTCCATATATTGTGTTTGATAAAGCTTAATCTCCCTCAAAATCTCCTGGGATTTTGGTTTTGATCTTAATTTTTTCTCTCCTTCTTTTATCTTTTCCAGAATTTTTCCCTTTTTCTCATTCTGCTTTCTCTTCTTTATTGAATTTTGTTGAATCAAAAACCCTCGCATCACAGCTTTACTTGCATCCCAGATCACTCTTTTTTCCACATCGCCCTTTAGGTTGATTTCAAAATAGTCCTTTAAGGTTTTTTGGGCCTTCAGGTGGAACTCTCTATCTCGAAACAGGGTGTCATTCATTCTCCATCTAAACTGACCAGTTGTTGTAACTTTCATTTCCATCTTCACGGCGTTATGGTCGGAACAGGTTTTCGGGCAGATTTCTACCTTCTTGATCTTCGGAGCCATTCCACTAGTCACCCATATTTGATCGATTCTGGTCCAGGTCATCTTTGCTTGGGAGAAAAAGGTTCCCTCTCTTTCAAGAGGGTTCCTTGTTCTCCAAATGTCTATTAAGTCCATATTTTCAGTCATTTCGAAGAAAGTCTTAGGGAGTCTCCCTTCTTTAGTAAGTGTCAGTCTTTGTGTCTTGTCCATGTTTGTGGAGACCACGCCATTCATATCTCCCATGATTATCATATTATATTCCATGTAGTCCATCAGAGTTTCGTGAAGTTTTTTGAAGAATTCTGCTTTACCTTCATTTGGTGCGTAGATCCCTATTATCAAAAATTTTTCTCCTTGTATCTGTATCTCCACCGCTAAATATCTTCCTTGTTCATCTTTAAACATCATTTTTGGAGCCCATTTCTCTTTTACATAAATCACAACTCCTCTTTTTTTCACTTTATCCGACGAAATAAATTCTTGTCCCAATTTTTTATTCATAAGCAATCTCCTATGGGCTCTAGTTATATGAGTTTCCTGTAAACAAATCAAGTCCAGTTGTTCTCTGTACAAAATATGGAATACTTGTCGTCTCTTCAAAGGCATATTCATCCCATTACAATTCCAACTAAGGAATTGCAGGGCCATCTTGTTATTTTTTTTGCTGAACTCTAACTTCCATCAGCCCCAGCAAGCATGTTTCACGGAAAACATGGGTGTATTTAAATCTCTGTCCTCTGCAATATGTGTGAGCTGCTGTAGGGTGCTTGACATACCCCTCAGTCTGCAGAGACAGCATAAATTGCACATATGCTGCTAAACATGAAAGGCATGCCAGGATGAAGCTGTTTATTTGCCCTCTTCTACTTAGGCTTTTTCCACTCCTGCCTTCTAAAATGGCTGCCCAAGCCCTGATGGGAAATAGAGGGAAAGAAATCAAGGGAAGAAGGAAATGAAGATTCCTTTTGTCCAGGGATGATTGTCAGGCAGTCTGTAGGCCAGTTCCAGTGGCTACTTTATCAGGCCTCCATATTCCTGCAGTTGGAGGAAATGTGGTGAATGGAGGATCACTTCCCAGGCCGCCGCACTGTTTCTGTGGCTTCTTCCTCCCTTTCCAAGCTGGGGATGTTTGGATTTGGCAGGGGTATTGTCAGCAGACTGGAGTCTGAAAGATTCCTGGCTGTACAATTGCCTGGTCAAATTCTTAGTTTGATTCTGTTTTAGCTAGGTGGGATTTTTAAGAGGTGGGATAGAAATTCAAGAAATAAATTAATCGTGTCTCTCTCCCCCCCCCCAATTCTTTTTTCATCCTCAGCTAGATGATCACAGTACTCATTCTTTTATTGTACCATGTCTCCTCTTCAGCTCCAAACAGTCATTCTTAACTGGTCCTATGGTGGACAGTGTGAGTCCCCCCCCCCTTTGACTTTATGTATCAAATCTCACAGCAATCTCGTTTTTGGAGTGGGCATCTGTTTTGAGTGTTCTGTTGCTAAATAGTTCCCCTCCCCCTTGCAATCTCCTACTGCTTGCATCAGACTTGTACCTTTGCAAGGCATTTAACTTTGTGCATTCTGCCGTTTATTATTTTTAACACCAGCAGCAACCCTCCATCCTCCTCTAAAAATTCTGCTTGCCATAATTTGGCTGCTTTGTTGGGAGAGGAGTTTAATTCCCACCCCCTACAATTTGGTAAAAGCTGAATACATAATTATTTACAGACCAAGTTTATGGTTCTTGTTTTTCCTGTTGATTTGCCTTTTTCAGCTACTTACGTCTAATACCACTTTGGCAGAGCACACAGTGCAACAGCAAATACTTTCTGCATTACAGCTAAGCTAAAAATTCTTGTTTTTGTCCTGTCTGCCTTTAAAGAAAAGTGGGGCATGATGAAACTGCTTTCTAGAGCTGTTCTGCTGAGTCTTGCTTCAGTGCATAAGGAACTATTTTCCAGTGTTCCTGGCTGTCATATATGCTCAATATAGAATAGAATAGAATAGAATAGAATTTTACTTACCTTTTTTGCCAAAGAAGTTAACAACAGTAACAGACAAGTTGCAGTCTTGCAAACTCTTGAATCCTTTCCTAACTTCAAATCAGTAGTGTCACTCACAACCTCAAAAACTGCTTAAGAGTACAATCCTGTGGCTTTCTACTTAGAAACAAGTCTCACTGAGTACAATGGGGCTTGCCCTAGATAAGTGTCTATAGAATGCAGGGCTAAGACTTTCTAACATAGAAAGCAGAAAGCAGAGCTTTAATTTGGTTCAGGGATGTGTGCATTGCTTCACATTGAAAGGGGAAGTTAATTGAGTTTAAACTTGACAAATCAATTAATGCAGCTAAATGATGTCACTATGCCAAAATTAAACAAAAGTGACAAGTTCTAAACCTAATTATTGTTGATGCTATTGGATGAGAATTGTTGCAGTGCTCACATACATATTATGGTATGGTGACTATTAACTTAAAATACAACTTTCTTGTGTAAATAGGTGTCAGATAACAACTATCCCTAGGTGTAGGTGCCCCCTGGATCTGAGATGGGGAATCCGTGGCCTTCCATTTGTTACTGGATTCCAACTCCCATCAGCCTCAGCCAATCTGGTCAGTGATCAACTGTTCTATGAATGCTAAAGGACTGATCACGTTGACCATACATTTTCCTTGCATGCCATAGTGAAACAACAGAACCATTGTATTGTTTATTTTTTATTGTTTATAGATCACCTCTTAGGACAGAGCCCTTCCAAGGTAACTTTCAACAATCTAGAACAATATTTAAGATGCAGCCAATTTAAAATCAGAAAACACATTCACTGATAAATGACAGAATAATTAGGACCACAGGAAGCTGTCTTATACTGAGTCAGACCATTGGTCTAACTGTATTGTCTATACAGTGGTACCTCAGGTTAAGTACTTAATTGGTTCAGGAAGTCCGTACTTAACCTGAAGCGTTCTTAACCTGAAGCACACTTTCTCATTGAAAGTAATGGAAATGTGGATTGATCCGTTCCAGATGATGAAAAACACCCCCTAAAACAGCAATTCAACACAAATTTTACTATTTTACTGTCTAACGAGACCATTGATCCATAAAATGAACTCAATAATCAATATACTGTACTATAAAATAAATAAGACAGTATTGTAGATGAAAAAATCAACTTTTATTTTTTTCTTACATGCACTGATGATTGTTTGGATGGGGGGCTTTTATCCATTTTTGCAGTCGCACAGTCAACCAATAGCTGAACCCCAAACCCCACACAATCCCTAAAACAATGTCAGAAGGCAGAGTCCCCCAGAAGTCCCCCAAACGAAGGAGCAAAGCAGAGGCAAAGGCACAGGGCAGACACACATAAACAAATCCCCAAATCCCTTGCAGAATCCCAAAATTTTACACTCTCCCCCTCCCACAGGGTAGTTGGGCTTACCTGGCTAGGTGCCACCCATCTTGCTACGGCTGGGGGTGGGGCAAGGGTTGGTAAAGGGCTTTTCGGTCCAGGCTCACCTTCGTTTTCTTAACAGCTTCACTGCTCTTGGTCTTCGTTAGGGAAGTGTTCCTTACCTATCTTTGGGGCTGGGATGCGACCTGCTGGGCATCCTGCGGATGTCGGGGCCTGGCTCCAGGCAGTTGTGAAGGCCTTGGAGAGCTCTCGCGGTTGGAGCCCAGTTGTGGAGCCTCCACAGGCCCCACGGATGTCTGGGCTTGGCTCCGGCCAGCAGCGAGGCTTCCAAGAGCTTGGAACACTCACTTCTGGGTTAAAACTGTTCGCAACCCAAAAAAACGTAACCCGAGGCGTTCATAACCAGAGGTACCACTGTGCCAGCCTTTATCATCCTTGGGTTCCCAGGTACTTTTGAACTACAACTCCCGCCACCCCTGACCTCTACCCTTGCTGTCTAGGAATGATGGGACATGTAGTCCAACAACATCTGGGAACCCAAGGTTGAGAAAGGCTGGTCTGTACTGACTGTCAGTAGTTCTCCAGGGTTTCAGACAGGAGGTATTCCTGGCTCTATGTGGAGATGCCATGGAAAGAACCTGAGACCATCTGCATGCAAAGTGGATGCTCTTCTGCTGACCCACAGCCATTGACAGTAACCAGTAAAAGACATTGAAATACTCAGCTCAGTGTTGACTATTAAGTATGTATGTGGGATTGCTCACTGTGAAAGTACTGAGGCTGTGATAAACTATTCTTTAATATTCCTGAGAATCATGTAGGTTGGTGCTGCAGTCTTCAAAATGGTTCTTGTCATGCAAAGCTGGTGTTTTTGCTTCTTTGGGGGGGAAGGGGGGAACTGGCTTGAATGTTCTCTAGAGCAGGTGTGGGAAACTGAGGGGCTGTGCAATTTTTGCAGATCGAGCCAGACCCATTCTTCGGTGTGCCAAGCAGATGAGCACAATTAGCAATACCCCCCCCTTTTTTTTTGGTATACAACCCCAGAGCAAAACAAGTCTGGCAATTCCAGCAAGTGGAGAAGTCAACTTCAGTCAAAAGGACTGATTTGAGAAGTTGCAGTTTCCTTTTTGGAAGCTGTAGATGGAAGCTTCTGTAGAACATGCTGGATAGTAGCAGCCCAGTTTTGCTGCTCTGTGCTTGACTCCTGCCCCCTTGTTTTATTATGGCCTGCTAGGAAAATTGTTGTTTTAACGTGTCCAATAGCTCTTTGAAGCCCATCAATCTAGTCCATTTACTTAATTCCATGCAGGGCTTTGTTCCCCGAGCGCTGTTTTAGACATCTGAGATTGGCTTAGTGAATAACGAGTTTGGATAATGGATTTGAACAGCAGCTTATTGTGTCTGGTGGAACAGTCAAACAAGTGTATCTTTTTGCCTCTTTTCATTTGGTGGCAAGTGGGCTTGTGCCAAGAACAGTTGTAGCGTTCTACCTGTTAACAAATCCCTCTTAGGGTTACTGGTGCCTAATGAAGCTGTGCTGATTATAATGATGAATAACTCAAAGCCAGGATTTATCTTCCCTTACCACACCCCATGGCCCATTTTGTTTTAGTTTAGGTTCTCAGGCATTTTAGAGCATCGAGGCTGTAAAATGTATTAGACTTCCAGAGAAGGCAGTTTCTTAGTGCTTTGGGGGGAAAGCGCCTGGTTCTGTGATTGTTCAACAAACAAACAGACACCCCACAGATTCAGGGTTACTGTGAGGAAGGGATGAAATGGAAATATGAGAGAGAGCTTTTGCCCAGTTGAAAAGCTTCAGCTATCCAAGCTTGATTGATGACATGAGAAGGCTTTTTCTGTTTTCCTGACTAATAATTCCTGCCTTTTATGTGATCTCTCACACAATATAATTTTACTGCTGGAAACCTAGTGGAAATTTAGTGCTCATTTCCATGCTAATTGCTTCCAGGAAAAAAAATTCATTTGCAACCCAATTTACTTGGGAAAACATGGGAATTTTGCACTGTAATTTTTCATGTAATGAAATTTAGGGCGGCATCCCAGTGTACAGTTCTTTCCTGCCTTTTGAAATTTAGCATGATGTGGCAGTCTATCGATCAGAAAGCCACAGTTCCATAACACAGCAGGCACTGCAGTGTAAAAGAAATGTTAGAAATCAGGACAGAAGTGCTAGCATTATAACAACAACAACAACCTAACACAATAAATTCCACATCTGAATGCAGTCGTAGACTCCTTGAGGAAAGGGCTGGCCTAGGCCATTTGAGAAGCCATATTGGCCCTATATTGTAAGGCTTAAGAGGCAGCTTTTTTGAACTGCCTAAAAAAGTTGAAGGGCACAATGAAAAGATAAGTGGAGTGAATTGGGACCCCCCTTTTAAGGCCCTTATCAGGATTGTTTGCTCAATGCAGAAGCCCCTGCTATGCCACCTGACATCTGCAGGCAGGCTTTAGGTTTTTGGATTGAATTACTTGAAGCATCAGGAATGTTTCAAGCCCTGAAAATAGAAGTGCCTTTCCCAAGGTTCCTACTGCTTTCCTGGCAGTCTGTTTAGTCTCAGGGATCAAAAGTTCTTGCAATAACAAGGGAATGTATCTTTGTCTCCCCTCAATGTGACAAATGTGGCCATGCTAAGTAGCAAAAAAAAATAGGTGTGAGGAACCTTTGGCCCTCCAGATGTTGCTGAACTACCGCTCCCAGCAGCCCTGGCGGCAGGACCAGGAATTATGGGAGTTGCCGCAGGATCCCCACACCTGCGAGAGATAATGTACTTGTCGTTCTGTGTGAGGAATCTCCTCAGTTCCAGCACAGCCATTTAATTTCCCTCAATTTTTCTTTTGAGGGGAGTGGGGACTTGCAGTCGAATGGTGGATTTTTTAAAAAGTTAAGTCATCTTTAAGAATCAATTTTGCTAGTGGTTGACGGGTGGGGAGGAAAGGAGACTTGAAACCTTGTTGTGGAGTGACAAAGATGAAAAAAAAGGTGCTTACTCTTCCACCTTGCAGTAGAAATAGCAGCTTATTTCTACTTTTTTGTGCTCTGCCCACAAAAGGTATGTGGGTGTAACTTTGGACTCCTGGAAAAAACGAGTGTAACTTAGGGCTCCTGGGAAGAGCTAAAGGCAGGTTGATTTTGGGCTCTTGTCCGTATGAAGTACCTTGTCCTTCTCCCACCTACTTTAATTTTCCTTATCCTTTTGGGGCATAAATCCTGTCTCAGGACTCATGTCCAGAGGTTCCTAGTATCCTCCAAACTCATTTTCTTTTGTTTCACTTTACTTTTTTATTGTTTAGAAAAGGAAGCACTCCATTTTAAATTGCTTCCTGAGAGTGCTGGCTGTCCCAAAGGCTCTGTGCTCCTGCTACAGGATGTGAAAAGCCTGAATATCTTTGCGTTTGGAGGCAAGCGCCTTACTTTGTTCTAGCTCCCAAACTTCCTCGAGCATCAGAGTATAATAACTATGGGTGATATTCAACTAAGTTTTACTCGCTGAAATGAATTAGCATGACTTAGGTCCATTAATTTTAATTGGTCTACTCTGGGTAAACCTTATAGTTGTATATCCCTCCAATACGTTATTACTTTGATCAACTAATTCCATGGTAGCCAGTGCTTCCATACTACATGGACTTGAGTAAGAGGCTTTTTTGCATTTCTTATACATTGTGCCTTAGAAGTGTATATAGATGTGAGTGGCTCTTATATAATTGTAGAATTGTAGAGTTGAAATAAATGTCATTGACTTTTTTTTTAGTATCCAAATGATCCAAACTCAAACTTGTTATGTTGCCCATAGGGCAAATACTAACTTTTGATTCAATATTTGTATTCTGCTTTCTGAACTGTGTCGAGCTCAAATATTATTTATTTATTTATTTATTTATTATGCCCCGCCCCTCTGGCTGGGTTTCCCCAGCTACTCTGGGCAGCTCCCAGCCGAATGTTAAAAACACCATACAGCATTAAACATTAAAAACTTCCCTAGTATAGCAGCTTTTAAAAGTAGCAAACTTTTCTATCAATCTAATCATCTCAAAACCACAATGACATATAAATGAATACACTTGGGGTGTGTGGGGTTCAAATGGCAGGGACAAGCTGTTGTTTTTAAGCCTCTCTTTGTCTTTTTTGCCTGCCCCCCACCCCCAACCAACTCCATGGCTGATTTAAATTGTAAGTATCCTGTAAATATCCTATTTTTAATTTGTGTGTGTGTGTCATGTCTAGTCTAACCTTGGTAGACTACTTGGTTTTGGCCAACCCTGTGTATTTTTCTGCTTGTGGGATGAATTTTTCATCTCTGGGTCAGTGCATTTCTTGAACACATTAAGCTGCCTTGTGCCAGCTCAGATCATTGGTCCACCTAGCTTAGTGTTATATTCTGTATAGGCTGGCAGCAGCTTTCCAGGATTTCGGAGAGAAGACTTTGCATTCTTACCTGGAGATGGGAGGGATTGAACCTGGGGCCTTGGCACTGAGCCATGGCCTGTTCCTGAAAACACAGTGTACAGGCTGTCCTGCTCCAGTCCAGGCATGTCATTAATAACTGTTTCTAATGCTACTTGTGGTGTCTGTGCTACTCAGTGGCCATCCATTATGGCTCTACTACATTACATACCCATCTTAATTGTAGTTCACCCTCTATAAGGGACACATTATGTGCATTGCTTCGGGAAATTCCCTGTATTCAGGCACATTTGCGCTGCAGTGCATAAATCAGCAAAGTAGTCTCTCTTTTTCCTTAAGTTGTCATCTGTTACACTAAAGACATTTTAAAGATTTTTATATTCAATGGAAGTGATTTCATCAGATCATTATGATTCCTTCCTCACACATTAAACTTTGTGATTGATGTATTTTGTCTCTGTGTGCGTGTATCATCATCATCATCATCATTATGTTTGAGATGGAAGATAAATACTTACTAAAAAACAAACAAATGCTGCCTTAAACCCTAAACTAGGCCTAGTTTTCTCCAGCCAGGCGATTCTGTTTTTAGACAAGCAGGTAATTGGTCTCATAGCAGAATAGTGCTGGTGTGAATGCCAAGAACGATAGGGTAATGTCTGACTTCTGTGTTCCAGACCAGACATAACTGTACCAGATCTCTCTTTAATCATTTTTACTAGTTATAAACAGATGGGACATTTCATGGTGCCAAATAATTCTTTCTCTTTTTCAAATGGTTGCTAAAGTGTTGTTGTTGTTGTTGAACAAAACAGAAGTTTATTTCCCTTCTCACAGGTATGAAATTCTTGTTTAGGGGAAATGTGGTTGATTTGCTCCTGTTTTTAAACTTAGTGCTTCAGGTCTGATTCTTCTGTTCATTTTTGGATCAGCTGATCACCTCACTAGATGAATTTAGTGATCATTTTCATACAATGCATATTTTCTTATGGCTTAACGGTCTAAGGACAGGAGAGCAGACCAGAAACCCAGGTGGGCTCCAATACTGGAAGTGGATAGGAAAAAATATATATTTTGGGAGGTAAACTGCTAGGCGGCAGGCGGCTCTGCACACCTCACCTCTACAACTGTTTTTACTGTTTAAATCAAACCAGAGGCTCACGGACATTTGAAAAGGGGCTCATTGGGGTTTGCTTTGCGAGAGAGGCTTGGTGGATGTGATTGTCAAAGTTATTTTCCTTGATCTTGGGAAGGAAGTTCCCCGAGATAGATAGGTAAATTGGTCATTCCGCTTGGTCCTGGTTAGGCTTCATCTGGAGAACTCTGGTGTGGTATTCAATGGAAGTTTTACTCACAGCAGACCTATTGAAATTAATGGACCTGACTTAGTCAAGTTCATTCATTTCTGAGTAAATCTTAGCTGAATACCTCCCTCTGTTCAGTTTTGGGCCTTGTCCATTTAAAGACTGTAGAGATAGATTGTTGGAGGAGGTGTGACAGGAAAGCAACAAAGGTAATAAAAAGGTTGAAATGTGAGAGCCTTGAATGAAGAGGAAAGCGGGGGGGGGGCATGGGCATGTTCAGACCTGAGGAGGAGAAATAGTAGTTTTCAAATGGGCTTAAGCTACAGGAAGGAAGATTGAAGCTAAGTATTAGGGAAAGTCTTTCTGACTATGAGATTATGCTGGGGAGCATTTTCTCAAGGTTGGTTTTAAAAGCTTTAACAATTGAAGAGTTTAAAGAGAAGCGGGAGAAATACCTGCTTGGGATGATTAAGTTATGGCTAATCTAGCTTCAGTGCAGCAGGAGCCAGCAACTAGATCACAGGTTTTCAGACTTTGCCCTAGTGAGCCAAGTTTTGATCCTTTCCAGTGTTACTGGAGACAAAGTGAATACAGTACATGGATCAGCTAGTGGCAGAAAGGTTGAGTGGCCATTTGTCATGTATGATCTAGCTGAGATTTCTGCATTGCAGGGGGTCGGATTAGATGACTTTCAGGTTCCTTCCAGCTCTACAATTCTATGATTCTGTGATCTGTGTCCTGGTAAACCATACATAATGCAGAATGAGGTGGTAGAGTTGTGGACTGTACTATTTCTGGTCACAGAGGTTGTGAATATTCAGAGTATGTGTAAATCTCCCTGCTTGTGATAAATTAGCACATCAAAGAGAGAGGAGGAGCTGTTCTCAACCTTTCCTTAAGTTATATTCCTTAAGATATACTGTATACAAGCAGGTTTTTTTGAGGGAGCAGGAATAAGAGAGGTTGCACCTGACACCTCTCCCTAACGTTCTAGTTTTCTTCTTTCATTGAGCTTTTTTGTTAAGATAATATTCAAAAATGTTATCCCCTCACATTCAGTCTGTAAGCTAGCCCTATTAATTTCAGTAGCTCTATTCTGAACCGGTATGCCATACTGCCACCTCCCCTCCTGTATTACAAATTCATATGACCCTTTTACGATCACCAGAGTGCCTTCCAGGAAGGTGCCTGATGATTGTAAAAAGGTTGTGCCAGAGCAGAGGCACTTTGGCACGACCCTTTTATGATAGTCAGGCAAGTTCTTGGAGGGTGCTTTGCCAGTAGTCAAAGGGTTGCACCAAAGTGTGGGATATAAAGGTAGAGCAGTCAAGTCCAACATTTCCTGTTTGCTAGAATGGGCACACAGAGCTTCAAACAGTCAAACCTGTGGGAGCCACCTCCCTCTGCGTGTGACCAGGTAGATGGGCACGACCCAAATAAAAGGGCTGGGCGCTCAGCCATCTGTCTCTCTCACTCTCTTGGCTCTTCGCCTTCTCTTCACCTGCACATGGTTCATCCTTAACAAAGGATGTAGGCCCATGTTCAATTTAATCTTCAAATGTACCTGTAACTGCAACTTAAGCCTGCCTTCAGATTGCTGCTGAATGTTGTGGGGTGTAAGGGACAGTGATTACATGCTCAATGCCCTCCTTTTCTAGGAGAGATTGTTTATGATCGCCAGGCAAGATCTTGGAGGGCGCTTTGCCAGTAGTCAAAGGGTTGTGCCAAAGCACCTCTGGGAGGCTGTGCCTGCCGCCCCGGGAAGCGGTGAGGAGGCAGCGCCAGGCAAAGCTGTGAGGTGGGGAGCAAGCGAGTGGGCGGGATGGGTGGGGGTGGGGGTGGGGGCGTAAGCAGGCAAGCAGCAGCAGGCGCAGTGCCTACCAGCACCCTTTCCCCAAGAAATAAAGCACTGATTCTGAATAAAACCAGAATATGCCCCCTGCATGTGTAGAGCAAGCCAAAGCGAGGTAACAGCCCCATGGGCTCGTGAGGGGGAAAATCTAAGTGGCCTCCTTGACAATTGTCTAATAAAATGGACTGCTTTGTTTCCTGATGGCCTAGTCAAGACAGATACAATCAGGGCTGAGGAGAGCTGTGTCAGTATGCCTGCTGTGCCTTTTTAGAGAAGCTCTTGACACATTTGAGGACCAGGCATTTTCAGTATGAGGTCATTTAGTTGACTGCCTCTCCACCCCAATCCACTCAAAAATAGTTTTTTAATTTGACTAGAACTCTTAATTATTCAAAGCACTGGGCTAGAATAGCCTTTTAGTCCTGAATGTGATGTGGATTCAGATTTCTGATCACCAGAGTATGGCTTGGCATTCAAGAGTGTCCTGTGGGCTGCTGAACTGTCTTTGGGGTGATGGTGAGCCTCAGACATTGTAGGCTGCAAACAACTTCCCCTGATGGCCGTGAGATTCGAGGAGAGGTGGTGGGCCAAGCTTGAAGCCCTTTCACGTGTACGATTATCAGAGGTTTGAAGGACAAGGTTCCTGCATTTCTGATAGTTTTACAGAATAGGGTTTTTTTATAAGTGCAGTTTGTTCTCCAGGGATGAGAAAAGCTGTGCCTTCTGCAATTTGCTCTTCTACTATACATCTGGGAAATGTACAGGAATCTTATTCTCGTTTGCATATGTTTACCCTAGATACTATTTGATGTGGCGCATAAACATATTGTATCTCCAAAATAAGTGAAATGTCTATTTATCCCTGATGGTTTTGATCTCTGATAGTTGGAAACAATAGCTTGGCCTTAGTGAAGCTTGCAAGTTATGAGAGTACAGCTGCTGCTTCTTCCCCACCCCTGTAATACGCCTTCATATCACCAGTAAAACAAAAACTAAAGGGTGCTGAGATCAATGGACCACTTTAGCAAACGGGAAGGGGCTGTGGAGGCAAAACTGTGTGCAAGCCAATGCTTACAGGGAATATGGGAAACAGGAAGTCTTGTTCTGTTAAGAGATCATTTGACCCTGGTGCACTTTCTGCCTGATTTTCATAGCACTCTCTGTATAACTTCCAATATTTAACACACTCAGAATGCCTGACAGATTGCAGATTTGTGAATATATATACATTCCGGTCTAAGCTTTCTAAATGAAGGGGAGGGATGCTTGTAAAGGGAGTTGGGGAGGAAAGAAAAACACAACAAGAAAAAGTGACCCTATTATTTCTTTAGTAGAAGACTCCTTCAAAGCAAAACCTCCCAATTCCCCGCGTGCGGAGTGGGTGCTGCAGCCTAGACCTACACCGCCCAAAGGGAGAGACCTGAACGCTTGGAACCGACTCAAGGACCAGTCTTTTGGTAGGAAAAAAACATTTTGCACGGATGGCCAGTCACGGTCAGCAGAGCAGAATGACTGCCACATTGTGTTCTCTTTCTGTCTCTCTCTCGTCTCTGTTTTCCCTGTCTCCCACTTCCATCGCAGATTACCCGCAAGCCTGATGTTCTCTGTATAAGCCTGATGTTCTGTATGCTCTTTGGGGACATGTGGGCGGGTGGGGGGAAGAGTCGGGGCTATTGACTTTACTGTATGTCATTTACTGATGTTGAGGACTTGTGGTACTGACATCAACAGATCCAGTTTTGAGTAACTTCTTCTATTTGCACAACTGCCTTGGAATGGGAGAGCCCTTCCTGCCTTCCTATCTGCATTTCCAGGTTTATCCCTGGAGTTGAACTTCCTAGATATTGTGAGTTAAAATGTTCCTGCTATAAGGGATGCTTTGAACTGCAAACTCTTATATAGCAGGTACAACAGCCGGCTTAGGGATGGGGAAACTCAAGCCTGCGGGCAAAAAATTGGATGTCTGGGCCTCTCTACCTTGGGACTCTCCCCAGGAGTATACCGTTTCCTCAGGTGACACACCTCACTAGGCCTGCTTTGCAGCCTCTTTGGGTGTTTCCCCCTGGCTGCAATGTGTCCTAGAACTCTGGCAGTGCTTCTTGCTTGCCTGGATGGAGGATAGGTAGGAGTTGTGTTGAAACTAGCCTGCTGTACAAAGGTGAAGGTCGCATTTGTGGCTCTCCTCACATTTGTCCCTGCCCTCACCTGCCACCGACATCTGGCCCTTGGAAGGGTGTCCAGAAAGGAAGGAGGTTCCTTGTCCTGCAGTTGGTTAACAGGGGTAGTTTGACTGTCCCATTGAGTTTGGCTGTCCCTGTGCTCAGAAATGAAGCTGCAAGTGACAGGCCTTAGAGGCATTTCCTGGTTTGTTTTTTCCCCAGCAAGCGAGAGAGTGCTTGTTTGTTGGTCGCCTTCATCCTCCTGCTCTGGATGCAAGACACCGCTGTGTGAGAGCTTTATTCATCAGAAATGCCTACTGCTTCCTTGCTTTCCTGCTTTGCTCCTGCCAAAAGCCAGTGGTACTGGAGCACAGTAGCTGAGTTTTTGAAAAGGCTGTGTCTGGGTTTATTTAGTTTGTAAATGGGAGAGTTGTTCTGAGTCCTAGAGTCCCTTCTCCCCCCGCCTGGGTGGCAGAGTAGAAGATTTAGCAAGGCCAGAATTTGCAAAATTTCCAGCATGTTTTATTTATTTGATTTTTGCAGGTTGCATTTATTTAGAGGAAAACCACACAAGATGTCTTGGCTAGGGGCTTATTGGTCACTGTTGCTGCTGTTGTTTAAATATGTTCAATGCTTCTTCCAGCTTTGCTTCCAGAGCTCATTTGAGTTTCAAGATACACTGCTGGTTCATTTTAAATAAATTCCTGAAGAATAACTTCACACATTGCAGAGCTATTAAGGGGATTTTTCTGGTTTCTGTTCCTCACTGTGGCAGCTAACTCTCTGCCTTTGTGCGGCTTTGGTGTGTTTCTCCATGACCCATGTGAAACCAAAGGCAGTTTTCCACCTTGCTTTGAAGGACATAGGTGTGTTGTCACAAGCACTTTAAAGAACCACGAAGTTGCTTTGTGGTTGTTGCTTTGGCATAGCCTACATGTGCCCAAGTGACTGGTGGATTTAGAAAACTGGGAAACTGCTTTAGCTTACAAGTCCTGCCTTTTATGCTCCAGTGGATGGAGAATTGGATGGAGACTTGTGGTTGGCTCTATCCCTTGGTCATGGTTTCTCTGAGTCATCATACACAAATTGTCTCTCTTGACTTGGATTTCTTGCTTGTAGGAGAGGAATAGCCATGGCCCACAGGTTGGTAATAAGGTTAGAGGGAGAAAGGAAATTATAGTATCCATCCTGATAACATCAAACTGGCAACATTAGATATAGGTGGCAACACAATTTTACCCAAAAAGGTTCTTAACGAACCATCCCTTTGGGGAACAGACAGGACGAAGCAGAATATATAAGTGCACACGCTCACAGTGTGACCTTATGACCTTCGACAGCTTCACCCTTGTCCTTTTAATTATCCCAGTGATTTTAAATTTGTTTTATACTGTGATGCCAATAAAGGTATTTGATTTGATTTAGGTGACTGTAGATGGAGTATCTTCTAATTGAATTACCTGCTTACGTTTCCACAAAGGAGAAAATAGTTGCTGTTCTTGATAATAGAAGGTGTGAAGTGAGGGCGCTCTTTGGGCATCATGGCATATATGACAGGAGTGAAAATGAACAGTCCCACCGCTGCTTAGGAAGCAAATGTGGGTAGTGGTGGAAATTTTCCAAAAGGCCCTTGTGCAAGGGAGTACATGTACCTCTTAGTCTTCCAGAACAACATGCCCTTGCTTCAGACCGAGGCACATGAGCATGGCCTGCCTTCAAGGTTGGCTCTGTGGCGTTTGGTACAAAGCAGGAGCAGACATCTGTTTGCCTTGAACAAAGCTGTGCAGAGTGTTCAGCCCAAGTGGCAATTTGCTCCAGAGTACATGGCCAGCAATGTTTCGTCAATGCGTAGAAGTGGTACAATTCTTCATAGTAAATTGATTTGTGTCAATGTCCATTATAGTCAAGGTAGGTAGTTTTAGGGACAGGGGTGGCGCTGTGGTCTAAACCACAGAGCCTAGGGCTTGCCGATCAGAAGGTTGGCAGTTTGAATCCCTGCGACGGGGTGAGCTCCCGTTGCTCGGTCCTTGCTCCTGCCAACCTAGCAGTTCGAAAGCACGTCAAAGTGTAAGTAGATAAATAGGTACCACTCCAGCGGGAAGGTAAATGGTGTTTCCGTGTGCTGCTCTGGTTCGTCAGAAGTGGCTTAGTCATGCCGGCCACATGACCTGGAAGCTGTACGCCGGCTCCCTCGGCCAATAAAGCAAAATGAGCGTTGCAACCCCAGAGTCGTTTGCGACTGGACCTAATGGTCAGGGGTTCCTTTACCTTTTAGGGAGTTTTAAGATTAAAAAAAAAATCATACCTGCTGAATGCTGTTGCCTTGCAATGTCATTCTGTTAGCTGTTCCTCCTCAGCACAAGTGGAAGTGGGCTGGATGGACCTGCTTAGTTTTATTATGCAATTTGTGTAGCTGATGGGACATGATCTGCGCCAGCAGTAACAACAAACCTTGGCTTGGAGTAGCAACTCCTGGGACACACAATAATTTCTCCTTCCTCTCTATTGCAGGACTTTTGCAGTTTGGGTGACACTTGGCTTTTATACACTGTGGGTCTGTTTACTGAGTCTTTTGGCTCCTTGGTTTTATCCCAGGCACCAGTCCTTGCATCTGAAATGCCTCATTCTTGCTTCAGCTGCTGCATAAGAATGATCTTCTCGTTGGCTGCGCCTGGGTAAAGGGATGGGCTGCCACAAAATGTGAAATGTAGGAGAATAGGAGAGGCCTCTGGGAGCTTTTTGCATAGGGCTTTTGCTCTTTTAGATGTTTTTGACATCAAACCAGACTAGTAGGACAGATTCATAGTTAAGACTTCACATCCTTTTATATTGAGGAAATATGACTATTTGGACACAACAATTCTGTACCAGTTCTCTCTTCTTCTCCCTGCTGTGCGCTGAAGATTGGGGGGAAAGGACTTTAAGGATGGGTTCCTGTCATAGGCATAGGCATGATTTTTGTTGGGGTGGGGGCAGGCTTTTGTTAGGGGAAGTAAAACCTCAGATTTGTATTTATTGATTTTGATGACGGGGGGGGGGGGCAGCTGCCCACCTTGGCTATGCCCATGGTTCCTGTTACAACAGTCTTTCCTGTGGTCCTGAACTGTGACCCTTGCATCATGCTAATTTACCCTGTGCTGTTCCTGAAGCAATTCAAGGGCAGGTCTAAGGGTTTTTAACAACCCTATTTTAACATATCCGTAACAAAGGGTTTAAAAATAAAATCAGAATTCTCCCAATTAAGGGAATGCAATGGAAGCCATTTGTGAAGGTGCAGCAACTGGAACTGTGCAGGATTGGATCTTTCTACTTAACAGCTGTTAAACAGGAGGATATGATCCTGTGTGGTGGTGCTCCTATGTTAGCAGCTTACCCCTGTGCAAGGGAAGTTGCTTGTGAAGGTTCAGCGCTGCACAGGATCAGATCCTCCTGCTTGATGGGATCTTATCCTGCTTCTCACTTCAGAGGGTGAGAAGTAAGTGTGGCCTAGTGGGAAAGGAAATCCCCCCCTTCTTTTGCAAAGAGGAAGCTGCCCATTAGTTTGCCCCATTTTTTGCATTTTTTCCTTGTTCTCACTCACCCCTGCCTCTCCCTCCTTCCTTCCTTCCTTCCTTCCTTCTTTCCTTCCTTCCTTCCTTCCTTCCTTCCTTCCTTCCCTTCCCTTCCCTTTCCTTTCCTTCCTTCCTTCCTTCCTTCCTTCCTTCCTTCCTTCCTTCCTTTCTTCCTTCCCTTCCTTCCTTCCTTCCTTCCTTCCTTCCTTCCTTCCTTCCTTCCTTCCACCCTGGGTGGATCTGGCCTGCTCAGCCCGATCTGTAGCAATCTGGGTATGTCTCAACCTGACTCAACCAAGGTCTGAATCCCCCCAAATAGGCCTGATTTGTCTTGGGGTCCAGGCCTCAGCCAAATCCAGTACACACCACTTCCCAGCCCAGCAGTGCCCTCCCCACCCACAACAGTGTTATGATTGTTTGGCAGGAATTATTATTATTATTATTATTATTATTATTATTATTATTATTATTGCTTTAAGTGTGTATCTGTATTGCATTAGTTGCCTAAAGACGTTGGCTAGGACGTGATGGGGGTTGTACAAACACTTTGTAAATTACAGGTCACTTCCCAGCTGGACTTTGGGAGGTGATCCCACGGTGGCATTTGGTGTAGGAGGCATTCCCTTCCCTTGTTCTCCTTCTTCTCCTCTCCATGGGTAGAGGGAAGAAAATAACATATTTTGGAAGATGGATCCTTCAGTATATTTACAGTACCATGTGACTTGTTTCTTCTTGCAGTTTGTTTTAGCCTTTGCTACCTTGTGTGCGTCATAAATTGATGAGAACTGTAGTTTGCAGCCAGTCCTGAAGCTCAGTTAAGCCCCAAAATGAGGATAATAGAGGCAAATCAATTTCATGAATGGAAGATTCAGGAAGTATTCAGAGAATCACAGAATTGTAGAGTTGAAAGGGATTATGAGGGTCATCTAGTCCAACCCCCCTGCATTGCAGGAATCTTTTGCCCAATTTTGGGCTTGAACTCATGACCCTGAGATTAAGAGTCTCATGTTCTACTAACTGAGCTATATTTTCTTTGCCTCTGAAACCTTTTATTTCACTTTGAATTATGAAGCTAATGAAGTCTCTCTGCTGCACTATAATTAATATAAAGCAAAAACTTGTCCGGAGAGGGATGCTACCAGTCCCATCCCAGAGAAGATGAAAATCAGGGCCTAACATTTTGGTAATTTTTAAAATTATAAGGCACTTTTGGTCAGATCATTAGAATTCTGCAGAGATTCTGCTTGGTTGACAGTATATCACATTTTTTTCACCCCTCCCCCCGGCTTCAATTCTGATCCATCTGTACAATGAAGATAAGTTGTGTTTTGCTTATATGCCTTTATCTTGCTAACATCCACCCCACCAGTGTGGTGTAGGGGTTAAGAGTGGTAGACTCGTAATCTGGGGAACTGGGTTCGCGTCCCCGCTCCTCCACCTGCAGCTGCTGGGTGACCTTGGGCCAGTCACACTTCTCTGAAGTCTCTCAGCCCCACTCACCTCACAGAGTGTTTGTTGTGGGGGAGGAAGGGAAAGGAGAATGTTAGCCGCTTTGAGACTTCTTTGGGTAGTGATAAAGCGGGCTATAAAATCCAAACTCCTCCTTCTCCTCTTCTTCTTCTTCTTCTTCTTCTTCTTCTTCTTCTTCTTCTTCTTCTTCTTCCCACCAGTCGAGCGTGTCAAGACAGGACATCGTCTTTGCAGTTTTCACACATATATACGTATGAAAGGGGTAGAGCATCTGCTTTGCAAGCAGAAGGTCCCAGCTTCAATTCTTGTATCTCTGAAACCCCAGCCAGTCTGTGTAGGGCATCAGTACTTAGACGGATCAATAGTCTGACTTGGTATGTTGCAGTTTTCCTGCCTTGCTACATCACACAGTACAGAACTAGATCCTGTTGCAGCCTTGTAGGGGTGGGGGTTTATATTGAGGAATGGTTCATGTTCAACAACAGGATTAAATGTCACAAGGCCAACAACTTGATTTACAGGATACCAGCATGAAGAATGTTAAACAAGTGTTAACTTCCGTTCTGCTAGGTGGCTTAAAGGAGGGTGTTGCTTATTTTGTTGTACATGCACTTGCTGTCACGGATTGTTTGGACGCAGAGGAATGATGGGAGGAACCAGCTGAGGAACTACCAAGGGAAGAAGACTCAGTGCCTGGGGAGTGGTGGTGGGACAATGATGAGTGGTCACATTGAGAAGAGGGAGAAGACTAGGAAGAGGTGTCTGAAGATGAAGAGGTAAAAGGGCTTAGTGAGCTGAGAGAGTCAGGGGCAGAAAGAGGTCTGGAATCAGAAACTGAAGCAAGTGCGGGGGGGGGGGGGTGCCAAAAGGCAGAGACGAGTCAGGCTGGTGAAGAAGCCGGGATGTCTCTCCCTTCTGCTCAGACAAGCTCCCTTCCCAATGGCTTCCCAGAACCAGAAGAGATACCAAGAGGGAGATGCAGGCGCAGTCCCCGATTGGTCGGGAAAAGCCCTGGAGAAGAGGGGGCTTGCTTATACACCTGTGGGAAGGTGGGGACTTTCACTCTCAGCAACTGTTTCATGGGGAAAGACCTAAGGGGGGTTGAGTTGCTGTGCTTATTAGGCCCGACACTCTGCCAAGTCTGTGAAACTTGTGTGTTTGCTGACAAAGAGTTAACTTGGAACGTTGGCTCACTCTTCTTTGACCCTTGCTAATGTTTAACTCTTATCGCAAGTCAGGCCATTGGCCTGTCTAGCTCAGCAAGGTCAAGTGACTGGCAGTGGCTCTCCAGGGCTTTCTATTTCCTAGCCATACCTGAAGATCCCATGGATTGAGACTGGGGCCTTTTTCATGCAAAGCATGTGGTCTGTCAGTGAGCTGTGGCCAGCGTTCGAAACTCCCATTGTTCTGGGCACATTTTGCAACATGGAATTTCATTAACGCGAGACGTTTCTGAGCTCTGGGCGCAGTACTGAGTCTAAGATTCCAGATTAAAATTGCCACTGCTGCTTTCAGCAGGAAGGAGGACCTTTTCCTGCCACCCCACTTCCAGCCACTCTCTGAAGACTGGAGAAGGGACCCTCATAAGAATATTAGGGGGGCGGGATAGGTGAAGTGTGGCTTTGTTTTTTGCAGTCTTCAGATGAGGACTAGACCATGTGAAAAATGAACATAAGATTTTAGCTGTAGTTCATTCATTTTCAGCTTTGTATTCTTGTTATAAAAAAAAGCACACCTAGATACTCCATTGCGGAGCCCATAACCTAGGTTTAAGGTTTCTAACACTGGCTGTGGCCCTTCCATTGATCTCTGTTACATGTTCATTGCAACCATGCTGGTTGACATCCTGTTCCTGAAAGACAAAAAGAAGGTAATTACTTGCATTATCACAGTAAGGCCCCATCGGCATTATATATTTAAATTAGTATCTTTCATTACCCTTAGCAAGCAACAGTTCCCAGAAATCCTTGAGGAAGCTATGATTGTTTAAAATGGCAAGATGCAGCTTTAAAGGTATAGTGCAGATGGCCCCTAAGTTTTTAAAAACTGTTGTTGTTAAAATAATAGTGATGATGATGATGATAATGATGACGATGATAATAATTTTATTGTTTATACCCTGCTCATCTGGCTGGGTTTCCCCCAGCCACTCTGGGTGGCTTACAACACATATAAAAATTGTAAAACATTAGACATTAAAAATTTCCCCGATACAGGGTTGCCTTCAGATGTCTTCTAAAAGCCAGGTGGTTGTTTATTTTATTTAATTATTAAGATTTATGTGTTGTAAGCCACCCTTCATCATAAGATCTGAGGATGGCTCACAGAATAAAATACAGGATAAAAACAAGTAAATAAGTAAAACAAAGCAGCAAAACAATAATCCCCACTTCCCACAGACACATTTAAAAGGCTGTAGAATATTAATCAGCTAAAAGGAGAATCTTGATCTAAGAGCAGAAATGATGTGGAATCCATTCCTGCCCTTTACTTCCTGTCCTCTCATTTGCAAGAAAAAATGCCTTAGTTTCTAATTTGTACCTTTCCAGCTTTATCTTTGGGCTCTTGGTCCTTAAAATGCCTTCCTCTGTTCCACTGAAGAGCTTGTTCAAAGGGCTTCTTATGCCTTGTCAAGTTGTATTTTAAACTTGTTCATGATAAGCTCATCAGTCTCCTTAATCCTCTTCCTGACTATCTGACTTTTAAAAAAGACTTTCCCACTTACTCTGAAGGAGAAAATTGAGGAATCATCTTGGGCATTGATGATAAACTGTGTGATAGCAGTGAGGTCATCACATTGCTGATAGTAACCCCTTCAAGGGAATGTGCCCTCAAACTGGTACAACTGCTGAGTTACTACCATATATCAAGAATGGTATAACCTTTCTTCTCCTCAGGCAGAGTTATAACTTGACCTTCAGAAGTGAGCAGACAACCCCTGAAGAAGAAGAAATAACAGTGGTATCATGGTTTGCATATGAACCATGGATGTAATAGCTTGTTTGTAGGCCGACCGTGAAATATCTGTATGAATTCTTGGGGCTATGATTTTGTTTGTTTCAATTCTTCTTCCCAAACCCCACCCTAATGCCTGCTGAGTGCAATTCACATCACCCTCTGTTCATTCCTGTGAGATATCACTGTGAAATCTTACAGTTACCACAATCAGCACTGACAGAGCAATCCTGTGCATGGCTAAGCTGAACCACACTAATGGATCTTATCCCCTGGTGTGTATAGGATTGCAGTTTGAACAAGTCACTGTCTGTTTTAGGTCCCTGTTTAGGTCTCCATTTCTGGCTCACATGAGTATTAATGAACTAGGAGAGCAAATTCCTTTTCACATACTTATTTTTTATGTAAACGTATGTAACTTTAGAAAAAAGCCACAAAAGTGTATGCTTTAAAGACTTTAACTGGTCTCTGGTAGCATCCTTTAGCTACAGACTTCACTCCACTCTTTCAGCAGACATAAACCTTGATGGAAGAAGGTTTGAAGGCATGTGTGTGAGTGTGGGTGAGAGAGAGAGAGAGAGAGAGAGAGAGAGAGAAAGAAAGAAAGAAAGAAAGAAAGAAAGAAAGAAAGAAAGAAAGAAAGAAAGAATATACCTGCATGCATGCGAAGGAGATGATTTTTATCAGGATTCATTTTCTCTTGGGGATGGAGGGAGTAGAGCACAGTGTTCTTTTTGGGATACATTACAAAGACATTTCCGTTGCACATTCCTCCCTGTATCTGTAACCTTTTAAAGGAAGAAAAGAGCAGTGTTGATTTAGGGGAAACAAAAAACAAAAACTCAGGCTATGTGAGATGCTTATGAGCTTCTTTCTAACTTGTGATTAGTCAGTACCACTTCCTACCCAGAGTTGTAGTCCTCAGACTCCTTAACATTTTAGGAGTGAGGTACTTTCTTATCAATGCTGTCTTCTTTTGAAGCAACTAGGATGGGCAGCTCTCTTTTGGAGCTGATGTGTTGATTGAGTTGGTGAATGTGTCAGTTCAGATGTGAGAGTCTGTGTCCATGTGCTCTTCCTTTTCACTCTTGTGACCTTATTTCCATTCTACATTGTATCTTAAGCCACAGTTTCCTGAGATGTTCAAACCAAGAGAGCATGTTCTGAGTGACCCCTTTGATCCAGCCTATTAAACTATGGTTGGACATCACAGAAAGTGGTTTTGAGACAGTTTTATGGACGTATTATATGGTATTAAGGAAGGCAAGAGAGGGGAAAGAGGAGTATGCAGTGTGCTCCTGATTCAGCAAAGCAACTTTTTTTTGACCAGGATTGTTAAGTTTGAACTGAGCAGTTCAGGGAGGTAGCTTTGCTGGTGTTCCATACAGTAGTTTGAGCCTTGGGGTGGAATTCTGCTAATAAGTCCTGACAGCATAAGCTCTGCACAAGGACTTTGGCTTACATAGTGAGACTTTCTCGCTCCCCCGTTCCCTCAAAATTGTATTGGAAAGGGAATTGGAAGAGTCCCTTGAGGGAGGAGAGATGAGATTGTTGAGTCTGGCAAACCAAAATGTTTGCCCTGATGGAATGATAGGTATTGTATGACACTGAATTCCTCCTTTGGAGATTCACATCCTCTGTTCTGAGGATCATACCATTTCATTCTCAGTCCCCATACAACAGTGTTGTATCACCATTGCATTGGGATATCAACTGAGTATGGGCTTAATTAGGCCTTGTGCAGTGTTCCAATTTGATCCACGAGGCTGTTTTCTCCATACCGTGCCCACCTGCCCTACACCTGATGTCATATGAGGCAAGTAGAGATAATAATAGAATTGTAGAGTTGGAAGGAACCACGAGAGTCACCAAGTCCAACCTCCCCTACAATGCAGTAATCTTTTGCCCGACATGGGGCGCGAACCCAAGACCCTGAGATGAGGAGTCTCATGCTCTAGCCACTATGATATCTCAGTCCATCTAGCTACTAAAGTACAGCTGAAAGCTTTAAAGTATGTTCCTACTGGTTCAGCTAATAGGTGGTGTGAGCAAGCCCACTGGGATTGACTGTGCTGGGGAGTTCCCCATAGCACAGCCAGCCGCTGCAGAAAGCAGGACTTGAAGTTTGTGCCTATAGGTGGTAACTTCAAGCCTACTGGTATTGACTGTACTGCTCACTTCCCCTGGGGAACTCTGTGTAGTACAGCTGATCCCAGCCCAAATCTGAGTTTCAAATCAGTGCTAATCAACTGATCAGCAGTAATTTCAAGCCCTGTTGTTAGGCTTGGCTTTTCTCTTTTAGCATGGAAAAAAAATGTCCCCGTGTCAGATTGTTGACGGGTGGGTGGGATCCCCCCCCCCACCTGTCAAAGTGTCTTGCCAGGGGTGTGGGAACCGAGGGATCCACCCCACTGGCCAGCTCCAGTTCTCAACCCCTGATACAAAGAGTCATTGCAGCACAGACACAGTGAAGGAATTTGAGATTTGGTGGATAGCAGCTGGAAATCATAAGCATCACCTACTCGTCTTGGGACTCCTTTGTTTTGCATTGTATCTGGAGAGTCAGAGCTGTCGAATGCAGAATTAAGATCACTGATGGTTTTTTGATGTAGGATTGCAGTCTTTTAATTTATTGAATAATCTCACGTGTCTATATTTGTATGCAAATTGCACTACAGGAATTGATGGTGCAGGACTTGAAAACTCAGCTGTATATTTTGGAAGTGTGTTGGTGTGAGGGGGCAATTAAGAGTTGTTGGGTGATGTTTTTTTTTATTGGGTTGCCTTTCCAATACAATTTTCAGAAGGCAACATATTAAAACCTGGTTCTTCATCTTCTAATCAATGTTCCCTGGAGTTAGAAGCCCCACAGAGTAGGAGGTGGATTGGAACATTTTGGGTTGTACACATGGGCTTAGCCAGGATTTCTGTTGGGAGGGGTAGAACCGACGTGATTGGTCAGTTAGTTGATTATTTCTATTGTCTTACTTGATCGGGGTGGGTGGGTTGCCCCCCATGGCTACACCCATGGTTGTACCCTATTAATGGACACATTTGAATCTTATGGACCTCAATTAGTCATGCCCGTTAATTTTGGTGGATCCACACTTGAGTATAACATAGCACACTTGGTTCTGTGGGATTGTATCCAATTAATGCCCCATTCTGGGTGCACATGCTATCCCAGCTTGCGCCACATAGTCTCATTTCACCCAGCTGCTAAGTCAATTTTCCTGCCAGATGTTGAGCAGGGGAGAAAAAGCTGCTTTATTTGAAATGAGAGTTACAGCAGGCCTATATTTAACATTTTTGGTGGATATTTCACTGGCAATTTCAGTTTATCCTATTGTACCTTTCAGCAGCAGGAGTTCTTCTGCTTGATTGTAGAAAGGGGGGGGAGGGTAGATAACTGGAGAGGGTCCTACGGGGTGTAAAACACTGATGGCATTCTGCATCATTTTTACAAGCCTTCGAGCTCCTTCCCTTTCTTAGCTTGCAGAAAGAAATAATGTTTCATGTCTCCTGGAAGCTGTTGCTGTGTTAGTAGACCCATGGGTGGGAAACCCATTTTCAGCTTGAAGACTGCATTCTGCTACAGGCAATCTTCTGGGGCCAGCAAGCCAGAGGTGGATGTGGTGAGAGAGAAAAAATATGTGTGTGGCCAGAGGCACAAGTGGGTGGAGCAATGAATATGACTCTTACCTTACAGTAGGCTATAATTCAGCCGCACAAAAATCAAGAGGTTTCTACATGCCCACACCCACTTACATCTCTCCCATCTTCCACCCAGACATGCAAAAAGCATGATCACAGTTTGAAAACACATTGTAGCCAGGCAAAACCACTCAAAAAAGCAGAGAGCAAAACTAGCAGGGGGTGTGGCGGTGGGGTGGCTTTGGCCTAGGAGAGTCCCGAGGGCTGGACAGAGAGTGTTAAAAGGCTGCCTTCGGCCCCTGCGCCTGAGATTCTCTACTCCTGCTGTACACAATCTGGTCTTATACATGTGGGATTTCCAGATGGGGAAATGTTTGGAATGTGCTGTTCTTGCAGAGTCTTACTCCTGGAGATTCAGACTTACATTTGCTGTCAAATCATTATTTTGCAAGCAACCTCTGCAAATCAGAAAATGCAGTTCTCTTTGCCGCCCCGTTCCAGAGTGCTGTTGCAACAGAATGTGAGCAGAGGGGCTTGTGGTTATGGGAGGGGTGTCAGAGGCACCTCTTTTGGATTGTTCCCTCCATATCCTGCCCCCCCCCCAATGACACACTGTTGACTCCTACACATTTTCCTCCCTTTCCCCTCTAATTAATTTACTGTGTGCTTCCTCTCTAAAGTGCTGGGAGAGCACACCCATAGACCAGTGGAGAATGGTGTGTGTGAGAGATCCCCAGTGAACTTCTCCTGCAGCTACGAAGCAGCAGCTGCAGCCACAACCTTGATGGGTGGGAGCTACAGTTGTTGGGTGAGGAGTAGATGGAAAGTTCTCCCTTGTTCCATGCAAATACTGCAAGTGCTCTGGGGTAGGTCACGTGTCCTGTTTGGTGACTGTCGGCATATCTATGGAAGGCTTTTGTGGACAGAATATTGTGCCATTACCTTTGAATTGGGGCTTGCCCCCATTCTCACTTACATGGCTGTTGTCTGGAAGCACCATTCCTCAGCACTGCCATGGTCTCCTGGAGCAGGTCTTCTGTGCCTTATGCTTTATCCATTTGTGGGTAACAGGATTTTGAGACAAGAGGAGGAGGAGGAGGGAAGATCCATTTCTGTCTCCCACCCTTTTTATTTGTACAGATTCCTGTAACACCTTTTTAGCCCTGCTGAGTAGAGCCACATCAACTTCAAGAGACACATGATGTACTGCATAGGGAAGCTGCTGCCCTAAAAGGGTCAGCAACCTGAAAAACAGCTTGGAGAGATGTGTGAATAGAATGACTGGTGCTGGGTGGTGCCTAGAGATTGCAGGGTTGTTTTGAAGCAGGAGATGGCCCTGTTAGTACCGCTACCCATACCTGAATGGAGCTGCTGGAAAAAGCCAAGGCAGCTGCCCAGCCAAAGCCATTTTCTATCTTGAGATGGACGTTTTGGTAACATGTATCTCCTTTGGGGGCATCCTTTGTTAGTGTACATGTTTATGGAAAACAGATTGGCAAGAGTTGCCTTCCCCTTAAGTGGCATTTCTGTCTGTGTGCTGCATTCTTCAAAGGTCCTCTGTTCTTTCCAGGGGCTTTATAACTCCACCTGAACCCTCTCCCCATTTCCCAAATAGCGAGTGGCTCTTCTGGTCATGGGCTTTGTCTCTAGCCATTGGCCCTTTAATCAGCCCTCACAGCAGGGCTGATCCAGGTTCTCTGTCTCTCCAACCTCTGATTAATCACTTTGCTCCCAAGGGCCAGCACCAGCTCTCTGACTGCATCCTCCAGCCCTGCCCAGTGACTCAGCTGCTGAGAGATGAATTGCCTATTAATCCACAATGTTGAAATTGCTTTATTGCATGATGCAGGCACGTCCCTGGAGGAAGTTTTAATCTGCGTCTGGACTGTGGGCCATAAATAATGGGAGGCTGGTGCAGTAAAAGTATGTTGTGTGGGTTTGCTTTTAACTGCTGGTACTATAAATGCTGCTTCCTATTACTGCTGTAAAGAGCCCACAGCCCTGTCCGATAAAAGTCTGAGGAGTCAGAGCATAGCTCTGTTGCTGTTGTTGTTGTTGTTGTGACCTAGAAATAGTTCTCCCTTAAAAAAAAAGAGCAAAAATTATATGATTATGGGGTTGCCAGATCAGGACAGATCAATGTGATGCCATTGCAGCTTCATTGTGGGTTAGTTTATAAGAGTATGTTCAGTAGCCCAGCCTTTTCTACTTAATACAACCCCACCGAATCGCCTTCAGTCAGTTGAAATAATAATAATAAATTTTATTTATATCCCGCCCTCCCCAGCCGAAGCCGGGCTCAGGGCAACTAACAACAATAAAACAGTACAAAAGTACAGCACAAACAACACTCTCATAGAATCATAGAATCATAGAGTTGGAAGAGACCACAAGGGCCATCGAGTCCAACCCCCTGCCAAGCAGGAAACACCATCAGAGCACTCCTGACATATGGTTGTCAAGCCTCTGCTTAAAGACCTCCAAAGGAGGAGACTCCACCACACTCCTTGGCAGCAAATTCCACTGTCAAACAGCTCTTACTGTCAGGAAGTTCTTCCTAATGTTTAGGTGGAATCTTCTTTCTTGTAGTTTGGATCCATTGCTCCGTGTCCGCTTCTCTGGAGCAGCAGAAAACAACCTTTCTCCCTCCTCTATGTGACATCCTTTTATATATTTGAACATGGCTATCATATCACCCCTTAACCTCCTCTTCTCCAGGCTAAACATGCCCAGCTCCCTTAGCCGTTCCTCATAAGGCATCGTTTCCAGGCCTTTGACCATTTTGGTTGCCCTCCTCTGGACACGTTCCAGTTTGTCAGTGTCCTTCTTGAACTGTGGTGCCCAGAACTGGACACAGTACTCCAGGTGAGGTCTGACCAGAGCAGAATACAGTGGCACTATTACTTCCCTTGATCTAGATGCTATACTCCTATTGATGCAGCCCAGAATTGCATTGGCTTTTTTAGCTGCCGCGTCACACTGTTGGCTCATGTCAAGTTTGTGGTCAACCAAGACTCCTAGATCCTTTTCACATGTACTGCTCTCAAGCCAGGTGTCACCCATCTTGTATTTGTGCCTCTCATTTTTTTTGCCCAAGTGCAATACTTTACATTTCTCCCTGTTAAAATTCATCTTGTTTGTTTTGGCCCAGTTCTCTAATCTGTCAAGGTCGTTTTGAAGTGTGATCCTGTCCTCTGGGGTGTTAGCCACCCCTCCCAGTTTGGTGTCATCTGCAAATTTGATCAGGATGCCCTTGAGTCCATCATCCAAGTCGTTGATAAAGATGTTGAATAAGACCGGGCCCAAGACAGAACCCTGTGGCACCCCACTAGTCACTCTTCTCCAGGATGAAGAGGAACCATTGACGAGCACCCTTTGGGTTCGGTCAGTCAGCCAGTTACAAATCCACTGAGTGGTAGCATAGTCAAGACCGCATTTTACCAGCTTCTTTACAAGAATATCATGGGGCACCTTGTCAAATGCCTTGCTGAAATCAAGGTAGGCTCTAAAATCATTCATTATAAAATTAATTAATTCAAGCCACTGGCAACCATTGGGCCAGAGCTCCGCGAAGATTGCCGAGGGAGGGAGTCAGGCTGTGCCCTGGCCAAAGGCCTGGTGGAACAGCTCTGTCTTGCAGGCCCTGCGGAAAGATGTCAAGAAAGATGTAAAGAGGTCTCTGTCTACTTGAGCACTAACTTAAAGCACTGGTTGCAATACACACTTATCTCTTTTAATCCAATGCTGCTGTCAGTTTCGTTAGATAGGCTAGGTTGAGAGATAATGGCTTACCCAAGGCCACTAGTGAGCTTCATGACCCAGCAGGGATTTGAAACCCGAACTTTCCTCTGTGATTCTAAAACCAACACACAGCATACCTGAATTTCCACACTACCTCTTAGCTAAGGGAGTTGCTGAAAGCCCTATGAATTGCATGCATTTGGCCATGGTTTGGTTATATAGGCCTACTAGCTGATCTTACAAGAGTTGGGCAAGTAATGGTGTTGGTTCTGTGGTGGTTCCAGCCTTCTAGAAATCTCTTGCTTGTGATGTTTTGCATGGCTCTCTCCCTGTCTATTTTTAAATGGGCCTTAGAATATGGGTGCTCTGCTTTTAACTAACACTGGTTGCAGTTTCAGTTTTTACACCCTTAAATAAAATTTTATTTTTAATGCTGTTTTTATATATAATGTTTTTATTTTGTAAATTGCCAGTGTAATAAATAAATACAATGGGAAGGTGGGCAAACTTTGCCCCAGTTGCTGTTGTTGAGGTGGATGAGCTCTAGTGGTTACTTGGTACTGAGGAGAAGTTCAATGAACTTTCAAGATGCTCAGAGGCTATTCTGTTCTCCATCACTTCACTCTTGCTCCAAAGCTCAGCCAGCACTGAAAATCAGTTCCAGTGTTAACGCCAGTCGAGCCTTGGCTCAAAGAAAGCCTTGATTATGACTTGCCTTGAGCTCTTTGATTTGAGTGGAAAATAAATATTTTCTCAGCTTTGCAGAGGAGTACAGATAACTGCATCTATAGTTGCACCTTCTTTGTGAGTGTCACTAAATTGGCTGATAAGACAGAAGCATGGGGTTAGGGGCATCACAGTAAAGGAGCTGAACCTCCAGCTGGTACCAAAAGAACAGTATTTATTCCATTAAAAAACGAGCAATTAAAAGCTCAGTGTGTTATGATAATATTATTCATTGGCGGCAAATTAAAGTGAGATAACTGCTGACTAAAATGCTGATGTGCTTTTTCTTTCAAAGAGGGAATTTCTCCACAATTCTTCAAAGGTTGGGCTTGGAAAAACAACCTCCTAGACCTAGAGAAAGGAATCTGAAGAAAGAGCCTAAAACTTGTATTTGTACTTTGTGCTTTAGAGCAGGGATGGGGAAGGTGTGGCTCCCTAGATGTTGTTGGGACTACCAACCCCTGTCAGCCCCAGACAGCATGGCCAATAATCTGGGTTGATGTGGGGTTGGTCTACCATCATCCAGAGGGCAGCATGCTCCCCACATTCTTTTGAGTATTGAGAACCTTTTGGATAACTTATCCCAAGATTTTGTTATCTTATCTACTGCAAGGTAGCTTACTGTTTTTTCCTTGTTTCCTGCTTCACAGCCCTGTCAACCGAACCATTGTACTACACTGGCATCCCTCCAGCATTTGCTTAAAAGAGTTAGACACCCAATTTCCCTTGACCCTGAGGTTGATGCTTGCTGAAATGCAGTAGGCCTTTAAATATTTCTGTTCTTTAGGAATTAATCTTCTTATTAAGGACCTGCTTTTGAAAGACACCTCTGGTCTCTCTGCTTCTCTTTCTCTCTGTTTCACCTGCTGGAATGACAGAGCCAAAAAACAGATTTTAGGAGATCTCTCCTGCCATTGTGGTGCCTATTGAAACTCGGTAAGAGGGGCTCACCTGATTGGCTGAGCAAAACTAACTAACTAACTAACTAACTAACTAACTAACTAACTCTGGTCTTTATTCCCATTTGGCCTTGTTCTGATTTGCTCTTCTACCAAATAATTCATATCTCTAACCCACACCCATGCTTCTCCATGCTTGGAACAGATAGGAATTGACCCTCTAAACAAGGAGTGGTGAACTGACTGCCCTCCAGAAATGGTTGGACTCTAGCTCCCATCATCCCTGACCATTGGCCATGCTGGCTGAGGTTGATGGGAGTTGGAGTCCATCAACAACTACTGGGGGATCACAGGTTCACCACCACTGATCTAGACCCAGTGCTTGGTAAACCTATGCTTGTTTACCCAGTAGTAAGTTGCATTGACCTAGCCTGAGACCAATTTAAACCCCGTGTCCTTCTCACCATCCTCAGTGTATTGCTCCAACCACCAATTTCCTGTTTCCTCCCAGAAACAGAAATATATCTGAGGACCCTGTGCTTCCACTCCTCACTGGTTAATGAGGTAGCTGTGTGATGGGTAGGAACAAGGAGGGGCAAGTCTCATCAGAGTCACTTGCAACTTTAGCTCTGTTCTCTTGTACCTGAATTCATACCACACTCAGAAATGTTGAAACAGCTTTGCCTACTAGGGCAGCATCAGTTTGGTGGTCTTAACTTCAGGTCAAATGGTTCAGTCTAGCCAGCAACTGGTCTTCCTCATTAATTGACAGCTGGGCTCCAGTGAGAACACAGTTCCCTGTCACTTCACAGGGTATTATAGTATATGAAGCTGAGTGGTTTGGACTGATGACATATGAAAAAGAGTCACAGCCTATTTCTGCCAAGTTAATTGATTATGCTGACTGGAATCTAAACGGTCTTAAACATTTTATCTTGGTCCTTGTCTTCCCCCAGGATTGCACCGTAGAAGCAGCAATCCAGGTTGTTGCCTCCAGGCAGGCTTCTGATGGTGCTTCAGAAAGAGCCAGTTGTTAGAATGTGGGAACAGCAATAAACTTCAAGACCCACTACAATATCAATTTGTAAGAAGGATTTTTGTTAGGTGGAAGAGGGGGCAGATCCCTAAAAATATCCAGAAATCGTATACCTTATATTACAAATCATTGATCAAAAAGTGTTGGACAAGAGTAGAGGTTCCCAAACTTATTTGGCCTACTACCCCCTTTTCAGGGGGAAAAAATTACTCAGCTTCCCCCTGGAAAGGGTTCACCCAACCCCGGAAAAACCCCTTGCCTCCAGCACGACCACCGGATACAGGGGAGGTGGTGTCACTGTCCTGCAATGGTGCCCAACCTGGTGGTAAGTGTCATTATACAACAGATGAAACATGTGCAAACTGTTGTTGTTGTTTTAATTCTCTTCTCTTCTTTCTTTATGCTTCCACTGCCCCCTTATTTTTATTCATTGCCCCCAACTGCACCCAAGGCTACTACAGTGGCACCTCTAGTTATGAACTTAATTCGTTCCTGCGGTCTGTTCTTAACCTGAAACTGTTCTTAACTAGAGGCGTGCTTTTGCTAATGGGGCCTCTTGCTGCCGTTGCACCTCCAGCATCCTGGGGCAAAGTTCTCAACTTGAGGGAACTCTTCCAGGTTAGCGGAGTTTGTAACCTGAGGCATTTGTAACTCGATGTACCACCGTATTGCCCCCCTGGATCGTTCCAGCGCCCCCCTGGACAGTATTGCCCACTTTGGGAAACAGTGGACAAGACCTTGAAGGTGCTCAGCAGCACAAATTAAAATCACCCCCCCCCCATTTTTTGTTTCTATTCGATCTCACTTTATGTTAAAGAAAATGCTCTTCAAGTGTGATGGAGATTTAGGACCCTGGTGAAATTGTGCATGGCATCAGAAAAATGGTTAAGGAACCTATTAATTTTGTCCCACAGCTTCTTTTGTTAACCAGTCTGAGGAATTGAATTTAGACATAAAATCTCAGGACCCACTTGTTTGTTGTTGTTGTGAGGCTATCTGTGGCACCTTGATGGACACCTGTACTGGATTTAGACTAGAATTTGCGAAGGGATATGGCTATAGCTGCGAAACTGATCCACTCAGCTGAGTATAATTGGCGTTACAAAATCAAGTGAAGATTTTCATGCAATATGGAATAGCTTTGTTTTGTTTTTCAAATCACATGGAGAAGAGATAGCATCCCTCAATGATACATTATTTTTTTCAGAATTCACAGCAGACACTGTCTCAATTACTTAACTGCAACTTTCTTTCTCCACTCTGTCTCCACTCTGGAACTGAGCTGGCCTGCAGTATAGGAGACTAATGATTAGTTCTAATCTGCAAGCATCTCTTGTGAGCACAGTGTGCCCATTGTTTATGTCTGAGCTACGGTTACTGTGAGTGTTCTCTTTTTATTTGTGTTTTAGAAATAAAAAGTTAGGTAGGGGAGAAGATGTAAATGTCCACTTACCTTTCCTCTCCCTGCCATTAAATCTCTTTATTATGCTAGAGGACCAGTATCTTCCTCTCCCTGAAACCCAAAAGATTTGGGGCTTTAACAGATGGTGCCTTCCTGGTGGCTTGCTGTCCTTCCCTTGCTTATTATCTTAATAGAGGTTTTGTATACTGGGTTTTTTTTAATGCACTAGTACTTTTTTAACAACAGTAAAAAAGACCTTCATCTATAATGAAAGATGCATAATGAAGAACCACCCCCACATCCCATTAAGCACTCTTTCCCAAGTCTCTCCCAACCATTTCCAGAGTTTTGGGTCTCTCCTCTTCAACCTTTTGTAGATACAGACCTGTGCTGCATTTGGGTTCCTGTTCAGTTACGGCAGTGCAGTTCATTGCAAATCTCAAAGAGGCAACGTGGCCCCAATTCTTACAGCCAAGTTGGAGATGAGCATATATATGTGAAAGGCTGTAGTACAGCCTGGGTGTGTGTTGGTGTGGTGTAAATCTGTGTTACCATAGGGAAATGAAGTCCTTGCATTAAGGCTGTTAGAGA
Organism: Podarcis liolepis; assembly: GCF_965112155.1. Lineage (NCBI taxonomy): Eukaryota > Metazoa > Chordata > Lepidosauria > Squamata > Lacertidae > Podarcis > Podarcis liolepis. Next base: position 3,384,979 of record NC_139555.1, read on the forward strand.
TTGAGAAAGGTGCGGTGAATTTAGAATGGAGGAAGGAATTCGTACTACGTCAGTGATTCATTTCATAGCTGGTAATTGAAGATTAGAGAGGGGGCTCACTAACGGTACCGCTTTGAGGTTTTTTTGTTTTTTTTTGCAGTCAAGTGATATATAAATTTTATGAAATGAATAAAATAGCTTTACTTCTACACTCAGAGATGTTCTCACTGTGGTGTCCTTCTGATCATTCAGCCCCACTTGCCTACCTCCTGGGTTTAACTTGCACATTAGCTTCCTCCCTAGTCCAGTATGGTGGAATGCTTATGTTTACATTTGGGTCTATGTTGGTTGAGACTGTAGCTTGTAGGGTGTCATTTTAAAGAGTACTTTTCCCTGAATCTTTGGGAATGGAGTGTTTTCCAATAATACATCTTAGTAGGGGAATTCTCCCCCCATATTATTGCACAAATCTTTTCCCACCATGCCCTTTAAAATAAAAATTGCCATTTTAAAATGGTTTTTAAAACTTGTAACGTGTGCCACCATGCCCTTAAAGAAACCTTGCCATTTTAAGGTTTTGTTTTTTTAAAATCTCCCATGGTTTTAAATAATACTGCTTTCATATGTATGTTCCAGCTATTTTTTTATTACAGGGAGGGGAAAATGACATTTTAGAAAGTAAATCTAAAAAACAATACGCTGCACATTATGTATAGACACACTAATCAACGAAGACCACCAAGCATAAAGCAAATTCCAGAGTGGCTTTGGTTCAACTTTGTGTGTTTAGGAATAGGAGAGTGGAGGGATGCCAGTGCAGCCTTGTTAATGCCTTAATTTTGTTTATGTCGCAAGTGTTGGGTGGGGACTTGATCTGGGACCAAAGTATTTCATAGTATGATAAAATGTGAAGAGATATTAGAGATCATGTAGTCTAAACCCTTGCTCACTGGGGATGTAACTAGAACATTGCTGACAGAGAGTTTTTTTAATACTTCTGGAGGACTTCCCATCATCTGCTATGTCAGCAGGTGCTTCGGCTCTAGGGGGCCGGCATGTCTCTGGCCCCGTCAGTCTTTGTTGGAAAGTGGTGGGCCCCCTTCAATGTTAAGGTGGCCCCGGGTGCGTCATGTGCGTGCGACGTCATGTGTGTTGCAGCTTCAGCTGCTCACTCCTTCAGAGCGGTCAACCTTCTCCAGACGCTGCTTGCATGCTGCTCACATGATGTCACACACACGTGACACGCGATGGCCCCTCCCAGTCTTGGGGGCAACCTGGTGCCTCTGACTAGCAGACAGTTCTAACCATTATGTTCCCCTTGTGTTTAGCTGAAATTCACTTCCCTGTAATTTCCACCAATTGGTTCTAGTCCTGCCCTTTGGAATAGCAGAGTGGAAATCAGCAACATCTTCTGCATGGCAACCTTTCAGAGATTTGTATGCAGCCGTTATACCTCCCCTTAATATTCTGTTTTCCATTTAAAACATACCCATCTCTTTCGACTGTTCCTCACTGGACTTAGTTTCCAGAGCCCTTGCCATTTGTTTTGACCCTTTCCCATTTGAACCTGCCCACTTGTTGATGTCAGATGTGTTGTGACATGAGACAGGGCCTTCTCAGTGGTGATGCCCAGACTATGAAATTCCATTTCTAGAGATGTTCTTTTTCCCCCAGCAGCAAGCTAAAACAGTTTTATTATCCATTCAAGCTGAAGGTGTTGTATAAAATTTGTATTAAGTGTTATGTTGCTGATTTTTTACAATTATTATGACAGGCATTTTAAGCTATTTTTGTTAGCTGCCTTGGATAGAACAGCAGGCCAATTAAATACATACTTATCTAATTTGGCAAGTGGCTACTTTTAGTGTGTGATTTATTTATTTTTAAAGAAAAAGAACTATTGTACAAGTTGACCTGTTTATATGTGTGAGAGTGAGTGAGACTTGCAATCTGTATCTATTGAAATGCAGTGTGGGCATTGACATCTCAACGTGATGATTTTCAACAATTGTCTCAAAATATATCATTTTGAATACATCATTCCGTGAAATCCTTCTCTGGAGATATATACTTGTTACAAAACAGTTTTACACTGTCCTCCAGTGCTGCCCATTGTTTCCTGTCCAAAGATAAACAGAATATTTTAAATTGGGGTTTTAATTTTTACTCTCTCCCCTTCTTCTTTTTTCATTTCTGCAGCATTATCTGAGGAGGTTGATGTCTATGTTGCACCACTTCCAAAGATTGGGGAACAAGCCCTGGAGAGCTCTACCTCACAAATATTATGTAAGATTCTTGCTACTGCCCTCTCTCCCTGAGATTCATGCCCCTAACTCAGTGATGACAACTTTGCTTGGTTCCGTTAGTTCCAAGTTGTTTGATGACCATCCTGATCCCATGCTCCCCCTCTTTTGCTGTGCCAGAGTTTGACTTGTTCAGTAGTTGATCTAGAATGGGCCAAAGGCCTACAAATTAAAACATCTGATGTTTGCAGATTATCTGACATCTTCTGCACGGTTAGTGAAAAGCCATCCACTGCCATCTTCCAGCTGCCTAAACACACTCCCCCTCCCCTCTTTTTAAACCTTTTAAGTGGCAGTTGTGGAGACAAATGGCAAAATGGAAGGAAGGATATTTCTTGCCCGCTTCTTCTCTCTTTCTTGCCCTGATCTTGGATGCAGTAAGCAGTAATGCTGTGGAACGCTAGAGATCACGAGAGATAAGGTTTTCCTGAGGGTTGCATACCTTCTTGTCTCTGGCATGCAGTTACATGGTGTCTCAGGGGCCAGAGCCAGGGTGATGGAAGCAGGGAACCTCATTTTCTTCTTACAATGTTCCTGTCCTTTACTTAATGTAAAGAGATGGGAAGGGAAAGTGTGCCAAGCACAGCTTGTACAGAAAGGGGGGGGTGGTGGCTCTTGCAGAGGTCAGCAAAGTTGGGTGGGTGCTAAGCTGGGGATTCTTCTCTGGCTTGGATTTTTATCTGCACACATTAAGAATTTTGTCGTTTGTAAAGCTTGTGTCTCATTTGAGGTGGCTTTTCTGAGGCCCTGAAGGGTGATTTGTAACCAGGCTAGGGAGAATTTCCCCAGTGTCTCTAGTACTAATATAGCTGTGGTAAAAATAATGAAATATGTTCAAAGTCTTCATTCAGTGTGTATGATTATTGCACTTACCTTAAAATACTCTTAATGCATTATTGATCTGTGAGTGGTTTTAAGAGACAATTTGTTTATTTATAGAAAATTGATGACTGCTTCTTCAGAGCAGGATATTATTCATTTCTGAATAATAATAATAATAATAATAACAACAACAACAACAACAGTAACAATTCATTGGTATATTATTTGAAACCTTTCTAGTCTTATTCCTGGCTTACAGCAAGCTGCTTGTATCAGAGGCATTTCAAATGCGACGGGGTTTCCATAAGAAACAGTGATTCTGGGGTGGATGTTTGGCTTGTAATTCTCTCTCTCCTCTAAGATATCGCTTGGCGGGGTGTTTGTCCTTTGTTTGTTCCCAGACATAGGGTTCCTGGAAATCTGAGAACATGTGTTGCATGGGTGCTCTTCTTTTGCAGGACTCTTGTTTACCTTGGGCTTCTGTTTTTGGTGCCCTTCAATGTTCTGTGCCCTTTGCCTGTGATTCCACATTGACATTTGCCTTTCTGCTGATGTGGGAGCACCCTAGGTTCCTTGCACAGGTGCAATGTTGGGTCTACAAAGTCGTGTTGGAGCAGTCCAGGCAACAGTGCCTTTTGGCCATTATTATAACTTGTTGAGATGTGCCTTGATGGTGAGTTGGATCTGATTGTTAAAACAGCCAGTCACTTGAGTGTTTTGATGGACTGATCTTTTTTTCTTTTTGCTGTATGTCTTTGTCTTTTATCAAAATGATTTTAAATTTGTTTTAATTAAGAATAATGAAATATCCTCGCCTCCCAGCTAGCACCATTACAATTTTGTTTTAAAAGCCTGGAGAGTTGAGTTATTTGATGTTTACAAGTTGGGTTATCCTGGGTTGATGTGGTGCCCTCTTTTCTGATTGGCTTTTGGATCTTGAGTATTAGCCACTGGCCATCCTAGTTTGCATATTTGATACAGGTTGTCAGCTTGGGAGAGCTGTAAGATGATGGTTATCAAGAAACAGCTCAATGAAGTGGTCCTTAGGCTTGCTTCTTAGTCCCTGATCTGTAATCCAATTTCATAAGTAGCAGGCTGTTGTTACTTAATAGTGAGGAAGATTCACTCTTTGCAGACACAGAGGCCTTCTCCTCGTTTATTATTCACATTTTTGAGGAGGGGAGTCCTGCCACTGAAAACATGTTCTTAGGTTGACTTTACAGATTCTGGGGCCTAGCCCTGTTTGGAAAAAAGCAAAGCCAAAGTCAGTTTAAATGCTGGTTGGTGCAGAATACTAGGTTTATTTTGTGTCCAGTTCTGGGCACCACAATTTAAGAAGAATGTTGGCAAGCTGGAACATGTGCAGAGGAGGTCAATCAAGATGATCAAATATCTGGAAACCAAGCCTTATGAGGAACTGTTGATGGAGCTGGGTATGTTTAGCCTGGAAAAGAGGAGACTGAGGAGATATGAGAGCCATCTTCAAATATCTCAAGGGCTGTTGCATGGAAGAGGGAACAAGATTGTTTTCTCCGGCTCTGGAGAGTAGGACTCTAACCAATGGCTTCAAGTTACAAGAAAGGGGATTCGACTAAACATCAGACAAAGCTTTCTGACAGTAAGAGCTGTTCAACACTGGAATGGACTCCCTCCCTTGGAGATTTTTAAGCAGAGCCTGGATGGCCATCTATCATGGATGCTTTAGCTGAGATCCCTTCATTGAAGGGGGTTGGACTAGATGGCCCTTGGGGTCCTTCCAACTCTACGATTCTATGATCTCCCTGTGAAACGCACATATCCACACTTTAAGAAGGTTAGCAGGATCTGGGGAATAGTCATTTGAATGCTATTCTCATATTTCAAGGGAAAGGGGTAAAGAGAAGGAAGGGCTTGGGGGAACTGCTTCTGTAGCTTCCATTTCTGTGCTTGCCTCTGATTGACCAGCAGTTTTGAGGAAGGATTTTGCCGTGTTTGCAGAACAGGGGCTTTGGTTACCCAATCTTTCAGGATGTGGCTTTAAGCATTTTCATCTGTTTTTGCACTTTATAAAAATGGAAGTTCAAGAAGACTCTCCACAAAAAGAAGGAACAAAGAACCAGTTCAAATGGGCAGAAGGGAGATCAGCATGGGCAGGGCGTGGATACGACATGATCAAATGCACTCAAATTGAACCTTGAGCATTGCCCCAGGATGCGCTCTGTGCTGTGAATTATGCTAGATGTTAACCTCCTCCCTTTTAGTGTTTAAAGTGAGTTTTAAACATATTTTATTGCATTTTTTCAATTAATCACACATAAGGGAAAAGAGGGTGGAGATCTTCTACAAATTAAATAACCTTTTTGAATTTGAAATCCCTAACTGTGTGTATATATGCACATACGCATACCTCCCAAAAGAAGACTTGTTGTTTCTGGTACTATCAAAATGAAGAGCTGACTGCTAGTGCTCTTAGAAACTCTTCAGAACTAGCAAAGTGGGACTGCCTTCATTCTCCCTCCCAGAGTACCACTAGAAAGCAGGTGAATGCTTCCACCATAAGGAGCAGTCCTTATGGCAGCAGCCACAGAGCAGGAATTGTGTCTGTAAAATGCAGTGAGATTTTGCAAAGGTATATAGGAGATCTCAGCAGAGGATATAATTGGAGTGTTTCCCGCATGAATCCGTTCAGCCCAGTCTCCTTGTGGGAGAAAGTAAGGGATTTGCTTCTCTATGTAGTCTGTACTCTTTTACTTGTTGGATGAAAGCATTTCTATTTATCTCATGAAATACAGTCTGGAGCTAGTACGAAGACTAATTAATAGGGATGCATCAGAGAAATTCTGATGTTCAGCGTGAAAATTCAGGTTCAGCCTCTGCTGCTTCTGCAATCTCCATGTCTTCTTGGCTTTTCTGTAAGCAGAAGATATTACCAGCACTTAACAGGGGATGAACTTGCTGACACCATTGTATCACTGCCACTAGTGCCTTGCAGTGCATAATCTGAGTCGGTCTACCTTCCATTTTCTATGGTAGTGGTTCCTAATCCCCCCACCGACCACTTGAAAATTCTGGAGGGTAGTGGCAGTACACTTAATGATTTTTCTGTCTGTTTAGCAATTGCAAATAGATGCTAAAGTCTTATTATATTTTAGTGCATTAAAATTTGAATTCCATATATTTTTTAAAAAACATTTTAGCACCTAGCACAGCATGATTGCAATTACTAAACAACAGGCAGAAGAATCATTAAGTGGCTACTATCCTCTTTTATAAATGGATAAATGGATAACTCCCACTCTGAGTTACCCACTTTCTCTTGTGTGTGTGTTTTCTTAGCTTCCCCCTCCTATTTCTTCCTGTTTCGTTCGCTCTCATGCATTGACTTTCCACTCCTTATGAGTGCTTTGTCAGCCTCTTTTCACTGTTTGAGCCTTTCCTCTGTCTTGTTACCAGTTGTGGCTTTGTTCCCTTGAGGGAGGCAGAGCCTCTTCCCCCTGTCACTTCCAGTCCATCTTGTTCTTGTTCTGGGAGGACTGCTGTTCCACACACACACACACACACACACACACACACTCAAACTCTCTTACTTCTTCACAGGTACATAGCTACACTGATCCACAGACTCACCGCCATACCCCACCTGAAGGAAGTTTGTGGACCACTCTTCAGTAACCCCTGCTCGAGGATTAAGGCCTATGGTGTACTGCTGATTTTTCGTTCCACACATTTTAACAAAAGCACAAGAATTCTGGGTAGTCAAATCTGTGTATATCCTTGCACTAGCAACTTCTGCCTTGGAACAGACTTCTTCAAATGTTGCTATGGTGGAGGATCTGCTGATCTTGCCCATAACAATATTTTATTAACAGTCACTGCAATCAGTTTGAGTCTCTTTCAAAAGTTGTTTCTAGACCAGCTGTTGCCAAGCTGGTGTCTTCTCAGATGGTTTGGACTACAACTCCCAAACATTGTGCACACGGGAGCTGATGGGAGTTTCAGTCCAAAACATCTGGAAAGATACTAGGTTGGCCAAGGCTGCTCTATGCTACAGGCAAGTGCTTCTCTGTCACCAAGCTGCATCTGCGTAGGCTATATGGTAATACTGTTCCCTTGGATATGGGTTTGAATTTGAGAGGTTCAGAACAGAAGCTGTTCTAGTCTTTGTTTTCCTCCCGGGAGTACAGGATCCTAATGCAGAAAAAGCTGATTTGGAGAGATCCGCTAGTGCATGCTTGTAAATACCCAGTGAACTCTTGCCTTAAAATTGCTTCCAGATAATCAGAAGATATGCAAAGAATTTGCTCTCTTCTCTCCCCCCACTTTTCAGGCTATCAATGTCCAACTAGTGACTTAACATTAGTACATGCAGGCAGGTGGGTTAGCAACATTGTTTTGTGTGAACTGGTGACTTTTGCTAATTTTATTTTTAAGAGTTCCCTCGTTCAACGCAGCAGAGGCATCTCGTATTCCAATTCCTAACTGGCCCATGAGGGCAAGGTGGAATCTCCAGATCCCTCCTATTTGCTGGCATGGTCTGGTGGTGAGGCCTGCTGAGGCTTTGTTGAGCTCTGATAGGAGTCTGGCCTGGTTCTTGGCACTGGAGAAATCTCTGTGCTGTTTTTGGAAATAGCTGAAAATGAGGCAGAGCGCAAGAGTGTTTTTGCTGTAACCTTAGTGATAAAACCAACAACAACCATGACTAGCAAAGAAACAACCACCCTGACACGAAGGAAAAGATTCAGACTCACCATGGTCAAGATGGATAGGCAGACAGACACAGAGAGAGAAAGAAAGAGAGGGGGGGAGAGAAATATCTGGGACTTACTGTTAAGTAGAGAGGATCAAAGTTTTGACAGAAGGGAGATATTGATAAATCAGTATCCAGTGAAGGAATCCAGAGGAAAGAGACATTCACTGTTGATCTGGGGAGGATTGTCTTGGCAAGAAGCCACGCTAGCCCTTGTGGAGGCTATGGGTGGTGCCCAAAAGCCTGCTCTTGAAAAGCATTTAAACAGCAACCATATATATATATATATATATATATATATATATATATATATATATATGCAGGTTTTGGTGTCTTCGGGTGTCTTCCCGTGTAAGAGTTGGGGTGTCTAGGCGACGTTTCGACGAGGTCTCACTCGTCATCTTCAGGCTGGTGCTTTCGGCTTCTTGTTACTGGAACAGAGCAGGATCTCAGTGTTTGAGTTCCTATAAATACTGTGGAGGGGGTGTGGTGTATAGCCTCCAACGTTCTGGGCAGAGAGGAAGTTCCCAGGTTAGTGTGCCTTTTCTTCTTTTGTTCCTTAATTGCTTGAGGGATATCTTGAGTGATTTCTTGAGTGATATTCTGAGTACCACTTAGGTGGGTCATTAAGTGTGGATTAGTTGCTAAAGCTTTCGTGTCTTGACCTCTTGAGCTTGTGAAGAGTTTTTCTGAGAAGATGGCTGTACTGCACTTAGTTGTGCTCTGGCTTGGCTTCGTGTATAGGGGCGAGCTGTGGTTTTGTGCCCTGTGCCAGCCAGATCTGTGTAGGGATTGCAGGGGGGTGCAGCATCCGGAGGTGCCACTATGGTTTGGCTACTGGATGGTGTCTGTAATTTATCTGTGGAGAGGGTCTGGGTTTGGGTCTGGTGTGGTTGATTGGTGATGGCGTTCTGTGTGCCTCTGGTTTTGGTGTCGGTTTTTGTGGGGAGGGCTAATTTCCAGATGTCTGGCAGGCGGGACGTGTCGTCACGCTTGTTCATGTTGTGAGGGTGTTTCTCTATCTCGATGGCTTCCATGATTATTCTCTTGTGGTGATGTTCCATGTTAAAGAGCAATTTGGAATCTGCAAAATTAATTTCGTGTCCTGTTTCTTTCATGTGTTGGAAAAGAGAGGAAGTTTTTTCTTCTTTTTTGACGGCATTCTTGTGTTCTGCGATACGTGCATTTATTCGTCTGTTTGTTTGTCCAATGTACGTGGCTGGGCAGACTTTGCAGGGTATTTCATAGACCCCTTGGTTTTCCAACTGGATTTTATCTTTGGGGTTTCTGAGGATATTGGCTATTTTTTGGTTGGTGCAAAAGGCTGTTTTGATATTGCACAAAACCACAGCTCGCCCCTATACACGAAGCCAAGCCAGAGCACAACTAAGTGCAGTACAGCCATCTTCTCAGAAAAACTCTTCACAAGCTCAAGAGGTCAAGACACGAAAGCTTTAGCAACTAATCCACACTTAATGACCCACCTAAGTGGTACTCAGAATATCACTCAAGAAATCACTCAAGATATCCCTCAAGCAATTAAGGAACAAAAGAAGAAAAGGCACACTAACCTGGGAACTTCCTCTCTGCCCAGAACGTTGGAGGCTATACACCACACCCCCTCCACAGTATTTATAGGAACTCAAACACTGAGATCCTGCTCTGTTCCAGTAACAAGAAGCCGAAAGCACCAGCCTGAAGATGACGAGTGAGACCTCGTCGAAACGTCGCCTAGACACCCCAACTCTTACACGGGAAGACACCCGAAGACACCAAAACCTGCATTCCTGTACCCGTGAAAATCTACGAAAGCATATATATATATATATATATATATATATATATATATATATATATATATATATATGCTTTCGTAGATTTTCACGGGTACAGGAATGCAGGTTTTGGTGTCTTCGGGTGTCTTCCCGTGTAAGAGTTGGGGTGTCTAGGCGACGTTTCGACGAGGTCTCACTCGTCATCTTCAGGCTGGTGCTTACGGCTTCTTGTTACTGGAACAGAGCAGGATCTCAGTGTTTGAGTTCCTATAAATACTGTTGAGGGGGTGTGGTGTATTCTGGGCAGAGAGGAAGTTCCCAGGATAGTGTGACTTTTCTTCTTTTGTTCCTTAATTACTTGAGGGATATCTTGAGTGATTTCTTGAGTGATATTCTGAGTACCACTTAGGAGGGTCATTAAGAGTGGATTAGTTGCTAAAGCTTTCGTGTCTTGACCTCTTGAGCTTGTGAAGAGTTTTTCTGAGAAGATGGCTGTACTGCACTTAGTTGTGCTCTGGCTTGGCTTCGTGTATAGGGGCGAGCTGTGGTTTTGTGCAATATCAAAACAGCCTTTTGCACCAACCAAAAAATAGCCAATATCGTGTCCTGTTTCTTTCATGTGTTGGAAAACCAGAGGCACACAGAACGCCATCACCAATCAACCACACCAGACCCAAACCCAGACCCTCTCCACAGATAAATTACAGACACCATCCAGTAGCCAAACCATAGTGGCACCTCCGGATGCTACACCCCCCTGCAATCCCTACACAGATCTGACTGGCACAGGGCACAAAACCACAGCTCGCCCCTATACACGAAGCCAAGCCAGAGCACAACTAAGTGCAGTACAGCCATCTTCTCAGAAAAACTCTTCACAAGCTCAAGAGGTCAAGACACGAAAGCTTTAGCAACTAATCCACTCTTAATGACCCTCCTAAGTGGTACTCAGAATATCACTCAAGAAATCACTCAAGATATCCCTCAAGTAATTAAGGAACAAAAGAAGAAAAGTCACACTATCCTGGGAACTTCCTCTCTGCCCAGAATACACCACACCCCCTCAACAGTATTTATAGGAACTCAAACACTGAGATCCTGCTCTGTTCCAGTAACAAGAAGCCGTAAGCACCAGCCTGAAGATGACGAGTGAGACCTCGTCGAAACGTCGCCTAGACACCCCAACTCTTACACGGGAAGACACCCGAAGACACCAAAACCTGCATATATATATATATATATATATAGGCAAAACACCCTGACAGAATAGCCACCATTGTGTAAGTGGCTGAAGATGGCAGATACTTAACAGAACCATTTACATGGGGAAAAGAGACTAGTGACCTAATCCTACTTGACAATCATGTTGGCAGTTCATGATGAAGGGCAGGGGAATAGATACCGCCCAGCAACACGTTCTAGATTTCAGGGCATAACTAAGTGGTAGAGCACATTCTGTGCATGTTAAAGGCCCTAGATAGCTTCAGCCCCTTGAATCTTCAGGTAGGGATGGGTGGAGAGCGGCTGCCGGCAGTGTAGTGTGTAGGTAGGCAATGCTATGTCGTTTGACCCGGCTTAAGGCAGCTTCTTGTGTACCTGGATACTCACTCTGTGTAGGGGATGGGTTGTGGTGGAAGTGGCCAAATTAAGAGTCCAGCTTCTCTGCTTAGATGCACCACAACTTACACATTCAGCTGTTTGGATGGCTGCTCTTTATTGATGATGATGTGCCTGTCTCATTAAACAAAGAAATTGCACTCCATAGTTGGAACTGTATGCATATAAAGTGTCACAGAATTTTGTAACTAAAAGTCAAAATGATTTCATGTGACACTTTAAAGGAAATATACCGCTCTCTGCCCAAACTCATCAAGATTTTTTAAAAATAAAAATAATATAAAAAGCAGGGACTTGTCTTACTTTGCCTCTTAATAGCTTTTTATTCTGACTTGGATGAGCACATGACCTTTGTTCCTCTGCAATCATACATATTTCATACTTTCCTTTAAAGGAATGAAATATTAAGAAACAGAAGCAATGTGGTTTCTTGTTCCCAATGTTTTGGCAAGTTATGTGGTGATCCTTGCGGCGGTTTAGATTACAAGCACTAGAATGACTTGAAAGCTTGCTGATGGGTGTGGTGGCTGGTTGTAAGGGTGGGCGGGGATGGAGAAGCTATGCGTGTTTAAAGTAAATATTTACATTGTAAGTGAATCCACTGCTACCTCCCCACCTCCTCCCCAAACTGAAATAAATTATGAACAGCAAATGCCTGTGGCTTTTGCAACTGGATCTAAAGCTCAGTAGTTAACAGAAATATCATTCATGAACCCAGAAAACCAGATCGGAGTGAGGCTGCTTTTTTTCCGGAAAGTGTAGGCATTTAAAGAAAAAGTTGCAAAAATAAGTTTGAATGGTTAAAAAGCCTTTTTATCACCACATTTTAAAAGTTTTATTCCCTTTCTGAATTTCTTTGTCTGAAGCCTGTATGTTTCTTGTTTGTTTGATCTTTCCACATTCGCTTTTCAAGCACATAGCAGGAAAACATTTATTTAAGCCAGGGAAAAAATGCAGAATTTCAGACTGCAGAGAAACCTAGCTAAATGACCCAAGGCTGTCTTTTTCCTAGCTCCGCAAATTCTCCATTTCCTATAAAGCCATCATTTTGTTTTGTTTTGTTTTTCTTTTGAAATAAACACTGTCAAAACAAAGTCCTCATCTAAGCTCTGTCTGAGTTAAGATTGGATACATTTTGTCGTTAAAAAACAACAACAAAAGAATTCAGTTTGGTTCCTTCCTTCTGTAATTTCAATGCAAAGCCTTTCTAAGCAGTTTTTAGTTTCCTTATTCCTAGGGCTTCTTGCTTCTTCTCTAGTATTCTTGAAGAAGCTTCACTTGTATCTTCATCTTTATACTCTCCCAAATGGCAAACATTCCCTCTTTACTCAGTAAAGGTGACATCTTAAGAAATTTGCTTGTAGCTGATGAGTATGGTGTAGATGGTCTATGAACTGTCCTGAGATTTTGTGATGAAAGGCGGTAAATAAATTTAATAAATAGTAAATAAATAAATAATAGATATACTGCCTTGTTGCCAGCCCATGATGTATATGAACTGTAATGACAGCCACCAATTTGGATGGCTTTAAAAGAGGGTTGAACAAATTAATGAAGGATAAGGCTGTGTTCTACCCATGTTGGAGGCAGTGTGCCTCTGAATAAGAGAGTGCTGGGAATCACAAGTGGGGAGAGTATTGTTGCACACAGGTCCTGCTTGCAGGCTTCCAACCATGGGCGTCTGGTTGGCCCCAGAGACTAGGATGCTGGACTAGATGGGCCACTGGCCAGATTCAAAAGGCTCTTCTTCTGTTCTTAGGATGCTTTAGCAACCGATTGAGAACCAGATTTTTACAATCAGCCTCTCTCCAGCATAGCTCTTACTTCTTTGACTTAATGTGAAGTCAAAGGGTATTTGTCTTCTTCAAAATGGGAAACCTTAAGACCCTAGCTCAGAGAACCCATGTTTATTTGTACAGTATATTTCTTACTGCAGTTTGTGTGACCAAAGGTAAGCCAGGTGATTCCATGGATTCATAATTTCTGCAAAAACATCAAATATGGACTGAGATCTATGCTAAGTGTTTGGCAGTGTTACATGGAAGAGCTCTTTTTGATTATATGGCTTCAGAATGAAAGCAGGGAGCGGTTGTTCCCTCTTATCAAAACTCTCTTCCTGTAGAAAGCTAGCATTTCAGAGAGAAGTATTTTATCCTAACCTTCTTAGCATGTTAGTTTTCTGTGGGCAGAAGGCTTTTGAAGTGAAAGAGAATTCAGAAGATATCATTTCCTCACCTGCAGTCTGAAGAGGTACAGACTGTGAATGGGTGTACAATGTGATTATCCTAAACGGATTATTACTGAATTAGAGGATGGGCTGTGTCACCTGAATCTGCTGATACTTTGGTTTCCAGAATTTGATTTCAATACGTGACAATGTGGACTGTAACCTTTCTGGGCTTTATTTGGAGTTTTGGACTGAATTTTCAGTCTGAAAAATTTCAGACTGAATTTTCTGGTTTTGCAAGCTGGAGCTTAGATACACAGTTGATGTAGAAGGGATGGGATATCCAAAGTTTCAGAATGGAAGGATAGATGCATTATGCAGTAGCACTATGAATTAATACCTAATTATTTTTAGATTTTTATCCTTAAGAACAAAATCATAGTTTGTCCTCACTTGTGAAGACGTTATGAGGGGTCGAGGTAGTGATGGAGATATGCTGCCATGATGTCTCCCTCAACTTTAAAGGGGAAGTTTTGACACCATCCTTGGTTTTATTAAAACCTACAAGTAAATTGGAAAGGAAGAAAGAACAACAACGGATACAATTAAGAATGCCTGAAGTTCTTCCTTACACAAAACTAAAAGAAGCTATGTTATCTAGAGGCACAACAGAATGGTGGTTAGGCACTGCATCTGAAGATCAAGAGGCTTAAATCCAAGGGTATTTAAAAGCTATTAAAAGTGGATTTGAAAAAATAAATAGAGAAATCTCATCTCTCTTATTTCATTCATGCTTAGAGTCCATTAAACTGCCTCTGCATCTTTCTGGCATACATACCAGAGAGACGTGATTGAAATAATGTTGTTTTCCCTTAGTAGTTCAGTCACACTCCACTAGATGTGCATCTCAGCCGGTCTCTTGAAAGGCATCAATACAATTATTAGAAAGGCCAACTAATTCAGAAGTGCACAGGTGTCTTAAATTGAGCTGTTTAGCATTTCCCCCAGTGATACCTATTAATATTTCCTTCCAATAGTTCTTTTGTGGGTCCTCACTCCCCGCTCCACCATAGTTTGGAGCTTTCCACCCTCTTACCATCCAAAAACAAAATTGCCTAGACTTTTGGGACTGCAGCAACATTTTCCCAGTATCATGCAGTTCCTGGTATGCTGGGCTTTGCATGTGAACCTCCAGAACCAAACTAGGCATGGCATGGCAAACACGGCATGTTTCCCCCAGTATTTTTTTTTAAACTGAAAATAAGACACTGCCTCCCACCCCAGCTTTCTCTGCCTAAACTCACTGTCTCGTTAAGCTGCTCTCAGTTTTTAAAATAGCAATATATTCTGGGGAAAGTTATGCATGTGACTGAATTCTGTCTGGTTTGGAGCTCAGGTTCCAATCCTCATTTGATACTAAGGTTCATTAAAGTGGCCCTGGCAAGCTGTTGCCATACAGCCTAGCCTGCTTTGCAGTATTTGTCATGAGGATAATAACATGCTATGCCGTGCTCCTTGGAAGGAGGGCTCTGGTTGAATATGGATGATACAAATCATGAGAAGGGGGAGAACAGAGGGGGCAGGCAGATTACTGTGGAGATTAGATAATACCTCATTGGGTTATTTCAGTTAGGAAGGCATTAAATCTACAGATTTCTTGGAAGGTGCCAGATTCCTGGAGCAGACTTCTCCAACTGGCATGGAAGTTAGAACTTCGCAGCCTCGTGATGGGATTAATTTGCTTTCCATACCTCCTTAACTCCTCTTTTGTTAAATAAAGTCCATGTTATCGTCAGCAGAAATATCAAGGGTGTTTCTGTACTGTAGGTTCACTGTGGAACTCTTTGTTCACCCACTTTGGGTGATGGGGGAGGGGACTTAATGAGTTGCTTAGATATCACAAACAACCCATTTACAACAGGGTTTCCCCCCTGATAAATACCCCCCCCCCGGTTAATTAGGATTTAAATGGGAGAGAGGAAATGCAGGCTGGGATTTTGAGGGCAACCATGTTGTGTAGAAACTGTGATAAACTTGCAGGCATGAAGCACTGATCCCACAATAAACATCCATGTGAAAGCATAGAATCACAGAATTGTAGAGTTGGAAGAGACCCCAAGGGGCATCTAGTTCAACCTCCTGCAATACAGGAATCTCAGCTAAAGCATCCATGACCTATGGCCATCCACCCTCTGCTTAAAAACCTCCAAGAAAGGAGAGTCCACAATCTCCCAAGGGAGACTGTGTGTGTGTGTGTGTGTGTGTGTGTGTGTGTATAATCTATGTACCACCCTGATCAAAAGATCACAGGGTGGTTCTTTTTTGTTCCCAATACTACAGTGGTACCTCGGGTTACATACGCTTCAGGTTACATACGCTTCAGGTTACAGACTCCGCTAACCCAGAAATATTACCTCGGGTTACGAACTTTGCTTCAGGATGAGAACAGAAATCGTGCAGCGGCAGCGCAGCGGCAGCAGGAGACCCCATTAACTAAAGTGGTGCTTCAGGTTAAGAACAGTTTCAGGTTAAGAACGGACCTTCAGAACGAATTAAGTACTTAACCCGAGGTACCACTGTATGTTCAGAAGAGGAGTGATGCTTGATAGAACAAGGATTCCAGAATACATTGTGAACCTGAAAAAATAAAATTGTTGTTGTGGATTTATATAGTGTGATCAGTGGGCAGAGTGGTCTTACAGAGTACAAGAGGACAAGTCCCTGCCTCGAGGAACTTCCACAATCTAAACTTTAATATAAAGGAAACAACCAAGGAGGAGGAGAGAAGTGAAGGCAGTGGGGTAATTAGGGTTAGTTTCAGTCTTAGGTAGCCATCGCATACACACCTGACTGGGAATAAACCCCATTAAACTCAATGGGAATTGCTTCTGATTAGAGAATTCTGCATTAATTGGGAACTAGAGGGTAGTGCCAAGGCTTCATGGGCTTTGAGGAGACATTTCAAAGAAATAAGGGGGTATCACATAGGTGTTATTGGAGGCAATTATAGCAAGGGATGGTTTATATTCTTGGAATATGGGACTGGTCATAATGGGTCCGATCAGCCTGTGGATTTGCCTGTTCAGCAGTATAGTTAGTTCTCTCTGTGCGGTACTCCACTATGCACAAACAAGCACACGTACATAAGGTCTGGGAGGTGTGTTAACATAAAGTATTCCATCCCTTCCCTTTGTTGTGAGCAATATGTATATGTGTGCTGTGGAAGGGAACATGTAGCCCAAAGTTAGCAGAGTGTGAATGGCAAAACACAGGGTTTTTGAGAAATGGCTCCCCTGCTGTTTACTTTCATCTATCAGAGGTTTAGGATGGGCTGGAAAAAGTGCAAGAAGTCTGGCAACTGAAGAATTCAAAATATTTCAGCTCTGGAAAGGATTGGTGTCCAACAATTAGATGCTGGCTGCTAAAATGGTTGATGCTTGGCTTAGGACTTTGAAATACTATTCCAGACCCTTGCTGGTCTTTGCAAAAACCCATTGATGGCCCCATCCCTGATAACTAAAACATTTGTCATTTCCTGCAGAATTCAGACAGTAGAATTACTCTTAGAATGATGTAGCTTTCATAGATTTCTGGGAACTTCGGCTGACGTTGGT
The DNA here is from genome assembly GCF_965112155.1 of Podarcis liolepis. Classification (NCBI taxonomy): domain Eukaryota; kingdom Metazoa; phylum Chordata; class Lepidosauria; order Squamata; family Lacertidae; genus Podarcis; species Podarcis liolepis. The sequence goes on from NC_139555.1 coordinate 3,401,982, forward strand.
AGAATATCTGGTCCTAAAATATTTGAGTTGAGCGTTTCTGGAGCCTTTTTCTGTTTTACAGGTCACATGAACTCGCATAACAAGAAAGCGGGGGGGGGGGCACTCCATAATTAATGCCATATGGATTTATTTATTTCTCCTCAAGGAACATCTGTTTTGCAAATCAACCTCATTCCATTCCATATTTATTGCCAGTGCTGTTTCCTTTGCAGAAGCAGTTTCCCCGCCCTCTGGCAGGGGCATCCCTTTATGCCTGGCATGTGTGGTGGAGATGGGGTGATCTTTTGGTTCCTTAGTGGCGTGACATGTGGGCTTGGGCTTCCCCAGGCAACCTCTCTATTGGGCACTCACCCTGATTTGCGTGCACAAAGCTTTCACGTTGGTTAGAGACTGTATGTTTTAGTCAGAGTAGACTCACTGAAATGAATGGGCCCTAGTTAGTCGTGGTCATTCATTTCAATGAGGCTACTCTGAGTAGAACTACCAATGGCCACAGCCCCCTGCATGCTCTTTATTGAGCACTCATTCTGGTTTCTTTACAGAATGGTTATACAACAGTGAACATTCATTCTGATTTTCTTGCAAGGGATTTACTTGTGGGCTTCCCATGGGGGTACCTGGGTGCCACTGTGAAAACAGGATGCTGGAATAGATTGACCATTGGCCTGATCCACCAAGGCTCTTCTTATGTAAATGTTCTCCCATTAATCATTATTTGATCCCACACTTTCCCCCCTCACTTTCCAAACCACAATAAGTTTGCTTGGTTTTTGAAAAAGGTGGATTTGCTAGGGTGACAGAGTGTTTTAATTCACTTTAATTGCACAAACCTGCATTTCAGGTATGTGCTGGAATCCCTCCTGCAAAATAGTGACAGTAGGGAGGTGACGCTTGTTGTTTGGCTTTGACACTTCCAGGGATACTCCCCTACAACGCCTGACCAGCCTGTCTGCCTAGTGCTAGCTGCCTGGCAGTTGCAAGGGGGTGGGGGAAGACTAGCAGGGGTAGACTAGAATGGAAATCTCTTTGCTGTGGCTTGCCCCTGGGGATAGTATGGGAGGGCATGATCTGGGAAAAGATGCTATGTTTTGTTGTGCCATTAGGAACATCTGCTTTACACATCAGCCTCACTCCTATCTATGTTTGTTGCCAGTGCTGCTTCCTTTGCTAAAGTCAGGGCCAAACCATTTGCCTTCTCTGACAGAAAATTAGAGAGGCAGAGCTTGGAAAGGACAGATTGGGGTAAGGGAAAGCAAGGTTTAGGGAATCATAGCTGGGTTGCTGCTTACTGGGTTTGAGCCTACAAAAACTCCAATCTGGTCTGGATTCTATTACATTGCAGATCAGCATCTGATGTGCTATTTAGGACCTTTATATCTCAGCAGGGTGAGCTCTGAACATGTAAACACTTATTTCCATAATGTCTGATTATGGCATAATGCCTTAGCTTAAAGCAGTTAACTGTCTGCTGGAGGTGAGACTCCTCATCCCCCTCATGGTGCCCATTTAAAAATTCAAGTGTTGCTGTATATGCTTAAGGCAGGAAATTAAGCCTTTTTTAAAAAAATAATTAATTTAAAAGCATGTTTATACTCTGGGCTCTTCTGTGTGCTTGAATGGGGTGGATAGCAGAATGAATATCTCAGATTCCTCAGCCCCCTTCGAGCATGCTCTCGTGGGTCTGAATTGTGGCGTAGCCTTGAAGCAATCCTTGGGTATATTGGGTAAATGCACTTGTGTGGAGACAGGAAGAGGTTTTCTCTGCCATCTCTCGTAATAATATAAGTTAGGGTCATCCAATGAGGATGAATGTTGGAAGATTCAGGACGGGCAAAAGAAGGTACATAATTTATTCATTTGGTATTTAGCACATAGTTATAGAATTCACTTTCAGGAGATGTAGTGATGACCACCAGTTTGGATGGCTTTCAAAGAGAATTAGACAGATTCATGGAGTTTAGGACTGTCAGTGGCTGCTGGTCCTACTTCCATGCCTCTGAATACCCACTGCTGGGAATCTCACTCAGGTCCTGCTGGCAGGCTTCCCATAGATAGCTGGCTGGCCACTGTGAGAATAGGATGCTGGGCTAGATGGGACTTGGACCTAATTCAGCAAGGCTCTTCTTACGTTGCTGCTGCATTTGTTATACTTATTATGGTGTGTCACAGAATCAGTGCACACCTAGAGCAACATGGAGAAAATTAGCCAACCTCCATGGTGAGGAGTTCTGTATGCTCCTTTATGAACACAGACTACCATGGAGAGCATCTTAATTTTAAAATTATTAGTGTGCTACTCTTGCAAGGTTCTCCCAGTTGTCTCTTATGCAGGTCAACACTTGTTAAGCTCTCACAGTGGTGTGCAACATCTGACGCTCTGGATCATTCATGAGAGAAAAATGTTATGTAGCTGTGGATCTTGGTAGTACTAGTAGCACCAACATTGCAAACAGCTCAGTGGAGAGCACCAGCTTTGCATGCAAAAGATTCTAGGTAGTGGTGGGAAAGTCCCCTGTCTGAAACTCCAGAGAACGGCTGCTGGTCAGTGTAGGCAATACTGAGCTAGATGGGCCAGTGGTCTGACTTAGTATAAAGCAGATTCCTTTACAGTGGTACCTTGGGTTACATACGCTTCAGGTTACACACTCTGCTAACCTAGAAATAGTGCTTCAGGTTAAGAACAGAAATTGGGCTCTGGCAGCACGGCGGCAGCAGCAGGCCCCATTAGCTAAAGTGGTGCTTCAGGTTAAGAACAGTTTCAGGTTAAGTACGGACCTCCGGAACGAATTAAGTACTTAACCCAAGGTACCACTGTATTTCTGCAGATTCTGGTTACTTTTCCACAGGCTTTTCTGCCTCTCAGCAGCACTTTGAAACACCAGCACCATTTTTGGTGTAAGAAGTATATGAAGGCACAGCCCTATGGTTGTAATGAGATGCGGACTAGTAGTGGCATGGAGGTCAAAGTAAAACAGCCAAATCAAGTCCCTAATGTATTTTGAAATCAGCATATGTTGACCTTCAGAGATAACTTTAAAAAAGAGAAATGAATAAGCATACCTAATCATTAGAAATAAATTATTACAAATTTATATAATTACACAATGCAGAATAAAGTAAGCATGACTGCCAAAAACCACTGACATGGTATGACTGCAACTTTTAAGCAATCTTATTTAAATCAGTTCATCATACATTTCTAAATATCAAGCAGGAACAGTTAATATTCTGCAGCTAGTGTCCCCTGGAGGCTGTGATCTCTGCTGCCTCTGGACGTTCCTGATAGCAGTATACAGCTCTTTTCCAGCTTTGCTTATTGAAAATCTGTAAGTCCTGCTTGCCTTTTCTACCAAGAGTTTAACAAGGTTAGCTAGCAAAATAAATGCAAATAATAGAAAATATAACAAAGACTTAAAATGGAGGATAAAGCAGCAGCAAAGTCAGATCCTTTTAAAAAAGCTCCTTATATTCCTCCTTCCTGAAATGCTTAATCAAATAAAACAATTAGGTAACAAGGATAGTCTCCAGGGAGAGAGTTTCATTGACACAGAAAAGACCAGGGGTCAGCAACCTTTTTCAGCGGGGGGCTGGTAACCCAGAGATGCATTTTAAATAAAAGCACACATTCTACTCATGTAAAAACGCGCTGATTCCCGGACTGTCCACGGGCTGGATTGAGAAGGCGGTTGGGCCACATCTGGCCCACGGACTTTAGGTTGCCTACCCCTGGAAAAGAGCCTCTTATTTCTATCCATCTAATTTCTAGCTCACTAATTCAAGTATTAAAAAAACAAAAACCTTTCAGGATATACAGTAGGGCTGTTCAATGGATTATTAGAAGGTGAGTGGTGGGAAGCTATTGAATCTGTTGCATCTGTTGAGACTCAGTGATCTTAAGGTCATGTTTGGACCTGAACGATCTGTAACTCTGGAAGAAAAATGGCTCAGGATAGCGTACATGAATCTCCCTGGTGCAGCCATGCAGTTCAATCCTGAGACGTCCAAATTTGATGAAGGCTCCCCTTGACAGGCTTTGTGATTAAAATAGTCATGACAGAAGATAAAAAGAAAGTAAGATAAAAAGGGAAGTGATCTAGTGTGCCCAGTTCATCTAATGGGGATGAGAATAGGAATATATAGCTGGCTATCCGGATGGCTTACTCATGCAAACCTTTACTTATTGAGTAGTCTACAAGTGTAGCAGAGTAGCATCGGACCTTCAACTCTTGTTTTGTTAACAGGAAAATCTGTAGCTCAAACTGCACATTGCAGCTGAGTTCCATGTTTGTTTGTTGATTTGTTTGGTAAGAGCCACATCAGTAATATATGAATTGGGATGGAGAAAGAGTGGGGCAGAGAGGCTGCTTAATCCTTATATTTTTAGGAAAGCATACTCCCCAACTGCTTTTTCACCTGTTTATTGGGAAACGGGGGGGGGGGGCTATAGAGGAGATCTGGAATCTCTATATTTCTTCTCCCATGGGTGAAAACAACAAGGTATGGGGAGAATATGTCTGAGCTGGAAAAACCTACCAGAGGGTGTAGGGCGGTATATAAATTCAATAAATAAAAAGGATTAAAAGGATTCTCTCAGCTCACCCTCATGCTGCCCCATCTCACAGCTTACCCAGGCTGATTTTAGCTTTTATGAAAACAACCACAAAGCTACCGAGGGACAAAAACATCACCCTTATGGTGTACCTTGAGCCATAATCCTAGGTATGGCTAGCTCTAGCAGACCACTTCTGCAAGCAGTTGTTCACCCAAGTCAACTGGCAAACGTGTTGTCTGAACTGGCTCTTGAAACCTGCTGAATCAAAAAAAGGGGGGTGTTTTTCCAGTGCTTACCCATTCACCCCCCATTTGCCAACATGTAACAAACATCCTGTTCTGTTTCACTTGGTTTGGTTGGTTTGCTTCCCTTCAGAGACTCACGCCCAGTAGGTAGAATTGGCTTTGTGGCTGGATGCTGACTGGGCCACAGAACCTAAACACTCACAGGAGCTTCTCTGAAAAGAACTGCACACATTTCTTAGGAAAGCACAGTCGGGCCTTTTCAAGGTCTGCAGTCTCAGGCAGCTGTGGCTGCATCGGTTCACGTCAGGTCTACATTTCTGGGGTGATCTCACCCAACGTGTTGGTCAGGAATGTGCTTTTTTGTTGCTGTTTGCTTAAAGGAAGGATTTGCGATCCAAGACCAGACAAATGGTTGGACTACGTGCCCTCAAAAGTCCTGTCTTTGCCCAATGTTTGGATGGCTTGTGTCAAGGCTGCAGAAGCCAAAGTAGCTGCTAAGGTTCTATTTCAACTTCTGGCACATAAAGTATTACAGAAGAAAAGGAAGAACAGAGCTGAAGACCCCTGGTCTTATCTAATAGGCTCTTTGAGTTTTCACACTGGAGACCTGAAAGCAGTGAAAAAAAACTGGCCATGCTTGGAAGCTTGAGAGAGAGAGAGAGAGAGAGAGAGAGAGAGAGAGAGAGAGAGATCCTTTCTCTTCTGCCGGAATAGCTTCCTGCTTTTTATTTTTAGCAAGTTGGCGCTTGAATATCCCGGCTGCTAAAGAGGGGAGCATTTGAAAATGGGAGGCCTTGCAGCTGTACAATTCCCTGGCAATCTGAACTGGACTTTATACCCAGTATGAAGGGCCCTTTCTTTCCTAAGTTGAGAACTCTTCTGCATAAAGAACAGCTTTGGCTGCTACATCTGCTTTAACTTAAACTTTAAAAAGCACTGCAGCCACAGAAAAAAACTTGATTCATCATGGACTGGCTTTCTTCTTTTCTCTTTTAACAAAACAAAAAACGTATCCCTCTGTTAATGTCTAGCTTGACATCTCTGGACCTTTGGCACATTCATTCTAAGAGTGCTTTTTAAACTCTATTACTTTTTATTTACAGAGGCCCCTGCATAATTTTTGTGCAGAGGTAAATTGTGTTTGACTGGATCTTCCATGAAAGCCACTAAGGATGGAACTACGTGCAAAAAGGTGTTATGACCAGAGAGGGAATGTGTTTCAGATTCCTATGGGTTAGTCTAACTTTTTTTTGAATGGTCCCAAAGGCTCCCCACAGAAATATGTAAAAATTTCAAACCCCTAAGCACCAGCAACAAATTTATTGACCCTGGGAAGGCTAGAGGCTGCAGAATAATTGCAGCCTGAGAATGACTTGTGTCTTGCATTCATAGAATCATAGAATTGTAGCATTGGAAGAGTCCCAAGGCCATCTAGCCCAACTCCCTTCAATGAAGGAATCACAGCTAGAGAATCCATGACAGATGGCCATCCAACCTCTGCTTAAAAACCTCCAAGGAAGGAGAGTCCACAACCTCCCGATCCACTGTTGAACAGCTCTTACTGTCAGAAAGTTTTTCTTGATGTTTAGTTGGAATCTCCTTTCTTGGAGCTTGAAGCTGTTGGTTCAAGTCCTACCCTCCAGAGCAGGAGAAAACAAGCTTTCTCCCTCTTCTGTGTGATAGCCCTTGAGATATTTTAAGATGGCTATCATATCTACTCTCAGTCTCCTCTTTTCCAGGCTAAACATACCCAGCTCCTTCAACCGTTTCTCATAAGGCTTGGCTTCTAGACCCTTGATCATCTTAGTTGCCCTTCTCTGAACATGTTCCAGCTTGTCAGCATCTTTCTTAAATTGTGGCGCCCAGAATTGGACAGAGTATTCTAGATGTGGTCTGACCAAGGTAGAATAGAGTGGTACTATTACTTCCCATGATCTGAACACTATACAGTGGTACCTCGGTTTAAGAACTTAATTCATTTTGGAGGTCCATTCTTAACCTGAAACTGTTCTTAACCTGAAGCACCACTTTAGCTAATGGGGCCTCCTGCTGCTGCCGCGCCGCCGGAGCACGATTTCTGTTCTCATCCTGAAGCAAAGTTCTTAACCCAAGGTACTATTTCTGGGATAGCGGAGTCTGTAACCTGAAGCGTCTGTAACCAGAAGCGTATGTAACCCGAGATACCACTGTACTTCTGTTGGTGCAGCCTAGAATAGCATTAGCCTTTTTTGTTCCTGCATCACACTGTTGACTCATGTTAAGCTTGTGGTCCACCAAGACCCCTAAATCCTTTTCACATGTACAGCAAGTAAGCCAGGTGTCCCCCATCTTATATTTTTGCATCTGGTTCTTTCGGCCTAAGTGCAGAACCTCACATTTGTCCCTATTGAAATTCATTTTGTTAGCTTGCACTCAGTTCTCCAATCTGTTAAGGTCATTTTGAATTCTGAATCAGTCCTCTGTGGCATTAGCTACCCCTCCCAGTTTGGTGTCATGAGCAAATTATCAAATTGAACAACAGCTGAACAACAATTGGCCTAGGACAGAACCCTGTGTGACCCTACTTGTCACTTTTTTCCAGGATGACGAAGAACCATTAATGAGTACTCTTTGGGTTTGGTCAGTCAACCAACCAGCTACAAATCCACCTAACCTTGAACCTTGTTCAACCCATATTTTACCAGCTTCCTCATGAGAATATCATGAGGGACTTTGTCAAAAGCCTTAGTGAAATCAAGATACACTATGTCCACAGCATTTCCCTGACCCACCAATCTTTTAATTCCATCTAAAAAAGAAAAAAGAAAAAAGAGATTGGTGTGGAACAACTTATTTTTGATAAACCCATGCTGGATCTTAGTAATTACAGCACCTTTTTCTAAGTGCTCACAGACATATCTGTCCTATGACCTTTCCTGGTATTGATGTCAAGCTCACCGGTCGTTACCTGGGTCTTCTTTTCCCCCTTTTTTGAAGATAGGGACAACATTTGTCCGCCTGCAGTCTGCAGGGACCTCACCTGTTCTCCAAGAATTCTCAAAGATCCTAGACAGAGGCTGTGAGATGACATTCGCAAGCTCCTTTAGCATCCTTGGATGCAGCTCATCAGGCCCTGGATATTTTAATTCCTTTGAAGTACCTAGGTGTTCCCTTACTCCTCTTTTCCTATCATGGGCTGCAGCTCCCATCATTTGTTCTGTTATCACCAGGTTGGACATCACTTTCCTTGTGAAAAGTGATGTCCAACAGAGACAGAGGCAAAGTAGGTGTTGAGTAGTTAAACCTTCTCTCTGTCACCTGATAGCATTGCTCCGTCTTCTCAGTGCAGAAGCCCTACAACTTGCTTGTTCTTTCTCTTACTTCAGACATAGCCGAAGAAGCCTTTATTATTATTTCTAACATCTCTTGCAAGCATAGCTGTCAACTTACAGATTTGAAAATAAGGGACCAGCAGCCTCGAAAATAAGGGATCAGCAGCCAAAATAAGGGATTTTAGTCAACCAGCTGAAATATGAAGTTAAAAGGGACCAGATAATGTGGGAGAGCAGCACCGGTTTTTAGCCCTTCGTTTCCAGAGGTTGCTGCTCAAGACACCAGCTGATGAAACACTGCAATTAAATAACTACAAGCAGCAACCACTTTTCATGCAAAACGAAGTCCAAGCTACGAAGATGCTGCTGCAGTTCTGTATCTTTTCTCTCGTGCTCCATCTGCAGCTCTCAGTTCCATCAGGCGGGGCGGGAGGAAGGGGGGGAATAGCACTCGAAGTAAACCCGCAGATCAGACCATCTATGCTAGTCTACCACTACAAATCTATGGGAGAAGTGCTTGCTTCGCTTTCCCCCTCCATGGTTAGCCCTTGGAACACCTGCCCGCGCCTCCGCCTCCTCTCTCTGAACTGCTTTCTCTCGCTCTCCTCTCAAGGCCCCTCAGCAATTCATAGGCCGCGCCAGGCTGCCCATCTCGTCCGGGTCCTGCATCCAGGTACTGCAGTCGCAGTACAGCCTAGCGGGAGCGGCGGCGACGGGCAGAGGGGAGGCCCCAGGCAGAGACGCTTAGTTCGGCGGCCATGAGGAGGATGGCGGTGGAAGGGGCCGAGGCCCCCGCCAGTCCCAGTGGGGAGGGGCTCCTGGGGGCCGAGGCTGGTGAGAGGAGGCCGGAGGGGGGCAGGCTGGGCAGCCAAGCAACACAGTTGGAGCCTCCCTCGTCCCTGGCCAACAGGGAGGGAAGGAGAGGAGCTGCTTCCTTTGAAACCCAGGAAATTTAAGGGACATCATCAATAAGGAACAGCAGCGGGACACGGCGCTGGGATAAGGGAGTTTCCCTCCAAATAAGGGACAGTTGACAGCTATGTTTGCAAGCCTGAGCTCATTCTGAGCTTTAGCCAGCCTGCAACTGTTAGCTATTTGTGTATATTCCTCCTTTGTGATTTCCCCTTTCTTCCATCTTTTATACATGCCCTTCTTAACTCTCAGCTCATCTGTAACCTGTCATCTGTAATGCAGCCACACCAGTTTCCTGAGATGCCTCACCCTTTTCTTTCTTGTTGGTATTGTCTCCATTTGGGCCTTCAATATTTCTCCCTTTAGAATCTCTCATCCATCTTGGGACTCCCTTCTCTTTGAGTATTTCTGATCACAGGATCACACCCAGTAGCTCCTTCAGCTTTTTAGAATTGGCCTTCTTAAAGTCCAGAGTGTGTGTCCGACTACACTCAGCTTTCCCTTCCTCTGTATCATGAAACCCAGGAGGACAGAATCATATTTCAGACCTCAGTAGAATTTAGCCAGGCTGAGCTTTAGCCTGATCTTTAAGCATGCTTGCCTTTGCATAATCAGTGTGGAGAGGATGTAGGAACGAATCTAACTCTTCTGAGAACTGGGGCTACCTTATCAGCAACATGTGTTTTTGTTTTGTACTGTGCAGACTTTTCTGTTTGGGAATAAATGCTGCATCCCATGTCCTTTACAAGCTCTCATGTAAAGAATGTGTATCTGTCATGAATGTGTATCTGTCACATTCTCATATTTGGCACCCTCCTGTGTGTGGAGGGCAGGTTGCTACCATTTTTTCTGTCACATGAAAGAGGGCTCATGGTTTTGTGGCCTTGTTGGAGCTGGACGGCAATTGGCCAAGTCTTGCCTGGCGACCTGTGGGTCCTTTTACTGCATTTTCTGCTTCTGAGTTTGATCTCCATTCAGAGTTCAGATGCCTCCCACCGAAAGTGAGTGGGTGGGGAGGGAGGAGGTATAGTTCAGTGACAGAGCACATCCTTGGCATGCAGGAGGCCCCAGGTTCAATCCCTGCTCAATAAAAAGCACCAGATAGCATGGTGGCCTGAAAGACCTCTGCCTGAGACCCTGCCAGTCAGAGTAGACAAAACTAGGCTGGATGGCCATATACCTGGTGCAAAGGCAGCTTTCCATGTTCCAGTGCGAAGAGTAAGCCCAGTAACTGCCGCTTTCCAGAGGTGTGAGGCAGAGGGAGAGGGTGGGCTGCCACTGCTGCTGCTGCTGCTGCTGGAGGCTGGTTCCCATGGTGCTGTTCTGCTGGGAGGTCATGCTCTGTCAATTTTGAGGCCTTGGAGGATATCTTTGCCGTGAAAAGCTCTGTAAATCCAGGATGAGGCTTGGGTTTCTCCAAAAGCGCTTTGACAGGCTCGTCAGGATGAGATTAATTGGGGAGTGGAGGGACGAGGAAGAGCGGAGAAACGCAGGCCAGGAGTAGTGGGTTGCCTTTTGTGTCTGAGTGGCAGGTCCCAGGGGTCAGCCATAGGGATAGTTTAACGGGAATATCCAATTATAATAACAGATAAGCTTAGAGCTTTGGCAGTGCTATAACTCTCTTGAGCTGATCTTCAGCTGCTGGGTACACTGTAAGCACTGACCCCCCCCCCTTCATTACAGACTCTTTAGGTTATCCACTTAAGAGTTGTTTGTGTCGGGATTTAATCTGCAGTCATTTTAGGCCTTACAGTACAGCCTGGTGAAGCTGAAGAACTTGAGAGCCACAGAACTCTTATGCATCCCAAATCCCAGGGACTTTGGAAATGAGATCTACTGTAATCAGTTGGGCATGGATCTAGTTTGGATGAGTTAAGGTAGAAGCACTAGGTTTGTTTATTCCAGGTGGCTGGGTCTCCGTCTCCTGGATTTAGTTAGGGGGAGCCGCCTGAAATAATCAGTGCCTTTGATTGCAACACCCTGACTTGAATTCCCCTCCAGCCACCTTCTTTCACCTCAGAATTCTAGGCCAGATGCTTCAGGAGCATGTTGCCTGCAGAGCAAGAGACCTCCTTGCCCTATTCTAAATCCATTTGTTCCTTGGGTGTTGTGATACTTCTTGGATTGTGGTTTAATTGCTCTTCTGCAGCACAGCCCCTCGGTTGGTGCTAATAGCATTGACTTTTTGGCTTTCATTGGCTTTCATTATTTTGCACATGTGTGATAGGACAAAGCTCCAAGGCATAGAAGATGGGCAGCAATTAGCAGATGACAGCTGCATCATGTAGAATGTCCTCCTTGAAGAATAGACTCTAGCAGCAGGAGACGTGGTGTGAATTAATGCCTACCAAACAGCGTTACAAATGCCCTAAAACAAGTTGTATGATTTCTGCAGTAGCATATCTTCTGCCTTCCCTGTACCCTTGCATCCCTTATCCCAATTTAATACTTGTAAATAAGAAGGAAGATCCACTTTGCCCTGGCTGGAGACAGTCGTGGTATAATTTGTCCTTTGAATATAATAGCGTCTAATATTAGGTTAGACATTCAGAGCACAGATGGTTGGGGATGAATAAGAGAGGAAGTCGTAAGGCTCTAGTCATAAGTCTCTGCATTTGTTGGACCATGCCAAGGTCCATCTAGCCATCATTCTGTCCCCAACAGGGAGTAGCCAAAGGCTTCTGTAGACTCTCAACCTCTGCTGTTGTTTGCCCTCAGCATGTGCTACATTGGAAGTATACGGTTTGCTAGCTTCTGTTTATTTACTCCTTATATCATGCCTTTCCTGTGAGGAGCTCAAGGCAGTGTACTCCCACCTTCCATTTTATCTTCACAACAACCCTGTGAGGAAGGTTGGGCTGAGAGAGAGAGAGAGAGTGACTGGTCTGAGGTTTAGCAGTGGGGATCTGAACCCAGAGTTCTCTGGTCTGCTACTCTTAAGTGCTGCTGTTCTGTGTAACTGCTGTGGCAAATAGCCACAGATCCAACTGTCTGGGTCATGGTTTCTGCCCTTGTGCTTTCGCTAAAGCAGGTTTAGTATACTTGAAAAGTGATACCTTTCTCCTTGGGATGTGGTATCACTTTTATGGTATGCTAAACCCACTTTTTAGAGAATCCATGTGGACAGACATCTGTCAACAGATGCCTGGTTGGCATTGGAGTTTGCATGATGCATCAGTCTTTACATTTTGGCAAATATGTTCAACTTGTCCTTTTATTTTTATACTGCTGAGTCATCAAATTGGGACAAGAAAATAGGCATAAACAAAATATTAAGCCAGGCAGCTACAGCCCTTGTTGCTGGCTGCATTGGGCAGGAAGCAAGCTAATTTAGGCCGAGAGAGAGCCATTGGCTCAAGATCAGCCAGAGAACTTCATGGTTAAGTGGGGGATTTGATTCTGGGTCTCCCTAGACATGTCTGGCACTTTAAATCACTGCACCCCACTGGTTTCTCTTCCTCTTGTGTGTGGATGTTGTAGGGCCTGACTGCTCCCACCTTATTTTGTTTCGCCCTTTCTTTCATTTCTTGGGAAAAGTCCTGCACTGTGCTTTGAAGTCCCACTGGTCACCAGCATTTCAGAAGCCTGGTGCTTGACCCTGCCCAACCAAGTTGATCTTTTGGCCCTGCCCTCTTGCCTTTTTACTGACCCACACATAACAGTGTGGTTGGCAGGTGGGTGTGGCTTGACCAAAATAGCCTGCTGGGCCTTATTTGGACCATGGACTGGAGGTTCCTCACCCCTGTTCTGCATTAGGTACTACGGTGTGTTGTGTGTATCTAACCAGGATTGGGTGGGAAGGAGAGTTTAACCCTCCTGCCCTGAGTGGTCCCAACAATAAAATCTGGCCCACTTCCTATTTAAATTGAGAGGAAGGCTCCGAGTTGTGCCTGTTGAAGCTTCCCTCCTGGTATAAGTAGCAGCTTGGGGGAGGTTTTAATTTGGGCTTTGGTAGGAGAAGGGTTAAAACTCCTAATCCTAATCCCCCCCAGTTGAAATGGACACCACTAGACACTCTTTCTTCTAAGGCTCCTAATCCTACTTAGTGCTAGTGGCAGATCTCCTTTCCAGTTTGTTGGGGGAATGTAGAGACATGCCTCCCCTTCCTGCTTTCTGCTTTCACCATGAGAATCTAGCTATCTCCATCCCTGTAGCTAGCTAAGGAAAAGCAACGCAATACAGCTGCCTGCTACATATTTAAGTTCACATCTTGTTCACCCCTCATTCAGTCTTCTTCTGGCCATTACGGCAGCTGAATCATGGAGAACATTCTTTGAGTTTTAACCTCACAGACCTCACAGAGCTTCATGTGTTGTTTTGTCAGCATTCAGTAGTCCAGATTGGAGGGGGAAGAATTATGTGGAAACATTATTTTCGTTGCTTGCCCACTGTTTACCTCTTCCCTTGAAAACAGCGTATATGTTTTTCAACTCCAAAGACCACCATATCAACAACGCACCACAGAAATGTACCTGTTTTCCAAATGTGGAGGCTTGGAAGGGATGAGCAGCCTTCTGAAAGCCACCCTTTAGTCAAACATATGCTGTGTTTGCACAGAGGAACTGTTCCATGTAGAAATAATGACATCAGATGTTCCCTTTGCAGTCACCACTTCAGAAGAGGCTATTCCGTGTGCCTCATCCCACGGAGAAGTCACCACTTGGAGAGTATAATCGAACAAAGCTGGGGGTCCAGATCACGTTAACGTTGCTATGTCAGGAGGGAAACTGATTAGCCCCCTGTATGCTCAGACAGCAATGGCAGAGACTGCAACCTTGACCTGGGAGAATGGGTGGGTGGGTTAACCTGTATAGTGCCCACACTCATATTGCCAGCATTGGAAATCCCAGCACTGCAAGCCATGGGTAAAGTTAGTCCTTCCTGTCTGAATGAATAGTGATTTGCACAGTGGTTGTGGTATTTTAAATCATTGTGACCCACTTGGGGAGAAGGGCTCAGTAAAAAAAAAATCAAAATATAATTATTAATTAATTAATTAATTAATAAGAAAAATAATAGCTATCCATTGAGTGTGTGATTAAGTTATGAACTGCGGACTTCCTGGCTCATAGTCTACATTCATAGACATATAATTTACACGAGGATGCTACCAGTTTCTGTATGTTTGTGGTCAGGCTGATATGTGAAGTGAATTCAGAGTTACATGGTCATTAAATGGTGGACAAAAGCCCATTGTCAACTGAAAGGCAGAATGGGTAGGTTTGGGACACATTAGAGCAGGGATGAGGAACCAGCTAGATTTTGTTAGACTACAATTCTCATTATCCCTGACAATTGGCCATGCTGGCTGGGACTGATAGGAGTTGGAGTCCAACACTGTATGAAAGGGGCACAGGATACCCATCCCAGCACTAGAGCACCATAATGCTGGTGTCCTCCATTGTCCTCCATTGTCAACTGTGGGGTTGAAGTCAGTGTTCAGTCCAAAGTTTGAGTTTGAAGTTCTCATGCATTGACTTGACAGATTTTGTATCTTGGTGACTTGGGGGCGGGGCGGATCACACTAGATGCTCTCTGTGGTTTGTTTCTGTGTTCCAGTTAACTAATAGGCAGATTTACCAACCAATGTACACACAGTACATAGTCTGGCTTTAAACCTTCCACTTTGTTTTTATTTGGTGGTGCTTCCACACCAAAATTTAGCATGTAAATAAAAGAGAATGGATTGGGCTTATTGTTCAGGGTAAATGGTCTTTTACAATTTGATTCGCGCCCTGACTCTTGGCTCCTGCTTTGCTCTAATTAATACCTCACATTTTAATCTGACACTTTCCTGAAGTGTTGTGAATATGGATGAGCCCTGTACCAAGGTCAGAGTCAGCTTGCTTTTTAAGTGGCTAGCTTTGAAATGATTCTTAATGACATGTCTTGAAGAACTAACCCCCCCTTTCTTTTTCCATTTGTTTGCCTCTATATAGCACCGAAGACATGTAGCCCCACCAAGTTTGCATGTAAAGATCAGATCACTTGCATATCCATGGGCTGGAGATGTGATGGAGAGAAGGATTGTCCAGATGGTTCTGATGAATCGCCAGATATATGTATGTATATTTCCTTAATTTTTCTCTTGTAATTATTTATATCTTGTATTGGTGATAAAAGGCCACTTTCCCCATTTCATTTTCTCCCTGCATGCCATGACTCATCACATCCTTCTTACAGCCTTGAAAATGTTAACGCTAGCCTCTAAAGATGGAGGCAACGACATCATCCAGTTTTGGAATAGATAGACCATTTAGTATTCCTGCTACCATGTAGCCTCTGCGTGAGTGCAACTTGCAATGTCTTATCTCGGGCATTTCTGAATATGTTAACAAAGGTTAGCTCACACTCACATTTGACTTTTCCACTCCCCCTAAACTTGGCTCCCACCTCAGAGAGGATTTCTGGGACCTATATGACACATCCACCTACATAACCCTGCATGTGGAAAGTCAGTATGTCAGGTAGAAAGGTTCTAGCTTTCCATTCTCATGAGATTGCTAGCTTTTCAAGTCCAATAGGTTTTGACATAAGAGAGCACTGAAGCATGCAATCCTTCATTTCCCTTCTGAAGTGGCATGCTCCCATTGGATGTTTCCTCCCTGAAAGTTTGGTGTTCTTCCTTTTTTTGTTGAGACATGAGTGTGAGAGCAAAGGCCTTTCTGGCAGTTTAGCATACCATGTTCCAGGTTATAAGTTTATACTGCAATAAATGCAATTGCTGCACACTGGTTATTCAGCTAGTATTTCTGTGCAGCAGCAATTAATTTTCGGTTTATCGAAAATTGAATGGCAGAATTCTTGCCACTATTTCTGCTTAGCCTGTGATACTATCTCTGATCTGTCTCTCACCTGGCTGTCTGCTGAAAGAAGCTGCCTTATAACAGACCACATTATTTGTCCCTCCAAAAGTATTTTTGTCTACAGTGGCAATTGGTACAGTAAGGTCTCAGGCAGAGAGTCTTTGTCTTCTTAACTGGAGCTGCCAGGGATTGAACCTGGGACTCAAAGCGTTCATGCACTTTGCCACTGAGCTGTTGCCCCTCCCCAGGAACAGCCATTATCCTGAGAAGTGTCACTAGTGTTACAAAAACACTTTGGGCTTCCACTAAAATTCCTTCAATGTTTTGCTCGAGGAAGAACCCTAACACTTCCATTGAATTTTAGGTGAAATTTCTGTGGCAACAAGAACAGGTTGATGGGCCCCAGAGCCAGGCCCTTTTCAGTGGTGCCCCCCCCCATCAGAATTCCCTTCCTAGGGAAATCTGCCAAATGCCCTCTTTAATTTTCTTTGGACAGAGCCTGAATAGGGTTTGTCTTGCTTTATTAGAGCCTTTTGTGACTACAGTAATTTTATGTTGGTGAGTGTGTTGGAACTGGCATGCTTTAAAATACTTTGTGCATTGTGACTTCTTGTGGTTTTTATGCTTATTTTTTGTAAGCAATCCTGTGAGCTCTTTGTCCTAAAAGATATGATGCTAATATCTAAAACAATCAAACAAATAAAATAATTATGTGTGCATTGCAACATAGCTAGAGGTATTGCTTTTGATACAAGTTTCTTTCTTTCTTTTTCATTTCATTTCATTTCTATACCACTTTATATTTTTAAGAAAAATCTCAAAGCGGTTTACAGAATATTAAAACATCAATAAAACATCTATAAAACAAAGCAACATAATTAACAGAAAACTAAAATATTGTCTTAAAGATTTCAGAATAAAACATTACAAAGGAGGTCAACTACAGAATAGATATTTAACACAAACGAAGTTAACAAAATACTTAAACATTTCAAATAAATACATTGCTAAGTGAATGTTGGGGAAGGGCCGTAGCTCAGTGGTCGAACACCTGCTTTTCGTGCAGAAGGCCCCAATTCCTGGTGTCTCCAGATGGAGCTGAGAGAGATTCCTGCCTTAAACCCTGGAGAGCCGCTGCTAGTCAGTGTAGACAGTTCTGACCCATATGGACCCAGTGGTCTGACTTGGGTAAGGCAACTTCCGTAACAGGAAGTGGAGTGGACTAGATGTTGGTTTGAGCATTCAGGAAAGGGACCAGTTAGGTAAGCCAAACTTGGCACACACTCGTAGCTTCATGGCCTTTTTTGTGCATTGCAAAAAACCATGGGTGAGTTTTCTAACTGACAAAATATATATGAATGCAACATTGGTGGCGAGCCCTGAATGTATAGTTCACACAAACAACTTTAGTTTTTAAACCCTATATGAATAAATAATCACTGCTGAAACCTGCTTTGTTTATGCAAAACTAACCCTAAACCACTCTTACTAGAAAAACCATTTGCCATGCAAGCCTTCCCATATCTGCAGAAGGTACAGCAGGAAATTCTGAGAGTTTTTTGGGCAGCAGCAATGCACACCAGCAGGACCAATGTGGAAATTGGACTGTTTTTCTTCTAAGCAAGCATTTTGTTCCCTTTTAAAAATTAAAACGGAGGGGTGTTGCACAGTATTTAACCAAAATCACATTTGGTTAATGTTATCATTAATCAGATATGACAGAAAAGGTTTGTTACAAAGCTGAATAGATTGCATCAGATAATGTACTTTCTGTTGCTAATGAATTAAAGTGAAGGCAAAGCTGACTGTTGAAATGGATGGCAGTTGTGATTAGTCACCAATTCCACACCTACACTTACCCAGTTTTCAGAAAGCCTAGATAGTTAGCAGCAGTCATTTTGCTTTTAGATTTCTCTACTGTCTGTCATCTTTTATCCCAGTATTATTTGATTTTACATGGAAAATGACAGAAATGTTTTTTGTGCTGAGCTCCTTGTAAAAAACAAAACAAAACAAAACACCCACCCACCCTAAGTTGCAGGCCCCCCCGCATTTACTCCTGAAGGGTACTAGTGCATTCAGCAGGGTAGCCCCAAGATCAGAAAAAAGGCTATAAATTTTTGGCATGGTTACTTGACACTGAGAAATATGAAGTGTAATAGAAACAGTAAAAGAAGAAGATTCAAGTTGATGCTAGAGCACTGAAATTCATTGTAGTGGCTGGGAAGGAGTTTTTCCAGGCCAGATTGACTAGTGAGTCTGCAGTGGGGGGGGAGCCTTCCCTTCAAGTGGGTGACTTCATTTGTTGTGTGGGGATGTGCACAAATTAATAGCTTTTAAGAGACTTGAAGGCAATATGGTAGACATGTCATGGCATAAACATTCCATTTTGTTAGGGTGCGCAAATCCATGGGTTAGGGGGCGCAAATCCACGGGTTAGGGGGCGCAAATTACTTGCCTTGCCCCGGGTGCTGACAACCCACGCTACGCCACTGCTGAATTGGAAAAATTTTCTGTGCAAATTGGTAATCTGCATAGGGTAAGATGCCTCAGAAAGTTTTCAGTTTGCATTGAAGAATGATCTGATTTAGCATATTTACTGTACATACATTTAATAAACAACCCTAAAAACATGAAATATTTTTCTTGCAATCAGAAGATTTCATTGTTACTAATGAACTTATAAGAGGGAAATTTGCTCACATGCCTTTTTTAAAAAAAGAAAAAGATGAGGGAGTGCAAGCAGGAGTGAAATTAACTCAGAACCAATCTTGTCAAGTTTCTCCACACTTGGACATTAACTATTGAAAGCAATTTGAATTAGGACACTTGAGTTAAAACAGATTTTTCCCGTGTAGGAACCTCCCCAACTCCATTATGTTGTACATTTTTCAAGGTACTAAAGCCAATTGGGAGTAATGTGAACGCAGAATGTGTTTCCATTACTGCAGCATCTTCTTTTTGCTTCTGCTATGTTGTGTAAGCTAATTTGCCAAGGTAGCTTTTGGGATTATCCAACTTTGTGGCAGGGAAAGTAGGGGTTGCGTTGATTCTTTCTGTGTATCTGGACCAACTATGTGTTAACAAATTGCTTTGAATTTGTTAAAGTCCTATACTGTATTCAAATGGCATGTTCTGAAGCAGGAATCGGCCACCTTTTGGATTCTGAGAGAGTGCTGTGGGTGCCAGTCACGAAATGACTGCCCTGGAGGGGCACGGCACAACACAAAGTTAGAGAGTGCAGTCGCTGCTGCCCCCGCCCCCAAGAAGACAATCTCAAGCTTACCATGAGAAGTCAACTCTGTCCTGCTCTACCTGATTGCAGAGATGCAACTTTTAAAGGCACAAGAATCCTGTTTCCTCCAATGTCAACCCTAAGCCAAATATCAGAGTTATGGGTTTGAGCCCCGCATTGGGCAAAAGATTCCTGCATTGCAGGGAGTTGGACTAGATAACCCCTGTGGCCCCTTCCAACTCTACAGTTCTGTGATTCTATGATCTTGTACCCACTTAACTGGGGCAAGCCTCACTAAACACAATAGACTTGCTTCTGTGTAGACATGTATACCATTGTACTGCAAGTTAATTTATACAGTGAATTCTTAATGGTTTCCTGGGTTTCTATATTAATTGTGTAGTGGAATTCACAGAAAATAATTTATACGGAGTACCAGATCACAACTGAACCCACCACAGGAAAGATCACAGCTTTGACATCACTCATTGGCTAAATACACTGACAGCAGTTGGCAGACTGGTTCGTTTAACAGAAATCACTTAGAAGGATCCCTCTACATTTTGTTTCCTAACTTTCTAAGCGGGCTAGATACTTTTAAAAATTAAAATGGAAGCTCAGAGCCTGGGCCCCCTGCCAAGGAGCATCATTGAAGGTCTCCATGGGTGCCATGTCACCTGTGGGTGCTATGTTGGCCATTCCTGCTCTGAAGGATTCATTGCTGATGTAGACCTTGGTAGGGTTGCCATATCTTGAAGAGCAAAAAGGAGGACAACCTGAGCCACCTGCGCCCGAGTCAAAAGAAAAAAAACAAGCTAACAAACAAATCCTCCCAAACCCTGAAAATTTCCTTTAAAATGTAAAAATCTTCCCGGATGGGCATGTTGGCTCCCCAAAAGAGGATGTGTCTGGGATTTCCCAGACATATGGCAACCCTAACTTTGGGCTTCCTGGTGCCTTCCAGCTGAACAGAGTAAGCTGGGAGGTACTGAGAACTCAATTTGCCAAATTTCCCAGAAGTAATCTGAGCATGTTTGAAAGAAACTGGCAGTGTTTAGGTCTTAGAAATGAGGGCTGTGCTACAACTGCAAGGCTTGTACATCAGCTGTCCTGCCTCAGCCCCTTTTTGGGAAATGAGAGGGGACTAGTGTCACAAGGATAGTCTGGTGGTAGGAGGAGCTAATCCCACCTGAGGCAATTTATATGCTGGGCCTGAAAATTGGGGAAATTGAGGCCCAGTTCCCATTTCTCAGAATATGAGGATCTGTTAGTGAACTCCGTTTTTCACAGAGTGCCTGTCTGTGAATGTTGAAACATCATCTGTCAAATATCCAACTTCTTCCTGAATCATTAAATAAGTTTGTAGGCTATGGCAGAAAGTATTTGTGACCTAGATACAAATCCTACCTTGGCCATGCAAGTAGCTTTAACGTTGAAAACATGTATGATTTTCTTCTTGTTTGTACAATAGAGCAAACTTTTTTCTTTTTCTTTTTTGCAGGCTTAGTTAAGTAAGAATGTATTCAGCCTTTGTAATTCCAGGAACATAAAAATGAATTAAAACCACATTCCCTCTCCACATTCATTCAATTTTTTATTATTCCTACATAACCACCTCCTCGTTCTTCTTCTGTTTGGTGGTTGTGTGGTGAATTCACTGGAAATTAATACTTTTTGGAGAGGCTGGCTGCAGTATCTGATCTTATAAATATTGGGCTGTACCCATCTAGGTTCTACGTAGAGTACACCCATTGAAATTAACAGATGTCAGTTGTATATTAATTTCAGTGGATTTCCTTTGAGCATGACTAACTTTGAAGACAACCCATTCTCACCATTGGGTTGAGATGCTTATAATTGTATCATTAGGAGATTTCAAAACATGAGTTGAAACGGGGCGAGAAGATGGCAAGTAGTGAGAGTCATGCATAATATTACAATTCCTGGTTTTGCATTTCATCAATAATAAATAAAACTATATTAAGAGATGTTTGCCTGATCACTGTTAATAATGTCACTATTATGTTAGACATTCTCCCACCATGTTTGTTGTCAGCCGTTCCTGACCAAACTAAGCCTCCTAAAGCAAAATATACACCAGGAGGCTTAGTTTGGTCAGAATCGAGTCTATACTTCCAGAGTTAATGCTAAATACATTACTTCTAATAAATGAGCCACCATAGCCTGTAGAGATTTTTGTGAAAATTTGTGTCCTGGACTTTTTAGACTCATCTACCCTTGTATTACCTGAAACCAAAGGGCACATTGGTTTGCCAGATGTGAAAAATATTGGCATTATTTTCAGCTCTCCTCCCCCACTATATGTCCAAACCAGGCACCATGGTTTGTTTCACTCTCAACAAACCATGATCTGTAGCCAAGGTGTATTCTTGGCTTACTGATTTGTAGTTTGTTGGAGTGAAACAAATTATTATCCCTAGTTCTGATGTTTCTGTTTTAACTATCTGTGCTTCATCATCATCCTTTTATTCGACCGTCAGTCAGAAAAAAGTACATTTGTCAATACACAATTAAAAACACTATCTGTGCTTTTATCTCCTGTTTTATCTTGTGAACCACCCTGATATCTTTTGATGAAAGACAGTATGCAGATGTCATAAAAAATACATAAATAAATAAACAGAATTATGGAATGCTGAGTTGGGGATGGGGGTTGGTTTGCTCTGAACGTTAGTTGGAGGAGAAAACTATCTCAGCTAGGTGTGTTCACAATAAAGCATTCCCATCATGTGGGAAGTGAGCCAGTATCTCAAAAAGCCACCTATGCTGATTTAAGCCAATTAATTTACTATACTGAGATCTATGGGTATAGAGTGGTGTACAAATGTACGGTAATAAATAAATTAATACATAATCTCTGGACCAGTAATCTTAGGCTGGATTCCAGTTAAGTCTTTCTGGTGCAAACCAGGGGGATGGTGTGCTCTGTGAGTGCCCAGAATCCATTCCATTATGATTGCAGAGTTAGCACTTTTCTTTGGACCCAGTGATTCAATTTCCTGACAGCAGAGCTTTTGCTTTGGTTTCTGTGTGCAGATTTATTTTAGAAGAATGAATGAGAAAAGCCTGATGGATCAGTCTCTGCAGTTGTTTCCTCATATGCGAAGCCCCCTCACCCTTAACTTACCCCCTTTTTGAAGGAGACAAGAGCAAACGCCCTAGATCCGGAGCCACATGTGGCGCTTTTACACCTTTGCTGCGGCTCTGGGGCGGATACTAGCGAGGGGAGGAGGCGCATTGTTCGCCCCGACACTCCCCACTGTGGCGGGCGTTGTACTGGCTGTGACGTCGCATGGGGGCGGTGCGTGCGTTAGTCATGCACCGTCCCGACGTCACCTTCCCGCCCGCTGTCAGATCGCGGCTCCAGAGATATATTTGTTTTAAATGTCGCAATGGTTTTGCGGCTCCCAGTTTTTTTTTCTTCGGAAACGGGTCCAAGTGGCTCTTTTTGTCTTAAAGGTTGCAGACCCCTGCCCTAGATGCTATTTACAAGTATAATGCAACAGCTGTGTGGAAGCCGTCAAGGAGAAATAATCTAGGACTCAATATTGTGGCAGTGTGTTTGATAAGGAGTCGGTCAGTTTCACTCATTCTTGTCTGTTCTCCAGTATCCTGGGTAGACATTTTCCCCAGGCCTGCTACTTGAAAACCTTAAAAGGAGATGCTAGGGATTGAAATCGGAAACTTCCATATGCAGAAATATACATCACTGAACCATGATTCGCTCTGAAAACATTCAACAAAGCTATGTTTCTCCCCAAAGCCCATATGCTACCTTATCCAGCTTTCCCCAAATTTAGCTCCCCAGATATATTTAATTCTTTAAAGGTACTGCATGATTGCAACAAAACCTCTAAGCAAGTTACAATCAATTTTAAAATTATAAATAAAAACAGTTAAAAGCAATTAATGATAAACATTTTTAAAAATAAATTGGAATAAGCAATAAACTCAAAAGAGATGATAACACACCTGTGTCTGGATAGGCTTTCCTGAACAAAAATGTTGTAAGCAGGTGCTGAAAAGGATACAGTGAAAATGCCTGATGTCAATAGGCAGGGAGTTCCAAAGTGCTGGAACAAGTATTGTGGGGCTTCTGTTCTGCGGAACGGACACTGTTACAAAGTGGTCAAGCAGGCACATACAGGACAAGGTGATCCCTCAAGTAAAATGGTCTCAAGCTGTTTAGGGCTTTATATACAGCAAATGGGTAACCAGTGCAGATCTTTGAACAGAGGTGTTATATGTAGACACGGTCTTGCTCTGCTCAGCATCTTTACTGCAGTTGCTGGATCATTTAATGTTGCTGTTATTTATTCATTGTAGATGTTGTTGGGTTGTGTGTGTGTGTGATTGCAGATGTTGGACTGCAACTCTCATTATTCCTGTCTATTGGCCACACACCTGGGGAAGATCATGGGGCTGGACCATCTCCTCTGTGAGGAATGTTCACAACATCTGGGGCTTTTTAGCTTAGAAAAACTGTGAGGAAGAGGAGAGACACAGTGGAAGAACATAAAGTATGCATGCTGTGAGTCAGGGAGGAGGCTGTCTTGCATAATACTGGAACCAGTGTCATCTAA
Source organism: Podarcis liolepis (assembly GCF_965112155.1). Classification (NCBI taxonomy): domain Eukaryota; kingdom Metazoa; phylum Chordata; class Lepidosauria; order Squamata; family Lacertidae; genus Podarcis; species Podarcis liolepis. The sequence goes on from NC_139555.1 coordinate 3,425,647, forward strand.
TGAAGCTGATTGTTTGATTAATGTCTTACTTCACACAGCACGTAGTTACTCTATGAAATCCCACCCCCCATTACAGGATATAACGAGGGCTGCCAAATTGGGCAGCTTTGAAGAGAGAGTAGAGAAATTCATATAGGATCAGGCTGTCAGAGGCTGCTGGTTATGATGGCTATACATTACCTCCAAGGTCAGAGTCGTCTGGGGAGCAGCGATTGAGTCATGGCCTGCTTATGGGCTTTCCATAGGTGCACCTGGTTGGCCACTGGGAGAAACAAAGGATGTTGGACTAGGTGGGCCTCAGACTAGTCAGGCTCTTGTTGTGTTCTTAGTTGAGCTTAGAGGCAAGCATCCCTGAATAAAGGACTGCAAAGCCTTTTCTCATAAATTGCTCTAGAGCAATTGATTTCAGATTACGATAAGAGAGGAGATTCTTCCGGGATGTTTGCCAGTTCTCTGTAAACAATATTTCAAAGAGGGTGATCATTGTGAGAGAAGGCTAGGCCCCAGTTATTTGTGGTTTTGAGGAATGAGAGGCTTATTGTAGCAAGGCTTTGGCAAATTGCGACTGATCTCCATTTTCCTCTAAAATTTGGAGTGGGAGCTAGTGTGGATATGGCACTTTCAGAGATTTTCCTGCTGTGGAATATCACAACATCTGCTTCTGTGATTGCCTTTTGCAATTTCTAATAATAAAACTAGCAGTGTAGTCTTTGGTGAGTTCCCACTTCAAGTATTACATGTGAAGTGCTTTGAAATATTGGCTAAGATTCTGCATGTATGGCCTTGGGAACGGTCTACTCCTTCATTGGATGAACGAGGAGTACATCAGCTCCTGGTAAAAAACAACAACATAGCCTGTAAGGCCTCTTTGATAGGTCTTCCATCATCTTTTCTTCCCCACCTGGAGTATGATATTGCCCTCAAAACTGTGAAACAGAGGTTATGGGATGTTGCCTTTAGTGATTTCCGATCTCGCTCACATGTGACCTGTGGCCCATCTGTGTCATGAATCCAATATCAGCAGGTTTTTTTGTTATCTCCCTACTTTAAGAATTTGACCGTATTTACCAAGATTCTTGGGGGGAAGCCATGACTGTTAAAGTGGTACACAAATGCTTTAAGTGGTATGCTTTCGAACTGCTAGGTTGGCAGGAGCTGGGACCAAGCAACGGGTGCTCACCCCATCGCAAGGATTTGAACCGCCAACCTTCTGATCGGCAGGCCCAAGAGGCTCAGTGGTTTAGACCACAGCGCCACCCGTGTCCCTAGACAGGTTAGACAGCATCTAATCAATCCCAAACAACCTGGAATTGCTGACTCTTTTCTTGTCAGGGTTCTCCTTGAGGATAAGATTGATACTATTAAACTGGCTGTAACAAAATTCCTCTCGGAGGCAGTAAAAATCAGAAATCAGTATGTACAGGCTAAAGCTGCTCTGTTGGCTAGCAAGGTCAATCTTACATCTTAACAACTGTTGATATATACTATTGTTGTACTGTGTATTGTGGGTCTATAGACCACAATAAAGCTTTGTGTGTGTATTACACCACTCTCGTGAGTAGACCACTAAGCTGAGCTACTACTAGGGTGAGATAGCTGCACTAATATTCACACTGTTTTGCAAAATGAAAGCTTCTGCAAAACTGGAATTCTGTAGGAGTTTATGCCCTGTGGACATGCAAAGTGCTATAGAACATGCAGGCTGTCTGGGTCAAGGAAGGGAGAATATGGCTCTGTTCCCTCTCCACCTTAATTTTGATAGGTCAGGAAAACCCCACGTTTTCATATTTATAGTGATTTTTCTTAAGTGCTCAGGGTATATTTACAACAACCCTTGATGCAGGCCAGTTCATTCTCTTGGCCACTGTACTTCTATACCTCTAGGTCAAAACTGCACCTTGATTACCATCACACTAATCTTGATTCTCAACGCGTTGTATTTTCGTTACCATCATTTCTCCCACCACTGCTTTATAGATCTAGGGTGCTCTGCATTCAGTTCCTGAAGCCCAGGCAGATTATTGCATTTTCCAAAGCATTAATATGATTCTGAAAATATGTATTATTAAAACAGGTAACAGAGAAATTTGAAATTCCACACTCCATCCCTGTCTTTATTTGAACTGATGCACTTATAAATCCTTATTGCAAGCTTTCAAGTTTATTGATAGTCCTAATCCTTAAACATAAAAGCAGCCTAGCAAAATGGTATCCTCATTCCTTCCTAAGATGTCATGCTGCTACCGCAGGCTAACTGGTTCCTTACATCTGTTTTTTTCCTCTGAGAGCTTGAAGTAACCATTTTGTGAGTTTATACGCAGCATAGGCATTTGCTGTAGCTCAGCAGAGATTGATTACATGTGCAATGATTCCAATGTAAAAATCAAATAAATTAAAAAATTGTCCAGTAGCACCTTAGAGACCAACTATGTTTGTTCTGGGTATAAGCTTTCGTGTGCATGCACACTTCTTCAGATAACAGAAAGCTTATACCCAGAACAAACTTTAGTTGGTCTCTAAGGTGCTACTGGGACAATTTTTAATTTATTTATTTCGACTGCGCCAGACCAACACGGCTACCTACCTGAATGTAATAATCATCACAGAACTTCTTGTCTACTGCACATTACCCTATTAGACCCTGTTGGACACATTTGCCTAAGTTATTAGAGAGCTGGATTCAAAACCTATTTAGATCAACTGAACTGGGGTAACCATGGTTCCCTCAGATGTTATTGGACTACAACTCTCAACATTGCTGACCATTGGCCATGCTGGCGAGGGCTGATGGGAGGGAGTTGCAGTCCAACACCATTGCTCTGACTTAAGGTGCCTTTATAAGTAACAATAACCAGAAAGAACACAGTTGTCTTTTAAAATAACAAGAATAATAACTGAATGCACATTCATCAGCCAGCATAGATTTGGGCCAGATTAATTTATTACATAAAAACCAAAGCAAAAAGACAAAGGCCAAAATAGTTTCCAACTGGAACCCATTTTTTGAATACTGCGAATACAGTTCAGTGCATTGTTTTGAACTTGAACGTAAGTTGACTTTAAAAAAATCAGGATAAAATATGTATGTTGTAGTTGTGCAATGTTTTTTTTTTTGTTATTTATGTTATAAAGTGTGATTTAAAAACAAAGATGCAAAGAATTGACAGGGGTAGGGAACATGAAATGTGATTTAATTTGATAAATTGGTCTCTGAGTAAGTTGGTTTGTAGTGCTTTTCACCCACTTGCAAATATGGTTGGCACTTCCAAAACATCTGCCATATAGCTTCCTTTACAAGTTTTAAGCCTATGTAAGAGAGCATTTGCAAAAAAGGCAGAAGAGTAAACTAAATTCCTCCTGTAATCACCAACAGAACTGTTGTCTCTTGTACTGGGACTTCTCGAGATTGGCTGAGGACTCCTGCAAAAGCAAGTCCTTGAACTCCAGATTTCATAGTGCTGTTTTCCCCCTTTGCCTGGAAGATAAGGAAGCCTTGAGGTTGGTGCCATAGTGGCGTGAGAAAGGGCCAGCTAACAGCCCCCAGAGACAGAGACCTTCTGCAGTCCCATGCTGGTGCTGACAGGCGAGATTTGGCTCAGGCAGTATTTGGAGATAAAGGGAATGGGAGGTGGGGTTTGTGGGGTTGCCACTGTTAATACCCCTGTATGTTAGGCTTAGGGAAGTAATACTGGCAAATATGTGCATGCGAACACCAGGGAATCCCAATCGTACTCCATGTTCCGGAGCCCATGGACTTCAGAAGGGGGGGGAAAGTATTTAAATCAGGCATTAATACTTAATACTTAAGACAGGTCTGGGACAATCCTGATAGTCATGAAGCCACAGTTTTTCCTGTGACATTTCTGGTCATGACTAGACTGGTGTAAGATCCCATACAAGCATAACCACTGTTGAGATGGACAGAAAAGGATGGGAAAAGACATGTAAGCAATGTACAAATAAATGAATTTCAGTGAAATGATACTCAGTTTTTGCCATTCTCTGTCCCCACCCTGCCCCAAAGTGCTTGCTTGGAATGAATTTAATAATAGGCCGTAGCTTAGAGGTACAGCATCTGCCTTCTGTTCAGAAGGCCCCAGATTCAATTCTTGGCAACTCCCACTATTACTGGATATGCCCCCTGCCTGAAATTCTGGAGAGCTGCTGCCAGTCAGTGTGGGCAAAGCTGACCTAGATGAACCAATAGCCTGAGCCTGGATAAAGCAGCTTTCTATGTTTTGGCAAGAGGGGCTGCTTTACCCTCAAAATTAAAGTGGCCAGTTCAAGCACATCTTAAACTGGTGCCCTCCAGATGTTGTTGGACTACAACTCCCAACTTTCTTCTTTTTCTTCTTTGGCGATCACTCGTAGCCGAGTAAGGTTGTCTTCCATGAACACGGTCTTAATCGTGAGTCCGTAACTGACTGTGGAGGCCAACTCTGGAGCCACACATACTTTAACAGTGGGGACATAGGTTTCCGGACAGGAGTTGATCATGATGAGGGTTTGCCAAACGTGCCTTCTTCTTAGCTCGTTTCTCCTTTTCGCCCTGAGTTTGTGCTTCTTCAAAGTCCATGACACCTTTGGAGTGCTCACAAGCCAGTGTTTTCCAGTTATCAGTGCTTATACATTTTTTAAAGATTTGCATAGAGAGCGTCTTTAAACATCTTTCATTGTCCACCCGTATTTCGCTTTCCATTCTTAAGCTGGGAATAGAGTAGTTGTTTTGGAAGACGATAATCAAGCATCTGAACAACATGACCAGTCCAACCAAGTTGATGTTGAAGAATCATTGCTTTGACACTGGTGAGCTTTGCTTCTTCCAGTACACTGACATTTGTTCACCTGTCTTCCCAAGTGATGTGTGCATTTTTTTTGGAGACACTGTTAATGGAATATTTTGAGGAGTTGGAGATGGTGTTTATAAATGGTCTATGTTTCATAAGCGTGCAGTAAAGTTGGTAGTACAATAGCTTTATTAACAAGCATTTGGGTTTCCCTGCGAATGTCCCAGTCCTCACTCTGTGCTTCAATCGGGAGAAAGCTGCACGCACAGAGCTCAGGCGATGCTGGATTTCAGCATCAGTATCGGTCCTTGTGGAAAGAGAACTGCCCGGGTAGGAAAGGGGATTGACATTTTCCAACTCCCATCATCTGTTGCCATTGGCCACACTGGCATCTGGATAGCACTGGGTTGGGGAGGCTGCAATAAACCATCACATGGAGTTAATGGCTCTGACTTAAGTGTCACTTAATGGAAACATTTTGTGATATCAAATCTATAACCACCGCAGGCAAACTGTTGTAAACAGAATGGAGTCTTCTGCTTCTTCTTGCCCCTTGAATTTCATAGCTGGTTAGAGTATCCCAGCTCTTGGTCCAGACTTTCTTATCTTCTCAGTTGTGACCTTCCCAGTTTTATTTGTCTTTGGGTTCCAGCCAAATCAATTAAAGGACATATATTTATGGGCAAAAGAACAGCTACTTTTAAAGTGGTTTTCTGAGGTTAAAAATTCCTGTCTAATCCAGCCTTTTGGAGTGCACCACAAGCTAGTCACAAAAAATAAAACTAGCTTGTTTATTAGCTTCTTCAAGAAATAAAGTGGCTTGTTAATGATGCTTGCCCCAGTTGTGATTAAGTGGTTGATCAATGGGTCTTTTTCTGTGTGGTGGACCACTTTGACTGATAGGCTGGGTCACTCCATGACCCCCTCCCATGGACTGTAAACGATCCTCCTTAATTAACCCTCTATTTGAAGCTGCTGATGGGAATTGACTTTTTTTGAAAACAAGTCTTAAGGTTGGTAGTGCAGTGGTGGTGGGGAGCATATAAGAGCCCTGCTGAATTAAACCAAAGGCCCATCTAGTCCTGCGTTCTGTCTTCACAATGGCCAACCAGAAATGTAAGGGAAATGCACAAGCAGGTATGAGTACATGTGAATTCAAATCCATTTTGTAAAGTAGAGACTGAGATGAAAAAAATGCACAATTTAACTGAGCATGGCAATAGCAGAATCAGGAACAGAACATAGCTAGTTGATATTTGTCTAAGAACCTCACAGTGGGATTCTTGGCCTGAGCAAGTATTGGAATGTAGGTCTCTTGTAGCCCAACACTGTACCCACTGAGATACAGCATTTTGGTGTGTGTTTTATTTCAAGAGCCATTGTGGTGTAGCATTGCACTAGAATATGGCAGACCAGGGTTCCAATCCCCACGTAACCATAAAGCTGCCTGGGTGACATTGAGCCAGTCACTGTGAGAAGAAGATGATAGAATCATAGAACTGTAGTGTTGGAAGATACCCTGAGGGTCATCTACCCCAGCCTCTTGCAGTCCAGATGTGGAAAGGGAGAGCTAGGTATACAACCTTGAACTACTTGGAGGAAAACTATGCATGCTCCTACCCCTTATGCAAACAGATACAGAGTCATTAGTATCTGGTGGGGTTTTTTGCATGCCTGAGTGTGTACCACCTCACACTTAAGAGGCTTTGTTTCTGGCTCCTTGTATTCCTATTAATTCTGGTCCTTGGTGTTATGCTTATCTTCCCATTTTTTTCCCATTTCCAGGTCCACAGAGCAAAGTGTCCCGATGCCATCCTAATGAACACAGCTGCCTGGGCACTGACCTTTGCATCCACATGTCCAAGCTATGCAATGGCAAACGCGACTGTGTGGATGGTTCAGATGAAGGGCCCCACTGCCAAGGTAAGCTGTTTCCCTGTCTCACCTGATGCTGTGCAGAAGCTGTTACTGGTGGAGAAGCCCTGGGTGCAGCGAAGGCTGGTGTCATCCAGGGTATAGTCTGAAGGTACACTTAGCCACAGTTTAATAGATTTGGACTTGGGTGGATGGGAGCCCCATGAATGTTGCCTTGGTTTCCTTGATAGAAAAGAAGTTAGAGATGAATGCAGGCGCTGCTGGGAGCAAAGGGTGTGTGTGGATTCTACTGACTGGAGTGCTGACTGCTGAACAGCTGAATTGCCATGTTACAGCAAAAGGACTGTTGGAATCTAGATTGTATTAATAAGGGAATGGTGAGTAAGAGTTGTGGTTGTTAGTGGAATAGTAAGTAATTACAGAAGCATAATGAACCGGAACTAGATATATTGACAGATGCACTCTAAGGAAAGGTGGGTATAGATTTTAATCAGAACACTAAGCTTAATTTTTGTAATTAATGTTAGTGAGGCCATAGGTCTACGAGTTGCAAAGCAGTATAGTATTAATTTCTCATATTACTGCCTTACATCTATCCTACATTTCCTTTATTTTAGTCATTATCAAATAGAAATGTGGTAAATGATTAACAGCCTACAGCAATTAGTTTTCAAGCTGCAGACTGGAACCTCACATAATCTGGTTATTTCATTTTTTTAATGCACTGACCACTGCTTCTTCTGTGCAAAATAGCATTGTGAGGGAGCAATCTTTAGCGGATAAACATCAGAACAGGCACCTTTGTCCTGTCTTCCATTGCGGCCCCTTGCGAATTCCCCCTCCTCACTGCCTCAGAATTTCAGACTCTTGTTTGCAATGGAAATATGGGCCTGGAACCTTAGCTGAGAAGAAAGAGGCTGGGATGGAGATGGGATGGAGCAAAAACGCTTGACCAAGAGAACAGTATCTCCTCTCCCTGCCTGCTGCTTTTCCACTTCAAATTGCATCTTTCTGACATCACTTTGACAAGGAGAAACATCAACTGGGGTTTAAAATACTTGAGTTGGCCAGATAAATTACTGCTTGGATCCAATTTCCAACTTCACTTACTGGCTTTGTGGTGACTGCATCTGTTTTTTGTGTGCAAAGGGACATACAGTATTAGTTCATAGAATCGTAGAGTTGGAAGGAACTGTGAGGTTCATCTACTCCAACCCCTTGCAATCCAGGAATATGCAGCTGTCCCATACAGGGATTAAATCTGCAACCTAGTTGATCCATTAGTGTCTGCAAGAGCAACCTGGGTGGTTCGGGAGATGAGATTTTCAGAAAGATGCATAGTAGGGTGGACGTCAGACCTATGACAATTATTTGAATGCTAGGAAATAAAGCTTATTCCAGATGGTCACTTCTAATTTCTTGATTACATCTTTCGCTTTGCGCCAATACTGCTAAAACTAATATAAACAACAAGGTTGACAACAGGCAGCCTTGTCTTGTTCCTTTAGTTATTTTACAATTCTCAGTCAGGACATTATTTACTATCAAATTAGCTGACAAATTGTCCTGACTCCTTTTATAGAAGTGTTTCTGCAGTTCATATATTCCAAAACTTTAAACATAAAATTCCAGGAGATGTTGTCAAATGCTTTCTCTGTATCTAAAAACATTAAAGCCACTTGTTTTTCATTTCTCACTTGTAAATCGTCTATTATATCATTATTATATAAAACCCAATAAAAAAGCAAAAAACAAAAACATGATCCATCTTTAATCAGGATAAATTGGAAACAGAAATTTGTTAACCTAATCAGGCGACCTTGCAGGAGCTGTGCTGAGTCATAACAGGTTTTGAATGAGAGCCAGTAACTTTTGAGAGGTGCCACCTCCAAAACCGAGCCTGCCCAACTGAGCAGAGAAATTGCTGGGAGGCTGGTGTGTATTGGGGGGGGGGGCTTTAGGCCCCCATTGTTTATCAGCAGAGTCATTTACTCTGAAAGGCTTACCAGTTCTGTGACTAAGTGGCAGATCTGATTCTTCCCTTGCAGTTTTTCTCTGTGGTCCTGACTGACTGGGAGGAAACATCTCTAATGTTAGTGTGTGAGTTTCAGTTTCACTTACAGATTTTCACTACTGAAGAACAGGTGTTTGGATTTGGAGCTCTGTGTGTGTGCTTGCACGCTGACACTCTGCTGGAGTGCAGCAATAGTGGGGAATGTAGAAGGAATGCTTAAAAAGAGCGTTTTCACTTATCCTTAGGGCTGTGGAGATATACTTGAAAGTTCCTTGGCAGTGCCTTGAAATCTTCAGAGAGCTTGCTGAATAAGATTTCCAGTGCCTGGGGGTGGGCAGGGCACCAGTGCACAAGTAAAGTAAGTTAGAGAAGATTGTGCAGATCTGCCAAAAGCAAGGCTGGGCATTGCTATGAGCCTATCCTTGTGCCACGGAGAAACATATCTGGACTAGACAACCAAGGATTGCAGGTGGTCAGGTTATTTTTCCTATTGCGGTTAAGAAGTGTGCTTTTCGTGACTGTTCAGATATTGATTGATTGATGGTATTTCCATGCCCCTTTTCATTCAAATAAATCTCAAAGCTGTTTACAAACAATAAGGAACAATAACATAAAAAAGAGCATCACAAATATAGCACAAATCATATAAAATAAGGAAAAAAATCATCACTGAAACAGTTGCAATCTATAAAACTATTAACAAAACAGCAACAAAAAGTAAGCTAAACATCACAATTATAGCGAAAGTCATATATATTATTAACAAATCAATGAAGTGTTAAAAATCTATAAAACAATAGCAACAACATTAACAAAATAGCAACTAAAAATAGCTAATCACTGTTAAGTTCATGCACTCAAACTGAGCTGAGAAAATGCTGAGAGACTGATGTTTTCCGTCTTGGGCCCATTGAACATCAAAGATGCACATAGCCAGGCTCAATGTTCACATTCAGACTAGACTAGGTTGCAACCAGATCATTACATGTTCTTCAAACAGGATGTAACTGAGAGCAGCTGAGCTTTTCTGGAAAAGTAAACTGTCTCTGTCCTCACAAGTAGTGACTTTAAAGTTTTAGATGGGGAGTTCAGTCTTATAGGTCTGAATGTCACCTAGCTAGCTAATCCCAGGAACAGAGGAAGTTGTGCTTCCCACTGTCACAATCTAGGTAAAAGAATTCCATAGTAGAGTTCTAAAAGGGTTTTAAGAAGTGTCCTGGTAGATCTCACGCTTTGCATGTGGGATCTCAAGGACGGCTCTCAAGGGTGTTTTACCACCCCCACCTGGAGATGCTGGGGATTCCACCTTGGGCCTTCTACATGCATAGTAGATGCTCTACTACCAGGTTATGGCCCATCCCTCCATGAAGAAGGCCCAGAATGTGCTTCTGGTAGAGGTGGAGTCCAGAGGTGGAGCCCAGACACAGCTGTTCCGTGCAAGCAATGCAAACCAAGGCAGGAACAGGTAAATTAATACCCTGCAGTGTAGATGTGCCCTGAAAAATCACACCAGAAGTCTTACAATAAAGTTTAGAAATTCCAGGTGTTGACTGTCATTGTTTAGCCCTCCTAAATGCTGCACTTTCATAAACACCATTTTTCATAGTTGCTTTTCTGTTTTAAGCATGCTCAGCAAGACAGTGTACTGAGACAAACTATGATGCCTGACGGGTTTTTTTGCTGGGGGTGGGTGGGGTGGAGATGTTAAATATTGCTTAGGTGAATTAGACATGCATACTGTAATGTAATTGATTCACAAATCTTGGTTCTTAAAACCCTTAACAGCTTGTAGCTCCCTGAAACTAACCATGGGATGCTCAGGATGTGTGAGGAGTTGTAATATAACCAATTGGTAATGGGCAAGCTTGAGGAGAACATTTATGGTACTGTAAATAAGCCATATTCAAGAGTGCAGAAATGTGGAAGCTCTGGAAAGTGGTGCTCTGGAAAGGCAGCCTTTCTATATCTAATTAGGCCAAATGGAAGTTCACCTCAGCTCTGCCAGACTGGGTTCTTGTTCAGCTGAAGTGGTACCTGGAGAGCCACTGTCAGGGAACTGCCATCAGAGCATCAGGTGGTGGAGGGACTCAGGCAGGATGAAAGAGACTCAACTGCTGAAGCAGGGACCAGCAGGGGGAGGAGTGGGTCTCTGAGGGAATGCGAGCAGGAGGGAGGGCTCAGGGAGGCTTCCAGCGAGAACAGTGGGGAGGTATCGGAGTCTCCCATAGGGAGACCCACACCTCGCAGGAAACTGTCACGCCGTGAGTCCAGGAGACGCGTTTCCGTTAAGGAACTTCTTTGCTGGAAACGCTTCCGCAGACAGCCACTGTCGGACTCTACTAGTGACTAGAGCAGACATGTCTGAGGAGCTCCGTCACACACGGAGGTTTGTGGGGTCGCACAAACTCTGAGGGAGCACGTTTTCACGCACAAGCAGCTAATCAAACCCTCACAGCAGTCCGACAGTCTTTGTACGCTGCCTGTGCAAGAGAAGGCATCATGAGCGAACCAACCGGAACCGGAGGAGCAGGGGCTGGAGCTGGTCCAAGCTTGGAGGATAGATACCGAGCGTTGGAGGTTCAACTGGCCCTGCAGACGGCGAGGCTGGAGGAGAGAAGGGCTCAGGATGCGGACAAGAAGGGGAGAGCCACTCAATTCCCCAGAAAGGTACCAGGATTGGTGCAGAAATTTGGGGGGGACCCCAAGGACTACCATGCTTTTAGGACAGAGATGCAATATGCCCTTAATGTGCAGTTCGATGAGTTCCCTGATGAGGAATCGCGAGTTGCTTTTGTAATTGGGCATCTTGAGAAAGGGGCTAGAGACTGGGTTCGACCCCTAATGGCAACGCACAATGACATACTAAAGGACACAATGAAGTTCTTTCGTGCAATGGATATCATGTTTTCCAGCGATATTGAGGAAGGGGTGGTGCGCAGACAGCTAATGGCTTGTAAGCAGGGAAGTCGATCTGTCCGTGAATATTGGACTGAGTTTACCATGCTGATTCACAGACTGAGTTGGGATTTATCGGCGGCACCCGTTCAAATGCTATTTGAAGAAGGTCTTTCTTCGGGGGTGAAAGACGAGCTGGCACGGAGCCCCAGGGCGGAGTCTATGGATCAGCTGACCAAATCTGCGCTGACCATAGGAGCGCGGCAGGAGGCAAGAGCCTTGGAGAGGCGGGAAGGGAGAGGGGAACGTTGGAAGGAGTTCCGCATTCCAGACATTCCTGAGCCAGCTTTCCCGCCGGCAGAGCCGGTGGAAATCGGAACAGCGCGCGCGCGCGCATTTTCAAAAACCAGCGAGGGAGCTAAGAAGGAGGGAAAGGGCCCCCGGAAATGCTATCTCTGCCAACAGCCAGGCCACTTTGCCAGAGTCTGCCCCCAGAGGAAGGAATGGCAAGGGATGGTGGGAGCTGTTGAGGGGGGAGAAGAAGGGGGAGCGGAGCAGGTAAAAGCCAACGCCTGGTTGCCACAATTGGGGCACTGCAGCCAGGCCAAAGAGCAGTGAAAGTGCCCGTGCCAGAAGCTCCTCGACCTGCTCTAGTGATTGAAGTGTCGCTAGAGCTGCAGAATGGGCACCCCCTAAAAATAAAGGCGCTATTGGACTCAGGCAGCTCCTGCAATTTTATGAGCAAGGAGTTTGCTGCTGAACACCAGATACAGACCATCCCTTTAAGCAACCCCCTGCAGGTGACCACGATTGATGGCAGGGAGTTGTTGGGAGGAGGAGTCCGCTTGCAGACTGTCCCAATGATAATGAGGGTGGCAAGGCACACAGAACTGATAGCGTTTAATGTGGCCACCCTGGGAGGCGCTCCCATTATTTTGGGAATGAGCTGGCTAGCTCTACATGATCCGCTGGTTGGCTGGCATCAAAGAGTGGTGTCCTTTGGTTCAGCACATTGCCTAGAACACTGCAAAGGGGAGAAGGGTTCAGCAGGGGCCCAAGCCACCCTAGCAGGGACTGAAGTAATGGGGAAGGTGAAGGTACCACCACAGTATGCAGATCTCAGCGACGTGTTCAGCGAGAAGGAAGCTGACCAACTACCACCTCATAGACCCTTTGATTGTCAGATCAATTTACTCCCTGGAGCACAGCTTCCCGTGGGCAAGTTGTATGCCATGTCAGACAGGGAAATGCAGGAGTTGCGAGGGTTCATTGACAAGAACCTGAAGAGAGGCTTCATCAGAGAGTCCAAAGCAGCAGGGGGGAGCCCAGTGTTCTTTGTGGACAAAAAAAATGCGGACAAGCCGAGACTTGTATGTGATTTTAGGCGGCTGAATGCAGTGACTGAACCGGTGGCGTTCCCTATGCCCAGAATTGATGATATTTTGACCAGGGTGAGGAAGGGAAAGATTTTCACAAAGCTGGATCTAAGGGGGGCGTACAACCTGATACGCATAAGGAAAGGGGATGAATGGAAAACCACCATGTTTACCCCTTTGGGGGCGTTTGAATACCTCGTTATGCCATTTGGATTACAAGCCGGCTCCGCGTGTTTTCAATCTTTTATGAACCACGTGCTGGGCCCTTTGCTCTACAAGAATTGCGTTGCCTTTCTAGATGATGTGTTGGTGTATTCTGAGAATGAGGAGCAACATGTGAGAGACGTCAGAGAAGTGTTGAGCAGACTGCAAGCCAACAGGCTGTGGGTCAAACTGGAGAAGTGTCGGTTCCATACCAAGGAGGTGGAATTCCTGGGGTACCGCCTGTCAGACAAGGGATTGGCCATGGATCCCGGCAAGGTACAGGCAGTGCTGGAATGGAAAACACCCAAAACCAAGAAGGATGTGCAGAGGTTCCTAGGGTTTGGAAACTTTTATCGTAAGTTCATCCGCAACTTCGCCCATCTGACGGCGCCCATCACTGACTGTCTCAGCAGTAAAAAGAAGTTTGTATGGACGGCGGAGGCGGAGCGAGCGTTTGAGGAACTGAAAAGGGCCTTCGCCTCTGAAGAACAACTTCTGCATGTGGATTTACGAAAGAAGCTAAGGGTTGAAACAGACGCATCTGACAGAGCCATAGGGGCGGTGCTTCTTCTGCAGCCGGGGAAGGAGGAGTCAGAGTGGCGTCCGTGTGCCTTCTTCTCGCGGAAGCTGAACAAATCCGAGAGGAACTACACGGTGTACGACCGAGAACTGCTTGCTATTCATGAGGCGTTCCGGAGATGGAGGCATCTGCTAGTTGGTGCACAACATAAAGTGCAAGTGTGCACGGACCATAAAAATCTAGAGTACTGGAGAACGGCGCGAGTGCTCAACCAAAGGCAGTTGAGATGGGCCCAAGAGTTCTCCAAATTTAACTTTGAGATTTGTTATGTGCCAGGCCCAGAGAATGTTAGGGCGGACGCTCTCTCACGCAAACCTGAATATTTGGAGGGGGAGGGAGCACCCGAAGAAACCCATATCATTCCAGAGGACCGCTGGGTGTGTGGGGCGACTTTGGTGGGGCAAAGGGAATTGGTAGAGGGTACGGTGCAGGATGCATACGCCCAGGGGAAACTCAGGGATCTCAGAGGGGAGGAAGACAAATCCGGTGGTTTTGAGGAGAGAAATGGGGCATTGTATTATAAGGGAGCGTTATATATACCTGAAGGGGAATTGAGGGAGAAGGTACTCAAGCAGCTGCACGATAGCCCCACAGCAGGGCACTTTGGGCAACACAAAACCATGTGGCTGGTTACCAGGGAATTTTGGTGGCCCAAGGTCAGGGAAGATGTGCGGGAGTATGTGAGAGGGTGTGAACAATGCCAAAGAGCCAAGGGGGAGAGGCAGGCGCCGGCTGGTTTATTAGAACCACTGCCCACACCGGAGAGACCGTGGGAAGCAGTGGCAATAGATTTCATGACTGATCTGCCAAGGTCTAGAGGGAAAACAGCCATCATGGTTGTAGTAGACCTGTTAACTAAAATGGCCCACTTCATAGCCTGCTCACATGCGGTTACAGCAGAAGAAACCGCCAAATTGTTTGTAGAGAATGTGTTTAGGTTGCATGGCGCCCCCTTGAGGGTGGTTTCAGACCGAGGGAAACAATTTACTTCCAGGTTCTGGAGGAAGCTCATGAGCTTACTGCATGTAGAGGTTAATTTCTCGACGGCCCGTCATCCTGAAACCAACGGGCAGGCGGAAAGAGCAAATGGGGTTCTCCAACAATATTTGAGGTGTTATGTTAATGACAGAGAGAATGATTGGGTGGAGAAGCTGGCGTTGGCAGAATTTGCCTACAACAATGCAGAGAACGTGTCCACGGGGATGAGCCCCTTTTTGGCTAATCACGGGTGCCATCCCAGAGCCTTCCCAGGGGGGGAGGGGGAGAACTGGAGCGTTCCAGCTGCAGAACAGTTCGTGGAAGAAATGGAAGCGATCCATCGCCAGCTCCAACTCAACTTAAACAGGGCTAAGGAGGAATATAAGAGGCAGGCAGACAAAAACAGAAGGGAAGGTGAAAGCATCAGGGTGGGGGACCAGGTGTGGCTGTCAACCCAAGGGTTGCCATTCAAAGGAGGTTGTAAGAAATTAAGACCCAAAAGGCTGGGTCCGTTTGAAGTCATACAGCAGGTTAATCCAGTGGCTTTCAGGCTCCGGTTACCGAACCACATGAAGCTGCACCCAGTTTTTCACAGGTCGTTGCTGTCACCGTATAGAGGAGACAGTGAGGGGAGGGTCACTAGGGGACCAGCAATGGAGGAGAAGGAACACAGCTACCATGTAGCGGAGATCCTCGATTCCAGGTGGAAGGGAGATCAAGTAGAGTATTTGGTAATGTGGGAAGGGGAACCGGAGTCGGAAAACACCTGGGTTAGGGCAGAGGATGTCAATGACGAGGTTTTAATAGAGACTTTTCATCAGAGGTTCCCACGTAAACCTCAGCCTGTAGCGAGGTTCCGAAGGGAATACTTTGCCACCACCGACGAGGAAGAGGAGTTGGAGGGGTTCCCAGATTCTGAAGAGGAGGAGGATTCAGCTGGCCAGGACGACGATCGATGGAGAGAATTGTTCGAGACGTCAGAAGATGAGGAAGATTCGTTTCGGGGTTTTAGCCCTTCACCTCCCAGGGGGGAGGAATTGGGAGGGGGTGAGGGGGGCCCTGGAGGGGAGGTGGATGTCAGGGAACTGCCATCAGAGCATCAGGTGGTGGAGGGACTCAGGCAGGATGAAAGAGACTCAACTGCTGAAGCAGGGACCAGCAGGGGGAGGAGTGGGTCTCTGAGGGAATGCGAGCAGGAGGGAGGGCTCAGGGAGGCTTCCAGCGAGAACAGTGGGGAGGTATCGGAGTCTCCCATAGGGAGACCCACACCTCGCAGGAAACTGTCACGCCGTGAGTCCAGGAGACGCGTTTCCGTTAAGGAACTTCTTTGCTGGAAACGCTTCCGCAGACAGCCACTGTCGGACTCTACTAGTGACTAGAGCAGACATGTCTGAGGAGCTCCGTCACACACGGAGGTTTGTGGGGTCGCACAAACTCTGAGGGAGCACGTTTTCACGCACAAGCAGCTAATCAAACCCTCACAGCCACTTTGAGTGATTATGTCTCAACAAGGTGAGGAATGAGCAAGCAGTTTGCCTGCTCACGCAGCCTCTTTACTTCCCCCCTTCACATGACAGTTTAAACTAGGAGGTCTCTAATTAACCATAGTTTCCAAGTTTTGTCCAAACTGGGAAACCATGGTTACCAGCTTTGGAACATGTTGAGGTATGATTTATCTGAACAAACTTGGCTATCTGTTTAGAGGTCTTGGCAGGATTAAGTCCTAGTCTGTTAAGTGAAGCTGCAACTTAAGAAAACCCCAGCACCCCTATTCGTTCACAGTTCATGGGATGGGCAAGGCTGTCTCTATACAGAACTTCATTTTTTTAAAAAAGTAGAGCAAACTTGTAGTTCTTATGAATGTGAAGTTTTTCTTGGAAGTGTGTAGGTAGTGCCTGCTGAAATCTCAGAAGTCAGCATAATTTAACAAAATCAGAATAAATTATGCAAAATGTATGACAAAGTAATTTATGCAGAACAAGATACATTATGCAAATCTAGGTTGCTAAATATATAGTTCCTTGTCATGGAATTTGAATTGCCAAGATGCACAGTTAATAATAACAATAATAAGTGTGGAATATGTGCAGGCTTGCTGGAAACTACCGCGCAAAAATGAAAATCCTCATATGCTCCAATAAGAAATAGGGCCCTCTTTTAAAAGATGGGTCAGCTTCTTGAATTCACTTGTTATTTACAAATGAAGGAAGCTGTTTAATTTTTAAGGAGTGCCAGAAGACCTATGTAGTATCTCTTTCGCTGAGCTCTGCAGAGCTGCCGGATGTGGATTCTTTAAGGGTTGGGCCTCTTAAGGCTGCATAGAGTTGTGGGCTACCTATTATGTGAAATAGTGGGCTTTCTGTGGTGTTCTTGGGAGGTGCAGCGTTTTTAAATAAGGGACGCTTGTTTAAAACCAGGAATGTCTAGCAGCTCTCGGACAAGCACCCTTCTTTGCTTGCACCGCAGCCTCTATTTTTGGAAGCATTACTTCTTCTCTACAGCATTTCAGGCAATGGAATTGTAAAGCAGTGATAACACTTTCGTGGCTGTCAACAGAAACCTGCCAGAGCCTCTCGCCCCAGGGCAGATCTGTTAAAAGAAAGATGTTTATGCCTGGTCTGTTACATTATCCTAGAGTTGCCTGGTGCTGGGTGTCTTCCCCATTCTTTTAAAGCATATGAGGCTTTATGGTGTGTACTGCAAGAGTCTGGGCTTGCTCTGACCCCTTGGTCTGAGGCCTATTGCTTTGAGGTCTGTACCTCTCTAAATGAAAATTGGGGTTAGCTGCTGGAGGAAACCAAGGCTGCTTTCATGTCCCCTTCAGGATTTTGTTTTGATTGTTCCTAGATTCATACTGCCAACCACTGCATTAGACATTCATTTCCTTCCCCATATATATATATATATATATATTTGCTTTCGTAGATTTTCACGGGTACAGGAATGCAGGTTTTGGTGTCTTCGGGTGTCTTCCCGTGTAAGAGTTGGGGTGTCTAGGCGACGTTTCGACGAGGTCTCACTCGTCATCTTCAGGCTGGTGCTTTCGGCTTCTTGTTACTGGAACAGAGCAGGGTCTCAGTGTTTGAGTTCCTATAAATACTGTTGAGGGGGTGTGGTGTATAGCCTCCGACATTCTGGGCAGAGAGGAAGTTCCCAGGATAGTGTGACTTTTCTTCTTTTGTTCCTTAATTACTTGAGGGATATCTTGAGTGATTTCTTGAGTGATATCCTAAGTGGTACTCAGAATATCACTCAAGAAATCACTCAAGATATCCCTCAAGTAATTAAGGAACAAAAGAAGAAAAGTCACACTATCCTGGGAACTTCCTCTCTGCCCAGAATGTCGGAGGCTATACACCACACCCCCTCAACAGTATTTATAGGAACTCAAACACTGAGACCCTGCTCTGTTCCAGTAACAAGAAGCCGAAAGCACCAGCCTGAAGATGACGAGTGAGACCTCGTCGAAACGTCGCCTAGACACCCCAACTCTTACACGGGAAGACACCCGAAGACACCAAAACCTGCATATATATATATATATATATATATATATATATATATATATATATATATATATCTTAAAACACCCAGAATGCCCCGTTCAGATAGGAGCACAGCTTTGCCACCAGTACAACCAAGGCCCCATGAGCCTCAAATGATAGTAATGGATCCAGACGTACCCAAAGCTGTGTACTGTACCTGCTTTCTTTAGAGCAAATGTAACCCCATCCAGAGCGGGCCACATCCCATACATTCTGTCTAGGCAACTACCCACTAACAGTGCCTCAGTCTTGTCTGGATTAAGCTTCAGTTTCTTGGCTCTCAACCGGTCCATTACTGACACAAGGCATTGGTTTAGCACATCTGCTGCCACACCTAAAGGAGAAGTGGAACTGTGTGTCAACAGCATATCGCTGACAATGTACTCCAAAACTCCAGGTGTCTGAATGTAACGCTAAACTGAGATCCAGTAAAAATGAACCTCAGCTGTGCCAAAGCCCTCCTTATAACTGTGCAGAAGGAAGAGAGGAGCAATGCCTGCATTATTATGGAATTATAGAGTTGGAAGGGTCCTGCAATGCAAGAATCACAATGTGTTCCCCCTACCCCCAAATCCAATTTGAAACCAGGCCAGGCCCTCCTTAGCTTTGCAAGTGTGCTAGCAGTTTTATTGCTGCACCACTAGAAGGGCTATAGGCAAATGTAGTCCTATGGGGTGGTGGCCAATGCACTCACTCCATTTGTGCAAGGATTTATGTTTGTGCAACTCCCCCCCCCCCCCGTATCTCCACTAGGGGAACATCCTTTGATCTAGGTTTACAGTGCTCAAAATTGTGATGTCGAGAGAGAAGTTGTTGTCCAAATGGGCTGCCTGAAGAGGTTAGCTACAGCCCAGGCAACAGTTTTATCATATGGCAGTCTCTTTATTTGATTTATTTATTCGTTTTAGGATTTATGGAATGCATTTGTTGAAAGTGGTGTTATTAAAAAGCAGGATAAAACTAATGTTGTACAAACCAGAGGGTTTGTCTGAGGCAGCCTGGTAGCAGAAATAACTACTGCCTTTTGGAGAGGTTGAGGTATTTTAAGCAGCTTAGTTTTACAGTCCCCTTAGCTGTTTGGCTTCAACTTTAACACAGAAGGGTAAAGAGCTATTGTTCCTTCAGCATAGTGGTACAAACGGCCCCAAAGCCTATTTCTGAATCCTGTTTCTTAAACATGAATACAGAGTTTAATAAGCTGCATGGTCATAACAACTTGTTTACAGGTTTTATTGGATTTGTCGAGGGGAGGAGGAAAACGATGCTTGGAAGGATATTAATTTCAGATTCTTATGTCTACAGTAAATGTGACAGAATTATGTTAACACAATT
This sequence comes from Podarcis liolepis, assembly GCF_965112155.1. Taxonomy (NCBI): domain Eukaryota; kingdom Metazoa; phylum Chordata; class Lepidosauria; order Squamata; family Lacertidae; genus Podarcis; species Podarcis liolepis. The sequence continues at coordinate 3,445,233 of NC_139555.1, forward strand.
GCAGTAGGTGATGTTGGGCTCAGGCCTGATGTTTGTAGTTTGTATTTCATCCCTTGTGATTTTAGAAAGAAACTACTGCCCATAGTTTGATCTCTTCCCCTCAGATTGGCAATCTTTTTCCCCAAAAACCCTTCAGAATTTGAATATGACATCTTTTTCTCTCTCCACTCACCACTGCCAGTACATCCCAGTGTATATTGTTATTGCATTTTATTATAAGAACTGTGAGATACATGGGGGGGGGGGAGAGATTGATTGATTTGTCTAGGTCCTAGGCCATCTGCTGATCTTCACTGCTAAGGTAGGGATTTGAACTGGGCTCTTGTATCCCCAAAATGAGGCCTGCAAAGCAGTTGCACCCAATTCAACGTTGATTGTGCTAGCAACTCTACTACTGCTAAGCATCTGTGAGAGATGAACTGTAAAGGAAGCACTTCAGTCAGGGTTATGTGCCAAGTAAGAATTTTATGAGATAAGGTGTTATTTGCATCAGTATGCTTAATTCATGCTGATTACAAGGCTTTTGGCATTAGCAGTCTAGGATTTATGAGCAGGGATGAGTAATTTGTGTATTCTTTGCTGCTGCTTTTCAGTAAAGTTCAAAACATCATTGAGAGGAAAATTAAAGCAAGGAGCAGGGAGGAGCGCATAGCCTGCTCTGGAAATGTGTGCTCATATGGACATTAGCGAAAAGGAGGGCCGGCACTATGCATTTTTCAAAATGCCTCTTCCCCCTGCAGAGGGGACTCTTTCTTTTGCAGAAAGCAGAAGAGAGATCTCTGATATACTCTTGTGTGACTTGGTTGTAAAACATGAACAGCTTTGTAGTGGAAGAATGGGGAATGTACCTAAAGATGGTATGAATGATGCAGAGGCAAAGTATTCACTTCACAATAACTGTAGCAGGAGTGCCTGTGTGAACAATGCCCTCAGACATATTAACATGTCCATAAATGAAGGCCAAGAAAATTACTGCTGCAAATTATGCAAGCTTGAACCTCTTCCAGCAGGAATATGGGAAGCAAAGGAGGAGTGGCTTCTCTCAACCACTTACCAGCTCTTCTCAACCAGTGTTCTCACAACAGCTGTCATTTAGAGAAGTGTATGTGTGTGTGTGTTAAGCAAAGGAATTTGTGATGAGCCAAATCAGCGGTATTCCTTGGTGTGTGTCTTTCCAACAAGGGTTAGACTCCTGGACCCTGTCAGCATTTTCTGGGTACTCTCCCTGCCCAACAAGTGAAAAGACATATTGGTTCTCCCCCCCCCATCCTCCTCCCCATCCTCCTCCTCCTCCTCCTCCTTCTATTTTACCCCCTTGATTCAGGTGACCTGACTCTTCCTAAGCTATAGACAAAGCCTGGCACCATGAGTGTATTTACCACAGTTGTTCTGCTCCTCCCTAGAAAATGCAGTGTTTGTTCATAGAATAATAAAATCATAGAATTGTAGAACTGTAGAGTTGGAAGGTACCCCAAGGGTCAACAAGTCCAACCCTCTGCAATGCAGCAATCTTAACTACCGTATTTTTCGCCCTATAGGACGCACCGGCCCATAGGACGCACCTAGATTTTTTTTGGGGGGGGGAAATAAAGGGGAAAAAAATTATTTCCCCCTCCCCCAGGCGCGGGGCCCCCAGAACAGGACCCAGAGCGATGCCGAAGCTGCGTGCAGTTTTGGCATGGCTCTGGGAGCTTGCGGGGCTGGAGGAGGGGGAAGCCCTCCGCCAGCCTTCTAACCAAGTCGGGGGACAGCGGGAAAGGCGCGCTGCGCCTCCCGCTGTCCCCCAGTTTGCAGGGCTGGCGACGGGGAGGAGCAGGCTTCTCCCCCCCGCCAGCCTTCTAACCAAGTCGGGGGACAGCGGGAAAGGCGGCTGCGCCTCCCGCTGTCTCCCGAGTTTGCGGGGCTGGCGGTGGGGCTCTCCTGAAGCCTGGAGAGTGAGAGGGGTCGGTGCGCACCGATCGCTCTCCAGGCTTCAGCAAAAGCCTGCATTTGCCCCATAGGACGCACACACATTTCCCCTTCATTTTTGGAGGGGAAAAGATGCGTCCTATAGGGCGAAAAATACGGTAAACCTTCTGTGACAAATAACCATCTAATCTCCACTTAAAAACCTCCAATGAAGGAGAGAGCCCACCACCTCCCGAAGGGACACATGGATGGCCAGTAGTACATGTGAAAAAGATCTAAGGTCTTCATAGACCACAAGCTTAACATGTGTCAACAGTGTGATACAGCAGCTAAAAAAAGCTAATGCTATTCTAGGCTGCATCATCAGAAGTATAGTGTCCCGATCAAAGGAAGTAATAGTCCTGCTCTATTCTTCCATAGTCAGACCATACCTGGAGCACTATGTCCAGTTCTGGGCACCACAATTTAAGGATATTGACAAGCTGGAATGTGTACCGAAGAGGACCACCAAGATGCTCAAGGGTGTGGAACCAAGCTTTTATGAGGAACAGTTGAGGGAGTTGGGTATGTTTAGCCTGGATAAGAGGAGATTGAGAGGAGATATGATAGCCATCTTCAAATATCTGTCACATGGAAGATGGAGCAAGCTTGTTTTCTCCTTCTGAGGAGAGTAGGACTCAAACCAATGACTTTAAGTTACAAGAAAGGAGATTCCAACTAATCATAATGAACTTTCTGACAGTAAGAGCTGTTCAACACTGGAATGGACTCCCTCAGTAGATTGTGGACTATAGATTTTGTAGTGTTTTGTAGCAGGGATGCCTCCCTTGGAGGTTTGTAAGCAGAGGTTAGATGGTCATCTGTCATGAATGCTCTAGTTGAGATTTCTCGTGTCTTGCAGCCAGTTGGACTAGCTGACCCTCAGGGTTCCTTCCAACTCTAAAATTCTATGATTCAGTCTGCCTTTTATGCTCGATGTCATGGATCTCTTCACAAATGTACACATCCTTTACATACAGTACTAGTCGTCCTCCCTTCTTGTTTGGTCTGTTCCTTTTGAATAGGATATACTTCTCAGTTTCTACATTGCAGTCATGAGTCTCATCCCACCAAGTTTTAAGTAACACCAGTTAGGTGCCATGAACTGGTTGGTAGTCCATGAGGCATGACGCAGGAGGAGCAAAGGCAGACAGCACAGTCTCAGATTGCTTGGGAAAGACTCAGAGAGGAGGAGACTTAGGCAGCTGTGGGAAGGTAGGGACCTTCAGTCTCTGCAACTACCTCACTGGGCAAGACCTACTGAAGAAGAGTTGCTGTGCTCATTAGGCCTGGTACCCTTGTGCAGATCCTGTTTTTCTAAGAATGAGTTAATTACTCTGTGTAATTTACTGCTGAGGGCACAAGGAGAAGGGGATGACAGAGGACGAGATGGTTGGATAGTGTTCTTGAAGCTACCACCATGAGTTTGACTAAACTGCGGGAGGCAGTGGAAGACAGAAGTGCCTGGCGTGCTTTGGTCCATGGGGTCACAAAGAGTCGGACACAACTAAACGACTAAACAACAACAACAATTTACTGCTGGCTTGCTCCTGACTTTAGGTCATATTTCCCATCCCGTATTAAGAGCTCAAATTTGTATTGCTTTTTCCCATATTCTGTGCATTAGTATAGAGACAATGGAAACTACAAGTTATTCCCTTCAGCTGCTTTCTTCTTGTAGTTTCCTGCCCTTTAGCAGGAAGTACCACATCAGTTTCCTATGCATCAATGAAACTATTATGCCCAGTACCAGATGTTCTCCTGCCGTTTATAATATTGTCTGTCTCCCCCTCAGGATTTAGTTTAAAGTTTTGCTGATCAGGTTTACGAGACTTTTAGCAAACACATTATTGTCAATTGCTGTGTGGTGCAACCCGTCTCTTGACAGAAGTCCTTCCTCAAGGAAGTGGAGACAATGGTCCAAGAAGCCAAACCTTTTCTGATGACACTACCTGTGTAATTTCCATCTCTCTTCCTGTGCCATGACCTTCATCAGAAAGGAGTAATGAAAAAGCCCAAGGTTCTCCAGCTTCCTAGCCTGAGTCTCATAGTCCCTTGCTAGGTTCTCAGTAACATGGGAAACTGACAAGCCAAGCATTTGGGGGGGGGGTAGGTGTGGTGGCATCCCCTCACATTTTCATATATACAGTTATCCTTGCTAATAGGCAAATAGTTTGGTTAGATGCCTAGACGTATGAAAGAGAAACTAGCTAAAGCTCCATTCTCTGACCAAAGAGAGCCCTAACGCCAGTCAAATTGGCATAATCCTGCCTTTCTTCTATCAGTTCTCCAGTTTCCTAGGTTGCCACAGTTCCTGCTTCTCCTTTATTCCTCCACTCATGGCAGTGTTCAGGCAAAGTCAGCTGCATCTTTTTTTGTTTGTTTGTCTAAGTGTCAGTTCTGGGAAGCTAAACTGGAGCAGAACAGTGTAGTTTTCAACCTCCTTTATCCCAGGAAACCGCTTCCTCTTACTGCACATAAACATGCTGTTGTTTTCCAGATGGATTTGTTGTCACAGTGAATGCGGTCACCTCATTTCTGAAGGGCAGCCATATTGGCAAAGGCCTACCTTTGCACTCATTCCTATGACCCGAGCGTGAGGCTGGAGGCTGCCAGAGATTGTGAAATGACGCCCCTCTTGTTTGGTGTTGCATAAAGCTTTTGGGCTGAGGGAAAGGGAAAGATATGGGATGTTCCAAGGGGTCAGCCACAGTTTATTCATCAGTAGAAAGTTTGAGGAATTTTGGGATCTCAAAGCAGCAGTTTTTGTGGATTTAGATTGTAAGGAGTGTGGTGTGAAATTTCCTCAAAGTCTCTAGGGATCTTCTTGTGACAGGAGTTTCAGCGCCTGCGCCTGTGTTTTCTGAGGGCTTGTTATTCCATGTCTCCCAGCTTTGCTTTTTCATTCCAGGGAGTGGGTAGGGGGGAACCCATCCTTTTGTCTCATCATTTGTACAATGTAAATCTTAAGTACATTACAAATTGGTCCATGCTTGGTGCTGAGTTTGAACTAGAAGTAAAATCTAAAAATATATATCAAGTAATCCCCCCCCCCCCTACTCTTGCTAGGCCTTGCCACAGGTGGGTTCTGCCGCTTTTCTTGAACTCTGTTTAGTCACACATACAGGTGTGGTCATGCAGAACCTCATTTGGGGAACCTCTCAAGCTATATTAGAGTGGGCCCCTCACCTCCATTCCCCACATGCACACAGAAAGGGCATGGCTCTCACCTTTTGACCTCTCCTTTTCATTTCTAAGGTAGGTCTGGGGAACCTGTGGCACACCAGAGGTGTTATTGCACTCCAACTTCCATCAGTCCTAGCCGGCATGACCAGTAGTAAGGAATGGTGGAAGTTGTAGTCCAAGAACACCTGGAGGGCCACCCCATCTCTGTTCTTAAAGGAACTGTTCTTTGTCTAGAGAGTACTTCCTCCATGGTAATTACTACACAAACTCTCTCTTTAATTTCATCTCCATTCTCTTTTTCTCTCCTCTGCTGTGAACATCCACTTTCTTTCTTCTCTCAGTCGCCCCTTGAGAGTGGTTCTCCCCAAGCTTTTGAGGCCTAAGACTCAGCTGGCAGGCTTTTTCCATGGATGCCTGCCCTATGGCAGCAAGCTCCACAAAATGATAGTTACAAATTAATAGTAGATAAACAGTTCAAAGCTGGAGTTAACTCTTTATTAGTGAAACATGATGTTCACAGACTTGGCTGAGTTTCAGGTCTAATGGGCACAGCAGCTCAGGCTCTGCAGGTCTTACTCGGTGAACCCAGTTGCCGAGACTAAAAGTCGCTGCCTTCCCACAGTCGATGATATCACCTCTTCTCCAGGGCTTCTTCCAAGCAATAGGAGACTGTTGCTGCTCTGCCTGTTTCAGCTCTCTCCTGCTTCTGGGAGATGGAGGGAGGGGAGCTTGTCACACCTGGAGGGGGAGGCACCTGTGACTCTTCAGCAGCCTGACTCCTTTCTGCCTCTTGGCCTCCCTCCTCTTCAGCTTCTGCCTCATGATTCTGGATTTCTCTCTGCCACAGATTCTCCAGCACACTAAGCCCTGCTTCTCCTTCAGCTTCCGATACCACCATTTCTCAGTTAACCCCCTCTTCTCCCTGTGACCACTCATCGTTGTCCCACCACCACTCCCCAGGCTCTGAGCCTTCGTCCCCTGGTGGTTCCCCAACTGGTTCCTCCCACCATCCAGCCAGTCAATTACTCTGTGTGTAAGAGACAGACAGACAGACAGACAGACAGACAGACAGACAGAGAATCTCACGGAGTGGATAGTTGCTATCCCTGTTAAGCTTTTAATAGGCAGCCATGGAATGATTGAGCCTTATGGTTAAGGTCAGTCTTGTGGGAGAAGGCTCTTTGGGTGGCTGAGGAAGTCCAGCATCAGATCTTGAGAAAGCATTGAAATTAAAGTCACATCCATCTTTGAATCTACTGATTGCTGAGTCTCTGGCTGCCCTTGAGCCATCATTTGGAGAAGGGGGTTCTTATATGGAGACCCATGCTATACTCGTGGATCCCTAGTCGGGGGTTGGGGGGACATGACCACCGCTCACTCTCCAGGCTGCTAGCCTTACCTACAGTGGCCTTCCCTACAGTGGCCTTCCCTACAGTGGGATTGCTGTTTCCTCAGCGTTGAAGGTGAAAAAAGACTTGGGTTGAAATACCCAGCATTTTCAGATTCTCCAATCCTGAAAAGAAAGACAGAGAAATAGAAAGAAAAGCAATAGGTTAGGAAAAGGCCACACTGCTACTAGAAGGTGCTCTACCTCAGTTAGTTTTGAAGGACTTTGTCTCCATGGGTTTGGTACAAATGACCAGAGGGGTTCAGCCACAGCTGCTGACACGTGTGTTGGAGGAACTCCTTTTGGCCTTACCTTTGGCGTTTCCTTGGCTAGGTGTGCTTTATTTTACCATGCCATTTTACCATGCCATACCATTATTTTACCATATTGTCTGTTGTGGTCTGTTTGGCATTGTCGTGTCATTAGTATTATTCAATAAACAGTTTTAAGTGCTGCTGCAACTGTGGATAGGGTAGTACTCAGACTCCAGGGACAGCCAGTTTGTCTCATGGTCCACGGTGTTCTCCAGGAAATGTCCAGAGGCCAAGAGCAGATTTTATTGCACAAACTAGCCTTCACAGGAAGGTCAGGTTCTGTTACATGGGTAGCCAACATGGTGGCCTTCAGCTGTTTAGAACTACGATTCCCATCAGCCCCAGACAGCATGGCCAGTGGTCAGGAGTAATGGGAATTATAATCAGCAACATCTGGAAGGCACTGTGTTGGCTTCTGTGATAACACAAGGGCTTCACAATAATGTGATACATATGCTCAGCACATCTTTAAAACAACAACAACAGCCGAGAGAGATATTGTGCAGAATATCTCCAACTCCCTTACGATTTTTGAAAACACTTCTCTTTTGCCTTACAAGTTCAAGCTATCAGCAAGCATTTTACCATACTTAGATTAGAATTTGGCAGGGTTGCCTGGGCCCAGATAGAGTTGCCCCAGGAACTAGATTGGGGTTTTATTCAAAAGTAATTTGAGATATGGCATCTGGACAGCTGTTCAGAGGAAACGGAAAAGGAAAAATCCCCCTGGGCTACTGCAGGGGCCGAAGCCGCTTTGGGTTCTGACAAGGGCCCAGAACATTCCACACAGGAAGGACTGCCAGTTACTAGGCAGAATTATATTTTTTCAGGAGATGGAAAGCATATATTCCCTACTGCTGAGTGAGTAGAAGCATAAATATCCATAACTACTCATAATAATTATAGTACATGGGCTGATTTGTCATATTTACAATGTTTGACCTCAAGTCAGGCATTTTCCCACATAGTTTAATCTTTTACACAGAAAAATTGACACAGGGTGTTTGATATGGTAATCGATTAATCTTTAAGAGAATTTAAGCGTAGACTTTTGCGTTAAATTTCTATTTCATTGTAAAACTGGGTTGTTATTTTTTAAGAGACAATGTTGTTGTTTTTAAGTCCAATTTAAATGTGAAAATAAATCAATTTTTCATCTTTAAATACTTTAGAACAATTGGCATTTATCCTCCTTGCTCACCACTGTAGCTTCTGGCATTATCATCCAATAGACCAATCCAACATATCTATATAATCACTATGGATGTAAGATCTGGTGCCGTACCATGCAAAATAACAGGAGTTTAAAAACCAAGCAAAACAACTTAAACCCAAAGTGAGCACCACTCTCTGTAGCACCACTCCCTGGTATTAATGACTCTTTGAGGACCCTCCACAAAGCATCCTCAGAATGTAAAAACAGAGGTATAAATGACAACCTGATGAGTCATTCAAAGACCAAAGATCAAAGCCGGCAACATGTCTGCACGCTTATGACTCCTTGCAAAGGAGAGTTGCTTTTATTAATAGAAAGTCACATCATAGAGTGCTTGATATGTACAATGTGCAAATCTGGGCAAGTTCTTTACAAGCACACAGTAGAGTTATCAGGAGCATATCATTGTCTTAATACAAAACTGATCCATGCTTTCCTGTATAAGACGGTCGCAAGACTAACCTTTGTCTTTGTGATAAGGAGATGGAGGGAGAGAAAGGCATTATTGGCAGACTTCAGGGTTCTGCGGAAGAAACCATGAGGATGCAAGAAGTCTATGAAGGGTAAAAGGAGCTTGGTTTATACTAACAGTTAAGGCATATAGCCTACCTTTGCTATCCATGTTGTTCTACACCCTATAGTTGTGCACCTCTTATTGCTGCCCAAGTGCAGAACCTGACGTTTGTCCCTAATAAAATTCATTTTGTTAGTTTGGGCCCAGTTTTCCAATCCATTAAGATTTTGCCTGAAGCTGCGACTGTGCCTTGCAGCCTCTTGCTCTTATGTAACCAATCAGAACCAAGAGGAGGGATTTGTACCTTGGAAAACCAGGAATTGGGTGGAGCAGAATGCCTGCCAGTCTGTGTACACTCCAGAGCGGACCAGTTAGTGGGCATGAATAACTTAGGCCCACTGACTTTAACAGGTCGACTCTGAGCAGAGCTTAGATATGACCAAAGAGCCTCAGAGCACCTTAAAACAATTTATTATGGCAGCAGCTTTGGCTGGATTACTATTCGCTTCATTGGCAGTCTTATTTGTGCACACCTGCCAATTCAGGGAAAATGTTGGGTGACAGAGGCTGTGAACCATGGGAGAAAAGGCCACTGTAAACAACCTCTGCCCACAAAGAGCATCCAATTAAAGGCAGACTGGGGAAACTAATGGGTGGGGAAGAGAGGAAATGATGCACTGCTGCAAAGGGGGAGGGTGAGCGTTGTCTGTCCTCCTGTCCCTCTGCTGCCACTCACCAGACATCTGATCCAGCCATGAAGTCGCCCTGCTGCAGCCCTCCCTCCCTCATGTCTCCTATCCACAGGCTAGTGACCATGCTGGGTGCTTGGGCTGGGGGAACAGGGAGGCCCCCCATCCCCACTCAGCCGCCCCACCGCCTCCTCTTCCTCCTCCTCCTAGTGATCCCCTCAGGTCACGGCCTAGCTTCCCCTCCCCTGCCCCCTCTCTCCCTAGTTGTTTCCTCCAGTGCCATGACCATCCCTGTTGCCTCCTACTAGAGCCGTCAGAGTGAGGAGGAACAAGGGACTCCTCGGCGGCCTGTGAGTAGGCCTCAGCGTCATCCACAGTGGCCTCTGCTCATGGGGAGGAGCAATGGCTCGGCCGTGTCAGGGTTGGGTTGGTGTGGGAAGAGGAGGAGGGTCATTGGTTTGGGAGTTTGTTCGTGTTGGTGCTTAGCTCCAGGAGTTGTTTTTTGAGGGCTCCAAATTTGAGAATATGTGGCAGTGAGATGATGGTAGTAAGCAGTGCCTTTTTTCAAGAAAAAGAGTTGCTGGTACCGTGTACCGGCACGTACTGCCAGGAAAAAAAGCACTGCCCACCCAGAAGCATGCAAAGCCGTCAATGAATTACCTTGGCAACTGCAACCGGCTGCACTTTGGGATCCTCCTCTTGGAGCGGCAACATGGTGGATCCCCAAAGGATGCTGCTTATTGGTATGCAACAAAAATGCATAACTATTCCATGCAAAGGGAGGGGATCAGAATGTGTCCTGGCAATAGCCTGGTTGGTGCCCTGATGTCCATAGGCAATGTCTGCAAAAAGTTGTCTGAACTGTGTATGCTTAGCAAAGAAACATTCCTTAAGGCTGTTTGCTCAGAGCTTATTAAAAAAAACAAAGCTCTGCCATTGTCAGTGAGGATAAGGCAAAGTAATTCTCCTCAATGCCCTGGGTTTAATCAGTGTTGTTTATGAAGTGTAATTCCATTAGCGTCAAATGAATGGTGGGTTGGGTCCTCCATTGTGCTGGCTGGATTCCAAAATACTGCAGATGGGTGCAGTTCAGTTGGTTAGAGTGTGGTGCTGATAACGCCAAGGTTGCGGGTTCCATCCCCATATGGGACAACTGCATATTCCTGCATTGCTGGGAGTTGGACTAGATGACCCTCAGGGTCCCTTCCAACTCTGCAATTCAGCTCCACATGAATGGGGCCAAAGGGGATTTGCCGTTCTTTAGGATGTATGAAATGCTAGACTTGGAGCAGGCCCATTGCAATTAATGAATGTGATTAACTTAGGTTCATTAATTTCAACAAGGGTACTCTGAGTAGGTCTAGTGGTGGATACAACCTTTGTTTATTTTGTGCATTGGAGTTTTTTGTTTTAAAAACACGCAGTAGCACTAAAATTGATTTGGGGGCAGAGCTTACAAAGTCCTCCCCCCATTTTATCCTTGCAATTAAATCAAATGGGCTAAAGTTACCTGAAAGTAAATTTAAGATGAGCATTAGGAGAAACATAAGAGCAGTTTGGCAATGGAGCCTTCAAGCATCCTTGGGGATGGTGTAGCTCTGGGGGATTAGAGGCCACACCCCCTGCCCTCTCCCCTTCTACTTTGTTATTTTATGCTTAAAAAAAGCATGTGATGTCCATGAATCATTTTGTCTTCCTCAATTTTTCTGCTGTGGTTGTGACTTCTAGAACTTCAACACGCCCACCTACCCCTTTTTAAAACTGAAAGTTGAGATCATAACAGTTTTACAGCATTATTTTTTTTAAAAAGGAGGATAGGTTTATGAGACAACTTGAAAACCTTGCATCTTATGTCACATTGCTTTGGCAGTGTGTCTTCAATTACTATGGCATCACAACTGAACATTTCTTTATGGAATCTCTGTCTATGCATGCACAGGTGCCAGTTATGTAATGGCTATTGGAAATTTAATCTAAAAGTGAATAAATAAAAATCATGCTAAACTGAGAGCATTTGTTTGGCATTAGTAGAAACAAGACGTTTGAAAGGAATGCAGCAGTCTGTTTCCTGCTAGTGGCCCAACAAAGACCAGCAGGGGTTGGCCACAGTGAGAAAAGGATGTTGGGCTAGATGGGCCATTGGCCTGATCCAGTACACTCTCGTTACATTCTTATGTTCTTGGGGAAAAAACACTTATGTAATTAATTACCGGTAGTTGCTTTCCACAATAAGTCTCAAAGCTGCTTTCAAAAATAAAATACCAGAGTACAGTTTAGGTAAAGGTAAAGGACCCCTGGATTTAACAATTGAATTCAACTATGAGGTGTGGTGCTCATCTCGCTTCAGGCCAAGGGAGCTGGCGTTTGTCCACAGACAGCTTTCCGGGTCATGTGACCAGCATGACAAAACCATTTCTGGTGCAACACCGTGACGAAAGCCAGTGTGCACGGAAACATTGTTTACCTTCCCGCTGAAGCGGTATCTATTTATTTACTTGCACTGGTGTGCTTTTGAACTGCTAGGTTGGCAGAAGCTGGGACAGAGCAATGGGAGCTCACCCCATCGTGTGGATTCGAACCACCAACCTTACAATTGGCAAGCCCAAGAAGCTTGGTGGTTTAGACCACAGCGCCATCTGTGTCCCTAAAGGTAAAGGACCCCTAGACGGCTAAGTCCAGTCGAATTTGACTATGGGCACAATATATCAATTGTACACAATACAGTACAAAAATTCCAACACACAAAATATTTCAAGCCAGATCAAAGCAGTAAAGGTGACCAGACATACCCTCTCTTCCCAGCTGAAGATAAACCTGACCACCAAAGTCTTACCAAAGAAAAGTATCATCAACTGTTGCAGATATGAATAGTCTAATGTCTGGAAGAAGAGAAATGCCTTTGCCTGGCACTGAAAATATGTCAATGTTGGCATTGGGCACGTCTCCCTGGGGAGAGCATTCCATAAATTGGGAGCCACTACTGAAAAAACCTGTTCTTTTGTCTCTAGCCTTTGGTCTGCTACATTGAGAAGGGCTTATGGTGATGTTATCAGGGTGCAGGCAGGCTCATAGGGGAAATGTCATTCTGTAAGGTACTGGGGTACCAAGCTATGTAAAGCTTTATAGGATAAAACCAGTGCTTTGAATTGGGCCCAGAAGTGAATTGGCTTAACATAACACTCAATATATGAAATAAAATACAAAGTAAAACAGTAGTGCATCATGTTCTGTAGTGCAACTAAACATGGACAGATCACACTGGAGGTGCTATTTCCATGTTTCCTGGCATTAGATTTTCAGGAATATCCTAGCTATCCTGCTGTATTCTGGGGCAATCTTGGCTTGTACCTACTGGAGGAATAAATAGTATTCACACTGCTGGAGAAACTTTCTCTTGATTGAATCTTGAAACTTGAATTGTCGTGGTTTATTGGAGAAATGAAGGGAAGCCTCCATTATGGAGGGCTCATCATTGGCCTCAGTTTATTTTCTCTTTGTATTGGGGAAAATCCGGGGCAGATGGAAATTTTATTAGCATTTATTGCAGGCATTAATAATAGTTAAACTGTGAAAGCCAGGCGTATCGGGAAACCTTGATGGAAGTGCTGTCTCCTTCCAAGTATCCCCTGGCTGGTGTTCTTTGTGACCTTGGTGTTTAAGAGATGAATCTCATTTTGGGAACACCATGAAACCACTCCAGGGTTCAGTGGGATACCATACTAAGGGCTTTTCAAAACCTTTATGTTCTTTTATGTGCTCTTTTTTTTTTTAAAGGCACTGACGGTTTTGATATCCAGGAGGCTGGAATTATGAAAATTACATGATTCTGCAAGAAAATATGTAGCCATCTGATTCCTCAATATGTGTGGGTAGTTGCAACACTGGATAGAGTGGCTTGCAATGGCATAGTATTGAAGTGCCCCCTGAGAGACACAGAGAGCAAATCTATCATCCATTTCTGAGTGTCAGCTGCTTTGCTGACATGGGCTAAAAGAGTAACAAAAACAGGTGGAAGAGTAAAATAAGAGAGAAAACCCAAAGACTCAATTCATGTGACATTTTCACCTATGTACAAGCAGCCTTTGTGCTTGCCTGGCAAAATGTATAACCTAACATTGGTTGTTCTTAGCAGCCATCATACTGCCAGCATGATTATTCAACATAAAATTCTGATAAAGGATACAAAGAATCAAAATAGGCCTCACCAGAATGCTTACAAACTAATGGATTTGACAAAAATGGGAACAAAGGATAACATAGGGAAGAGGAAACCAAACATGCAAATATAGTGGCCAAGTATAATGGCTTTTTGAGTGGCTGCTGATAGATATATTGTGGGTGGAAGGAACCCAGTTAGTTCTAGCCACACTGATCCAAAGGACCCTAGCAGTCTCATCCCTCTTTTAAGCATATAATCATAGAATTGGAAGGAATCCTGAGGGTCATCTAGTCCAACCCCCTGCAGTGCAGGCATCTCAAACTGGATTGTACATGACAGGTGGCCATCCAACTTCTGCTTTAAAATCTCCAAGAAAGGAGAGTCCACCACCTCTTGTGGGAGTCTGTTTCACTATCACAGCTTCCAGATAGAGTAGCCACTGATGAACCTTGGGAAGGAGGAGCCAAATGGCATTTGCCAGCGCAAAGCTGATGAAGTTGGGATCTCACTGTCTCTCCTTTTCCTTTTAGGCAGTTGCCAGATGAAAAAGGCCACTGGTGGAGGTTACATCCACTCTTGCCTGGTTGTACAGGTTGCATTATTAATTACAACTGCAGATCTTGAGTTCATTCAGGGCTGCTTGCATATAGAAGAAACTGTCATGTGCAAACTTGCCCTAAGGCTCTTTTTATAATGAATTCCATTTTGAAATCACTGCAAACCAATTCATTGTAAATAAATGCAAGGGGCTCTTCTTGTAAACAGCTTTGAAATGCTGAACTCTGAAGTGGCAGCGGTGGCACCCAGGATGGAAAGAAAGGGGGAGGATAGAGACAAAGAACCATTTGTAGGTTGAAGTGCACTCTAGTGGCACATAATTATTGTCCGTTTTGGCCACAAAAGCTACAGTGCTGACCCCTTTGTGCAATAATTGGAGCCGCAGAAGCTTATCTTATTGCTGCCTTATTTGAGTAGCTAGCATTCCCAGTGAAAGGGTACTTTTCATTCCCCCTCCCCCCTCATTTTGCAACCTTGTGGGTAGAATCGCATTTGTGTTGGTGTGCCTGGGAACAGCTGAGTTGGTCCATCCCATCCCAGATAATAATAAAAAGCTCGTTCTTGCCAGTTGCTTAGTCAGTTGTGAAATTCCAGCCCTAGTGTAGAGGGACCTGCCATAGTCACAAGAGCTTTGGAATAGTCTAAGTGAGTTGGCCTCAAACCTGCCTCTAAATATTCCCATCTTTAGTCCCTCTCATATTGGTAGTTCTTAGCAACTTTCTACAATGCTTCTGAAGTGCATTAGCATGATGCCTCGCTGTAGCAGTGGCCCAGATCAAGTTGTGTCGCCTGCATAATGTTTGATGTTGTAGCTGTTCTGTATTCAAAACTTATATAGTCCGGCGCAGCGGCTTACACAACTGGGCAAGCAAACCAGCTTTTTAAATTGTGAAGGACAAGACTGGCATTCAAGGAGGGACCATAACTCACTTCTGGAGTGCATACTTTGCATGCAGAAGGTCCCAGGTTCAATCCCTGGCATCTCCATTTCGAAAAAGGATCAGATAGTGGCATATGAAAGCTTGAAAGCGCAGGGAGCTGCTGGCAGTCAAAGTAGACAATGCTGGTGTAAGGCATTTTCCTAAGTTCATAACAGATCGTTACAGTTTAGGAGCTGTTGTCTGCACTTGTAAAAATGGAAATGTTTTTCTGTGCTCTTTAGGAAAACAATCCTTGTGTTAAATTTGCTACAAAGATAATGTTTGTGTATGGGTCTTCAACAACTTTGCCAAAACTAAAATAACAAGCAAATTTTCTCCCTCCACAGCTAAGCTGTAGAGTTTAAAAATAATTGTCATTCTTATAGTTCAGTCATGTGGTTTGGTTGCAGCATCACATAATAACTTGGATGAGGCGTAGCGGCATGATGTTTCTGCTAGATTTGCAGCAATGCTGTAGAGTCATACCTTGGG
The DNA here is from genome assembly GCF_965112155.1 of Podarcis liolepis. Lineage (NCBI taxonomy): Eukaryota > Metazoa > Chordata > Lepidosauria > Squamata > Lacertidae > Podarcis > Podarcis liolepis. Next base: position 3,460,615 of record NC_139555.1, read on the forward strand.
TTACAGATGCTTCAGGTTGCGCACCGTGCCGCACCTGGAAGTACCGGAATGGGTTACGTCTGGGTTTCGGCGCATGCGCAGAAGCGCAAATTGCAACCCACGCGTGCGCAGACAGATCACATTCGCAACCTGAGCGTCTACTGTACTGCTGCAAATCTTGAAAGTGGAAGTGTTATAGAGTGAAATGTTTGAATGAATGAACAAGTAAATAAATAAATAAGCCGCCTGCACACATCTTTTGAAATTATTGGGAGTCAGGTACCCCAGAGAGACTTTGACTGTAAATGAGAAATTCGGTAAAATATTAACATCTGGTTTTGATTGGGAAAAATCTGGAGTGATGGGAAATAGGGGGGGGGTAACAGTATTCCCTTGTGTTATGCTGAGTACTGAAGCCAGTGCCACCTATCTGTGACAGCCCCAGTGGATTGATGATTTGACTTGGATAATTATGGTGCCTGCCAGTTACTTGTGAGCCTGTTTCAGGACTGGCCCAAGACTTGTTGCCACATTCACCTCTCCTGGTATGCCCCGCGGAGGACCTTGAGGTCCACAAATGACAACATTTTGGAGGTCCTGAGCCTCAAGGAGGTTAGATTGATTTCAACTAGGGCCAGGGCCTTTTCAGTACTGGCCCCGACTTGGTAGAATGCTCTGTCACAAGAGACTAGGGCCGTGCGGGACTTGACATCTTTCCTCAGGGCTTGCAAGACGGAGCTGTTCTGCCTTGCCTTTGGTTTGGACTCAGTCTGACCCTTCTGTTTCCCTTCCCTTATGGTTTTGATCTATGGGCTACTTTTAAAACGAGGCTGCATTTTAAATTGCATTTTAACCTGTATTTTAAATTGCCCCCCCCCAATTATGTTTTTACTGTAATTTTACTGGTGTTAGCCGCCCTGAGCCTGGCTTTGGCCAGGGAGGGTGGGGTATAAATAATAATAATAATAATAATAATAATAATAATAATAATAATAATAATTGAAATGAGTGGTGTGCCTCAGAAACTCTTGCAGTGTTGCAGAGGATCCTGGGGTGGTAATTGTGGGTGATGTGAACTTGCAGACAATACAAGATTCATACCCCAGCATCCTCTCAGATCTTCTTGAATTTTTCACTCCAGATACTGGTGCTTATTTAAAAATACAAATAAAAATTGAGATGGGGATGGGCGGGTATGACATATATTAAGGATTTTGCCCAGAATAAGCTTTGACCATTAGCTGCTCTCCCACCACGTCTTTGAAATGGAACTGTTGAGTTGCATTACTGCAGACCTTTTGAATATGAGAGGGACTGGATTCCTTAGGAGCATAGCATTTTGCATTTCTTAAGAGGTTCCTAAATATCAAACTAATTTGAAGAAGCAAGACTCACTCATTGCTGTACACCTGCCTGACTTAGGAGGGAACCTTAGGTTAAAACTGATGTAACAAAACCCAAAAGGAAGATTTCTACATGAGCCTTGTAGCTTCTTGCAGAACTGTTTGTGCCATGCGTGAAAATTAATGCAGAAGAAATATCCAGTGAATTTGTTCACTACTCTAGGTTTTATATGTCTCTGAAATCTCCAATCCAGAGGTAGGAAACCTGTGGCCCTCCAGGTGTTTGTTGGACTCACTCCCATCAGCCCCATCTAGTATCGCTGATGGCCAGGGATAATGGGAGTTGTAGTGCAGCAACATCAAGTGAGCCACAGGTTCCCCCACACCTGTTCAAATCTAAATCACCTTCCCAGCAGCCAACTGATGCCATTTCCCTCCCCCCCTTGTTTCTTTAGAGTTCTACAAAAACTGCACAGAGATGGGATGCAAGCACCATTGTGCCCGGACTCTGAATGGCCCAGAGTGCTATTGCAACAGTACCTTCCAGCTGGCAGAAGATGGGAAAAGCTGCAAAGGTAGGTGGCGGCCGTAATACGGAACAGGAGAGAATGCAGAAGACAGGCATCTGACAGCAGCTTCTAAGGAGGAAAAACATATGTTTGGTCTACATCTATTGTATTTTCTCTGATAGACAGTTTTGCTTGTCTCCCCGTTCTTCTCTTCCCCTCCCTCCCTCCCTCTCCCCATCTCCTTTCCCCTCCTCCAATCATTTTTATTTTCAGTAGGAATTCATGGTAGACTGATTTGTGTTGTGGCTTTTAAAATGATTGTGTCTGGACTTTTCGCCTTCACACGAAGCAGAAGAAATGTCAAGATTGAGAGATACCATGAAATAATGAGCTAGTGCTGTTAGCTGTCAGTTCGGAGTCCTGGATTCTAGATCCAGATTTTCCATAGCAATTAGATGGCTCTCAGTACATAAGTTACGGTGTTGGACTTTTAATTGTGATGAACAAGAGCGTTATATTGGTGTCACTTTCAGTATGTCAGCTACATGTCACTTTCACTTTGTGAACATTTTGGAGGGGGGCAGACCTAGAAACAGGTATGAGATAGGTATGCATCTAATAATTCAAGAGTGATACAGGCACAGCACTTACAAGCTGGGTGTTAAGAAATGTTTCATTTTTGGGGCTTGCAAGTTATGGCAAAATCAGTTATATGATCTTTTCACATGGAAATGCAAACTCCTTTTCTCATGGGGAGCTTTCATTCATTTCAGAGTGGCCTGTGCAGGACAGTGTCCCCAGAATATTGTGCCCTTGGAGGAAATGAGCATGTACTTTTTTATCCCAATGTTTCGGTTTTTAAAATCCTTGTCTTTCCACTCCATTCATGCACTTCCACAGCAGCATTTTACTGAACTATATTAGATATATAACAGATTAGTAATAAGTTTCTCATTCTTCCTCACAGATATTGATGAGTGCACTAATTACGGCACTTGTAGCCAAACCTGCACCAACCACCATGGTTCCTATGTTTGCAGCTGTGTTGAAGGATATCTGCTCCAGCCTGATCACAAGTCCTGCAAAGCTAAGAATGGTAAGCAAATCAGTCATTTCCCCCCTGCCTTGTGGTTTTCTGTCTTGTGGGCAAGCAGTGGTGGCCTGGTTTGCACTCTACAAAGTACTTTTACTGTGCTCACCATATTTTCTGATTAGTGGAGCACAGTTTGGAAGACCTTCTCACAAATGTTTTGGGATGCCAGTCATCTCATGTTGGTTCTCATAAAGGATGTTGCCAGCTTGATTCCTTGGGGACCCCCAGAGTGTAATTTAGGGCCAGAAATGCTCTTTACCCCCACATTTTGCACACAATCTACATACAAAGTCACAGTGCAAGTGCACGTTTACAGTTATTTGCTTTTTTGTGCAGGGCAATGCAAACAACTCACTTGAGTGTGAATGCTTTTTCACTTGGTGCTGGGCAGTATGATAGAGGGACAAACCGCCCCATCACACAGCCTGTCTCTCCTCCCCTTTTTACATGTTTCTTTGACATATTACAGATGAGGAATTGACACATTTTGTGCATTCTCATACTTTGTTACCTGGGGGTGCCCCTTGGCTAGTGCATTTGCTGGACCTCATCCTAAAATGAGTAGGTCCTTTAAGAAAGGTGTGCATCTAGGTGCCTAACCCTTGTTTCATCTTTGGCAACTTTGTTTCTTCAACAGAACCAGTAGATCGACCTCCAATCCTACTCATTGCCAACTCTCAGAACATTATGGCTACTTTCCTGAATGGTGGGTCTGTCCCTAACATCACTCCCACCAGCACCAAGCAGACCACAGCCATGGATTTCAACTACAGAGAAGACACAGTCTGCTGGGTCCATGTTGGTGACAGCTCTTCCCAAACTATCCTGAAATGTGCCAAGATCCCCAATCTCAAGGGATTTGTTGAGGAGTGGACCATCAACATCTCTCTCAGCTTGCACCGTAAGTTGCTGCTTGCTGTATAGAAGTTCTCATGAACAGGCTCCTCCTCTCATGGAAACACACATTCCTTTAGATTAATATACCAATTTACTTTTGCATACAAAAATGTTGTGTGGTTGATTCCCACCCTCACACCCTTCTGGCTTGTTGCTGTTTTTAAGATGGTAAAAAAGTAACTATTCAGTTGGCAAAATTTTGTAGAAAATGGAGCTTTTAGTGAAACAAGTGAAAAGGAAGAATTTGGGATGCATTGGAGGGTGGGGCAGAATGTTGTCTTTGGTAGATGTTGTCCCTTGAGGTGAAGCTATTACACTTTAATATACAGATGGAAAACCACTGAATGGGGAAGCTGAACAATTGGCTTAGTCACAAAGGGAGACAATGGCTGAATAAGGATTTCCCCCCCAGTCTCTTGAGACCAGCACTGCTAGCTAGACCATCTTGCCTCTTGTCTGCCACTTGCTCATGACTGTCTTCTGCCTCTTCCTTCATGGCAAGTTGCACAGTTGAAATAATCGAAACACTGAAATGGAGAAGTGGAATTTCAAAGACTCCATACAATTTGGAATTTATTTTAGAGCAAACTTTATGGTAAAAGTTAGGTTCGTGCCAAGTTAACACTGCCTCCTTTGGTAGTCACCTTCCAGGCAATTTATGGATTAAGTGATGTGATGTTCCTTCTTGGCAGCATCTTTCTATTGCATTCATCTGTCAAACAAAGCATCTGCACAAGTACAGCCTTATCTGCTTACGTTTTCTCTCTCCTTTGCTTTAGACTCAGACCTAGTTAGGGGATACTGAGTTTAAGTCAGTCTCTAAAGCGAGGCTTCAGCTGTTGCCACTTCTCCCTTTTATATTTCTTAGGCAGAATGCACACCTGAGGCTCTCCCGATGTCGTAGGGCTAAGCAGTGAGACAATGCAGTTAGAACCAGCTTAGCCCAGAATAATATGTGCCAGATCCATTATGTTTTACAAATTGCAGTTTAGTGAAAAGAAAGACTTTATCATTAAATGGAAGAAAGCAAAAACATGCTCAGCAAATTTACTCATTGTGTAGGTGGATCTGCTGTTCCGGATCAGGACCACAGTGGGTTCCCCTTCTCCAGTCCTGATCTGGATCTCCTGCTGTGGCTATATGCCCTGCAAAGAAGGCTAAAGGCTGTTTTCCTCCTGCATTAAATTGTAAATGCAGGGGAAGAACAGGACTAATTGGGATCATAGTGGAGCAGAGGATCGAATTCCTTCTTCTTCGTTATATGCTATTCCCTTGTAGCTTCTATTTAGTGAATGAAAACAAGTTTAATGCCACTTCTAGTTTATTTCTTTGTATTCTTGTTTATAGGCCACCTTTTAGTTGGTAGTCCTTACAACGCAGCTTACATCAGAGTAAGTAGCAATGGAGAAAGGGGTCTGGGAAAAGACCTTTCATACACACTCCTGAGGTTTCTAGACCAATGTCAGCATGCTCCAGTAAAGACAGGCTGATCTGAATCTGGACTGGGGTACCTCTGGGCCCCCAGACAGCTCTGGAATCTAACTCCTGCCATCCCTGACCATTGGCCATGCTGGATGAAGCGGATGAGAGAGGAGAGGTCCAGCAGCATCTGGAGGGCCACAGATTTCCCCATCCCTGGTAGAAAAGAGCCAAGCAGGCTCCTCCTCCTAAGCAGTAGGTTCCATGTACAGAGAAGGGCTTGGTGCACCTTCACTTTATGGGAGGTCTGAAGAAATGTTTGGGCCCTCTTCCATTTTTCTTGTTTCTGATTTTAATACATTCACCCTGCTCTCTTATTCAGACAAAGGCTCAGGGTTGTTTGCAAAAGAAGAAGAAATCCAACACACAATTTTTAAACCACAAATTAATACAAATAGTGTTAAAAGTCTCAGTCATTAAAAGGTTTTCAGCCTCATGATGTATCACCAGCCAAACATCATGGCTTGGCGATAAACCATGATGTTGAAACAAGCTGTATTGTACCCAGCCGGTGAGGCATGGGGTGAAACTGCCTCAGTTCTCATCACAGGAGTTGAGGTGCTTTCACCCCAGTGCCTTGTGGGCTGGGGCCAATGCAGCTGGCCTTCGCCTGCCACCCATCTGCAGGGCAGAAAGGCTCCTTCCCCCAATGGAGCAAGTCCCAAGGTCCCTGCTGCTGGCGTGCAAGGGGCTCCTTTGCAAGGCTCCCTCCGCCTTTGCTGGCACAGGGGGTTTACATGCTTGGCCCCCCCATGGGTGTGGGGGCACACACCCATGACCCTCGACAGAGGAGTCTGAGGGAGTCCCAGCCCCATCTCTGGCTTGTGCAAGCTGGAGGCGAGGGGGTGGTCCTTTAAACATCTCCATTAAGGGGTGCACAGCCGCACACCCCTCAATGGAGAGCTGTGATGGTGCCCGCACTTCCTCAGCTGAGCAGCTACGAACTGGAGATGACCCACATCTCTGGCATATGTGGGACAGGAAAATGCTAATTCTTAATAGTCAATATTTACTAGGTACGAACATGGTCGTTTGGCACACAAGCCCCAAATGAGAACAAAACAAAAGGATAGCTATTTAACTGGTATAGCTTCCCATTGGAACTGGAATTTTCACAGCTTTTGCAAATGTTCCTCGCCAGAAGAGGAAGGGTATCTTCTGAATCCTCCCATTATGGTTTTCCCTGTATCTAACAAAGTAATTAACACCCTCTCAGCCATACTTTCATAATGTGTCTCAGCACCCTTGTGCAGAAGGTCAGAGTTGTTGGATGGATAGGATAGCAGGAGGCAGCAAATTTAAAAAATAGATATTCAAAAACAATTCCAGAAGCCCTTGTTTTCTAATTTTCTTGGTTGCTAACTGGGAGGCTGGCGTGTGAAATTCTGCACTTGCCTTTGAAAGAGGCAAGTCGTTCTCAGTGGTTCTTACATTGTGGGGTAGACTGCTCTTGAGAGGCCTGAATAGGGTGGGGTTGCAATGGTCCATGGAGAGATAGGATCCAGTCCAGATCTTGGTGGTTTGGCTGCCCCATAGGCAGAGGAACCTCAGTGATCCACACCAGATTTGTAGGAGTGACTGTAACTTTGTGGCTCAGTCACTTGAAAGTGATTTGTGGAGCAGGTGGCTCCGAAAGAGCTGTTTTTTATGCTCTTTGTGCATGCTTTTGGGTGGAAGCCTGAGCTACTTTGTGCTATCCTTTGTTTAAAGCTCAGTGCAGGCCGTGTTTAACACTGTTCCTGTAGGTAGCTCTTAGGAACCCAGGCTCCATTGTGTGCTGCATGCTCTCTGTGTCTCTCTGTGTCTCTCTGTCTCTGTCTGTCTGTCTGTCTGTCTGTCTGTCTCTCTATCTCTGCCCTCCCCCTTTTGCTTTTTCTCCAGAAAGCTGCATAATGTCAGGACAAGTATAAGCCACATGTTGAAATCTTAAGATTCCTCAAGTAACTTGTGTGCATTATTGTTGTTTTTTGCTTCTTCTTCTTATTTATTTTAGTACTGTACAATTGTTGGCCAAATAGTCTCTATTTCTCAGTCTGAAGGTAGTGATTTAGAACATACTTTTTTAATATATATCTAAGCCATCTGGGAGGAAGGATGAGTCATAACAGAGCAAGCAGCACAGGCATGGCTGGATTCTCTGCAGAGTTCTTCTTCTTTAAGGACGTGCTGCTGGTTGTCTGAGGCTTGGTTTTTTCCATGGCAGGCAAGGATAGTGATGTCATAAAGGGAGACCTTGAGACATAGGCAGTGGCATTTATTTATTTAGCCGCTTAACTACAGTGGTCTCTTAAGCAGTTTACAATGCAAGAAGTAAAACATCAGTTCAAACTATAAAATCAAACTTCAGTTAAAATTCCTGCTGCAATGATAAAACAAATTCTTCAGTAGGCACCTAAAGTTCAGTAGGCCTATCCGACCTCAACTAGAAAGATGTTCCATAAAATTGGACTCAAAATGCTGAACACACAACTCCTGGTGGTCATGAGCCCTGCATTTGAGCTATGGGGGATCACTAACAGTGACTCCCCTGAAGATCTCAGTGATCTGCCAGGGGTATAAGGGATTAGGTGGTCCTTGAAGTTTCCTGGACCCAAATTGTTAAAAGCCTTGTAAATTAATACAAGAACCTTGATCCTGGCTTGGTAGCATATGGGCAGTCAGTGCAAACTTTTGAACACTGGAGTTATGAGCTGGCAATAGTCTGTTTCTATCAGCAGTCTAGCCGAAGCATTTGGCACCAACTGGAGTCTTCTGTTGAGGCCCAAGGGTAGCCCCACATATAAAGCACATTGTAATATTTGAATCTTGAGATTCCCAATCCATGAATCACCATGGCCAGACTATCGGCTGTAGTTAGTGTAACAACTGCAGCTGGTAAAAGGCACTCCAAGCCACTGAGGCCATTGAGCTTCAAGTGACAAAGGTGGATCGAGGGAGTGCAACCCTATCCAGAACAGGGAACTGGGGAATATGCCAGACACGGGAACCCACCCACCCCCAGTTCCTTTGTCTTCCCAGGGCTTACATTCAATTTAATGGCCATCATCCAGTAGAGCTGTGTGTCCTCAGCATATTGATGAGACTTTGCCCACAATCTGCTAATGGCTTCATACAGATGTTAAACAGCATTGGGGCAATATAGCTTGTGGCACACCACAGTTGAAAGATCATGTAGTTGAAGCAGAGTCTTCCTGTGCTGCTCTCTGGACATGACCCTGTTTGATCAGATATTTTAGATTCAGGGGCAGCACATCCTGATTCCCCACTTGAGGCAAAATGGGAACGGGCCACCCCCACTGTTCTGCCTCTCTTACCTGTCTTGTGTGATGGTGTCCATGAAGCACGAGCAGCAGTGGCACCAACTTCCGTCAAGATCTTTCAAGATCTCACCGAAGTCTCAGAAGATCTTACGCGCTTTGTGAGTTCTTGTGAGATTTGGGTGAGATCTCCCTGGAAACCACTGCCGCTGCAAGGTATGGGGGGCATTGCTGAACCACCCCTATTACAAAGGCTAGCTCAAGTCAGTAGCACATGAGTCTCTTAATCTCAGGATTGTGGGTTTGAGCCCTGTGTTGGGCAAAAGATTCTTACGTTGCAGGGGGTTGGACTGTATGATCCCCGTGCTCCCTTCTAACTCTATGTTCTATGATCCCTGGCTTAACTTTCAGCAGACAATGTGCCCTCAGGTAAATTTTATCTCTAGCTGGGTGCTGATAATGGAAGTAGCTGGCTGTGGGGTGCATTCCTGTGGGTATCTGGAGAGGGAGCAACTGCAGTGGGGTAAGATACAGACAAGTAGAGAATTCTGCACCCTTCACACATGTACCCTTTTTGCTTTTTAACACTCACTTTAGGCATAATTGGAGGCAGCCTCTCATCATAAAAAGTGGCTCTGCTCTGCTGCCATCACAGCCTTGAACATTCCCAGTGGCTCTTAATACACCATGTATCGTTTTAAGAATAGGTAGCAATATTTGAGGCCTGCTTGTCTTGCTTTTCAATTCAAGCTTTTGTTTCCACCACTCTCTCTCCAAGAGGCTGCCTCCCTCCCTCCTTTCATTCTTATGCCAGGCAAAAATAGTCTGAATCCTTTGAACCTGGAAATGGGCATGGAAACAGCTTCCTTCCAATGCTTTCCCTTTGATCTGAGGCAGTCAGTCCACTGCAGTAATGGGAAAGACTATCACTTGGTGATGCTGTATAAGTTGCAGATGACCTTGGACAAATATAAATGTGTCCTTGAGGTGATTAATAACCTTCTGTGCATGGCATTGGTGGGACATCTGCTGCATTATTCAGTCTAATTCTGCTGCCTTGAAAATGTTGAAAGGGTGGGGTAGGCATTTAAAGGAAGATCTACAAGCATGAATTCCTAGTGAAGAAATGGTTGGAGCATATTGATTTGCATTAGGGATTGAATGTGCCCTTTTCACTGTCTATAAGAATGTAATAAGAGCCCTGCTGGATGAGGCCAATGGCCCATAGTGCAGCATCCTGTTCTCACAGTGGCCAACCAGGTGCCTCTGTAGGAAGCCTGCGAACAGGACATGAGCACAGGGCAGCAACAATGCTGCCTGGTTTCTCACTATTCTGCCTTATGGGCAGGCAATATTGCAGGATCAGTTTGGGTGGTGGAGTTGCTGTCACTGTCTTCCCAGTTGAGTGCAAGTCTACCCTAGGGAAAAGGTACCTGGCCAGGTCACCATTTACGCTTGAGAGCACCAAAGCAGAAACATAGAAAGTTTCCTGTGCATGAGTCTGTGAGAACAAGAGCTGCTGGAATGTTTAACTTCCTGTTCTGGCTGAACAGTTAAGCAACATTGGGGAAGGGATGTTGCTCAGTGCTAGAGCACAAGTTTTGCATGAAGATTGTCCCAATTTCATTCCTGGGCATCTCCAGGTAGAGTTGTCTGAACTCCTAAAGAGGATGTAGCAGTTGAAATATCTAACTTGCTTCCATGGTATTTGGGGACGACTGTCAGCTTGGATGACTTTAAAAGGAGATTGGACATCTTCACAGTGGGCAAGGCTATCAATCGCTGTTAGTCTTTATGGCTCTCTAGTACTTCCACGATTAGAGCTCATATGTCTCTGTGCACCCGTTGCTAGGGAAGAAGAGTGAGACATCTTCTTTGAAGGTTTCTGGTTGGCTGCTGTGGGAAACAGGATGATGGAATATATAACCCCCTGGTTTGGTATGGCAGGGTTCTCCTTATGTTCTGGCATTGCTTTTGACCATGACTGCAAGATGTTTTTGTTGTGATGTGAAATGCAGACCTGCACTTCAGAGGAACATGGATGTGCCTCAGACATGTGAGAAATTGACTGTGCAGGCAGGTGTGGCCTTAATGTGAGATGTTTTACTAGTACACAGTGACTCAGCCACACTGAAACACTACACCTTCCTCTTTTGACTGCCATGAGCCACTTTTGTCCTGACTGGATGCAGAGGAAATCCCTAGCCATGCTTTCTGACTGTCAGGCCTAGGGGGAATAGTTGAGAGTGCCAGAACGTTCCCCCGTCTCACCCATGGTGAGCCTAGAAAGGGTGTGCATCATTCTGGTGCTTAGCTCTCCTACTTCCTCTGGTCTGAGCACCAGCAGGACTTGGAAGAGCCAGACTATAGTGCCCGGTTTTCTGGGACAGTGATCCTCCCACTTCTCTTTTTCAAGGCAGAAAAATTTGGAAACCCTGCTCCCTGACCAGGAGGTTGCAGTCTCCAAGAGTGATCCCACTTCCGAAATAAATCATTGGAGGCCCCAGCATGATACCAGTGCCTCTATTATGGACACAGACCATGTGGATGACAACCATTTTTTCTTGGCTGTGCCAGATCAGCTTGGCAAGCCATGATGCTTTTATACTGGCTTTGCGGATGCTGTAGTCATGTGTTTTCAGCCAATGCAGTTGTGTGCATGTTAAGGATCTCAGTGCCATTTACCGTATTTTTCGCCCCATAGGACGCACCGGCCCATAGGACCCACCACGTTTTTTGGGGGGGAAATAAAGAATTTTTTTCCCCCTTCATTTTTGGAGGGGAAAAAGTGCGTCCTATAGGGCGAAAAGTACAGTACTTTATGCCTTGGGAAACCAATTAGCCTGCAGGGGTGGTATCTCTACCACGCTCCTTTGGAGGCAGTGAGGATTACAGTGCAAAAGAATTCAGGTGCTGCAGTAGCAATCACAGTTACATCAGCTCTTCAGTTTCAATTTGTATTATCTACTTTTTAAAAAATCCCATGGACAGTCTGTTTGCTTCCAAGGTGATGAGTTGCCCCATTTATGACAACACCTGTATATAGCCGGATGCCTGCTCCTCTTGTTGCCATCAAAGCAGCTAGCCAGAAATAGCTCTCCATACTGTAAGATTGCAGTGACTCAGTCTGCTGCATATTTTCGAATCCCATTTCCCTTAAGGAAATTACACCCCCCCCCCCAAGGAACTGGCATGTGGACAACTTCACTCACATTCTCAACTGACTACCAGATTCACCCCATTTTACTAGAGTTTCTTAACATTGCACATTTTTCTACAGGCCTCAGACCAGTCAAGCACCTGTGCCTTTAGTTTTCACATTCCTTGGGTTGTTCCAAAGCAGAAGCTCTGTGACGATGAACTAAGCAATAGGCAGTGATGGGCATTCAGAATGCTATTATGGAACTGCAGCAAACATTTCATTTATTTATTACATCCATTTTCCACCTTTCCTCCAAGGAGCTCAGGGTGGCATCCAGTGATACCTTCCTACTTTATTCTCACAGCAACCAAGTAAGCGTAGGTTAGGCTTAGAGTGTATGGCTGGCCCAAGATTGCCCAGTGAACTTAGTGGCTGAATGGGGACTGGAACCTGGGCCCGTCTTAGCAACTGCACCACCCAGACTGGCTTCATATCCAGAACTCTGATTCATAGAGCATAGGTGAGAAGAGTTGGGATTTTTCAAAGGTCATCATGTAAGTCAGTGATGGAGTCAAGAATCGTACCCAGGTCTTTTGTCTTCCTAGTCTTGCAGTTGGGGAGCAACACTGTGTATGGATGTTGAGGAATTTATGCATTCGGGAAGTTAATTCCAAGGTTGCTTTGAGACGCCAAGCTCTTTTTTAATAGTACCTGGAGAATTGCAGCCTTTTAATTATGGTTGAAGGGAATTGGAATTTTGTAAATAACACCATCGCCACCTCCGACTTCCTTCCCCCATTCAAGTCATAACAAGAGATGTGCTCAGCATCAAGTGCTCAGCATCAGAAACTGTGAAGCTGACTAAAAGGCCCTGTGCGGCTTGGAATGTGATGTGCCCTTCCAGGAACAGCAGGGACCTAAAAGCACATCTGTAACATTGCCATTGGATGGAAGTAATCCTGATTATTTCCAGGAGGACTCATCCACACGTTTCCTTGACCCATATTTTGATCGTATTGTGTACTGATTAATTTCTCTGGGTCTGAAAGCTTTTCTTGTTGTTCTGTTGCTGTGCCTTGCAAAAATCCGATCTTACTTGCTGAATCGGATCTTATCAGATGTGCAGAAAATCTGTAGATAGATTTTGCTTAACTGAGCTTTAATTCAGTGAGTATGATCGGATTTTCTCAAGGCACAGCCGCAGAACAACGATAAAAGCTATTGGACCTGGGGCAAGTACACAATACAAGCAAAATATGGGTCAAGTGAAAGTGTGGATGAGCTTGTAGTGTCTGAATGGTGACTTCTCTTGGCTCTGTGAGGTCTCTTGATGCTGCATCCACATAGGCTTCCACAGTGACAGTTTTCAATGATTGCTGCCAGTAGCTTGACATGTGTCCCCACCCCCTTAAACAGAAAGAAAGTGAGAGTGAGAAGAAGTTACTACAGAGTTTGCAAAGAAACCGTATCTCTGTTGAACTGTTTGTGTACCAACCTGATGCTTGGTTACTGAGTTTTAGGTTTTCTTTTTTTAAAAAAATGGAAGAAAGATCCAACTGCAGTCCATATGTACTTTGTTTCCAGTCTTGCTTTATTTCTGCTTGTTTTCCTTCAAGATTTGGAAGTGGTCTCTTGCTTTTTCTCCTGGTTTAATTGTCATCCCACATAAAACAGCATTTTGCTGAATCCAAGCTAATACACTTACCGTCAAAACAACAAACATTTCTCTCCCTAGTCCCTTTCCACTTAAAAATGAAAGTAGGGAAGAAATCTTGGGTAGAAGAAGAAGGCCTCTTCACATTTCGGACAGAAAGAGAGTAGTTCTTTCTTTACCTGAAAAATTTCTTCTTTCCCATGATCTATGCAGATGGTTTGCTTATCTTTGGCTGAAATTGGTCTGGGCCAGATTGCTGATAATGGAGCAGGTCTTTTGAACCAATTCCCATACAGGCAAAGCAGCAACACCTAAGTAGGTTCAGAGCTGAGCGGATGTTTCAAATCACCCATAATGGGCTCCTAGTTGTAATTATGGGCCCATCATTACAGGGTTGGGACTCAAAACCCTGTGGAGTGCAATTTCGGAAGCAACCAGTTTCGTGGCTATGATTCCCTTCTTGTTACAAAATTAGCAGGCTCTTGTTAGCTTCAGTGGGTGCAGCCTAGATGTTCAGCTAAATGTTCGTCTTGGAGGCTTCAATTTCCCAAGAGGCCAAAAAATCATTGACTACTAGACATTTTAAAAATACTGTTTGATTTTACAAAACCTTTTTTTCCATCAGCAAAGTCCAGTTTTCTCACTTTAACAGGTAAATAGCTTGCAAAACCCCCACAAAAGAACAGGTCAGAATCAATTGTACAATAACATGTAGCATATGAGACACGGCGGTAAATTAAAGTGGGATGTAGAGAGGCTGTGAAGGACTTTGAGTCTGAGTTATAGCCATTTCATGCCAGGTTATATAAAAAAGGGGAACGAAAACTACCAGTATATGGTGTCAGAATCTTTGTTCTTGTAAGCTTTTGAAGGACTTTCCTGCAGTGACAAGCTATGTGTGTGAGCAAGAAAATAGTTTGCAACCTTCTAGTTCCTCAAGTTTCTACAATGCAGCACTCTTCAGTTGATTGAATCCATGTAATGCCTCTGAATCATAGGAGCTTTAGAGCATGGCACGTTCCTGTGGTAGTAGCCAGGTAAAGTCCAACTGGCAGTTAAAGTCCAACTGACATTTTCAGCTGCTGTAGGGCCCAGATAACGTTCCTGTGGGAGTAGCCAGGCCACCGGGCTCTCCATGGATTACTATGCCTCCAGGGAGGAGGCGAAGGCGGCGTAGAGACAGGAGGCAAAAGCGGGGTTGTCGGGCTGGCGTCCTGGTAAGATTGCAGAGGAGTCCATCTAAACCACCGCTCCCTAGCATATTTCTTGCTAATGTGAGATCTCTTACCAACAAGATGGACGAATTGAGGCTGCAGGCAGCAAAGAACAGCCTTGTAAAAGATTGCTGCGTTTTATTTGTCATTGAGACATGGCTTCAACCGTCCATACCAGACACAGCTATTCAGTTGGAAGGCTGTGCGGTACATCGTCATGACCGAGGCATGGACTTCGGAAAAACCAAAGGAGGGGGGCTGTGTGTATATGTGAACAAATGCTGGTCCAATAATTCGAAGACTGTGGGCAGTCACTGTTCACCGGATTTGGAATATGTGGCTGTTAAATGTAGACCAGCCTATCTCCCTAGGGAGTTCACAGCTGTTATGTTAACTGGTGTGTACGTGCCGCCAGATGCCAATGCCAACTTGGCTTTGGGATGCCTGCAGGACCTTATCAGCAGCCAGCAAGACAAGTATCCTGAAGCTGTGCACATCATTGCGGGAGACTTCAACCATGTTGAACTTAAAACAGTGCTCCCAACGCTCTATCAGCATGTGAAATGTCCCACAAGAGGGGACAAGACACTGGATAAAGTTTATTCGAATGTAAATCACGGCTATAGGGCTTTACAGCTGCCACACTTGGGCCAGTCCGACCATATGTCTCTGTTCCTGATACCAGCATATATCCCACTCAGGAAACGGGCTCCCACAATATTAAAATCTGTTAAAATCTGGCCTGAAGGTGCTATTCACCAGCTGCAGGACTGTTTTGAGAGAACCAATTGGGATATTTTCGATAGTTCAGACCTGGAGGAGCACACGGCGGCAGTTCTGTGCTATATCAATCACTGCACAGACACTGTCACAGTAAATAAATCCATCCGGTTTTACCCCAATCAGAAACCCTGGATGAATAGAGAGGTCCAGTGCCTGTTGCGGGAAAGGAACAGGGCTTTCAGGTCAGGCGAGGTGCAGCTTTACAGTGTAGCAAGAGCAAACTTGAGGAGGGGTATTCGACGGGCAAAATTGGATTATAGGCTGAGGATTGAGGATAATTTAAGGAGCAACAACACAAGACAGATGTGGCAGGGGATTCAGCATATTACCAACTACAAACCTAACCTTGGTGCTGTCGACGGTGACCCCTTGCTGGCAGAGGAGCTTAACCTCTTCTTTGCTCGCTTCGAGAAGGAGCCACCTGAGACGCCGGTATTACAGCCACCAGCCCATAGGGGCCCCTCATTCACGGTAGAGGAACATGAGGTGAGACAGGTTTTGAGGATGGCGAATCCGAGGAAGGCGGCTGGACCTGATGGCATCACTGGAAAGGTGTTGAAGGGCTGTGCGGATCAGCTGGCGAGGGTCTTTACTAAGATCTTCAATAAGTCCTTACACCAGTCTATTGTCCCACCCTGCCTGAAGTCGTCAACTATTGTCCCTCTGCCTAAAAAATCCACAATCAGTAGTTTGAATGACTATAGACCAGTTGCACTGACTCCAATCATCATGAAGTGTTTTGAGAAACTGGTGCGCCGTCACATTATTTCCTGTCTTCCATCAACTTTTGACAACTACCAGTTTGCATACAGAGCAAATAGATCCACGGAAGACGCCATCAATACCACTCTCCATGCTGCTCTGTCCCATCTGGAGCAGCCGGGGAGTTATGTGAGGCTGCTGTTTGTGGATTTTAGCTCTGCTTTTAACACTATCCTCCCCCATAGACTGGTGTCCAAGCTAGAGGCGATTGGACTCTCCAACTCCACCTGTCTCTGGGTTTTGGATTTTTTGTCAGAACGTTCCCAGAGGGTTAGAGTAGGGTCACACATGTCCACAGCCCTTAGCCTTAACACCGGCTCACCACAGGGTTGTGTGTTGAGTCCCCTGCTCTACACTCTCTATACGTATGACTGTACAGCCATCTATTCCAGCAACAAAATCATCAAGTTTGCTGATGACACTACGGTGGTAGGGCTCATTTCAGGAGGGGATGAGTCCGCCTATCGGGACGAGGTGGAGCGGCTCTGTGTTTGGTGTGGAGAGAACAATCTGGCTCTTAATACGGCTAAGACCAAGGAACTGGTGGTGGATTACAGGAAAAAAAAGGCGGACATTCAGCCCTTGTATATCAACGGGGAACGGGTGGAGAGGGTGGCGGAATTCAGGTTTTTGGGAGTAGCTATCGATCAGGGCATGACTTGGAGCGCACATACCACTGCTCTGGTGAAGAAGGCCCAGCAGAGAATTTATTTCCTCAGACTTTTAAAGAAGAACAATCTGAGTGAGAGGCTGCTGGTGTCCTTCTACCGAGGCTCCATAGAGAGCATTCTTACATACTGTATTTGTGCTTGGTTCTCCAGTTGTACAGCTAGGGAGAGGAAGGTGCTCCAGAAGGTCATAACCACAGCCCAAAGGATTATTGGTCATCCTCTCCCATCTTTGGAAGAACTGTACGGTTCCCGTTGTCTTAGGAAAGCAAATAACATCCTGCAGGATTCATCTCACCCGGGACACGGTCTGTTTGCACTACTGCCTTCTGGCAGGAGATATAGAAGCATCAAGTCAAAGACAAATAGACTGAAAAACAGTTTCTATCCAAGAGCTGTGGCCTTTTTGAATGCTGTAACTCGATAGTGTGACCTGGGAGTTTGATGGGTGTGGTGTGGGTGTGGCTGGAATGTGGTTTGTTTGGTTGTTGTTGTTGTTTTGCTTTTGTTGTTTTAAGGGATGGCATCCAATTTCGTTGCACTTTGTGCAATGTTGCACTTGTGTAATGACAATAAAGAATCAATTCTATTCAATTCTATTCTATTCTCATACATAGCCTCTCTCAAAAGCAGGACACTTATTCACATTTTGTAAGGACAAGAGACACACAAGGCGGCTTGCCCAGTATCATCGTACAAGTCTGTGGCAGAAGCTCGGTGCCAGCCTTTCCTTGAACCTCTGGCTTTGTTGTAAGTCACCCTTTCTCTTTTTCCTCATGCCCCTTCATTGCTCCTTGTTCTTTACCGGGGACTTGAAATGACAAGCATTGAGACTCACTAAACACAATTCACTGACAAACAAGCAGTGGCATTTATATTTGAAGGTGAGAAGGAACAAAGTAAGTCTGAGCTGATGGCTGCCCAAAGATCCTCCAAAGGGCAGATCCACACATCCAAAATAGAACTTGTCTTAACAGCCATTTCCCTCTCCTTAGGAAATCCTGGGAACTGTAGCTCATGAATCAGGGGGAGAGTTGTCAGCATCCCACCCAAATCTACATTCCCTGGGATTCTTTGAGAAAAGCCAGGGCAGTTGAACTGATATAAAACTAATTCAAAACGTGTAGTGTAAATATGCCCTCAGAGCAATTTTTGAAAGGCACACATCAATAGAGCTTTTGCCTTGTTTCATAGAATAATAGAATCTTAGAGTTGGAAGGGACCCCCAAGGGCCATCTAGTCCAACCCCCTGAAATTCAGGAATCTCAACTAAAGCATCCATGACAGATGGCCATCCAGGCTCTGTTTAAAGACCTGCAAGGAAGGAGAGCCCCCCCCCCGGGGGAGACCGTTTCACTTCCTGATGTTTTGTCAGAATCTCCTTTCTTGTAAGTTGAATCCATTGGTTTGAGTCTTACCTTCCAGAGCGAGAGAAAACATGTTTGCTCCATCTACCATGTGACAGCCCTTCAGATATTTGAAGACGGTTTTCATATCTTCTCTCAGTCTCCTCTTTTCCAACTCCCTCAACCATTCCTTGTAAGGCTTGGCTTCTAGACCCTTGATCATCTTAGTCGTCCTCCTCTGCATAGAGTGGTACTATTACTTCCCTTGATCTGGACACTATACTTTTGTTGATGCAGACTACAATAGCATTAGCTTTTTTTTTTTGCTGCTGCATCACACTGTTGACTCATGTGAAGCTTGACCCCTAGATCCTTTAAACATGTACTGCTAGTAAGCCAGGTGTCCCCCATCTTATATTTGTGCACCTGGTTCTTCCTCCTTAAGTGCAGAGCCTTGCATTTGTCCCTATTGAAATTAATTTTGTTAGCTTGGACACAATTATCCAACCTGTTAAGGTCATTTTGAATTCTGAATCTGGCATTAGCTACCCCTCCCAGTTTGGTGTCATGAGCAGATTTGATGAGCATCCCCTCAATTCTTTCATCCAATTCATTTATAAAGATGTTGAACAACAATGGGCCCAGGACAGAACCCTGTGGCACCCCACTTGTCACTTTTTTCCAGGATGACGAGGAACCATTAAGGAGTACTCTTTGGGTTCAGTCAGTAAAGCAGTTACAAATCCACCTAACAGTTACCTTGTTCAACCCACATTTTACCAGCTTCCTCACGAGAATATTTGTGACCCACTTCTTTCTTTGTTTTTGATCTGATCATGAAGGCCTGTGAAACTAGCATGCTGCACTCAGTGTGCCCAGAAACTTGTGACCTACTTTCAGACTTTTGTGTGCACCCCCCCCCCATTTGTCTCAGCTCATCATCAATTTTGGAAATTATTGACCTAAAGGTGCCTAGTTCGCAAGGCTGGGTATCCGTGGCAGGACACAATCACTGGATTTGTTCCTCCATTGAGCATTTTGGAAGGACTGCTAGCCTTTGTAATCTTGATCTAAACCCCTTCTTTATGAATGCATTTTCTGCAGCCTTGTGGCCCATTGACAATGCCTGTGTTCATTTGCAACTGGGTTCCCTTCTGACTCTGATCCTCCAAACAATTTCAGAAGGAAATCGGCTTTCAGGTTCTTAGACCTCTAAATACTCATAGCTTAGCAGGAGGCAGGCTTCTCAGACTTTTAATAATTTAATGCCTTTCTCTGTGCAGCTTGCGTTCCTTACACACATCATGTGCCTGCCTCTTAATGCTGTGCTTTATATGAACAGTGTGTTTTCAACTATCTCAGCAAGGGGTGGCAACTGGGTGCCAATAGGTTAGTATTAAGACAGCTCCCAGTGGCACAGTATGTAAAAATGGAAATGTTGCTATGCTGGCTTTAGATACATAGGCCACTCAGCCCAGGATCTTCCATATGTATTTGATACCCCCTGGGGTACATCAGAGGAAAACAGTTGAGAAGCCTAATCTACCCTTCACTTCCTTCCTGGCCAAAATAGAACTTCCTTCACTGGGTATCTTGCAGTGAAAGAAGACTGTGTGTCATCCTTCTGTCAGCACAGAAATGAAGAACCAGGGGCCCGCCAGATGTTGTTGGGCATGTCTTTAAAAAAGACGTGAAAATTTCGTTTAGTTTGTTTTTTCTTTATATCTAGAATATTTAGCAGGGTTCAAATGGTATCTTTCAGAGAAAATATTTCACGACTATTGCTCCTACAGTGAGCAGGAAGCCAAAATAAATCGCCCAGATGCTACTAAAAAATACAACATACTGAAAATAATGACACAAAGCTAGTTTTAAACCATACCAATTCATCAAGGCACATGTTGTGAAGCCCTTGAAGCAGCATGATGAATCTCTTCCATGGTTTGGGACTGATGCAGATGCTGCCTTTACATGGCCCCTGAAAAGGAATGGAGTTTATTTCTTCATTTATTTAAAGCTCAAGTCTGCCCTATCCTGAAAGCCAAGAGCAGGAAACATGTAAAGCAAACTTACTAAACACTGGTAAGCACAAGGCACAATGTGATTGTCACCCAGCAACTGCCTTGGCTCATCTGACTGCTGCCTACCAACCAACCTTTAATAGCAGATGGATTTTAAAAGTAATTTAGAGATGTGATCTGCTGGAATAAAATATATGCCCTCTTCCAAAAATCTGCTGTCCCTTCTTCACTTTTATTGGCTGGATGTGGGTGTTGGTTGGGGTGGAGTTGTTCTAGACTGTCCAAATATTTACCTTGAAGAGACTCTCTTGATGGGTTTCACTCCATGTTCTGAGTTTAACTTGATCACCATCATCGTGGTTAAGAAGAAATGGCTTTATATGAAACATATGGTTTGGATGTTTTGCTTGAGCAATCTGGATTGTTTTACTAAGCTGTTTCATAGTGAACACCGCACATGGGAAAGTTCACATGTCAGAGAGAAGGCTATTATGCTGGCTTTCTTGGCACATCAGTTTTCCATGCGCAGGAGAAAAGTTTTGATGGGTGGCGGGGAGACACGACTTTTTAAAACGAGTGACTTCTGTGCATACTCAGATGGTACTCCAACGTGTAAGAAGACCACACTATATCCCCCCATCCCCCTGCTCACTTTTGAACTGGTTCTGTGCTGTTGCTCTGTGATGTGGTGCTTGTTACAGACTATGTTCCCAGCACAGTGTGCATTGGAATGTTGTCTGCTATTGCATCTAAGAGCATTTCCCCAGGTATCTGGAAAATGTCAAGTGAGGCTGCTCCCTCTCTGCCTTTCTCTTGCTTCCTTGCTTTTCTTTTGTGACATTTGGGGGGGGGGGAAAGGGGGGTCATCCAAAGTAGCATGGAGGAGCAAAATAGTGGGACTTGGCCAAGTGAGACTTTCTCAACCTGGTGCCCCTCCAGATGTTGGACTCCAGATCCCATCAGCCCCAGCCTCTGACCAGGAGTCAGTGATGGTGAGAATTGTGTTTCGGAAGCATCTGGGAGGGCACCAAGTTGGGGAATAAACGTCCAGATTGTGTTTCCAAATCTAAAAAGTGAGCAATCTGACCACACTAAAATGTCTTCCTAATCTGTGAGGCAGGCAACAACTTTCCAAACAAATATGTCCCAAAGGCTCAAATTCACCCACAGCCTAACAACAAATCTCAAAATCTTTCTAATGTCAATGAGCAGAAAGGTCTCTTGGATTTAGGACACACTGCGGAGAGAGAGAGAGAGAGAGAAAGAGAGAGAGAGAGAGAGAGAGAGAGAGAGAGAGAGAGAGAATATCAAGCAAAATTTCCCCCTTTGCATTGAAAACTGTTCCCTCTCCCCCTCTGTCCCCAGGCTGCCTAACTCTTTCAGCCAAGAAAGAGGCAATGATTTGAACTAACTTGGCAAGAAAATGGAGCACTTGGTAATTTCATCTGCCGTGTATTCTCTTTAACCCATTTTATTCCTTGGGACAAGAGAAGTCTGAATGATTTCACCCCTCTCAGGACTGTTTTTAAGAGAGACCTGGGAGTATGGAATGGGGATGGGGAGAGAGAATGATATATGTGTAGGCTCAACCTCTGCTCCTCTGGCTATATCTATTCTATAGATCCATATTGGTTTACCTGTTATTCCCTTTTCCCAGGGAATTTAGAGACTTACAGGATTCTAAAAGAATGTGAGGTGAGGAATCTCAGATGGCCATAGAATGCTGAGTATGGTGGCATGGGATGGGGTGGGAATCTTGAGAAAAGGGCATGAAAGGGTGAAGAGAAACCCTGAGCAGGAGCATTTCACACTGCAACTTTTTGCTGCAGGTCCCACTTGTTATTACTATTACAAAGATGTCTGCCTATTCCTAGAACCTGCTGGCGGCAAAATTAATAGCTGTCTGGGTCATATCTGAACGACTTGTTCTTCCCTGTATTCCTCTTTCTGCCTGCAGCCCACACTGTGTACTTCAGGGTAAAACGTAGCAGCCAAAGAGAAATCCCTAGATTGATTGCTTCCAGCAGCCAAATGATTAGGGGTAATTTGAGCAACAAGGTTGCACTCTCCTCTGCATCTTCCTAATAGGAAAGCTAGAGGCCCATCTTTCTTGAATAAAGTACAGTGGTACCTCAGGTGACATACGCTTCAGGTTAGAGACTCTGCTAACCCCGAAATGGTGCTTCAAGTTACATACGCTTCAGGTTACAGACTCTGCTAACCCAGAAATGGTCTTCAGGTTAAGAACTTTGCTTCAGGATGAGAACAGAAATTGGGCTCCGGCGGCACAGCAGCAGCAGGAGGCCCCATTAGCTAAAGTGGTGCTTCAGGTTAAGAACAGTTTCAGGTTAAGTGCAGACCTCCGGAACAAATTAAGCACTTAACCCGAGGTACCACTGTACTAGGGAGCATGATTGGAGGTGGTTTTGTCCAGGGCTCTCCCCCCCCCCCCCGGAACTCAATGGTACGCAGTAACAGCATCTCTCTTTTGTTGTTAAAAAGTGTGGCACTTACTGTAACAACTTAATGGTGAGTACCGGCAGCTCTTTTTCTAGAAAAAAGCACTGTTTTTGTCACATTCTGGTCATCTAGTAGGTAGATCACATCAAATAACCCTGACGCTGTCATCATCAAGTTTATTTATATGCCACTTTTCCATATTATGCTCAAAGTGGCTCACAAGAGCAACATCACCGATATGCAAGCCATCAACACAATTCATGTAGTATTTAGAAGCCACACTGGCAAGCTGACAAAAACATTAAGATTGCGCTAAACATATGAAAAACAATTTGGGCTAAGTCACATGTGTGCAGTCCTGTGTTGCACACGAAATGCAGATAAACCCTTTCCAGTATGGCACAAATCTTAGCACCTGTGTCTGCTTGCCCATTTGACACCACTCGCCTACGTTGCTTGAGACGTCTAGTAAAGGCCTATCTTTTTTGCTTAGGCTCCCCCTGGCCCTTTTTTGTCAGGGACTGGCAGGGCCCCGAGGAGTGGGGGGCAGAGACTGTCTCAATTGTTGTTGTAGTAGTAGTAATATTTATTTTTCTATGCTTTTATACTACTGTTCTGCTAGTTTTGTGTTGTATTTTTGTTTTGATAATATTGCCTATGTCCTGCACAACTTTGAGATGTTAATCAGTTTACAGTGGCCTGAGTGATGGGCCTGGCTCCTCAGGAAGGAGTTTCCTAAGTGCAAGACTGCTTAAATGCTATGCCCATTTTGACACTCTCTGTGTCACACATGTCTGTCTGCCTCTTACTTCCGTGTAATAGTTTGATTGGGTCCCACATCCAAGCAACTCCAAAGACAAAGGAGCTATTAGGAGTGGAAAGCCAGGAGGTGGGGATGCCCAAGGTTTTGCCCTCAGTTAGGAAGGCCCCATTGAAGCTCCCAGAGATAGCAAAGGACTGTACAATAGCAGATCAGTGTGGCCAATAGACCACAGTAAAATTCATAGAGCACATACAGGCTTTGTTTGGGGAGCTTGCACAGACCCCATGCCTGAGATAATCCTTTCCTCATACATGAGATTCCTTCCTATTGTGTGCAAAGCTATTCCTCTGGTTTATCTAGATTTGGTGCTCAACCTGGTTTCATTTTTGTGAGTTATTGGTGGTGCACACCTACAGGAGAGTCCCGCCTGCCTCATTCCTCCTAAGAGTTAGATGCGGTTCTGCATTCCAAGGATGTTGGGTATAGACTTTGCTTCTGCAGGAGCAATTCAGGCCTAGCAGCTTGGCAAAGAGCCAGCTGTCAAGTCCCGGGTTAAATGGACTGTGTTAACTTTTTATCTTTCAGGAGGGAGGGGGAAGGAGGAAATGAAGTGAGAATGCTTTAGGTTACATCACTAGGGGGACAACTGCCTTGTTAGACAGCTGTCAGGAACACAGATTCCAGGAAAGCTGAAAGCTACAGCCCACACAATCCTTTCAGGAGCTTTACAGTAACTTGCAAAGCTCAGTGGGTTAGCTTGTATGGTTACATAACACCCCCCCCCCCATCCTGAAATACTGAATTAGTTTTGCTGGGAAGTAATTGGGCTGACAGCCCTGTGCCGCTACCACCACCCGCCCCTCAGCATTTATATTTTCCACACAGGTATTGCCTAGAATGGCTGATCTTCATTTCCAGCACGGTTCTGAGCTACCTCTCCCCCTGCCAACAGAGGCAACGGGAGATTATTTTTATATGTGTATTCCAAGACTTTTCTTTCCCTCGCGCATCCTAAAATAAAAGAGAAAAATGAATTGAAATCACTGCACACACATGGCTTCCTGTGCAGTTTGGAACAAAGTGAGGAGGCACATGGCTCAGCGGGGGGGGGGGGGGATGCAGCTAGGTTGCTTGTGGGGGCAAACTATAACACCCTGCTTGTAGGATTTGCCCTGACTGCCAATCTGCTACTGGGCAAGTTCAAGGTGCTGGTATGAACATTATAAGGCCCTATACTCTCAGGACCAGGTTACCTGAGAGACGGCTTTGTCCTTTATTTATTTTTAAGGTAAAGGTAAAGGGACCCCTGACCATTAGGTCCAGTTGTGACCGACTCTGGGGTTGCGGCGCTCATCTCACTTTATTGCCGAGGGAGCCGGCGTACAACTTCTGGGTCATGTGGCCAGAATGACTAAGCCGCTTCTGGCAAACCAGAGCAGCGCACGGAAACGCTGTTTACCTTCCCGCTGGAGCGATACCTATTTATCTACTTGCACTTTGATGTGCTTTCGAACTGCTAGGTTGGCAGGAGCAAGGACTGAGCAACGGAAGTTCACTCCGTCGCGGGGATTCGAACCACCGACCTTCCGATCGACAAGCCCATGCTCTGTAGTTTAGACCACAGTCCCCAGTTTATTTATTATTATTTATTATTAATTTTTTTATAAATAAATAAATATTTTTAATAAATAAATAAGGTAATTTATTATTACCTTAAATTGCATAACAGACATAACCGATCAGAAGTTTAACAAAAGAGAAAGAATGTTACAAAATCTAGACTGCAACTTGCCTTATAGTATACACCCAATAGATTTCTGTAGTCTGCGGGAGAGTTCCTCTCCTGCAAGTTCCAACGATCTCAGAAGCCCCCTCCACAGTGACTCAGAGCAGGGCTTTTAGGGTGGCTGCCCCTGCTCTGTGGAATTGCATTCCTGTCCAGATACGACAGGCACCCCACTGTCTGCACTTTCTGGAAACAACTGAAGACATTTTTGTTCCAACAAGCTTTCCAAGCTGAATGGGATAAATGGGTCTTTGCTATTTACTTTGTTATTGTTTTAGTCTTGTTTTAAATGCATTTGTTGTTTTCGAGTTTTTAACTGCTTTTAGTTTTCTTTAGTGTAAATCACCTTGAGACACGTCTTTAGAAGGCAATTAATAAATAATTTGTGATGATATTTTAAAAAAATAACCTCCAAGAGAGAAAAACAACTACTGTTCACAAGAAGTGTCAAATTTTATTAGTGTCTGGAATGCTTTGGGAATGATTCATTTCTTAGACACATCAGGAATCAATAAAATTTGGAATTTCTTGAAGAAAAACAGTTGTTTTCTGAAACAAATTTGGCAACAATTAACATTTGGTATTGAGGGGAAATAGTGGCTTCTCTGTCTCTCTGTCTCTCTGTCTCTCTCTGTCTCTCTCATGTCACTGTGCAGTTTGCCATGTGTTTTGTTGTAAAAGAAATCAGAAGTTCCTTCTCATTGTTCCTCATCCTCACAAGCAATGAGGTAGTATTGTTATTGCCATAGGTTTTCTAGCTTTTCATCCTGGAAAGCTTTGAGGGGCTGGCAGAGAGAGGGCATGAAAATTTAATTTGGTAATGCTGGATTAGTTTTGCTTTCTCTCCTTTGAGATGTTTGCAGCTTGGAGAAAGCAGTCAGGGTAGACCTCTTCAGCTACCTTTGGAAACAACAACCCTCCAAGCTTTTCTTTTTTAACTACCATTCCTCGGTTTGGAGCTGGAATAGAGCTTTGCCCTATCTCTCGGTCTATTACCGTATTTTTTGTCCCATAGGACGCACCTAGTTTTTTGGGGGGGAAATAAAGGAAATCCCCCTCCCTTTATTCCCCCCCCCCAAACCAGGTGGGGGAAACCAAACCAGGTCGAGGAACAACGGGATGGCGGCGCTGCGCCTCCCTGCTGTCCCCCGAGCTTGTGGCTCTGGCCAATGTCTGCCCGGCGCACGGGGCACTCTGCTTCAGGGTGCCCTGCGCGCCGGGCGGCAGGCTGCTATCCGCAGCGTGGGGAGCTCTGCGGGGAACTCCTGCAGGGCTCCCCACGCTGCGGATGTGTTCCCGAAGCGCTGGGCGCTCTGCTTTCAGCGCGCCTGGTGCTCCGGGAAGCAGGCTGCTATCCGCAGCCTAGACAGCCCTGCGGGAACTCCCGCAGGGCTGCCTAGGCTGCGGATGTCTTCCTGAAGCCTGGAGAGCGAGAGGGGTCGGTGCGCACCGACTCCTCTCGCTCTCCAAGCTTCAGCGAAAGCCTGCATTCGCCCCATAGGACGCACCCAGATTTCCCCTTCATTTTTGGAGGGGGGAAAGTGCGTCCTATAGGGCGAAAAATGCGGTATTTGTTCCACACTTCCCTTCATAGCAGGGGCTCCAGGACCAATATTAAGGAAAAGGGACATGGAGTGCTAATTTTGTGTGGGATG